>NC_134538.1:13912500-15216666 GCF_050624435.1 Tenrec ecaudatus
GATGAGCCTTTCTGTTTCTGCAAACAGTTACAATCTCATCTTGGAAACTCACAGAGACAGTTCTACACTGTCCTTACCGTGGCTATGAGTCATTATTGACTCAACAACAGTGTTTTTTTTTTGTCATGGTTTAGCATCATATGAATTAGATGAAAATAAAAGTGATTGATCCTTCCCTCCTGTCCCCATATACTCATCATAAAACATAAGAGTAAGGAAAGGCTATCTCTGGTCATTTCAGGTGTGGTACAGTAGACCCCCATGCATGTCCAAGAAGAACTGCACTCCATAGGGTTTTCAATGGCTGGTTTTCAGAAGTAGATAGCCAGGCCTTTCTTCCAACTTGCTTCTGGGTGAACTCAAACTTCTAATCTTTTGGTAAACAGCCGTGTTTATTAACTTCCTATTAGGGTTTCAAAGTCTGTAAATTGTTAGGGAATCAAGTAGTCTCATCTTTGTTGCTGGTGAGTTTGAACTGCTGACCTTGAGGCTAGCAGTCCAATGCTTATCTAATAGTACCTCCAGAATCCACTCATCCCTAGTTCTTCTGAAACCCCACCGAGTAGATGTTGTGATAACTCGAAAAGATGGTTGGTGGAGTCTCCTACTTTTTGTATAAGAGTAATCCTTTCCTGGGATTAGAACCCACCTCCCGCACTATGGGAGTTTTCTTCTTGTCTGTTGCTGTTCTTGATCACATCTGAAATGAGTTTGAAAAAATCAGTCACCATGGAGGCACTGGAGTTTCTATCACCTACTTTCTACCCAAGGCTTGTTTGAGGGTTTTTCCAAACAGTATTTCTCAGGCAGACTTTTTCAGCCAGAGAGCAGCACAATTCTTTTGGAAGTTTGGGAGATTGCTGCCGTGTTTGCTTTTCATCAGATCCGTGGGTCAGTAACTACACCCAAGTTCTTTCTCATGTCTATTCATTTCTTTGTTTCTTCATTCTCAAACATCTCTCTTAATGTACTGATGGTGGCCGTGAAAGGGAAGACCACATCCTCCCTCTGATCTTTCTAGACAGAAATTATTCAACTAGAAAATCTCGCCAGGCATCTGTTTCTGAAAGCCTTTCAGAATCCTGTTCTGAATCGGTGTTTCTTTGGATTCTCTGTTTTCTTTGCAGTTCTATTTGCAAAGGGGCCGGTACTTTCCTCCACTTATCTCTTTCATCAAAGACCTTGATGAGTGGAATACGTAACAACCCAAACAGAGTAATATGCTCTATGTGGAGGCGTCTTTCCCAGAGCCAAAACCTCAGAAAACACATCATCTGTCTACCAAATAACAGAAGCCGTCAATGTCAGGAAACACATTTTTTTCTACTGTATAACATTGATTTCCAGCTATCCAGTCAGTTATACTTCTAACTTCATCAATTTCCTGCCAAGACAATCTGGTATAATTGAAAATGATAATCCGGCAGCTCCCTGGTTCAAAGTGCCATCTTCCCTCTTATGCAGCATGTGGGAGAAAAACCCTAAAGGCCCAAGAGATTGATAACATCAATGAGACTGGCGATGCAGGTGAAATATGCTCGAGGAAATTATGCAGAAACCCAAAGCTCCTTCCAGTTTGCGTTTCTTCCATCCTCATCTTTCAGGTGCTACAATGAGGGAGAAGAGTCATCCACGGAGACTCTCACAGGGAGGTGGACATCAGGATGATAAGTGAGGGACACAATTCCGCTCAGATTTCTTTCTCCAGAAGTGAGTCGCAGCCCCACTCTAACCCCAGAGATGGCAGAGAATTGTGGGTTGATACATGTGCCCAAGAAGGGGAAACAGCTTTATAGCCCCTCTGCCATAAATATAACAAACAAACAAAAAACACCTAACTCCAAACCAAACTTGCTGACATGGAACCTATTCCAACTCTCATGGCGATCCTTTGCATAATTAACACATTTCCTAGTTTGCCTTAAGTTGGAGCTTACTGCCTTGAAAAACAACCAAATTGTGTGTGTGTGTGTATGTCTGTGTGTGTGTGTGTGTGTGTGTGTGTGTGTGTATCCTTACAAGGTATCAAAATATTTGGTTCCTTCCCCATAATGAATTACCTCAATAGTTTTTTGTCAAGTCATGTATTTTCCAAATTTTTTCATTTGACATTTTTCTACTAAAATGAGCAAAGAGTGACTGCAGAAGTGGGGAGGGGATATCAGAACTGATTTTGATGATATATATACACAACTCTTTTTAAAAGCAATTTAACTTTGGAAGTATGTGAGTACTTGATATGTGAATACTATATCAAGAAAAGTACTTAAAAAAAAGGAAAGAAAAGAAACTTGGCCAACATTTACCAGGGGGTGAAGGAGGGAGAGTTTTTACTTAGGGGGTATTGAGTTTCTTTTAATGGTGGTGGAATAATTTGGAAAAGGATATCAGTAATGGTTTGAAACATGCAGAGTATAATCAGTGGCACTTTATGTATTCTATATTCAAAAATAGTTGAGAGTAGTTTGTTATGTATATTTTATCACAATTAAAATAATAATTACCTGAAGAATAACAGTCCAAGGAAGAAGACAATGTTCTAGAATTGATCGTGGTGATGATTGAACAACTCTTCTTGATGGCTGAATTATTGAGTTATATGATATGTGGATGAAGTGCCAAGAAAACTGTTAAGAAAAGATTAAATAAAAAAAGAAACTCCTCTGCACTCTTTCAGTTGAGTATTTATTATTATTATTACTAGAAGCACTTAGAATAGCGGCAGATGGACGGGACTAGCAATTGAGAAATCTTCCCCGTTCTAGTCTTTCTTAACTCTGCCCTGAGCTCCAGGCACCTACCTTCTCTGGGTAATATTCTATTCCTCCATTAGACTAAATCCAAACAAACAAAACCTCACTGCCATCGAGCTGATCAAGACTCATAGCAAGCCTTAAGGACAGGGCAGAACTGCCCTTGTGGGTTTCTGAGACTGGAACTCTTTATGGGAGTAGAAAGCCTCATCTTTCTTGTGAGGAGGGGCTGGTGGCTTTGAACTGCTGATCTTGCACTATGCCACATGGAGGCATAAAAGTCAGTCTTCTGCATAAGCTTTCCAGTTGAACATTATCGCATCCTCCCTTTGAGGCATTCAGCCTGCAGGAGGAGAGCTATCTAGGTTGGGCATATGTCTAGGAAGGAAATGGGAAGTCCAGTGAGAAAGGCCAGGGACCATCCTACTCACAGACGTTCAGCAGCCATAGGCCAGTGTGTCGGTGTCTGGAGAAGAAGAGATGTGTGTGTTCTACTTTCCTAATGGCGTTTTCTCTTCCCTGCATCACTTTCACGTCACAGGTGGCAAACGGTGACTGCCTTGGAGCTCTCTAATGACCCGGGCCTGGGGTCTCTATAGCTGGGTCACCCAATGTCCAAAAGCAAATCCTCTTCCAACTGTCACGGATGGGGCATGGTTACAAGGCCTCTGAAAAGCAGTTCGGGAAATATTCATTATGGCTGAACAAGGCTGTTGAGCAGCTTGATGATGGCCTCCCTGGGTGGGGGATCTGTGACCCAGCTGTGAAAGCCATTTCCAGGAGACTATCAATTCTCAGGAAATGGCCATCCAGCTGAATTGTGGTGGATCCAACAATGTTAATTAAGCGGGGGACGCCACTGTGAAACAGCAGCTTGCAGCCTCCCTAGGAACTCGTAGCAGAAGGCTCCAGGAGCTGCAAGGTGCTTGTGCTGCAAGTGGTTTCGTTGCCATTTCATACTCGGCACGTAGGGTCAATAATACACTTGATCCGTATTTTCTTCCTACTTCTTTTTTTGCATGCCTTTCCTTCTTTCTCCCCTTTTCTTTGCATTTGGTTTCATGCCATCTGTGAAAGACAGCCTTCTGACAGCCATATGGGAGCATCTGAAATTGGTTGGGATTTTCTGTGAAGATCCAATGCTACATGGAGGCTCCTGTCAAAATTCATCAGAGCCAGAGGTCCACATAAATTCAAATTAATTTTTGAAGCTGGTCACACCTAGAGCTAGTGCCATCTAGGAATTCCATCCACTTACAGTGACTGGGGTTTAGCACAATTGACTGAACACCTTGGCTAAAAGCTGGAACATCTGAGGGGTGGAATCTACTTCTGTCTAGGCCCGTGGGTACTATAGGGTAGGGCCCTGGGGGCGCCTCCCATTCTTACAAGGCTGCATTTCTTGGTCTTGTCTTCTCTGTCGTCTGCATCACCTGATTCTCCCCTTTCTACAAGGACTTCTCTGTCCTTCAGGACAGTGGTGTGCAAGGAGAGTTTGCTGGCAATATCCATTCTGCTAACACAAGCTCCTCCTTTGCCCAGCCTGGATTCGTGGTCACAAGCGCAGGTTGTAGCGTCAGCCTGCCATTGTTCCAATCCTGCTGCTACCATATCAGGGTTGAGTGGCTTTGAGGAAAATGAGTTAACTTTTCTAAGCCTTATGTCACTTACCTCAAACATAGGGGACATAGTGGTACTTACATCCTAGGATTAAATGAACTACCTTTATAAAATACCTGGCAGATAGTGAGTTTTCTACCCAAGCTAGTTATCAGTGTGACAAATGCTCACTTTTATTCACTGCATGTGGCCTCCCGGTCTCTCAGTTTTAATTTTGGCTGAGAAAGTCTAACTGGCCCCACCTCGCCAAGGAACTGGCTCCTCTTAGGCCAGGTGAGCACAGAACTCTAGAGAGAACCAGGGCACTGTGAAGAGTGTGCGATATAAGAAATGCCTGAAAGGTCACATCATACTCTTCTACTTGCTTCTTTTTGCCCGCTTGTCTTCATTATGCCTGGACCAGTGTGCTTGATTCATTTACTTATGGATTCTATACAGTCTGATAAAGGGCAGACATGTAAAGAGTCCAAAGAAGAAGGGAAACCAGGTCTTTATTTAGCTGCTATTCGGCAGTACAACTGCACCGGTTGTTTGCCATGGATGTTAGTGGAAGCCACGATACATTTGCAAGATCCACGTGGTAAATAAGCCTCCGGTGATTCCCCGCTCTCCACAATCGAGAGATGGGAATAAGCAGATTACCCAACAGTGTGTATGAGAAGGATGACTATGGCAGAGATCCAAATGATCAACTCGACTTGAAAAGTTAAAACCTTGTCACTTGATCCTCCCTCGAACAATCTGGGCCCGATCTGGTTTTCAATATTTTTTGTGTTTTGTTTGTTTTCATATTGGGATTTTTTTCTGCCTCATTTTTCCATTGTAGGCGGGTCTCTGGTTTTTGTTACTTTTTCCTTTTATTATTATTTTTTGTATACAAAACCCAGGATCAATGAATCTATAGAGAAAATAAGTGGAATAAAGGTTCTGGGGCGGGGGTGCAGGGGGATTTTTTTCTGGGGAGGAGGGAATGGCGATATCAATAAAGAGGAGCTGATATCAAGGAATTCGGTAAGGAAGAAAATATTTTGAAACTGAGGGTAGCAATTGTACAATACTTCTTGCTGTGATTGAACTATGGAATGGCACGATATCTCTAAGTATTCCCAATAAAATGGTTTTAATTGAATTAAATTGTGTTTCTTGCTATAATTCATTTTGAGCACTAGATCTCCACTCTCCCCACCATTCTACTACCCTCACTAAAACCTAGAAGTATTCAAAAAATCAATCCCAAAGAGAAAATAATCCTGCCTGAGACAGCAAGGGACTCCACAGATCCTCCATCAAAGCATGCCCATATTCTAGTTGCAATCTCCAGTGAGGAGATTTCGTTATTAATATTCCCAATACTCATCTATCTAGTGGGCTTTCATCCTCTTCTCTTAGCGAAAGGGTCCAGACTTGTTAAATAAAAGAAAAGAAAATAGAAGTATGGTAGTCCAGGTGGTGCTTTCAGTAACTAGCACTGGAATATAGGGTTGTCAGATGGGCAATCGACTATGAAAGCCTAATGTCCAATTGTCACCTTTTAGTCCATCACTTCATAGACATGTGATTAATTGTCCATTTCTCCATGTTCGTGTAAACACTAGATATCATGAACTTTCATGGTTTTGTTAACGCAGTAGTCAGCAATTGATGTCTCACTGTTTCCAGTTTCTTTTCCTGATTACTAATGAAGAAAAATTAGTGTACAGTAATAAGCCAGTATTTTCTACGTATTTTCTGTTGATGCCTGATGCTAATGTTTCTACTTAGTGGTAGGAAAGAGCTTAATGGAGCAGGAGGAGACAATGTAGTGCTCTGTTCATGATGCTTATGAAGATGCTCAATGAAAAACCTGTTGGAAGAAGAAAAGAGAAACTGTAAATACACTGTGAGGAAAATTTTAACCTAATTGAGACAAAACTCATTTTGTTGGTGGTGGTGGGGGTGTTGTTGGAGAATTGACATGATCTATGACTTACTGGATAGAAATAAGGGATCAAACCACAGTAACTAAATAGAAGTCATATTTTCTCACAATAAGACCAGGATTTCAGGGTTGCATTGGCAGTGTTTCAGTAGCTAAGCGATATGAAGTTGAGAATAACCGAAATCACTTTGGACTTCTTTTCATGGTTGCTCGCTCATGAACATAAATTTGTTTGCAGCACTCTGGTCATCGCATCTTCCTCCAAGCAAGAGAAAAGAGAAAGAGAGCCCTATAACTAGAAGGCAAATGTTTTCCTATAAATTAAAAGATGGTACTTTATGCCTACATCTAATGGGGGGGGGGTTGTTAGGGAAATGCACATTAGGTTACTCTATAATACATAAGGAAGAAAAAAGGACCGATGAGGTCTTTAGCATTGGAAAGTGCATGCATTGGAATAATTAAGGGGATGTAAAAACAGAAGTTGGTTGGGAATTGCTGTTTCTCTTAGGTTTATGTCTTTTCTATGTTAGTCCACTGGAAATACAATTCTGAGTTTGAGGGGGATCTTGACCTTGAAAATAGAGACTTAGGAGTCATCTGACTCAAGAACGGGATCCTGGTTCCAGGTAACGGTGTGAGTGAGCCTACAGAGCTGAGGATTGAAGACAAAATGGGAAGAAAACTCTAGAAAGGATTTCATTCTTTTAAGTTTCTCGAGTTAAATATTTTAAATTTGATAACAGATTTGAAACTGCACAATTACACTCTTTTTTAGCATCGCATTGCTTCGTAGAGCTTATTAATTCCCAAATAATAGAATCCGGCACTCTTGTACTGAGGATAAAATGTTCAGAGCTGCTAACGCCGCTCCTAGATCAATAGAAGTCTTCACTCTCTAGAACTATTTTTTTTCTCTCTCTCTCTAGGTCTTCCCTGGTAACTATTCTGATTATGCATTTAAATAAAAGGATAGAGAGAGGGGGGCGGATAAAAAAAGAATTCCCTGATACATTTCGTTGCCTTGAGGGATAAAAAGATGCAGCAGTAAGTGTGATATGTAAAGCATCTACTCCTGTGTGGCCTTGAAGGTATATGCAGTTGCCCTCTCCTGAGCCTTTGTACTGGGCTTCAAAGCCAGAATGCTGGTGCTCTAAGGCCTGTGGGAGTGGTGGCATCTTCCTCCTTTTGACTGCAACTTGGATGTGAAAGTCCTTTGATAGTTGAGTTGGTGTTTTAAATGTTGGTTCTCATAATTCACTCTTCTGACTGGATTTTTCACGGTGCAGTAAGAATTTAAATGGAGAACTCTCTTTAATTGAACAGTAAAATGGAGACTTTGCTTCTGTTAAATCTGAAACGCTGCTGAGGTAATCGTCAGCTATGATGAACTAGAAATAAAATAAATATCTAAGAGCTGTTTTTGTACCAAATGCTTGAATGACCTCCTGAAATCTTCTCAGGTATCCTGAGTGGCAAATACTCTTATTATTCCTGTTTCTTTTAAAATTAATTCATTCATTTTCAATACCCATTTCTTATGCGAGAAAACAAAGGGTTAAATAAGTTAATGATATGCCGTGTGTGGAGTCCCTGGGGTGGTGTAAGAAGATTTCAAAAACTTCTTGGAAAGTTGAATTAAAAGATAAGGAATTTTTTCCTGAGTGTTTGAAGCCCTGCCATATGCTTGGCTCCTAACTGAATGTTTGGAAGTTTGAGTCCTCCCAGAAGTGCGTTGGAAGAAAGAACTGGAAATCCAGGTATACTTCTGAAAAAATCAGCCGCTACAAACTAGAAAGATCAACGGGAAACTGTTCAGGAAAATTAAATTACAATAAATAAACTAGATGCGGAGGGAGAGAATGGCTGCATGGCCCAAAGAATCTCATTGATGTCGCTGAAGAAGTGGTTACACCGGTGTGATTTTGCTACCTACAAGGAGCCCTAGTGGAGCTGTAGGAGAGGTGTTGGAATGTGAAGTGCAAGATCAGTGGGTTGAACCTATTAGTCATTCCTGGAGAGAACGATGAAATTGTGTTTCTGTACACTTGATGCCAACGGCTTTGCTTTGAATTTAGGCTTGCTCTCACAGTCTCAATATATATTGTAAGTGACACAGAGGCCTGAGCTAACCGGTGGGGCACTGGCCGTATTAGCATCAGTAGATTAATGCTGTTGTTGTAATGGTTATTCTTTTTCAGTTGTTTTTTTATAAAAGCAAATGAATAAATCCTATACACTAGTAGAAGGAAATAATGGAATCAGTGTCATTGAGTATTATGTATCAAAAGTACTGAATGGCAGCTAATTTTTCTGTGCACATATTCCCCCAAGTTGAGGTTGCTATTTGGTGTCATGCAACCGGCTCTGGTCGAGAGTGACCTTATGTACAACAGAAGAAAGCAGCATCTGCTCCTGTGCCATTCTCCAAGTATTCTTGTTTGAGCTCCTTGATGCGCCCGCTATGTCAGCCAATGGCCTTCCTGTTTTTTCACTGCCTCTCCTATTTACCAAGTGGATGTCCTTTACCAGGGACTTGTCTCTCTCAACATGTCCAAAGTATGAGAGAGGCAGTCTCCCAATCCTTGCCTCTCAGGAGCATTCTGGCTGTATCTCTTCCAAGACAGATAACCTTGGTCTTTTGGCAGTCCATGGCCCTTTCAATGTTCCTTGCCAGCACTGTCATTCAAATGCATAACTTTTCTTCAGTCTTCCTTATTCAGTTTTTAACTTCCACATTCATGTGAGGTGATTGAAACTACCATGGCTTGTGTCCAGTACACCTTAGTCCCCAAAGTAACATCTTGGCATTTCAACACTCTTAACAGGTCATGCACAATAGATTTGCCCAATACAATGTATCATTTGATCTCTTGACTGCTGCTCTCGTGAACATTGACTCCGGATGCAAGCAAGATGAAATCTTTTACTTCAACCTTTCCTACAGTCAGATATCACTTTTTAAAACACGCACACAACTTGTGAAGTATAGTTGAACCCTGAAATGCACATGGTTGCCATGAGTAATATTCAACTAGACAATAATCTACTTTGCTTTCATAGGTAGGTTTTGATAAGATCCAGAAATATAGAAGTTCCAACGATGATAACAAAAGAGAAAATATATGCTAATGGGATGGAGCAATGTCTACCTGCTGTAGAGACCAATGAGCAACGTCGAGCCTCATTTCTACTGCACATCAGGGCTAGGGTTGTGCCTGGACCTCTGTGAGGAGGTATTACTCTCAAGAAGGTTTGAGGTTCTGTGCTAGTCTGGATTGACTAGAGAAACAAATGCAGGGACACTCATGTATGTATAAGAAAGAGTTTTATATCAAACAGTAATTGCATATTAAGAAAACATTTCTTAAACATATTTAAGAAAACTTCCAGGGAGGAAGTCAGGAGTTCCCAGAATCCTCAAGAGAAGGTCATGCCCACACAGAAGCATGATTGGCTATGACCTGATTGACAGGCTAGACTCCACCCCTTCACTCAAGTTGACAGGAGATTATGAAACTGCCGCAAGTTGAAAGTGGAAAGAAATAATCATAAATTGATAGGGAAAAAAACCCAGGCATTTATATAACTTCCAACAACTCCAATTTTGGTACACAGCTCTAGCAGACGCAAGTAATAATGATTTAAAACTAGCACTCTATGCATACAACCCAATTAAAAAGCTGTTGCTCAAAGCTTGTGAAACTTCCTTGGCAAATCTACAGTAATTATATTTTAAGGAGTATTTGTAAACTCTAGTAATTACCCAAACAAAGACAAGTAAGAGACACATGAGCAATGTTATGACAGAAAAGCAGGTGTGCCATTGAAATAAGGAAACTATTTGGAAGGTGTCTTAACATCCTTAGAGGGATTCTCTAAACAGAGACTCTGCCTCAACTCAGGGCAATGTTTTAGCTCTAGTGTTTCTGTACAGTTCTCCTAAACAAACTGAATGTCTAGAAAGGATTTGCAATTTTTGTTTCCCCTGGGGTGAGGCGGAGGGGGCGAGGGTCTGGAAGTGGAAGACGGTATATGTAAAATAACGAAAGAAAGCTTCTTTCTCTTCCATGCTTACTTTAAAAAAAATGACTGGCTCATGGAACAGCTAGGAAAAACTAGCTGAGTTTTAAACTCCTATATTCTGGAGAGGTAAGTTTACACTTTGTGTCTGAAGATGTTTCCTTGGGGGGGGTGGGTGTATTTCGGGCTCATCCTTCCTTTCATGCGATGTGAACGAAGCCCCCGTGCAAAATGTTAGAGAAAAAATGATGGAGAGAGAGAAGGCTGAAGGACCCCTGTGGACGGAGGGGGTTGAAGAAGGAGGCTCTGGGGGGGGGGGGGCAACTGTTAAGCACTCAGCTTCTAACTCAAAAACCATTTCCTGTGCTTTGAAAGGAAAGACCCCTCACCCCTCATCCCCGCTTTCACAAGCAGGGAGGCCTAGGTGCACAGCTCAATCCTGACACACATGGGCCACCATGAGTCAGAGCATGCTCAGAGCACCTATTTGTTGTTTTGTTTCCTTAAGTAGGATCCAAACAGACTTGACGGCATGCAGATATTGAGGGAATCTTGGTAATTAATCAAGGAGCCCTGGTATAGCGGGTACGCGTTGGGCTGCAATCCTCACGGACAGCAATTGGAAACCACCAGCAGCTCCACGGGAGAAAGACTGGGCTTTCCACACCTGTGAACAGTTAACCGTCTCGGAAGCCCCCAGTGGGGCCTCTATGAGTCAGCATTGACTCCATGGCATGGAGTTTGGTTGTGGTGTTGGTTTGTTTTCACGAACCATTGGCGAAATACAGCCCAGTGCCGTAACTCCACATTTCTCAGATGATGCTAACTTCAGGAGACTATACGACAGCAGACTTATTCTCAAGTCAAAACAACCCAAAAACCTCATTGCCGTCAAATTGATCCTGACAAGTAGTGGCTCTATGAGACAGGGCAGAACTGCCCCCATGGGTTTCCTGGCCTGGGCCTCTTCACACGAGTAGAAGGGCTCTGCTTTTGTGCCACCGTGCAGCTAGTGGTCCCTAACTGCCAACCTTGCAGTGAGCAACCTAACATGTAAACATTACACCACCAGGGCTTCTTTTAAAACACCCTAAATGAAATTCTTTTCTCTTTGCCTTCCCTGGAATCTCCCATTCTTGCCCAGAGCTCTCCGGCTCTATGTTTCAAGGGCTGGCTAATCAGGTTTCAAATCAGGTCCGCAAGCTCCCTTAAATCTTGTGTAAAATGAGGGTGTCTAGACTAATGGAGTGAGTTAGTGAGAGCCGACGGAAGCCAAGACTTTCAGTGCTTTTGTTCTTTTTACTGATGTTCCGTAATCAGCCACAAGCCACAAAGCCACAGAAGTCACACATTCACTCTTTAGTGTTTGTATTTCACCTCCCTCGACAGATATTTCTTATTCTTGGGGAAGGCAGAGTAGTGGAGACCGTCTTATGAGAGAGTGTGGGAGGGATTGAATTCAGAAATGGTCACAAGGCAGCTGTATTTCTTCATCATTAGCTACAGCCATCGAAGGTCTAAATGCCAACAACCAGGCTGAGGCGGAAGATATTCTTTATTTACCAAAATGGACTTTATTTTTGCCTCATAAATTAGCACATGCCTTTAGCACATTTCTTTATACATGTAAGTTTGCTGGCCTAAATCGATATCCATGGCCTTCTAACAAGTCACTCTTAATAGGTACAATGCTTCCCAAAGACCTTGCAGAAAATGTACATTCTCAACAGCCTGCTGACAACATGGCCCCATTAAGGAAGTTGCCGTAAGATCTCAAGATCTGTCATCCACAAGACCTACATCAGAACGTTCAGGCCCTAACTTTGGAGTCCATGGGCCACTCAACAGTTAAAATATTGGACTGCTAACCAAAAGGTTGGTAATTAGAATCTAGGCATTTCAGAAGATCCGGTCCATCACATACAATGTGATGGGCTTTATTTTTTTTCTGACCCACATTATGGTATCGCTATGAGTCATATTCAACTTGAAAGCAGCTAGTTTCCCCAATTTGGGGGGGAGAAACCCCAAAACCAAGCAACTATGTTGACTTCACCTTAATACACACTGGGCATGCAATATTTAGGGTATGGGATCTTTCTCCCTGGGCAATCTGATTAGAATGTCTTTATGTTCAATAGTACTAAGTATAGCCAAACACTTTTACATATAAATGTTTTGGGGTATTTTTAGAAATTAACTTTTCCATATTTCATTTTCATTCTCAAAGAACAATACTTTGTTTTGCTTGATGACAGTGAAAATGAGATAGCATAATTAGAAAAAAATTGAACAGAGGAAGCCTGCAATATTTTGATCAATAATAAAGATCTTCAAAGCAAATTCTATAGTCCTTCCTAAAGATAATATTGGTGAAAAAGACATCAAACTGAACACATTCCTATATTTTCATTACAAAATCATGTTAACAGTCACACAGAGAGAAAAATTGCATGAGAACTTTAGGGAATAAAGAAGACATGTTTGCTCAGGATGGAGAAGTGAGTAAACCCCAGAACATGGGAAAGAGGTTGACCAAGGGAGATGCTGCATCTCTCACTAATACTAAAACACAATTGTTCGCAGAGATTTAACAATATACCATTCCTACAGACAGTGAGGCCATACGTGTGTTCTTGGTAGATAAATTTGGGAAGTATTACAGATACATACTTGAGGAACATAATACAGATTAGCACACTGAAGCCTCAAAAATATCCGTGAGGAAAAACAAACAAAAATTTTGATGTTGTTTAACTTCTCTTTTCCAAATTTATTTGGCAATAGAATAAATTTTATCCCTCATATCCGCTGTCAGTACACTCTTCCAGAATATTTTCCAAAAAAATTATTGTTGAAATATCCTCAGGAAAAATGGCTACAAATTAGTTTCTCAATAAAATAAATGATGAACGGAGACATTATGTACTTGGGGAGCATATGAAAGATGTAGTTTTCATGTAAACATTGACGACATTTTTTTAGAAAGAATAGAGATGTAGGTGAAATAATATAGAGAGTTATAGTCCATTGGGACACAAACAAAAGGCATGATAGGTCTTAGAGATGGGATATATTATCTACAAGAGCATTTTTGTAATTATACAATGTCTCTGTTACTGATTAATTTGAAATGTAAACCTGCTACTCAATCTGTTTAAAAGTTTCTGTGATAATAGATGAAGAAAAGTTCTCCTACCTACTCTTAACTAGTTAAAATGGATGAAGCCATTTGAGAAATATAACATGCCACCAGTGGTGTGTCCCATCCCTCAGCAGGGGAAAGACAGGTGACAATATTGCCTTTAGAACTTGGTCTGAAATTCCATGTGACAAAGGTGCTACCTGTGGGCTACAATGAGGTACGGCTTTCCACTGAGTAAAGGTACCGGGACCCTTTGTGCTGCCTAAGAGAGCAAGTAGATGGCTTTCATCCTCCTGTGTCTGAAGACTCTAGGCAGAGACTAGCAAAGGGGGGTTAATGGTTTCATTTAATAACAATACAGATAGGGAACCTCTACTCTGCTATGTTCTTGGCATATCTTGTTCTAGACGTGGCTTCTCTCAGGTTATCTTTATCCTTATGGAGCAGGTTCTCATGTCTCCCTTTTATAAAGGAAGCAACAAGGTGGAAGGAGTAGCGTGCTTGTCTAAGATCACACAGGATGTGTGTGAGAAAGCCAGAATTTGAGCCATGTCTTCTAGGTCTCCTGACTCTTAGCTTTTGAGCAGATTTGTGAATTCTTGAGGGTGTGGTTGTGATTTTTATGTCAGTATCTTAGTAAAGGTGCCACCTTAGCTACTGCTGGGTTGGCTGCAGACTCATGGGAAACCCACGTACCACTCTGTCCCATCCCTGATGTCATCTGTGGAGTGGGCCAGTAGGATCCATGAGGTTTTCATGGGTGGATTTGCAGACACACATCGCAAAGCCTTTCTTCCTCACGCACTTTGCTGCAGACGTTCTGCTTAAGTCTGTTCTGCATCACAGCACAGTGCAAGCTTCAAATAACAGAGAAGTGGCGACTTCACAGACGTACATCGACTGGGAATGAGCTCTAGGTCTATTTCATGAAACACAAGAATCCAAACCAATTCTTTTATGCTCTCGAAAGAAAAGCTTACGATAACTCAATTGATAAGAGAAGAACCCAGGAGTAAAATCAATGGCCTTAGGGATGGAGTTGAGGAGCCTAGGGGATGTCATGGTTTTGCATTGCGCTGCTAACTGCAAGGCCAGCAGTTTGGAACCACCTGCTGCTCCATGAGAGAAAGATGAGGCTTTTCCATTGCCATAAAGAGTTACAGGCTCAGAAACCCAATGGCACAGTTCTACCCTGCCCCACAGTGTTGCCATGGCTTGGGATTGAGTCAATGGCAGTGAGATTGGAAAATGGAGTTGAAGATGGATTGGTCCTGCAGATTGGGAGATGTACTTAATCGGTTAAACAAGGAGGACCCAGGAAGTTGTGCTGGAATATGCAGAAGGTGTTTGAAATATTAATACCATCGGTGGTCCCATAGCAATAAAAAGGTCTCATTCTCTACCTGCAAAGGAGTATTTGAGTCAAATTTATTTGCATTAGTCTTCTGTATGGCATTGTGGAAGTGGTGGGGCTGAAGATAAATAAGATCCTCAGACTCTCTCAGGAGACTGTAGGCAACATCTAGAAGGAAACTAGCAGACTCTTGGTTCAAATAAGTTATTCCCTGGCTTGGCATTTGGAATTGCTGTGAAAGGCTTTCATGGTCTATCCCTCTCTGGTTCTCGGCTAGTCTGTGCAATAGCAACAGCAGTATAGCACGGATGCACTTGACAATGTAGACACAGAGATTCAACTTATGCCACATGCTGGGATCATATGTGTGATGAAGAGAGGTTGTGTTGATTTGGTCTGGGTCCTTGGACACAACATAGAACTGTGCATTGCACAATATTAAGGACTGCGGGGTCAACCTGCTGCTCAAGACACCCGGACAGTGTTGAAAAGCAAGGAAATTACTTTGCGTACAAAGGGGCACCTGACCCAAGTTGTGGTGTTTGGAATTGCCTCCCCAGCAGGTGCAAGTTGCACACTGCCTAATGAAGATGAAAGGAGAACCAGTGAATGATGGCGCTGGCGAAAATATGAAAAGCACCCCGCACTTCCGAAGGAACAAATAAACACATCTTGGAAGACGTACAGCCGCAATGTTCCTTAGGAGGCCAGGAGGGCGGGGTGAGACTTCATCTCAAGCTCTTTGGACATGTTCTCAGGAGTGGCCAGTCCCTGGAGAAGTTCATTGTGCTTGTTACAGAGGGGCAGTGAAAAAGTGGAAGGCCCTCAGGGAGATGGATCGACGGAATGCAACACTGGGCTCAAACATAGAAACCACTGAGGATGGCGGCAGCAACAATCGAATTGATGGCAGTGAGTTTGTTTCTGTTTGTCAACAACATCGAAGGGCATTTTCCATAATCTGCTCGATGTCTTGAGGTAGCTTTTGCATCATGCTGCTCCGGCCTGGTCAGAACACTATTCCGGAATGGAATGGGGCAGATCGAAGATGATTAATTCCCTGCTTCCTGTGATATGGCTCTCATCTGGCCACTAGAAGGACAGGGTAGCAGCCATCAAGTAATGTTCAGAATTCTGTAATATCCCAAATGATTTTACTAGCCTGTTGTGCAGGGGAGTGGCAGAGGTGATAGTCTATAACTACTTATCTTTCGCATTGTTGATTGAATACTGTACTATGAGGGGGATGGGGTTAAGAGTATTTATGGAATGATCCCATTACCTTTTGAGTCTATATTTCCATGAACTTTTTGATGCCTCCCTCATACAATGAGTCAAAAATTCGTGCTCAGTAGTAGCATTGCATTTTATGAAGTCATATTTGGCAAATATCTGCAACAGAAATCCCCATGCCTCCCCAAAAAACAATCCCAAACCCCAAAACTCCCTCCCTCTGCAGAAGACTCTAGTATGTATTAAGAGTTTTGATAAAAATAACACGTCTGGAAAATAAATCATCAATAAATGATCAAAGCTCTATCTTGATTGGCAAAGGCAAGCCTGATAGAATAATTTATTTTATTGGTGAGCTGTTGCTTAAAGTAAAACTGGAGCTCTTTGAGAAACATTTAAAAGACAACCCAGTCTGAGCTCCCCTCTGTCTCTCTTCCCAGATTGATACCTGGGGCCCCCTACACTTAGAATGAAAAGTCCTCAGACCATCCCAGTCACATCGTCAGTCGGCTAGCCATCTCCTGAAAGGGGCTCCTTCACCTTTAAGGATGCATGTACAATAGTGATATGTAAGCAGCTCAAAGACTCAATACCCCTTTTTTCTGCAAAGCAAGGCTGGGTTAGGAAAAAATCAATATGTTGGAAGTAAAGGTCAGACGAGGAAAAGTGACATGAAACAGAACTGAGGGAACAATATCCTTCATGAAGACCGTTTGAAGTTCCCGTTACCCTGTGCTGGCTGCCGCGCCGATGTATTTTATCCTAGAATGGAAGGCAGTGTTCTCGAGGAAAAGTCATATTTTAAATATTTATCTATTCGGGGGCATGCTTACTGCATACTATCTTTATCCTATTGACGAATACTCAAAAAGAATCGTGTATAAAGTACACGTAGCGTGTGAATGCGAGTTGCCAGCTTTTTGTTTGGTTTGGTTAGGTTGTTTTGAAATCAATGGGATTCGAACACACATATCCATTTGGCTACCTTTTTGAACGGTTCTCAATTTGCTTTTTTCAAGTGGGCCAGATGCACTACTGTAGTCCTTAAAAGGGTCAGGACCATCTCCTTAGTTCCCCACTCTCTATACTTATTGCCCGGGTGTAGCTTTAAAGTAGCCCATGAACCCTATTCACTCTTGCTACACATTTACCCACAATTAACAATCAAGCCTTCTTCCCTGCATCCAGCCCTCCATTCTCCCTGGCCTCATTTCCCTGCCTCGCTCTTGATCTGCCATTGTGCGGAGAGCTGTTTGTGCCATCTCAATCTGCCCCCTCACCAGCCGCACAAGGATGGGGGGAGAGAAAGCGCCCGGTATTCAGATGCTGAATAGCAAATTGCTCTTGAGTGTCCTTGCTTCCCCCAGCTCTCCCCCTTCCTCTGGAAGGACAAGGGGGGTTCTGAAAGCAACCATACATTTTGTTCAGTGCTCTTGAAAACAAGCGTTTCACACCTGAAGCCTTTCACCGCAGCCCAGAAGCACCCCTTCAAACCACTTAATTGCCAATTGCTTCAGAGCTCCTTGTAAAAGTTCATTATGTCAGCCAGCTCCATGGCGGGGACAAAGTATGGGAAATGAGAGTCCCCCTTCTTCCAGGGCCAACGCAGCATTAACTATCCCCAGATCACTGGTTTCCTTGTTAGCGGGCTCCAGATGGAGGTATGCACGGAAACCATCTAGCATTATTTAGAACGGAAAGATGCGATTCCTCTTATGTTCTTTGTCAACGTCAGATAAAAGTGAAGAGATAGCAAAGAACTCAAGAAAGGGATCTTCCCCCACGTTTGCTATGCTGGACGTTAGTGCGGGGCGCTGCGGGGCATGGGTCACAAAGATAAAACCCTAGAAGCGTGCACCTAGACAAATTGGGTCACCTGTTTCCTCATTAGGTTGAAAAAAATTAAAGCGTGTGCAAATTCTCAAAGTTAAGAGCTCTGTCCTTGAAGGGCAAAGAAACTCACAATAAGATCTTCCATGAGAAAGAATGCTCACCTTGAATACAATGGAAGTGAACACTGCTTTAGTCACTAAAGGACTGGGTGGAAGTTGCAGCTGCAGACGCGGTCTTTAAAATGACCTGGTTTTATTTTATTTTATTTTTTAGCCCCCACCCCCACCCTGCAATCCTCTCATCCCTGTCTACCACAATTCACACCACCGCAATCAATTTGATGAAGAACCACACCTGGGCAATGATAAACCCTTCGTCAAGAAACACAGGTTTTTTTTGTACTCCACTCTTTCCCCTAATTCCGGGGAACTTGCGCCACCCAGGTGAGAAACTGCACAAGGACAGAGGTGTGGAGAGGATTTGCCTGGGTTACTTTCTTCAAGGTGTGTTCTATTTAATCAATATTCTGAGTTCCGCAACACTGACTGTGGCTGTTCTCCTGGCATTTTGAAAACCACATGCCTGATGAGAGAGTTGTTTGAGCAACGTGTAGCCACCCTTCCAGGGACAAGGCAGTTGTGTTTGTTTAGATGTACCAGTCTTGCGCTGTATCAATACAGTGCCATTTTCTCAGATACTTTGGAATGGAGGTTACTTGTAGAAGCTCACAAACTCCTTCCTAAAACAGCGAAGTGTTGAACTGCGCAGGAACTTGTGAACATCCCAGCTCAAAGAACAAACACCTCAGTGCCACAATTCAGTGAGACACCGAGAGCTTCCTTACTTGTAGGAAAAACGTGGAACCTTGATTTTTGTCTAATTTAGAACACTACAGAATAGTGATTGTCTTCCTTACTATGTGTTAGCGTCCTTGCCCACTGGATAACCTTTCCAGAGGCAAGCTGACACGGGAGACTCCATCCGTAGCTACCTGTTAAATCAATTGATCTGTGCTCACTCTTGGCACTGCTGTGCCTGGGAGGACGAGATCTGATCTCCTTTGTTGTTGTTGTTGTTGTTGTTGTTAAGTGCCATTGAGTTGACTTCACATTCATAGCAACCTTTTGTAAACCAGAAGGAAAGTTGCCCGGTCTTGCTTAAATCCTCAAGAGCAGTGTGATATTCGAACCCATGGCAGTAGCTATTGGGCCAATCTCATCATAATAAACTCTTTTTTATTAATGTAGCTCATTCTTCTTTTTTTTGATATTTGCAACTTAAAAAATTAAGTTTCATTGGCACATAGTTACAAGTCATAGAACTGAAGCGTTCAACCATTCAAACGTATCAAGGGAGTTCAATCATTCAAATGTATCAACCACCACCACATCGGTCCTAGAGCATTCCCCTCCCTCATGGTTGATCTGTCCCAGCGTGAGCTGTTCAATCACAATCAGCTCCAGTGCTCCCTTCCCACTTCCAGCTTCTCTGTTTACCCGCAAACTCCCTTTCCACTCCTTGGTAGATGAAATCTATTCTCCAAAAAACATTGGTCAATAGAATAAGATAATAATTCTTATAGCCAAAGTATTTTTATGTCTTTCTTTCTATTTGCTTTTTCTCTTGGCCTTTTTCTTTCCTTAGGTGACTTGTTAGGCTTGCTTAGTCCACTTAGTTTGTGTTTCTATCGTTTATCAGTTTTCTATGTGGGAAATATTTAAATATGTTAATGTATACTATGAACAGTTCAGCAGTATAACTTAGGTAGGTTGTATCATACTTTTCCATTAGCCTTAGTGAAAACCATAAACGCCAAGGTAGTTTCCTTGGCACTACAACGGTAAATGGGAGGAGAGCAACATTGACAGTGGTGTCTCATTTTCTCCTCAAATCGTATCTGTAATAAAGGAGTATGGATATTGTAACACTCACTCACCATCTTCAAGTTGATGCCGACTCATGGCCATCCTGTAGGACAGAGTAGAACTTCCCGATGGGTTAACGAGACTGTCATTGTTGAGCGTAGAAAGTCTGGTCCCCCACAGTGCAGGTGGTGGTTTGAACCCGCTAACCTTGTGGTCAGCAGGTTAACGTGTAACCACTATGCCACCAGAGCTCCTCTGGGTATTAGATACTGGAAAGACAATCCAATGACTACAATCTTCTAAATAAGATTTGACTTAGATTAGGATGCTTGGAAACAAAGCTTATCTACATAGAAAAGGCTATCAAGCCATGGCCAGCAGAACAAACCTGTCAGTTGGTGAGTTCAAACAACTCACTTTTAATTGGCAGCTCAGCACTTATCCACAACACCACCGGACCACAAGGCCACCCATTCACTTATAACCTGACTGTGGCCGTGCCTATCAATCAGCTGCTCCACAGTCAATGTTTGTCCAGTTGCCAGTCTTTAGATGAATGTTCATTGTTGAACATCTTTAGGCCCGGCTCTTTGAAATGAAGGAGTAAGCAGACCACATTTTTGTACTTAATGTTTTTTTTATAATATATGCCCGTTACATCACTCTACTTTGGTATATTGTTGAGGGATTTGGAGTATTCGGAACCACTTCATGCCTTTCAAAGGAATTTTCTTCTTCCTTTTGTCTTTATTCCACTTACTCCCACTTCCTGGCACTTTTTAAAATGAGTGGATGATTTTTCTTAAGAAATAGGTTTCTTATAATTGCTTTAAACCAAAAAGAAAAACAAAACAAAAACCCTATTATTATTTCAGAAACAAATCATTTCCCAGGGTAGAGTCCTGCTTGCTCTTAGTCAACATATTCAATATAGCAGCTGTTTTATAAACTATCCCTTGGCACAAATGTGCCAACTTCCTTGATCATTTACCTGGCAATATTTATTGACACAAAGAGTGGAAGCTTTAGTCAAAGTCTTGCCAATATTTCCTTGGTGCCAGATTTGTCATCTTGCATTACTTGGTGCTTTCTCTAGCCACTGTCACAGCAGGAGGATAAAGGACTCTTCTTTCTTCATACAGAAAACAAAACAAAACAACAAAAGCCCCTCGTTGGCAGAAAGAAGAGGAGTATATTGACTAACACTTACAGAGTGAATTTTATAACTCAGGGACAATTTTGAAGTGAGGAAGCTTAACTCTGCTAAAATAGTTTCAACGTGTCCAAGGAAATGTGCTCAACTCTGAGGGGAAATAAAAAATCTGGCTACTGATGCTCCAGTCTGTGCAAGCATAGGTTTATTCCACATTCAACGTGTCTCTTCAATTAGTAGGTGACTGCATCTATTGTTTTCAGCAAATTACTCTTCTTCTCATTAGGTTGCCTTCAACAACAATGGCAACAACAAACTTTAAAAAGTTGCTATGGGAAGATCAGCTAGCCCAAAGGGCCATCTTTCTGTCCATTTCTTAAACTTATAAGAAAGATAATTTTATAGAATGAATTACAATTGGCAATATGTCTTGGATTTACCAATGTGATCCAGAGAACAAGATCTAATCAAAACAGTGTGTTTTGAGCAGCTCATCTAGGCCAGTTAAATTCAAGAGAGTAGAGCTAGTTCTTTGTTTTATTTATTTTTTAATTCCTAAGGGATGATCCTGATAGATTGTAGGACACTGAATGGAGGATAGAGGATGGAGGATGTAAGGACGCTGAACTATCATAAGGGCTTATTATGAAGTTGTTGTTTTTTTTAAATTGAAAACACCATTGATGAGAAAAAATAATCAAACTTGTCCTGTGGAATTTTTCTTTGTTATCATGACAACACACCTGCTCATTTTGGGAGTGTAGCAAGGGCTGTCTTAGGAGAAATTAATTGGGAGATCTTACCCCATCTGCTCTACCACCGGATCATGCCATTTCAGACTTGATTTTAGTTCCCCAAATCAAAGAACACTGCCAAACAACACAATTTGAATCCCGTGAGGATGCTGAGGCTGCCATTTTGATTTTCTATAAATCACAAAGCATAGAACTATTTGAGGAAAGGTTATAGAGATGTCAACGCCTCCATCAGAAGTGTGTAGAAAGAAGTTTATAGATGGAGGGCATGTTGAGAATCAATGGTGTACACAGTCTTCTCTTCTTGCTTAACAAAGTTTCTATGGCTTTGTAACAATGCTTCCAGACTTTGCCTTGAATCAATCTAGGCAATAGTATATTTTCCCCACAGTGTTAATTTTGATTTTGAGCAAACTTTGGATTTTATCTCTTTGAAAAACGTGGTTTATTTAAGTCCAACACTCAGTGCAGTTATCTAATTTCATAGTCATTTCCATGACTTTTTAAATCTCACAATCACCTCCATGTTATTTAATATTCACCTTTATGTCCTGGCTGGTTTCCTAAGGCTGTTTTAACCTAGTATAGACAGTTCCTAGATCATGAATTAGGTCTGTTTCTAAGTATACCTTTAAGTAGCATCTGTAGGTAAGTAGGAACAGGTGCATATGACTCTTCACCTTACTTTAGTGAGTAAGAGTAGGATCATACTCACTGCCATAGACTGGATGGCAACTCATAGTGACCCTACGGGACAGGATAGAACTGGCCCTGTGAGTTCCTGAGACTGTAACTCTTTAGAATTGAGTGATACGCCTGGTGATACGGTGCTTTAATATTGCACTGCTGACCCAAAGGTCAGTGATTTGAACCCACCAATAACTCCTCCACCAATCACTCCTCCACCAATCACTCCTCCAGAGGAGGCCATCTATAAGACTCAGCAACAATGTGGATGAACTCTACTGTCCTGTATGGGCTCATTATAAGGTCAGTGTGAGTTTGGATGTGAGAAAAAACTCTTTGCCTTTCTCAGGATGTAAAAGCTACACTGAGAGCAAGTGTAGATACTTGTAATGAAGTATCTGTTGTGAGTCGGAGACTTGTGCACTCATTGCAAAGCGAAGGCAATTTTAAATCACGTTAAAGAACAAACTTAAGTTTTGTGTTGGTCAATCATTTTTAAAGTAGGACATTTTGCACCATTAACTGGATGGTTTAAAACAATTGAAGTGCATTCTTCTACAATACTGATGCTAGATGCCTGAATTCATGGTGCAGATAGGTTTATGCTCTATCTGAATGCTCTTGATAAAGGTCCTTTATTTCCTCTTCCATGTTTCAGGCAAATCATTGCTCTACATTCAGCATCCAATGTCACATGGCCATCTTCTACCTGTTTGTCTCGGCCTTGTCTCTTCTTTTTATGGGCTACCAGCCATATTGGGAGAAAGATGGGCATTCGATATCTGTAACTCACAGGGCTCAGAAACTCACAGGGACAGTTCTAACCTATGCTGTAGGGTTGTTCTGAGTTGGCACAGACTTGATGGCAGTAAGTGAGTGAGTGACCAGCATGTCAACGTAAGCTCCAACCTACTTCAAGCTGACCTCATACTAGCCTAATTGATAACATCTCCAAACTCCAAACTTGCTGCCTTCAAGTCAGTTCCAACTCCTAGTGAACCTATAGGGCAGGCAATCCCATGTGGGTTTCTGAGTCTGTAATGATTTACCAGGGTAGAAAGCTGCTTCTTTTTCTCACAGTGTGGCTGGTGATTTTGAACTGCTGACCTGGCAGTCCAACAAGTAACGAACCACTCCACAGCCAGGGCTCCATATCATCCTCAAAGACCGTTCCACACACGATTGTATTTTATAGGTAACTGGAATTAGTATTTCAGCAGCTCGCTTAGGGGGACACACATGCTATTTAAAATAACACATATAAATTCAATGTGTTTCAGATACCTGATAACAGTTATGTAGCAAATAAATGTCAGCAGAGGCATTCAAACAATTCTCTGTTCTTGACAAATAAGCTCCATGGTATATAAGGGAGCCCAAAAGTTCATATAAAAGGGAATTTACAGATGATGGAACTATTCTACACAATTGCTGAAACTCATCCACACACACATAGGTACACATACTCACACACATATGTATGTGTGTGTATATATATATATATATATATATATGACATATTCACAACCATTACTTAACTGGTCCCTAAACTACCCAATGAGACTCAGATCATGTAATAATGCCCAGATCATCTATTTGCCTACCAATCCTCTCCTGAGGACAGATACATTATCTCCGTCTTTCTAGAAATTTCCACTCATCCAAATCTCAAGTTCTGCTCTTATCCCGAAGCTTGCTTTTTCTTTCTTTATTTTTTCACTTGAAAAATAACATCTTCCTTCGTCTGAGCCTGAGCAAAGAAATTATGCCTTCTTATCTCCTGTATTTCTTCTGGTATTCAGAGATATTGTTGATGGGATTTACTGCAGATTGTTACTGCTGCTCTAACAGCCGCAGTGGGTGGTTTTAAAGAATAAAATGAATGTGTTCTCTCCCATTTCAGCAGCCTGCACATCCAAATGCAGGACACCAATTCAGGTGGCAGGAGGAGGCCTGGTAGCTTAGTGGTTGCACATTGGGCTGCGAGCCACAAGGTCAGTAGTTTGAAACCACCAGCCGCTCAGCTGGAGAGTGATGTGGCTTTCTCGTCCTATAAAAAGTTACGGTCTTGGAAACATACAGGGCAGTTCTCCCCTGATGGCAGTGAGTTTTCTCAGGTGGCACGAGATCAGACATTCTCCCTTTGAGCTTGTCGATGTCTGTGTCTATGCTACTGCATTATCTCTCAGGTGTGATTGGTGTAGATGGACACCCTGCACCTAAATGGCAAATTACAATATATGTTATATCAGTAAACATAGCAAAGAAAATGATATTTCCAAACAGAATTACACCCACATATACAGGAGTTAGAATCCTAACACTCTTTTATTCTTTTTTGGTGGGAGGT
This sequence comes from Tenrec ecaudatus, assembly GCF_050624435.1. NCBI lineage: Eukaryota > Metazoa > Chordata > Mammalia > Afrosoricida > Tenrecidae > Tenrec > Tenrec ecaudatus. The sequence continues at coordinate 13,937,190 of NC_134538.1, forward strand.
GTATCCACAATTCAATTCATAACAGTGCTTTGAGTCTTCTCTGTCACTCTTTTTTCTCGTCTGTCACCTGCTCGGCAACTCATTGCCACACCTTCGATCAGAATTCCTCACCTCAGGTCGTGTAACATTCCAGTTAGAGCCCCTGCCTTCTCCAGGTCTCTCTCCACGAGCGGAGTTCTCAGAAATCCATCATCTGCACCGTGGCTTCAGTGATTTGTGTAAAAGTGATAAGCTGAAGTCTAGTCAATGACTCCCATTAACTGAAGCTCCTCTTAATTTAACATACTTCATGATCTGGATTCTCTTCGCTCACCTTGCCTTTCTATATATCTCCTGAGACCGGCAAAAAGACCCTCAAAGACAGTAGGCATATATCTCATTTCCTGAACTGGTGCCTGGCAAGCAGTTGGTGTTCAATAAAACATTGTTGAATATATGAATATGCTCAGAATCAAAATGGACTATCAGTATTGCTTATCACTTAATAGGTATAGTCTAGAGTGCAAAAAAAAAAAAGAGTCCTGGTGGCATTCTCTGATTCTGTAAGGTTGGCAGTTCGAAACCACCAATCCCTGTGCCAGAGAAAGTTGAGGCTATCTACTACCATTGTAATATACAGATGTAGAAGAGTCTCTAGAAGTCAAACACAACTCTAGTAAAGTAGGTTTGAAGAGTGGGGAAAAAAACAGCTATTCTTATTATCATTGGCCACAGAATATTTATCACGGACTCAATCACTGCCATGGGGCTGATTCTGACTCATGGCAACCTATATGCCAGGGCAGAACTGCCACTGTGGGTGTCCCAGACAATCAATCTTTATGGGAGTAGTAAACTTCATCCTTTTCCCAAGGATGGGCTGGTGGTCTGGAGCTGCTGATTTTGTGGTTAGGAGCCCAACACGGAACCAGTGTGCCACCGGGGCTCCGAGCATTGACAAACTCATGGGAGAGATTGCAGTGCATACATAACCGCAACTGGAAACATAAGGATGCATGAAAAGTGAGTATGCGTGATACCCAGCACCGCTCCCCATGAGGATCCCGTCCTTCTGAGAAGTCGCTTCTAGTTTCTGGTGGCTGCTGGCAATCCATTGTGCTCCCTGGGGTTTTTTGGTGTGGAGTTCCCCCCATGTGTGTATTTCTAAGTCAATTATTTTTAGTTGATTTATAGGTCTCTTATTTTCCAAAATTATTTGCACATCAGAAACTAAGTTATTAACACACATATTCATATTTCACTGTGTGCGTGATCACTTCAAGAACACCAGAATAAATCAACTCAAGGCACATGCTTGTTTTTGAGATGAATTAACTCTGTCTTTTAAACCCAAGCCAGGTGCTTTGTTGTTGTTTCTGAAGCAGTTACAAATTGTCTCTGCTTCTTTGGATTGCTTGAGTCAGAATTTGGCCGGAAGGGGAGAGAGACTTTCAACATAGTTTAAGAAACTTAAACTTGAACGTTGCTTGCCACTCTCAGAAATCCCCCAATCTGTTCTTAGCAGGTCTCACAAATCTAATAGTTAAAGGATTTGCTGATGAGAAACATCTGCTTAGGGTCCAATGAAGTTTTCTTGGCAAGTTCCATTTTGCCTGTGGTATTACAGCCCCGAGGGGATTTGCTGTGCTAATCTGCATAGTGGGGAAGCCGCCTCATTTCTTCATATACTTTTCATATGCCTTCTCTGCTTATTGAGACCAATAACGCCTAATTGTTAGGAAAAACAGAACAATCAATCCTACCTCAACATTATCTTTGAGCTTCAAGTTTGGAGTCTTTATAGAAGTGAATCTAAAATACCCAAGAGAGGCTTGTAGGCATCCCGAGACAACTTAAAGTCACGCACAGTGCATTTAAGGAAATCTGAAGATGGAACGTTTGTTTGTTGCTTTCACAAATTTCTGATTTGGGTAGAAGAGTGACATTTGAATGAAAAGATCTCAGCTCACATTGTCATCCTGCTAGATATTCAATCTGACCCAGGTGAGACATGCTGCCAATAGAGATGGTTAACAAGATCAGCAACGAGCTGCTAGAAAAAGAATGCAGGCAGGTCCTTAATGACGTTTGAATTTAAAATTGATACTGAAATTTAGTATGCATATTTTTAATTGAGATAAAGGATGCATATGACATAAGGTCCAAATGAAGAAGTCTTAATGGAGAAAGAGAAATAACTGAGTTGGCACTGAGCGATATTTCTACCCGTCCAGGAACAGCCCCGTGTTTTCATTATATCTTGCATAAAGGAAGGCTTCTCTCTCTGGTGAGGCATATTCTACTCCCCCACTCTCATGGTAGGAAAAATCTAATTTTAATGTGTGCTGAAGCATGTGGTGTTTATGGGAAAAGTTGCATGTGTGTGGGTGTTCACTTAACTATTCAGGAGGGATTCTGAAGGGTGATTCAAACTTCAGAGGAACCAAAACATCAAAGTAGATGAATCCACTTACAAGCCAAGAAAAGCAACATGGCATTTTCAGATCATAAAAGTAGGGTTAATTTTTGCTATGAATTATTTCAGAAATGCTTGCCATTCCCTAAGCAGATGATCTAGTTTCTCACCTAAATTGGGGTTTGCGTTTTAAAGACTAAACTTTAAATTTTGATTAAAAACAAATGCAAACCAATGGATACTTTTCAATCTGCCAGTTTTTATGGTCTTCAAAGTCAGGGAGAATGGTGTAAACTTTAAAACGTTAATAAAATTTACTATATGGTACCGGTATTATATAGAATCAAATGCATGATATATATATTTCACTGAATTTTAATTATCCAACACTACATAAAATGTCTTGATAAGACATATTTGCTAGCCATTTACTCTTTATGAAATTTCAATATCTGTTGATTTTTATGAAATGTAAAAGTTCTCTCAACTAATGAATTAGAGTCAAAAATAGATATTGGGGTGGCACCTTTGAAGGTCAATTTCATGATCATTCATGACTCCTGGCTCATTGCTGAGAGATGAGCAGGTTAACAGGACAAGAGAGCAGCTTAAGCATCGAGCAAATGTAGCCCTGTTCCGAGTCATGGCCCCAATGCCTGGTTTTGCTGATTGGTATAGGGAGTGAAAATTTCCTCCACCCCTGCTGTTTGTAATAAAAATCTCTGGGGTAGAATATAGGCATGTAATAACTCCAACGCCCTGGTTAAGGGTTGCTTCATCAGTTTTGGCACCCACTAGTATTTCTTGTTCTAGTTCAGGGATAATTATCTTGGTTCATAGTGGGTGGTATTTCATTGCCAAAATGTTCTCTTGAGAGTGAGTTTGCCATGAGTTTTCCGGCAAATGGCTTGAAATTTCCTGATTAATTTAACTAGATTTGTAATACCTCTTTGAGGTAGAAACTCTTGGTCGTATCACTGATGAGTCTCTGGAACTTTTTAGCTTTATAGTGAAATTAACTTCTTTGATTTGCAAAGGAACCTTTAAGTTTTTTTACCATGAAAATACCCTCTGCTTTGCAAAGCTGTATGAAAATAGAACAAAATCCATTTTTCTGCAAGGTCCAGTGTAGTAACTGCCACACAGAAATTGGCGAGGGGATTCTTGGATTGAATTGGGAACTTGTGTTCTTGTTTCTGATCCAATTTATACAACTGATGCAGTCTGCAATATAATAGGGTTGGGGGAAGTAGAAATGATAATGTAACAACTGCTTTTCTAGATAGTCTCGCACACGTTGCTATAGTTCTGTCTTCTGTCTTGTTTGCTGTGGCAATTACTTAATCCACCTGTTTGCCCTTCATAACAACCACCCAGCACTGAATGGAACTTCCCCATGGAGTTGCCTAGGCTATTATATATATATTTTAGTCGGGACATTCTCACTTTTTAAAAATCATTTTATTGGGGGCTCATACAACTCTTACCACAATCCATATGTACATCAATTGTGTAAAGCACATTTGTACATTCATTGCCCTCATCATTCTCACAATATTTGCTCTCCACTTAAGCCCCTGGCATCAGCTCATTTCCCCCCTCACTTCTCACTCCCCGCTCCCTCATGCACCCTTGATAATTTATAAATTATTATTTTGTCATATCTTACACTGTCCGATATCTCCCTTCACCCACTTTTCTGTTGTCCGTTCCCCAGGAAGGAGGTTATATGTAGATCCCTGTAATTAGTTCCCCCTTTCCACCCCACCCTTCCTCCACCCTCCCGGTATTGCCACTCTCACCACTGGTCCTGAAGGCATCATCTGTCCTGGATTCCCTGTGTTTCCAATTCCTATCTGTGCCAGCGTACATCCTCTGGTCTAGCCAGATTTGTAAGGTAGAACTGGGATCTTGATAGTGGGGGAGGAGGAAGCATTTAGGAACTAGAGGAAAGTTGTATGTTTCATCGTTGCTCTACTGCACCCTGACTGGCTCATAGGCTATAATCTTTACGGGAGCAGGTCAGTGTGTTTTCCCCTTTTGGAACCAATTATGTGTTTACACCGCCAACTTGTTGTTCAGCAAACAAGAGCCATAATTTGGGTCATGCTTTGCAATGTTATTACATAGTTTTTATAGCCAAAGAATAAGAACTAAATGACAGAGAATGTCAACAAAAAAGAAACAATGTGGATTAAATTACATCTTAGTAATTTTGTTCCCTTTTCAGTAAATGATCGATAGGGACAGGACATTTGGGTCTGTTCTTAAAGAGGAAGATTTCTTGAAGGAGAGGGTGATAAAACAGTTTTCTTGGAGGAGGGAGAAAAAAACTGACATAATATATTTGTAATTATCTCTGCTATTAGATTCAGAGAATGGATGTGATCAGATCATTCCATTTCCTATTTAACTAAGTTTTATTGAAAGTATCTTTCTTTTATCAAGCTCTGAGCTGAGGTTTTTGAAATGACTGCGTAGTTTAGTCCTCCAAACATATAGTGTGGTAGCTGGCGTTACCCTCTTTTCCAGATGGGTGTGGGCGGGCAGGATGCAGATGACTACAGGGGGCACACTGCTACTGTAAAGGGTAAAGGAGGTTATTAGGGTCAACACATAAACCCAGAGGTGGGATCTGACCTATAGCCAGTCAGTTTTCAACATTAGGTATGAAGAAGCTGAATTTCAGAGAGATTAAATGATCTAATCGGTGGTGCCTAGATGTTATATCGTAAACTGGGACTCCAATATGGATTTCCCTGATCCGAGTCTGGTACTTTCCTAATATAATCATTCTCCTAGAAAAATCAGAAGAGGAACGTGGTTTGATAGGTTGGGCCTAAATTACAAACTACTTGAAAGCCAGTCTAAGTACTTAAATTTTATTCAGCGATCAACTGATAACTCTGAACAATCTAGTGAAGGCCTCAAAGTGGTGAGCCTAGAGATACAACATGGTTAAAGACTAGAATTAAGCAAAACTCACAGCCAGCATGTCAATTTGCATTCCGACATTCCCATAGAGCAGAGTAGACCTGCTCCTGTGGGTCTCAAGATAACAGTGTTCTTTACAGGAGTAGAAAGCCTCACCTGGTCTTTCTGCCCCAGTGGCTGGGGATTTTGAAACTGGTATGCCAGCAGTTGAACATTGTGAGAGTTAATGCTGTATGTTTATTTAGCTATACTATGATACCAGTTTTTTGTGTGAAATATCAGACCCATTTTTGTTATAGTCACGTGTGACTAAATCCATGGGTCTCAAGTAAAGCAGATGACCTACCAAATTCCATGATGCTGGTGGACTTTGATCAGTCAGTTGAAGTCCTTAAGTTGTCCTTTCAAGTTGTCCTCCAGACAACATGTGGATATTTTCCCATAACACTTACACTCTCCATGCTTGATTTACAGATTTGGGGACACAATCCTACAATATTTTCCAGCTTGTCACTGGATCTATAAATTTTGGATTTGTCAACCCCTCAACTCCCTGGAGGAATTATAATTCTCTCTCTCTCTCTCATTCTCTCTCTCTCCTCTCTATAGATAGATGATAGATAGATAGACAATGGATAGATAGATGATTGATAGCTAGATAGATGATAGATAGATGATAGATAGATAGATAGATAGATAGATAGATAGATAGAAGATAGGCATGTGTTCTCCATGTGTCTTGGGTGCTCCATTGAGTAGATCCAGATGCACAGTGATCCTGAGAATTGGGCCCTATGTGGTTTTCTAGGCTGTAATCTTTACAGGAGCAGATTCCTAGGTGTTTCCTAAGGCTCATCTTGGGAAGTCTGTATCGCCATCTATGTATATCTTATATTATTAGTTTTGTTACTCAGGTACTGAAGAGTAAAAGTGAGAGAATGGAGTACTGAATAGAAAGGAGAACACAAATGGAATATGAGAAAGGATATGTCTAGATCTTGATTGACTCTAGAAAAGAAATCAAGCCAATGCAGTAGGTGTCTGGCCTCATGAAAGATCTTTTTAGAAGACATTGACATGCCGAGCTGCTGAAGCCATGTAAGTGGCTCAAGTTAGAAGAATAAAAATTCAACAATGAAGTTCATATATACATAGCACAGTCTATCGGATCAGAACTTGACATCCGAGCTTTCCTTGCCTCGCTCCATAACAGAAACAGATATCCACTGTTGATTCATAGATACACGTCAGCCCTAATTTTTAATATAAAGACAAAATAGCAATTCAAGAATGATGAAACGTTCAGCTGATGAAGTAGCTCTGAGTCTTTGTGAAGAGGTTGGCCACCTTGGTTTGAAGGAGAAACTTTTTTGTGATTGCATCACTTGCTCTGAATCAATGGCCTCTTTCACGATTGCTTATCTGCCAATACTCTGAGCCCATCTGCAGTCGAACTTTATAAACACTGATTTGAAAGCAACTGATCTGATGAAAATACCAGTACTAAATACTCAAGATATTTCTTTAATGTGGGCTAATTTGGGAACATTTTAATATCATTGCTGAAAGGAAAAAAATAAGAAACTTCCAGAAATTAATTTCAATGTAAAACCAATCTATTGAAAGTACAAGCCAATTGGGAATCGTTTTTGTAAATTACAAATAATACCCATTTAAATCCTGGATTGGGCAAACAATGATAAACTCAAAGCTATCAATATGGTTTTCTCAATTTAAAATATATTTAAGTGCCCTTTTATGAAAAGATCAAATTCCTTTTGTGGGTACCCAAAAATAACTGGACATTTTTTTCAAAGCTATGTATTTAATTTAAAAAAAAAAAAAACAACCTTACCACCTTCAAAGGACTCTCCATCCCACTTAATACATTTGTCAAATTTGCAATGTCGTTTCTGGAAACAAATGTGTTTTTCAAATTCATTTGCACCTCCCCTCATTTTTTTCTTCACCACTTCTACACTGTCAAATCATTGTCCTTTCATGTCCCTCTTCATTTACGTGTGTGTGTGTGTGTGTGTGTGTGTGTGTGTGTGTGTGTGTGTGTAGAAGTCACACGGAGTGAGGTCCGGTGAGTAAGGATCATAGGACAAGAGAAGGCATGCTGCTTTTGGTCAAAAACTGGGGCACTAAGATCTCTGCATGTACATTGTCATTGTAGCAAAATCAGTCCCCGTCTGCCAAAAATCAGGCCTTTTTATGGCATTGTTACATAATCTTTTCAGAACCTCTAAAAAGAAAGCTTGATTAACAGTCTGAACTGGTGGAACAAACCCCCAATGCACTATGAGTCAGTATTTTCGTACCTTTGGGAAGTTAACTGATGACCAGAACGAGGTTTGACATCAATCGATATTTCACCTTTTTTGAAACAAGAAAAACACTATACACTTGAGTTTCTTCCATCCCGCTGTCCTGGTAGGCTGTGTTTAACATCACAACAGTTTCTGCAGCATTTTTCCTGAGCAGGAAACAAAATTTCACAGTAACACGCTGTTCTCTTAAATCGGTCATCACCAAAAACAAAATTAGAGCAAAACTGCTTTTACAAAAAAATTCACTGTCACCAGAGAGAACTTTTCCAGGTGACGCCACTGGGTGCACTAGGAGTGAGTTGCTAGATGCTTGTCTAGTGGAGAAAAATCAGTATTACGAAAGCTTTACCCAGAGGAGTCTTCACCTACCCCCGTGTTTTTGTAGGGTACCCCACTCGTATGCATGTTTTTTAACCTAATTAGATTCTTAATTATCAATGGTCCATGGATGATAGAATTTAAGTGGAATCAGGTACAAAGGCATGTAATGTATTGCAGGCTTTTAAAATCATGTGAACTGGAAACATGCCACGTGGCACAGACATCTCCCATTCCTCCGGATCTCGCACAGTCCAGAAGACACATAGAAATATTATAACATCAGAGATTCTATTGTGTGTCAAGTATGTTATGAATCAAGGTAGAGTGATTTGGCCAAAGTGTTAACAGAACCTATGTGAACTCTTATTTGTGTTGAATAGCTATTCTAGAAATTAAAACTTGCTTAATCATTATTCATATGATCCCTTAATTCGAATGTTTTTGGTTCCCCACTACTCGATTCTCTTTCCTTTCGTAGATGGCTTCGTATGCTTTCTGTTAAAGCCATTTCATTCAAAGAAATTGTGATCAAAAACAAGATCTGCCATCTGAAGGCTTATGTCTCAGGGGAGAGAAATTGATATTGGTGTATAAGGCTGTTGTCTTCATTTCATAACTGCAAAGCAATGTGCTTATCGTGAAGCAAGTCTGTCTGCAGTTGTGGTGGGTCTGATGGATCCCAGACCTACCTACCCTCCAGGTGGGTAACATGTGAGTCTGCCTTCTGTGCTCTGGAATTTGATTTCGTAATCATCTGAGACTAGCATTTAAAGTTACAGTAACGTTTTCTTACTGAGACTGATAACAAGCAAAGGCGAATATTCCAGTTAATGTCTGACTGTCTCTAATAATTTCTTCTTTCTTTTAAAAAGAGTTTTAACATATATATCAAAGCCATGCACAATTGATTTCATTTTCTTTTCGTACACGGACAATGGAAATATATTCAGCAGAACTCAAACCATTTTTATCAAAGAACAAAAGCTCCGTGGTTTCAGTACAATGCAGGCATACATGTCCCACAACTACTACTTACTACCATCTTCCATGTATTTCCTCCTTGGGAGCATGGGTAAGGTGGGTCATAGCCTTTCTGGTTTGCCCCATTCACTTATTTTTCTTCCTTTCTTTATAATTACTGAAGCGGGGCTGTTGCTGCTTGGAATTGCTTGACCCTTCTAGTTTAGGGAAGATTCCAGAAGGGGGAGAAGAGCTTCTAAAGTTCTGAACGAAAAAAAAAATTCATCAGAAAAACAATCATTTGCTGTGATGGAAAAAAGGAGGCTAGTGCGAATGACAGAACAGCTGTGGACCACCAAAAAAGTCAACGGGACTTGGGAAGTGGCAGAGCTAAAATAATTTTTTTAAATGCTTCCACGACATAGCTTGAAAGGAAAAATGAATCAGAAAAGTGTTCTGAAGTGCTAGAATGCACTGGCTAATAACTTTAAATAGTCCACCAAGTCTTCCGGAATTTTTTTTGTTCTTCTTCAAGAATAATCTGCTTACATCGTTAAGACCTCAGCTAAGCTCAGTAACACAAATTACCAGATGTTGTATCCCCTAGTTTTTCCATCAAAAGACCAACCACCAAGCTTGTTGAAAGGAAGAGGTCATCGTCCGTCCTTGGCTGTAAAACTATTTTTGCAACTCCTGACAAATGAAATGAGAACACCTTTCAGCTGTAGAAGGAACCTCTCTCCCGCTCCTTGGAAGTCTCCGGTTAGGCTTTGTTATTTTCTAATAACGCACTCATGTGTAAGCTAATAATGCGAACAGAGGGAAAATGAAGAAACTTTAAAAAAAGGGGGAAAGGAAAAAAGCTGAATGAATTAGGGCAATTGAGGTCGCTCTGCTTCATTTTTGCTGGGAGGATTGTAGCCCTAGTTTTTACCTTATCGCTTATTACACAATTTATGATAAAATGAGATGTGATTCCATTCTTATTGTTGTGCTATAGTCTATTGAACATGCATATATAGAATTCATTTCAGATTTAAACACTATCTTAATTATGAACTGAATAAAATGGACAGCCTATCAGGTTCTCTAAATTGCTAACAAATAGTTTCACTTTTTATCACATTTTCTACTGATGACATATTAGGTATAATAAGATTCAGGGACTATTCGTTTTTATGCAGTACAGAGAAATTGTGCCAAAATATATCCCACATGAAAATGAATATATGTATTTTTTCTTTCTCAATTATAAGTTTGAGAACTTTATCCAAATGTCATGCCTTATGATATTTTTATGATGTTCTGCATGATTAACATCAGGAAAACTTTAAAATCGAATATCGCCAATGATGGTATGCATTTTGCATAATGAAAACATAATAAATGTTATATTTTTTCTCTTTAATATTATCTTTTTATTCTCTGTAATACCTAAAGTCATTGTAGTTTGTATTTAGCATACAAGGATAGAAATTTTTTCCACAAAAGGCATGTTATAAGTTGGAGATATTCAAACAAATATTTCTAACTGTGATTTTAAGTAAAATATACATTTCATAAAGTTACAAATGTATTAAAAGTAGATGTGCATATGCCTTAAAAGTTTAATCGACGTTAAATTTGCTTTCCATAAATTATGGTGAAAATTGCCTAAAAGAAAAATAATATATTCATATCATTTTTAGACGTATCATTTTTTAGATAATATAGTCCTTCAAAGTTTATCTTGCGTCAACATAATAATCATCAGAATGTATCACTGTGTGCACTTTCAAATTATATGAATAGTATATTTTCAAATATATAGAAGAGCAGGTAGTGAAAGTGTGAATAATATACAATTCATAATTATACTTAAATATTTACATATATAGCACTTGTTGAATTACTAGCTTAAACTCAGTTAACTGTGATTTAAATGTCAAATAAGTAATTCTTCCATTTAGGACAAGGGATAGCAAAATCATTGGCACTTTATTGCTAAGTCTTTTTTGATAAGTTAAGCTTACCAAAATGTCTTACTTGCTTAGTAGATATTGCTATCAACAACAGAAATATACTTTTGTACATTATCCAGCAAAAGAATATGTAAATATACAAGGAGGCTTCAAAAAAGTACACAGAAAATGAAATTAAAGGTTAATAAAAATTTCTATGAACTTATTGCAACTCCCTCATAATGTATATATAAAATATAAATAAATACACATGTATACACATAGGCACAGACAGTTTGAATTTTGTTGCCTTATTTCTAAAGTTCCCTAAAGCAGCTAAACTCTAAACCTGGCCAACTGTTTCTTTAGAACAGGGTCTGGGTTTCCTGAAGTTGGAAGCTAGACTGTTAAATAAACCAGCGGTCCTGCAGTTTCCCAGGGCCACCCTGCTGTCCACCAATGTAGTCTCTATCGCAGATGCTTTTTCTGAACAGCTCAAATGAAAGTTGATTCATTTCTTTCATTCATTTTTTTTTTACTTTAAGTGGGGAGTTGTCCAACACACACACAAATACAATTTTTAGTCATTTAAATGATTTGCTATCACAGTTATTCCATCTTTTATCTCTAAAATAGTTTCAACCCTGTTAATGTGTGCATGTACTTTTTTCTTATCAGCCCCTCAGCAGCATTTGTGATTCATAGCAGCCATCAAAGTGATAATAAACTCATTCACAATACTAACAAACACGGGGCTCCCAGTTATTTACGAGGCAAATTCACTGCAAGGCTGGGCTGTGGAACAGGGGAGAATCAAGATGGTGTTGATTGATAAATTGACAGGTTAATTTACAAGTGGATAATAGGAGTTAGACCCAGAGGGGGAAAAAGGGAAGGGCTGTATTCTAGCTTGGTTGCACTGCCATCTGTCTTATGCCCGGGAATCTGCAGGGATGAGGACTGCCAAAATCAACCAAGAAGCCCGTCTTCATCACTTACAGACAAAGCCTCCCACCTACTGCTCTTTGATGGGTCTGTTGCCTGGGTGGTTCTTCACCGTTGGACCCTCCCCATGTCACAAACAGTACCTCATCTCAGTGATTTTTTTTTATAAGTACCACTTCGAAGATCATTTAGAATAAGTTTTTTCTGTCAGTTTTACAAGAGGAAAACTGAACAAACTCGTTTTTGAGCTTGTCTTTTGCAAACATTAACGGTTGTGTGACTGCTGAGGCTGAGAATGCATTCGTTCCATGTCTCCCGGCCTCGATGGTGTCTTCAGACGCTAGTTTGCCTGGCCATTTACCCACGCTACGATGGTAGGAAAAAGGGGATGGAATCTTACAAGAGACTTCTTCATCATTCATATTCTTTAGAGTTCAATTGTTGTGCATTTGGAGTTGATTTGAGGATTTTTAAAAAGCAATTTTACAGGATGCTTCAAAGCCACTTTTAAGCACTATTAAATTTGCTTATTTTTATCTTCAAAAGAAGCATTTGATTTCACAGGACAGGCATTTATGCTACTGGTTTGTAGGGAAAATTTTAAATAGACCATTTTTTCTTTCTCTCTTGTAGGTCTGATAGTTCATAAAATGTCCTCATATGTTGTCACAACAGTGCCCATTTACTGGGCTGAAGGCCACCTTTAAATAGCAAATTTGTAACTGTTGCCACTTTGGGAGCAGCTTAATCTGTGATCTTTAAATTCAGCTGGTTGGAGACTGTTCGCAGCAGTATGCCCGTGCCCTGCCCCTCGCAGAGAGGGGCGTTTGGCTCTTAGTTGCCAGCACCTATAACGATGGCATTATAATCCTGGGGTCACAGACTTTCTCCCCACTGTGGAAGTGGGAACTCTTTTCTGATTAGAAAGTTCATTTAATGCTTAGCTAATGTTAAAACTTGTAGCTGCGAGCAAATACTCAGTAGTTCGACACATTTAAAGGAAAATGGAATAAGGCCCAAAAAAGCATGTTCAGCTTCTGTAATTCATTCGCCAAATCCCAACAGGAATGTTATTTTTAAACAGACTTTCGCTTATTAATCAAGGTATCACTATAAACTATTGATATGAAGCCTCTAGCTGAGCAGCACAGTAATGTCCATGAAAAATGTCTGATCAAGAAATAATGTCAGAAAACTGCTGTTATTGGTTTGTCTGCCTGCCATACAGTATCCTCCTCAGTGGAAAATATCCTTTGTAAACAAGATGCATTTCCGGATGATTGCTATGTCACGGCTTTCCTCCTTTGTGAAAAATTAGACCAGTATGGCTCTAGTTTTCTTGACAATTTATATACTTTTTAAAATTAAGTCTCATGAAAATCGCAATATGTTTATATTTTAAATGGCCAATTTTTCTTGTGGTGATTGCATTATTCAAAAGCTGTGTTCTATTCATAAAAAGTATTTCATTTTTTTAAAGTATTTCATTTTTGAACTTTATAATCTACAGTGAAAACCTGAATTCTTTCATCAGATTACAAAGTAAGGTAATTTTTTTTTCCTGAGGACAGATTCAATTTTTCATTATGTAGTATTTCCTTTATAAGACTTAGTGGCAAGCACTCTGTAAAATAGAGAATAATTAATAGCTATTTTATAGAAATGTGTACATTTATACCCTATTTCTTTAGAAAATCTACTGGAAGAAACAAAAATCAGAATTCAGGTTTGTCCTATCTCTAAGATTCCAGTGGCAACGCTCTTATAGTTCTGGAAACATAATCTCTAATACATTATGCTTTCAGCGCGTTCACATGCAAACTGAATTTCTAGAGATTAACATTTTATAAACACTGACTGTTAAAAGCGAGAAGGAAAATCAAACTATGTGTTTATAATTTTGAATTCTTTTTAATAAGGGCCCTTCCCTCTATACAAGTTAAAGAAAGATTTTCTGCCTTTTTCTGTAGATAATAAAAAAATTCTGAAGATGAAAAACAACAAAAAATATGTTAGGTCTACTATCCCACCCAATTTCTGAGTTAAGCCAGTGAGAGATAGGTTTCAAAGCAGGACTATTTAGACACATTGATTTTTGTTGTCACTTTCTTCTTATGTTATATGTCACCTCAAAGCTGGGGAATTAGATGAATATAAGAAGGGACCACTGATCATCGCTCCTCAGGAAGACTTGTCAAAGTCACCTGGCTGTGCTGGATGGCAGTGGCCCTGCCTAGAGCTCCACTTTGCCTACAGGGAAGTTTAGGTGAACTTGACTTCACCACTTCAATCAGATGACTACGGTCTTCTGGTTTTTAAGAAGACGCCGATGTAACTGGAGTCTGGTAAATATCAAAAGTAAAACACTGAGGAAAAAGAAAAAAACAAAACAAAAAATTAAATCAATCCCCATTCCCCACTCCCAACTCCAATACTTCAAAGTCCTTTGAAATCCTGTAAACAAATTTCATGAAGCAAGTCATGCAAGCACTTCTTTCTTCAATTGTATGCTTCCAGGATAACACGTTGGCATCCAATCTTTGTGTTTTGAAGAGTTTATAATAATAAATAGAAATCAATGCTGGAGACTGAAGGGTGCATCAATTATGCCTCTTTTATCTCAAAGATTCTTTCTATGTTGTGTCTATCTATCCCAGTGATTTTTTTTTTCTTAGCATTGTAAAGAGTACTGTTGTCTAATTGGCAATATAGATTCTGAGGGCTGATTGAGTCTAAATTTCACTTTGACAGAAATAAAATGTCTTTATTTTATGTGAAATAACCTTTTTTCTCATGGTACTTAGCTTTGAATAAAGAGACTATTCTGTGTCACATAGAATAGAAAAAGGAATTATAGGACAGGTATGAAAAAAATTAAAGCAACAAAAGCCAAGAAAACCTTCATATATCTAATATCTATTTGTAGAGAAAGGATGAGACCAAATAATTGAAAAATATAAGTTCTGTGAATAAGTTTCAAACTGAAAATATTCAAGAGAACACAGCTTCCTTCTATCCAGTGTGGAAAGGAGAGAGCCATAAGTGACTGATGAAGTCACTAGAGAGAAACAGGTTTGGAATGCTGAGTATGGGTGTGTGTAAGAGGGTGGGGACGTGTCTGATCAGTTCTAAAGCACAGAGAAGAGACTGGAGGCTCTTGGGCAGATTCTACAGATGTAATGACCATGGTCTCAATGGAATAAGATCACAGGGATATGTAGAGAGAAGGTAAGGGTCTCAGATGCTATCCTTGTGTAACAAAGATTCTCTCACAGAAAATACACAATTCCTTTCCTGCCTTCGGGAAATTTTATTTGAGCCCACGGGGAGGGAGGCCTTGCTAAGCTGCAATTGCCTATTATTTGAAATGTAGCATCTGCAAGCCTCCTGTGTGGGATCATTCAAAAGACAAACAGGGTTTATCTGCTAAACTTTGTTGATTACTCACTCGTTTTGAACTCAAATTGCTTCTTTAGCTATTTTCTCATAAAAATAGGCACACAGTTGTACAACCAGTTTTGGATGGTATGAAATATTTGGGGTTCTCTAACATGCATGTAAACGTGGTATTTTTAGACTGAATAAAATATTATTCCTAGACATGTTCTTTGAAAAATATGAATTATATTAATTAAAAGAGAAAATGTTAATATCTTAATATAAATGAGCATTTATGAAAACCAAGATTGAGGTCAAAATGCTAAACCAGAGAAAAAGCAGACAAATAAAAATAATGTTAGTATGCCATACTATAGGAAAATCATATTCTTTTAAAGTTGAAAACCTGTGTGATTAATTTCTCAGGGGTAGTTTATACCAAAGCGCTGGACAGAATCCAGTTCTGTGGATTCTGAGAGTGGTCTGGTTACTATTACCTCTTAACAATTGAATTGTGTCCCCTTCAAGTATGTATTGCAAATCCTAAACCCTATACCAATGATTATAATCCTATTTGGGAATGGATTTTCTTTTTAAGTTAATTAGAGAGTATTGGTGTAGCTGGTGTCCTAAATCAATCTTTTGAGATACAAAAAAAAAAAAAAAAACCAGAGTGAGCAAGCATCCAGGCAAACAAGCAGAGATGGGAAAGACAGGGGCTACCAGAGATGAGATTTCCCAGGAAGCAAGGAACATAAACTGAAAAGAGACAAAGACCTCCACCCAGAACCAAGAGAGAGAAACCCTTTCCCTAAAGCAGGACCCTACATTTGGGCTTCTGGCATCTAAAACTGTGGGAAAGTACATTTATATTTCTTAAAGCTACTCATTTGTACTATTTCTGTTATAGAGTAAAAACAAAAGCAAAAAAAAACTAAACTCATCACCATCGAGTCAATGATGACTCATAGCGACTCTAAAGGACAGAGTTGAACTGCCCCATGTGAGTTTCTAGAAAGGCAACTCTTGGTGAAAGTAGAAAGCCTCATCTTTCCAAGGAGAGTGGCTGGTGGTTTCGAACTGCGAAACTTAAGTTTAGGAGCTCTGGTGGCATAGGGGGTTATGTGTTGATCCTTGAAAGAGTTGAGTCTAAGAAACCCACAGTAGCAGCTCTATCCTGTTATGAGTCACAATTGACTCAGTGGCAGTGTTTTGAGTTTGATCATGAGGTTAGTAGCCACTATACCATCAGACACTGCCTCTGTATGCTGGGGACCATAAGGTGGTGGTACAATTACAGTGACTTGGGGGTGGGGTGGTGGTGAGGGGCAGTGGGAGGTAGAGGAACTCATGAGTAGTTCAGAGATAATGGATCGGTCAGGAATTGAATCCACTCAAAGTGAAAAAGGAACCATTGAAGCACATTCTTGAAGCTATAAAGCTTCAAGCCCATTGAAATCATTGAGCAAAATTCTACTCTGATGCACATTGACTCAAAGGCATCTGGTGTAAAGGATTCAAAGCTAGTTTGCCATTGAACCTCAGGTTTTTATCTTGAAAGTTAGGTCAGTTCCACTGACTTTATTCTTAAACACTGAAAGCAGCATTTCAGAGTTTTAATTGAACACTAAATTAAGAGGATAGACATAAGAGAGATATGGCATTATTTATAGTGAATTCTGGTTCACTTACTCATCAGTAGGAGTCTATATTTACCCTCTGAATCGCTGAATTCTAGTACCCAATGTTTGGATGTTCCCAGATAAGGAAGCAATGTGTATGTGTATGTGTATGTGTATGTATATGTATATGTATTGAAGGAATAGGATCATTAGGATTGCTATTGGGCACTTGCATTAGGTAAATCTGTTGCATATGATCTCTTTAGATCATTGAAGAGCAGGGATGCTACTTTGAAGACTAAAGCACTCCTATTGCCAGCCATGATATTCTCCATTGTCTCATATGTATTTGAAAGTTGGGCATTGAATAAGGAAGACCAAAGAAGAATTGATGCATTTGAATTGTGGTACTGATGAAGAATATTGAAAGAACCATGGACTGTTAACAGGACAACCCAACCTGGGTGGGAAAAAGTAAGGCCAGTGTGTTCCTAAGAGACAAAGATGGCAAGACTTCATTTTACATCCTTGGAGAACACATCATATTTGGTAAAGTGAAAGGGCAGTGAAAAAGAGGAATACCCTCAACTAGATGGACTGACACAGTGGTTGCATCAATGTGAGGATGGCACAGGACCACGCAGTAATTCATTTCATTATTTAGAGGTTCACTATGAGTCAGAGCCCATTCAATGGGAACTAACAAAAACAAAAACTTTGGGCCCTTGAAAAAGAACCACCACAATAAGGTATGCAATGAGAGGAAATAGAAATTACATGGAACTGTCTGAAAGGTTTTATTTATTGGTCTAGGGCTAGTGAATTCCATCAAAATCCCTAGGAATTTCTGATTGAGCCTACGTCATGTGTAGTCCCAAAGACCCTTGAAGACAACAATACTGTGTATGTTTGCACTTCTGCCACAAAACTAGGATGGTCTAAAGATTTTATAAACAATAAAACGCTTCATGATAGAGTTTTCAAGACTGTGATCTTTCAGAAACTGGGTACCAGGCTTCCAAGGCTCTTCTGGGTAGATTCAAACTGTCAATCTCTCAACTAGTAGTTGAATGCTTATCTCCGCCATCCAGAGACTTCCATTCTTGATAAGTTCTATTATTATCACCACTTCACAAGGATGGAAGAGACAGTGGGTTAACTGGCCCAAACTCATGGCATGAATCAATGATGGTAATGGGATTTAAACCCATGGAGTCGATACAGAAACAAAAGCTTAATCACAAGTCTCTCAAGAAGACAGAGATAAAAATTCATTTTGGTCAGTGAGTAGAGTCCTGACATTACATTGCCTTGACAGCCCTTTTATGAGTTGGCATGATCTAAATTCAGATGGAAAAGATTCCTAGAAGTTTTCATGTGACATCTCCTTTTCCCCTATATCCTACATTGTTCCAGTACATTTCTCCTCCCTTCTTTTTTTCTCAAGAGAAATTCAGGTCAGCAAACACTTGATGTCTCTTGATTTTTGGCAAGGGCAAGGGACTACATTTTTTCCCAATAATTTCACTGGGGGTTCCTACAACTCTTGTCACAATCCATACATTCACTCATTGTGTCAAGCACATTTTTTACATTGTTGCCATCATCATTCTCAAAACATTTGCTTTGTACTTGAACCCTTGGTATCAGCTCCTCATATTTTCCCCTCCTTCCCTGCTCTCCCCTCCCTCATGAACCCTTGATAATTTATAAATTATTATTATTTTGTCATGTCTTACACTGTCCTACATCTCCCTTCACCCACTTTTCTGTTGTCCATCTCCCAGGGAGGAGGTTAAATGTACATCCTTATAATAGTTCCCCCTCTCTACCCAACCCTTCCTTCACCCTCCCAGTATCGCCACTCTCACCACTGGTCTTGAAGGGGTCATCTGTCCTGGATTCTCTGTATTTCCTGTTCCTATCTGTACCAGTGTACATCTTCTGGTCTAGCCAGATTTGTAAGGTAGAATTGAGATCATGATAGTTGTGGGGAAGAAACAATTTAAGAATTAGAGAAAAGTTGTATGTTTCATTGCTGCTCCACTGCATGCTGACTGGCTCGTCTCCTCCCCGTGACCTTTCTGTAAGGGGGTGTCCGGTTTACCTATAGCTGGGCTTTGGGTCTCCACTCTGCGCTCCTCTTAATTTACAATGAGATGATTTTTTGTTCTTTGATGTCTGATACCTCATCCCTTCAACACCACATAGTCACACAGGCTAGTGTGCTTCTTCCATGTGGGCTTTGTTGCTTCTGAGCTAGATGACTGCTTGTTTACCTCCAAGACTTTAAGACCCCAGATTCTATATCTTTTGATAGCAGTTACCATCAGTTTTCTTCACCACATTTGCTTATGCACACATTTGGCTTCAGCAATCATGTCAGGAAGGTGTGCATCATGGAATACCAACTTAATAGAACAAAGTGTTCTTTCATTGAGGAAGTACTTGAGTGGAAGTCCAATGTCTATCTGCTGCCTTAATACTAAACTTCAAAATATATGTACGTAGATCTCTTTCCCATCATCCTATATAAATATATTTACATATGTACATGCCTGTATTTAGACCTTTATAAATGCCCTTTGCCTTCTAGTTCTTCCCTCTATTTCCTTTTACTTTCCTGTTGTCCCTATCATGTTCAGCCCTCATTTGGGTTTCAGTAAATTCTCTGGGTTACATTGCCTTTACTAAATCCCTACCAGGCCTCTCACACCCTCCTTGCCACTAATTTTGAATCACTTGTTGTTCCCTTGTTCCTTGGTTGGTCAGCACGACCTCCTTTCCCCCACCTCCTTATTCTCCCATGTTCCCCCAGAACCTTCGGTCCCATTGTTTCCTCTTCCTGACCGTTCATCAAGACTATCATATCTAGATAAACCTGCAGAGATAATAATATGCACAAAAAACAAGAACATAATGACCACAACAACCAAGAAAACCAATGACCAAAAATAAATAAATAAATAAAGAAAAATTAAAATAAAGAAAAACCTGTAAATAGTTCAAGGTCTGTTTGTTGACTACTAGGAGTGCCCTCCAGTCAAGTCCGATGGGGTGCCACACTCTGGCCTCAAAATCTATCCTTTGCACTCCCTCCAGACCTCTCTGCTCTGCTCCCCCAGCTGCTCTGCCGCTCCCCCTTGGTATTTTGCCGTGGTGTGGTGGGGTCAGACCTGGCCAATCCCAACCCCGCATCAGCAGTGTTGTCCCCTGAAGGGCCATTGGTCAGGAAGAGACTCCGTGTCTCATGGTGGGATGAGCCCTATGGTCCACTCTGTGCACTGGCTGTTTGAAGCCGAGATATTATCTTCCAGGACTGGTGAGCCAGGATGTGCTCCACTCTCTCTTGCTCCCCATTCATTTGCTCCTCTGAGCTCTGATCAGACACGTCCCTCTCCCCTAGCTGCAGCTTCAATGCTGTCCCCTAAAGTTAATTCTTCTCAGGGGAGGGGTAGTAGTCCACATAGTTGGTATGGGGGCCAAGCCCTCAGGCTCCTCCACTAGCTACCCTCTCCATGCCGCCCGCTCCATTCTCATCCCGAAACACAGGATTTAAGTCTGGTCCCTTATTCCCTGTGGAGATATAAACAATACCCCCACCCCTGAGGGCGGATTAGTGCCCTGTTCCCCCGCTACACATTTCTATCCCCCCCCCTTTTTCCCCTTTTCTCCACCCTGCCTACCCGCCCCGCTCCTTTTTAGTTGGCTACTATATGTACCCCTGGATTTGATCTGGCCCCTGCCATACTACCTGGACCTCACCGTGGGAGTGTTTGTATGCAGTAGCTTTTTCCCTGTGCTCCTTTTGCATTTTTATTTTATTTTTTTATAAACTTACCTCAGTGAACTCATGTTGTACTTGCCCTTTTGTGCTTGGCTTACTTTGCTTAGCATAATTTCCTCTAGTTCTTCCCATGAGGCAATATGCTTCATGTGTTCATCACTGCTTTTTAACAATACATAGTACTCCATTGTATGTATGTACCATAGTTTTTTAAACCATTCATCTGTTGATAGACATTTGGGTTGTTTCCAACTCCTTGCAACTGTGAATTGTGCTGCAATGAACATTGGAGCACAGATGTCTGGCCGTGGTTTGTTTCTTGCCTCTTCTGGGAATATGCATTGTAGGGGGGTTGCTGGGTGTTATGGTAGCTCAGTTTCCATCTGTTTTAGAAATTGCCAAATCGATTTCCATAGTGGCTGTACATACCTACAGATCCACCAGCAGAGGATGAGAGTTCCTATCTCACCACAGCCCTAAAACACTTGTTTCTTTCTTAATTTTTGAATTGGGCTGTCTTTGTGGGTGTTAGGTGTTATCTCATAGTTCTTTTAATTTGCTTTTCTCTTATGACTAATAATGGGAACATTTTCTCGTATGTTTATTGGCCATTCAGATTTCAGACTCTATGAAACTTCTGTTCAGGTCCTTTGCCCCCCTCCTCAGTGGGCACTTAGTTTTTCTCTTATTGTAAGCTTGCAAAGTATCGTAGATTTTGGTAATAATGTCTGATGTGTCATTGCTAAATATGTTTTCCCAGTCCATGATCTCTCCTATTCCTCTCTTGGTGAAATTCTTTCAATGTGCACAGGTGACTTATCTTCAATATATCCCACTTTTCCATTTGTGACTCCTCTGTATTTGTATCCTTCCCTATTTCTGATAGCCTATGTATTTCCTGTGCCTCCTTAGGTTTATCCCAATTCCCTCATCAATGGCCCTAAGTGTTTGGGGTCTTACCTCATGGTTTGTGATCCACCTTGAATTTATTCTTGTGCCTAGAGTGAGGGAAGAGCCTTGCTTCATTTCTCTGCAGTTAGATATATATTTTTTGAGCACCATTTATTGAAGGGGGCATCTACTTCCCATTTGATATTTTTGGGGCCTTGTCAAAAATCAGTTGCCTGTATGCTGATGTTTTCATTTCTGGGCCTTCGGCTCTTTTTCATTGGTCTGATTATCTGTCATTATATCAGTGCCACAGTTTTGACTACTGTGGCCATATAGTATGTGTCGAAGTCAATTAGAGCAAGTCCTAGCACTTTGTCTTTCTTCTTGAGGAGTTTTCTGCTAATTCTGGGCTTCTTCCCCCTCCATATGAAGTTGGTAATTAGTTTTTCCAATTCTTTGAAGAAGGATGGTGGTATTCATATCAGATAGCATTGAACTTATATAGTGCCTTCTGCAGAACTTACATCTTTACTATATTGATTCTTCCAATCCATGAGCATGGAATATTCTTCCATTTTTTGAGGTCACTCTTAGGTTCTTGTAATGTTTTATAATTTTCCTCGTATAAATCTTCCATTTTTTCAGTCAGGTATATTCCTAGATATTTTAATTTTTGTTTGGCTATTGTAAAGTATACTACCTTTTTAATTGTTTCTTCTGTGATCTTTTCTGATGTGTATAGTAGACCGATAGACTTCTGTTTGTTGATCTTGTATCCTGCATCTCTGCCATATTCCTCTATTGCTTCCAACACTCCACTTATGCAGTTTAGGGGATTTTCAATGTATGTAATCTTATCATCTCTGAGTAATGATCATTTCGTCTCTTCCTTCCCCAGATAAATACTTTGATGTCTTTTCTTTGTCTTATGGTGTTAGCTAGGACCTTCAGTATGATGTTAAATAGGAATGGGGCAAGGGACATCCTTGGCTGGTCCCCTTCTCAGTGGAATTATTTTCATCTTTTCTCCATTGACTACCATGTTGACTGTTGTTTTTTCATATATAGCTTGTATAATATTGAGGAATTTTCCTATCTTCTTGAGTGTCTTAAACAGGATGCTGGATGTTGTTGAATGCTTTTTCCACATGTATCAATATCATCATGTGATTCTTATCATATTTCCTGCCAATGTGGCAAATAATTCTGATGGTCTTTTGTATATTGAACCATCCCTGCATGCCTGGTATGAATCCTGCTTGGTCATGGTGAATTATTTTTCTTATATGTTTTTGTATTCTATTGGCCAGTATTTTGTTAAGGATTTTTGCGACGATGTTCATTAGGGATATTAGTCTGTAGTCCTCAATTCTTGTGGGATCTTTACCTGCTTTAAGTATCAGAGTTATACTAGTTTCATAGAAAGAGTTTGGGAATTTTCCATCTTTTCCTATATTCTGGCAGGGTTTGTATAGGATTGGTGTCATTTCTTCCCTGAATGCTTGGTAGAATTCTCCTGTGAAGCCATCTGTCCTGGGGAATTTTTGGTTGGTAATCCCTTGATAACCTTGTCTATTTCTTCCATTGCTATGGGTCTGTTGAGGTTCTTGCCATTCATCTGGGATAGTCTAGGGAGGGACTGTATTTCCAAATATTTGTCTATGTCTTCCAAGTTGCTGAATTCGTTAGAGTATAGGTCTTCATAGTACTGTGTAATTATCCTTTTGATTTCATTGGGGTCTGTTGTAATGTCCCCTGTTTCATTCCTCATCCTTGAAATTGACATATGTCCCTCCCTTTCTTTGGTTAGGTTTGCTAGTGATCTATCAATTCTGTTAATTCTTTCAAAGAACCAACTTTTAGCTACATTAATTTTCTATTCTTTTCTTGTTTCCCTCTCCTGTATCTCAGCTCTGATTTTTATTATTTCTATCCTCTTTTTATTAGTATGATTTTTCTATTGACTCTGCTCCAATTGGTGTAGTTTTGTGCCAGCATGTCATCCATGAGTTTCTCCTCTTTTGTCATGTGTGCATTAATTGTTCTCAGCTTTCCTCTGATAAATGCCTCTGCTGAATCCCAAAGGTTTTGGTATGTCGTAATTTTCATTCTCATTGGTTTCTAGAATCTTCCTGATTTCATCTCTGATCTGGGTAAATGCCCACTCCTTTTGCAGTAGAGAATTGTTCATCCTGCAATTATTTGCCCTTGATTTCTTCATGGTCTTTCTGTTGATTTCCAGCCTTATGGTAAAGTGATCGGAGAGAGACATCTGTATACCCTCTATGTACTTGAATTTACTCCTTTGACTTGTATCCCAGCATGTGGTCTGTCTTCTAATGTGTGCCACGTGGAATTGAAAAGAATGTGAATTTTTTTTTTTTTTGCATTTGGGTGGAAATCTCTGAAAATACATACCAAGTCAAGTTGTCTAATTGTGCTGTTTAGATCTGTAGACTCCTTGGGAATTTCTTTCCCAGTGATCTGTCTTAAAGTCACCAACTATAATTGTTGAGCTTGTGATTTATTTTTCCATCTTTTGGAGTGCTTGTGATTTTTGTGAGTCTCTCAGGTGCATATATATTTCTTATGCTCACTGGATCTTTTCTACTGTTCCCTTGAGCATTATATTGTTCCACTTCTTGTCTCTTGCTACAGCCTGTACCTTGAGATCAATTTTGTCAGATATTTAGATCGCTACCCCTGCTTTTTTTGCATTGTCATTTTCTTGGTGTATTTTTCTCCAGCCTTTAATTCTGAACCTTTTTTGTCTGCAAACTTGAGACATGAATCCTGTAGGCAGCAGATTGATGTGTTCTGTTTTCTAAGCCAATCGGTTAGCCTCTGCCTTTTAATACCTGAGTTCACACCATTGATATTAAAAGTTGTTACATTGATTTGTGAACTCTGTGATGTCATCTTGTAGCTTATGTATTGGGTATTTTCCTACCTACCTATCTTATCTCCTTGTGTTGTGTGTGTGGTTTATTTTTGCCTTCTTTCCACTATTCAGTCAATGATATCTTGGAGGCTGTCCTCTCTATGTTCCCCTATGGGTGGAGTTGTTATATGTGATGTTCTCTTATTTGCATTTGGTGAGTGTTGATCTTCTGCCTATACTGGGTTGGCAAGGATATTTTGTAGGGATTTTTTTTGGGTTTTTTTGTATTGTTTGAGTTTTTCCTTGTCTTGGAACACTCATACTTCTCCATCTATCTTAATAGATAATTTGGCCATTTAAGTATTCTTAGGTTTGTGCTGTTTTCCTTCAATTTTTGAAATATGTAACTCCATTTCCTCCTCTTCTTCATCGTGCCCACTGATAGATATGAACACACTCTTATTGGGGTAGCTTTATATGTGACTGTTTGCATTTCCCTAGCTGCTTTATGATCTTCTTCTTTTCCTCATAGTTGGATAATTTAACTATTATGTGTCTTGGTGACTTCTTTTTGGGATTTTGTCTAGCTGGCTTTCTTTCAGCCTCCTGAATGGTTGCCTGATTTTCATTTATTAAGCATGGAAAATTTTCCTCTAAATTTCCCCTGCTATTTTCCCTGTTGACTTCTTTGTTGTGTCTTTTTCCAATAGTCCAATTATTCAAACATTGTTCCTCTTTATAGCACCAGGCATGGCTATAAGTTTTTCTTCAGCTCCTCTGATTGTTTTATTTGACTGCTTTTCCCACGTGTTAAGGCCTGCTTGGCTATCCTCTAGGACACTGGTTTGATTCTCTGCCTCCTCAAGTCTTTTAACAAAGTGTCAATTTGTCACTGGATTTTGTTACTTCATCCCTTAAGTCTTGTATTTCCCTTTGGTGAATTGCCTTTATATCTTCTATCATTTCATCACTTTTCTGTATTGTTTCCCTTGCATCCATTATAACTCCAAGAAGAATTCTGAAATTTTCTTTCTGTGAAAGGTCAATATTTACTTCTTTTATGCACATCGTAAGGTTCATGAGTCCTCCAGAAATGGTCTTGTGCTTCTCCTGCTTTTTTTGTGGAGGTTGTTAGGACAAGTTGCTGTTTACGTGTTGTTTTAGAGGATCCTGGGGCCATCTTTCACAGTTGAAGAGCACTGGGCTCTCTCTTGGGGGACTTGTATGAGTGCTTCTACAAACTACCTGCCAGCAGCTGGACTGAGGGATTGGGCTACTGCTGTATCTTTCTGTGGTTTCATTCTTACCCTAGCCAACCAGTTTTCAGTTGTTTGGAAAGTGAGTTGGATAGTCCTGCCATGTGATGCTGGTCAGGTTGCTTGGGTCCCAAGAGGGTGTTATTTCACTGGATGATCTCTAAGTAAGATGTAGTGGTTTGTCTCACAGTGCTTGGAACACCTCAGGTGGCGTGTGGTGTTTCCCTCTGTAACTGAAGTGCTGAGAAGGGCATGTAGATGCACCTTCCTTGGTGTAGAGCACTGTAGGGGCAGGGGGAATTACCACAGGGCAAGAGGTTGCCTTGGAGGTTGGGTGGATGTTCCCACAGAAGCATGGAGCCCCACTGGTGGTGGGTAGGAGTTTCCCTCAGTCAGTTGTAGGGGAGAACACACAGCCGCTTGGTGTATGGAGGAGTGCTGGCATATTTCCCCAGAAACGTATAAAGTCAACAAATTCAGGTATGAGCTCCCCCAGTTGGACCTTCAGAGTTGCCTTAGGTGGAAGGAGATGGCCTGGACACCAATAGTGACTCGTTAAAGGAAAGAAGGAGAGGAGAAGAAAAAGATGGAAAGAAGAAAACAAAGATGGGAGCAAAACTGCCAAGCAAACTAACACCCACTCACACAAAATTCATTGACTAAACAAAAGTAAAAACAGTCAAAAAAGAAAACTACATAAAACTAAAACTGAATATGTTGAGTTCTTGCAGGAAAGAGAGAAGAGATAGAAGAAGAGGAGAAAGGAAGAAAACGTGAAAAGAGAACAAAAAGAAAGAAATAATAGAAGAAAAGTGAAGGAGAGAAACAATAGATAAAGAGATAGCTGGACCCTGTGCTGTGCCATGTGTGGCACTGTCTTAGGGGCAGGCTGTAGCTCTCCCCAAGGGGGAAAAACACAATGTTACTCACTAAGATTGGCTGTGATGGTAAAGAGAGAAGATAAAGGAAAAATAAAGAATAAAAAGATAGTGGATCCATGATTGCCTGAATGTGGGGCCAGAAGGGTTTAAACTCTGTCCTAAGGTTGGTGTGTCCTTTTAATGCAGGGACCCAGTGGAGCTGTGCAGAATTTACCTACTTGGCAAGATCACCTTAGAGGTTAGACAGAGGTTTCCTCAGCAGTGAGGAACACTGTAGATGACTGTTACAGCTGCCTCGTGTGGTGTACAGCACTCCCACAGAGGGCAGTCTGGAGTTCCCTCTGATATTTGGGCTGATTTTCCCTAGGCAGAGGGTTGCTGGATGCCGGTCATGGCATATGATAGGAAAGAGAGGGAGATAAGAGGGAAAAGAGAGAAAAAGAAGAAGAAAGAATGAAAGAGAAAAAACTCCCCAAATAAACCTGAGCCTGTTGAGACCAACTGCGATGGGAAAGATAGAAGAGTGAGAGAATAAAGAAAGAAGAAATAGAGTGGTAAGTAAGCAGATAACAGACATGATCACCTGACCGTTGGGCTGGTGGTGTTCCAACTCTGCCTCAAGGTGGCGGGGTGTTTTGCCCGCTTGATGTAGTGTTCCACAGATGCTGGGTGGGATTACTCTCAAAGACAAGATCGCCACAGCATCCAGGCATCAGTTCCAACTGTGATATTGAGTGCTGGAGTTCACTAGTATACCTGCCTTGTGCTGCATGTAGTACTACAGTGGGAGGAGAGTGTGCTGGGGTGTGGGGGGGTATTCCCTCAATACCGTGTAGGGCCCCAGGACAGGCAGGATCTCCCCAGCTGTGTGTAGAATCACTCAAGGGAAGCTCGGCTTATTGTCCTATCTAGACTGCTGGTGCCCTACTAGATCAGATGATTTACTTTATTTTATTTCTCCCTGGCCAACTAGAACAGAATTAAATTAAATTGTCTTCCTGCCTCCAAGTGTCTTATTTTTAGTAGAGGCCAAACATCTATTCTGAAGAAGTGGTCGGTCTTCCATTTCACACAGATTTGCTGCTATCACCAGGGAAATATTTCCCAAGCACTGTTCCTTCTCTTTTTTGTTCCAAGTTTTGACTTCCAATTTTCAATAATCATCAATGCATATTGTTTGCATATTGGAACACTTTCAGACTGGAGCTATTGGTACAATTCTTCAGTTTATTCATCGCTAACCTTAGCGGTTGGTGTGTAAATTTGAATCGTGGTTGCATTAGCTGGACTTCCTTAGAGACATAGATATTATTCTATCACACAGATCATTGTGCTTCAAGGTAGATCTTGAATTGTTCTTTCTGGTGATGAATGTGATGCCATTCTTCTTGAATTTGTCATTCCCATCATAGGAAGCGATGTGATTTCTGATTCAAATGGCCAATACCCATCCATTTCAGCTCACTAATGCCTAGGATATGGATCATATGGGTTCCATTTCTTTATCGACTATTTCCAATTTATTTTGATTAATGCCCCATCAGCAGATGAAGGCCCCCCAATTTTTCTTCAACCAAGTTATTAAGGTCAACTCTACTCTGAAGAGCCAGCCCTTCTCCAGCCATGTTTTGAGTGCCCTCTAACCTGAGGGACTCATATTTCAGTGCTATATCTAACAGTATTTTGCTGCTCTTTATAAGGCTTTCAGTGGAAAATCCCTCAGATATTAATATTATAATATTTCTTGGTAGTCTGTTCTTAATTAGGAAAATGCTCTGAAACCTATTTACCATGGGTGATCCTGCTGTTCTTTAATATATTGGTGGACAGCTTCCAGCATTACAGCAACATTCAAGCTATCACAGTCCAACAAACTGACAGATGAGTGGTGGACATGAAGCTTTTGCTGATGAAAATGAAAGGCTGCAGCCTTCAGTTTGAAATATCCACTACTCGACCAATAGGCAACATCATGCTAAGTGTAGAGAAGATTGGTGTTGTCATGGATTTCATTTTGTTTGGATACACAATCAGTGTTCATGGGAGTATCAGTCAAGAAATCAAAAAACATGGTGCATTAAATAAATTGGCTACAGGCGGCCTCTTTAAAAGTTTTGAAAAAAAATGATTTTATTCTGAGGGCTAAGGTGAACTTCACCAAAGACGTGGTATTTTCTTTTCCTTGGTTAACTTACAATTACTATTTTTTAAAATTTATTTTTAGTTGGGAGTTAATGCATAAGTCATATCACTCCATAGTTCAATCACGTCAAGCAGTACTGTACAATTGCTATCACATTCAGTTTCCAAACATTCTTTTTCTTCTTGGACTGCTTGCCATCATCTCCCTTTTATTCTCACCCCACCACTGTATCCCAGCCCATTGAACCCATTAGTCTGCTTACTATCCCTGTAGATTCATCAATCCTGGGTTTGCCATGAAAGATAGACAACGAGTAAGGGAGACTGCGAAGAATTGATGAATATGAATTATGTTCTGGGTCAAGAATATTGGAAGTACAATGGAATGCCTGAAGAACAAATAAACCTATCTTGGAAGACTTGCTCTGTGGCCTATTCTGTAGTACGCCCATATGTTCTATGCTATAAAATGTACCATGTGCACTTGGGAAATGTGTTGTCTGTTGCTATTGAATAAAGTTCTCTGTATGAGTCTATTAGGTATAGTATTGTTCCAAGTTCTCTTTTGTCATATGGACCTTATGTTTAGATATTCTCTACATTATAAGGATTAATGTATTAACATCTCCAATTATTATATAACTATCCATGATTCTCTTCAATTCTATCAATATCTACCCATTTAAAGCTCTAGTGGTTAGTGTATATATTTATACTTCTTATTTCTGACTGAAAAAATTTATATTTTTTATAAAACTATATTTTTCTGTACCAGTTTTTTAGTTACTGTCTCTTTGTCTGATATTCCTATAGTCACTTCATAATGTTTTGGTTAACATTTACATGGAGTGTCTTTTTCTATTCTTTTACTCTCAATCTATTTTCATATTTGTCTGAATAATTCTCTTGTAAAGATTATGCAATTGTATGACTTTAAAATCTATTTTGACAATTTCTACTCTTTAATTGGAATGTTTATTCCATTTACATTTAAGGTAATTATTGAAAAGGAAGGAGTTGCTTCTCTCAATTCACTCCCATACCCCTTTTTCTTTTTGTATGACCACTACATGAATTGAATTGCATCCCCCAACTATATGTATAAACTCAACTGGGTAATAGTTCTTTATTATCAGTTATGTAATGATGCAATGTGGTAATTATGTAGTGATACACAATGATGTGAGCTGATGTGATAAGTCAATAAATTATAAAGTAATTAATTATCTCAAACTGGTTACAATTCTTATTTAATATATGAGGAGTTACTCTTGGGTATGACCTGCAATGCCCTTTAACTTACAAGAAACAAAATGATAAAGAAGAGAGCAGAGATAAGAGGGACCTAAGTCATCGAGAAACAAGTAAGAAGTTGAGTTGCCTCACTCTGAGAACCTCCTGTTCTAGCAAAGACAGGTAGGTGATAAAGATCTTTCTCTATGCTAACAACCAGAGAAAGACTTCCCAGGAGGATGTCACCCTAAATTCATATTTCTTACCTCCTAAACTGTGATAGAATAAGCTCCTGCTTGTTAAAGTTATCCACCTGCAGGATTTATCTTCTAGCAACATTAGCTAGCTAAGATAGTCGTATGCCCTTTTTGGTCTACAACTTCTTTTCTGCCTTCTTTGGTTGTGTTGGGTTTTTTGTTTTTGTTTTATAGGACTGTTTTGGCTTCTTGCTTGTTTGATGGTGGCCATGGTGGTTCCATTTGGCAGTCTACATGTAAAACAATATAGCAACCTCCTTCAAGAACATATAAAACTCTGTTCCTATATAACTCTTCCTCTTCTAACTTAAGTTGTTGTTACACATTTCATACTTCTACACTGTGTTTGTATGTCTAGTTATGTATAATTGTAACTATTTTGTGCATTTTTAAAATAATGTAAAGAAATTAAAAGTGGTTTTACACAGCAAAAAGAACAAAACATTGCCTTTTATATTGATATTCTGTTCATTCATTATTGTGATCATCTGGATTGACTAGAGAAATAAATTCATAGACACTCATGTGTTTATAAAAAAGAGCTTTATATCAAAGAGTAATTGTACCCTAAGAAAACATCCCAGCCCAGTCCAGATCAAGTCTATAAGTCCGATATTACCCCAGACATCGATACTAGTCAATAAATTCCTCTTTCAACTCATGCAACACATGAAATGATGCCAAATGCAAGATCACAGGCCAGTGGCTAGAAATTCTTGTGGATACAGTGGTGGTGGAAGCATCTCAGGGCTGGCAGGGGTTTCCACATGACTCCTACAGATCCAGGGCTCTAACTCACTCAGTTTCATCAGCATAGCTCCATGTGTATTGGCTGCAAGAAGATGAAGCAGAGAGTATGGGTCTGGCCTCCAGTGAGCTATTTATTTTTGCTGTGCCTCCTAATGAGTTCATCAAGCTGCAACCTGATTGACGGACTAGACTCCATCACTTCTCAAGTTGACAGGAGATTATGTAACTTCCACAATTATTTTCCTGATTTCCTTTAGTTCTTTGTCCATGTTTTTCTTTAGATCTATGAATTTATTGTAGTTGTTATATAAAGATTTGCTTCTCAAGTTCAATATCGGTACTTCCTTTAAAATGATTTCTACCCCTTTACTTTTCCCTTTTAAATGAACCATACTTTCTAGATTCTTGATGTGTTTGTGATATTTGTTAAAAATTTGATATTTGAATATTATAAAGTTATAACTCTAAAAGCCAGTTTCTCTACATATCCTAGGATTTGTTGATCATTACAAATGGTGGGCATCTTACTGTTTAGCTACTTTTTCAAATAGTTGTTGCCAAGATTGTATTTCTTGTTGAGCATGATCACTGTAATCCCGGTTCCTTTAGCTTGTGTTTAATTAGAGTTTGACACCCATCCTAGCAAATTACCAGGGGTACAAAAAAGGAAAACGAGAAAAGAAAGAAAGAAGAACTCTCAGTCTTTCCAGACTGTTTTGTGTATGGACTTTTCTTCAACAGTTTTCCAGGGTAACACTGAGCCTATCTATTAGCTTGTGGTGAAGGCTCAGAGTCATTTCAGATCTCATATGAGCATATGTTTTTCTGAGCCTCTTTTGTATGTGGGCAGTTTTGAATATACATATATCCCAAACAAACTCTCTTCAGAGTGTTTTCTCCAGAAAACTTTTCCCTCCAGCTTGAGGTTGTTTATAGTATGTTTCAATCATAAACTTTTCCCTAGGCATTTTCAGATTATTTGTTAGCCTTACAGTGATTTTATGAAAGAGTTGCCACTTTTCCCACTAGGGTGAATTCTGTGTTTAGACAAGTGCCTGGCACTTATTCTTCAAGTAGCCCCCAAACAAGTTAGAGCAGGCATATGTAGTAAGTTGCAAATGAAATGTGTTGTGACCCCCTCATATCAGACAGCTGCAGAATTGGGAGGGAAGAGAGTAAGGCCATGGTGGCATAGTGGTTACATATTGGGCTGCTTACAACATGGTGAGCAGTTCAAAATTACTTGTCTTTCTATGAGAGATAGGTGAGGCTTCCTACTCCCATAGAGTTACAGTCTTGGAAACCAACAGGGGCAGGTCCATCTTGTTCCGTAGGATTGTTGTGAGCTGGAATCGACCCAGAGCCAGTGAGTTTGAGTACGAACAAGGACTAGAAAAACCAAACGAAGCCTTGTTGCCCCTTTTAAGTTAACTGTTTTCCGTTGTACCATTTCGTTGGTTGGTTTTAACAGTTTTAACATTTTATAGAGTTATAAAAAAGTTAGTTCTACTGTTTTCTACAGTCTTTCTGTGAGTGAGTAGAAGTTTGAGTGATTTTGCCATTCTGTGGGTATAACTTTTGATTATGTTTCTTAACATAAGATAATTAAAGTTGTTGGTACTTCACATTTTCCTTTTTTTTTTTTTTGGTGCTGCTAAAAACTCAGGACTAACTTCTGTGTCCATTCTGCATTTCCCCCTGCTATTGGTAAATTATAATATGCTATTTTGGGAACTTTAATGCTCATGTAGACACTGGGGGCACAAGAGTTAAGTGATCATCTGCTAACCAAAAAGGTTGGCAATTTGAACCCACCAGTTTTTTTCTGCAAGAAAAAGGTGTAGTAATATCATTCTGAGGAGACAATGGACTTATAAATCCTATGAGGCAGTTCTATTATGTTTTAAATGGTCATTATGAGTAGGAATTTACTTGGTTTTTAATATGCATACAAGTAGTAGTCCCCTATCACTAGCCCTTTGTGTTAGCAAATGATTTAGTTAAATAAATAGTTGAATAAAGGAATCTCAAAATTGCTAAGAAAATATATAATCTTCCAAGAGAGTTAGGAAACTAGCTATATTATTAGGCTGTGTTTTTCTCTAGTTCATATGCACATAAAATATAATTACCATGGTATGTTTACTAACTATATGAGGAACTCATAGCCTTAATTGAAAATCTCAATGAAAGATAACTGATTATCATAAATGTCTTTTATAAACCTACAAGTAATAAATATACATAACTATCTGTAATTGTGTGTGTGTGTGCACACATTTGCAAAACCTACATTCTGGAAAATTCAGAGTAATATTTTGACAATGTTTTATAACCTGTCTTTTGTTTAATTGAACAATGTATTTTCGGTATCTTTCCATAACTGCATGTGCTCCAAATTGTTTTAGAAGTATCACACAGAGGGATTAACTTTGTAACCTCCCACAAGTAAAAGTTCCAATCACACATTTAAAATGCTTATTTACATGTAGTAGCATAATTTACGCAATCTTGCAAAAATCCTATAGTCTATTATTGAAGGAATTATTTCTCTTTCTTAACAAATTTAAGTTATATGAAACTTGCATATGCAACATACATAATTGTAGCACATTTTATGTAAAACTCGGTCTACACAACCCTTGCCCCCTATCTGAAGTTACTACCACCCTGTTGTGTATAGAGACCATGATATAAGGTCTATATTTCTTCTGAGCTTTCAAGGGACTCTAGTGGAAGCTAATTCTCAGAGATAAAGAGACACTAATTAGCTGAACTAAAATATAACTCTCTTACCTTCACACTTAACTCCTGCCACCTGCATGCAATATATCTGGTGAAATTTATATTTCTCTATGTTGAAGTATAATCCATAATAAAGGTTATAGAGTGAAGTATAACGTCAATGAAACCTGCAACTTTCCTCTAGTTCTTAAATGCTTCCTCCACCACCCCTCACTATGATGACCCAAATTCTACCTTAAAAATCCGGCTAGAACCGCGCATGTACATGGATACAGATAAGAACTCAAAACTCAGGGAATCCAGGAGAGAGAAACCTCTTAGGACCAATAATGAGAGTAGTGATACCAGGACGGGAAGGGGGAGGTGGGGAGAGAAAGGGAGAACTAATCACAATGATAGACATATAACCACCTCCCAAGGGACAGACAACAAAATAGTGGGTGAAGGGAGATAGCAGTCAGTGTAAGACATGGTTAAAAAATAAAAAAGATCAATTATCAAGGATTCATGAGGGAGAGAGAGAGTTGGGGAGGTGGGAAATGAGCTGATACCAAGGGTTCAGGTAGAAGGAAAATGTTTTGAAAATGATGATGGCAACATTGGCAGCTGTGCTTGAGACGGTGGGCTTATGTATGGATTTTGATAAGAGCTGTAAGAGCGGCCAATCAAATTATTATTTTTTAATTATGTGATCTTCATTAGTGAGTACTTCAAATCCGCTTCACTTTTGCCAAGCAACTTTGTATCCTTGGCATATTGCAGGTGGCTAACCAGTCTTCCACGAATCTTAGTTTACGGCCTTAGAAACGGCACAAAGGGTCACTGTGAGTCAGAATGAACTCAATGGCGGTGCATTTGGTTTGGGTTTGGTTTTGATCATGCTTAATTGGCATGCACCCCAAACTGTGTCTGCCCATGGAAGGTGCTGGGGACTATAATTTTTAATCATGTGACAGCATTTAATTGGATAATTTTTAAAATGTAATGTTGGATTCATATCAAATCCATATAAACGATGGTAAACGACTAGCATAGAGTAGTTTTCAACACTCCTCGCTTCCCTCTGTCCTTTGCCTTCATTCTGGTAACCCTGAAGGCCAGGAATAAAACCTTACGGTTCTGTGGACGATTTGGATTATGACGGGTTGCAGTAAAGGGGAGAAGGGTAGCCATAGCTGATTTCCGCGGACTTCCTTGTTACTCTAAGGCAGAAGTCAGACAGAGTCCTCCGGTCCTTTTTCATCTATGGTGATGCCAACCTTCTGTCCCACAGCACTCTACTTCTATGCTAGCTTCAATAATTCATTTCAAAAGCCTCATACAGTTCGTGGACAATGGCATGATGAAGGGAATATTTTAGGGAACTTTAACCGTTTACAAGTCAGGATAAGTAAATAGTAAGGATGCAGTCATTAGTTCAGAGCAACACCTCTCCTTGGCCAGCAGTCAAATCTCTCTCCAGCCCGGAGCCTCGCCATCCCATAGCCTCAGTGCTTCTCTATTCTGTTTCATGGGCTCCTCGACCGCGTCTGGTACCTCTGATCTTCAGGCAGAGTTCTCAAACATGATGCACTAGTGGCTGTTCTTCCAACGGTCCTGGGATTTCTCTCTCTTCCTGCTGAGGCAGCTCATCATTGGAGCTAGGTGAGTGGAACGAAAGATGACCAATTCCTCTTATTAGTGTGCCTCATTCCCCATTTGCATAGCCCCACTGTGTTAGGCTGAGTTGTTCAAGAAGGCATCCCAGTCCAGCTCCAATCCGTAAGTCTGATGCTAGTCCATAAGTCCCCCTTCAGACTCAGGTAGCTGCAATCCTGTGACACAACATGTTGAACTTGGGAACAGATGACCAGGCAGTTCTACCCTGTCCTGTAGGGTGTCGAAGTCAGCATCGACTGACTCAGTGGAGCTGAGGGGAGCCATCCTTACAATCATTTCTATGTTTGAGTCCATTGTTTCAGTCGCCAAGTCAGGTTATCCCCTGGAGGATCTTTGTCTGTTTTTGCTGACCCTCTACCAAGCACGATGTCCTTCTTCCAGTGACTGTTCTCTCTTGATGATACAGCCAAAGAATGTGAGGAAAAAGTCTTATTGTCCTTGTTTATAAAAAGTCCTCAGGCTGCAGGTCTTCCAATATAGATTTGTTCATTATTCTGAAATCCCATGGTATATTTAGTATTCTTTTCAAATGGTCTAACCCATATGTGTACATTCTTACCAGTACTCTTTATTAATTATCTAGATTTCTTATACATGAGAGGATTGAAAATAGCATGATTTGGATCAGGCAAATCTCAGTCTTCAAAGTGACAGCTTCACTTTTTTAACACCTAAAAGGGATGTTTTACAGATTTCCCCAATGCAGTACCACCTGATTGCAGCTTCTGTGGGTATTGATTGTGAATCTTTTAGATCCCCTGGGTGGGAAATACCTCTTTCTTGGCTTTGCATGAGAAAGAATTCATACTGAAGCCTGGTTTATGATCCAAGAGGATTTTTATAATGGATAGAAGAACTTTCAGTTAACTGAACATAGGACTGCACCTGAGGGGGTGGGGGAGGAGAGAGAGAGAGAGAGAGACAGAGAGAGAGAGAGAGAGAGAGAGAGAGACTGTGGTAAGGCCAAGTGAAGGAAGGCCAAGGAACAGCTGGCAAAAAGAGGCCTGTAGTCTCCAGGTTCCAGCCTTTGGGGCCTGAGGTTGGGAGATGTGGTTGACAATAGTGGTTGACCCCATTGGCTGAATTAAGCCCACCTGGCCTAGATTGGGCCAATCCAGGTGTATCACCCACCTAGATGTACCGCCCCCACTGTCTTGGGGCCTGAATAGACATATGCCCTTTAGCTTTTATCAGCTTCCAACTTCCTGTAGAGGGGCCCTAGGCATGGAGAAGAACAACTTCCTATCTTGCTACCTAACAAATCCAAGTAAAATGAAATACTTGAATATTTTCATCATTTCTCCATTTACTGAGGTGCTGTTCATTGGTATTGTGAGGATTTGTGATTTCATTATGTTGAGGTGTAGACCATATTGAAGCATGGAGTATTTGCTCTCTGTGAGTAAGTGAATCCAGTTCTCTTTGCTTTCAGCAAACAAGATTGCATCATCTGCATATCTCAGAATGTTAATGGACCTTCCTCAACTCTTCATGCTATTTCTTTTTCATATAATCCAGCTTCCTGGATGATTTGCTCAATGTGAAGCCTGAATAAGCATGTTGAAAGGTTAAAGCCTAATGGTCACCTCACACGTGCTGTTCAAAAACTGCTGCCCTCTTGGACTTTGTACAGAACATGCACATGATTAAGTTTTATGGAATTCCCATCCTGCACAATGTCATCCATAATTTGCTTTGATCCATACTATTAAATATCCTTGCACAGTCAACCCTACACCAGAAAAGATCTTTATGGTATTCTCGGCTTTCAATAAAAAAAAAAAATCCATCTGATATCAGTAGTGAGAGCCCTCCGCCAAAAGCTTTTCTGAATCCACATTGAATTCCTGACAGTTCCCTGTTGATGTGATACTCGAACCATTCTCAAGTAATTTTCAGCAAAATGTTACTTGCGTGTGATATTAATGATACGGTCCAATAATTTCTACATTCTGTTGGGTTGCCTTTCTTGGAATGGACGTGAATATGGCTCTTTCCCAGTTGGTTGACCAAGTAGCAGTCTTTTAGATTCCTTGGCACAGATAAGTGAGCCTTTTCAGTGTGGAATTTGTCTGTTGAAACATCTCATTTGGTATATTCCATAAATTCCTGGAGTCCTGGTTTTTGGCCAATGCTTTCAGTGCAGCTTAGACTTCTTGCTTTAATATCTTCGAATGGTTGCATGTTGACCAATTCTTTTCTCACAGTAGCTCTGTGTATTCCTTCCATTTTCTTTTAAAATTTCATGCACTGTTCAATATTTCGCCCAGAGAATCTTTCAATATTGGAGTTTGAGGCTTGAATTGTTCACCAATTCTTTAACTTGAGAAATGCCAGATATGGTCTTCACTTTGGATTTTCAAGCTCCAGGTCTTAGCACATGTCAGTATAATTCTTTGCTATTTCTTCTTGAACTGCCATTAGAATTTATTTTTGTTCAGGGATTCCTTTTAATAATTTCTCCAATTTGCTTTAGCTGAGATTTCAAGTTAGAATCTCTTTAAACATCTATTTTGATTTTTAAAAATTTTTACTGCCTTTTAAATGGAATTTTGCTTTCTTGATGTTTCATGCCTTTGATGTCATTCCATAATTTGCCTGATCTTTGACCACTAATGGTCATGAATTAAAGATATTCTTGAGATGTTCTCTAAATTCAGGTGGACTATATTCAAGGTTGTACTTTAACTCACATGGAACTTGTAAGACTTTCTTTAGCTTCAACTTAAATATGAGCAATTGATAATGTGTTTCACAGTTGGCCCTCGTCTTATTCTATCCGATAATAGTGCTATTTCTTATTGTTTGTTTACACAGGTAGTTGATCTAATTCTTGATTATCCCATAAGGCAATGCCTCAGTGTATCATTGCTCTTTATGAGGTTTTTAATGTATTCATTATGAATAATTTGTTGGTCTTGAAAATTCTAATTTAAGACATTTCTGTCAAGCTACCTTTTCCAACTGCTAATCCTTTTTTTCCCTACTTTCACATTACACTTTTCTAGTAATTATCAAGGTAAAATTTTGGTAAATATTTTCATATGGGAGAAATTGGTAAAAAGCCTCAATTTCCTGATCTTTGGTACTAGTAGTGGTTGAATTTGTTTGATTAATACTTGTATTAACTATTATTTCCTATATATTTATGGGTAATATCCTCATATTGATATCAGTGTGTTTTATAATCTCCTGGCCATTGAGTCAATGTAGACTCGTAGTGACTTATAAGACAGGGTAGAACCATTCCTGTGAGATTCTGAGACTGTAACTCTTCACAGGAGTACAAAGTTCAGTCTTTCTCCCATGGAATGGCTGGTGGTTTTGAACTGCTGGTCTTGAGGACTGCAGTCCCACTTGTAACCACTATGCCAACAGGACTCCGGTGTGTTGTAGTATACATCTTAAAATGTTCTATTTAATAAATATGATGACATTCTTCTTTGACATTTCTGGCATATAATTGTCTGATCAAAAATGGTCATTATCATCCCAATTTAGCTTGCTAGTGACAGGAATAGGAACCCTGCTGGCACAGTGGTTGCGCATTGATCTGTTAGTCACAAAGTCAGCAGTTTGAAATAACCAGTGTCTTCTGTGTGAAGGAGACGAGGCTACTCCTATAGAAAGTCATAGTATCAGAAACCAACAGGGACAGTTCTAACCTCATCCTATAGTGCTGCTTTAGAGGGAAGGAGCGACCAAGATATCCATTTCACAAACACTATATGTGCTACATTTCATTTTTGATAACTTCCAACTTTTCTATATTCATACTGTTTACATTCCATGTACTAATTTTTAATGGATGCTTGTAATTTCCCCGCCCTACTCCTATTTTGAGTCAGAAGTTGACAATCTCTTCTTCCAAGTCTGGTTTGATTTGTAAACTTCAAAGAACCTGATCACCATGGTACACCCTGATGGTTTTTCAAATACAGATCTAGCATTAGAGCAACTCAGTAAGATAAACTAATATACAGATGGTAGACTGTTTATTTGAATCTCTGATGTTAGTGTCATCTGTACATTAAATGGTAGGCACTATCTTGTTAAGTATATAAATCATACGTGTTAAATTTTTAAAAAATATTTTAAAATAAGGTTAAACAGTTGTTATGAATTGATACATATCTCCCGAGCAGATATTTTGGAGTTCTAGCCCCTGGTATCTGAGAGCATTTCCTTGTTTGTAAATAGGGTCTTATCAGTTATAAGGTCATTCTAAAGTAGGGTGGGTTCTAATCTAATCTATGTGGTACTTTATTTTTAACAAAATAGCAAACACAGGAAGACAAACAAGAATGATGGCCTTGTAAAGGCAGTTATGTTGCATGACAAGTCAAGGAATGCCTAGGGCTACTGAAAGTTGAGAGAGATAATTTTCTTCCAGAGCTTTTGAGAGAACATAGCCCTGCCAAGACCATGAATCGAGACTGGTAGCCTCCAGAACTTTCTGCTCTTAAAATCTACCTACTTTATGGTATTTTTTGTATGGCAGCTCTAAGACATTAAGATATTTAATCTGGAAATGCAGATCTGATTGTTATAGTAACTATTCTCCCGGATGGCAGAGAGCTCCAACCAACAGAGAGCAATATGCAGTACACCTTCCTGAACACCTGAGAGACATGTTCAGAATGTGACATTTAATAGGACACCAACTTGTTAGAGTTAAATGCCATTTCCATTTGTGAACAATTGCAGAATAAATGAAACTTTCTGAAGCTTCTCATCAGTGCACATTGTGTCTTTTGCAGGGTGAGTGATTAGTAATAAGAAACAACAGAATGGGGATGGCAGGCAGTCTCTGGTTGCATGGTATTGCCATAGGAGACAGAAATTGCTAGAGTATTTTTGATAGTTCTATTCAAAGTTAATTGTACTTTACTCAGGTTCCATGTGGACAGGTAAAGACAAGTCAGAAAGAGACACAAATTGAAATACTTAATTGTGGTATCTTGCAAGCAGACTGGGTCTGAGGCAACCAAATTTCTATTACAAGAGAGAATTGGTGAGTGGAATAGGAGGAAGGAAATCTACCTGGCTGTGGTCTGCAGTTTCTCTTCTGCTAAGGCAGAGGGGAAGATTTAGCAGGTCTGTTGTTTTCAGGATAGAGGATTGGAAACAAGCAAATACAGCCAATCTCAGATGAGAATTCCTGACATGGCTTGTGTAGAACATTTGGCCAGGTACACCTTTTAAAACACATCCCCCTTTACTCCAAGGTAGGAATTTTCAAATCAAGAAGGCAAAAGTAAAAAATTTGAACTGAATCTCAGCAAGTTTGAATCCCATTTAGGCTGGTCTTTTATTAAAAATGTTCTTGAGGATTGCCATAGATAATTTGCACACAGATTGGCTCTGGGACAAACACCCTGACTGGGAGTTCTACATCTATGTACCTCATTTAATTTCATAATATGTGTTCTGGTCGTAGAGTGGGTTCTTTCCTGACTCTAGCACAAACCTGAAAAATAGTGCACTGTTTTGAATTATTTTGTGTCCAGATTTGGATGTTTGCCCATTTTCTGAAATAATGTCTACTGAAAAGGTCTTATAAATTCTGGATATACGATAAAATAATATATTTTCAAATGCATACTTGTGCTACAAAAAAAGTAGATAACATTCCCAAAGGCCACTGCTGTTTGACTTAGTATAAAACTATGTGATTACTAGTTGAATTTAAATATTAGGTGTACAGCGAGTGATTCTTTTGTACAAATATGTCCCGTGCAATATTTAGAGTATATTTATACCAGAAACCAAATATTTGTAACCTAAATTTCAAGGAGTATATTGTAGCTTACCTGGCAAACAAATGTTGTTAGCTTCCCCATTAAGTAGGTTTCCCTTCAACCAGATTCTGTGTCATATTGAGGAGACGGACAATCCATACTGTGTGTTACAGAGGAGATGGATGATCCA
Source organism: Tenrec ecaudatus (assembly GCF_050624435.1). NCBI lineage: Eukaryota > Metazoa > Chordata > Mammalia > Afrosoricida > Tenrecidae > Tenrec > Tenrec ecaudatus. The sequence goes on from NC_134538.1 coordinate 13,978,431, forward strand.
TAGGGTTTTCTTAGCTGTAATGTTTCTGGAAGCTCTTCTTCCACAGAACCTCTGGATGAGTTTGAACCACCAACCATAGAGTATCAGCCAATTCCAAACAGTTGTGTCGCCCCAGGTCAAACCAGAGGAGTACATTGCCCATGATTTTCTGGTCACCCTAAGGTTTGTGTCTCTGTGTCTAGAATTATATAATGGCTAAGGGAGAGATTAGAAGCAAATAGACCCTTTCACTTTCTGAGTTCTTTGAAATAAACTAAGAAATTCCTGACACACACGCATTAAACCATGTAGTCCAAGACAGGAATTTTTGGAATTTACTGATGCTATTTTATGAACTTCATAAAGAAATTTAAAATTTCAATAATCTTGAAAATAAATAGAATCAATATTTTTTCTTCTAAATGTTTATGAATGTCTAATATTTCTCTATAATTTTTAGTTACACAATATTTAAGCATCTCAAACTGAGAATCTGAAACTGTTGTTGGATCTTCCCTAAGCTTTATACTCTTGGGACAGAGGGAGTATTTGCTAATTAGTGAATGGTGTCTGATCTTAGATGCTGGATGGCCACTACTGAGCCCTCAGGTGTCCAGGTGCAGCATGCTCCTCATTGAAGTAAGTGAGCAAACATTAGTTATCCCAGTTTTCTGTCACCCGGCATCACTGGCATTTAGGAGAATGAATATTTGTACTCAGCAACCCACCACACCTTACTAAACCGAACTGAGTTCTTGAACCTTTCTATCCCAAGCTCGCTCTTCACGTGGCCTCAGAAACTGTTAGACCCAGGTGCAGAGGGGAAACATAGACGATCTCCATTCAGCTACTTGGCTCTGTAGACATGCATGTGCCGCACAGTTTCTTCCCTTCAACTGAGCAAACAACAAGAGGCTCCTTAGCTATTTGGAGAAAAGGCCCAGCACTTTGCTGTGGTAGCGGAGTTATGGTGTTAGCTCCATCAACGTCCCCAACAGGATCTATGCCAAGAAAGCCGGTGGCAGGGGGAGGGGGTGGTGTTAAAGTAAGATCTTCTGATTGTTACATGGGTGAGGGCTCCATTATTTACTGGTCATTAAAATGTCAAGTAGTCTCAATAGCGTGGCAGAAATCTTAACCTGAAAGCCCAGAGAAAATGTTTATTTTCTATTAAAAGGGAAAAGTGTAATGTTCTTCCACTGAGGGAGGATGGTCAAGAGTGAGTATCACATTACATGGACTTTTTAACCTGAGTCCTACCCTGAGTTGGTTTTTCTCTAGTTACACAGCCAGCACTTCCACTAGAAACTCTGCAGGGACTTCCCAGCCTCACAGCAAGAATTGAAAACCTTCCCAAGGATTAGGTAGGCAATGGAGTAGGAGACTGGGAAGAATCATACACATTTTGTTTAACTTTTAATCAAAATTTGATTGTAGAGAGCTTTTCCTTGAATAAAAAGTCTTCCCTGGTGGTGTTTCACTACTCAGGAAACATTTTTCTAATGGTCTTAGGAACGGAGACACTGCTCCTCTATCCGCCTGCAGGCGGTCCACCCACATGCAGATACGCCCACATAAGAGTACCCGTACGAAGACTGTTACCCATGCTACACCATGCTTCAAGACAATTTCATTTATTTGTAATTAGAAATAAATATTTCACAATATATTATTACATATTGTTTTTGTGATTCATCACTATGCTTTCAATAGGTTCAATTTGTAACAATGAAAATACATCCTGCCTATCAGATATTTACATGATGATTCATAGCAGTAGCAAAATTACAGTGGTGAAGTAGCAACAAAAATAATTGTATGGTTGGGGGTCACCACACATGAGGAACTGTATGAAAGGGTGGCGGCATTGGGAAGGTTCAGAACCCGCTCTAGGGAAAAGACTCCCCGCTGATGTACGCAACAGGCTGTTCTTGACTGGCTGATTTCTCCTCAACAGTGATTTCAACCTCACCTTTATTTTAAAGGACTTCTCAAAGTCATATATAACTGACACTGGTTCTGTATTGCACATAAAAAGCCTTGATAATAATATCAAGTCATTTCCAATATACATATTTTTAGCACTTTCAAACTTAGACAACACAATGTAGCGATGACAAAGTAAAATATGTCCATCATTAAACTCCCTTAAATGTCTCATTATTTTTGTTTCTTTCCATATTTTCAACACTTATTTTCAGCTCATGTTCTTTGTAAGCAGCTCTCTTGTACTCAAAAATAAAAGTCTTTGGCCAGGGAATTTGCCTCACATGGAAACATTTGAAAGTCTGTCAGAAATCCATTTTAAGAAACCAGATTGTATCAGTTGTGTAATATTTTTCTCGGAATTCTTGCAAGAATCTGTATTTATGTATCAGAATATGTCATCATCATTTAGAAGAAAATCTACAGATGTTTTAATAAAGCTCTGAAAATTAAAACATGGAGAAATAAAATAATATAAAAACAATCCAAAAGTCACTTCTAAGAGGTACTTATTCAGTCAATCACAGGGACAAATGTAGATTCTAACTAACTACTTCTTATTAACCAGATCTTCAAATCAGTCATTTGCACGCCTGTCTCAGTTATCTCCCAAAAACTCAGGATGGTTGACATTTCTCCCTTGATCACAGTCTTCCAGGTCTGTGTAATAAAGTTGAAATGCATTAAGGTCACAGTCAAGATCCTCTGTAATTTGACTTCCAAATGCTCTGACCTCAACTCCACTTCTTCTGACGAATTTCACCATTTTTAGGCTTTCTCCTCACTACAGCATGCAAATTCATATCTCTGTGCCTTTCCTTTGGGGCTACAGAGATGTCTGTGCACACATATCGCTTATGGACCCTTTGGGCTGGAGTGCTGAGAATTAGTTCCTCCTTACTTTTCGTTGAATATCAGTTCCTTGACTTCTTTTGAACACTTTATTTTACCTTCTGTTTTCATTACACAGGCTTTTTCTTTCTTTTCACTGTAAAGTAGATGCTCTAAGACAAATTTCTATTTCTTATTCCACATTTTATTCCCCCAATTCTTAGTACAATGAATGACATTTGGATATTAGTGTATTGACTGATCTGTAAATGGGTCCCCTTACTCAGCTTTCTGTAGTAATGGTGCTGGAGCAGGCAGCGCTTCCTTCCACTGTGGGCCATCATGGATTCAGGGGCTCATTTTAGGGCAACTACCAATAATAATAATTCAATATTTTTGGTCATTTTTCTTGAGTTCTGTGGAGCTTCTTAAGTTTCATTCTAGAGAATATTTTCCATTTTCATGTATTTATAGGTCTATTTCAGAAATACTTGTACTATAGATTCAGTTCCAGAACATTGCAAAAATATATATATATATATATATTCACAATAAAATGGGTGAAATTATTTTATTGGCTTCCTAGTATATGTAAAAATTATGCTCACACCGTACTGTAGTCTACTTAGTGTGAAAAAAAAATCATGAGAATTACCAAAGGCTTAAAGACATGAAGTGGGTACATGCTGTTAGAAAAATGGCATTGATAGACTTGCCTTATGCCGCATAACAACAAACCTTCAGTTTATAAAAAGTGCAATGTATGCAAAGTGAAATGAAGCAAAATACAATCAAATATGGTATGCCTGCATTACACCTCGTTCACACTGAGGGATAAGCTTATGAAATATCCAGTTATCAGAAAAGCTATGTGAATACTTTGGACTTTGACCAAATCTATGTGGTAGTCAATAAGTGCAGCACAGGGGCTGGATTAGGATGATTGTAGGCTCATGAAATCAAGGGTGAGAACTAGAAGTCTCTTTCAAATCTTAAGAAACAGAGGGGTTAACTTGTTATTGTTGGGTTATCTTCAAAGTGACGAATTCTCACACACTACTTAGTCTTTTTCAAGATCGAAGTCTGACCTAGCCATGGATGATAGAGATGAACTTTACACAGAGCCACGATTTCCTCATGACCAGATGACATGCGGGATAGCAGCTCAATCCATTACACTGAATTTAGAAAGTCACGAGAAATCTGCACAGCGAGGTTTTTCTATTGCACTGGTGAAGTTGCATCTTAGCCTCTGGCTGGAATAGGAGGGTGCATTCACCCACCAACAAAACCTGGGAGCACTGCATCCTGCCTGCACTCCTGGACTTGTGAACAGGAGAAGGGGAGGTGTCACCTTGATATGTTGAGCTGGACACCGACTGGCCAAGGATTCTAGATACAGTTTCAGAATAGCTGTCCACCGTGGTTTGGTTGGCTTGTTCACTCCCCACCCCAATATCACCAAATAGTGTGCTCAGCATTTGATCAGCTTTCCCCTTTTGTTCTCAGTGCCATTGAGTCAATGCTGACTCATAACAACACCCCCCACCCCACCATCTGTTTCTGAGATGTGACAGCTTATGGGAGTAGAAAGCCCAGTCTTTCTACCATGGAGCTGCGACTGCTTTCGAACTTCTGACCACGTAGCTCGAAGCCCAATGTGTACCCATTACACGCTAAGCTTCTCTCCTTTCACTTGGGGAAGGCAGATGACAATATGAAACAAAAATAATAACAAAGCAATTCTATTGTCATCAAGTTTATTCTGATTTATGGTTGCTCTGTTGAAGCGAGAGCTAATTGGCCCACACAGTTTCTGTGGCTGCATATCATCTCTATAGAACAAACTGCCTCATCTTTCCGCGCAGAAAGAGCTGGTGGACCCGAACTTCCAATCGACTGGTGAGAAGCCTAAGTGCTTAACCAGGAAACTGCCAGCACTCCTCCAATCAATATTAGTAGGTATTTTGTTTTGCTTTTCTTTAACCAGTAGACATTAAGTCAGATGGGAGAACTTGAACAAGAAAATACATTCATGTGTGCTAAAGAGTCCAATGGATTCGTGCTAACTGCCAGAGTGTAGTCCAGTTCCACAGGCAGATTTTGCTACCTGCTCCTAGATGATTTACAGTACTCTTTACAATGCGATGGCTCTGAGCTTGGCTTGGTGCTGTCCTTTGCCTGTTTTAGCACTGGGCAATGTGTGTATATAAAAAATTCCGAACTGTATTCCTGTGCTGTATGACAGTGTTTCCCAATGGGGACAGTCGAGGAGGGCGATGGAACGATCCAGTGGGGCTCTAAAAGCTGATACCTACATCTTATCCTGAATGATTGTACAACAGGTTTTAATTACCAGGGGAGGAATAAGTAATATTTTTTTCCACTGAAAGGGAGGTGGTAGGTCAAATAAGTTTGAGAACCCATGCTTCATGACATTTTTGTTCTTTAAAAATTATTGAGAGTTTAAGGCATTATGATTTGGATATAATTTGTGTATATGAAGGGAATAAGACAGGGCTTTCTATTCCCAGAAATAATTACAGTATTGGAAATTCACAGGGGCAGTTCTATCCCATGCTGCAGGGTAGCAATGAATTGACATTGACTTCATGACAGTGGATTTGTCTGAATTGTCCTGATTGTGTAATAAAAATATTCTTCCTTTCCTCAACTTTTGAAGCATGTTTCCTGTGTTTATTAGATGTTTATGCTTTTAAATCTTTTATATCTGGGCTGATATTTTCATCTTCTGAAATTAGTAATTATTGAGGGTGTTTTGTTAGAATTTCTTGCTGTTATGTGGAATTTGCCAAATTCTAATGAAAATTTTGCTAATTTTTCCTTCTTATCCTGAAGATATCTTTTTAGGCATATAGAGAGTATTTTCTTAGTGAAGATAGTGTTCTATGTATTAATGGCACTACTTGTGTTTTAAAGTGCCGTGATGTCTTTAAAGTGAGATTTTCTTTTTTTAGTATATTTCTGTTTGCTAAATTTTGACTTTTTGATTTCAATCTTTTACTTTCATAGTGCATGCATCTTTTATTTTCAATTAAAAAACAAGCCTAACAAGAAATTCCTTTTAAAGAAATGACCCATTATATTTACTGTGATTATCAATAAACTGGATTTTTTTCTGCTTGAAACTTTTAACCTGCAGCTGTGACAATGAATCTGTCTGTATTATTAGCTTACTTAACAAATATTTTGAGTTTTTAAACTCCTGTCAATCCTCCTTCTCTGTATTAAAAAATACATGCTTTTTTAATCAGCAATTTATTATTATAAATGGAATGTTAATTTTTATAATGAATCTTTTACTTGCCATTTTCTTTTACATCTCTAAATGTCTTCTTTAAAAAAAATTTTTTTTCTGAATGTCTTCTAGAGATTACTTAGTTTTGTTTGTTTTGGTGTCAGCTCCTTAGGAATTGACTTTGTTTTGGTAACAAACATTTCCAAGATTATTTTTTTGAAAATATGTTTCAGTTGGATTAATAATCTAGATTAGAGTTTCTTTTCTTAGATCTCTAAAAATGTTATTTGACATTCACTAATCTTTCAGTTTTTCCATTGAGAACTTGTTGGCACAAAAGCCATTCCTTTAAAAGTGATCTTTTTCCCCCCTTTCTGACTGATATTAGAGTCACTGAGACTATTATGTCAATTCTGACTATTGGAATTGTATCTCTCTTCAAGGTTTGTTATTGATGTTTGTTGTAGCAACTGTTGTGTGTTTAGTAACTTCTTTGAAATAGTTTTCTAAAGTGTGTGTGTGTGTGCATGTGTGTGCCTTTGTAACCACTGAATTCTCAGTCCCATTAGCTTGGTGGTGAGTTAGTTATTTAACAGAGATTTGCTTAAGCACCTGGAACAAAACAAAATTATCCCCAAACCTTGGCAGAGGTTCACTGTGTATATCAGGTCATACATTCCACACACCTTCAGGCCATGTACAACTCCACATTTGCTTCCATTTTCTGCTTGCAAAGAGCCGGGAGATGAGAGCTAGGATGCCTCTCAGGCTTTCCTGAGTAAGCACCACACGCTGAAGGCATGCAGGTGACCTACTAGATTCCCAGGAACATACGACTGCTTTTTTAAAGCCCTTATTCCCTATTATGGATTTAATTGGTACTGTAGAAATATTTGCCAAACTGTACCTGTGCATGTGACCTTGTTTGAAAGGAGAATATTTTTTTCTTAACAGTTAAATTAAAGAAGGACATACTGGAGTAGAAACAAACCAAATCACTGCCATTGAGGCAATTCACAGTGACTCTCTACCGGGTTTCTAAGGCTGTCCATTTATACGGGGGCCAATAGCTTATTTCTCTGGAGGAGACGCTGGTGGGTTTGAACCTCCCACTTTGTGGTTAGCAGTCCGGTGCTTTCCTGAAAGCACCACTGGAACTCCTGTACTGGAATAGAGTGGGCCTTCATTTGAATCCTTTTTGACCATTGTCATTCTTCCTTCTTTAAGAAAAAAAGTAGACTCTGGTGCTATGTAACAATGGTGGCAGATGCAAATACAAACAGCAAAAGAATGCCAAGGATTGCTGACAGTCACCAGAAAAAGGCATGTGCAATTCCTCTTTCAAAAATCCCAGAGGGAAGGAGGTTTCCGAAAATCCTGATTAAATAGGTATAATCTATGAGGAAGAAAATGTCTGTTTTAAAAGCCACCAGCCAGCAACTCTGTGGTATTTTGCTCCGCAGCCTCAGGGAATTAAGTCATTCCCCAAAGCCTCACACTCCCTAGTCTTTTCTCCCCATGCTTCCCAGTTTTTTGATTAGATGCTCTTTTATCTCTTGCTCCAGGTATAGTAGCAACTAATGTATTTGCCTTCCAAAGCTTTCAGAAAACGCGTTGTGGCAGTGATTTCATTCCTGCAAGAATTCTGAGTTGGGTTCAGTAAAGGCAAGGTTTTTGAATCACTCTTTAGGAAGCCACCATACATGTAAAAATGTCCACATTTCTTTGAAAATTAAGTTCCATGTTGCTCCTTAAGGACCAGAAGCCTGTATCAGGAATGCAGGCCTCTACCAAACTGGTAAGTCAAGGGCAACACTAGACTACGTTAAAATGCTGCAAGTCTCCCACTGAGACTCAGTTATTCCATTCAGTGAAGAATTCTTCTAGTGGTTGAAACTTGACTGAATTCCAGAATCCACGCAAATTGTTTCTAACAATTTTGAAGGATGACATGCCGGTGGGTGAAAAGTCCAATGGATCCAATGGTGATGGAAGCATCACAGGGCTGATGCGCGTCTCAGTGTGGCTCATCAACAGGAATGTGAAGGCAGAGAGAAGAGGTTACCAGGATCCACCTTAGGAGGAGGCCACGCCCACAAGTAGGCACCAACAAGCTGTGATCCATCAGGCTAGACTCCACATCCATACTTTAAGTTGACATGAAATTATGTAATTAGCATACCAAATAATACTATGCCCTTCAATTTATATCACCAAAAAACAGCAGTTTTGTCATCTTGGGGGGACTCAAATAATGTTCCTTTGAAATGTTCTTTGAAATTTGGGAGCAAAATGAAATATGAAGGAGCAAAATCAGGGCTATAGAGTGGATGGGGGTAAGGTTTCCCAATGAAATTGTCCTAGGACAGCTTTTATTTGCCTCTAAGAATGAACAAGTGCATCTCTATGATGGGGAGGGAAAGACGCATCAATGAAAGGTCCCTAGGCTGTTTCCACTAATGCTGTCTACAATTCTTCAAACAAACCTAAAACCTTCTTCTGAATAAATTCTTGTGGTCATTTCTGAGTCTATCAAGAAAATCTAATAACATCCCTCTGGAATCCCCCCAAAAGCCAAGATAACCCAAGTGATGGCTCTGAATTTAATTAGTCCAGCAGATTCCCTTTAAAAGCCTGTTTTTAATTCTATATTGCTGTCTGAATTGTATGGATACATTCAGCATATATCACCAGTTATTATTTGTGTCATTAGATTCTCTTTATTAGATTTAATCTTGTTCAAGAGATGATGGAGAGATCAGCTTGTTGAGCTAGTGAACAGCACTATGGCCATCCATAGAGTGCAAAGCTTGCTGAAGCGACAAGGAAAATGCTGAATCGCGTGAGACCTCAACTTCCCCTGCTATTGCACCAATGGTGATTATGGGCATCATCTACCAGCTTCTGTATTTCAGCCTCAGTTTCTTATTCATTGAAGTTGACAGTCTTTTCTCATTCGGCTAATTTTTTCCCCCAACCCTCCTTAAAATAACTGATGCATATAAAAACTGTTTTGTGTATATGGAAGCATTCTGGAAACTGGTTGCAACACTTCAATGATTAATTTTGTTGAGTTTTTCATATTAGCTATGGCTTCAAAATTGATTTTCTCCACAGTACAGGAAGGACTCTTTGTTTGAAGACACTCTCATAAGACGAAGACAAATTTTATTACTGAGAGACGTTGTCTGCACTCCTTTTCCCTGCCCTTCTACTTTTCCAAGCATGATGTCCTTCTCCAGGGACTAGTCTCTCTTGAAAATATGTCCAAATATGCAAGATGAAGTCTTGCCAACCTTGCCTCTAAAGAACACTCAGGCCGTATGTCTTCCAAGACAGATTAATTTGTCCTTTGTTGCAGTCCATGGTATTATCAATATTCTTTCAATATTCTCCAGCACCATAATTCATAGATTTAACTTTGGTTGTAAGATTGTTCCAGTTTTCTCATCGATGATGCTTATTTCTCTGAGGTTTCCATTCAACTCTGTAATGCATTTTGAGTTCACTTTTGTGCATGGGGAGGGATATGGGTCTTATTTCATTGTTCATTGTATGGAAATCCAGTTTGTGCAGCACCAGTTGTTGACAGAGTCTGTCTTTGTCCCATTGGATATTTCTTGCTCCTTTGCCAAAGATTACTTGCCTGTAAGCTGATGCATTTATGCCTGGGTTTCTGTTCTGATCCCTTGGTCTATATAGCTCTCGTTGTACCAGTACAAAGCTGTTTGACCACTGTGGCTACCTATTAGGATTTTAGGTGTGTTGGTGTGAGGTCTCCTGCTTAGTTATTCTTTTTAAAACGTTCTTTGCTTATCCTGGTCTTTTGCCTACCCACATAAATTGGTCATTAGTTTTTCCATTTCTTTATTTGAAAAAAAAATTATTTTCTTTTATTCCCAGATCTTTTTATTGAGGATCTTACAGCACTTAAAAAATTAATTTATTGGGGATTTGTACAACTCTTACCACAATCCATACATCCATCCATTGTGTCAACCACATTTGTACATTTGTTGACATCATCATTCTCAAAAAATTTGCTTTCTCTACTTGAGCCCTTGGTATTAGCTTCTCAAATTTTCTCCTCTCTCCCCTCTTCCTCCTCCCTTGATTCTCTATAAATTATTTTTATTTGTCATATCTTACCCTGTCCGACATCCCTCACAAACTTTTATGTTGATTCTTGTAATCTGTTCCCCCTTTTCACCCCACCCTCTCTCCACCCTCCCGGTATTGCCACTCTTAGCACTGGTCCTGAAGGGATCATTTGTCCTGGATTTTCTGTTTCCAGTTCCTATCTGTACCAGTGTACATCCTCTGGTCTAGCCGGATTTTTAAGGAATAATTGGAATCATGATAGTGGGAGTGGGGCTGGGGGGGGGGGGAAGGAAGCATTTAGGAACTAGAGGAAAGTTGTATGTTTCATCGTTGCTACTCTTCACCCTGACTAGCTTGTCTCCTGCCTGTGACCCTTCTGTAAGGGGATGTCCAGTTGCCTACAGATGGATCTTGGGTCCCCAATCTATACTCCCCCACATTCACAATTATTTTATTTTTAGTTCTTTGATGCCTGATACCTGATCCCTGGAACACCTCGTGATCACACCGACTGGTGTGCTTCTTCCATGTGGGCTTTGTTCCTTCTGAGCTAGATGGTTGCTTGTTTACCTTAAAGTCTTTAAGACCCTAGATGCTATACCTTTTGGTAGCCGGGCTCTATCAGCTTTCTTCACCATATTTGCTTAGGCGCCCATTTATCTTCAGCTATTGTGTCAAGAAGGTGAGCATAGTGGAATGCCAGTTTAATAGAACAAAGTATTCTTGCATTTAGGGGGTACTTGAGTGGAGGCCCAATGTCCACCTGTTACCTTAATATTAACCTATAAATATATGCACATAGATCTATTTCCCATCCTCATATATATACATGCCTTTACTTAGACCTCTATAAATGATCTTTGCCTCCTAATTCTTTTGTCTATTTCCTTTTACTTTCCTCTTGTCCCACTATCATGCTCAGCCTTCATTTGGGTTTCAGTAATTCCTCTCGGTTACATTGCCTTGATCACGCCCTACCAGGCCTCCCACACACTCCTCACCACCAATTTGCATCACTTGTTGTTACCTTGTCCCTGGGGTGGTTAACACCACTTCCTCCCCCCCCACCCCTCTTTTAACAATCCATACATCAATTTTATTGAGAATATTTGTATATGTTTCCATCATTATTTTCTAAACATTTACTTTCTACTTAAGCCCTGATATCAGTTCCTCTTTTTCCTCCCTCCACTCTTATGAGCCCTTGATAAAGTAAAAATTATAATTTTCATATCTTACACTGACCACCGTCTCCCTTTCCCCATAATTTCTGTTGTTCCTCCCCCTAAGGGGTGTATTGTTATGTTTTGAACATGGTGATGGGTTCCCCCTTCCTCCCTTCTTCTCCCCACCTTCCTCGTAACCTTTTGTTATTGCTTCTCCCATTTCTGTCCCTGAGGGGTTTACCTGACCTGGATTCTGCATGTCCTGAGCTCTTATCTGTACCCGTGTACATGTTCTGGTCTAAGCCGAAGTGAAAGGCAGGACTGGGTTCATCATAGTGGCGGAGTTAGGAAGCCCCAAGGAACCCACAGAATAGTATGTGTTTCATCAGAGCTTTATTGCACCCTGGCTGATTCCTTCCTTCCTTGTAACTCTTCTGTGAAGGATGTCCCATTGTCTACAGATGGGTTTTGGGTCTCTGTTCCATCCACCCTCATTCTCAAAATCATCTTTTTTTGTTTGTTTGTTTTTCCATTTATTTAAATAATGTATTTGAAATTTAGATTGAGATTGTGTGGTAGCCTTAGATTATTTAAGGTAGTATTGACATTTTCACAATATTAAGACTATGTATCCATGAGTATGGGGCAGTCTTCCATTCATATAGGTCTCTTTTGGTTTCTTGTAGTAATATTCTGCAGTTTTATCTGTATAGATCTTTTGTTTTTAGTTAAGTTTATTCCTAATAGTTCAACTTTTGTGTGGTTATTTTAAATTGTATTATTTCCTTAATGAACATTTATAGCTCTCTTCACTGGTATCCAGGATTCTAATTTATTTCTGCTTAATGTTGTATACTTATACTTTTCTTAATCCTTCAATTGTTTGCAGTAGATTTTCTGTGGAGACTTCCATGTTTTCTATATATAGAATCACATCCCCTGCAAATACTAAGAGTTTCACTTCTTCTTTGCCTCTTTATATTCCTTTGATTTCTTTTTTCTTGTCTGATGGCTCTAGCTATGACTCCAGCAAGATGTTGCAAAGAGGAGTGGTAGGGGATATCCGTTGTCTGGTCCCTATTTTCAGTGGAAATGTTTCTAGCCTTTCTCCATTGAGCATAATGTTGGCTTTACATAAATGGCTTTCTTATGTTGAGGAATTTCCTTTCCTGTACTGGTTTGTTGAGTATTTTGATCAAAATGGGTGTTGGATATTGCCAAATGCCTTTTCTAAATTTTTGTTTATATGGCTGATTATATTGATTGTTTTTTGATTATTGAACAATCTCTGTATCCCTAAAATAAATCTCAATTGGTCATGGTGAATTTAACTACTTGATATGATGTTGGATTCTATTGGCCAGAATTTCACTAAGGATTTTGCTGTCTTTGTTAATGAGGGATATTAGTCTATAATTTTCCATCTTTGGAGGTCTGCGCCTGGTTTGGGGATCGCTGTCATGCTGGTTTCATAGAATGAGTTTGGGAGTTTGTTGACTTTTACTATATTCTAGAATAATTTACGTGTAATTTGTGTCAGATCTTCTCTCAATACTTGGTAGAATTCTCCTGTGAAACCACCTGATCCTGTAATTTTCTTGCTTGGGACTTTCTTAATGACCTGCTCTATTTCTTCTTTTATTATGGGTATGTTGAGTTTTTCAATATCTGGCTGAATTAATCTGAGTGTGTGATGTAGTTCTAGATATCTGTCAATTTCTTGTAGAGTTTCCCCATCTTTGAATATGGTTTTTCACAATAATCTCTTACTATTCTTTTGATTTCATTTGGATCTGTTGTACTGTCACCCTTTTCACTTTTTTTTCTGGGCATTTACTATTCTTTTTTCCCACCCTTTGATAAATTTGCCAGTGGTCTATTTTGTTAACCCTTTGTGTTAGACAGTGTTCTTTAGAAAAACAAAACCAAGACACTTATGATATTATTTATATATAAATAGATAGGTAGATAGAGTACAAATGAATATAGCACCTAATTAGTCCACACAACAGTACAGAGGGCTCAGTTTAAGTGACTTCTGTTGAACAGTTAATATTCTAGAAGTCCTTCAACTCCCAAGGGCTCCTGGATCCAAGGTCAAGGAAGCAGACAGCGGAGTCTTCCATAGAGCAATATAGGCAATATGGCCACAGGCAGCAAACCACAGGGCAGGTCACCAACAGTTAGCCAGATGACAGGATCCGGCAGTCCAATGCTCAAGCAATGTATACACCAGCAGCATGATGAAGCAAGTATCGAAGGAACCTCAAGCTCTAGCGACACAATCCACAAATTGGGTGTCGCATGAGTAGTATAGTTCACAAGTTGAGGCAGAGAACTAGCAGTCTCACACTGGTCTGATTACCAGAGAGCAAGAGAGTGAAGGGCAGGTCTTGCCAAGCCATTTATCTCTTTGCCCTCCAATCAAACTGCGACTTTATTAATCCTTCATAATCCTATTGGTGGTTGGTAAAATGAACCTACCTATCACACTCTTTCAAAGAATCAGCTTCTTGTTTTGTTGTGTTAGGATGGGTAGACTTGAGAAACAAATTCATAGACACACTTATATGTATATAAGAAAAATCTTTATATGAAGAGTAATTATACATTTAAAAAATCCCAGCCCAGTCCAGATCAAGTCCGTAAATCTGATATTAGTCAATATATCCAATCCCAATCTATAATTTTCTCTTCAAGCTCATGAAACAAATGAAATGATGCCAAATGCAGGAAGATCACAGGCCAGTGGGTTAGAAGCTGTGTGGATCTACTGGCCTTGTAAGCATCTCAGCGCTGGCAGGGCCCTCCACATGGCTTCTCTAGTTCCCAGGGCACAAGGTCTCTCAGCGTAGTGCCATGTGTGTTGTCAGTAGAGCGTCTCTCTTGGAGCGAGCTGAAAGAGTTTCTCCCACATGCAAGGAGGAAAAATAGGAGTTCCCAGAATCCTTAGGAGAAAGCCAGGCCCACACAGAGGCCTCATTGACTGTTACCAGATTGACAGACTAGACTCCACCCCTTCACTCTCAGTCCTCTCAAGCCCCAAACTGACGCCAGAGTATGTAACTACCACAGATCTGTTGTACTCTCTCCCTTTTCATTTTCCCCCCTGTATATTTACTCTTCTTCCCCCCTTTGATAAATTTGCCAATGGTCTATTTCGTGAACCCTTTCAAAGAATCAGCTTCGTGTTTTGTTGATTTTCTCCATTTTTTTGGTTTTCCATATTGTTTATTTCTGTTTTGGTTCATATTTGAGGGTAGTATTGGAGGGCTTTATTTTATTGGAAGTTTTATGTTTCTTTCCTTGTTCCAATACTTGAGGGTGTAGTGTGGGGTGGTGATTCTGAATTTCTCTTTATTTTTCATGTGTGTGTTGATTGCTATAAATGGGCCTCTTATTACTGCTTTTTTTATGTCTCAAAGGTTTTGATATGCTGTTTTATCATTCTATTTGTCTTGAGGAAATTTATTTCCTCCTTTATTTGCCTTATTACCCAATCACTTTTGAGTTGTATGTTGTTCAATTTCCACGTTTTTCTTTATTTCCATCTGTTTTATTGTTGATTTATAACAGTGTGGTCTATGAAAATAGGTTGTATGAACTCAGTGTTTTTTATGTTGAGGCATGCTTTGTGTCCTCAATGTTCCATGTGTGTTGGAGAAGAACGTATTCTGTGTTTTTGTTGAGGGGCAGTGCTTTGTATATGCCTGACTTTGATTGTGTTGATGATACTCTTTAGCTTTTTTTGTCTTTTTTTGTTGTTGCTTTTTTGTCTTAATTGGGCTTCCTGCCCCCACCCTCCCCGCCCCTGATGTTCTGTCTTTTCCTTGAGCGTGGCATATTGAAGTCTCCTGTTATTATTATCTATGTATCTATATCCTTTTTCAAGTCTGTGAGGATTTGACTGATGTATTTCAAGAGTCTTTCATTGGGCGCATATTTATTTAATATAGATATATCTTCTTGGGCTATTGATCCCTTGATCATCATGTAGTGTCTGTTGTTGATCTTTATTATGTTGTTTCCCTTGAAGTGTATTTTCTCAGAGATTAAAATTGCTACCTTTGCTTCCTTTTGAATGCTGTTTGCTTGGCATACTTTTGGGTCACCCTGTGATTTTTAGGCTGTATGAAGTGTGTTTCTTATAGGCAGCATGTTGATGGATTTTGTTTTCTTATCTATTGTGTCTCTTTACTGGTGCATTTAGTCCATTAACATTCAGTGAGATAATTGATATGCATGTATTTGCTTTTATATTTGTGCATGTTGTTTGTTAGTGTGCATGTGTGTTGTATATAATTTCTTGGTTCTTCCTGTGTTATTTTGCTGCTTCAGCTGTTTCTTTGTGAATGCTGGTTCTTGTGAAGAATTGCCTTGTGTGTTGGTTTCAGTTTTGTGTGCTGTTGTGAGTTTAGGGGCTATAGTCCTTCATTGAGTATTTTTTTGTAGTTGTGGTCTTGTTTTTGTGAGTTATTTTAGCTTCTTCTTGTCTTTGAATACTTTTATTTCTCCATCATATTTGAGTTAAAATTTTCTGTGTATAAGATTTTAGGTTTGCTTTTTTCCCTTCAGGACTCAATACATCATTCCGTTTTCTTCTTGCCTGTATGATTTCTGAGGCGAAATTCAAAGTTATTCAAATTGCTGACCCTTTGGGTGTAATTCCTCTTTTTTTTCTTGATGGTCTTAAAATTTTTCCATCTCATTGATGTTAAACATCGTGATTGCAATATGTTCAGGAGTTTTCATTTTGGGATCTCTCCTGATTAGGACTTTTTCTGTTTCCTGAATAATCATCTGATTATTGTTTAGGTATAGATAGAGGAAAGTTTTCTTGCTTTACTTCTTGGACCATTATCTCTGTGACCATTTTATGTTCATTCCTCTTCTGCAATCCATATAAGATGTAGATTGTCCGTCTTTATTGTGTCCCACATTGTTCTCAAGTTTTTCGTGGTCTCTTTTGATATTCTTTCTTCTTTTATGTTACAGTCTAGAGATTTGTTTTCAATCTCGTCAATTCAGATTTTTAGCTCTTCAGTTTTTTCTCTATATTTTATAGTATTGTATAATTCTGCTCTTATTGTGTTGTACTTCTGTGTGTCTGTTTGGAATTATTTTTAGACGGCATGTTCGGAGGTTCTTAGCTTTTCTATTTTGTCACTTTTCCTCTCAGACTCTTTGTTCACCTCTTGTATGAGTGCAACTATTATGATTCTAAATTGTTTTTCTGGTAATTCCATAGTGTGTTCAATTTCAGGCATTTCATTTAAGTTGAGGTTGCTCTTCAGTTATTTGTGTTGGTTACTCATGATTGTTTGTGTGTTTATGCATGTGTGTGTAAAATGATATGTTCTGTTGTTTTTCGACATTTTGGTATAACTATGGTGTTATTGAGGTGGGATCAGGTGGAAGTAGTTAACTCTATTAAATTGTACAGTAGAGTAGTGGTAGATGCTTTAGATTAAGTATCTGAGGGAGGGTATAATAGATTGTTTATGGGATGATCAAAAAGTGTAAGAGGAAGTGTTAGAGGAGGGAGAAAAAAAGGAAAAAGGAAGGGGGAAAGGAAGTGATCAGAAAATGTTAATTGGTAGATTAAAAGGAAGGAAATTATACCCTCAAAATACCTTGTTTTGCAGTGATATAGGAACAGGTAATAATACATGAGTGAGCAAAAGAAAAGTGTAGAATTTATGTTATATATATATATGGATTAAAACAGATGGATTAAAGATAAGAAAAAAAGAGAAAAAAGATTCATAAAATGGGCTGTAAAATGAAAGCTTAGATATTAAAATTGAAGAAGGAAAGGAGGGAAATATATATGGTATTTACATAATTTCTTGTCAACTTGAACTGTAGCGGTGGAGTCTGGCCTGTGAATCAGTTCATAGCTTGATAACATCATTTAGAGGGGCCACTGAGATAAATGGCACTCTAGAGGCAGGCCAGTTTTTCTCTGTGCCTGCACCTTCCTGTTGACACCATTGGAGACCTGTGAGAGTCTTGGAGATGTTTCCACCACCACTAAATCCACAAGACTTTCCACCTACTGGCTAATGATGTTTCTGTGCTCTGCGTCACTGTTTGTGGTTTCGTGAGTCTAAAGTGGGATTTATCTACTGGTTTCAGCCTTACGACCGAGATGATTTAATGCATGATTTTTTTCTTGATATAAAGCTCTCTTTCTCTATTACACATGTATGAATATCCTTGGATTTGTTTCTCTGGTCAACATAGCCTAAAACATTATGGTACCTTGGAAGTTGGTTACTAGAGAAACAAATCATGAGGATGGAAAGTGGATGCTTAGTTGACCTCTCTGCCTTATGGTAGTTTTACTTTGGCTAGATGGAAGTCAGATAGACCCAGACTCTCTACTTGATTGTTTTCTGGATAAAATATGGGAAGTTAAAGTTTTGATTCTTTCTTTTGGTTGTTATTTTTGGTTATTCATATTTGAAATGATGAAAATGAATGTGATAAATGCCAACTTTGAGCTCGGGAGGCAAAATGGCCCCTTGAACTCAGAGACCACACTGCATAGTCAAAATGGCTGACAGAAGGCCTGGCCCTGGTTTGATGCAGTCAGAAGCCTATGGCCATATTTCATATAGATTGGTATCAGACATATGGGCTAATCCCGGACTTATGAACTTTTTCTGGAATGGTTGTGATGTTTTCCTCAATATTCAATTGTTCTTGAATATAAAGCTCTTTCTTATACCAAAAAAATGTGGGGGAGATAGTTAGGTAAGCTAAGGATTGAACTTAACTGGTTTAAGGATTGAGTTTAGGACTTGGCTTTAGTAGGATTATATTGGTTTCTTCTAATTATTGTTATTTATTTAATGTGTGATAGAAATGATTATTGGAAAATATAAAAAGAGATTTTGTAAGCCTACCACCTTCAGAAATGCAATTGGATCTTGAAATGAATAAAGGAATTGCCTTCAACATGACCTCTGAAAAAATAAGGCCCAATCTGTGGCTTGAGTTATCTGGACATTTGCATTTTTAAAGTCTTGCTGAGAGAGATGTTGACAGATTGAAGAATAAAAGATCTATTTGGCTTTTACAATTTTGAACTAGATGTTTGCACCTGAAGTTGGAATTTTTGGAGCATTGAAGAGACTTTTCTCTCTAGGACTGAATGTCATAGCCTGCAGGTGGCTTATGGCTCACTAGGTGACCATTTGGATCCACTTGTTGAATGGAAGTGGGATAACAGCCGCATTAGAGAGACAGGTTGAGTTTGACCACTGACACCTATGGATCTGGTTCACAGGGAGTAGAGAATATGATAGTGGGTTACCTGCTCTGAATTTTTCAGAGTTGTGTGGAACCTGAACCTATGGCCTGACTTAGCCCAAGGGGACTAGGGTTGTTGAGAATTTGTGATAGGGCCAATGGTTGAAAGGTGAGGTCACCCTTGTGAGGTTAAGCAGGCGGCTCACACTGAGTTGACCGAACCCTACCAGACGAAGATATTGGAGCCTGTGAATTGGTGCATATTGCTGCTAACTTATGGAAGGTCTCTTCTGATCTGACTTTGCTTTGGATGCAGACCTACTAAGCTTCAATTCGAAGGAACATAATTAACATCAAAGAACATGCTTGTGTCCCCAGAACACCGAATTGAAGTAAACGAACAGTATGAAATTGAATACCCAATATGGGGATGATGAAGGCATGCAGTGGTTGGCTTATAAATTTTATAAGTTTGGAAACATTTTGATAGGATTATGGTGGAGGTGTTTGAACAACTGTCATTGTTAAATATAGGATTTATTTATTTTGTTTGCTTATACAGTTGTGTTTAAATGAGGCTGGGCCTTTTTAAGTTGTATGCACTTTAGTTTTATCTTGTTAGGCACCAAGATGAATTTACTATTGTCTTCTTTTTAAAAATTATGTGTGGCTAGAGAGTTGTGTACAATTGTCAGGTTGACAAGGAGTAGCCTATGGTATTTACATAATTTCATATTAATTTGATGTTTAGGGGTGGAATGCAGCCTTTAATCAGATTGCAGCTTGATGACCTCATTTGGAGGTGCTACCAAGATAAATGGATTTCTGAAGTGCTCTCTCTCTCTCTGCCTTCACCTTCCTGTTAATGCCAAGTGGAAACCTGTGCTAACCCTGTAGATGTGTCCACAGCCATTGGCTCCATAAGACTTTCCACCCACTGACCGCTGATATACTTTGTGAGTCTGAAGAGGATCTTATGGACTAGTATCAGACTTAGAAGTTGAATTGGAATGGCTTGGGCTGTTTTATGGATGCATAGAAACTTCTTGATATAAAGCTCCCTCTTACAAGTACATGAGTGTCCTCGGATTTGTTTCTCTTGTCAACCTGGCCTAACATAGAGACAAAGTATTAAAAATACAAATAATAACATTAATAGTAGAGTATGAAGCAGAAGATCCGTGAATGTGTGCTTGTTTGAGTTCTACGTTTTGCCAAGGAGTGTTGTCTCTGATGTAGACATTTGCTTGTGGATTGATGATTTGTTGAGGGATTAGAAAACAAAGTAAATTGAAAAGAAAGAAATAAGATGGTAAATATATATTTTTTTCTGTTTTCTTTTTTTCCATTCAGGGCAAATCCAGATTAAGGATGCATAATAAGAATAGTGCCTATCTTTGGTTTAAAGAGGGGAAGGTAGAGGATTGATGGAACATGGAGTAACAATACCAACAAAAGAATAGCTGAGGTCCAAACCTTGCTCTGAGGGGGGGAGGGGATCAGGACTCATGGAAGCAGAGGTCTTTTGAGCAGTTGGCGATAATGTCAGCTAATATGTCCTTTTACTGCCTTGTAGTCTTTTAGGAAGTCACAGCAGGGTTGCAATTAAGGCTAGGGGAATGATTTTGATGTCTGTTATGATGGGAGTTCTGTATTCTTATGATTTGGGTTAAATATCTTAACGGAATATGCCTCTGGTGGATCAGGTCAGTGGAAGTGGGGTTTGCTCTGTATGGATGATAGAGGTGACCAAATGGGTGTGAGGAGTAGGGTCTATTACTGCTACTTGTCTAGGTGGTCTAAGAGGGAGGATTTAAGCAATAGCCTACTCAGATGACAGGTTGCTTATCTGATGGGCTTGAGGTGCTGACCAGGGGCTGTGCCACGGGACAGCACTTTAATTGGTAGGTCCATCTAGTAAATCAACAGGGAACGGCTTCTGGGCCCTGAAACATTTAGTCTTTGTCCCATGCCTAAACTCCCTGCCTTACTTTGCTATTGGTTCTACTTGTATTGTTATGATAATATATCGCTAATGGGCCAGGTGTGTGTTATCTGCTACCCCTCCACCCAAAAAAAGTCAGAAGAAAGAGAAAAACAGAAAAGGACAACCTGCAAATGGCCTTGCTTTCGGGTGCCTTAAGACAGGCCTGGGCAGAGCCTTACCTCAGAGATGGAGGACTGGTTTGCACAAGTGGGGCCGGAGCTACCAAGCGATGTGGAGAGTTAGCTTATTCACTATGTAGGACAGCTCCAGGCAGCCCTATAGAGTTATGCCCATGTGGCTTGGTAGGTTGTGCTATTCCTGCTATTGAGTAGGAAAGGGCTGTAAGAGATTCAGACCCGGCTGGTCACACAGCGCTTTGTCGCTGCAGCATTGCCAGTCAGAAGTGCTAGCTAGCTCTGGAGTGAGAAAATTAATTGGGAGAGTGGGAAGGTTTGCGACAAGGGCTGATGACAAAGAGGAGTCTTTCGGCAGGTATTGCTGCTCTTTTATTTTAATAAAGTTATGTCTACTTATCTTTATGCAGAGAATCTTGTGGGTTTTCCTTTCTGTGGTCCCTTTGCTCTGGTATCCCTCCCATGTGTGCTAGTTGGTCACCCTCTTGCTGTAACCCCAACAACATTCTTTATCCACAGACTGTTAATAAGCCTTCTTCCAATATGATGGCACATTCTTCTTCATGTAATACATCTTCTCTGATTATTTTCTGTGAATACAGGTTGAATGAGTATGGTGATAAGATATGACCCTGATGTGCACCTTTCCTGATTTAAACCCATATATATATGGGTTTAAATCAGGAAAGGTGTATATATATATATATATATATATATATATATATATATATATATATACACACAACTGCCTCTTGATCCAAGTACAAGTTCCACATAAGCACATAAGCACAATGAAGTTTCTGGAATTCTCATTCTTCTTAAGGTTATCCATAGCATAGTCTAAAAAATGCAAGTATTCTCCAATCCTTAGCATAGTCTAAAAAATACAAGTATTCTGTGATTTGAGGCAAGATTCATCTGACATCAACAAGGATATCTCTTGTTCCAAGTTGTCTTGTGACTTCAATCTGAACTTCTCTGGCAGGTCCCTGTCGGTAATACTGCAACCGGTGATGATGACCTTCAGCAAAAATGTACTTGCGTGCAGTATCCATGATTTTGTTGCATAGCTTGAGCATTCTGTAGCGTCATCCTTCTTTGGAATGGGTGTAGATATACATCTCTTCCAGTCAGTTGACCAAGTAGCCGTCATCCAAATTTCTTAGCAATAATGAGTGAGTGCTTCCAGTGCTTCATCAGCCTGCTGACTCATTATACCTGAAATTCCATCAATTCCTGGAGCCTTGTTTTTGGCTAATGTATTTAGAGCAGCTTGAACTTCCTGCTTCAGCATTATTGAGTCATGCTCATATGCTACCTCCTGAAATAGTGGACTGTCTACTCTTCTTTTTAGTACAGTGACTCTGTATTCCCTAATAAACATACAATTATTTTTATAAATATATATATATATATATATATATATATATATATATATATATATATATATATATATATATATATATAATTTATTTTTACTACATTCATGCACGTATGAAGTGAAGCACTATGAGCCTATGAGCAGTGATTTTTTTTTCCCTTATCCTCGTATGGACCTGATGATGGTGAAAGAATCCATTCGGGGCTTGTTTAAAAGGGAGGGGTCTGCCACAGACATGTAACAAGATTCAATTGCACGCAGTGCATAGACTCCTTATAATGAGAATGCCTTTACAAAATTCGCTCCCATTAGAGACTTCACATTGCTTTACTCTGTGACTCAAAAAGTAAAAATAAAGTATGTAATTTTATGTGCCAATAAAGTACCTAAAATATATTAGGTTTACTAATATAGAAAAGTGGTAGATATTTCACAAGCATTGTGTGGCTTGTGCATCTATTTGTTTAAGTGACTTTAGTCAAGAAGAATTTTATACTAGAGAAATGCATTGCATTCTAATGATCATTTTTCCTATAGAGTCTTACAATTGTATTATGTGCTTATGCGTCATTAAGTCAGTAATAAGTGTACAAAACCCACCACATTTTAATGTTTCAGATCTTTATTATTCTCCTGGTACATTTATGTGATAAATTATTCACTGTAAATGGATATTTGGGGAGCTAAGTGATAATTAGGAGACTTTTTTAGCATTAGGAAAAGTATGTTTGAGTGATGTAAATGTAATATTTTAAGATCACTAATGTGGTTAAAATAATAAATGCAACAAGTCACAAACACAAAAGGAATTTTGCTTCTCATAATGGATATTTTTTCACTGGAGACAGAGGCACTCAACATTTGAACCCTTAAGTTTCTTGTGTCAGAGATGATACTTCCTTATTTTAAAGACAGTAATAGATACACCTTCTCCTTTGATTAGAGCTACATTTTCAGGACCTTCATTTTTATCCATTTCCTCAAACGTAGTATAAGACATATGGCATGTGTTGGTTTCACATGAATGCTGTAACAAGGGTTTTGTATTTTTATGATATATGGCTCACAGATTCTAAATATGGCTCCATCCTAATTCCCATCCACTGGTTGTTCAGTGAAACACGAATGTAGGTACTACAGTAAAACACCTTTGCCGATGAAAGTAAGCTTATTAATTAGCTGACTTTTAGACATTAAGATTATTCAGTATTATCTATATTAGCTCAATTTTATCACCTGAGCCCTGGGAAGCAGCAAGAGAAGAGAGAAAAATCTGTTGGGTACATGAAATAGAGGAAAGGGACAGACGTGAAATGAAATCAAATGAATGGGCAGAGAGATTCTAAGCATATGAATGACTCAATTCACCATTTTTGGTTTTGATAATGGAGAAAGAATATAGATGTCCTTTAGACATTGAAGATGACCTCTGTCTTAGGCATGGTTCTCTAGAGAAGCAAAACCAATGGAACTTACCTATGAATATCTATAGCAATATCCAAATCCGTATCTATCGCTATATCTATCTATCTATCTATCTATCTATCTATCTATCTATCTATCTATCTATCTATGTATCTAAAGAGAGAGAGAGGAGAGAGGTTTATATGAAGAAAATAATTTTTCACACTTGTAACAAAAGGCAAATTCCCAGTCCATGGGTCAAATGTTAAGCTAGAATCAGATAGCTACAAGAACTGATTAAGTGATTGGCAGGTCAGAAGGCAGTCTACTGGAACAGAAGTGAATGAATCCACAGTCAGCAGTTAAGATGGTGGGCTGTTTCTGGTTTCCAGAATTGGCAGGCAATATGGCAGGATTCTGACTCAAGTCTAGATCACTGGAGAGTGCTCAATCAAAAATCAACTCAGCCAAAAGCAAGCAAGTTTGTCCATATTGTGCACTCATTTTGGA
Organism: Tenrec ecaudatus; assembly: GCF_050624435.1. Taxonomy (NCBI): domain Eukaryota; kingdom Metazoa; phylum Chordata; class Mammalia; order Afrosoricida; family Tenrecidae; genus Tenrec; species Tenrec ecaudatus. The sequence goes on from NC_134538.1 coordinate 14,002,426, forward strand.
AGCATGCCATAATCCTGAGGAGATTTCATATTGGGATATCAGCAGCTCTTAACTGCCAAACCCCTGACACACCTGGCCCAGTCAACTACTGCACATTCCACCACCAGCCAATGAGAATTTCAGTCATACAATTCAATAGGACTAAATTCTGTTCATAGACCAAATGTATTTGGAACCGCATTTTGTCCTCAAACATCCATAAAAGAACGCAGTATTAACACTTTGGGTTTTCACCTTGTGAAGCACAGAGGAAAGAACCAGCCCAGGTACACTGTGCCTGAGCTTCTCTCATTCAGAACAAGGAAATTATAGGTATGTTTTGTTTTAAACTGCAGAATTTGAGGCAATTTGTTACTACTTAATAAATTGTATCAGTAAAAGTCTAATAAAGAAAGCAATGCAAAAGCGTAGACATTACTGAAAACAACATTGACAGCAAAGCAAATGGCCTTAAGATTGGGTTTAGAATCAAGTAACTACTCACGGAGCAGCGTCCATTACTGGTGTTTTGCTAGACCATGCCTGTCAGTCACCTTGTATGCTGTTGCACAATCTGTTTGGTCCCCGAGAAGTTTCTGCTATGAACTTTGCCACAACTGTCCCAGTACTCCCAAACATGCCAAAACACATACACTCTGCTCACGAAAAATGGAACTGGTGTCTGTTGCTTACAATATGCACACATTGGAAATAGAGTGTAGATGGCAAACAATAGAAACCAGTGTTACAATGGACAGTTTGAATGAATTATCTAAATTACTTGGGGCTAGAATATGTTCCAGATTCAGAATCTGAACATCTATGTTATATAATTTAATAACATCAATGGGTGCCTGTGACCAATTAGAATGAAGTATATGCTAAAAGCAAGTCTCTAACACCATGCATGGAAAATAAATAAATAAAATTAGTTCTCAAAAAAATAATAATAACATAAATACAGTAGGCTTAAAAATATGTATTGATATATAGTTTTGTAAATCACCCATTTTTATTCTGCTTTGAGATTAATTTAGCTATTTCTGGCTCTTTTCATTTATACATAAACTATAGAAGCAGATTGTCAAATTTTGCACCCCCTCCAAAAAACTTGCTGTGACTTTAATTGCTGTTACATTGAGACTGTATAAAAAAGGACATATAAACATATTGACAATATAATTTTTGGCCTTATGTTGAATCTATAGACATGTGGGGCTTATTTACAGATTGACAGTACAGCTTTCCACTCTGTTATATAGTATATCCTTCTATTTAGTTAGGTCTTCATCTTTTACTCTCCATGATGTTTATTGCACTTGCATGAGTGTGTATCTTAAATGATATTAAACTGTATATTATGATTGTTCTTTTGAAGTATATAGAAATAAAATTAATTTTATGTTAGCTTTCAAAAAAAACAACTCAGAAAAACAAGAGGAAGGCGAGAGGAGCAGGATGCGTGGCTGCTGAAAGAGAATGATGTGGTAAAATCCTGAACGAATTTGCATGATCTGGCTTAGAGCATCTTATCTCGTGCTTTCGTGAAATGGAAGAAGCCAAAATCTAGACTTAATCTTTGACGAGTGGGATGTTATTGTTCTTGTAGGTGCTGTATGGTCTGTTCTCACGTTCTGTTAGGCAGATAGGCAGGGATGGAATGTCCATTGACGCATGCCCAAGATAGCCAAGCTTGAGGACAAAGGGTGAGAACAAAGGGTGGCGCACTGCACATGCTCAAAGGCCTAGGTTTTCCTGCGGTGGGCATGGGTGGGCATCTTTTATGTCAAAATTAGGAAAAATATTGGGCAATCCAAGTGGCACAGTGGTTAAACACTCAATAGCTAGCCAAGAAATCTGTGATTTGAAGCTGAAAATCTGCTTTTACAAAAAAAAGTCCACATTTGTACAAGCTTACTTGATATAACTGATTTATGGATAGCCATAATACCTGTAAGAACCCCCCAAAATGATAAAAAATAAATAAATAATTAAAATGCAAATTATTTTTGACTACAAACACACTAAAAAAATGTCAATCAAGGAAGTCCTATGGGACAGTTCAACTCTGTCCTGTAAGGTCACTATGGGTCAGAATTGACTCAACAGCCACTTATTTGTTTGTTTTTAGAATGGCAGAATTTAAAGTGACGCTATATGGGAGAATTCAGAGGTGTCAATCTTCTCTTAGAGACCAGTTGAAACACCTCATCCCTTCTTTGATTGAGTGTTGACTTGGAGAAGAGGTAGACATGACCAACACTTAATATTTGATTTTCAGGGCAGTGAAATATATTATCAATTAAATTAAAGGTTTCACCCGATATTTTAAGTCAACATGATGTGAGCTATTGGGAGACGATAGGGTGTAAATGAGAACTTCAGAGAGTTTGCAACTTCTTTAGATATCAGAGAGGTCCCTCTTTCATTTTTCTGATGAGATTCTTTATTTCATGAACGCATTTAGATTTCCTAGGCTATTTACCTTAAAAGCAGAAATTCATTTTTCTGAGCCACCTCCTCTGGGCTTCCCTAACCTTTTCTTCTGGCCCAAACTATAACTAGCAGGATAGCCTAAAATACCCCTGAGCAGCATCACCAAGTTGAACTTTAGGAAGAATGTTAACTTAAATCGACCACATCTGGGGACTGTTTGTGGAAATGGTTCTGAGCTAATTTTTAAAAGGATGAAAGATCATCATTTTTGACTTGGTTATATTCATTGATAGAGTTTCAATATGCTGGCTGAATGTCGGGGGAGTGATTTTAATTGTTTGCTTCGATGACTTCCTAGAACTTGAAACCTGGCACTCGGCAGTTGCCAGCACTTAAAATAAAGAGAAACAAAACCTTGCATGCCAACAGACCCTTGGTATAACATAGAGAGAAAGATTCCAAAACTGTGAATTAGAAGTTTGGACTGCGCAATGCAGCCCATGTGATGTCACGCTACACAATTTCCTAACTAGAGAGATACCGGGAGACACTCCGTTTACAAAGAAATTGAGAAAACAATATTATTAAGGGAGCAGCAACATCTTCGAAATATGGCTATCAGATCATCTGTTTATCCGTTTATGTAGATGGAAGGCAAGTGATTACACTGGAAACCAGGTCTTGGTTTCAATGAATAAGAAAGTTGCAGATAAGAAGAAATCAGGTGGTTGCATCAGAATCAAAAGCCCAGCACAGTTATCATGCCTTCACAGGTGGCGGAGCTGTGTTACTTACCGTGGTATTTCACAAACATGGTAGATTCAGAATTGCTGTCAGGTTTATATATGATCTACACAAGAAGGTGTGGTGTGTTGGTCCTTGGGAGGCTTCATGTTTGTAAACTTAAGGCAAAACATAATAAACATTTTCTATTAATACCTAAGTCAGTTCCTATGAAAATGAAGCACATAGTATTGTGATTGCATCCTATATTAATATGAAAAGTATGTTCTATAGCTCTTAATCCAAGCCTGTAAACTTTTACCATTGCAACAAAGGAGATATGTAGACCTCTGATCAAGTAATAAATATTAATTCACTATTTATAGTATTACCAGAAAATCCAAAAGAACACTATGATCCATTAGTTATTAGGTATTATATGGAGTGAAAACTAGATAAATATTTGATGATAAATAAATAAATAGACACATCTTTTTCATGAAAATTCTAAATAAACACATGTACACATCCTGGCAAAGTCTCCACCTCTTTCTGTACCCATTAAAGTAAATGCTACAATGTTATCAGCATGTGTTCGTGAGATTCGTGCTTTAGTGAAATATTATATTAAAAACAAAACCCTGCCTAGAGGATTCTGTTTCTCCAGAGAGAGAACAGTGGTACCATCAGAGATCCAAGAAATGCAAGAATGGTGGTTCTTAATAGCTCCACTCATTGCTCTAATTTGGGAATTACAGAAAATACAGAATGAGAATGAAGTATCTTAAAATGAAATAGATTTCACTCCAATAATATCTTTTATCTCTTTCAGATGCGGGTTTCCTTCTGAAGAAATCTGGCTGACTCATTGGCACCTGCAATAGCATCTGTAAATCTTGGGAAATTTCTGCTCAATCCAAACAAAAAGAACACACCATCAGTTTATCGCTACAAATAGTGGTAACAATATACCCTTTCTGCCTTCCCCTATGTTTGCAACCATCCCCAAAGTTTCCAGGGCCCCTGACTATCTCATAATGTCAAAGAATATTTGCTATGGATAAATGCCTATGGAAATGAAAGTCAAGAAGTCAAAGGACAGATTGCATTGAGGAAATCTGCTTCACAAGAGCTATTTAAGATGCTAAAGAACATAGATGTTACTTTGAGGACTACAGTGTGCCAGACCCAAGCCATGGTCTTTTCAATTGCCCACATGCATGTGAAAACTGGATGATGAATCAGGAGCATGAAAGAACAATCGATGCCTTTGCATTATGGTGCTGGCAAAGAATATTCAATGTGACATGGACTGCCAGGCCAACAAACAAATCTGTCTTGCAGAAGTACAGCTTCCCTCTTAGAAACGAGGATGGTGAGAAATTGTCTCACATTTGTTGGACAGGAGAGATCAGTTGATGCTCTCCCTCAGTCCTCAAAGTCGCATCTTTACCTTTCAACACTGTAAAGAGGTCTTGTGTAACAGATCCACCCAGTGTAATATCTCATTTGATCTATTGACTGCTGTGTGCATGAGCATTGACTGTGCATGCAAGTAAGATGAAATTTATGGCAACTGAAGTCTTTTCTCCATGGAAAGGCAGCAGGTCAGCCAAAAAGAGGAAGTCTCTCATGGAGATGGATTGATACAGTGGCTGCAACAATGGGGTCAAATATAAAATCAGTGCTAGGATAAAAAACGTATCCTTCCCTTCTGCTGTACATAGGTTCACTAAGATGACTTAAAGGCACCTAGCGAGAGCGCAGTCCAACAACACATGGACTACATCAAATTGGCAGAACCTGGGGAGCAAGTGTTAGCAGGCATCGATGACATGGCACACACCAATCATGGGTTTAGAGATAAAAATATTGGGATTTAACAACTCAGTGAATTTTTTCATGATCAATGTGTGGTAATAATTTATTTTACAAGAATCAGTCTAAGGACTGGTTCCAAGGAACACTGGGGCATAGCAATTACACATTGGTCTGCTAACCACAAGGTCAGCCGTTTGAAACTACCAGCTGATCCACAGGGAGACACAAGGCTTTCTACTCCTCTAAAGACTTGCACTCTTAGGAACCCACAGGGGCAGTTCTATCCTGATCCATAAGATTTCTATCTGTCAGAATCGACTCAATGGCAGTTGGATTAAGTCTCCCCAAATGTATAATTCTTTCAAAATTCTATTTGGCTCCTCTCCTCCCTTGGTGTATTCCCTCACATCCCTGGGTTTGACAATTCATTTCCAGGTCCTTCAGAAACATATGGAATGTTAAGGAAATGCCTTACATGGTGGTGGGTGATCTTCAGTCCCAAATCTGAAGATCAGGCAGAGGAGGTGAGCCAAAATCAGGGTCCAGAGCCTGCAGTAAAATATGTTCAGTAGTCACAGTAAATCTTCTTGCTACCTTCAAAACTCAATCAGAAGCTAGAGGCATGGTTTTCCAGATTACAGTGTGTCATAATTATGCAGTGGCACCAATTTTACTTCATCCGAAATATACTAAAGAGGGTGTCTGAAGGCGCACCTTCTAGTAAAGTAATCTTATAGATATCCCCAAGGAAACAAAGGATATGGCTTAGTTGACTACTTAGTTGACTGCTACATATTCTACTAAAATAAGGTCTTAATTCTAATACTTTCTGTTGGCCTTAAAAATTGGATTACAGCCACAGGAAAAGAGTACAGAATTATAATTCATCAATAAGGAATATGACTAGTGGGCCAAATTAATTGACAGTAATTTAAATGAATATGGAATATTTTAGATATTCCATTTACAGTGGAAACTGGTGAACTTTGTATGTGTTAGGCTGGGTTGTCCAGAGAAGAAAATTAATAACACTCATAAATAAATAAATATGAAAACCTCACCTCTAGATCAAGATGTAATCTTATATCAAGAAAGTATCTCAGCCTAATTCAACTTAAATTTATGGGTCTGATGCTACCTGGAGCCCTCTTCAGACTCATGATGACACAGAAAGGGGAAGTTGGATGCTGGAAGATCACAGGCCAGTGGGTGCAGAGTCACATGTCTGCAAGGTTAGTGCAGATGTGGTAGGTTGCCAACAGTTATGAGAGTTGGGCAGACCAGGGGACCACCCCTGGAGGTAGGCACAGAGACCCAGGAAGCAGGTAGGCAAAGTGACAGAGAGAGAGACCACACCTCTTAGGAAGTGTCTTTAAGCTGTGACCCATTTCACAAGGTGGACTCCATCCCTACACTTTTATAGACATTCAAGTTGCCATAAAATCTTACTACTATACTGTATTTCAAAGAAGCAAAATGCTTTGCGGACAATTTCTATTTTAGAGCGAATACATATGTGCCTTTCTGAAAAAAATAGAAGAGTGTGAGATTATCTTGTAATGCTGACAAAGGTCAGCCCCACTGGAGGGGAGGCCCTTAAAAATCAGTTGGGGACTTCTGGAAATATCCTCACTGTATTTTAGTTTAATATTTCATAGTGTTAGATGCACAAGGTGGCCTTAAAAGCATGAATTTCCCCTTTTCCAAGACTGTACAGGATATTCCACTAGTCAATGTTGTACTTTACCACTCCCCATTATTGTTATTAAAGTCTAAATATATATTACATATTGGGAGAATCAGCCTGGTCTATCAGAGCAGGATCATTACATTGAAACACTTTTACTTAAAACATTTTAAATGTAATAATTCTAACTAGAATAATTAGTACAGATTTTGATTTTATACTTCTGGACATAACGCATCTGGCAAGGACCATTATTAGAGATCTGACTGAATGCTCTAGACATTTTTATAGATTTCCACAAAGCTTTGTTCCCATGGGTATTTTGAAACTTCAGTTCACTTTCATAGGACATATTTTCTGGAAGTGTACATTGCTGGAAAAATAGAGGCAACCAAAATAAGGGAAATTCTTCACGAAATAGGTGTATTGACACAACAGCTACACAAGGAACTCAATAATGCCAAGAAACACAAAAGTGGCTGTAATGTAGTAAAATTACTTGGTGTGGATCTTACACCATCATCTTTGTCACGCTGTCGAATGACTGGCTGGGAGCATGCAAAAAGGGTATATGAGGCTAATGTGAAGGGATTAGCCAGTTTTTCCATCCCATGGTATACCTAGTAGGTTGCATTCCCAAAGCTGACCCTCGCAGAAACAGGAACAGAGAATCCCAGGACAAGCAGAAAGAGGAAACACATTCACCAGAGAGCCCTGTGTTGAGATGTGGTGGCCACAGACACAATGAAGGAGTCATGGCATCAGCAGAGTATATGAAACATAATATCGGATGGACTTCTAGGACTCAGCAAGAGTAAAGGTGAGACGTTTAGGGCAGGAGGCTCGTTTACAGAGCAGGATGCCGTTTGAACAGTTATCAGTGCAAATTGGAGCTTTGTGACTCTTGACCAGGCAGGGAAGAGGTCATGGAACTGAGTGGCTAAGAAGCTGAAAACCAGAGAGATGTGCCTATTGGCATGGCTGAGAAGATGTGCTGTTTCTGACAAAAGAACTGCACCCTAAATATTTTCTGAACTCTTCTTGTTGTAACCTGTTCACTTTCATAGGAAAGCCCCATAATCATGACTGTTAGTTTTCTAAGGCCTTTTCAGTAAATAATCCAGTCAAGCACTGCAGTAGAGTGGTGGGCGTCTCATAGGGTAAAAGAGCCTGAAGGTGGAGGCATATCTGCCCTCTGCTCTGTGGGAATTGAACTGCTGTGGAGTCGGAGTCTATTACTCCTCTGTGCAAGCACAGGATGTCAGACATGACCCCCATGTCATTTCTTCAATAACACAGAACCAAGTAACACTGTCCATAAGATCCCCAAGTGTTACAAGCTAACCTTTAGTAGCTTACAAAAAAAAAAACCCAACCAGGGATTATGAATTGAAGTGTGTCTCCTCAAAGAGCTATTTGAAGACCGAACCCTCATATCTGTGAGTACCAACTTATCTAGATGAAATATGGTCCTCGGAAATGTTCTCCGTTTCAACTTAACTTTTCACCTAACTTCAGCTTTTAACACGAGGCCATACTTGAGTAGTCCTGATTTTTATAAAAGAGAAGAAAGATGGAGAGACAAACTGGGAGGAGCTACCATGGAAAAACGAATCTACAAGATAAGGTATGACTGGGACTACCAGAAGTTCGAAGATACTCTTTAGTGGACCGAGAAAACAAGTCCTTGTTCATATCCTCGGCTGAGGCTCATAAGTCGGCTATACCTTGATTCACTAACCTTAAACACTTTCCATACCCCAGAATGATCTGACAAAAGCAAATGTGTGAATGGCCTATTGACATCTTGGTTATTGTACTGCTTTTACATTTTTGCTTCTTGTTTACTTAACCCTGCAGTCTTCTGGCTTAAAGAATGCCCCCACCAGGGCTCACACTAAGGTTTCAATTGAACTGGAAACTAACATTACTCCCTGGGTACTTTCAGCTTCTGTGGCTCTAGACTAAAAGGAAATGATAGAAATTTTGGAATCCGTGGGTGGTGATTAATCCTGGCTGTGAAAATTAAATCTGGTTATTACTTTACAATTGGATGCAGAATTATGCGTGACCTATGTGATCTCGCAGGGTATCTCCTTATCTTACCACTTATGGTAGCAAATTGTAATGAAAAATACACAATTCACAAGCAGGAAAGAATGCCAAAGGCACAACAATACTAAAGGTTCAATGCACTCAAATAACAACAGCAACACCCCTACCTACCTGGGCTGTTGGTTGAAGGCAGAGTATTGTAGAAAAGAGTATTGTAGAAATGAGAGAAGTCACACATATCAGCTCTTTTTATATGTAGTTGTAAAAATGCATGCGATGACCTCTAAACATGTGGATTTGGATATACATACAATACATATCATAATTTTGAGTTTCTTTTATTTTCTGTTACATTTGCAGAGTGATACTTAACATTTGCTTCATAGAAGAAGGGAAATCATATATGAGGAATTGACATTACATAGTGATTTTGAACTGTAGGCTGGGTGAATTAACTGATGAGACTTTGGGCTCTCTACATTTGGGGAAAGAGGGAGCATATGTATTGTTCCATGATGGTCTGAGTGTACATTGTTGTTTTTTGCTTCTAGAAGTATAAATGAAGACAAGTGTGTATGCAGATGAAAGACAATGGGTTCTACTTCCATTCTTCTGGGTACTCAACATTGGAATGCCCCTTGTCATTTGGGTAAATTTCTTTTGTGTCACTTTTAATGAGACTCTATTGTAGAAGAAGAAAAGACAATATCTTTTTAGCCCCTCCTTCTCCAGTAGCTAGCATGGGGACAGGCGATTGGGACTTTACATTGAAGGAGCGATGCAAAAATGAATGGACTTATTAGGGGAAAATTAGTTTGGTTATAGAAGTGATGGGCTTAGTTCAGGCCCATAAGCTGTGCTATCAAGGTAGTAGGGACATTGAACTTGGAATGTTGTTCTATCCAGAGTTCGCCTATGGTGACTCCTTGACCTCATTTCCCATTTACTACTTATTAGCAGCCCTTGACTCCTGTCCATGTTCCAAGCCTGTCCTTCTGCACTGGGGGATGCATTTAAGTTCACTGATACACTTTCAGTTTTGTTAAATAGATTTCTGTTGCTTCCAGTCTCAAGTAATACAAATTACTACGTTTATAGGAGGGGGAAAGGCCCCCTCCTTTTTTTTTAAACTAAAAGTTTATGGGGAAATTCCATTACTTTTAATTCCCTTTTCCACAAACTTTGTGAAGCACACTCATATTTTGTCATTCCACACAATAGCTTAATCTTATCTATCTATCTCTGTATCCATCCATCTATCATCTAGCTATAACCAAACAAAACCATACTCACTGCCATAGAGTTGATTCTGACTCATATATCATACAAAATTACAAGTTAGTTTATTGTTAAGTCATCCTAATATTTTCATTTTTATGTGTATGCTTTAATTTTGCACCCACTATTGATATTTGTAAGAAGGTAATGGAAAGATAATATATTTTACTGTTATAGTATCCTTTCTCTGAATTATGAGCCACTCCCTATTTATTTTAACAAGTATAAATTCACTGTGATGTTACCTTTCACAATTAAATTCCTGATATTGGTCACTAAGCCCCATGACACTATGTTAAGTGTGATGTAGACTGGATAAACAGATACAGGGTTCTCTTCTCTAAGGCATCTTGCAGCCCAAGAAAACCAGCATGATCATAAATAAACATGAGCATTCATAGGCTAGAAAGGATATGGGGGAAATTAATATTTTTATCTGTTTATTTGATAAGGAGTACAATGGTGTCAGCAGAAAGACTTTGGAGAGAAATCGTGTTTTCATATGAGAAAGGAACATGGAAAATTTGAGAGCTTTTTCTGTAGCTTCTGTCATTATTCAACTTAGCGGTAAACTTTACAAATTCAAAATGAGTTCTTACTTTATTCGTTAAGATAGCATCAGGAATGCTTGGCATAGACAGCGTATGTCTGTATGGGACACTGTGCTCTGTCTGACTGCTAATAAGTCCCTCCTGAAGTTGAGTCTTCTGTCTCCATGACACTTGAGCTGCTGGAACACTAATTTTATCTGACACCGTGCAGTCAGATCTTCCGGATGTGTCTTCATATGGATCAGTCTCAAATAAGGAGCTGGTCTTCGTTCCTTTTAAGTCAGCTTCTCTGATGTAGCTGTTAAGCAGGCAATGAAAAAACCAACAACAAAAAGCAACAAGTAATCCAAAATCAGTGGCAAGGAGGGTGTGAGAGGCTTGGTAGGGATTCAGCAAGGGCAAGGTAACTGAGAGAAATTGCTGAAACCCAAATGAAGGCTGAGCATGATAGTGGGACAAGAGGAAAGTAAAAGGAAATAGAGGAATGAACTAGGTGACAAAGGGTATTTATAGAGGTCTAAAGACTGGAATGTACTTATGTAAACATATTTATATAAGAGTGTGGGGAAACAGATCTATGTGCATATATTTACAGGTTTAGTATTAAGGCAGCAGATGGACATTGGGCTCAAGCACTTACTCAATGCAAGAACATGTTGCTCTATTAAATTGGCATTCCAGGATGCACATCTTCACAAAATGATTGCTCAAGAAAAAGATGTGCGTAAGCAAATGTGGTGAAGAATGCTGACGGTGCCCGGCTATCAAAAGATATAGCATCTGGGGTCTTAAAAGCTTGAAGATAAACAAGCGGCCTTATAGCTGAGAAGCAACAAACCCCACATGGAAGAAGCACACCAGCCTGTATGACCACGAAGTGTAGAAGGGACTAGTTACCAGATATCAAAGAACTAAAAATCATATTAGTGGGTGCTCACCTTTCTGATACGATCACTGAAGACAAATGTGTGCATATGCAAATGTGGTGAAGAAAGCTGATGGTGCCCAGCTGTCAAAAGATATCGAGCCTGGGGTCTTAAAGACTCAAAGATAAACAGGTGGCCATCTAGTTCAGAAGCAACAAAGCCCACATGAAAGAAACACACCAGCCTGTGCAATCATGAGCTGTCGAAGGGATCAGGTATCAAGCCTCAAGGAACAAAAAAAAAATCATATCATTGTAAATGTGGGTGAGTGCAGAGTGAAGACTCAAAGCCCATCGGTAGCCAACCAGATACCCACTTACTGAAGGGTTGTGGGGAGGAGATGAGTCAGTCAGGTGCGATGTAGAAACGATGAATCATATAACTTTCCTCTAGTTCTTAAATGCTTCTTCCCTCCCACTATCATGATCCCAATTCTACCTTACAAACCTGGCTAGACCAGAGGATGTACATTGGTACAGATAGCAATTAGAAACAGATAGCAATTAGAATCTAGGAGAGATGACTCCTTCAGGACCACTGGTGAGAGTGGAGATGCCTGGAAGGTGGAGGGAATGTGGGGTAGAAAGGGGGAACTGATTACAAGAATCTATGTATAGCCTCCTCCCTGGGGGATGGACAGCAGAGGAGAGGGTGGGGGGAGATGTCAGACAGTGTAACATATGACAAAATAATAATTATGAATTATGAAGGGTTCATGAGGTAGGGGGAGTGGGGAGGGAGGAGGAAAATGAGCAGCCGATATTACGGGCTCAAATAGACAACAAATATTTTGAGAACAATGATGGCAACAAATGTACATATGTGCTTGATGCAATGAATGTATGTATTGATTGTGATAAGAATTGTACAAGCCCCAAATAAAATGATTTTTAAAACCCCAAAAATAAAAACACAGCTAATCAACCAACCAAACAAAAACCGACAGTTATATTAACATTATTTAACAGATCCAGTTTCAGTTCTGAATAGTTGAATAATAGTTGATTTTAGAAAATGTTTAGCTATGCAATATATTCTACCTGAAATTAATACTTCAGAGGTCAGTTGAAATATTATCATTAAAGATTTGTGTAAAATATGACCAAGGTAAAAAATGATTAAAATTCCTCTTATAATTCCAATGAGGCAACTTCTTGCTATTTTATGAAACATAGTGAAATATGTATGGAAAGCACTGTCACTGACTACAAACATCTAGTTCCCAACTACACACCTGGCTTGATTCCTGATCACTATCTACTTCAAGGGAAATGGAAGTTTCTTAAGGAAATGGAAGGAAATGCTAAAAGGTTCAAGTTAGCCATGAGGATTCTATGATCCTGATGCTAGTAATTGATACAACGGAAGGGTTGTGGCACATTTCTGGCACATGAGCTGTAAGTGGAATGGGTGCAGTGGAGAGATGGGATGCACAGTCAAGGTTGTAGCTGTAGGAATCCTGAAGTACTGTAGGTTAGAATAGGATAGTGGAGATGAACCTGTCCCTTAAAGACTGAAAGTCTTGGAAAATCTATATAGTGTTTCTGTATGTCAATATCAACTTGATGGCAATAGATTTGGTTTGGGTTTGCTTGAGAATATATTTTTAAATTATGTAATTCAATATTCAGAAAAAAGTCTTTGCATTTCAAGGTACAACAGATAAAAATGGGAAAAACCCATGCTTTTATCTATCTCAACATCTTACTCTCCTCCTCTCTCCTGAACTTGGCTTAACTGCTGTGTGAGTGTCGTCTGGTCAGGACTTTCACTTCTAGTGCTAGGTGACCGTACTTAATGAAGCTCACCAGTTGGACAGAACAAATAAAAAATGAAGCGATAAGAATAGCTTAGGAATGGCCTGGTCACAAGAGAAATATTTTCTAGGCAAATTGAGTGTTCATCAATTGTTCCTTAGTGCGGTAGTGACTAGACAACCAGACAGAACCATCATAGTTGATTGTAGGAGGAAGCAGCGTATTTCTTGTAATTAGGGGATTTCAACACACTGGAGGGAGTTAAAAATATATAAGACTATAGATATCCCCTGGTATCCAAACTAGACAGCTATTAACTGCCTTAGGAACTAGATCAATATAATCCATAACAGAATTCTAGCATTTTCTTATGTTAGCTATGTAACCTTATTGTTATTTCAGAGAGACCCATGCTGAATTTGAATACAGTTTTTATATTTCTATTTGAAACAATGTGCTGATTAGTACATGATTCAAATATAAATTTCATTATTTTATAGTATTCAGATCTTGCCATTATTGTTAGGTGCCCTCAAAACACTGCCTGGTCCTGTGCCATTCTCACAAATGTTCTCATGTTTGAGACCACTTATACAGCCACTGTGTCAATCCAGCTTGTCAAGGGTCTTCCCCTTTTTCACTACACTGCCACTTTACCCACATGTTGTCCTTCTTCAGGAACAGATCTTTCTTGACAACCGGCCCAAAGTATGTGGGACCAAGCCTCCCTAGCCTTGTCTCTAAGGAGCATTTTGGCTGTCCTTCATCCAAGATATATTGTTTGTTCTTCTGGCAGTCCATTGTAGTTTCAATATTCTTCTCTAACACTATAAGTTGAGTGTATCAAGTCTTTGAATAAATGTTCAATTTTCACTTGAATATGAAGCAATGGAAAATACCATGGCTTGGGCTAGGCGCATTTTAGTCATTAAAATAATATCATTGCTGTCCAATACATTAAGAGATTTTGTGCAGCAGATTTACTCATTTGACCATATGGCTGCTGTTTCCAAGAGTATTGATTGTGGATCAGAGCAAGACAAAATCCTTGACAACTTCATTCATTTTTCTTTTTATTATGATGTTAACTAGTGGTCCAGTTGTCAGGATTTGGGTCTTCTTTACAAGAAGATGCAATCCATACTGAAGGCTGCATCCCTTGTTCTTTATCGGCAAGTGCTTCAAGTTCTCCTCACTGTCAGTAAGGAAGATTGTGTTATCTGCAAATAGCAGGTTGTTAATAAGACTTCCTCCAATCCTGATGCTGACTTCTTTTTCATGTAATCCAGCCTCTGTGATTATTGTCTCAGCACTCGGAGGGACTAAGTATGGTGAGAGGATGCAATTTTGATGTACACCCTCCTTGATTTTAGACTATGCCTTATTCCTTCTTTCTTCTGTTCACACAACTGCTTCTGGATCATGTATGGCGGTGGTTCTCACCCTGCCAATGGCACGACCTTTCATACAGCTCCTCACATTGTGGTGACCCACAAACATAAAATTACTTTTGTTGCTACTTCATAACTATAATTTTGCTACTGTTATGAATCATCATGTAAATATCTGATATGCAGGATATATTTTCATTGTTACAAGAGGAACATAATTAAAGCACAGTGATTAGTCACAAAACAAAAGGAGTTATATATTGTGAAATATTTATTTTTAATTACAAATAAATGAAATTTTGTCTTGAAGAATGGTATAGCGTGGGTAACAGTCTTAATATAACAGAAAACCACATTGCTACATTTTACGACAGTATGTGTAAAAAGCCAATGTCAATGTAAAGGTTGAGATAGCTTCTTTCTTACCAGCTCAGAAATTCCCAGGGAAGTATTTGCAAGAGCACAGCGAGGATCATCTTCAACACGGCTACTTCTGCATTTAGTCTCAATAACCAACAAGCTGGAAAACCCTGTTTCACAAAGATGTGTTTTTGGAAATGGAAGAAGAAGGTGAAACACAGTCTAAGACAGAACAGGATATGAATGCAAACACGTGATCCAGAATTTTGTAACTGGCATTGTAGAGAAATCAGTTCTCCCTGCATCGCTGTGAATACATTCAATGAACTCCTCTTGTGCTCAAACAGTGAGTACCAATGACTTCTGGTGACTCGTTCCATACCAAACACTGAAATCCAGCTCGACATCCTAGCATAGCTGGAGCACCATCTGTGTAAACACCACTAACCTTTTCCAAAGAGATCTTATACTCTTTCAGAAATGAACCAACTCTGTCAAATACATCATGTGCAGTAGTTGTTTTTTCAAGAGGTTTGCAAAAAAGAAATTCATCTTTAAAGTTGCCATCATTAATTTACCTCATATAAACCAGTAACTGTGAATAGTTTGCAACGTATGCAGATTCATCAAGCTAGATGCTAAATATTGGAAGTGGAGCAGATTTAATTTCCTGGATTACCTGATCAAGAATATCAGCAGACATGCCATCTATTCTTCTGCAGACTGTGTTATTAGATAAGGAATTTGCATCCAATTTCATAACAAATTCATCTCTGATCATAACTTGAACATTCATGTCTTTGACCACTGGCAATAGTAAATCCTCAGCTCTGGTGTGGGGTTTCATAGCACTGGCGATTCTGAGTGCCACCAAATATGAGGCTTCAATGGCCACTAAGTTTTGTTTGTGGTACTTGTCACCAGTGTCAAGGCAAGCTTTCTTGAGTCATTAAATTTATTTCTAAAATAGTTGGTATCCTTGCTGGCAAAGTTTGGATGCTTGCTATCAAAATGGCATTTTAGGAGACTTCTGGTAAGATGGAGGACCAGGGGACCTGCATACTCTGAGAGCAATTTCGAGCAAGGCAGGTTTGGTGTCCAGGTAGCCGAGTGGTAGGAGTCTGGAGAGTGAAATATCCCCCCGGGACAGCACCCCACCCCACCCCACGCATTTGTCTTGAGCCAGGACTCATTGATCCAGGACCGATTCGTGAACATCTCGGGTCATTAGGCTGCCACCGAGACAAGCTATAGCCACACTCCATCCCCAGACTGGAACCCCATGCCCAGAGTCGCTTGCCTGCTCTGCTGTGCAATAGTGGAGGGATCCCTAACAACAGCTGCCCACTCGCGGCACCCCACTAGGAGAGAAGCTTCCCTTTCCCGTGGTTCCCCTCTCCCCACGTGGCAGCAATCTGCCCTTGGTCACGTGTCCCTCCCTCCATTCATCCAAGACTCGGGTAAATGGCATGCAGGCTACCGGTGGCTGCCTGGGCGACCCCCATCTACCTCCATTGCTGCCTGGGATCTCTCCACCAGCACTACGCTTGCCCGGCCACCCGCCATGGTCAGCTTAGCTCCCACTCCACTCCCAGTCCAGGAAGCGGTGCTGTGTACTTCCCGCCAGCATGGCCTGCAACCGGAGGCTATCCCGCTTCTATCCCTGACACTGCATGTCCACCAGATCCACTTCAGGCTGGCCTGCACCACCTTAGAGATCTGTGCCCACAGCCCGGAGCACTAAGCCTGCATCCTGTGGGGCGACCCTTCCAGTGCTGACAGCCCCAGGCAAAACAGTGGACGCCCCTGCCTACTGGGAGCGCGAGCAACAGGGCTTTGCACTCTTGTTGAGCGACTTTGCCACCCCTGGTGCGCTGTGAGGATTCCAGCAACCAGCTGCTCCGAGCTCTGAGCCTGCCACAGGTGCATTCTACTCAGGGCAGAGGGCAGGAGTCATTGCCCAATGTTTCCCGCCAAAGCCACTGCTGTCTGTTGTCCGATCCTGCTCAGACCACGTCGCTTAGGATCCTGCACCACCCAGGGACGGCGGCTCAAGTGATAAACGCCTGCCTGCTAGGGGGACTAGAGCACGGCCTTGAGGTCCACGCCGGAGCTATCTGTGCACTCTGGCCAGCTCTCACCACTGTGGTGCTCTGCGGGTTCCCCAGAGCCAGCTCCTAAGCCTGGCCCAGCCCTTCCCAGCCGGCATAGAAGGTGGGTGCTGTGGCCTGTACCTCCCTCAGCACTCCTTGCGGCCCCAGCCTTTGTCTGTGTAGCCTCTGCCCACAGGTTTAACTCTGCAGGCTTGCAGGGATCTGGGAGGGATTGCTGAGATAAAGGATATTTTCCCCCCACATAGGCTGGCTCCGGAGCCCAGATCAGCACCACATCCCATGGAACCGAGGCCTCGCCCAACTCCGTCTTCTATTAGGCATCGCTAGATCTTGGAGTGAAAAGAAGGGAGGGATATATATATATTCTATTTTTTTCTTTTACTTTCTGTGTTGTATTCTCTCTCTTCTCTGTTCCTCCTTCTTCATTATTGCTATTACTTCTCTTCTGCCCCTTTTCTATAGGTTTTCCTTCTATCTCTTTTTTTCTGCTTCCACTTTCACTATTATCACTTCTTTTCTTTCCTCGTTTATAGATTCTCGTACTTTCTCTCTCCCCATTTTTTCTTTTTCCTCAAAACATTTTTTAATATTTAAAAATGTTTAACTTTAATTTTTTTCTTTTTATTACTAAACAAAAAAGGGCTGCTAAGGGTGCACTGACAGACCAAGTCAAAGCAGCCTGGGGGCACTCACTGAGGGTCCAGCCCGACTCCAGTCGCTGGAACATTTCACCACTGCGGGTCACTAAGCCTTCAGGGAACTCCGCCTACACAGCAGTCTGACCCATCCCTATAGTAGGTCATAGGCAGTCGCCTGAAATAATTCAGAGGTTCCCCTGACCTCCCAGAAACATGTGCCTATAAAAGTATCCAGGAAAAAGCATGGGCCTATGAAAGTATCCAGGACCACATCACTCCCAACAACAACAACAAAAACAACAGAGAGACAAAACATTGTAGCAGAGATAACGTCTCTCATAGAAGAAACAGAATCAGATCTTTCACAGAAGGAAATCTTCAGAAGTCTGCTCGTAGTAATACAGGAGCTGAGGGAAGCAACCCAGAATAAGGATGCAATATAGAGGAGATGAAGTCCACAATTGAGGGGATGAAGTCTACCCACCAAAGGGGACTGCGGGAGCTAACAGAGGAGGTAGCAGAAGCCACACATAAGCTCACAGAATTTATGATTAGGCTTGAAAAGGCAGTAAACTGTATCAGTGATCTCGAGGACACTCAAACAAACCTACATAAGTGAGAAAGATAGTCAGATAAAAATTAAAGAAACAGAAGATAGCCTGAGATCAAGGACAGATGCTATAAAGAAGAATAATATTAAAATAATCGGTCTATCGGAGCACAACACAACACACAAGTCGACAGCCAAGATAGCAAAGAAATTTCTGGAAGAAAACTTTCCCACCCTAACAAGGGAGAACCAAGCACTCATACAGGAAGCAGAAAGGACACCAGCTAGACTAGACCCCAAGAAGAACATGCCAACACATATAATAGTAAAAATATCCAACTTTGAGGAAAAAGAGAACATTTTAAGAGCAGTAAGAGAAAGAAAGACAATCACATACAAAGAAGCGCAGGTAAGACTATGCTGCAACCTGTAAGCAGATAGCATAAAGAGGAGGAGAGAATGGAGCAACATCTTCCAAAAGCTGAAAGAAAAAAATGCCTCCCCCAGAATCATGTACCTTGCCTAATTATCCATTTAGATAGATGGTGAGATAAGGGTCTTCCAGGACAAGGAAAGACTCAAAGAATATGCTGCAAGATACTTGACACTGCGGAAGATACTGGCTGACTCACTATGGTCAGAGGATCAACCTCCACCAAGGACAAAGAGGAGATCACCATATAGTCCATCTCCATCTAGAAGTCAACATGCCAGCAACAATTACCAGGACAACAGGGTCTCAGATGGAAAAGAAGACAAGATAAAAACTCTCCACTCAAACACAGCACACTGATATGAAGTGAGATAGGTAAAGACCCAAAACAGAAAACAGGGTATGACAACTATGAATCCACAGATAGTTAAAATAACTCTGAATTCCAATGGACTCAATTCATACAAAAAAGAAAAAGAATTGGGAACTGGCTCAGAAAAAATAATCCATCAATCTGATGCCTGCAAGAGACACATCTTAAGCGCACAGACAAGAATATGCTAAGAATAAAGGGTTGGCAGAAAGTTTACCAATCAAATTGTAACTCAAAAAACGCAGGGTGGCTATCTCAATCTCTGACAAAATGGACCTCAAGATTCAAACCATAAAAAGAGACAAAGAGGGACACTACATAATGCTCAAAGATTCAGTAAACCAAGAAGCATTTTGCATATTGAATATTTACGCTCCAAATAATGGTGCGGCAAATTTCATCAAATTATTAAAAAGATTAAAAAAGAAATCACAGACTCAACAATCATAGGAGGTGACTTTAAAACTCTGCTATCAGAGACAGATGGATGACTGGGAAAGAAACTCAGCAAAGAGTCCATAAATCTAAACAATGTAATTTGGTAACAGGACCTGATAGACATTTATAGAGCTTTCCATCCAAATGCAAATGATTTCACATTCTTCTCAAGTCCACATGGATCTTTTTCAAGAATAGACCACATGCTGGAACAAAAATCCAGCCTGAGTAAATTCAAACACATAGATATTATCCAGGCATCTTTATCAGATAACCATGCCATAAAGCTGGAGATTAAAAAGAAGATGTCTAGAAAAGCAAGGACAACCAATTTGGAGGATGAACGACGATCTTCTGCCATATAAATGGGTACAGGCCCAGATAAGAAAGGTTTTCACAAAGTTTCCAGAAACTAATGAGAACAAGAATACAATGTATCAAAACTTATGGGACACTGCGAAGGCAGTTATCAGAGGTAGCTTGATATCATTAAATGCATATATGAAAAAAGAAGAGAGGCATATGACAGATACGTTAACACAAAACCTCCAACAACTAGAACAGAGTCAGCAGAACAACCCCTCCAATAGCAAAAGAAAAGAAATGATAAAAATCAGGGAAGAGTTAAACCAGTGGGGAGACAAGATAACAATGCAAAAGATAAATGCAGCTAAAAGCTATGAAATAATTAACAAAATTGACAGTCCTCTGGCAAACTTACCAAGGATAGAAAGGAGAAAATATCAAAAGCCTGGGTGAAGGATGAAACAGGAGCAATAACAACAGACCATAATGAGATTAAAAGAATAATCACAAAGTACTATGAAGGTCTATATTCTAATGAATTCAGAAATATGGAAGATATTGATAAATATTGGGAAAAACAGTCTCTCCCTAGATTATCTCAGACAGAGATCAAGAACCTCAACAAACCCATAGCAAAAGAAGAAATAGAGAGGGTCATCAAGAACCTAACAACCAAAAATCCCCAGTACCAGATGGCTTCACAGCAGAATTCTACCAAGCATTCAGGGAAGAGTTGATACTGATCCTACACAATGTATTCCAAAACATAGAAGAGGATGGAAAACTCCCAAACTCGTTTTACGAAGCCAGCATCACTTTGATGCCCAAACAGGGCAAAGACCCCAAAGGTATAGAGAATTACAGACTAATATCTTTAATAAACAGAGGTTCAAAAATCCTTAACAAAACATTGGCCAACAGAATACAAAAATATATAAAGCGTATCATGCACCAGGACCAGGTAGGATTCATCCCAGGGATGCAGGGATGGTTTAACATATGAAAATCCATCAATATTATGCATCACATCGAGAAGAAAAAGATAAAAACCATATGATAATATCCATAGATGCAGAAAAAGCATTTGACAACATCCAGCACCCATTCCTAATCAAGAAACTCATAAAGATAGGATTGGAAGGTAAATTCCTCAAGCTGATGCAAGCTATCTATGAAAGGTCAATGGCCAACATCACAGTCAATGGAGAAAAGACAAACGCAATCTCACTGAAAACGGGTACAAGATAAGGATGCCCCCCTGTCCCCACTTCTGTTCAATATCATTTTGGAGGTTCTGGCTAACAACGTAAGACAGTGGAAGGACATCAAAGGGATCCAAATGGGAGAAGAGGAAGTGAAACTATCGCTATTTTCAGATGACATGATCCTGTACATTGAAAACCCCAAAAGCTCCACAGCTAGAGTACTTATAGCGATAGAGGGATATGGAAGAGTGGCAGGATACTTGATCAATAAACAGAAGTCAGTAGGTTGCCTATACACATCGGACAGGACCATGGAAGAGGGGATTAAGAAGGAAGTACCCTTCACAGTAGCTAAGAACAAACTGAACTACCTAGGAATATGTTTATCAAAAAATACTAAAGACCCATACAAGGAAAACTATAAACCCTACTACAGGAAACCAAAAGCGACCTCCACAAATGGAAGAACATCCCCTGCTCACCGACTGGAAGGTTTAACATAGTAAAGATGACAATCCTACCTAAAACACTTTGCAAGTTTGATGTTATACCAATCAACCTTCTTCAAAGAATTGTAAAAACTGACCACCAATTTCATATGGAGAGGGAAGAAACCCAGAATTAGCAGAGAACTCCTCAAGAAGGACACAGTTGGAGGACTCGCCTTACTAGATTTTAATGTCCATTACACAGCTAAAATGGTCCAAATAGTGTGACACTGGCACAACGACAGAAACTCAGACCAGTGGAAAGGAATAGAAAGCCCAAGAATAAAACCATCAGTATATAGACAACTGATCTTCGACAAGGGTCCCAAAACCCATCAAGTGGAAAGCAGACGCCCGTTTTAACAAGTGGTGTTGGAAACAATGGATATCCACATGTAGAAAGACGAAATAAGATGTTTACCTCACCCCATGCACAAGAATAAACTCAAGGTGGCTCACAGACCTAAAAATTAAACTCCAAATCATCAGGACCATCAAGGAGGAAATTGGGTCTAACCTCAGAGCACTGGCCTAGGGAACTCATAGGCTCGCTGCAATAGGGAAGGGTACACACACAGGTGAACTGGAAATCAACAAATGGGATTTACTAAGAATAAAGCACCTGGACACCTCGAAAGACTTCACCAAGAAGGTGACAAGAAAACCCACAGACTGGGAGAGGATTTTTAGTAATGACACATCGGCTTATTACTAAAATCTACAACACCATCATGACCTGCAAAAAGAGGAAAACAGTTAACCCCCTAAGGAAGTGGGCAAAAGAACGGAAAACTTTCACTAAGGAGGAGGTCCATATAGCCAATAAGCATATGAGAAAGTGTTCCATGTCATTAGCCATAAGAGAAATGCAAATCAAAACACCTATGACATACCACTTAACACCCCTGAGGCTAGCCCAGATCAGCAAATCAGAGAGCAACAAGTGTTGGAGGGGCTGTGGTGTAGTAGGAACCGCCCTCCACTGCTGGTGGTCATGTAAATATGTACAGTCACTGTGGAAAGCAATCTGGAGATACTTAAAGAAAATGGAAATTGATCTACCTTATGACCCAGCCATCCCTCTACTGGGCATATACCCGGTGGAAGCAACAAATGTTTATTGCGGGACAATTCACAATCAAAAAGACTTGGAAACAGCCTAAGTTTCCATCGATAGACAAGTGGATTAGTAAACTCTGGCACATACACACAATGGAGTACTATGCAGCACTGAATACATGGATGATCACATGAAATAAGTCTTTCGTGGGAAGAGCTGGAAGGAATCACGTTAAGTGGGGTAAGCCAAACTCAAAGGGACAGGTATAACATGAATCCCCTGAGGTAAGTACAATCAGCATGCCAGGAATAGAAGAATAAACACTATCTCGCAAAAAAAACGGGTGGAAATGTAGATAGTTGGAGGGAGGACAGGCCACACCTAGGGAGGTACATGAGAGTCCAACATAAAGAAGGAGAAGGTGGGCAGGTGGAAGAAGAAGCTGGGTGGGGAGAAACTGAGTCGATGGTACGGTGGGGAACAGGGCACTAACCCACCCAGGGGGAGAGTATTGGTTGTGTCCCCACAGAACTGGGATGTGCATACAGACCCCACCATGACACTCCAATCCAGGAGGGCAATGTAATGTGCAGAGGAATCCACATAGAGACTGGCTCATACGCCGGCCCTAAGTGGAATTAGCCTGACCCCACCATGGAAGGGAGTACCACAGAAAATGAAAATACATCGTCTGGTGTGGGAGAGGAACTGACCTACCACACCACACCCAGAAGGAAGCTGAAGCAAAAGAAGGAGGAAGAACGGAGTGGAGCACACCTGGGTCCGCCAATCTCAGAGGACGATAACCCGGCTCAGAGGGACCAATGTACAGAAAGGACCATATAGCTGGCCCCACGGTGGCATGCAACATCCTGCACTGACCCATGGCTCTACACAGGACAGCACCAGAGAAACAATGTGGGATGTGCGACTGAGTTGACCCCATCACACTGAGGTAAAGCAATGGAGCAGCAAGGGAAGCAGAGCAAGGGGGTCCTGAGGGAGTATCAAGGATGGACTTTGGGGCCAGGATGTGGCACCCCATCAAACTCGTCTGGAAAACACTCCTAAAGGTCAACAAACAGACCTTGAACAACTGACAGGCTTTTTTCTTTCTTTTATGCTGTCTTTTTGTTTTGTTTTGTTTTTCTTTTTTTCTCTTCTGTTAAAGTTTGTATGCCAGTGGCTTTTTTTCTTTGTTAGCCTGTCAGTGTTGCTGCTGTCAATGCCATGTTCTTATGTTCCACTCTGGTGCTGTCAAATCATCCCCAATTTTATGCACATATTAATATATTTGCAGGTCCACCTACATAAGATAGGCTGGACAAACAATGTGAGAAGAAAATAACAGGACCAATGTTCCTGGAGGGACATGAGAATATGGGAGGTAGGGAAGTGGGGAGGTGTTGGCAAACCCAGGGACAAGGGAACAATGAGCGATTCGAAACCAGTGCCAGGGAAGGGATGGGAGGACTGGTAGGGAGTGACCAAGGGCAAGGTAGCTGAGAGGAATTACTGAAGCCAGAATGAAGGCTGCACATGGTAGAGGGACAGGAGGAAAGCGTAAGGAAATAGAGGAAAGGATTAGGAGGCAAAGGGCATACATAGAAGCCTAAATACAGACATGTACATATGTAAATATATTTATGATTATGGGGGAAATAGACCTATGTGCATATATTTATAAGTTTAGAAGTGGGTTAGCAGGTGGACATTGGGTCTCCTCGCGTGCATTCCATTAATACAAGAGCACCTTGCTCTGCTACATGGTCATTTCATGATATCCACCTTCCAGACATGATCGCTGAAGACAGATGTGTGCATAAGCAAACATGTTGAAAAAAGCTGATGGTGCCCGGCTATCAAAAGATATAGCATCTTCGGTCTTAGAAGCTTGAAGGCAAACAAGCGGCCATCTAGCTTAGAAGCAACAAAGCCCACAGATAAGACACATACAAGGTGTGAAAGGGATAAGGTAACACCAAAGAACAAAAACTATCATTGTGTGATCACCTTCCCCACATAAACACTGAAGACGAATGTGTGCGTAAGTAAGTGTGGTGAAGAAAGCTGATGGTGCCCTGCTATTGAGAGATATAGCGTTTGGGGAGTTAAAGACTTGAAAGTAAACAAGTGGCCATCTAGCCCAGAAGCAACAAAGCCCACATGAAAGCAGCACACCAACATGTGTGATCATGAAGAGCCGAGGGGACCAGATTTGAAGCACCAAAGGTGAGGGTGGGGGGTGGGAATCATAGCATCGTGAATGAGGGGAGCACGTGTTGGGGATCCAATGCCCATATGTAGGCAACTGGACATCCCTTGCAGCGGGGTAGTGGGGAGGAGATGAGTCACTCAGGGTTCAGTGTAGCAATAATGAAACTCACAACCTTCCTCTAGTTCTTAAACGCTTCCTCCCCCCAACTATCATGATCCCAATTCTACCTTGCAAACCTGGTTAGACTAGAGGATGCACAGCGGTACATATGGGAACTGGAAACACAGGGAATCCAGGACCTGTGGTGAGAGTGGCGATACTGGGAGGGAAAGGGGGAACTGATCATGGGCATCTACTTATAACCTCCTCTCTGGGGTATGGGCTACAGAAAAGTGGGTGAAGCAAGATGCTGGGCAATATAAGATAAAATAATAATTTATAAATTATTAAGGGTTCAAAAATTATTTAGGGTTCACGAGGGATGGGGGAGTGGTGAGGGAGGGGGACGGGAAAAAGGAAAATGAGGAGCTGATTCCAGGAACCCAAGTGGAAAGCAAATTTTGAGAAAATGAGGGCAACAAATGTATAAGTGTGCTTTACACAATTGATGTATGTGTGGATTGTGATAAGAGTTGTATAAGCCCCAATAAAATGATTTTTTTAATGGCATTTTAGTTTGTTCAGCTTCAGTCAGCTGATAAAACTTCAGAACAAATAACACATTGCAGTTTCTCAATTCCTGTTGTAATTATTGAGGAAAAACCATATTGTAAACTAATCCTCACTCTATTTTCTTTTCTTAGTATTCTTTGCTACACGATCCATTGTCATGGGATGGTTTACTAATGAAAATAATATATAACACTAGTTTTAATAAATACAAAAGATGATACATGTCATAGTTCAGTCCATACAGTTCTTTAAAGTTTCCTATGATTTATCATTCTCTGTTGTTGTTGTTTACATACTTGTTACTATCACAAGGGAGCAGTGTTCACATCAACCACAGCTGACTATAAAAAGACCGATCCACATCCAGACTAAGTTACCATGATATGTCTATATATCTTTATATATTGCAGTAGTTGATGATTTGATGGTACATGATTTACATTTAACGAATAATTATAATTCATGATGTGTTGTTTTACCTCCAAAACTGCTGCTTTCAACACAGTATACACTTTTAACAGAGTAGCTGCTTTCTACACAGCAGCTGCTCTATATACAGTAGCTGCTCTCTGCACATGTGTGACTGGTCCGCATAAGTACATTATGGCACCAACCCTGTCACATACACCTGTATTTGTACGAGGTGTATGTGATGGGATTGGTGCAATGATGTCATCACACCAGGTACTTATATGTGGGTGTATCTGCATGTGGACAGACCTTCCTGGAGACGAATAAGAGAGCAGTGTCTGTTACTAAGACCATTGGAACTATGTGTTTTCTGAGGGTCTTAGGCGACCTCTGTGGAAGGGTTGTTCCACCCCCAAAGGGATCATGACCCACAGGTTGAGAACCGCTGATATACAGGTTCCTCATGAGCACAGTGAAGTTAAGGCAATCCATTGTTTTTTATGGTCCATACAGTTGAATGCCTTAACATAATCAATAAAACACATATTTCTGAGGCTTGCTTTTTTCTTGAGTTCTTTTAGTTTAGGATATGCTGAACATATTTCTTCCTTCTTGGTTTTCTAACTCTAGGTCTTAACATGTTTGATGATAATATTTTAATTTATCTTCTCTAGCTGTCCTTTGAAATGTTGTGTTTAGCTCTTTAACTTCATCATTTCATCCACTTTTTTAGCTACGTGTTTCAGAATGATTTTCAGACATCCACAATTATATTTTCTTTGTTTCTTGTCCTTTTAGTGATCATTTGTTTTCTTCATAAATGGTGATCTTGAAGTTCTCCTACAGCTCTTAGACCTTCTCCCATTAGTTTTCAATACAGAAAATCTGTTATTGAGATGTTCTCAGAATTCAGGTGGGAAAGATCCAAGTTGGTATTTTGGATTTCGTGGACTACTCTGAGTTTTTGTCAGTTTTGACCTGAAATTACATATGTGTAACTGATTATCTGTTCCACAGCCAGCCTGGTTTTAACTACTGATTGATTTCTCCATGATCTCTTTCCACAATGGTATTGAATCTGATTTCTGTGTATTTCATCTGGAGAAGTGTACATATAGAATTGCCTTTTGAGCATTCCTATAATAACTCTCAACATATTTTAAGATCTTTTTGGAGCTCAGAAATGTTATCCCTATAAGACTTACCTTTGTTTCCATTTGACAAAAATGTTTTACGAACACATGTCAGTAAGGTGTGCTGATGCCATAGTGGTTAAATGCTTGAGTACTAACTGAAAAGTCAGTTGTTCTAACATGTCAGCTGCGCTGTGGGAGAACGGTGTCAACGTCTACTTCCCTAAGGATTATAGGTTTGGAAATCCTATGGGACAGTTCTACTCTGTCCTATAGATTTGTTATGAGTTGGAATCAATGCCATGACAGTGGGACTCAGGGTATAAAGTGTGTGTGTTTGTGTGTGTTTATTTGAGATTTCCTTTGAGGATTCTATATAGTGCTAGTTGAAATTGCTTTTCTGATTCATTTCTTTTTTCATTTGTGAAATTGCTTTTGCTATTTTTTTGGAATTTTTTTGGCCCAAGTTCTTGCAGTATGCTCAATTGTTTCCCTTTCAATAATTGTGGAATAAGATGATGGTAGCACATATGACTTAAGCCATATGATTTACTTCTCATATTTAATGTCTTTATAGATATGAAGTGAAATTTTATTCACAGTGTCTTTGTTATTGCTAGATGTCATTGAGTCAATTCTGACTCATAGGAACATTATGCACAATTGAATGAAACATTGCCTGGTCCTGTCCATTGTTGCAGCCAATATATCTTATTAAGAAACTTCCTTTTTCCCTAATCCTCAACATGACCGTGAATAACCCTCCAGAAAATATGTCCAAAGTCTTTCCATCCTCCCTATCAAAGAACATTCTGAATGTACCTCCAAGGTAATTTATGGTGTATTCACTATTCATTACCAGCACCATAATTGAAAGACATCAAGCTCTCCAATAAACACTTATTCACTGTGGGTCTTTCACATGCATGTAAGGCGATTGGAAATATCATGGCTTCTGCCCAGCGCACCTCCATCCTCAGAGTGACATCTTTGATTTGTAATATTTTAAATAAGTATTTTGAAACAGATTTGCACAACACAACGCATTGCATTATTTGATTTCCCGATGCTATATCCAGAAGTGTTCATTGCGGATCCAAGTAAGAAGAAATACTAGACAATTTAATTGGAGCTCTGTTTTAATGATGTTGCTTATAGGGAAAATTGTGAGGATTCTTGTTTCATCTTGAGGAGGAGTCCATACTGAAGACTGTAGTCCTTGATCTTCAACAAAAAGAACTTCCAGTCATTTGGGCTTGCAGCCAGCAAGGTTGCTGATGAGTCTTCCTCCGTTTGGGTTGCCACCTTCTTCTTTATTTAGTGCAACGTCTCAGATTATTTGCTCAGCACAGCGTACAGATTTCATAAGTATGCTGAAAGGGTACAACCTTGATACCTACCTGTCCTGATTTTACGCCTTGCAGTTTCCCTTTCCTCTGTTCCAAATCTGCCACTTGAGCTGTGTACAGACTCCACATGAGCACAACTAAGTCTTCTGGGGTTCCTATCCTCATTGTTATCCACCACTTGCTATGACCCACACAGTCAGTAACCCTTCCATAACCAAAAAAACACAGACAAGCATCTTTTAGTTTTTATTTCTTTGTTCTTTTCTGCTATTAGCTAAGATTCATGTGATACCATGTTTCCATCCTGTGCTTCACATACTCTTCTGACTCTGTTTTGAATTTCTGTCAATTTGCTCTTAGTGTAGAGCTGCAACGTTTTTTGAATAATCATCAAAATTTTATTTGTGTGTGATAATTTAAAAATTATGTTTGCTCACTTTTATTTGGAATGGGCCCTCATGCAGTCTCTTCCCAGTAGTTGGCTAGTAGCTGTCACCTTAGTTTCCTGTTATGGCCAAAGGATTCCCTCCTGCGCTGCTGCTGCTGTGGTTTGTTGAAAGACCATTTCCATCGGAATTCCATCAACTCACCAATGATTCCAGAGCAGCTTTTTCATACTTTTCAGTACAGTGATTGTATATTCTCTTCATAATCTTTTGATGTTTTCTGTCTCATTCAATATTTTCCCCACAGGATTCTTCACTACTGCAACTGAAGACTTGAAGGGTTTACAGTTTTTTCAGCTTGAGGAATACTGAATGTTGTTTTTTGCGTTTGGAATTTTGAGCCCCAGTTCTTGGCATATGCCATTATATTATTTATTCCATTTACTCAAGCAAATTTTCCTTGCACATAAAATCAACATTGATTCAAAAATAAATAACAACTTATAACTTTCAACTTGAAAATAAGAATGTCTATTCAATTCTTCTAGAAACTATTGTCATTTGGGATATAAATGTCTGAAAATTATATATATATATATATACATATATATTTATTTATTTATATTTATTTGTTTGAGAAATTTCAACAGTCTGGGTTACATGGGAATGTGACACTGAATCACTTATAAAGACTCAAAGGATCCTTGAATTTTGGCTAGATGACATGATGGACAAGTGTTAATTTGGGTAAAGGGCAAGATAGTATTCTACACAAAGGAGAAGAGGAACAAAAGGGTGGTGGACAGGGAAAGCTACCAGGATGTAAGATAGATAGCTTAAGTTGTGGAATACAAAAATGATGATCTTAAATGCAAATCCCCGCCTAATTCACAATAAATATATTTTTTTAATTTTCAAATTTAAACTCAACATCTTCCCCCAGACAGTAAATATTACTACTACTAAAGCTAATAAAAGCATCACTGCTGTCAAGTCATGGTGACTCAATATAAGTTATCCGAGGCTTTGTAAACCTTTCCAGGAACAGACAGCTTCATCTTTCTTCTAGAGAGCAACTGGTGAGTTTGAACAGCTTCCCTGGCTTACATGATAGTACAAACAAGGGTTCCAGACCATAGAAAACACCCAAACACTTCAAAAAAAATAACGAAAATGACTAAAGATTGATCTATTCACTTAAAACCTGAAACTGTATAACACATTATAAAGGCAACAACCTTCTTGCCTCTCTGACATGTGGTGGAGGTAGTAGAAAGCACAGAGCTGAGAAAACTCACCGCTTTATTGGAACTGTGAGTTTGGAAAAGTTACTTCATCCCTTTGGCCTTCATTTTCTCTTTGACACAAGGAAGACCATGTGGGCAATAGCAATGTGTCAGTCAGGCCCACGTTTCACCGGCAGCGGACAAAAAAAGATGTCCCCTGTGGGCGAGTTCCTTTACCTCAATAGTTTCCCGAGTACAAGATGGGAACAGTGCCTTATTTGAGAGTTCCGGAGAACCTTAAATAAGAACTTTATGATTCTTAGGGAAAGACATGAAATCAGAAGCAATTGATGATAATAATGTGTATTCAAAGATATCTGACATGTATGAAAACTCAGTAGAGGTTATCCCCACCCCCCTCCCTTTTAAGATTATTTTGTGAAAGCTGAGCCTTGATTCTCAAATCATCCATTTAGAGTTGTCTTATGAACAATAGGCCTAAATAAAATGACCATATCACAATTTTTTACAGCATTAAAAATGTTGCAGGGTGAATGCATCTTACTTATAATGCTGATCAGTCCTGTTGAATCAATTCTGACTCATTGTGACCTCATGTGTACCTCAATAGAGAACCGATCTCCAGAGGATTTCCAATGAGGGCAGTTTTTGGAAATAGCAACCCAAACTATCTTATTAGGAACCTTACTTATTAAGTGGACTGGGCCCTCTAACGTTTGGTCAGTAGTCGAATGCCTTAGCAACAGCGTGTATTTCCAAGGACTGCACTTAAAGGGTAAGCATCCCCTTATCTGGCCATCTCTTAGGACCCATGCCTTTTAACTGCCAGCACCTGCTTCATATTCAAATTCTCTCACCCCCTTTTTTGGATGCATCACGCGTTTATCTCAGAGGGCACACTCCTTTGAGGGCAGCATCTTCTGATGCTCCCGGGACGTTTCATGGCTGGCTGCCCAGTTCAGCTCAGGTTGAGAGTGGCCCAGAAGTCACGTGACACTCCCCGTATAAGACAATCACAGCGTCTTAGGGGATCATTCTGAATGCTGTACTGTCCTGATCTGACTTACCTGGCAGCTGGACTGGTGATTGAATCCAGTGCAAGCTAGTTGAGGATGGGACTCTTAGGTGTCTCTGCCCTCGTGTGTGCTGGGGGCGATGCTGGTAGTGGTGGAAGTCACCGTGCTGGCAGCAGCCCCAGTCAGTGGTAGTGGTGGCGGTACTAGAGGTGCTAGCTAGTAGGAGGCACAACTCTGATGATAACAAGAGCAAGGATATCCCTTTTCGGGAAAGATCATTTAAAGGGTTAAGAATCTGGGGAAGGTGCAGATTATGGACAGACAGAAACGCAGCGTAGAAGGGTACAAAAAGCTGGGGAAGTGGCTAGCGGGTAATAAAATCAGAGGAACGCTAAACCAGTGACCCTTGTCGGCAGCGAAGAGCGAGAGATTAGAAAATGTTTCATGCTAATTTCCATGGAGATTTCTCTAATTTATTGAAAATTGCTTTCCGCTGCTGTGCCTGGCCCTCCCGGCCCGCGTCCTCTGCGGGCCGTGCCGCCTGGGTCCCTGGGCGGCTCCAATGTCTCTATCCGATGCGCGCCACTGCGCCCAGCCTCCAGTTCCTTCCCAGCTCGCCTCCCTGCCCTCCCGCCTCCTTTGCTCGCTTCCTGTAGCCGTTTTAGGATTCTTGTCACATGATGGCTTCATTGGTGCCCTCTCCGCCTGATCCTTTCAAGCTCTCTCTCCTGCCTGGCATAGCAAAGGGGATTTGAGGGTCAGGGAGCTGGGAAACCTGTATAAAGTCATCAGCCTGCTCTGCACGTTGTTCTTGCAGGAGTCCCGGCTTGTCTGAGCCTTTTGACTAGCTAGATTAGCGGACTGAACGACGCATGCCAATGATGAAAGATATTAAAAACCATACAGATGTCGGCCAGTCTGGTCGTTTATGTGCTTGTCAGACTTTCCCAAATGAAATTTAGTAGACGTATAAGATAAAGGAATCCACCTACTGACGTGAATGGTTTTAGAGAATTCTCGAACATTTTCATTATTTCAGGATTTAATTCACAATTTAAATATTAACTTCTTTACTGTAATGACTTTATAGTCCTGTAAAAACCACTGACTACGCTTGCGTTAGTTTTTGTATTTGTGAGCCTATGTCCTCTGAAGAAATACCCATGTTGACGTCTCTAGATAATTAGGATTCGGACAAATACACTGAGATCATAAAATCCATGAAATGAAAAGCATCATACAACGTCGATGTAGATGGATCTAAACAAAAAGCAAAATAAAAAAAGCAACAAAAAAAACTCCATCTTGTGGATTTCAACTCACACTCCCCCTATAGAGCTGGGTTGATTGAATTACTCCATAGGGTTTGTAAGACGTTCATCTTTATGTTGGGGGAGGCAGATTGCCACATTGCTCTCCCTGGAAGGGCTAGTGGGTTTGAACAGCTGACTTTCTTGTTAGCAGCCAAGAGCTTAATCACTGAGCCACTGGGGTTCCCTTGTCGCACAGGTGTGCATTCATATATATATGTTTAGCACAACCTGATTTATTTAGCAGAAAATAAGCTGCCGAGAGAGGCTCAGTATTTCCAAGGGTCTCGAGGAAGAGATAGCTAGCATTTGCAGAATTACGTGGGACAGATAAAACTGCCTCTTCCTACCTCCCTGTGGATTATCCTCCTGCTTCCGCTTGCTTCCTTAAGGCAGGCAATGGGCACAATTCCCGTGAGAGCTCTCACTAGAGCCGGAGGCACGGATCTCACTGGAATGCAGTTGGAGTAAAACCGTTCTGCCAATTCAGTGTTGATCAAAGCCGGCATGGCAGCGTTTGCAGATCCGCTCTGCATTCCCTTGCCTGTTGTCTCTTCCAGGCTCTAGTTGAGACCATCCTGGGTCCATTTTCAAAGGATGACTTGCTAAGTCATCTGACTTTTCACTGGTACCATTTTTTCTACTTTGCTTTAGTTAGTTGTATCTAAAAAGTGCCGGGTAAGTGTTTTTTGGTATTAGTGATCATTGAGAATTTCTACTTATAAAAAACTGAAACATGCACTTACCATCTTGCTTTATAATAGGACATGAATGCCCAATGCATTTTTTTGGTGGGGGCAGAGGGGTCAGTACAATGTGAATTTTGCATTAAAATGCAGGCTTATTTTTTTGCAATCCTTACAATTCATGTAGCAAGTAAATACTGCATCTCTGAAAGGGTTTCTGAAATTTTATGGGAAAATGTCATTATCTCCTAATTCCATTTCTCTACATTTTTTAAATGTTCCCTCATAAAAATGATATTTCTTATACAATACTGAAAATGATAACTTTTTTCAATGTCCACAGAGAGATACCTTCAGAAGAACTGTCTGTTTTAAAGAAAAGATTCTGACGTCCTTTTTGCAGAAATTACCCAGTTCACCACTGGATACTATTCACAGCCACAATAGTGATTATATGACATTTATGTGATGGTTTCCTTTGGTCACATTTGTGGCCACATTGCCAAAGAGTGCAGTTCTAGCTTACATGTCAGCGCAACAGCTTCTGCCACCAGAACACCCACCACTGGCCAGGGACAGTCGACAGGATGAATTCCGTGTATCACCCCTGTTCTACCATCACAGCCATGATCTGAGGATGCGAGCTATTAAACTATTAAATTGATCTTTTACTTCCAGTTGTTGGCTCACAGTGACCCTACGGGGCAGAGCTGAGCTGCCCTGGAGGGAGTTCAAGGCTGTAAGTCTTTACAGAAGCAGATAGCTTCTTCTTTACCCTCCCGAGTGATTGCTGTTTTCAAACTACGGATCTCATGGTTCGCCGCCCAACTCTTAACCCACCATGCTGCAGTTGACTCAAAGGCAGTGGTTTTGTTTTTGCTTTATTTTATGTTCTGAATATTGGGAAGCAGTTCATAGCCAATAATCCATAGGGAAAAAGGCTGATTTCATGTGTGTTCTCACCACAAATGATATGGGACAAATAATTGACCTTGTACTTCTACTTTGCGGATATTCTGAACTTTATTTGTGGGATGCAATAGACTTTTTTTTAAGTTACTACCGACATGTTGAAGCATTTCCCCATCAAGTGAGCTTGGGTTTGGAGAATAAGAAAAGATTGCTGTATTCGCTCATCGCTTGCACTTGGTTAGGACTACTAGAAAAATGCGCAATAAAATTAAATTGTAAAAAGAAGGGGGGGAGGGGGGACTCCGGATAGGGCAAGATGTGACAAAATAACAATGTATAAATTACCAAGGGCACATGAGGGAGGGAGGAGTGGGGAGGGAGGGAAAAAAAAGAGGACCTGATGCAGAGGGCTTAAGTGGAGAGCAAATGCTTTGAGAATGATTGGGGCAGGGAATGTGCAGATCTGCTTTATACAATTGATGTATGTATATGTATGGATTGTGATAAGAGTTGTATGAGCCCCTAATAAAATGTAAAAAAAGAAAAGAGGAGAGAAAAAAACAAAAGAAAATGATTAGGGAAAAGAATGTGCAGCTGTGCTTTATACAATTGATGTATGCATATGTATGGATTTTGATAAGAATTGTATGAGCCCCTAATAAAATGATTAAAAAATAGTACATTAAAATCTTTTCTTCCTTCTCTGTTATTAAAGTATTTCTAACATGCATGAAATTTATCATTAGGCATGGTACTTCAGTTCTATATCTATAATCCAAGTATGTGTATATATCTGCATGTGAAGCTGCTGGCCACAAGGTCAGCAGCTTGAATCCACCAGCAGCTCTGGGGGAGAAAGATGAGGCTTTCTGTTTGTGTAGATTTACAGCTTCAGCGGTCCACATAACAAGTTCTGCTTTGTCCCATAGGGCCGCTGGGAGTCAGGTAATTGGAGTTGACTTGATAGCAATGTGATCGGTGTTTTATAGACCCCACACCAAACCAATCTCACTACCAACAACTCGATTCTGATTCATACAGACCCTGGAGGACAGAGTAGAAGTGCTTGTGTGTTCCCTCGAGTAAGTCCTTATAGGAGTAGAAAGCCTCTTCTTTCTCCCTCAGAGCAGCTGGTGGTTTCTGAATGTCTGATCTTGTGGGCAGCAGCCCAGCTTGCAATCCACTGTGTTATCAGGACTCCTTTAGAGCATCCTGGAAATAGTACATATATTTGGAGTGATAGGATTTGGGATTTGGTCACCCAGTAGGCCTGGGTCAGTTCACGAAAATGAAAACCTGAGCTGGAAAGTTGGACAAAAATAGGCTCATTTTCTCATTGATGTTACCTTACTGTGTTCTCATTAAGCTTCTGTACTGGCAGTCCCCAAAGGACCCTGACGTCACTGTCAGGGAAGCCACTCGGGGTGAAAGTCAAGGCTACCTGCTCCAGGGAAATTCTGAGCCATGGGAACCTTAGACAGACAGGGCTTCCATACATTAGGGTCTTCTTGATGACAGTTGGTTTGGTTTTGCTTTGGACAGGCAGTCCCTGCTTTATAAATACACAGCTTACCTATGGCCCATAATTACAAAACAACCCCCATAAAATCTCTTATATTAAAAATTTGAGGTGTTCACAGTGGTGCATAATAAGAAATGGGCACTATTTATTTCTTTGTATTGTCATGGTAAAGATGTTTCTGTGTCTCTGGAAATGTTTATATTTTAATGCATAAATGGGTTCACTACATAAAATATATCAAGGCACATATTTGCCATATTGGACCTAATTGTCCCTACACATGTATAGATTTGACACACAGACAGATTTAGAAATGACATGCCTGTTCTTATCTCAGGACTATCTGTATTTAATACAAAATTTAATCTCCTATTCATCTCCCTTTTGCACCTTTGCAAAATTTGATATTGTTCTTGCATTTAGTTTGGAGCTTAAGGGTTGTGCGTCCTCACAGGATAAAATACCATCAATGAGAGCTAAAACTAGGGGGGATGTTAAGTGTTACAGTATTGATTGAATAAATAGGTAACAGTAAAATTACTCTGAGTATTAATCAAAGTTCTTCATGTATGCTAGCATGCCATAACCATTTGCCCAGGATATTAGATATTAGCATTTTGTAAGAAGATTTTCCAAAAATGATTTTGTCACTTTTCTTTAAGGGTACTATGGATTGCCAAGATAGGAAATGAGAAAGGGGGATTTTATGTTGCATCTTAGTCTCCAAACCAGATATGTCATCACATCCTCCCTCAATATTTACTGAGATGTTTCATTCTTATATTAATAGTAATGCAAGCTGATATAAAAGGCAGGAACTATTTATCAGGGCCTTGATGTAAAATATATAGCTAAAATGAATGTATAAGGGGGTACCCCCCAACCCAGACATTTTTCAAAGCTATGTATTTAATTTTTTTTTTTTACCAAATAACCTTATCACCTTCAAAGTAATCTCCATTCCACTTAATACATTAGTCAAATCTGTGATTCCACTCTTAGAAACATTTTTCAGACTCATCTGTTTGGGTGGCTCTCTCATTTTTTATTTCCCCTCTTCTCTGTCATCAAATCGCTGTCCTTTCATGGTCCTCATTTGTGGAAACAAAAGGAAGTCACACAGAGCAAAGTAAGCTGAGTAACGCATGTGGGGCAAGACAGGAATGCTGTTTTCTTGCCCAAAACTGTTGCACTGAGATGGCTGCATGAGCAGGTGCAGTGCTGTGGTGGCAAAACCAGGTCCCCGTCTGCCATAAGTCAGGCATTTTTTTGTTGCCCACCATTGCACTATCTTTCCCAAACCTCTAAAATAGAAAGCTTTATTAACAGTCTGACCTGGTGGAATGAACTCCAAATGCACTCTGTGTTGACATTTCCATTAGTTTGGTAAGTTGACGGATATCCAGAAAGAGATTTGTCATCAATCGATATTTCACCTTTTTGGAATTGAGAAAACCACTCATACACTTGAGTTTTTCCCAGAGGGCTGTCCTTGTAAACATCACAACAGTTTATGCCCCACTTTTCCAAGCAGGAAACAAAATTTCATAGTCGCATGCTGTTCTCTTAAATCTGCCATCACAGTAATGAGGTTCGAGTGAAACTGCTTCTATGAAAAAGTTCACTATGACCCAGAGAGAATCTTCCCAGGTGACGCCAGTGGGTGCACTAACTCAGAGGGAACTGGTTGATGCTTTCTTAGTGGGGAAAATGCATACCACAAAAGCTCTGCCCAGCAGGGCTTTATTCTTTTTGGGGGTGTGTGGGGTACCCCTGTGTATAGTCAAACAAAATTTCAGGAGTTTTACTACAACTTGTCTTACTTGAATAATCCTATTTTTATTTATTTTAATTATTTGCATATTTTCATTTGATAGATTAAGTTGATATGTGCTGTCTTTCATGTTTGTCTCTTACAATGAAAAGATGGGAAACAGTAACTGGACCGAAGATGCAAAAGGTAGTGGAAGCAAGACACAAAACAAAAACACAGCCAGTACAAGATAAAAAGATGAGGCAATGGAATTTATTTTAAAGAGCTTGAAAAGTTTCAATGCACACAGGTCTGTAGTAGTTTCATAATCTGTTGTCAATTTGAGAGTCTTGAGAGTGAAGGGGTGGAGTTTAGCCTGTCAGTCAGGTCTCAGCGTGATGACCTCATTTGGAGGGGCTACGGAGATAAAGAGCTTGCTGGAGGTGGGATATATGCTCACTCCCTGCCAGACATTTCTGTTGACAAGACACAGGGAACTCTGCGAGACCTCTGGAGCTGGACGAGCCACGTGCAGACCCCTCACAGAGCTAAGATGCTGACACTGCCACTGGATCCACAAGACCACCTGTGATATTCCTGCATTCAGCGTCATTGCATGTGTTTCATGAGTCTGAAGAAGACTTCATAGATTGGTACCAGGCATATGGGCTAATATCGGACTTATGGACTTGATCTGGACTGGGCCAGGATGTTTTCTCAATATTTACCTCCTCTTGTATGTAGAGCTCTGTCTTATGCCCATATGAGTGTCTATGAATTTGTTTCTCTAGTCAACCCGGACTAGCACAAGCCTTACACTGTCCTCCCCTTACTGCCTCTGCTTTTACACACATTAAAATAAATAAGTGAATAACTTTGTTTTTAAAAGTATTTAACTGAGATTGATACCCCTGATCTCCAGAAATTGCATGTGAAATGTACTTCTTAAATTCTTTCAGTATCCAAGAATAAGTTGGCAGATTCTGGAGTTAGGGCTTTGAAAAGAGACACTGCTTGAAGTCTGTTGGTAGGCTAGTCTTTTGTTGCTTCTGCCATATTGTTTGGGCTGTGTAGGTTGTCTTTGAGCTAACCGACATTTTAGCATATATCCCCAGTTAAGAACTAAAGCACATATTGTTTATATTGTTTGGCATTTTCCTCAATTATTCTCTATCCTTCTCTCCTAATCACTCCTTTTGGAACTTCCTCCTTATCTTATGCCAGCTTCAGCTGAGCAGACAGTTTGTGACGTCCTCCTTGACTGGGAGAGTGGGCTTGGGGTCCGGGCTGTCACCCTACAGCGAGCACCCATCTGTCTTCCTGCAGCGCACCGACTCCCCATGGGAGTAGTGTCTGGCACCCATGCATCTCCAGCACCCAGCACAGCGCTCAGCACAGGGGTGTAGGATGTGAAACAGCTTGAATGCCAAGCTGCAGGAACGCTTTGCAGACCCTTCTTAGGCCTGAGTAAATCCCCAAACACCCGAACCCTGCTGAGAAAATGTGGAATCCTTTTAGCATCGACTTCCAGGAGGTAGCAGTGTGCCTGGGTCATGATGACCCTTTTTTAGGCTAAGGAAGAAGGGGATTTTGAAGGTAGCTGCCTGCTTTGCTTGGCCGTTACCTTCCCAAGGAACTCACTTAAGAATTTCGATTTGATAAAGATGTCAGCTTTCCCTGGTGGCTTTTTACTTCAATATGACAGACTTCACTAGTTCAAAGCCTTAGGGGAGAGGGTTCGTCTATGGAGCACCCCCCTCTCAGTGCAGCGTTACCTGCACTGCTGCTCTCCAGCTTGTAATGAAGAAGGGCTTGGCAGGTAGCCAGTCCTCTCCTTGGGCATGCACAGGATATTTCCAGCTACAGCAGGAAGCACGCATCTTGCGCTTGTCTTGTCTCCTGCTTCATTGTTTTGCTCTATTCTGTTTTCTCTTGCTCTCTTCTTGGGAAGCTGGCTGTTTCAAAAGGCATGAAATATCTAATTTCGTGTTTTCAAAATACACGTGGAATTTGCATATCCATGGAACTGTGGGTGTTATGAGTCAAGACTGACTTCCTGGAAGTAAGTATGAGTATGGCTTTGTGGACTCATTGCCCCAGAAGTAAGAGAATGATCCCTGAGCTTCCTACGGCTCCCCTCGCACCCATAAGTCTCACCTTTCTGGGCCAAGTGGGTATCGGGGCAAGGGAGGTGGCTTTAAAAACAAACAACAAAACAATGGCAGACTAGAGGATGGAAATCCACAGTATATAAAGCATGAAATAATGAGAATAGATTTTGCTTTCTTCCCCCACTTCACTGACTGACTACCACTAATAAAAGCCCAACTGTACATCTTCGGGAAGCAGAAGAGGAGAGGCGGCTATACCAGAATGGGCTGTGCAGGTTCTGGACTGAGTGAGTCAGCCCAGTCTTCTGGGTCACAGGTACAATGAGAGTTTAAGCTAATACGTAATTTCCAAATTGTAGGCTATCCAGATGTGCCCAGTACATGCTCGATCAGGGATTGCATTAACAAAGAAATGAAGTCATGCATGGCCATGTCCACTTTTAAGGTCTCAAACATAGGCCGGCAAATTAGTTTGTTTAAGATTATTCACATTTACTGAACAGATGCTATGCACAAAAGACTGAGCTAAGGGCATTATACACATCGTTTTATTACAATCAGACCTGGAAGTGTAGTGGTCCTAAGTGGGGGTGCATTCCACAAGGTCTGCAGTTTAAAACCATCAGCAGCTCCCAGGGAGGAAGGCAGGACCTACAATTCCCATAAGGAGTGAGTTGGGCAAACTCCCATGGCAATCCTAGCCTGTCCTGTAGGCTTGCAATGAGTCAGCACCAACTCCCATGACACTGAGTTTGGTTTGGTTTTTATCACCTATGACACTCCCCAGAAGTAAAAGGGCAGAATGAAAACTTTCAAAACCCAGGGAAAAGAGTTCAATCCTTTTTTGTTCATGAATCTCACTTTTAAAACCTTTTAAACATTAAACCTTTATTTGGAAATCATTGTAGCTTTGCATGCAGTTGTAAGAAAAGGTACAGACAGAAGTGTATACTTTTCTCCTGTTTCCCCGGGGGTAACAACCTGGAAAATGATAGCACAATATCTCACCGCATATTTAGTCCCAGGACATTATATTACATGTGCAGGTGCATGTAGCCATCACCAAAGTCATGATACAGAATAAGTTCCTCAAGTTCCCTTTTTATCATTATACCCACTTTATTCCTAACCACGCCCCACCCCACCCCCACCCCCGTTGATGCTGTTAGGTACCCAGGCATTGGTTTTGACTCATTCTGACCCTGCATACAGAGACCAAAACACTGGCTGGTCTGTGCCAGCCTCACAACTGCTATGGTTCCGCCGACTGTTGCAGCCACTATGCCAATCCATCTCATCAACGGTCTTCCTCTTTTTTGCTGCCCTGGTACTGTAAATAGCACGATGCCCTTTACCAGGGCTAGTTTCTGTGTACAACACGTCCAAAGTATGTGAGACGTCTTGCCATCCTCACTTCTAAGGGACATCCTGGCTGTACTTCTTCCAAGACAGATGTGTGTGTTCCTTTGGCAGTCCATGGTACTTTCTGTATTTTTCACTGTGGGATCCAGCCCAATAGTCGAATGTGTCCTTAGGAGTGACGTGGGTAATTAAAGAAAATAAGGCAAGCAGACAAGAGAGGCACACGGGCTTATCTCTGATGCCGGGATAGAAGTAAGACAGTGAGTTTATTTAATAGCGTGTGTATATAGTAGTGACGTGTGCAAGCCTCCAACAGGCACACACACGATAGCATGGACAGCGCCTTGACCTTGATGTCCCCTGAGCTCATCAGGGGAACACTCACTGATAAATGTCAAAAGGCATCACAGGGGATTGACTGCTTCTTGAGCAGGAAGGACAAAGCACCTGGCTGCTTTTAAAGATATGTATTCAGCAGCCGCAAAGTGAACAGCCAGGTGCTTTTAAGAGACATCTTTAGAGCAGCCTTTGTATGCAGGGCTATTCTGGAGACGTCTTTCCATCTGCAGAATGTGTGTTTGACGTTCTCTATGTCTCGGAACTGTGAAGATCTTTCTCTAACCCCAGAGTGGATCTTCCGAGCCGAGTTACGAGTGCAGAGATTAGGCTGGATACACTTTCATCCAGGTTCTCAGTTTCCCACACTTCACCAGTACCATGGCTCAAATGCATCCATTCTTCTTCGATCTTCCTTATTCCATGTCCCACTTTCACATGCATATGAGGCAATTTAAAATACCATGTCTTGGGTCTGGCTTGTGTTGGTACAACAATTTACAAACAAGTGGTGGCCACTCCTCTGTAGCCCCTGCCAGCCACTAATCCAGTCCTCATAGTTTAATTATTTCACAGGGTTACAGAAATTGAATCAATTGTATGTAACCTTTTGGGACTGACTTACCTTTTTATTTAAAAAAAATCATTTTACTGGGGGCTCTTACAGCTCTAATCACAATTCATCCATTGTGTCAAGCACATTTGTACATAGGTTGTCATCATCATTTTCTAAACATTTTATTTCTACCTGAAACTTTGGTAACCTCTCTTCTTGATTTGTTGATAATTTATAATTTTTTTTCATGTCTTACACCAACTGCTGTCTCCCTTCACTCACTTTTCTGTTTTTCGCCCCCCTGGGAGGC
This sequence comes from Tenrec ecaudatus, assembly GCF_050624435.1. Classification (NCBI taxonomy): domain Eukaryota; kingdom Metazoa; phylum Chordata; class Mammalia; order Afrosoricida; family Tenrecidae; genus Tenrec; species Tenrec ecaudatus. The sequence continues at coordinate 14,044,285 of NC_134538.1, forward strand.
GTTATCTGTCAATTATTTTTATTGGTTCCCCCTTTTTCCTACTACCTCCCCCTTCCCTTCCTGGTATTGCTACTCTCATGATCAGTCCTGAGAGGTTTATCTGTCTTGGGTTCCCTGTGTTGTGAGCTCTTATCTGTATGAGTGGTACATGCTCTGGCCTAGCCAGATTTGTAAGGTAGAATTGAGGTCATGATAGTGGGGGAAGAGGGGGGAAGGAGGGAGAGGAAGCATTAAAGAACAAGAGGAAAGTTGTATGTTTCTTCAGTGCCCTACTGCACCCTGATGGACTCGTCTCTTCCTTGAAACCCTTCTGTGAGGGGATGTCCAATTGTCTACAGATGGGCTTTCAGTCTCCACTCTGCCCTCCCCTCATTCACATCAATATGACTTTTTGTTCAGGGTCATTGATGCCTGACACCTGATCTCATCGACACCTCGTGATTTGCACAGACTGGTGTGTTTCTTCCATGTGGGCTTTGTTGCTTCCAAGCTAGAAGGCCACTTGTTTGTCATCAAGCCTTTAAGACCTCAGACACTATATCTTTTGATAGCTGGGTGCCAGCTTTCTCTTCATTTTGTCTTCAGCGATCGTGTTGAGAAGATGAGCATCACAGAATGCTGGGTTATTAGAACAAAATGTTCTTGCATTGAGGGACTACTTGAGTACTGACCCAATGCTCATTTGCTACCTTGATACTAACATAGAAATATATATACATAGATCTATTTCCCTACCATTATACATAAATATATTTTCAGATGAACATGTCTGTATTGAGACCTTTATACATGTCCTTTGCCTCCTAGTGTTTTCCCTCTGTTTCCTTTTTCTTTCCTCTTCGAGATGCATACAATTTTCCATTTATCAATACTTTGCCTTTTCTATGGCTAGGTTGCATTTCATTATAGTAAAGCATCATAGTTTGTATCCAAAGAAAGGCATTTGGGTTATTTCCACTTTAAAACTATTATAAATAAAGCTGTTAGGAACAGTTGTATACAATTTTTTATTTCTCTGGGACAAATGCGCAAGAGTGTAATTTCTGGGCATTTGTGATCATTTCATATTCTCTAATTGCATACACCCAACTGCTTCCAGAAAGGTTAGATGTTGGAATCCACCCAGAGAGCTGGAGCAGAAAGGCCTGGTGATCTATGTCCCCCCAAATCAGTCATTCAAGTTCATTGAAGTCATTAGAGCAGCACAGTTCTACTCTGATGCACATGGGGCTACCATGAACAGGGCTGACTCCGCACCAACTGGTATAACTGGTATCGTTTTAGAAGAAGTTTTTTTTCAATGTTTATGTATCATTTCACATTTCTCTGAGCAATGTGTGAGTGGTCTAGTTTCTCTGCATCCTCACTAGTTTATGGGGTTGTCCTTATTTTTTGTTTTTGTCTTAGTCCTTCTGATAAGTGTGTAGTAACATCTCACTATAGTTTCAAATATCCCTTTTCTATTGGATAACATGCTCCAATAATATATTGTGCTCCACATTCAGAGGTGAGAAAAGTGATGGATCTTCACCGAAGGAGAATCCAAGTGGGCTCCCTGGAAGCGAGACTCAACAGAGGATTTCCAGGCACCACCTCACCCGATTTGCTTGATCCTTCAAAGTTGATTCTCATGTGTCTGTTTGCACCCTAGTTCCTTGCCCTTTTTTTCTCTGACTTTCACATACTTTGATTGAATGTGATGGCCAGCTATGGCTACATATGAGGGTAAGTAAAAAGTATTGTTCCTAGGTTTCTAGCTCATACATACATGGGTGTATTCTAAACAGCACCCATTTAAACACACTCAAAGCACATTTAAAAGGAACGCCATTTGAGTCTTTTGAAGATGCGGAACAGCAGATTCAGGAACGCAGCACACATTTAGTGCATCGTTGTAGATACGTTCTCTCTATAATACAATTGTCTTAGTCTCCTTGTGGCGCCTTCAAAAAAGGCTCAATCTCACACTCCAGATAAGTGTAATGAAGGTCACTTACCTTCAAGACACCTCTCAACAGCTGGGATCAAATGGACATGGAAGACGGGGAGATGCTGTCTGCTGACGGTTGCCATGTGGATCTGGGGTGTGGGCCCCTGAAGTTGGAGGTGGCTCTGTAAGAGGGATGGGGACTACTGATGGGAGGAGCAATGTCAGAGAGGGGAGAGAGAATGGCCAAGTTTGGGGAACATAGGTGCGTGTCTGTTGAGGTGAGGGGAAGGTGGGCTGACATCCAGGTGGTTAGAGGTGAGACTGAGGAGAGTCATTAGCGGTGTGTGTGTGGATGGGTAGAATTGACTTGGGCATTTGGGGGGTGTCCTAGAACCCAGGCCTGGTGCCGAAGATGCTGGGACACTGAATCCTGAAACTTCAACCTGCACGGCAGGTTCCAGAGGCTGCATTGGTGAGACCCCACATGGGAACCACACTGGGTGAACTGGCTTCTACCAGTGGGGTTCCCATGTGGGGTCAGAGCTAAATTATGAACACCCTATTTGTAGAAGGTTTCAGTGGACAGTGGGAGCCCCAAACCCATCTTCAGAGTGTCTAGTCAGACTGAGCCACTGGTAGATCCCCTCTAGCCACCGGCAAGTGTCTCCAAGAGCCTTACTATCATGAGAGACCATTGTAATCTTGATTATGCTGGATTGAACTCCATACTTGGCCAGTTGACCTCCCTATAGACCCAACTGGGATTTGTTCTAAGTGCAACTATCTCTTACTTGTTCCATGACAGAAATTTCTTCTCCGGATTTTTGAATTTGATGGTGGCCTTCTCCATTTTACACATTATTTGTATTTTTATCTTTATACTATTATGAGTTTATCCTTACCACCACAGGGAGATTTATTTTATTTTATTTTTTTTGTTGTGTTTTCCAGCTGTGGAGCACAGGAGGAGTGGATGCTTAATAACTGATACAGGAGGTTATAGGGATGCAGGGGCAGGGGCAGGGTGATAGGGAGGGAATTGGAATTTGAGGAGGATAAAATGAAGGCGGGAGGGAGCACATGAACTGATTGTGATCGCAGAACTCACTTTAAAGGCGATTTTACCATGTAGGGGTGCTCTAAAATTGACGTGACAATGACTGTACACTTCTCCTTGATGTGATTGAATGATTTAACTGTATTAAAAATAGTTTCAATTAAAAAGCCATCTACTGGGCGAGTTAATTCCAGGCAGAGAAGGCAGCTCAATAGTTAGTGTGACAATTTGGAGGGATTTGAAATGTTTAATCGAGATAGACTCTTCTCAAAGTTCCGAGGTAATCAAGTGGGTTTGAAATTTACATTTTAAGGAAATTGAAAACTGTAATGGTGAGAAAAATGCCTGAAAATCTATACCAAAGAATTTTTCTGATTATGACAATGCGCCTCGTCTTCTGTGAGGGTAGCAAGCACTCTCCTATAAGAATCTAATAGGCCTCCAATGAAGGCTGAACATGAGAGTGGGACAAGAGGAAAGTAAAAGGAAAGAGGAAAGAACTAGGAGGCGAAGGGCATTTATAGAGGTCTAAATAAAGGCCTGTACATATGCAAATATATTTATATAGGGTGATGGGGAAATAGAGCTATGTGCATATATGATAACCAAGGCTCAAGTAGAAAGAAGATATTTTTGAAAAGAAGATGGCACATATGTACAAATGTGCTTGACCTAATGGATGGATGTAATAAGAGCTGCAAGAGTCCCCAATCAAATGGGGGCTTTTTTAAAGAAAAGAATGTAATAGGGATAGTTTCTCTCATCTATTCTGGAGCCCCATCTTCCCCTTCAGACTTCTTCCTTTGGTTTCTCAAGCCCAAAGTCCATTTAAAAGGAACACAGTTTGAGACTTCCATCATGGCATGATGTAAATCCAAGAATGCAAAAGTCTACAGAGAAGTATGAGATAGCTGGAAACCCTGCCTTCATTTAGATATTTTTATTTAATGAAGGTTTTCATGACTTTGTAGACTTCGTGACTTACCCTCAGATCAAAGGGAAACTTACTGAATGACCCTTTGTTTCGTTTATTTTCTTTGCTGGACCGGATAGAAATCAGAATGACTCTTGTTTTCACGGGATCTCTCCCAACGTGCTCGTGCAATGAGAAAGCAAATGGCTAAATGAAGACACCCCTGTGTCCGTGCTATTTGTGATGCTGAACAATCGTGGTTGACTCTCTGTTCCAAAGTTCCTTAATACAATAATGCTTTTACAATGCAAAAGTGACATGCACTGCAAGGAAAAGTGCGAGCATTCGATGCATTGAGGCACGCCTTGACCATGAGGTTTAGACGTTTCAAGTTTAACTTTCAGGGGATCACCGAGTACATAGTAGAGGACTGTGGGGAACAGTAAGCATCCTGGGACAGAGTTGTCCATCTGCTTAGGGTGTGAGAAAGACCACGCAGTCTTGGGAATGACATAAAACTGAAGTCAGATCATGCTTTGCCAAGTTGCTCTGGATGGACACCTCCTTTGATATTAAACATTGTTGTCAGCTGTTGAGTTGACCTCTGAGACACAATGACTTGATGACTCACTGCCTAATGGAAATCCACACCGTCTGACCCTGTACCATCCCAATGACTGGCTCAGGATCACAGAGTTTTCACTGACTAACTTTTAGGAATACTGATGCAAGCCTTTATCACTAACTCATTTTAGTCTGGAGGTGCTGCTGAAATCTGTTCACATTAAGCATTTATTACCATATGACTCGTGGCTGTGCTGGTGTGCAATGGCCAGGAATTGAACCTGGATCTCCCACCTGGAAGATGAGAATTCTACCACTGAACCACCCCCCCTCACTTAGTCTAGAGAAAAACGGATATATGATATAGTTAAACTATAATAGCGAATTGAGGAATGGTCAGTTAGTAATGTAGAACCGCAGAACTAACATGTGTGCACGTGCGTGAGAGAGAGGGAGAGAGAGAGAGAGAGAGAGAGAGAGAGAGAGAGAGAGAGAGAGAGAGAGAGAGAGAGAGATCACTTTCATTGTTTTCAGGCTAAGTAAAGGAGGATACAATCCCTTCTATCCAGGGTCATTCTCTTAAACCCCATTCACAGAGTTACCTTTAATAGAGAGTGAAGATAAAACAATTCTCCTTAAGTGTTTTTCACTTACTTGGGTTTTATAGCTAAGCTGGGAATTGCATAGAGAATACAAGGCTCTTGGCTTCTAAGCCTAATAGGAGTGTGGTAAGAAGTATGGGCAGCCTGGAAGGAGACTCTTTTTTCCCCTCTCTTGATATTTTCTGAGCACTCCTGACGACTCAAGGGCTCCTCAGAGCTCAGATAAAAATCCGATCTTAGAGATATTTATCTGCACTCGTTTCAGCGCTAAACCTTTCATACCACATGTCTCAGCAGAGGGGTCATGAGCCCGCATTGAGTTCTCTTTAGCCATTGGGCTGCTCTTTGATTATCCTGGAGTTTTACAGCTAAAGTAAATTTCATATTTTGTTTGAAAATAGGGGAAAAAAGACATCGAAGGTATTGGATTTTTCCCCCTTTCTTTTGGGGCTTTTAGTCTTTTCAGTTGAACTTTTCAAGTTTTCCTGTGCACTGACACCCTCCGTGCTCATGCACACACACTCAAACCTGGTAAGCACAAAGCATCAGCGTGGCAGTGAAGCTTAGGGGTGTTTTTTTCCCCAATCATTTTTCTGGGGGCTCATACAACTGTTATCACAATCCGCAAATCCATCAATTGTGTAAAGCACATTTTTACATTCGTTACCCTCATTATTCTAAAAACATTTGCTCTCCATATAAGCCCCTGGTATCAGGTGCTCATTTTACCCCTCCTTCCCCACTCCCCACTTCCTCATGAACTCTTGATAATTTATAAATTATTATTTTGTCATATCTTACACTGTCCGACATCTCCCTTCACCCACTTTTCTGTTGTCCATCCCCCAGGGAGGAGGTTACATGTAGATTCTTGTAATCAGATTCCCTTCACTAGCCTACCCCCCCTTCCCACTCCTGGTATCGCCACTCTCACCACTGGTCCTGAAGGGATCATCCGTCCTAGATTCCCTGTGTTTCCATTTCCTATCTGTACCAGTGTACATCCTCTGGTCTAGCCAGATTTGTAAGGTAGAATTGGGATCGTGATGAACAGAAACAAACAAAACAAATAAAGACATGCGATTTCTTAAGAAACTGAGACTATGTACACAAATATAAGTCTTGCATCCCACTAGAGTTAGAATTGCATGCACATTAGGCCTTTTGTCCCCACTACAGGGGGGATATTTTTTACCCAGGAGACCTGGTGACACAATGGTTAAACATGTGACTGCTAACCTAAAGGTCAGCCGTTCAAACCTACCCATCAGCTCTGCAGGAGAACAGGCCCGGTGATTGGTTCTAGGAAAGATTATGTTTGATGCTGTTGTCAAAAACCTAAATGCGTGGGGTCCCCAAGCCCATCTGTAGGCAACTGTTTTTGTTGTTGTTGTTAAAAAATCGTTTAGTAAGTACAATTCTCCTGTCGGATCCAACAGTAGGGGAATCCATGTCTGCGCTCCCCTCTTGCAGGGGAGCTCATTTTTGCCATTTCATTGAAGATTGAGGGATATGTGAATGTAATACAGTGGCTCCTTGTCTGGTTCAGTAACTCAGCTTGTGCGATATTGTGAAACCAGTAATGCTACTCTCTATGGATAAAGACAGGATATGGTTTTTCCATACTTTGAGCAAGTGGCACTTAAAGTTTTGTAGATGGAGCTGGAGCCAGGGTGTCTAGAACACCATGCTTTCTGACGGTCTTGCTTTTAAGTGCAGCAATTGGCTTTTCATAGCAGTGACCCTGGGGACCTGTGCACTAACAGCATCATCTGATGTCGGTGCTATATGTTAGGACTGTCACAGGAAATCTAAATTAAATGTCAAGCGCCCTTGTGCCTGAGGTTCACTTTCAGGTATTTGCACAGAGATGGACCCTCTCTGGCGGAGAAGAAAAAAAAATTAGTCATGTAGCCAGAAGTCAATAAAGTGCAGGATCTTGACCAAATTGATTGTGCCCATAGAAAAGCATTGGCTACATATGATATCAATTAGAGTTTTATTAATAGGGGCAGTTTGGAAGCTTAGATTGGCATTAATTTTAATGAGGAATTGTATCAATCAAAATTAGCCCATGTCCATTTATTATTGATTCTAAAGTAGACACCTTTAATGAATTACAATAGAAAACTTGTTTTGCTAACTTACAGGAAAGTTATTGCTTTTTCCAAGAAAAACTATATTTTTCCCCAATTTATATTTCCGGATATCATAATTTGTATCATGCAATCCACCAAATGAGCGAGCCAGAAGTCATCTCACTCCTAATGCTTGGGGTTGCCCTTATGCCACCAGGTGTCGACTGCGCATGCTTATCATTCCATTTAGTACATATTATGCCCAGGCAACAACTTTTACATAAAAAAATTATCCTTCAATAACACAAAGGGGTTCACTATTAAAAGGAACTCCCTGAAACGTCTGCATACAATAGGAAACAATTGATTGTAATGCAACAGATCTCCTGCCTTGCAGTCTGCAGACTTGAAAATACAGATGAGGACTCCTTTCCAGAGGGCACCTTGTTACACGTATACCTGCTGCTCCCTCAGACTCATGAGTGGGTGGCAGTCTGAAGGGGAGGTACATATTTTGGGGTAAAAGAAGGTCAATGTGGCTTTCCAGAACCTCCTGATCCAAAATACTCTCTGTGTGTCCTATTGTATCATTTTCTATGTTTCACAGAAACTCTACTGTGATTAAATCAATTCCATCCAACTCAGTGATCAACCATAGCATTTTTGAGGCTGTGACTATTGATGGGAACAGAGAGCATCACGTCTCTCTCACAGAAACTGGTGAATTTGAACCATCGGTCTTCTGGTTAGCACTTCAGTGCTTACCTGACAGCACCACCAACTCTCCTTCCTACACTCTTTTCTGTGTTCCGACACGGACCAGCAGAAGACATCGTGTTATGTATTCATAGGCGCATTTTTTCCGTCCCCTTCTTCCCCCTCCAATCCACTAGATGGGAAGGGTTTGAAGTCAGAATCTCTGTAAGCGTCACGCTTGGTTGGAGCCCTGCTGCCTGCAATAAGTGTGCACCCAGCACCCAGTTTCTGAAAGCATGCAGGTGAAGTAGGTGGTTTGCATCATGGAAGTCTAATACCGAGGCTGGGGATGTTAACCATACTTTTAGATACACCGACCTTTGTGAGCTACAAACAAGCTGCTCTTTCCCTCCCTAGACCTCTCAAAGACAACAGAGAAACCGTTAAGGAGCGTGTGCAATTCGGGCTTTCAAACCTCTCAGCAATGTGACCCTGGGCAAATTGCTTCATCTCTCGGAGCCTCACTTACCCTAATCCATTAAAATGGGTTTATTAATGACAATGGCTTTATGGGTCTAATGGTGATTAAATTAGCATATAGCTGAAAAAATTTCACCTAGGTTCTTGGCACAGACTAAGCTACCCATACATGTTATTATTACTATCATTATTGTGATGTTCTTAATTTATTTTATTATTGGCATCATTGTCTATTTTACACAGTCATTTCTTGTTAAAAATGCAAATTACACCAATTGTTCAAGCAGAAATGGAGGTAATTCATTACCGATTTTGCCCATGAGATGTTTAATGACCACCAGTTAAGAGTTCTGCCTCCTATAAACATGACTTCACATGCTTCATTTGCACAATAGGTGCTTACATACACAAGATTTCCCTTTCAAAGTACTTCCCAGCTCAGCTGCTGTTCTTCTGATTAACCAACTCCCTCTTTAAAGACTTGAAGTCATGAAGTTTATTTTTTGTGACATCCACTCAAGTATAGAAACAAAGATTGCGAATGTGTTTTTTTTCCTTCTTTTTCCCCAGCTGTCTTTTATTTCAGTTGCATCTTGCAAACTTGCAGATGTTGTTTACATAAAAGACCCATTTGTAGAAAGAAGATAATATTGACAGAGAACATCTGCAATAAGGGACAATTCTAAAAAGTATTGTGAAGCCAGTTCCATTATTTTGCTGTAATTCCCCATAATTTGCAGGGCCGTAGGAATATTTTACTAAAAATTGTAACAAAAAGTTCAGTAAGGTTCATTTCTTTAAATGTTACTTTTTCTGAAGTTTAATGTACATAAGTAGCCAACCCATTAGTTAATTTAGAAATGGAATATGTAAACAATTTTTCTAGGTATATAAAAATTTCCAAAGTGATTCCTATAATAAATTCCAAGTTCTGTGCATGTTCTACAAGGTTCTTAGTGATCAACGCTTCCTATTCCTCTTCGTACTTTCTTTGCTTGGGTTATCATTGCTGACGTCAGATGGATCTTGTCTGACTGCAGATAATGTTTACTTGTGTTTTATTGACCAAAAAATGATGTTTAACTGTGTGGATCATAACAAATTACAGGTAATATTTTGAAGAACGGGAAATCCAGAAAACCTAATTGTGCTCATGTGGGACCTCTGCATGGATCTAGAAGCAGGCATTTGAACAGAACAATGGAATACTGAGTGGTTTAAAATCACGAATGGTGTGTAACAAGGCTGCATACTTTCACCATACTTATTCAATCTATGTGATGAGCAAATAATCAAGAAGCTGGACTATTTGAAGAAGAATGTGGCATCAGGATTGGTAGAAGACATTACAAATCTGCAATATACAGTTGACACAAGCTGACTGGAACATTTCCATGAGGTGTCAACTTGATAGGCTCATGATTCCCACTGGTTCAGCAGGTACGTAATGGGAATTATGTAACAAAATATTCATCCTAAAGTTTGTGATCAGATGTGTTCATGTTTCATTTCTGTATTTTATTGATTTCATATAATGACCTAGTCTTTGGACCCTAATCATGTCCATAATTGGGAAATGAGTGTATATGTACATATGTATAGTATACTGTATTTTAAAACTTAATTCCTTATTTTCTCTCTCCTGCTGACCAAAAATTAAGATCCACAAAACCTGGATCCCCTTTCTGCCTTATTTCCTGCTGCCTGGCTAGTGCTTAGAACTATGTTTGTTGGTGAGTGGATACTTATGTGGATGCTCAGCGCTGTGAGAAATATGGAGACATTTTAAGACAGATCTATGTTCTTTAGAAGCCTTCTACATAATGAGAGAGGTAAACCTCAAGTGTATGAAAATATACTTTAACAAGCCACTATAATTAAGTGATGAAAGCAATAAAATATTGGTGGATCTGAAGACAGAGAGATCACTTTGTACTGATCAAGGATGGTTTGATTGTAGAGGTGGGTTTTAATCTGGGCTTTGATGGATGTGCATTTTCTGGAAGGGCTGCTCTTTATTGCACACATTCAGTGCAAGTCATTTTTACCATTACTCCACTCTAGCTATACAAGGAAGCTTTACAAAGTTCATGGAAAAGCTCCATTATCTTTTAGTTTCATTTTCCATGAAACTCTTGAAACTTTCTTGAATTCCATAGAATCCAAACGAATGGGAAGGAAAAAAATGGAAGTTGGTTTAAAGACTTTGGTTGTGGTTCTCTTAGAGTTTACAGGGATTGCTACGTCTGAGTGAAATGCTGCCAACTCTTGCAGATTACTTTAAGACGCTTGCCTCTTTCTCCCTGCATGCCATGTAGACCTGCCAATTGTCCTTTACTATCCTAGAAAGTGCCCTACTCCCTTTACTTTCTGAATATTCATTCAAGGTTTACATTGGGCCAGGGTGCTTTCCTACCTGGGCCACTTTACTTGGTGAATTCCTTTTTATTCTTCACGTTCCAATGTACACACTGACGTTCAGAAAGCCCTTCAGTTGACCTCTAGACGACATGAGCCCAGACCTCCTGTGTTGGACCTTCACCCCATTCTATATGTCTATCCTTTTCTCAGTCAACACTGCTCATCTCTCAGGGTGTGCTACAATGATGCTGCTGCTGCAAGCAGTGCCATTGGTATGCCAAATAGCAGTTAGGTTGCTGATGGTGAACAGAATTCAGTGATGTTTGAAGACCCTGGTGATTTACTCCAAAAAGTTAACCAATTAAAACCTATGGATCATAAGAGAGTATCTTTGGACTTGCTTGCTTTGGAAACATCTCCAGAAGTGATCAGTTGCTAAAGGAGAACATCATGCTTGGTGAAATAGGGGCTCAAGAATAATAGCCCCAACAGTGGACTCATACGATCATGGACTTGGCACAGGACTAAGTAATAATACTTTCCTCGATTCTGCAAAAGGTTGCCATAAGTTGGAGCCGACTTAGTGGCAGTTATCTATTTATCTCTCTCCTCTATCTATCTATCTATCTATCTATCTATCTATCTATCTATCTATCTATCTATCTATAAAGCTATTCATTGGTATATTGATATATGATTCTTGTTTATAAATTTTCCTTGTCATTACTCAGGGTTTGGTGGTGTTTTGTCAAGATTGTAGTTTACACAAAAATTGAAACTCTATCGCTTCATCACTTTATATCTCATGACCAGTAAAATGGTTGTCATATACTTGGAGCTAAGTATATATTTCCTGAATAAGTTAATGAACGCAGAGTGAAAGCAGACAGCAGTAGACACTAAGTGGGGTATTAAATTACTGAAATTAACTTAAAACTCTTTCTATAATGGTAGATACCTACTTAATAGAAGCCAACATGAAAATGCCAAGACTACCTTCATTATAAGGTGCTTTGTTCACTAAAGCTTTTAAAAGGCCCAGCTTACCGGAAGTTCTGTGAAATGTAGGTAGTATGCCAGAGACCGCATACTTTCAGGCTGCCAGACCAAAGAACCAGCCATGATACTCCTGAGACCTTCACCCAACAGAATGATTAAAATTACCTTTAAGGGTGAGTAGGTGAGTGGTAGCTCACTAAACCAATTCTATATGTGTTATTTTTACCCAAGCTTCATTATGCAGACACTCCTAGTGAGCCTGTAAGGGCTAAGACGTGCTCTTGGAGATGTATGGCTAGGTGTTCAAGGAGGCAAGACATTATGTGAGGAGGTTAGGCGCTTTGAGCAGCAGTTAATAACAATAGACCCAAGGTGGTACAAAAAATGACTGCATTGGGCTGCCAACAGAAAGGCTGGATAATCGAGGCCATGCAAAGTCGTCTCAAAATAAAGACCTGGTTATCAAACTCTGAAAAATTAACCATTGCAAACCCTGTGGAAAATAGTTCTTTTCTGAAACACAATGGATTTTATGAGTTGAATTCCACCAGACACCAATTGGTCACATTCATGGGTGCCATTCATTAAGATTTCCCTCCCATATGCCAGGCTGTCTTATGGGCACTTTCAATATACTGCCTTCATTGCCTATAGGAAACTCCCAAGATATTATCAATATCATTTTTTTGCTGCAGAAATTGAGGCTCGGGAAGAATTTGTGACCACAGGAATCATGTTATTCCCAGTTCCCTGGAAGCACTGACAAGGGAGAGAATCCTCAACCCCTCTCATGGTATTTCCTATGAGAAAATATTGCTGATGGATAAGGCATATTCTTCTCATTCCTTGGAACCCAAAAGACCACATATTTACATGTACATAAAGTTATCATACATGTACTGTTCATAATACATATACAGTGTATTATCACTTTAGTAATGACAGAAGAAAAAAATAGAGCATAGAATTAAATATATTTTTCTAATAATGACCTTAATTCGGTCAATATGAAGTCCTTACATAGCCTGAGAGGCAGTAGCTCAAAACGAAAAAAGGAGATACTGAATGGTTTAAAATCAAGAAAGGTGTATATGTATCCTCTCATCATGCTTGTCCAATTTTTATGTGAGCAACTGGCCTGAGAAACCAGACTATATGAAGAAGAATGTGCCCTCAGGATTGGAGGAAGACTCATTGCAGATAACGCAATCCGACTTTTGGAAAGGCAAGAGTACTCAAAACACTTATTGATGAAGATCAAAGACTCTTCAAATGTAAAGGGACAAAATGGTCACAACTGGACCAATATATCTATCATTATGATCAACTTAGAAAAGAGAGAAATGTTCTAGAGCTTCATTTGACTTGGATTCACAATCAACACTTGTGGAAGCAGCAGTCAAGCACTCAAAGGATATATTATAATGGGAAAATTGGTTACACAAGACCTATTGAAAGTATTAAGGAGCAAAGATGCCCCTTTGAGAATTTAGGGACACCTGACAGAGGCCGTGGCATTCCAGTTATTTCATAGCAATGGAAAGCAGGACAATGAATAAAGAGGATCATAGAAGAACTGATGAATTGGAGGAAGAACAATCCAATGGGCTGTCAGAAGAATAACTCAATCTGCCTGGCAAGAAGAACAGTCATAACGCACCTTGGCAATGAGGCTTGTGAGATGTTGCCTCATGCACAATCATTTCATATCAGCATGTCTCATGTAACAATCGTGAGGATGCTGCCGGACCAATCAGTGTTTCTTTCATTTGTGTGTAAAGTTGTTAGGAGTTGAAGCCAACTAACTCAATGACACCTCATAACAGCAACAACAATAAAATGATCGTGAAATTAGTTTAGGCTCATTGTTTTGTTTTTCCTTAAATAAAAAAAATGAGGTTAAATCCTATGTCATAAAGTTTAACCTTTTAAAATGTATAATTTTATGGTTTTTAGAATATTCAAATAATTGAATAATCATCACCACAATTACCAATTTAGAGCATTTTAATCCTCCTAAAAATGTGTACCGATATACTCATCCCTGGACACTAACCATTGATGTATTTTTATTCTCTATACAAATTCCCACTCTTGACATTTTGGATACACTGAAATATACAGCATGTGGATTGTTGTATCTGGCTTCTTTTGTTTAGCACAATATTTTAAAGGCTATCTAGGTTGTAGTGTATTCTGTTCTTTTTTATTACTCAATACTATTCCATTTTGTGGATATACCACTACCACTATTTGGTTCTTTGTTTGCAAGTTAATGGGCATTTGGGTTGTCTCCATTTCTTGACTTTGTTAACATTTGTGTACAATATTAACCTATTTTGACTTTTCTTAGAAACCTAGAAGTAGAATTGCTAGACCCATGATTTTCTTAGATTTATGAAATCTTATTCTATGTCATCTTCACATTCATAATCTGAAGAGACTTCTGAGAGGCTATAGAAAGAGATGATTACATATGCAGCTGAAATGATTGTATACAATCTTAATTCTTTAATTTATGACTTCTTTGATGATGTGGCAAAAGACCCAGGAAATTAGAAAACTTAGGATACGTACAACATTTTGTGTCATACCAAACTCATAGCCCCGAGATATTTATTATTGGCTTGAGTCATTCTGGAAGAGGGCATTCGGCAGCACTTCATTCCTTTGTTGCACACCACCTACTGAGAAACCCTCTGTGCCCACCAGGCTTTCAGGCACCGAGGATGCAGTCCTTCAGGAGCTGTGGTGACTTGCCCATCAGACTTGTGCTTATGATCTTGAAATTTCTAATACAACCTTTAAGGTTGATAATAATATCTTTTAGTATACTGAAATGCATCTGGAGTTTCTCTAAATGTGCTGTATTTTTAACTTAAGCATTTACATTTTCTTCCACATCCATACATTTGGAAATCTATTGACTTTGTTAAATGTGTTAGACAGTGTTCTCTAGAGAAACAAAACCAGAATGCTAACAATTTTATATATTTTTAAACAGATACATTGATGCATAATATAAGAAATAAACAGTTAATTAAATTATAAAGCAGTAGTGCAACTCATTCCCCTAAGACATTGTGAAACACTGGCAGTCCTTCAAGCCTTGAGGGCCGCTGGGTAGTCTTCTGTAGAGCAATTGAGGCTATCCGGGCACAGGCAGCAAACAGCAAGGCAGGTCACCAACAGTCAGCCAGACGACAGGGTCTGACGGTCCCCAGCTCAAGAGATGTAGATTCCAATGGTGTGGCGAAGCAGGTCTTGAAAGAACCTCAAATTACAGTGACACCGTCCATGGGTTAGTTTTCCCACAGGTATTATAACTTGCAAATTACGGTAAAGAACAAGCAAGGCAGCCACTTACTGGTCTGATGATCAAAGAGCAAGAGACAAGAAAGGTGAGGCTCACCGAGCCATTTATCTCTCCGCCCTTCAATTAATCCCACATGTGTTTATCAGTCAAGTTGGCACAATAAACTAACTACCTCAAATCCACCCCTTGCCAACTTGGCACCTGTACACAATTCTTTAGCCATATATAATTTCCAGACATTAATGAAATCACACTTATACTTAACATGAAACATCTACCATACATATAAATGAAAACACACTGAGTCCAACTGTATCTGATATATGATACATGAACAAATAGAAGATATTTAATAAGCACATATAAAGAAAATACACTGACAAGTACAAATCTTCCTTTTACAACTGATCATGGGATCATAACTGATAGGTAGAACGACCTTCTTCTACTACCCATTCTGTATTACTTTTGCCCTCAGCAAGCACCTAAACTGGCTGTGATTTTGTTTTGCCTGGTGGGGTGACCCAGACCTTAATTCCTGAGGGGTCTGGGTCATTATATGTCCTGTCAGGATTGGGTTGCTGTAACTTACCATTTACTTTAATCACAACATGGTAGCACTAAGAGTCGGTCTATGGGATCTCCTGGATTCCAGACATATTCTTCTTCACCTCCAGTATGTAACACCAGTCCAATTTCTCCTTAGTAATCAGGATCAATCACACCACTTAGTACAGTGACACCTTTCCTGACCTGTTGATCCAAAGGCATGAGAGCCCAAAGTGGCCAGATGCCATTCTCAGCTGCCAGTTCAGTGGAAACCGTGCTGTGTTTCCAAGTGAGAGAGTTCCTTCCTTCAGGACCAGGACCTCCAGGCCTGAGGAACACAGGGTTGCTAGGACAGGAAGCAAAAATGCTGTTAGTGGATCACTAGGAGTAATAGTGAGTGGCGCCACTCCAACTTCCACGCTTTGGTGGACCCATGAATTCTGGCTACTGGATACACAGCACCATATATTGACCACTGTTTTTGAGAATATACAGCTTCCTGGAGAACATTGCCCCAGCCCCGCAAGTTGTTGCCACCTAGGTGGCACCGTAATTGTGTCTTTAGGAGCCCATTCCATTGTTCTATCAAGCCAGCAGCTTCAGGATGATGAAGAACATGATACGACCAATGGTTCCCATGGGCATGGGCCCATTGCCGCACTGCATTTGCTGTGAAGTGAGTTCCTGGATCTGAAGCTATGCTATGTGGGATGCCATGCCAGTGGATGAGGCATTTTGTAAGTCCACGAATGGTCGTTTTGGCAGAAGCATTGCATATGGAGAAGGCAAACCCATATCCAGAGTAGTTGTCTATTCCAGTAAGAACAAAACGCTGTCCCCTCTCCTATGTAATCAACCTGCCACCAAGTTACTGGCTGATCTCCCCGAGGAATGGTCCCATATCTTGGACTTAATGTTGGTTTCTGCTGCTGGCAAATGGGGCACTCAGCAGTGGCAGTGGCCAAGTCAGCCTTGGTGAGTGGAAGTCCATGTTGTTGTGACCATGCATAACCTCCATCCCTGCCACCATGTCCACTTTGTTCATGTGCCCATTGGGCGATAACAGGAGTGGAAGAGGAAAGAGGAGGACCAGTCTCCACAGCGCGTGTCATCTTATCCACTTGATTGTTAAAGTCCTCCTCCTCAGAGGTAATTCTTTGGTGAGAGTTCACGTGAGATATAATTACCTTTACTTTCTTGGCCCATTCAGAGAGGTCTGTCCACATACCTCTTCCCCACACCTTCTTGTCACCAATTTTCCAATCATGTTTCTTCCAATTCCCTGACAATCCAGCCAAGCCATTAGCCACAGCCCATGAATCAGTATACAGTCTCACATCTGGCCATTTTTCCTTATATGAAAACTGAACGGCCAGGTGCACTGCTCGAAGTTCTGCCCATCGGGAAGATTTCCCTTCACCACTGTCCTTTAGGGAGATCCCAGAAAGGGGCTGTAGTGCTGCTGCTGTCCACTTACGAGTGGCACCTGCATATCGTGCAGAGCCATCCGTAAGCCAAGCATGACTTTTCTGTTCTTCCATTAAGTTATCATAAAGAACTCCTCAGGAGGCCTTAGGTGCAGACTGTGGGAATTTGGGCCACTTCTTTGTGCAGATGCTTGTGACCCGATCTCATATATACCACTTCCATTTAACAATGGAGTGTTGCTGGGCACTTCCAACTTTATGGTTCTGTTTGTCAGACAATACTGAGTTCATGATGGGTAGTTCAGGCCTCATGGTGACTTGGTGGCCCATGGTGAGGCTGAAAAGGAAATAAACTTTTGGGGGATTACTGGACACTGGCTCAAAACTGACAATTCCACATGTGTTTATTTGTGCCAACATATCCAATAAACACAGTGGGATTAATTGGAGCGTGGAGAGATAAATGGCTTGGTGAGCATCGCCTTTCTTGTCTCTTGCTCCTTGATCATCAGACCAGTGTGCGGCTGCCTTGCTTGTTCTGTGCCTCAGTTTGCAAACTACACTACCTGTGGGACACCTAACCCGTGAACTGTGTTGCTGCAATTTGAGGTCCCTTCAAGACCTGTCTTTTCACACCATTAGAATCTACATCTCTTGAGCTGGGGACTTTGGACCCTGTCATCTGGCTGACTGTTGGTGACCTGCCTTGCTGTTTGCTGCCTGTGCCCAGATAGCCTGAATTGCTCGACAGAGGACTACCCGGCAGGCCTCCAGACTTGAAAGACTGCCAGTGTCTCACAACTCTCTCACGCGAGTGAGTTGCACTGAGCCATTTGTACTGCTGTATAACTTAATTAACGATTATATATATATATTATATATATAATATATAGAATATATATAATAGTTATATATATAACTATATATATATAACTATATATATAACTATTATATATATATATATATATATATATGTAGTAAGATTCTGGTTTTATTCCTCCAGAGACCCTTGTCTACCACATTTAGTACAACATCTGCGCACAAGAGGAATCATGCTTCAGGAAACACAAATTGGTTCCTCCAGCCTCTCAATGTAACAGACATTGGTGATTTCCAGTGCTTATGATATGAGGTTGTCTGCAGGCAAATTACTTGTTACTTCAATATTACATCTTGCTATGACATATGAAGATACAGGAAGTCTGTACTATTGTTAGATGCTGTCACATCAGCCCGATTCCGGCGATGTGTTCTACAGAATGCTGTCTGATGCTGTATCTTCCCCATCAATGGTTGTGGATTAGACTGGTGATCTTTAAGGTTTTCAATGGCTAAGTTTACAATTTGGTGACTCGGCCTTTCTTCTTAGTCTGTTTTAGTAAGGGAAGAAAATGCAGAGTTCAATCAAGTTGATTCTGGTAGTGGCAGAAATACTATCATGGGGATTTCATGGCTGTAATCTGCATGTAAGTGAACCACCAGGCCTTTCTTTGATGCTGACTTTGAAAGCTCTAATAAAACCTGCTCAGCATTATAGCAATACACCTTAATAGACATTTTTAGTTAATGTTTGATTCACGGAATTACTATTTATTTAAATACTCAGCCACCAAGTAGATTCTAACCCTATAGGACAAGATAGAACTTCTGTGGGCGTCTGAGACTGGGACTCTTTAAGAATAGAAAGCCCCATCGTTCTCTGAGAAGTGGCTGGTAGTTTCAAACTGCTGACTTTGCAGTTAACAGCCCAGTGTTACCCACTATGTACCAGCGCTCCTCTGTTTAAATACAGTTGGGTAAAAGGATTTCCCTCCTCTATGAATGGGCTAAATGAGAGCTGTGCTTCTTGCTGCTCCATTCCTATAAGATGCTTTGGGCCATAATTCAATATGTTAGGCCTTGAAATAGAGTCAAATTGAGTGGATTGGAATGATGTAGCTTTCGCAGTTTGAATGGAAGAGACTCTTCAATTCTAGGTTTGTTAGAAAATGGATATGGCATCCTAGACAAGATGACTCTGCTTTGCATCCTCCTCCTGAGCACTGGGGCAAGCAATGCTCCAGCCTCCTTCCTGGCCCCTGTGGAATCTGAATCTATGGAAACCAAGGCTCTTTCTTGGTTCATAAATTTGGAAAAGGCTGAAGGAGAAGAAAAACTTTAGTAGTCAGTGGGTTGCCAAAGCACAACAGACTGGGAATGATATTCTTATTGTTAGATTATAAATGATAGCTTATTAGAGCAAGAAGCTAATGTAGAAGTTATTAGAGCAAGATAGAGTTCTAAGTACAAGGAGGTGAAGCTGGGATTGTAGCTGGTTGGGGATGTACTTAGTGAACAGAGATGGTTTGGATGACGGTGTGAGAATTTACACCAAGAAGAATGAACTAAGCTGTATTATGTCTTTTCTTTGTGTACCATGTGTTCTTGGTCTAGACTTGATATACTTTATGCCATTGAGTGGCCACCAACCCCTAAACAGTCCTAAGGCATTTAAAGGTTTAATTTGAGGCACAGTGAGGCTGACTCACAGTGACCTCCCTGTGGCTTTCCAAGACAGTAACAGTGTATGGGAATAGAAAGCCTAGTCTTTCTCCCACAGAGCTGCTGGTGGTGTTAACTGCCAACCATGGGGTGCGCAACTCAACTTGTAACCCCTACAACTCCAGGCTCCTTAAGCACTAAAGATTAATAAATAAAATATTAGTAAACTGTTAGATTCTTGCAGAGGCACATCAGAAAAGAGGCCTGACAATCTGCTCCCCAAAGATCATACTTTCGACAATTCTTTGCAGGGCAGTTCTACCCTGACATGAGCAGCATGCGTTTCTAGCACAATAGCGATTTATATTTCTTTACAATGAACATCCCCTCCTCAGGCAGCAAGACTCATGTCTAGGTATTCCCCCAAATACAATGCCAGACAACTTTAGGGATCTAACCAAATAAATGAACGATTGGTTTTCCATGACACATGCACCAGCCTAACCCCCAAACAACAGAGGCCTGTAAAAAATATCCCATCCAATGCAAGAAAAGGGCGAATTAGTGTTGAACAAAAACACACACACACACACAAAAAAACAGTTTTAATAGCTTTTAAGTTTTGCTAGATCTTTTAGGGGATATACAAGTTGAAGTACGAGTAGATTGAGCTCTCGTCCGGCTTGAGTATGCTTTATACATCACTTGTCATCTTTTTCTTACCAAGATGAGTGATAGGGACTGCCCTCCTCATTTGCAGCTACAACCAAATATTGGGGGATACTGTTCGTGTAGATTGTTGTTTTTAGTAGATGTGATGCTGTTCTATTAGCAATAAAGAAACCTGTAACTTTAAAGGATTGGGGTTTAATACCCTCTGAGATTTCTCTAATTAGACTCTGCTCCTCTTCTTAGATGCATTCAGTACTCAAGGAAATGAACTAATTAGTAGTCTGTTGCTGAATGAGGCTACAATGTTTTTATAAAATCCCTGGTCATCATTGGGAGTTCCCACACAAGATTGCAATTAAATTGCTCAGAAAAAAAAATCAAACTTGTTCTCTGTCGCTATGCTTTATTCCATGTCTGTGAGACGGTTTTCATGGAATTTGCTCAGCTCGTGAATGGGAAGGAGGCCATAGAGATGGGTGCATATAACTCAGTTCTGGAGAAAAGGACAACATGGGATGAGGTCAGTCAACACAGGCAGTTCTCGGAAGACTAAGTATCTCTTGGATGACCTAAATGGTCTCCACAATCTTTGAATTCCCCCCTTGATGTTGAAATGCAGACATGGAGGAAGAGCAGGGACTAGTTATATGGCTGGCTGTGACTGAGAAATCCAGCATAAGAGTAACTTACTAATATGTAAAGTGTGTCACATAAAAGCAAATATAGTCTTATTTGTCTCAATCATGCCCTGGCCTTCTTGTGCTCCCCATGGATACTTGCTATCCATGCAGCAAAGACTTTGTTAGGGATTCATCTATTAATAAGTAAATATCTTAAAGTATACATTAATTATATTTAGGCTCTGCCAGAACAAAAGTGTGTAGAGGTGAAAAAATGAATGAATGATTAATTATTTGCACTGATTTGTAGACTAGGTCTTGGGAATAATATCTTAAGGTGTAATTACATTTTCCCTCTGTGCTCTTTTACTATGCAACCTATCTTCTCTCAATGCTTCCTCATTGCTTCCTTTAGGGGGTACACTGCATTGGAGATGGATACAGCTGTCAGTAGAAACTGTGCTACCGAACTTCACTGTGCCTACAATTAAACCTCCGAATACCTTAGGGCTATGTAGGGGATGGAGAGTGTTCAATGGCATAATGTATATAAGGTCTCGACCAAGAACACATGGTGAACAAAGAAAATACATGATATATCTCAGTTCATTCTTCTGATTGTTAATTCCCACACTGTTATCCAAATCATCTCCCTTCGCTCAGTACATCCTGACCAGCTACATTTTTAGCTTCACCTCCTTTACTCAGTATGTTAGACAGGGTTGTCTAGAGAAACAAAACTGGGAAATAAACAGCTAATTAGTCTATAGAGCAGTACAAATGGCTTAGTGCAAGTCACTTCCACGAGACAACTAATACACTGGCAGTCCTTCAGGTCTTGAGAGCCGCCGGGTGAAAGTCAAGGAAGCAGACAGCTGAGTCCTGTGTAGAGGAATTCAGGCTATCCAGTCACAGGCAGCAAAGAGCAAGGCAGGTCACCAACAGTCAGCCAGATGACAGGGTCTGACAGCCCCAACCCAAGCAATATATACTTCAGTAGCATGGCGAGGCAGGTCTTGAAGGAACCTCAAACTACAGTGACGCAGTTCATAGGTTAGGTGTCCCACAGATAGTGTAGCTTGCAAGTTGAGGTAGAGAACCAGCTAAGGCAGCTGCACACTGGTCTGATCATCAAAGAGCAAGAAACAGAAAGGCAAGGCTCAACAAGCCATTTATCTCGCTGCCCTTCAAATAATCCCACATGTGTTCATTAGCCAGGTTGACACAATAAACCTATCTGTCACACTCAGACAAAATGATTGGCGGGTTCTGTACAAATACGATGTGGAAAACCCATACGTATAGGGATGCAGCTCTGCAAATAAGGTGTCTGTGGCCTGTCAGTCATGGAAGTGCTGGCAGGTCAGTGTTAGTCTGTAAACCTCAAGATGAGTGGTTCAAACCCACCAGCTACTCTGTAGGAGAAAGACAGGCTAGCGTTTACAATAAATATTTACAGCCTCAGAAACCCTACATAGAGCTGCTATGAGTTGTAATCTAATTGATGTCACTGGGCTTAGTGGCCTATTAAGGGGACTGGTCACTTGTGTTGTTCTGCTAGGCTTAAAAGAATTAAGCCCACAGAGATTGAGGGGAACCTCTCTATCATCAAGAAAATCCAGGAGTGGGGTACATGCTGTGATCCCTGCCCTGACAGCCTCCTGGATCCAGGAGTCAGACAGAGCTGTAGCACTGTAGATGGTGCAAGAGGGCGCAAGTGGTGCGAAGCAGGAAACCAGCATGAGGTAGCTGCTATGGACACACTGATTCACAGAGCTGAGTGCTTCCGGGTAGGAATTTCTGGATGTGTTGGCAGAGAGAAAGAGCTATAATGCTTGCCCAAGGGAGAGCTAGACTCAGCAGGAGGTCATCAGTGGGCACAGGTGAGAATGAAGCCTGCCTATCTATGGGAACAACAGAGAAGCTGAGAGACTGGAGGTTGCCTCGACTGACAAACTGTCTCCTGTCTTCTGAGTTATTTGTGTTACTTTCAAGAAGATTCTCATCCCCAGCTGCCACATTATTATCTCTCCGTTACAGCACATAACTGTAAGTTTTGAGAGTTCTGGGGAGCCATTGAAATGAATGATTGAAACCGCAGAGAACGTTCTGTGGGAGAAATGGTTGGTGTCAGAATTGATGGAACATGGATAACCCTTGTAGGAGGCCTGAATCAGGTGTTTACAGACTTTTTGGGAGGTGGAATTTATAGAGGCAAATTCTTCTAAATCATGGTTTCGTCCTTTATTCCATATTACAAATTAAATTAGAAGTAACTAATTGGTGTCATGGGTCTGTAATTTGTATGCATTTACTTTTCGCAGTGTAAGCTCCGAGGAATACCTTCTAAAAGTAGAAAGCACATTTTGGAGATCAAATAATTTGGTCAACTTGATCATCTTTAAGAATGATTTAAAAGGCTGCTATCTGAATGAATTGATTCATGTTAAATTAGTAGTTTTGTGTCCATGTTAATCAAAGGGTGGGTCAAGGATCATAAGAATCAGCTGCTCAAGAAAGATCCATCCCCCACTCTCCGCATCCTGAGAAAGGACTTCCTGGCCTGCATCCAGGAAAAACAGGCCAAATTGAGAGATGAATGGCATCTTTTTCTCTAAGTAGAAAGAACTATTTTTTATGATGAAAGTAATGCAGCCTATATGCAAGGAATTCAGAAATATTAAATAAAGTATGATAGAAAAAAAGATCACCTGCAATCTTTCTGCCAGGAGCCCCAAACTCGGTGTGTGTACAACTTCATTATAAATGGTCAACGATGTTATTATTGTATGCCTATTTGTTTGTTTTCATTTTACTGAACATTATAGAGATCATTCTTTGCCAATTAGTACATCTAGATAGTATTATTTTAGTGTCTTTATGGTACACCAGTTGATAGCTAGAGCACAATTTACTTAACCATCCTCCTGTTAATGGAAATTATATTGGTTGAGTAGTTGTTGCTATGTTCAACCATATGATAATCAAACTTATAAATGCATCTGATTAGTTCCTTAAAGTTTCTTTTGACAGTGCACTGTGAAAGTTGTATGATCTGCCAAGCTACGTGCCAAAACCCAAGGCAAACTCACTGCCATGGATTTGACTCTGACGCATAGTGACCCAACAGGACAGGGTCGAACTGTCCCTGTGGGTTTATGAGGCTACCACAGACGTGGAATGCTAATGCTGGAGAGTTGCTATTTTAGTTAAACTGATTGTTTCTAATACCAGAAAGGGCCATGAGGTATTCTTATTCTACACAATATCATTTGTGGGAACAGAGTTTTTCAAATGTGAATAAAAATAAAAGGTTTTACTCCGACCACAACGTGATGGATGGAAAGAACAAACATACCTGTTTGAAAAGAATTATGACCAGAACGTTTTGTAAACTTGAGGATGGAAAGACTTGGTCTCATGTATTTGTGACATAGGAAGACTGATCAGTTCCTGGAGAAGGTTGTCATGCTTGGTATTGTGGTTGGGAGCCATTGAGTCAGCTGCAATCTTATGAACAACACACTGTGCAATCCTGTGACATTCATACAATTGGTTCTGTGCCCATTGATGCAGCCACCGTGCCAATCCACCTTGAGGGCTTCCTCTTTTTTTCCTGCCTCCTCCCCTCCCCACTCTACCATACTTTACATGAGGTCCTTTTTGAGGGACTGGTCATTCCTGATAATATTCCCAAAGCATGTAAGATGAAATCTTGCCATCCTTGCTTCTAAGGAGCACTCTGGCATTATTTCTTCTGATTCAGATCTGTTGGTCCTATTAGCAGTCCATTGTCCTTTCAATATTCGTCTCCAGCACCGCAATTCAGATGCATCTATTCTTCTATGGCCCTCCTTACTCAATGTTCAACTTTAACATGCATAAAATGTAATGGAGACTACCATGGCTTGGGTCAGGTGCACCTTAGTTCTTAAAGTAATATCCCTGCTCTTCAGCACTCTAAAGAGATCTTGTGCAGCAGATTTCCCTAATGCAATATGCTTTTGATCGCTTGACTGCTGCTTCCATGAGCATTGATTGTGAATCCAAGTAAGACAAAACACTTGACATTTTCAAGATGCAACCTATTGGTCCAGTTGTGAGGATTTTGGTCTTTCTTACATTGATTTGTAATCCATACCGAAGGCTACAATACAATCCATACTGAAGGCTCCTTACTTTCATCAAGCAAAGTTGTGTTATCTGCACACCACAGGTTGTTAATAAGCCTTCCTCCAATCCTGATGCCACATTCTTTTTCATATAATCCAGTGTCTCTGATGATTTGTTTAGCATCTAGATTGAACGAGTATGGTGAGAAGATACAACACTGATGCAAACCTTCCCTGATTTTAAACTATGCAATATATACGTGGTCTTTTCTCACAACTGCCTCTTGATCCATATACAAGTTCCTCATGAGCACAGTGAAGTGTTCTGGAGTTCTCATTCTTCCCCAGGTTATCCAAAGTTTATTAAGGACAACACAGACAAATGTCTTTGTATATGAGTTACACCTTTGCATATGAATTACGTGTATTTTAATGAAACACAAGTAAACATCTTTCTTGAATTTTCTGCTTTGAGCCACGATCCATCTAACAAGGATGATATTGCTTGTTCTATGTCCTCCTCTGATTCCAGCATGAATATCTGACAGTTCCCTGTCAATGTGATGCGGTTTTCCTTGTATGCAATGTCAATGACATTCTACAGTTTGAGCATTCTGTTGGGTCCTAGTCTATAGAATGGGCACAAATATAGATCTCCTCCAGTCAGTTGGCTGCCTTCGAAATTTCCTAGGATAGACAAATGAGTGCTTTCCATTCTTCTTCAGTTTGATGCTATCTCCGGAAATGATGCACTGCCAACTAGTTCTTTCCAGTAGAGTGACTCTGTGTATTCTTGCATCATTCAATAATTTGATGATTAATCTTTCAAAATTGCACTTCCAGGCTTGAAGTTTTTCTTGGGTTCTCCCCATTTCAGATTATGACAAATGTGCTTCTCTCTTTTGGTTTTCTAATCCTAAGTACTTGCACATTCCATTATATTTGACTCTGCCTTTTCGGGCTGCCCTTTGGAACTTTTCTATTCAGCTCCTTGATTTCACCCTTTCTTCCATTTTCTGTAGCTCTTCTACAATGAATAGTGTGTTTCAGAGTCTCTTCTGACATCCAATTGGAACTTGTCTTTCTTTCCTGTCTTTCAAATGACCTTTCGTTCTCTTCATGAATGATGGTCATGATGTCCTTCCACAGCTCACCAGAGTTTCTGTCATGCTTGGCAAAGTTAAAAACAAAACAAAACTCAATGCTATCATGCCAATTCTGATACATATTGACCTTATAGGACAGAGTAGAAATGCCCATGTGGGTCTCTGAGACGGTAACTTTTTACAAGAATAGAAAACCTTGTTTTTCTCCTTTTTTGAACTGATGACCTTGTAATTAGCAGCCCAACACTTAGCCACTGCAACCACAAGGGCTTCTTGATGGTGAAGTAGGATTAGTGAAAAATAGGAAAGCCTTCAATGAGATGGATTGACATAGTAGCTGTAACAATTGGCTGAAACATAATAACCATTGTGAAGATGGTGCAAGAGCAGGCAATGTTGTGTTGTTCATGGAATTTCTGAGTTGGGACTAAGTTGAAGGCATCTTGCAACAGTGTTTTACACAAGTGAGTCACCGGATAGACAAATTGAGTGGACATGGTTCTTAGGGGTGGGGCGTAGTGTTTGCATATGCAGTTGTGTGTGAAAAGGCCCAAGTTGGTGGTGGGTAGGTATTGAAAAGTCAGTGTGGATGTGATGAAATGTGAAAGCTTGGGGAGGAAGGGGAAAGACCTGAGAAGCCTGAAGTGGATCAACTAGAGGGCATTCACGGTAAGGTCTACATTTTCATGTGTTTCCATAACATCTTTGCCTTATCAAAGGGCATCAATGGATGTACTCTCACTGAATTTCTTTGCTCCCATTAATCATTTTCAGGTTTCCAATAGCCTGTGAAATTATTCAAAGAAGTCAATAATAGCTTCCTTCGGGAATGAGTGTACACCACACCCCTTTGTGACGATAAAGCCTGTCTCCCAGAGGTCCTTCACAGAAAGGGGTATGTTGTCCCTGCACTTTTCTCTCATTACTGATTAGGACACTAGGTCTCTCTACTAAGGACCAAATCTACCCTTAGCCATCACAGCTGTCATTTTTAATGAGAACATTTAGAATCCTTCGTTCAGAAATCTAGCAGCAGAACATCTGGCCTTGTGTGACATCACAAAGTTATTGCAGTCTACCTATGAATGTATTTCCTCCTTGTACCCAGATCTAGTTACTGGGATGCATTCTTTTATTTCCCGGGTCATAGGCCTTGCATGTAGATGTCTGGAGAGTCATCTCTTCAAGAACCAGGAGTGATCTTCCTCTGCCAATATATTAAGTAAGTTATATTCCTGCTTAAAAAAAAGGCTTTAAGGAAGTAGAATTTACATGCAAAATTATACATATTATAATACACAGTTTGAACTATATATGTGTGTGTATGTATATATATACATGTATATATATACACATACATACACACACACATACACACACAATCATGTAACCATCACAGGAGAGAAGAAAATAAACATATATGTTCCCTACACAAGTTTCTCTTACCCTTTGATGATTCTTTTCTTCTATCTGCATGTAACCACTGTTTGTTTTCTGTCACTACAGACTAATTTTCTATTGCTAAGTTGCATGGAAGTGGTAACATATGATATATATTCTTTGGAACTAGGGTCATTCTGGCTTCTTTTATGCAGCATAATTTTGGGGGCATTCATTCATGTGTCTGCATAGATCGATAATTCAATTTTTTATTATCTTCATTCCATTGTATTTGTTTATCTTTTGTATTTGTTTATCTTTTCATTTGTTAATGAATATTTGTATTCTTTCTAGTTCTGGGATGTTATAATAAAATTTGACAGAAACGTTGATGAACAGGCCTCTTATGGAGTTTTTTGCCTCCTTCCCCTTTCTCTTAGGTAAAGACTTAGTAGAATAACTGAATAATATGGTAATTATATGGTTCACATTTCTTTCTTTTTAAAAATGGTCTTCAACAGAACAAAGAGAAGACAAAGACATAGTATCGATAAGGGGTAGACCATTGGCATGGGGCCATAGCAGTGTTCAAAGGTTTGCTGATAGATATGCAGAACCTTAGAAAGAACACGAGAGGTCAAGGACAACTGTTGTACAAGCGGGGTCTATAAGAACACCAACACCATAGTTACAGCTGGGGTTATCTGAGTTGGACTGAGACAATGATGGTGATATGTAAGTTGTGGTAGACAGAGAATCTTTGAAGAAGGGCCCAGGGGCGTGCCCATGACTCATGTCTGTGTGATGCCCCCTTACGGTTATCTCCAGCCAGGACACCTCCGGGCAAACCCCAAGGTGGACAACTTGTAAGAATCTGTCAAACTTTCATGTAAAGTAGTTGTAGCCATGTATTTTCCCATGAGCAAAATATGGCAATCATGTTTTCCCTCACTCTTGCCCACATACACTATATTGTCAAAACATTTTGTCATTTTAATAACTATGTACACTATCTCATTGGAACCTTAATGTGCATTTTCCTGATGATTAATGGTGTTGAACATCTTTTTACATGCTCATTTGCCCTATGTATAACTGCATCAGTGGATTGTCTGCTTAAATAATTTCCCCACTTTTAAGTTGAACTGTTTGTTGCCTTACTATGGTTTTGATAGTTCTTTTTGTATTCTGGATATTGTTTCTATAAGTTACTGTCAAATCTATTTAGCAAAATAAATTTTCATAGATAGAGAAAAACTGCCCCATAGGTTTTCTGCACTGTAATCTTTTTGGGATGAGATTGTCCTGTCTTTCTGCCCTGGGACCACCCAGTGAATTCAATTGTCAGCCTTTGGATTAGTAGCTGATCACTAAATAGTTGTCCAACAGAATGTCTTATATATTATTCCTCAAATTTGTTATCAGACTTATGTTGTATATATTATCTCCAAATCTGTGGCTTCCCTTTTAACTTTCTGAACAATGTCCATTGAACAGTAGAAGTTTTTACCTTTGATGAAGTCTAATTTACTGTTTATTTCTTCTTTTATGAACAGTGCTTCTGGTGTCCTATCCAGGACATTTTTATATAAAAATATTAGAAACATTTTCCTGTGTCTCCCTTTAGAAATTTAGTAGCTTTATGTTTTATTTTTATCAGATCTTGAACACGTTTTGAGTTATTTTGGGTATATTGTGCAAGATATGGGTAGATTTTTAAAATTCTTTTTTGAAACATTGATATCTAATTGTTCTAGCACAATTTGTTGAAAAGATAATATTTTCACCAATCAACTACTTTGGCCTTAGTAAAAAAAAATTTAGTGTGTTCGCTTTGGTTCTATAAAGAAGCAAAAACAATGATATAGGTCTCTATAAAGAATGATATAAAGAATTTCATATCAAGAAAGTGGCGCACACAGTTATAGAAATGGTTAGGTTTGGTTTGGTTCAAGTCTGTGGGTCAGGTGTTAAGCGGGGGTCTTTTGACCTGGCTCAGTAGCCGTAGGGCCAGTGAGCACAGAAGCAGGAAGACCATAGGCTGATAAAGGGATAGCTGAATTAACCCAAAGTAAGCACGTCAGGCTCATGGTGGCAGAGTCGATGAATCCCGGGTCAGTAGGCAATATGGCAGGGTGCTGAGACATTCCAGGGTTGACATGTTGATGAACCAGAATCAGGCTCTGGATCAGCAAGGAGTGAGTTAGCTTCCTCATAGCACTAACTTACATCACTAGTAGGCCATACCCTTGATGAAACTCCCTTTAAATGCTATCAAGGCTGTGACCAGATTATGAAGCTAGTCAAAGAGATGAGCATGAAATTTCAAAGGGCAGCTCAAGAAGACAAAGTAAAATATTACAATGGAATATGCAAAAACTTAGAGTTAGAAAACCAAAAAAGCAAAAAGAACACACTCAACCTATCTTAAACTGAAAGAGGTCCAGAAAAAAATTCAAGCCTTGAGCTACAATATTGAAAGATCTTATGCAAAAAATAATGTAGGATTCACTGAAATAAGTTGGAAGGAATACACAGAATCATTGTACCAAAAATATCTCGTTGACAGTCAACCATTTCTAGAGGTAATATACAAGTATGAGCAAGATCTAATGGTATTGAAGGAAGGAGTTCAAGCTGCACTAAAAGCAAGCCAACAAAAAGGCTCTAGAAATTTATGGAATACCAATTGAAATTTTCCAATGAGCTTATGAATTGGTGGAAGCACCCACTCCTCTATGCCAGGAGAAATTTGGAAGAAAGCTTGGCCAATTGACTGGAAAAAAATCCATATTTGTACTCATTACAAAATAAGGTGACCCAACTGAATGCTGAAATTATAGAGTAATATCATGAATATTACACGTGTAAAATTTTGCCAAAGATCGTACGACTTCAGTTACAGTAGTACATTGACAGAAATTCAGGCCAAATTCGGAAGAGGACATAGAACAAGGGATATCATTGCTGATGTCCGACTGATCTTTGCTGAAAGCAGAGAATACCAGAAAAATATTTACTTGTGTTTTATTGATTATGCTATGGCATTCAACTCTGTGGACCATGAAAAACAAGCAAACATAAAACTATGAATTACCGTGAGAAGTCCTGTAATCTCAGAAGTATACATTGTGCCCATTTATAAACTGTGCGTGGATCAAGAGGAAGATGTGTGAAGAGAGCAAGGGAGTATTGCATGGTTTAAAATCAGGAAAGGTGTGCAGCTTTGTTTTATTTATACTTATTCAATTTGTATGACGAGGAAACAATCAAGGAAGCTGCATTATATGAAGAAGAATATGGAATGAGGTTTGGAGGAAGACTTACTAACAATTTGAAATATGCAGATAACACAACCTTACTTGCTGAAAGTGAGAGACATGGAGTTGCTGATAAAGATCAGGGGTTTTGGCGTTCTGTATGAATTCTGATTCAATGTAAAGAAAACCACAATCCTCACAACTGGACCAGGAAGTAATACCATGAGAAATGGAGAAAAGATTGAAATTGTTAGGGTTTCTTTTCGCTGGTTTATATCCACAATCAATGTTCATGACAACAGCCATCAAGAGATCAAATAACTCATTGCATTTGGCAAATCTGCTGCAGACGACCTGTTTAAAGTGTTGAAAAGTAAGGATGTTACTTTGAGCACTAATGGATACCTGACTCTAACCATGATATTTTCATTCTCCTTATGCGCATGTGAAAATTGGACACTGAATAAGGAAGACTGAAGAAGCATTGATGCAATTGACTTAAGGTGCTGAAGAAGAACATAGAAAGTAGTTTGGACTGCCAAAAAAAAAAAAAGGAGGAAATCTATTTGGGAAGAAAACCAGTGAGAATGTTCCATAGAGGGAAGGATGAGGAGGTTTGGTATTATGTACCACGTTGGAGATGTTGTCAAGAGAGACCAGTCCCTCTTGGTAAAGAAGCAGGGCAGCAAACAAGAAGATGGTCTTCGACAAGACGGACTGACGCAGTGGGTAGATTGGTGGGCCCAGGCATGGGAACAATTGTGAGGGTACCACAGAACCAGACAGGGTTTTGTTCTGTTGTACATCAGGTGGCTAGGAGTCAGAACTAAAGCAAAAGCACAAAACAAAATGAACAACACTTCTCCACACCATTCTTCCCACAGCTATTTGGCTGCTCACAGATGATCCTATCATGAAGTTGTTTACATTATGTTAGTTCAAATCATGAAAGAATCCTAGCTCAGCCAAGTTGGCATGAAAGTTAACTATTACAATCATATCTATATTTCTGGCCTGTTCTCATTTCTAAAGATTGATTTGACTCTCTTGTCAATTTCATATTGTCTTGCCTATGATGCAATTAGTACTGTTAGTCTTGCAACTTCATTATTTTTTCTTAAGGTTGTTTTGAACATTGTAATTCATTAAGCTGATACACATTTTTCAATCACCTTGTCATCTTTGAAAAAAGTTCTCTGGCATTTTGATCAAATAGAGAAAATAACTCCAATGGTAATATAGTGCATATTCATATAGCGAATCCTTATTTAGCAATAAAAATTCATGGAATGTTCATTCATATTAATGCATGGATGATCCTTAAACATTATGCTAAGTGTAGGAAGCCATTACAAAAGGCCATAAAGTAAGAATGTATTTATTTGAAATACCCAGAAAAGGTAAATCTATAGACATAGAAAGTGGTTGTCTAAGGATAGTAATTAAGAGAGAAAAAAATGACTATGAGTACAGTACTATTTATTTTGAGGGAGGGCAACCTATTATAATATAGATTAGATGGATGTAAAACACTTGATTGTGCCTTTTCAATGGATGAATTGTTTGGTGTATGAAATATATTTCAATAAAGCAGTTGAAATATAATAAACTTGGAAAGAAATTACATCTTAATAATATTGGGCTTAGAACATAATCCATAATTGGGTTTTTTAAGTTTTCTTCAATTTCTCTTAGTAATGATTCATAGTGTTAAGTGTACAAGTTTATAATTTTTCAGTTTTAAAAAATCAAGATCCTATAGAAATAGGAAATCATATGTTATTCAAATAAGTCTCCCTATATAATGCTTGTTCCCAATTATGGCTTTGAATTTCTTATCTCTCTATTACTCTCTGATTCAGTATTACTTCACTGATGTTACAGATAGTGGATATGCAGACAGTGAGTCCAAATGGAGGCTGTCCTAGTTACTGGGCATTACAGTTCCCGATTGCACATACTATTTCCTAGGCAAAATGAATCCCCCAGACCTGTAGTTGGGTCTGTGCCTAAGCATGTAGTCTGCTATATGGTATACATTCTAAGGAGTCCTGGTTTCACAGTGGCTAATTGTTCAGTTGCTAACCAAGAAATAGGCTGTTTGGACCCACTGTCCATTCCAAGAAAGATATGGCAGCCTCCTTCTTTGGAAACCCCCTTGGGCATTTCTACCCTGTTATAGGATCGTAATGGTTTAGAATTGACTCCCAGGAAAGGTGAAAACAGGTAATGTGTGTGAGAACCAAGAGATTGATTATTTAAGTCTATCCACAGGCACTTTCAAAGTAAAGCCTGGCGATCTGCTTCCAAAAAGCAATCATAAAAAACCCAATACAGCACAGTCCCATTCTCTCACACAGGGGATCAACATGACTTAACTGGCCTTAATGACAATTAGTTATATATAAAAGCATTTAGTCCCCAGACCATGTCTTGCACATGCAATTTTCCATTGATAGCCCTGCGCCCTTATGTGGAGCGATGTTGTTGTTCTGATTCATACTGACCTTAACTAGATCAGAATGAAACACTACCTGGTTCTATGGCATGCTCACAGTATTGGTCAATCTCATTGAGAGTTTTCATCTTTTATGCCGATCCTCTTTAATCAATCATGATGTCCTTCTCAAGGGACTTATTCCTCCTGATAATTTGTCCAAAGTACATGAGGCAACGTTTCCCTTTCCTCTTTCTACATAGCCATCTGGCTTTGCTTTTCCAAGATAGTTTTCTGGATGTCCAAATAATACAATATTCTTTGCCAATACCACAATTCAAGGATATCACCTGTTTCATGAACTTCATTGTTCCTTGGCTAACTTGCACATTCATATGGTGTGATAGAAATACCACACCTTGAGTGCCGTACACATTACTCCTCAAAATGACATATTTGATTTTGAACACGTTAAACATGTCCTGTTGGTGGTTCAGCAGAATTGCCCAATGAAATCTGTCATTTGATTTCTTGACTGTTGCTTCCATGAGCATTGTAGACCAAAGTAAAATGGAATATTTGACACCAATCTTTTCTCCTTTTATCAAGTTGTTGTTTATTGATCCAGTTGTGAAGATTTTGTATTTTCTTTACAGTGAGATGTACTTCATGCTGAGATTTGGGTCTTTGATCTTCAACAATAAGTAGATAAACAAAATTACACATGTTTCAAACTATATAATTTTATAGTAAAGTATTTTGCCTGTCCAAAGATGAACAAAAATTGAAGTAAACTACCAAGTTTAAAATTCATTGATTTCAAATTTCTAGTTTGTCTCTAAAGTTAGAAGACCTAGTGACCTTGGATATGTGTATCCTCTGGGTTAGATGGAGAAATGCTAACCTTGAATGGCTTCAGTAATGTACAACAATTAATTGTCCTTTATAGTCATTAAAGTATGAAAATCCTGTTTTCATTAGACTTAGCCAAAGACTTTAATGCATTCATTTATCAATGCTCATCGAATGAACTGATTATGGTCACATGCTATGATAGTTTCTTTCTATGGACTGAGAAGTTACATTTCCTCAGAAAGCTCGCCGGGTATCTAATTGAGATGTTTTGGGCTGGGATAATTTAGCATATATTCCCTAACAAAAATAATAGTCATATAGCTTTCCAGAGGTAGGAAGCTTGTAGCTGTTGGAGTTGTTAGGTGAAGAAGGTGGAGAGAGGAGAGGGAGGTGTGTTGGGTGGAAGAAGAGCAGGTGAAAAGGCATTGAGTTCTAAAATAAAAACACAAGTTGTAATTAACTCAGTATGTCTGAGGTTGACTCGTGGAGGGTACCGGCAGTATTTAAATTAGAGGTAATAGTTTCAAACGATTAAGATAAGATATTGTGTAGGATTAAATAGGTTACTTCCCAGTCTGAAGAAATCACATAACACAAGTGGATAAGCACTCTTCCATCAGCAAGCAGATCGCTGTCCGCGCTGTAAGCTAAGACCCATAAGATCCGGTCCCACCAGAATCCCAGCTGAAGAATTCTGTTCTAATTTTCTGGGTGTGTTCAGGTATCGGCCATACATTTAACATTTAACTCATTTTATTTTTTTCAGGCATTAAATTATTTTTCCTTTTGCAAATAAAGATTTTTTGTGCAAAAAAGTTTCCTTGCAAGCTCTCAATTTCCATTAGAAGTACAGAGTTCTTTGATAGAAAGAAAATGATGATACTTCAGCACTAGTAATTGCAGCCAAGCCCTTGAACTTGCAAGATTCACATTGCAAACCGTGTCTACCAACAGTGGGATTTCTTCAGTGCTTTATTTTTGCTTGTTCTATCATCTGTGAGGCTATTTCCCACCTCCATTCCCTTTTAACTCCAAATTTCTTGGCAATATCCAGGTGAAATACAATACCCATTAACCCTCATTAACCCTCTCGCATCTTCTGCGAAGGGGAGGTGTTCCCAGTACGACGAGAAGAATTTAGGCTTTAATGACAGGAAAGTTGTAAGAAAGTCTCTCAAATAAAATCTAAGATGGGGCGGGCAGACAAATGAAGGCAAAGGAAGGAAAGAAGGAGCAGGGTGGGGGTGGGGTTATATTATTGTTTACCTTCAGGAAAGCAGAAAAAGTGAACGTATCTTTTTTTCCCCTAATTGCTTGATTGACCTCAGGGAGACAAAGAGAGGAGTCGAAGTTAAATGTACAGCATCTCTTCTGATAATACGGATCCCCCGCCCCCAGTTTCCTTTGGCTGAGTACCCATGTGGTTTACGTGCTTCTGAGCAGAGAGCGCCAGTCACTTTAACAACCCTGGAGAGAATGCTTCAGGAGGCATTTGCAGAGAGCAGGTGCCACGCCACAGCCTTGTCTCCTCGACATGCCCCAGATATTGAACCTTCCAGTAACTACAATTACAACCCAAACCACACAATGCAGATGTACAGATTGTTTTCAGCAACACCCATTCAAATTTACTTATATTTACACTAGAAAAAATTAGGGTAAGTGCTATTGTGACCAGAGACATAGACCAGGATCAATAATCAACCAATTCTTGGCTAATAAAGCACTTCTCTAAGGTCTATGGTTGCTCTATTCTGACTTTGAGGTTGGCCGCTAATGTCTTATCCATTGACTTTTCCCGTAAATATGTCTAATCGAGGCCATGCAGGATTCTAAAGAGAAATGATACACTCGGTTTGGTAAGAATTGCTAATTAACCGAGTATGTAAAACCTGTAGCTACTGCTGTCTGCAGTCTTTCTCCTGTGGTGAAAATTTATACACGACATGAAACTAAAAGGAAAATATCAACTTCCATTTTTTGGTATATAGGTGATTTTCTCCATTCTTCCTCTCCCAAGTCCTAATGATTCCAAATTTACCTCTAAGAAAGTAAATAAAGGTCTGCCACAATTTTCCCTGAAGTTGTACCACCTCTAACCAGGGAAATAATGGGTAGAGTATTGTGAGTTATATAAATCCTTTAATCATGTTTAACCTCAGCTTGTAGAAAGTTCTCTCTTTTCTTTCAGCCACAAAAGACTGAACTTCATATTAGATAGGTCAAGAGAGATTAATTTGGTGCCTTATACATTTGAATCATTAATTTTGTTCTGGTAACAGAACAGAGTATTTAATTAAACTTCAAAGAAATAAAATAATAAATGACAGAGGGAAGGAAATAAGCAGAGCTCTCCAAAGGAATTTATAGGCTGTGTTTCTAGTTGAAGGTGTCACCCCAAGATGCTAGTTCATGTGAAAATTCTCAGTAAAAGGCAATTTTTCCATAAAACTTTCTTATATCAGGCTGTTCTCCTCCCTGCCATGTATCTTACCACGGCAAGCGGCAGCATTTTTTTTCCCTCAGCTGATTAGAGTTTGGTACAAATGGGTGAAAGTCTGACTGTTATTAGCACAGGGTCTTGCTACTGTGGCTCTGTTTTAATTTTATAAGTCTACCTCATGACCAATTTGCAGTGTACAGTCTGAGAAACCATCACAAGCAAGGACTGTAAATCACAGGGCAAGTGAGGTACAAGGGTCTCTCTCTCTCTCTCTCTCTCTCTCTCTCTCTAAATCATTTTATTAGGGGTTCATACAACTCTTATCACAATCCATACATAAATCCATTGTGTAAAGCACATTTGTACATTCATTGCCCTCATCATTCTCAAAACATTTGCTCTCCACTTAAGTCCCTGGTACAATCTCCTCATGTTCCCCCTCCCTTCCCCTCCCTCATGAACCCTTCATAATTTATAAATTACTTTTATTTTGTCATAACTTGCACTGTCCGATGTCTCCCTTCACCCACTTTTCTGTTGTCCATCCCCCAGGGAGGAGGTTATATGTAGATCTCTGTAATCAGTGCCCCCTTTCTACCCCACCCTCCCTCCATCCTCCCATAACACCACTCACCACTCCTGAAGGGCTCATCTGTCCTGGATTCCCTGTGTTTCCAGTTCCCATCTGTACCAGTTTACATCCTCTGGTCTAGCCGGATTTGTCAGGTAGAATTGGGATCATGATTATGGGGGGCGGGAGGTCAGGGAGAGGAAGCTTTTAAGATCTAGCGGAAAGTTGTATGTTTCATCGTTGCTATCCTGCACCCTGACTGGCTCATCTCCTTCCCACGACCCTTCCGTAAGGGAGTGTCCAGTTGCCTACAGATGGGCTTTGGGTCTCCACTCCTCATCCCCCCTCATTCACAATGATACGATTTTTACCAGCATCGCTGGAGAAAGCAACCTGGATGCACATCTTCCAAACAGCTCAGCTCCCCTTAGTGTAGGCTGATGGATTCCCCATCTCCCTTTTTCTGCAGGTCTTTTTTCTCCACACACTTCTTGTTTCCCTTCACGTGGTGTGAGATCACAGCCGTGGTCCATGTGGGAGTGGAAAAGGATTTGGAGGGTTCTATTTAGGCTGACACTTAATGAACAATTGTGTCCAAAGTCCTATGAAGAAAATACCTGTAAGTTGTTTGAACCATGATCTGGTAGCTAAAGCACAGATGACATTTCTTGGTAGCAAGTGGTTATGCTAATCTGAAATTATTAGAGTACTACATTCTAAATATGACATGGCATTTTTGTACAACTTAATATAACACACTGGTAAAATATCTTTACAACCAAGTACTCATTTGATACTTGGGTAAACTTTCAAGAAAGGAGCTTTTTATTTTGTTTTTTTCTAGCTTTACAGGTGAAGAACTACAAATCTCCATTCTGTCATGCTTAGAAAATGCTCAGTGAAACTAGTTTACAGCAAGGACTCTCATACAGGTATTTAGACATATAGTAAGGAGGATTATCCATGTGTAGTTGAAGCATAAGATGCTTACTATGGACTGAAAATTGAGAGTAATGGAAATATTCACCCAGTGTTAAGGATGTGGTACCTCAATGAAGAGATAATGTTGATGACATCGAACTTTTAAAAATTAAGAACTTCTCTACTTTAACGCACTACAAATGAAGTAAGTCAGAAATTAGGAAAATATACTTTCAACTTACTGGATAGTAAGGCATTAGTACTTAACATATGTGAAGAACTGCTACATAGAAAAATAAAAGACACATCTACTAAAAACTAAACAAAATTGAGGAGTTGTGGCAGAAGACATGCATATTACTACAACTTTGCTTGTTGCTGACAATCAGACTACAGCTTTCAGTATGAATTGAAAATCAATATGATGAATGAATACCCCTTTGACGAGTAAGACATATTTGACCCAATTGATGATTTTGTCAATCACATCATATGCATGTGAAAGTCATGAAACGAAGAAAGAAAACTGTGGAAGAATTTGTGCTGATGAATTGTTTTGTTGGCAAAGTATATTGGAAGTACTGTGATCTGCCAGAAGAACAACAAATGCCTTGGGAGAAGTGTGGCCAAAATAGTCCTTAGTAGGGAGGATGGTGAGACTTTATCTCATGTACATCAGACATGGTATCAGGAGATACCAGAGATGCCAGGGGGGAAAAGGCATCATGCTTTCTAAAGAGGAGGAGTATTGAAAATGAAGCAGAGCCCCATAAACATGGATTGTCACAGTAACTGCCATCATGGGTTCAAACAAAAATAATTGTGAGGCTGGCGAGAGACCAGGGACTGCTTAGTTTCATACCAAATAGAGTTTCTATGAGCCAGACTCAGCCACATCTGGCAACAAGAACATTCAGTATGTAAAAAGTTCATATCAGATTTACTAGTAATTTTATGAACATTAATTAGGGGATATCATTTTATACAGCTAGATTGGGAAAAATCCAGAAGTCTTAACAAACAAACAAACATGTATTTCTTTGAGTAGTTTTAATAAATACAACAAATTTGGAAATCGGTGTAGAATTATCTTGTGAAATTAAACAGATCCCCAGGAGAAGCGCATAAGAAATTTCATAGCTGACCAGTTCATAATAGATCAGCCTCAAAACAACCGATAAAGAGACTGCCCAATCACTGCCATTATGTTGACCCCAACTCATGTTAGGATCACCATGACATCTAGACAGCCATGCACAACAGGACAGTCCTGCATCATCTTTACCGTTGTTCCCATGCCTGCACTCATTCTTGCAGCTACGTTGTGAATCCATTTTATTGAGGGCCTTGCTCACCTTTCCTGTCCCTTCACTTGATGTCCTTCTCCAGGGACTGGTGCTTCCTGACAATGTGTCTAAAGTATTTAAGACAAAGCCTTGACATCTTTGCCTCCAAGGAGCACTCTGGTGTACTTCTTCCAAGACAGATTTGCTGCTCCTTTTAGCACTTTGTGGTATTTTCAACACTCTTCTCCAGCAACACAAGCCAAGTGCATTGATTCTTCTTTGATCTTCCTATTCAATGCCCAACTTTCACATGCAGATAAAGCAATTGCAAAGACCATGGCTTGGGGTAGGTGCACCTTAATCCTCAAAATAACATTCTTGCTTTTCAGTACTCTAAAGAGGTTTGGTGTAGCATACTCACCTAATGCAACGCCTTTTGCTCTCTTGACTGCTGCTTCCATAAGCATTGACTGTGGATCCAAGCAAGTCAAAATTCTTGTCAACTTCAACGCTGTCTTCATTTCTTTTGGTCCAGATGTAAGGATTTTGGTCTTTACATTGAATCATAATTTGATACTGAAGATTGAAAACCTTGACCTTTATCAGCAAGTGATTCAAGTCGTCCTCACTTTCAGCAAGTAATATGCGTCATCTGCATATTGCAGGTTGTTAACAAGCCTTCCTTCAATCCTGATGCCACATTCTTCTTCATACAATCCAGCTTCTCTGATTATTTGCTCAGCATACAGATTGAATAAGTATGGTGAAAAGACACAACCCTGACTCACATCTTTCTGGACTTTAAACTATGCAGCATTTTCTTTTCTGTTCGCATAACTCTCTCTTGATCAAATAGACATTCTTCAGGAGCACAATGAAGTATTCCATAATTCCAATTCTTCTCAAGGTTCTCCATAGTTTATTATAGGTCACACAGTCAAATGACTTCTTATAGTAAATTGTACAGAAATGTACACCTTTTTGGTATTCTTGACTTTGAACCAAGATCTATCAGTTATCAGCAATGATAACCTTCTTTAATGTCTTCTTCTGAAGCTGCCCTGAACCTCTGGAAAATCCCTCTCAGTGTAGTTCTACAACTGATCTTGGGTAAAACTTTAGTTTTATATTATATCAATGTCTGTATCTACATATTATCTCTAGCTTGACCAATCTGTTGGGCCACATTTCTCTGGAAGGGGCACAAATATGGGTCTGTTCCAGTCATTTGGCCAAGTAACTGTTGGCCAAATTTCCTGGCATAGATGAGTGAGTGCTTCCAGTGCTTCATAGGCTTCCTGAAACATTCCACATAGTATGCCATCAATTCTTGGAGCCTTGTTTTTGGCTAATCCATTCATGACACTTGAATGTCTTCCTTCAGCCTCATGAATTTTTGCTCTTATGCTACCTCTTGAAATGGTGGGCTATCAAGTAGTTCTCTTTGGTACATTGACTCTGTGCAGTCTTTCCATCTTCTCTTGATTCTTCCTGCGTCATTCAATATTTTGTCCATAGAATCTTTCAAGATTGCAAGTCCAGGCTTGACTGTTTTCTTGAGTTCTTTCAGTTTCAGACATGCTGAGTGTGTCTCCTTTTGGTTTTCTAATTCTAGATCTCTACATATTTCATTGTAATATTTGGTTTTGTTTTCAGAAGCTGCCTCTCAAATTTTCTCTTCAGCTCTTTGACTTCATCCTATCTTCCATTTTTTAGCTACTCTACAATTAATAGCAAGTTTCAGAGTCTCTTCTAGCATCCATGATCAAACATGCAATCAAGATACATTGATAATTATTGTTGCTTGGAATGCAAAATTTGTAATCAAAGAGGAAGGGAAATTAATTGAAAAATATGGTATTGGTGATATAAAGGAATCTCAAACTATTATTATAGAATTCTATAATACCAATGACTTGTTCTTAGTAAATGCCTGTTTCCAACAACACATAAGGCAACTCTTTGAATGGACTTCCCCAGATGGAATACCTACATATCAAATTTACTATATCTGTGGGGGGAAGAAATGGAGAAGTTAAATATCATCGGCATACCCTATCAGAGGCTGGTTCTGGGATAGACCATTAATTACTCATGTGTAACTTCAGGATAAAGTTGATGAAAATTAAAACAAGTCTCCGAGAGTCAAAGTACAATCATCCACTCCATCTTAATTTTGAGAACATACCAAGAATGATTTGACGCATTGAGTACGAATGACCGAAAACCTGATGAGTTTGGAAGTACATTAAGACTGTGTTTCACGAAGAAAGCAAAAGGTCATTAAAAAGACAGGAATGAAATAAATTACTCAAATCACAGCAACCCCAAATTAGGGTTTCTGAGAAGGCTATAAACCTTTATTGAAGCAGATAGTCTCATATTCCCCTTGTGGAGCAACTGGTGGGTTTGAACCCCCAACATTGTGATTAACATCCGATGCCTACCTGACAGCACCAATAGGACTCCGTACCCATTAACAGGAGAATAGAAAATGAATTTGGTATAGTAATATAATGGGGTAGCTTCAGTAGTAATTATAAATAAACCATAGTCAGATACAGGAGCCTAGAATCAGTAATACAGAGAACCATGCTATATGATATAAACGTTAAAATATCTAAAATAAACCAATTCATTTTTCTTCTTTTTTAATAATCATTTTATTGGAGCTTATACAGCTCTTATAACAATCCATCCATCCACCCATGTGTCCAGCACATTTGTACATTTGTTGCCATCATCATTTATAAAAAAAATTTTCTTTCTACTTGAGCCCTTGGTATTAGTGCCTCATTTCCCCCCTTTCCTCCCTCACCTTCCCTCCCTCACGAACCCTTGATAATTTATAAATTATTATTATTTTTTCATGTCTTACACTGACTGATGTCTCCCTTCACCCACTTTTCTGCTGTCTGTCCCCCAGGGGATCTTCTATGAAGATCATTGTGATCGGTTCTTCCTTTCTCCCCACCTTCTCCTCACCCTCTTGGCATTGCTACTTTCATTATTGGTCCTGAGTGCTTTATCTAATCAATGCATTGTTTACGTCTAATATATTTGTAAAGGAATCCTAATGGCAAAGTGGTTAAAGCGCTCAGCTACTGAAAGAACGTTTAGTTGTTCAAGATTCTTAGCTGTTCCATGAGAGAAAGATGTAGAACCTGCTTCTGTAAATGTTTACAGCAGTTCTAATGTGTCCTATAAAATCAAGAATTAACATTATGACAGTAGAATTTTTAAATACCTATGTGAAAAAATGTATTTTAAATAAGGCAAAGGAAAACTAAATACAAAATTCAAGATTATGACTACTTCTGGAAAGATGCAGGGATACTGAATGAATGGGGTGCAGTGATATGAGTTATT
Source organism: Tenrec ecaudatus (assembly GCF_050624435.1). Lineage (NCBI taxonomy): Eukaryota > Metazoa > Chordata > Mammalia > Afrosoricida > Tenrecidae > Tenrec > Tenrec ecaudatus. Next base: position 14,086,770 of record NC_134538.1, read on the forward strand.
GGTGATTATAGCCAATTGACATTCTTTTTTATTTTCTAAGTAGTTTCTTATTCAAAATGTGTCAAAGTTCATTTTGCCAAAAGCAATGAATTACACTTTTTCAATGATGCTGATATTCATTTGTATTTTTACTAGCATTATTGAGTCTCTGCCACGAATATGCCAGTCATTGGGTTATTTAAATTATTAATATGCTCAACTGCTCATCAAAAAGTTAGAGATTTGAGTCCACCCAGAGGTACCTTGAAAGAAAAAAATGCTATATACTTCTAAAAAATCATACTATACTATACTTTGAAAGCTTTACAGAGCACCGCGATACTTTGACACACATTGAAGTCCTAGTTACTTAACAACAACTGGATCATAAGCATGTCTGGTTTGATCTAACTATAGTGGTTTATTATGTAAAAGATGATGAAAGTAATGATATGTGGATTAGGATCATTATAACTCAACTGTCTGATGCTTATAGGAGAAATGAAAGAAAATGACATGGATATATTCAAAGAAGGAAAAGTCAAACAAAGCATAGATTACTATAATACTTGTCAAGTGAGTAGAATTTAATATATAATGGGCTGGGTTCTCAAGAAAGGAAACAGCAGAGGTGCTTATATATATAGGAATATGGAAAGAGATTTTTATCAAGACATGGCTCACACAGTTGTAGAAGTGGGTTAGTCTAGTTCACTTCCAGTCTGTGGTTCAGATATAAGTTACAGCCTTCTCCTGATTCCTGTGGCTGATGCACAGGGATTGGGAAAATGCACTACAAAGACCATAGGTTGATGGATACTGAGATGAAATAATCTGAAGTAAGGCAAATAAAAGCAAAGTAAGATGGAGTTAGATCCAGAAGTAGAAGTGAGCTCGCTTTCTTCTCAAAGTGTCAATCTATACTCATAGAAGATCACACCCTTATTGAAACCTCCCTCAATTGTATCAAGACTGTGACCAGATGAAGAAGCCAGTATTCTTCCCACAATTGCTTCACTGCTTCAGAGACTTCATTCTAGAGTTGACTACCCTATGTTAGATCACATTATGGGAGAATCCTGGCCCAGTCGAATTGCCATAAAAAATGAACTATCATACATAATACAACTTTAACATTTGAGATGTTATGCATCAAAAAATAGGTCATCTAAACCTATAGAGCAAAAGTTTGAAAATTTTAGGGAAAAAACAGCAACAAAGTCAAGAGTCAGCATTATAATAGTTTTTCGGATATAATAAACAAAAAAACCAATTCAAACAAATTCATTTCCATCAAATCAATTCTGTCTCACAGCAACTTTATAGGCCAAAGTAGGACTCCTGTTGGTTTCTGGGACTCTACGTCTGTATGGGCATTGTAAGGCTTATCGTTCTCACAGGAAGCAGCTGAGGGTTTCAAACTGCTTATTGTGTGGTTAGTATCCCAATGTATAACCACTATGCCCCTAGGGGGTCTTCTCTAGGATTCTACATTTATCTAATAAATAATAAGAAGTATATTGTTTGATATATGTCGTATAGCTTCCCTTTTTAAATGAATTTTTTATTGTGAAGTAGGTGTGTGTGTGTGTGACATTTCAGAGCATCAAGTAACTCTACATTCAACAGTTCAAACCACTTATCAAGCCTGCCTCCCCCCACACACCCCTATTGAATCGCACCACCCTTGATTTCTCCTTTCCTGCTTTCGGGCCTCCATCCTACCTTTTACTTAAGTCAATACCTGTCAATTTTCTTGTCCGTTGCTTCACCTTCCCACCCTGCCCCCCTCTCTTGAGAATCTCCACAATCTGCTCCCTTAGATGTGCTAGTTTTCCTCTTGATTATTTTTTAATTATAGTCGTGGTCTCCTACAATATTTGTACTTTTGTGATTGACTAACTTCCTCATCATAACATTCTCCAGGTCCATCCATCTACATCATGAGGCATTTCAGGGTTTCATCATCATTGTCTTTAATGCCAGACATTAACTTTTACAATAATAGTAATCTGTGAGACAGGTACTATTCATGTTAAGAAGGCACTGAGGGTGAGAGACTTGTCCTCATTTGTATGGATGACACAAGTTGGTTTTAAATGGAGGCTATTTAGTTCTAGGGTATATGGTTTTAATTATGCCCCATTCCAAAATAAAAACCCCAAACCATTGCCATATAGTCTATTTTGATTCCTAGTGACCCAGATAGGGTTTCTGAGGCTATAATTCTTTATGGGATCAAACAGTCTCATTTTTCTCCCACTGAGCAGGTGGTAGGTTTGATGTTCCTAGTTCAATACATAATGCACAATGCCACCAGGTTTTCCTCCTGTGCACTATATTTCCCTTTAAATATTGTCTTTCAAAGATAACATATTGTGTATGTATTTAATTCTATTGTGTTATACAGTGCTCTCGAGAGAAATAAAACCAGGACACTTATGATTATTTATATATGTGTATGGATAGATATATACAGCATTAAGGAATATAACAGTTAATTAGTCCACACAGCAGTACAGAGGTCTCAGTTCAACTCACTTCCATGGAACAGATAATGTCCTGGAAGTCCTTCAACTCAGGAGGGGCGCTGGGTCCAAGATCAAGGAAGCAGACAGCTGAATCTTCCATAGAGCAATGCAAGCAGTTTGGCCACAGGCAGCAAACAGCAGGGTGGGTGACCACAGTCAGCAAGATGACAAGGTCTGACGGTCCCCAGCTCAAGCAATGTATACACCAGCAGTAGCACTGTGTTGAGGCAGGTTTCGAAGGAACCTCAAGCTCTAGTGACATGGTCCACAGGTTGGCAGTCCCACGGTTAGTGTAGTTCATGAGTTGAGGCAGAGAATTATCTGGTCTGATCACCAGAGAGCATGAGATAGGTGGGGCTCACTGAGCCATGTATCACTTTGCCCTCCAATCAAACTGTGACCTTTTAATCCCACATGTTCTTATAGGCCAGTTTGGCAAAATAAACCTACCTATCATGTCTGTCAATAGCAAGTAAATCTGAACTAGTCTCTTGTTCTGAGGAAAGAAGTCTGAAGAAATGCAAAGATGCAGGGGAACAGTTACTGCAATGGGCTAAGGGACTACTTCAACATCAGTATTCACAATCCAGAGAACAGAAGAAGCAGATGGTGTCCATCTGCCACTAACTACTGTTGGGCACAGGATTCTATAAGGTCCTTGCTAGAGTAGAATAAAAATGTGGAACAAATCCTCAAATCATGAAAACAGTACAAGTGTACTAGTTGGATAGAGATTGACAGTATAGCCCTAATAACCCTTCATGTCTGGAAATGAACTCACCCCAGTGGCTCAATTTTCAAGGAAGCAATAAAGTACAAGGGTTCACAATAGTACCAGGGAGGCATCCATACCTCAGAATAATCAATTATTTGGCAGACGAAGGCAGCAGTTACCCAAGGACAAAGTTCAGAAGGACTAGGAAAGAAGGTGAGTGGACACAAGAATGAAAGGAAGAAAGTGGAATGAATGATGTTACCTTGTGAGGATTGTAATTAATGATATGAAGTGAAATATGTATGAATTACTTACTGAGACCCTTTAATACACTTCCTCATGTGGTGGTGACACCTAACCATAAAGTTATTTCATTGCTACTTCATAACTGTAATTTTGTTACTATTATGAATCATAATGTAAATATCTGATATGCAGGATGTGTTTTCATTGTTACAAATTGAACATAATTTAAACATAATTAAAACATAGTGATTTATCACAAAACAATATGTAATTATATATTGTGAAATAGTTATGTGTTTTCTGATGGTCTTAGGAGACCCCTGTGAAAAGGTTGTTCAGCCCCCAAAGGGGTCGCAACCCTCGGGTTGAGAACTGCTGCTCTTGGAGCTTAATGAATATGTGGTATCCCCAACACTACTTCACACCTATAAATCCAAGTTTGAATTTTCACAACATCTCTAACAGGTTATAGGTCCAGTGAAGTTGGGCATACATTGAATAAAATCACAACTTCTTCACGTGAGAATAAAACAAAAATCAAACTCAGTGGCATTGGGTTGATTCCAACTCATAGTAACACTTTATGGCCAATTAGCACTGCCAACGTGCATTTCCAAGGCTGTCCATTTTTCTGGGAGCACAAAGCCTCGTTTTTCTCTTGTGGTGTTTCTAGTGGGCTCAAACTACTGTTCTTTCAATTAGCAGCCCATCGAGAAAATCCTACCAGGGCTCAAAGGAGAAAAAGTCCCAAAGCCAACCTACTGGAATCAAGTCAATGCTGATTCATAGTGAACCTAAAATAGAGGAGAAATTCTTTGTGGATTCCCTTGGTTGTAAATTTTTCCAGGTGCAGAAAACCTCATCTTCCTCCCTCTGCAGAACTGGTGGTTTCACACCCACTGCAGCTTCGGTGGCATATACTCCTTGATGACAAACCGATAGTACTGGAAAATGACATGGAACAGTTAAATCATTATTTATTTTAAAAATTATTTAAAACATTATTTTGAGTAACTGCTAAAAGAACACAGAATGAATAATAAAACAATACATTTTTTCTAAACTAACCATAAAAAAATGACATGTAGGATTTTAGAAATGTGACAGACATTGTGTTAAATTCACAACCTGATGCTAAGAGGAAACACACGACTATTTTAATTTGAATAGTTATGAAAAGAGATCCCATGAAATCTTTAAAAAACTGAAAGCAATATGTTTTAAAACAGAGTGAAATGTATGTTTATAGAATGATTTATAAAGAGTATGATTTATAAACCCTTAGGATAATTTATAGACAAATTCTTCTAAATCTTAAATATATAAAAATACAAGTAATGGAGGCAGCCAGGAAAGTGTATATTGCTATGCCAAAGTTTTGACCATTTCAATTGAACACCAGCTTTGCAGTATACAAAAATTAGAATTCAAGTACTTTATGTATATATACAAATATGGATACATAAAATAGGATACATAAAATAACTACAATTCTGAAGTGGTTGCTTCCACATTTTGATTCATTATAATACATGTTTAAAGAGGTAAAAGTATTTAGGGGCAAAATTATCATATTCCATTTAGGAGATTGGTCCAATATCTGGCAAATGTACCTCCTGCCACCTACGATGCAGACACCAGGAGAGACATACTTGTTGCTTTGATGCTGAAATGGTTTCAACAGAGCTTTCAATCTAAGAAACAGTTTGTTACTTGCAAAAAAGAGCCAATGAAAATGTTATGGATCACAGTAATTTACAAAGAAATTCTCATTAGATTTGATGGGAAATTTTCCTCATGTTTATAAGGACACACTACAGTAAATGAAGCTATGATCACTCACTCATTTTCCCTTTCACCTATTTATTTGCCCAAGGTTCCCACCTGAGGACATTTATCTTCATTCCAATTCTTATTCTTTAATTAAAGCCATGGGTTATGGGAGTTTGGTTACAGGGCTTTACATAGCAGACTGCAAATGGGAAAGTGGGACTCTGGGAAAATTAAGCTAAAGAGAAGGAACTATTTCACATGATTTTCTTTCTTTTTTTAAAACAGTTTATTGGTATAGAATCCATATATCAAAAAAATCATTCAATCATATCAAGAAGAGTTGGACAATCATTATCACATTATTCTAAAAAAATTTTGGAAAATTTTGTGTTGCATTTTATTCAATGTCAGTTGAAAAAATTTAATCAAAACATTCAAGAAATTAAGCGTTGAGAGCTTTATTGTTTAAAAAAGAAGCTGACAAAAAAGCTATCAACATTTACTTTACAAAAGCAAAGGACAACTGAAGAAAATGAATTATCAGACCTGAAATAGTATGTATTATTTAAATGTGGAATTCTATGATTCTCTTTTGGGATATTTTGAGTGTGAAGAATTTGGACTGAAATTATTTTTTTAAAAATCATTTTATTGGGGGCTCCTACAACTCTTATCACAATCCATACAGACATCAATTGTGTATATCTCTGATATACAGACAGCACAACTTTGTCTACTGAAAGCAATAAAAACTCAAAATGTTGCTGAAGAGCAAGAACTTTAATCTTCAGTATATTGAACCTCAATGTAAAGAAAACAAAAATATTCATAAATAGACCATTATAGATGGATAAGATTGACGCTGTCAAGGATTTTATTTTGCTTGATCCACATTTAATTATCATGGAAATGACAGAGATCAAACAACATTGCATGAGGAAAATCTGCACATCCCCTCGAGAGCAGTGGTCCTCACCCTTCTTCGTGCCGCGGCCCATTAGAACAGTTCCTCTTTTGGTGGTGACCCCCAACCATAACATTATTTTTGTTGCTATTTCATAACTGTCATTTGCTACTGTTCTGAATTGGGCGACCCCTGGGAAAGGGTCATTCGACCTCCAAAAGGATCGTGACCCACAGGTTGAGAATCGCTGTTCTATAGAGTATTGAAGAGCTAAAGTGCATCTGTCCTAAGACATGGTCATTTGAGTCACCTCATATGAATGTGAAGCCTAGGTAATGCAGAAGGAAAACCAAAGAAGGATTGGGGCATTGGGATTATGTGTTGATGAGGCCTATTGAAAGTACCATGCATTTCTGGAAGCAAAACAAATCAGTGTCGCCAGATTATAATTGAGGATGGCATGGCTTCATCTCACGTTCTTGGGACATGTTGTCAGGTAAGACTAGTTCCTGAAAAAGAGCATCACGCATGCTAAATTATGGCATATCCTTCCTTCATACGTATTCTGTGTGCTGAGCAAACGATCCAAGGAACTGGACCAGATAGTGAAGAATTGAGCATCGACATTGGAGGGTTAGTCATTCATAATTTATGGTAGGCAGACGATACCGTCTCGCTTACTGAAAGCAAATAGAACTTGGTGCATGTAACGATGAAGGAATGAGTGCAACCTTCATTGTAAATTCTACCTCAAGGCCTGTCCTTCTCAAAACTGGTTCAATATGCAACATCCTGATATAAATTAAAGATTGATACAATGGATACTCATGGCAGCAGGAGTCAGGAAATCACACACTCGATTGCATTGGGCTAATTTGCTGATGAAGGTCCCTGTAAAGCGTAAAAAAAAAAAAAACACAAAACAATGACATCACTTTGAAGATTATAGTGCACCTGTCCCACACCATGATATCATCGGATACCCCAGTTGCATGCTAAAGCTGGATCATGAATGTTAACTGTGCCATGGACTGCTAGAAGTACAGGAAACCTGAGGATGGTGGTAGTTAAGCATTGGGCTGCTAATCACCAGGTAGGCTATTCCTATGGACAAGTCACTCCTCAGGCGGAGGATGAAGCTCGCTGCCTCCTTAAAGACTTACAGCTTCAGAAACTCTCTCCGGGGGCATTCTCAGTTGGAGTCCATCTGATGGGCGTGGTGGGCCCGAAGAAGGAACACATTTGTCTTGGAAGAAGGACAGGCAGAATTCTGAGAATCAAGGAAGATGTGATTTCATCCCATGAACTTTGGACATGTTACAAGAGAGACTAGTTCCTGCAAAAGTATACCATGCTTGCAAAAATAGTATGTCAATGACAAAAAGGAAGACCCTCATTAACATGGATAAACGCAGTGGCCACAATATTATTCTGTGTTTGAACGCAAACATAGAATAATAAGGAGGAGGCAGGACCGCCTGTGTTTAGTTCTTTTTTTATAGAGAGAGTCCTGTCAATCACAACCAACTTGGGGCACTTAAAAATAGTAACAGAAATTATTTAATCAATTATTTATTCAGTTAAACTCTCCACTGGAGGTAGTATGCTACAGTTGAACAAAATCAGTGAGACAGTAAATATTCTATTCTATTTCTTAGCATTAGTCTTCATTTTCTCATATGTAAAGTAGAAATAATTAAACTTATTAATCTTCAGGCTGTTGAAGCTTACTAACTACTGGACACTGATGTTTTAGTGCTCAAAGGCATGGGAACAACTGAAATGAGCAAACCTGTTACTGTACGCAACACATGTTCATTTTAATTTGGTTGTAAGGGACCACAGGACATAAGAAAATATTTCAGTAAAAAAAGAATTGGCATCTGAATTGACTCTTGAAAATCAAATTGGATTTTGTCAGAAAATGTTCTTGGATAGGAAAGCCTATACAAACCATAGAAATGCAAGCTGTACTGGATTTTTCTGTTCTCTTAATTAGGGAGCTCTAAGAAAACATAGAAAGTAAGATATTCTTACTTTTACTATACATATATACTATACAAGAATCCGTTGTTTACAGGAGGTGCCTTATTGTGCAATGCCTACCTGTATCAGGGGTGTGGTGATTTAAGGGTAGAGATTCCCTCACTACTGTGTTAGTGCAAAGACTGCCCCGTCCCTCATTATGATTTCGAAAAAGAGCTGGTACCAATGGAAACATGGATTGGAGCTAAAACAGGCTGAATTTCTTTACAGGGTAGGCACGATAAAAAAATGCAACTGATCACCTTGCAAGGTCATGACACCCCTTCCACTGAATCATGTTAAAAATACAATAAATGTCTATCTGTCAGGAATTGCTCAATCTTACTTGGGTGGAGAATAGAATTGGTGGCCTCCTGAGAGTCCTGCTAATTACATGGTTACCAACGAAGGCAAAATGAAAATTAATGAAGATGAAGATTCTGTTTAAATCATGCTTTAAAAGTATTTCTCAAAAGCATCGTTTACCAATAGTTTTTGAATAAAACAAAAATGTTTCTTAGATCTACATACTCAAGTTCCTTTGCTATCTAAAGGTTACCCCTAAGCCTATCCCACCTGAAGTCTGTATGATAATCAGGCCAATTGTTTTTACCTCTGCCTTTGTAGCAAGCTCCCCAATCTAGATGCACTTCTCTGTCCTTTTTCTCTGAAGCTCCTGTAAGCCTACTCATGTCCCACATATAGTGCGTGAGTTACATATAATCCCTCTAAGCCAGTGTTATTAGCACATTGTACCAAGTCAAGAAGAATAGTTCTCTGGCACACACGCCAATTCTTCCCAGAATGCATATTACTGAAAATAGGTTGTTATTCAGTTTTGCTTGTTTGTGTTTTGAAGATAAGTAACACTTTTAGCTCAGGCTTTGGGGAGGAGGATATTTTTTGTTTTGATAAACGAATCCTCCATCATGGAACGTAACCAAGATTGGATAATTTGCCACCTTGAGAAGGTGGCAACATAGCAAATTGTTAGTATTTGTTTCCTCACTTAGTACTTTTAAACCTTAAATTATTTGCCTGCTAAGAGGATTATCCTACAGAAATATTACATACAACATTGACAACACGGTCTGAGATTTTCTCCTGTCATCATTCCTTTTGGCAGATAAAACTCAGACCTTAAAGAGCCACTGGTTTTTAAAATAACCTATTTGGAAGACCATATTTTATTCTGCACATCTCTCACGAACAGACAAGAGATATTCAGTTGACAGAACTTGATTATTTTCTCATAAAAGATTTTATAGAGCTTTGTAAAAAAGGCGTGACTTCCAAACTACACAGACCCCTAGAAGAGAAAGATAATTATGATTCATTGAAAAACATAACAAATTTGAGAAACTGAACCAAATCAGAGGGGTGAGAATTAAACAGAAGTAAATAAATACCGAAGTTTCAGTTCAAATGTTTTAAGGTTTTGAAAAGCATTTGGTTATTTTTCACAGCCTTCATATTGTGAATCAGTCACTTTAAAAAGCCAGAATTATAATAGATGAGGCCCTTGGGGATACCATGGCATGGGACATCTTTAAATTGTTTTTTTTCCATATATTTGACCAAACCAATCATTTTATATAGAAAATAAATGGTTGTTCATGCCACCAAGCTGATTCCAATTCACAGCAACCCGAGGCCCCCCAGAAGGAAACACTGGCTATCCTGCGCCACCCTCAAAAAAGAAATACACCCACTGGGTAAATCAAATGGGCTTTTTCCTTCGCTGAAGATAGCCACAAAAAGCATATAAATATATAAAAAAAGAATTGGTAGCATGTTCTCTAGTTTTTTGTTATTTGTTGCTCACATTTTGGCTTATTTGTGACGTGGTGATGAGTCTTCGAAGCAGATGAGGAAGGCTCATGATGATTTGTAAAGCACAAGAGCTTTTCTAGATTTAGCATTCTCCTTTTCAGAATGTTCTGAATTTGAATATGTGGGGATGTTTATGGCCTTGGATTTATGAAGTTTCAGGACTATTTATGTCTTTAGAGAAAAATTATTTTTTATATTCTCAACTAACTCAGGCTGTCTTTTATAAGTGTAAATATTATGTGCATATGAAAATATTCATAATCTATTTACATAAATGGATGAATCCTTACAAACTAGAATCACCAACAGCAATTTAGGAACTACTAACCTAATATAGTAAACATAATAATCCTAAAACCTCAGAGTACCTCAAGGTTCTGCCACTGTAGACTGTTCTATTGAAAGAGATCAAGATTTGGATCCTGCAGTTATTTAATCCCACAGTTTTTAATCAATGCTAAAACTAATGTCATGTGACATATAAGGACACAGGCACTTAAAAATCATATTGGATTGATTTCCACACAATGTTTAATACTAATAGGACTCATACCCATGCAGAAGCTCCTTTCTAGAGATAGCGCAGTTATCCTAATCACTGACATTCAGAGATGGGCACTAGGGAGTTGGTTCATATTATCTAGTTCTGAAGATGAACTAGAGCACTTTCTTAGTACCGAGTATGGTTTCAAACTTATCTTGGCTGCTGCCAGCTTTGTGAACCTTCATCTCCTACTAAAACATTTATGAACTTCTACTCCTGTATGTCAATCGGTGCCACCCCCCACATGTTTTTTCCCCTTGAGATAAATTAATTTCCACTTAATCTGGACAACAAAGAATCGGTGACCATTAAGTTGGCACCAATGCATGGAGACTTCATGTGTGTAAAAACAGAATTGTACTCTGTTTTTGGTTATCCATGATTGGGTTTTCAGCGGTCGATCACCAAGGTTTTCTTACAAGGAGCCTCTAGGTAGACTTAAACCCCTCACCTTTTGGTCAGTACCAAGCATGGTAAATATTGGCATTACTCAAGGTCTTTTAAGACAAATGGATTAATATCATCGCCACTTTGGGATTTTTGCACATATGATCACACTGCCCTCTAGAAAGATTGTGGTATGGATATTACGATATATATTCCAATTGGAATGTACATTCTCTGGAATATACTCATTTTAATGTTCTTTTAAATCTCTATTGACAAAATTACAACTATACTTTTTAATAGCTTCAAGTTGAACAGTAGTGCATATTTGTACCATTTGTACTGGCTCATTTGTTAATTACCTATTCATGAGCTTTCTCCAACTTCCTCCTGGAGTCCTCTTTTTTATTTAAAGTATTTATTATTTTTCATTACATATAAAATTCGACTTATTGGCTTGTATTTCTTCCCTTCGGTGATCTTTTCTCTCTGTCACTCTCCCTTTCTTCCTCCCTTATTTCCTCCATCCTTCCTCCGCCTCTCATTCTCTCTCTCATTCACTCTTTCTTTTTGGCCATAGAGTTTTGGTTTCATTTTAATTTTTATGTGGCTAAAATTTTCAACTCTTTCCATTTATGCTTTCTGTCCCTTATACATGCTTAAGAAAGGCCTACATTGCTCCTTATTAATTAACTTGGAGCTTACATCGTTTAATTGTTTTGTCCAAAAGACACCTGCATTTATTTTTCTGTATATTTTGCTTATGTTCCCAAATAGATTATTGGTAAGGCATTAGATTGTACCTCAATTGTCCCCTGTGGGAGGGCATTAGTTCCTAGTTCAATGCTTTCTATATCGAATGAATTCATGTACTCATGATACATGTCCATCATCAATACATCATGTTGTTGAAGGTATGTCAGAATGGGCACCTTTATCATCTATTGTTTGGTATTAGTTATTATAATCTTCCTGGAGGATAACTGATTTTATATGCCAAGAGTCTTTATGATATAATTTCGCTTTTCAGAAGTTGTGGTACTTACATAATCTGGTGTCCATTTGGAACTCGAAAGGATTAAGAGTGAAGAGGTGGAGTCCAGTCTTTCATTCAGTTCATAGCCAATGAGGCCTCTGTGTGGGGGTATGACTTTCTCCAGAGAATTCTGGGAACTCTGGTATTTCCTCCTTGGAGGTTGGAGACTTTTCTCTCTCTCTCTGATGACTCGCTTGGAGATACTTTATTGACAAGAAACATGGTGCTATGCCCTGGGAGCTGGAGAAGTCACATAGACCTACCCTGATGCAACCAGACCCCTGCCAGCGCTGACATGCTTACAACCCCACTGGATCCACAAGACTTTCAACCCCTCTGGCCTGTGATCTTCCTGAATTCAGCATCATTGTATGTATGCCATGAGTCTGAAGAGGACTTTACAGATTTGTATAAGACATTTTAGGCTTATGAAATGATCAGGACTGGGCTGGGAAATTTTCTCAATATTCAATTACTCTTGCTTTCTTATACACATATGTGTCTCTATGAATTTGTTTCTCTAGTTTACCCAGACTAACAAAGATGTATAATAAGACATACACATCAGAGTGAATGTACTTGGATTTTCTCCAAAACTATCAGTACCCATAAAGTCAAAGAAAATGGTTGCAGATGATGCACTGCATAAAGTATGATACATTAATATATTTTAATTCTATAAAATAATGTAATTGAAGAAAATTTCTGAATTACAAATACACTCATGAAACAATCTAACTTGAACTTTTCTTTTTACATCTTTGCCTTACTCCCAATAGGTTCTATGATTGTCCTTCTATTCTTTTTTTTAGAAAACAATTTTATTGGCATGTAGAAGCAGAAACTTATTTTAACATAAAGATTCTATATGCCTATAGTAGAAAAAGTTCAAACAGTATAGAAACATGTTTCATATGTGAAGTAAAAGTTTTCTTTCGGCCCTCAGCAATAACGACCACTAATAGTTTCTTCTGTGTATTCAGTGACTACCTCAGTACTTAAATAATGCATGTTTATAATTCTATTTACTGTGGAACCTTAGGAATCTGGAACACTTTCACCATCTCTAGATTTGGGGTCATTCTTTTAATTTTGAGGGATCACAAATATCATTAGAATAGCAAATACTGGTATGTATTATCTATGTATAGAACTAAAATGTTTGTAGCATACACATACATATCAAAGACATTTTAGTGATTACATGTTATATATGACATGTATGTGACATATGTGTGACACATATAGGTGTGGGAATTTGTGATGCATATATAGATATGCATACATACACACACACCATATGACTCTTCCTGAGACAGGGATTCAGGTGACACTTAAAAGATTAGTATATATAGCTTAAGCTTTGTGCTATTATATTTATATTTTATTATTCATCACCGATTATCTTTTTCTGATGCCCCTATTAGATGACAGTTGGAGCAGATGACTCTAATCTCTACTTTATATTTTCAATTTTTTAAAAAAACCTTTTTTCTGTTCTTGGGGCATTTATTTACATATTATTTTTCAGATTCCTAAGTACACCTTTAGTCAATTTTTATTTTTACATAACTTATCCAGTAAACATTTTTGACAAAATAATTTATATTGAAAATATCATGGCTTGGGTCACACATATCTCAGTCCTTTTTTTCTTTTTAATCATTTTTTTTCTTTTAATTTATTTTAACAATTTATTGGGGCTCATACAATTCTTTTCACAGTTCATACATATACATACATCAATTGTATAAAGCACATCTGTACAGTCTTTGCCCTAATCATAGTTTTCTCTTTTCTTCTTTTAGATTTTATTAGGGACTCATACAACTCTTACCACAATCCATACATATACATACATCAATTGTATAAAGCACATTCATACATTCCCTGCCCCAATCATTCTCAAGGCATTTGCTCTCCACTTAAGCCCCTTGCATCAGGTCCTCTTTTTTATTCCCCCTCCCTCCCCATTCCCCCCTCCCTCATGTGCCCTTGGTAATTTATACATCGTTATTTTGTCATATCTTGCCCTATCCGGAGTCTCCCTTCCCCCCTTCTCTGCTGTCCCTCTCCCAGGGAAGAGGTCACATGTGGATCCTTGTGATCAGTTCCCCCTTTCCAACCCACTCACCCTCCACTCTCCCAGCATCGTCCCTCACACCCTTGGTCCTGAAGGTATCATCCACCCTGGATTCCCTGTACCTCCAACCCTCATATGCACCAGTGTGCAGCCTCTGTCCTATCCAGCCCTGCAAGGTAGAATTCGGATCATGGTAGTTGGGGGGAGGAAGCATCCAGGATCTGGGGGAAAGCTGTGTTCTTCATCGATACTACCTCACACCCTAATTAACCCATCTCCTCTCCTAAACCCCTCTATGAGGGGATCTCCATTGGTCGACACTTGGGCCTTGGGTCTCCACTCTGCACTTCCCCCTTCATTTAATATGATATATATATATACATATATATACATATATACAGATACACATATATACACATACATATACACACTTATATCTTTTTTTTTTTTGCATGATGCCTTATACCTGGTCCCTTGGGCACCTCGTGATCGCACTGGCCGGTTTGCTTCTTCCATGTGGGCTTATTTGCTTCTGAGCTAGATGGCCGCTTGTTCACCTTCAAGCCTTTAAGACCCCAGACACTATCTCTTTTGATAGCCGGGCACCATCAGCTTTCTTCACCACATTTGCTTATGAACCCACTTGTCTTCAGCGATCCTATCATGGAGGTGTGCAGTCAATGATATGATTTTTTGTTCTTTGATGCCTGGTAACTGATCCCTTTGGGACCACTCGATCACACAGGCTGGTGTGTTCTTCCATGTGGACTTTGTTGCTTCTGAGCTAGATGGCCGCTTGTTTATCTTCAAGCCTTTAAGACCCCAGTTACTATCTCTTTTGATAGCCGGGCACCATCAGCTTTCTTCACCACATTTACTTGTTCACCCACTTTGGCTCCAGCCGTTGTGTCGGGAGAGTGAGCATCATAGAGTTCCAATTTAATAAAAGAAGGTATTCATGTATTAAGGGAGTGTTTGAGTAGAGGCCCAAGGTCCTTCCGCCACCTTAATACTTGACCTATAAATATAGACACATAGATCTATTTCCCCATCCTCCTACATATATTTGCATGTACATGTCTTTGTCTAGACCTCCATGAATGCCCTTTGACTCCTAGCTCTTTCCTCCATCTCCCTTGACTTTCCTCCTGCCCTACTACCATGCTTCATCGCCACCTGGGCTAGAGTATACCTCTTCTCTAAGCAACCTTACCCTTGATCATTTCCCACCAGGTCTGCCACTCCCCCTTCTCTACCATTTGGGGTCCCATGTTTTTCCCTTGTCCCTGGATTTGTTAACACCACTTCCTTACCCCCCCTACCCCCCACCCCAAGTCCCCCCAGAACTGTCGGTCCCGTTGTTTTTCATTGCGGACTTGTACAATGCTTATCATAATCCATCCATCCATCCATTGTGTGAAGCACATTTGTACATTTGTTGCCATCATCATTCTCAAAACATTTGCTATCTACTTGAGCCCTTGGTATCAACTCCTCTTTTTTCTGCCCCCTTCCCGCTCCTCCTCCCTCATGAACCCTTGATAATTTATAAATTATTATTATTTTTTCATCTTTTCCAATGTCCGACATTTCCCTTCACCCACTTTTCTGTTGTCCATCCCCCAGAGAGGAGGTTATATATAGATCGTTGTAATCATTTACCCCTTTTATACCCCATCTTCACCCTCCTGGAATCACTACTCTCACCACTGGTCCTGAGGTGTTCATCTGTCTTGGATTCCCTGCATTTCCAGTTCCTATCTGTACCAGTGTACATCTTCTGGTTTAGCCAAATTTGTAAGGTAGAGTTGGGATCATGATAGTGGGGGGTAGGAAGCATTTAAGAAATAGAGGAAAGTTGTATGTTTCATCATTGCTACACTGAACCCTGACTGTCTTGTCTCCTCCCCATAACTCTTCTGTAAGGGGATGTCCAGTTGCCTACAGATGGGCTTTGGGTCCTCAATCTGTATTCCCCCTCATTCACAATGATATGATTTTTTTGTTCCTTTTTGCCTGATAACTGATCCCTTTGACACCTTATGATCACACAGGCTGGTATGCTTCTTCCATGTGGGCATGGCTGGTTCTCAGCTAGATGGCCGCTTGTTTACCTTCAAGCTTTTAAGATGCCAAACACTCTGTCTTTTGATAGCTGGGAACCATCAGCTTTCTTCACCACATTTGCTTATGTATCCATTTGTCTTCAGCAATCCTGTTGGGAAGGTGAGCATCATGGAATGCCAGTTTAATAGAACAAAGTGTTCTTACATTGAGGGAGTAATTGAGTGGAGGCCCAGTGTGCATCTGCTACCTTAATACTAAACCTATTAATATATGTGCATAGATCTACTTCCCCATAATCATTAATAAGTATATTTACATATGTACATACCTGCATCTAGACCTGCACAAATGCCCTTTACCTCTACTTCTTTCCTCTATTTCCTTTTACTTTCCTCTTGTCCCACTATCATGTTTAGCTTTCCTTTGAGTTTTAGCACTTCCCTTTGGCCACATTACCCTTGCTCAAGCCCTACCAGGCCTCCTACACCCTCCCCGCCACCGACTTTGGATCACTTGTTGTTCCCTTGTCCCTGAGTTTGTTAACACCACCTCCTTTCCCTCTCCTCCCCCTCCCCATGTCCCCCTGGAACCGTCAATCCCATTGCTTTTTCCTCCAGATTATTTATCAAGGTATTCTCCCTTCTTGGTTCGCTCCTTTTGGGGTGTGGGGGTGTTTAGACCATGCTACTTCCCCACCATGTGACACCAGAAATGTCCTTTGTCACAGTCTGCTCCAGTAAGGGGACAGTGTGAAACATGCTGTTGTCTTTTTCCCAGTTCCCTCTGTGTTCCATTAGCTGCCTGCAGGGATGTCAGTGTGGGGTCCAGTCTGGCTCTCTTTCTCTTCCTCCCTCCTGGTCTGCATATGTGTAGGTGTGGCATGCTGGCCCCTCTCCCCAATCTGTAGGTTCAGTGTAGCTCTCCACCACACCCACTTCCAGGGAGGGGATCAGTTTGGCTCTGGTTGGGGTCAGCCCTATAGCGTTCTCTTTTCATGCCTCCTTCCATGTGGCCATGCTGTCCTCATGGTTTGGTGCCTCATGGTGGGGTCTGCATATCCACTCCAGACTCTGTGGAGATAAGACCAGCACTCTCCCCCTGGGCAGATTAGTGCCCTCTCCCTCTGTCATCATTTCGCTTTCAACACCACCTTTGTCTCCCTCCCTTCTTCTTCCTTACTCAAAACTCCCAGCCTTAGAGTGAATTCCAACTCATTGCAACCCTATGCACAGGATAGAACTTCCCCCTTTGATTTTTCTGAGACTCAACTTTTATGGGAGTAGACAATGTAATTTTTTCCTCATAAAGTGGCTGGTGAGTTAAAATCACTGATATATCTAGTTTGGTGTGTCTTTGTGTGTGTGCGTGCGTGCGTGCGTGCATATATATAGTTTGGGGTGTGTGTGTATGTGTGTGTGTGTATATATGGTTCACTATAGAGACATTATTGACATTTTATGCTAGAGAACATTAGCAATCATCACCCTGAATCATAAGGTAATTCTATTGATAATGTCAATAATTTAGCCAATGGTATGGAATTTGAAACAGTTGATAAAAAAGAGATTACATAAGTATAGGGTAGCTAAGAACTGCAATACATGAGTGTATGGTAGTTCTGGGCCATCATTCATTGGGCACCTTCAAGGCAAGCGATCTGAACCAAAGTCCAATGAATAGCAGTTCTATATCCTTGGTTTCACAACCAGTTGCCTATTTCACGCTACTAAATTTCAGCCATAATCCAAGGGCCAGAAATGAGTTTGAGGTAGAACCCAGTTCACTTAGAGGGGTTTCCTTTTGTGATTGGCTCACTTCGCGTAACATAATTTCCTCCAACTCTTCCCATGAAGAGACATGTTTCGTGTGTTTATAGTGCTTTTTGGTGATGCATAGTCCTCCATTGTGTGTATGTGCCAGAGTTTACTGATCCACTCATCTACCGATGGAAATTTAGATTGTTCCCATATCGAGTTCTTCTGGTGTAGCCTATAAAGGATGTTGTGCGACTCAAAAGAACAGGGTCTAATGTCCCAGTATCTCCTTTAGTATATGGCCTAAGTGACAGGGCTGGATAAATACTAGGTCACAAGTGTCTACTAAGGAACCTAGTGCCAGGCATTTTCTCCTCTTGGGTCCCACATATGTTTTGTTAAGCATTTTTTCCCCAATGGGAAGTTAATCCTCTCTGTTTCCCTAACAGTAGAAATGCACTTGCCTTCTCTGAGACATACATGTTCCCCGTCACCCCCGAACTTGCCTTGAATTTCTAGTAAGCTTCACTAATTACTGATAAGAGATTCTGTTGATTTGGAGTGACCTTAGTTCAATTGTGTATGGCAGCACCTAAATGGTTATCTCCCTCTCCCCTGATCTTGAAAAACTGACCTTAGCTGAAGTGAGGTACCCTCGCAAAGTGTTATTGAGAAACCACATGGCTCCCAGTTATCAGAAATAACAGTGTCTGGGGTCTTCAAAGCTTACTTTCAGACATGCAGCCCTTTCTGTGATGGTCCGCTAAGTCTACATGGAAGAAGCAGACCAACCTGTGTGATCCAAGGACTGTAAGTAATACCCTCCGAATCCACAGGAGGTAATGATATCAGAGTTTAGATTGTGAACAACCAGTTTGAAGAAGGCTATGGATGACAGTGGAAGCCCAAAATCCATTTGCAGGGTCCACACATAGATTAAGCCTCAGGTGAATCCCCTCTGACCATAAACCAGAGATGGAATAGCCTTGCACTCATGCAGAGTTCATTGAAAACTTGATTGTGACAGATGTAGTTAGGTTAAAGTTTAGCACCTTATCATTTGATCTCCCTTTTAACCCAATTTAAAGTTGTTCTAGTTTGTAATATGCTGAGCAAATCATCAGAGAAGCTGGAATATAAGAAGAGTGTGGCATCAGGATTGGAGGAAAACTTATTAACAACCTGAAATATGCAGATAATACAACCTTGCTTGCTTAAAGGGAGGAGAAATTGAGGTACTTGTTGGCAAAGGTCAAGAATTGCAGCCTTCCATGTGGATTACAACGCAGAAAGACCAAAATTCTCACAACTGGACCAGTAGGTAGACTCATGCTAAATGGAGAAAAGATTGAAGTACTCAAGGATTTGATCTTGTTTGGATCCAAAATTAATGCTCATGAAAGCAGCAGGCAAGAGATCACCTTGCTTTGGGTAAATCTGCTACAGGAGACCTTGGTAGAGTATTGAGCAACAAGGATGCTATTTTGAAAACTAACGTGAGCCTGAGGCGCACACACCATGGTGTTCTCCATCGCATCGAATGCATGTGAAAGCTGGACGTTGAATAAGGAAGACCGTAGAAGAATTGATGCATTTGAATTGTGTTTTGGAGGAAGAATTTTGAAAGTATTATGGACTGTGAAAAGGACAAACTGCCCTATATCAGAAAAAGTAAGGTCAAAGTGCTCCCTGAAGGCAGGGGTGGTGAGAGTTCATCTTACAACTTTGGAACATTTTGTCAGAAGTGACCAGACTCTGGAGAAGGACATAATGCTTGGTCAAGTGGAAGGGCAGTGGAAAAAAGGAAGGTCTTCAGGGAGAGGGACTGCCCCAGGCGCTGCATCAATGGGCTCAGCACGGCAACAAAGGGGAGGGTGGCACAGGACGCTGCCTTCTGATGTGCATTGGGCCACTCTGGGTTACAGCCAACTCCACGGCCCCTCACACAATTTTTAATATTTCCTGCTTTCTTTTCAATGCTTGTTTGATTTGATTTTGTTACTGTTATTAGATTTTTTTTGTTTCTTCTTTTCTTGTTTTTAAGACAGTGACTGGGAGCCTGGCAGGGGAGGTTGCTGGGAAATGAGGAACTAATAACAATGAGTCCAAGAAAGAAGAAGATGTTTTCCATTTGATTGTGGTGATCATTGTACTACTCTTCATGTTTATTTACTTGTATGATTTTTGAAAATAAACAATGTGCATAACATTAAAAATGTCTTCTAATGCAGAATGGCAGTCCCCTTTCTACTCCTTGCTACACATACAATGCCTCTCAAGGCAACGGTCCCAACCCTGTGAGACATTCCTTTGGCATTTACCTTAAACCTTATACTACAAATTCTTGATTTTTAACTTTTCCAATAGTTTGAGATATAACTCACATATCATTCACTTCCATAGTTCAGTCATATTTAAAAGAAGTTTCATAGATCACCACAATCCACTTTACTGTGTTCAACTCTTCTTAATATGATTGAACGATTGAATTGCATTTTATGTGGATTATGTATCAATAGAATTGTTTTTAAAACAATCACTGACCTTGTGATTGGTTGCTCAGTGCATAGCCTACTGTTCTGCTGGGGCTACTTGGTTCAATCCTAGAGCATCCTAATACCAAAGACTCTTGCCCTTGTGTACAACCTGTGATTTCCCAAGTTTTTCAGCTTAGCTCTATCAGGACTAGAATAGCTAGGCATGGCCTCATAGGCTTTCTAAGTGGAGGGAAGAATTGGAAAGGGATTGAAGGCCATAGTCAGAGATAAATCAGGTTTTATTTGTTGGAAAATGGGCAACCATCGAAAATGCCAGAACAAGGATGTGTTATGAACAGTGATGCCCTGGCTTTGACCTACCAGCGAATCATTTCGGGTACAATGGGAACCAGTTAAGGATTGTTGTAGAGCTTTTGAAGGGGTGATGAGGCTGAGAATTAGAGCAGTGACAGTGGGCATGGAGATAAGGAAATCATGTGCAAGAGGAAATCAGGGGAAAGACTGGAGAACTTGACTGTGGGTGTTACAGAAGAGTAAAGCTGTCCCAGAGACTGAAGAAATCCTTAAGGGTTCTTGAAAATGCCAATGGCCATATTGAGGATTGTCTACACAAGTCATCCATTTGAACTTCTTTGTGTTCATTGTCTGTCACTCTGTCTACATTGCCTATTTACACCTATTTAATGTATGATTTCGTTTTGCATCAATCATGTGTCCTGATTCTTCAGCAAGTGAAGCAAATGAGAAGAAAGAAAACTATATAGTATTTATAGTGCTTACCTACTGGAATATACCTGATAAATTCTTGCTCTGATGGGCAGTTTCACTAAATTACAGAGCCCCTGTTGCTTGTTTCTAGGTGACCTCTGCGTTGGGGATCAGCTTGTTATGCCCCACTGTTGTGTAAGACAATTTGATCCTGAGTGTTTTATTGGGCTTATCTTAGCTTTCTGTGTAGGTCACTCAAAGTCACATGACATAGATTTCCTTTTTAAAAGAATATTTGCCACAATAAAGAATGATCCGGCCCATAATATAGACCTCAATCAAGCAATCCTAAGGGCTGGCCAGCCACCTAATCAGGGGGCTATCCATGTCTCTGATTGTAGTCTAGCTGGCTAGCCCCCCTTTCTCCTCCTTTCTCTGGTGAGACAGTTACAAAAGGTGAAGAAACAGAAATGGCCAGCAGTTTAATTACCGCTTATTGGAAAGATCAGTTGAAGAGAACACACAGGCATTTCTCAGAGGGGCAAGTCCAGCTCTGAGGCTACTTTCTCATTACCAAGGAGAGGGCGACAACGGAGGCTGCCTCGGGGGCTGCAGGCCACGCATGGGTCGGAGCAGACAGAGACCTATTCTGATTACACTTGCAAATCTAAGGCCTTTGATTTACTCTCTTCTACTGTGTGAAGGGTCAGCTTTCTGGCCGCCTGTGGTTATGAGGCCCTGTCATCCGTTTCTCACAGCACACCCTGTACATTCAGATATGTTTGGTCCTCAAATTGGTTTTGGCAGCAGCAGGATAAGACTCATCTGAAAATTCAGCTGTCATTGGCAGTTTCTTATCAGAATTCGCCTGAATCTTCCTGAGTGGAAGTTGTGAAGTTAAGACTTTCAGGCGACGAGAAGGGGCTGTCTTCCACATCTCTCATAAGAGTGACCCGTTTTAGCAGTGGGACACTTTGTTGGGATTTGAGGACTTTGAAATGAATTTTGCTCCTGTGAAATTGGTAATATTTGCAACAATGCAAAGATCTCTCACCACAGTAAACAAAGCAATTAATGTGTCTTTAATTTGCACCTATCCAAACAGAAAGGGTACATTTATTCCATGTGACATGTAGACAAATTTTTCTTTAAAAACAAAGTTTCATGCTGTGACTACAATTAGTGTAATTGTCAGCTCTTCTCTAAAAACAAATATGTATTAAGAGAAATGCCAGCATTGTGCCCTCCTCTGGTGTGAAAATGAGACAATCAAAATCTATTGTAATTACCTCAGTGATATTATAATTAGCAATGATTAAGTTATTCCATGCTGCTTTTTTCCTCTTGGCTACAATTAAAAAAGTATCTATCTTTCTGCTGCACATTACTACTGATCATTTTACCTCAATCCTTGTCTGCTAAGTGGATAAATTAGAAGTAATTTTAAAGCCCAACTCCATTAAAACATATATCTTTCTATTTAACTACCTTAACCCTCTAGGTGCATCTGTGCTCCTTGCTGCTTGGTGGAAAACACACAGTTCCCCTGATTTCTTGGTCAGAAATCAAACATATTTTTAAAATAGACAGTTCTAGATCATGCATTTTTCACTTTTTAAAAAAGTACAGATATCTGAATGATATGATTAATCATTCAGCTTTCGCCAGCACGCTCATCTAGGTCCAAATCCATGTGCTGGGTAAAGACCAGGCCTTAAACTAAACTGCTGAACTGCCGGGCAGCTGTACCGTCCCAGCAAGGAAAGAGTCTGGGTAGATGGATATCTTTCTTTCCCTTTGGGTTACAAGGAGGACTGAATGAGTCCATTGTGACAAAGATATACATATTTCACAGATAATTTAATAGCATGTTTTTCTACTTCTTGTTGGTGGAGAAAACGAATTAACGAGGAAAAAAAAGAAGGTTCAATGAGAACGTGTGGCTCTGCTCCGTTTGGGAGTCCTAGAAAATAGTACCAAAAATCTGCTGATAAGGGATTGTGCATGCAGCACAGTAAAAGCCAAATGAGCTCAATTTTCCATATGCTTTATAACCACAGCTCTCTGGTTAACTTTTTTCTCTCCCGCTTATGAAAAAAAGCAAATCTTCAAAGTAGCACTTTTCAGAAACACTAATAAGTACTTAGCTTCCAAACTGACAAAGGCTAGCCATACAGCGAAATGAAGTTTATGGGTTTTTTTTTCTCTTGACATTGCTTTCTATATGAAAATGGTCTGTTGCCCTGGATTTACCAAGTCAACCCTCATTAACATCTTGGAGGCTATCCCCTGGAAATCCTAAAGATATAATAGAGATGCTGGTGCTCTTATAAAATTTATGCTCATGTCCAGATAATAGGGAGCACCCAGGTGGCTTTAGTCATGTTTTGTCAATTTTTGAAGCAAAAAGCCATTCCCTAAGGGTAGGGTTTACTTGAAGTACCCCACAGGGACAATAACGGATACAGTATATCATTTCCATTTTGCAAAGAATGGAAGCCTGTGGGCATTCCCTGTGTGGTGCTTTGGATGAAGGGGGCCTGGCTGCTAACTGAAGGGTTAGCAGTTAGAGCTCAGGAGACATTTCCCTAGAAGGCGCCCTGGTGGTGTGGTGGTTACCCACTGGACTGTAATCCACCTGATTGGCAGTTTGAAGCCACAGTAGCTCCTCGGGGGGGGGGGGGGGGGGAAGCCTGGGTGTTCTACTGCTGTAAACAGTCACAGTCTCAGGACCTCCCCCCCCGCCCCTGCCCCCAGGGGGTCACTATGAGACAGCATTGACTTGGCAGTGTTTGGGTTTTGGGGAGCATGACCTGTTGATCGATTTCTGTGGAGACAACAGCCGAGGCTGGTTTTTAGGGCCTCCGTGACTCAGAATAGACCCAGTGGCACCAATAGCAGCTCTTCTTCAAGAGAAACGGAAGAGGCAGTTGATAGGAGGAGAGGAAAATCCAGAGATAGGTGTGAGGATAGGAGGAGAGGAAAATCCAGAGATAGGTGTGAGGGCTGGGAGTTCACGTCACCCAATTTCGAGGGTCCGTGCACTCAGGTTAAATTGTTCTAAGCCAGCACTGATTTCTACATTTCAACTGAAACCCCATTTGGAAAAAGCTACTTTTAAAAAATGAGGCATTGTATAACTGCAAAATAATGTATGAAGGTGCTCTAAGTTGGACGGAACAATAAAAATGCGTGCGGCTATTTTATAGGAAGGCTGATCTTTGATTCGTCTCTGTTGGGCTGGTTTCAAAGTCTCTGGCCTGCGAGTCATGTGGAAGAGCACTGGGCTGGACTTAGAGCGCTGGAGCACCCCTCTTGGAATTCCGAATATATTTTGGAACCAAGGCACTTTCATTTTGCATTCGGCACAGCAGATTAGGTACCATCGTGTGTGTCTATTCAGATGTCCTAACTGAAGTAGAAAAAACAATCATGTTCGTGGTCAGCAGCCACCGCATGATTCATCTGGAGTAGTGTGAGTGACAATCGGAACTAGTGGACAACGCAAGGCCTCTAGACTGTATCCACATTTCTTGATTTACATACCAGCAAGACACATTTTTTTACTTGAGGTGCGGTGGGGAAACAAATGCTTTTCCTCATTTCATGCATTCATTACTTTTGTCAGAAATAATCTGCTTTTATATTCAAACTATTCAAAAATATCGAACAAGTCTATATAGTGTTACAGGAACAATCACACACACACACACACACACAGATGAGTATAAACAGAGACACAAACATGCAGACAGAAAACCACACACAGGCTATGAACAGAGAAATTCTACAGAACCAGATATTTTGAAGTCTCTCCCATAATGCCAAGGACCAGCTTGTTTAACTCTGATAGGGACATAAAGCACGGTTCCTGTTAATACGTACCCTCACTTGTGGAGGAGATGTGGGAATTGGAGAGCCCCTGGAGTTGTGGGATGCCCATCAATGCCTCTGTTTATGAAGTGGCGTCTTCGGGAATAAGCTGCTGGGACGCCTGACTGACTCTGAATACATTGTCACCCCCACACAGCTCCATTAGAGTGAGTTTTGTTTAATACTTATTTATTAGCAGTTGACAGCTATTTTAGTTCAATGGATATTACATTCTGGAAGAAATGAACCCAGAGCATGGGAAAGAAGACAACTCTGCTTTCTAGTGTTTTTGAAGTAATGTGAGATGAAAGGCCACGGATGGGTCTGTCAATTTCAGAGGCACATAATGAGTCCACCCCAAGGTGACTTAACATGGTTCATTTGGAGCTGGCCATTAAGGTTTATGGAGTGAAAGGATTGGGCATATCCTGATGAAACTTCCAGGAAGTCTTCTTTCTCTTTCCAGAGCATAATTCCTTCACTTGGACGCCTCCTTTTCACATTAGGGATAGTGAGGGTCTATACTCCCAGCTGCCTTTCACGTCTCCATTCATGCTTCAATCCTGGATCTCCGCAAAAACAAAAGCATCTGGTTTCCGTACTCCTCACAGTGTTAAGCTGTAAGAACACTACTGATCCCCTAACTGTTAAATTGAACAGAACACTCCTTTCTGGGGATTAAGAGGTTTACTGAAATAGTATCTGCTACATTGTTACCTAACCTTTTTTTTTTTTTTTTTAACTCACAAGTCTTCTCCCCACAAACATTCTTTCACTTTCAGGTCTACATGGTATGTATTATAGTCAACTCTATCTGGGTCTCATCTTCCTGTAAATAGTGTAGGCTTTCTAAATGTATCCATTCATTTTATTTTACATCTTAAATTCCAAACAAAACAAATCCCCTCCTAAGCTTTTTTAAGGGGGAATGGTTCAATTTTCATTATTTTCATCTCTCTGTGCTTTTTTTCTGCTTAAGAAAAAAGAAAGAAAGAAACCCCTTTGAGGCAGCCGGTGTCTATGGGTATTAGAGAGGGGGAAGCAGGGGCCAGTTCCATAGGAGAAGGTGTGGAAGTAGAAGGGGGTGGCATTGGCCTTGTAGTCCAGGGGGAGGAGGTGCCCGACGTGCTTGGCACCTAAGCTGGCCCCACCCAGGGCAGATGACTGCTTTAGCTTCATCAAGGTAAAGCCGGGGAAGGTGTTGTGAGCCTGGCTCTCTCTGCCTTGGGTGAGCACAGAGACAAACCCTTCCTTCAGCAGCTCCCAGCTCTTCCACATGGAGCCTACACACACAACAGGGAGCCCCAGTTGTCCTTGGAACAAGAGCGGGTCAATCTTGGGCAGCACAGCCACGATGTGTCTGGCCAGAATCTCCCCAGCCTTCCGGAAGATGTGCTGGCAAAGCGAGTCCCCCTGTTGAGCACCTTCTGCAATTGTGCGGCAAAACCCAGCAATCTTGCCTTTATCAAAGTCCCTGTACAGGTAGGTGAGGACTCCTACCTGATCTTGCACCTGGAAATAGTTGAACATGGCCTGTTTGACGTAAGCAGTGCCATGGGGAGGCGTCTTTAGGTTGTCCATGGAATCAAACACTGTTTTCACTCCTTGGTGTGCAACCCAGTAGGCTGAGCCCTCGTCTCCAATCATGTGGCCCCAACCCCCGCAGCCGCTCTCAGAGCCGTCGGGGTTGATGAGTGTGCAGTTGGAACCTGTCCCAGCGACGAGCACGACCCCGCCGTGGGGCACAGCGGTGGCGATGGAGCCGGAGGCGTCGGTGGTGATAAGGTAGTTTTCACTCAGTTGAGGGAATTGTCTCCGCAGCTTCTCCACCAGGATCTCTGAGATGTCTTCCTGTCTCCCACCTGCCAAGGCCAGGCCCAGACTGCGCAGAGGCACCTCGGGGTCCATTTCTGCCTTTTGCTTGGCCCTGTTCACCAATTCATTGATCCTTTCCGCACAATTGTCTACCCCGATCTGCCAGTGGTTTATGCTGTGTCCGTCGGCCTCTGCCAGGATCCGCCCATCTTCAGAGAGTAAAAGGACTTTGGAGTGTGTGCCTCCCCCCTCCACGCCCCCATAGAGGGCAGCCATTGGGTGGCCCAGCTGTTGACTTCCTTCCCACCTGGCGCTACCGGATCTCCAACCGGCTCCGCCCTCCTGGCAGCACGCGACCACCACGCGCTCCTACGCCCACCTTTAAAATGTCAACGTTAATGCATTCAAATAGAACACTCTGGAAGTTTCCCTCTGAAACACACAGTGTCTCCGGGATTCGGCAGCAAGAGGTTTGGTTTAATAAGTGTATAAACTTTCCAGCCAGAATTCCTGGGTTCTTTCTAATCTTGGCTTTGACGTACTCCCTAGTAAAGGAAACAATGTTACTTAATGTCATTATTAAATAAATTAAGATGCACAAGAACTCTAATTTTAAAAAAGGGACTTAGGTTAGTTGGTTAGGTGTGGTCAGTAATAGTCATGAGGAAGTCAGTAATATTCATGAGAAATAGCTACTGAACAAGGACTTCGCTACTATTGGTAATTGACCAAACCAACCCAAACTTACTGCCACCAAATGGATTCGGACTCAGAGCAGGATTGGAACGGCCTCTGAGTGTCTGAGACTGGAATCTTGTATTTATGGGAGTAAAAAGTCTCATCTTTCTCCCACAAGTATTACTACAAGTTGTTCATTGTTTAGTATTTTAAATCTATGTACTACATAGTTCCATTCTCATATTTTATTCAAGACAATTGCTAGCTCTTGGTCTTTCTATTATTTCTAGTGCAATCTATTCTCTGTTCTCCTGGGTTTGACTCTAAATTTGATCGATGTGTGATATAATTTTTGTCCCTTAAAGTCCTTATCATAAATTGCTTATTTTTCCCTATCATGCTGAATTTTCAATTTCAGGGAAAAAATTTTGGTTTTATTCTTTACTTTCATAGTTATCCATATATATTAATATATGCATTTAATTAAATGTTACAAAAACGTCACACTCAGCATTATAGGGTTATTCATTTCATGTCATTTATTAGGT
Organism: Tenrec ecaudatus; assembly: GCF_050624435.1. Taxonomy (NCBI): domain Eukaryota; kingdom Metazoa; phylum Chordata; class Mammalia; order Afrosoricida; family Tenrecidae; genus Tenrec; species Tenrec ecaudatus. Next base: position 14,114,767 of record NC_134538.1, read on the forward strand.
ATTATCTTAGGCTGTTGTTATTGTTCTTTTATCCATCCAACTGGCAAAGAGTTCAGGAAGTTCTGGTTTGTTCCACTTTTCTCACTTGAAGAACCCTACAGGGAGGTGCTTACTAAATTTATGTTCAATTCATGAATGTGAATTAAGTCTTATTTTGGACAAGTTGTTCATTGCTAACAGAATTCATTTATTATTCATTTCAAACTCACCAATGGGTTAGAGCGCTTCATTTCTTACCTGACGCATTGGTGATATCTGTTTCTCCCTGGTCTTTTCCATTTCACTAAGCGTCACCAACCTCGACACACGTGCTCAATTCACACATCTAAAAGTTATCCATTGTCCTTCCGCTCATTGCCTCACATCCAATACATTAGAAAGTCTTTATTGCTCTAGTTCTAAGGCATAGCCTAGATCTGCCCACTTCTTTCCATGTCCACTGCCCTCTGGTCCAAACGGCCATCATGTAATATTGGCTCTCTGGCGACAGTCCCTGATTTTACCTTTGTTTCTCTTCTCATCTACTACATAACTCAACAACAAGTTCGGTCTCAGAGAATCGCTTTCCCTTTAAAAACTCTTGAACAAGACCCTATCCATTGCATGATCAAATCCTGGCTTCACAGTCTAGCCTCGCTGCATCTAGGACAGCAGGCCTCTAGGAATCACTCCAGACTTTTTTTCTTCATTCTTCATTTTGAAAGCTCTCATTTCACATACCACAGAGATACCACAACACCAGTCGCTCAATGTAAAATTCCTTTCTCTACTCAAATAGCACACCGCTCTAAATTCACAGGGTCCTCCTAGTCATCCTTCATGCCACTGCTTACGTGGCACTGCGGGCGTGGTGTTTTCTGTGACTTCTCCACCCAGGTCACTGCTTCCTCCCTTGAGCCATTTCCAACCCCTGCACATGCCTCTCTTTCAATGCTCATCAAACTCCAGTATGATTATATCTTTCTCTTCTTATCCTCCTCAGAGTTTCTTGAGGAAAGGTACTAAGTTTTATTCATAAGTACAGGCAGTGGAAGATATCTTTGTTTCTTGCATAAAGAATGTTAGCCACCTCCTCTCTGAGGAGACTCCTGACACAGTTTATTGTTAAGAGTCATAGCAACCATTGAAATGTGCATTTGCAAGTAAAATGATGAAAACACTCCTTTGTAGTAGTGTAGAAGCAGTATAAGATAATCAAATTAGTAAAACATATAGCGATTTAGAAGTCAACACTGTCTTTAAACATTCATCGTACTTAAATGCAGCACATCTCAGATCTGAAGACTCTTCTAGGTTCTGCCTTGCTACTGTCATCATCTGACTCCAATTAACATCATTCTATGTTGATTTCAGTCATCTATGATTAAATCATCAGAATGGCTTTCTCTGAAAACAAAAAAGTCATTTAAATAATTTGTATAGACACATTACACCAACAAATACAACCAATCCTACGCAATCCTGTAAAAAAAAGGGTGTGGGGGGGGGTGTCCGCAAGATTTATATGTTAGCCCATGGCCTGCCTTTTTGTTTGTTTGTTTTTACAACTAATATTTTATTTATTTAGTTTGCTTTTTCATTCACCCAAGTTACAATTAAACTTTCCTCCAGGAAGCCTCCCCTGATATCACTGGATAGATCTAAGCATTTCCTCCTCTGCCCTCCCCTTCACTAGCCGTCTACTATGATCTGATCAAGCTCAGTGGTCTTACTGGAGAATAGGCACCGCTCTATCTGACTCTGCTCTGCATCACCAGCACATTCGGCAGCGCCTGCTGCAGTGTGCTTCATCTCCATCTGCTGTACAAGTCACGCTGAAACGCAATACTGGGCTCAGTGGAGATCAATAACCTAGCTGCTAGCTTCCAATCATAACTTTCATCCCAAGAAGTGTTCTTCCATGGACTGTATCGCCCTGGTGCTGCAGTGCTTACCTGTTGGGCTGCTAACTACAAGGTCAGCTGTTCAAAATCACCAGCTGCTCCACAGGAGAAAGATAGGCTTTCTACCCCAGTAAAGAGTTACAGTCATAGAAACCCACAGGGCAGTTCTCCCCTGTCCTAGTAGGTTGTTTTGAGTTGGAATCGACTCGCAGTGAGTTTGGTATTTTGGCATATCTTCGTAGCTCTTGACTATCATCTCATTTCTGGTAAAGATTTAATTAATGAATAACTCGTTTTCATCTGAGTGAAATCTCCATTATCCCTTAAAAAATTAAACAGATAGTTTGCCCACTAGGAGCAACATTATGTGTGTCATTTTCAGATTTTCCCTTGAAAACAATACATGTTACCATATTTTAGTGCTGGCGAGTTTCAACTTGGGTAAACTCAAGTTAATTTTAAACAGCTTTTCATCTATAACTAAATTGAGGCTTGCATCTAAACTTTTTATACTGAAATCTTTGGTTGAAATTTGGGAGGCTCTGCCCTCACATGTTTTATTTTTACTTAAATTGAATTATGTGGTCTAAATAAACATATATGCTTCTACCTCATAGAAATTTAATGAGATTGACCTTTTTCAGCTAATATATATTTTACTCAAAAATATAAGAGAGAATATGTAAAAACGAAAAAAAAATTCCACCAAGAGCATTATTAGTGTCATTCCTACTTGGAGTTAGGATAAATTGTTTTAGTGTCTTTGAGAACAAGAAATGTAGTTGGAAGGAACACTCAGTACCCCTGTAATTAGAGCAGGAAAACTAGTAAGTAGGTTGAGCTGTGTTTCTTTTTGTCCAAATAAAAGAAAAATAACAATTACTGTCCTTCAGTCAATGCCAACTCATAGCAACTCTGTTAGTCTGGGTAGACTAAAGAAACAAATTCATAGACACTCATATGTATATAAGAAAGAGGTTTATATACAAGAGCATTTGAATATTGAGAAAATGTCCCAGCCCAGTCCAGATCATTTCCATAATGCCAATATTAGCTCATATGTCTGATACCAATCTATAAATTCCTCTTCAGACTCATGGAATGCATGCAATGATGCCAAATGCAGGAGGATCACAGGCCAGGGGGTTGGAAGTTTTATGGGTCCAGTGACATTGTACGCATCTCAGTGCTGGTAGGGGTCTCTATGTGGCTTCTCCGGCTTCAGAGGTCTGGTTGCATCAGGGTAGGTCCATGTGGCTTCTCCAGCTCCCAGGGGGTAGCGGCATATGTCTTGTCAGTAGAGTTTCTCTCAGGGGGAGAGCAGAGAGAGATGTGTCTCCTGCCTCCAAGGAGGAAATACAGGAGTTCCCAGAAGTCTCAGAAGGCCATACCCACACAGAGGCCTCATTAGCTATGACCTGATTAATAGAGTAGACTCCACCCCATCATTCTTAATCCTCTCAAGTCCCAAATTGACACCAGATTATGTAACTACCACAGCAACTTTGTAAGGCAGGGTAGAACTGCCCCCTGTGGGTTTCTAAAGCGGTAACTTTTTTTTCTAAAATGGTAAATATTAACTGCTGTAGAAAGACCTCTTTCTCCCTTGGAGAACAGCTGGTTTAGAACTGCTGACTTTGTGGATTGCAGCCCAGCGAATAACCACTATGCCACGTGGACTCCTCCTTTTGTTCATAGGAAAGATTAATGTCAATAAAAGTAATGTCTGGAAATTGCTCACTCCAAGGGCTGTTAATGGGTTAAGGGTTATTACCTTCGTGATTTTGTTTGTTTGTTTACTTTTCTGGATGTAATAAGTCTTCTGAATTGATTGCGTCCTTACAAATTGAGGAAATGAGTTGAAAGAGAGCTCCATTCAATATAATTATAACATTTAAAATTTTAAATAAAAAAATTCTAGATAACCCTTAGATATTTCTAGGTATGGCAAGGCTTATAACTAAACACAGTTTGTGAGTTACGTGATTTATATACTTTAAATAATAAATACCATTTCCATATTCCAGTAACACATGATACATTATAAATTCTGCTCTAATTTATAAGTGCACACATTTTATAATTTCCAAACATGAATCCTTTTGGTTTAATTAACTATCAAGGCCCCTCTATTGGCCATTTTAACAGAGATTTTGCTGCAAGCTGTTTCAGTATGAGAAACAGCCAAAACAGATGGGAAAGTGCATTAAAAAAGTATGTGGAAAAATGGAATGAGAAGATAATAGAATTTTTTCATAAACTTTTTGAAGAGTACTTGTATTTGTAGAAACAAAGTTTAAGTGGATTTATCCTACAGTGTGTCTCATAAATTGCACAAGAAGCAAGTTCTGGGATATGCAGCTATCATGATTTCCTGGAGAAATCCCAGTGTATTTCATCCTTGGCAATCTTCTTTAATGTTTTAAAAAGCAGAGGTGTCACGTTCCTGAGTAAGGTATACATGACTCATGCCATGGGCTATTCAATTACCACACACGCATAAGAAAAGTAATGATGAAGAAGAGAACCCAAAGCATTTGAATTGTAGCATTATCAAAAATACTGAATATACTATGGGATGCTAGAATTATGAACACATCAGTCATATATTAAAAAAAACAAAACACCCTTCAGAATGATTCTTGGAAGGGTGGAGGGTGAGACTTAGGCCTCTCTGTACTTTGGACACATCCCTAGGAAAGGTCAATCACTAGAAAAGTACAAGGTTTGGGTAAGTGTAGGGTCAAAGAAACAGAGAGAAACCCTCAACGAGGTGATTTGATACAAAAACCATAACACTGGACTCAGACATAGCAATGGTCATAGGGATAGTGATGTGTCACCATGGATCAGAGTCAACTTGATGGCTATACATGTGTGTGTGTGTGTAATTATATATATATAGTTATATATATAGTTGTATACAGTTACATGTATAGTTATATTGAGCTACATGTGGGTACGTGAATCCATGTGCATATATTTGAATATAATTCTATGATGTTGTTGTAGGTGCTATCAGCTTGGTTTAGCCTCATAGAAACAGAATAAAATGCTGTCCATCTTGCAACAGCCTCACCATCATTACTAAATTTAAGCTCGTTGATGCAGCTGCTGTGAGAACCTGTTCTCTAGGGGTCGTCCTCATTTTCCTTCATCTCTGTTGTACCAGTCATGATGTCTTTCCCCAGGGACTGGTCGTTCTTGATAAAATGTCCAAAGTACATGCTTGAGACAAAGTGTTCCACTTGTAAGGAGCATTCTGCCTTTACTTCTAAATCAGACATGTTCACTCTCTAACATTTCAGACATGACAAATATGCGGATTTTTAGTTGAATACCTCATCATTCAAACACATCAGCTTTCCTTTGATCTTGCTTATTCATTGCCAGATGTCAGCATGTAAAAGAGTTGATTGAAAAGCACCTTTGTTTTCCATTTTTAAATATATTTTCTCTTTAACACTTTAAAGAGGCCTTTCGCAGCAGATTTTCCCAATGCAAAACTTCATCTTATTTCCTTAGTAGCTACTTTCATGAATGTTGACTGTGGATCCAAATAAGCTGAAATCCTTTCAACTTCAGCTTTTTCTCCATTTATCATGATGCTGTTTACGAGTCCAGTTTTGAGGAATTTTCTTTAGCTTGAGATTTAATCCATTCTTCAGACTGTATACACAGAATATATTATCTATACAATATATAATACATGTTATATATCAATCCATGTCCATGAATGCACAAATCAAACAGTATATTTCATTGGGCCTCTTTTAAAGTGCTAAAGAATTAAAGATATTACTTTGAGACTATGATGTGTCTGACTTAAGATGTGCTAGCTGTTTTTAGTCACCTCATATGTTTGTGAAAACTGGACAATGACTAAGGAAGATCAGAGAATAATTGATGCAGTAGAATGATGACATTAGCTAAGAGTATTAAAATTACCAGGGGCTGCCAGAACATACAACTTTGTCTCGGAAGAAGTAGTAGAATGCTCTTTAAAATTGATTTGGTTCCTAAGAATCTGCCAAGTAGGAGTGGTCTTAAATCAGGCATTCATACATTGTCGGTTTATTGTGATATCTGTATGTATATGTACACACTGTAGATTCATACACATATACACATATATAGAATACATGTGCTCACAATGCGCATGTGTGTACACATCGTGCATATACAGATATATGTACATACATGTAAACATATACTAATATATATGTCATAGTGGTGCTATGGATTAGTAATTGGACTGCCAATGGTTGGTGGTTCTAACACATAACTCCTCCTTGGCAGAAAGAAGAGATTGTCTTCTCCCATGAAGGTTTACAGACTTAAAGAGCCTAGAGAGCTGCTAGATATGAATGCTCTGGTCAAAGGTTGCAGCAGCACATTGACAGGGAACTGCCAGAAATTCCAGGTGGATTTAGAGGAGGACCTGAAACAAGAGATATCATTACTGATGCCAGATGAATCTTGGCTCATAGCAGAGAATACCAGAACGCTTACTTGGGTTTTATTGACTTTGAAAAGACATTCAACTGTGTGGATCATAATAAACTATGGGTAGCATTGAGAAAGAAGAATATAATTTTTAGAAAACTTAATTTTGCTCATTCAGAACCTATATATGGACTAAGAGTTAGTCATTTAAAGAGAACAAGAGAATTCATTGAGTGGTTGAAAATCAGGAAAGAAGTGCATCACGGTTCTATCCGTTCATTATATTGATTCAATCAATATGATGAGCATATAGTCCAAGAAGCTGGACTCTATGAATAACACTGCAGCAGGATTGAAGAAAGGAAAAAATAAACAAACAACCTCACTGCCATGGTGCCATCGTTGATTCATTGAGGCCTCTTGTGGGTTTCTAAGACTACAACCAGTTAGGGGACTAGAAAACTCAGTCTTTCTCCCGTGGAGCTTCTGGTGGTTTCAAACTGCCAAGCAGGTTACAACCCAATGCTTAACCGCTACCCTCTTAGGGCTACTATATCAGGAAGGCTTGCCAACAACCTGCAATATGCAGATGACACAATCTTGCTTGCTGAACGTATGGTGGACTTGACTCACTTGGTGACGAAAATCAAGGACTGCATTCCCCAGTATGAATTGAAGTGCAATGTAAGAAAAACCGAAGTCTTCCTACTGGACCAATAGTCATCATTTTAAATGGAGAAAATTTGGAGGTTGTCCAGAATTTCATCCTGTGTAGACCTACAGTCAATAGTCATAGAAGCTGCCATAAAGAAAGTAAATGATGCATTGCATCAGGCAAAGAAATATACTATACATGGGCTCTTGAAGATGCTGAGGAGCAAGCACGTCCCTTTGAAGACTAAGTGCACCTGTTCCAAACCGTGATCTTGTCAGTTGCCCCACGTACATGTGAAACCTGCATAATGAATAAGACCAAAGAAGAATGGAAGCATTTGAATCATGGTGCTGGTGAAGAATATTGAAAGTTCCACGGATTCTAGAAGAACAAGCAAATCCATCTTAGAAGAACCAGCCAGAATGCTCTTTAAAAGCAGGGAAGCTAGATTCCATCACACATTCCTTGGACATGTGATGGAGCAGATAAGTCCCTGGGAAAGAACATAGTGTTTGTAAAGCAGAGGAGCAATGAAACAGAGACAGACCCTCAGAGCAGTGGATTGACAGAGTCTCTGTAACAATGGATTCAAATATGACAGCTGTAAGGGTGGCACAGACCTGGGCAGTATTTTGTTCGTTGGGCACAGGGTTACTATGAATCGGAACCAACAATTTTGTTGATGGCACTCAACAAAAACAACAACATGAATCAAAATCAACCTGAAGCCAGTGGGTTTGGGGTAAACATATGCAACTATATTAAAAGTTCTCTTCCAGCCACACGGCCAAGTATCTGTCTTCCAAATTTCCTGGGATAGTGGAGTGGGTGATTCTAAGAACTCATCAGCTTGTTGAAACATTCCACTTGGTAGTCTGTCAAATGCCAGGAGACTTGCTCTTGGTTATTGCTTTCCGTGCTGCTTGGACTTCTTCCTTTAGCACCATTGGAGCCTGCACATATGTCACCTCCTGCAATAGCTGAACGTTGAATATATATATATATATATGATCATAAACAAGACATTTATTTTACAGATTTGGGACATGAGACATTTTCTGAAAGATTCCATTCATTTCAAAGGATTTAATAGGTTGCTGGACCTTAGAGGATCCTGTACACTTTATTCTTAATGAGACCTTGCTTGGAAGAGAATAGTCAAAGAGTGAGCCTTGTGAGCAGCTTCGCTGGTCCATGGCCAGACTTCCTCTCTGGGCGGAGTGTTTTCCACACAGCTAGGGTGTCTCCCCGGTGTGAACATTGCCATGCAGAAGACAGTTTCCCCTAGTGTGGAAACTCTCCCTGCATTGTGAGCAAGCATAGGCCTCCAGGCCTGTGTGGACTCTGATGTGAACGATGAAACTTCCTTTTTGACGGAAGCCTTTTCCACACCGATCACATCTGTAGGGCCTCTCACCCTGTGAACTCGTCTATGATCAGCAAGGTCACTTTGATTCCTGAAACATCTTTGACAAGTAATAACCTCATAAGGTCCCTGCTCAGGGTGGAGTCGCTCATGAACGGCCAGACGACCTCGTTGGCTAAAGCTTTTCCCACCCTCCAAAAGTGCCTTTAAAAGGCTTTTCTCCCCCGTATTGGCGGATGTCTAGCAAGATTTCCTCTGGCCCCGCACCTCTTTCCACAATGTGTACATTCCAGGGGCTTTTGACCAGTGCGGATTCGCTCGTGTAACGTTAGATTCCCTTTTTGCCCAAAGGATTTTCCACATTCCTGACAATTATAGACCTTCTGTCTCACTCCAGATGAATCTTCAGGTGGTGTCTTAGGATCTGGAGATTTTTGTTCCAGCTTTTCTCTTCTGAAAGAATTCTGGGACTCCCAGCTTGAGGAGCCGGTGGCCTCTGAGGGATCATGTATGTGGTGTTCTGTCATCACATTCACTGGGAAATGCTGCATTCTGGGCATATCTTCCAGGACAGTGCGGCAGGGTAGCTGATGGAAATCCAAACATGTCCACTCCTGCTGTATGCCCTCCATCACCACCTCTTCATGTAACTTTACCATGGGCTGTTCTTGGGCACCTCTTTCCTGTCCCTCTAGAATGGCAGTTCTGAGGAAGTATAAACGCTCCATAATGGTGAGGGAAGAAGGAACTCCTCCCAGCAGGGGGCGCACCCGCAGACAGACAAAGGCCACCCGAACCCACAGCTGCGCTGGCGCATGAGGAGGTGAACTGCTGATTCTGTATATTTTTATCATATTCTTTTGATGCTTCCTGCATCATGCAATATTCTCCTCATCGAATCTTTCAATAAGGCAACTCAAGGTTTGAATTTCACGCCTCAGTATTACATTTTACTTCACCTTCTCGAGTTTTCCTTTGCAGCTTTCAGTTCGGCTCTTTTACCTCATCATGTCTTCCACTTGTCGGACTGCTCTGCAATCGAGAGCAAGTTCCAGAGCCTCTTCTAGCATACATTTGGGTGTTTTCTTTCTTTTCTGTCTTATTTTTTATTGGGGGCCCTTACAACTCTTATCACAACCCATACATCTATCCATTGTGGCAAACACATGACCTCTTGCTTTCTTTTATTTTAAGTTTTATTTGCATTTATTCCACATATCGCAAAATTCAATCATTCAATCATACCAAGAAGAATTCTACAATCATTACCACAATCCATTTCAGACCCGTCCCCCATGATTATTGATTATTATGATTATTGCCTTCAAAATGAGTTGTGTAATCACCTTCATTTCTAGTTCTCACTCTTCCTTCTACCTCTCACTGCCCCTCATGATTTACTCCTGAAATCCCCTCCCCCTCCCCATTTCCTCCACCCTACAATTCCTTGCATCAGTATGATCCCTATGCATCCACTCCTCTGTGCTTCACAAACTGGGAAACCCAACACAAACTCTAAAGACCAAAAATGAAATGAAGTGGTGAGGATAAAACAATAGTAATATAAACATAAAAATACAAGCAATGAGTAAGAAAGAAAGGATCACCATCAATATTTTCAAAGCCAGGGAAGAAGTGTTTTGTCACGGAATAAGCAGCCTCTTGCTTTCTTCACGCGTGATGCTTCTGATGCCTTCCCCCAGCCTTTCAGGTCTTCTGTCACTAGGGCTCAGTACATGAAGACTGTTCTTGAGATGTTCTGAAAATTCAGCTGGGACACGCCCAAGGTTGTAATTTCGTTCTCACGGGCTTTTTTCATTTCTTTCAGCTTCAACCTGAACTTACATATGAGCAATTAATTAACTGACAGTCTATTCCACTGTTTCTGGTTTTAGCCCCTGATATGTGTTTCTCTATCTTCTCTTTGAAGAGATGTAGCAGATTGGATTTCTGTGTCTTACGTCTGGAGAAGTCCCAGGGTACAGTGGTCTCTGGTGTTGTTGAAAATGGTATTTGTAGTGAGGAAACCTTTGATCTTGCAATATTCTCTAATGTTACCTCCAGCCTAATTTTTATCACCAAGCCCGTACTTTCCAACTATTGCTCCTTCCATTGTGTTTCAATTTTGCATTCCAATAGCTCATAATTATCAATGCATATTGATTACATGTTTGAACAATTTCAGAACAAAGACTTTGGTATCTTCAACCTCTTCATCACTAGCTTTGGTGTTTCGTTCTTGGTCAACTGGCTGGAAGAGGTTCATGTTTGTACCTATTCCAAAGAAAGATGACTCAGCAGAATGCTCAAATTATGGTATATAACAATATCATTGATATCACCTGCAAGCTAATATTTTTCTGAATATCATCCAACAATAGTTACAGCAGCACATTAACAGGGAACCACCTGAGGTTCAGGCCAAATTTAAAACAGGTCATGGAACAAGGGATACCATTGCTAATGTCAGATGGATCTGGCTCAAACAGAGAATTCCAGAATGCTATTTACTTGAGTTTTGTTTACTATGCTGAGGTATTCAACTGTGCAGATCATAATAAGCTACGCGTAGTCGTAAGAAGAATTGGAATCCCAGGATACTACATTGCACCCATGTGGAACTTGTACATGGTTCAAGAGGCAGTTGTGGGAACAGAACAAGGGAATACTGTGTAGCTTAAAATCAGGAAAGATGCATCTTAGGGTTGCATCTTCTCACCATACATATTCAATCTGTGTGCTGAGCACATCATCAGAGAAGCTGGATTATATGAAGAAGAATGTAGCATCAGGACTGGAGGAAAGCTTATTAACATCCTGAAACATACAAACGGTGCATCCTTAGCTTGCTAAGAGTGAGGAGAATCTGAGGCACCCATGAAAGAAGACCCAATTCCTCACAAACTGATCAGATAAACAGAGAAAAAAACTGAAGTTTATGAAAGATTTCATCTTGTTTAGATCCACAATCGTCACTGAGGGAAGCAGCAATCAAGAGATCAAGGAAAGCATTTCACTGGGCCAATCTGCGGCACAAGACCTCTTGAAATGTGTTGAAAAGCAAGGATGTCACTTTGAAGGCTACGGCTCACCTGACCCACCTCACGGGATTGTAATTTACCTTATCTGCATGTGACAGCTGCATGTTGAATAAGGAAGACTGAAGAAGAAGCAATGCATTTGAATCATGGTGCTGGAGTAGAATATGTCCCTTGACCTGCCAAAAGAATACATCAATCTGTCTTGGAAGAAGTACCACCGGCATGGTCCTGAGAGGCCAGGATGGTGAGAGTTCATGTCATGTGCTGCGGATCTGGCGTCTGTCTCTGGGGAAGGCTGTCATGCTTGGTAAAGGAGACAGGCATCGAATGAGAATAAGGTCCTTGACGAGATGGACGGAAACAGTGGCTGCAATAATGGACTCAAGCACAAGAATACTGGGTAAGATGGCTCAGGGATTGTCGGAGTTTTGTTCTGCTTTATACAGGGTTACTTGGAGTCAGAACAGACTGGAAGGTACCCAACAACAAACGCCTATTTCTATATCTATCCACATATAATATATGATGTACAGAGATACATATTCCAAGGGGCTTCAAAAAGTTCACAGAAAATGGCATTGAAAGATATTGGAATAGTTCCACTAAGTGTTTGACCCCAGATGTGTATGATTACAGTTTATAGTCAAGAGTTATGCATATATAAAAATAAAATCAAAATGTCCTTCCATGAATTTGGTTCTGTCTCATATTGACCCCATGCATAGATAGCTCGAATTATATACAGTAGGTTCTATATAGTAAGTTGCTGGTTATAAACATGTAATTTATAGACAACTCAGACTTGCGCTTTTACATTCTGTAAATTTGCCTCCACTTTGAAAAGATGTAACCAAACCCTACTGTCAACAAAGTCTTCATGACGGTCACCTTCAATTACTGCAAGTCCAGCTTTTAAATCATGAGAAAAGCTTGGGGCCTCTTTTGACATTAAAATCAAACCTGCTGCCCATGATGTGAATTTCGCGTCACAAATTCAGCCTCTTAAACTCCAAATTGTGTGGGCATGATGAAAATGTTGGAAATAGATAAAGATTCCTGAATGATCAATGGTCAAAAAGTAATTCAAAGTCAAGCACATCATGAGCCGGAGGGGTTTCTGACAAAGCTTGCCCATCTTGTGCCGCGTGACTTCCCTGCAGCCTTGAATCTGAACACCGTGCATGTGTAGTTAGCCAAAAAAATATTATCACAGTTAAATACTGTGCTTGGGATACTATCGAAATCACTACCTTTATGAAAAGCCATGTTTGATTTCTGTAATTACTTTATATGTCTATATATCCAGAATCACATCAAAATGTCTCAGGCAAAAGAGGAGTCTAGAGTAGGAGATGATTTAAGAAGCCTTGGATGTGTCAGAATCTACTTGATGGCAGTGGGTTTGAGGGTCTATTAGCCATGGGTGGCTCTATGGCAGCTGAGCCAGTGGAGGAAGTCAGGAGGAGGAAGCATTGTGTGGGTGGGACGCTCCAGGACCCTTATTTTTCACTCTTCACCGTGGGGAGGAGAGGATCAGTTCCTTACACATTTTAGGGAAAATGTAAAAAAAAAGCCTGCTACTTCCCACTTATTTATTTGTTCATTTATTCATTCAACCTTTTTGGTATGATTTGGGTGAAAGTTTATAGGGCACACTGGTTTACCAGTTCACACATACTTTGTTGCTTGACATTGATTAAAATCCGCCGAACATTATAGCACTCATGCTACTTCCTCCTTGGACTTTCTATTTCTATTTGTCCTTCTTTCCAATAGGAGCCTTGATAGAGTAGTAGATTCTGCACTGGGGTGATAACTTCCACATCGGCAGTTCAAACCCACTAGCAGCTCCATGGGAGAAAGTGGCGGTTTTCTGCTTCTCAAAAGATTTACAGCTTTGGAATCTCAAAGGACTACTTGTGTTCTTCCCTGTGGAGTTACCATGAATAAGAATTGACCACATGACAGTGTGTTAGAGCTTGGTTTCCTTTCTACCTTCTGAGCTTCCTCCCTGGGGGGAAGGTGCTCTTGTGGTTTCCTACGGTTGATTCTGCAAAAGGACTAGTGTCTTCCTGATGGCTAACTGGTAGGGTAAGACGTCCTAGCATGAATGATGACTGATGCTAACCCAACCCTGAGCTGCCCTCTGCCTTGCATGATAGTCAGGAGCCCAGGCAGCAGCCCAAAGGTCCAATAACCAAACTCAACAATGACCATTCAATTTCCCAGAGACCTTACTGACAAATCAGAGGCTGTCCAGTGGACAAATCAATGAGAAGCCTGGCCGACCAACCAGAACACCAGAGAGAAGACCAATGCGAGGACTTGGTTGGGGCTTAAATTAGCCAATGGGACTCTGTTCCCAAGTCCCAGGAAGCTGACCCTAAGACCACAGCGTCTTTCTTGTAATAAAGTCTTATGTTGCCAACTCTTCGTAGACCCTTAAAGTATTCAGCTACAATTGCATACTATGCCATTTTACAAACCTCAAAGCACACATATTTCATTCACTACTTTTTAAAAGTATGTCTGTAAATAGATATGTATGTTTTCTAGGGCTACCTTATCAAAACACCAGAAAGCAGGTAACTTTAAACAAGGTCTAGTGTCTCACAAGTTCAAAGCCACATGTAAGTTGGGTCACACTGCCTCTGCCGTGTTCTGGGGAAGGCCCTTTCTGGGTTTTCTTGTCTGCCCCAGCTTTGGGTATCCTCGTTTGTCTCTTGGCTTGTAGATGCATGTTCACATGGCTGTCCTTTCTCTATCTTCATGTCATTTCTCTCTTTTATAAGGACATGACTCCTATAGGTTTAGGACCTAGGCTACAGGAGTAGGACTTCATGTTAACTGATAACATCATCAAAGATATTCTTTCCAAGGAGACTCATGCTCACAAGTGCCAGAAGTTAGGATTTTAACATGGATTTTTTGCAGAACAAAATGCAATCTACACACGTAGTTGTGTTCCATGACAACTACAAGTTCACAGTAATTGGTATGGTTCACACAGGACTTGTAAATCCCTATATAATAACACCTATCACATGGCTCTTCAGAGATGTATTTATTGCCTGTCTCACATTGTAGGTTTCTAGCCCCACATCAGTAGGGACAATCCCTTCTGTTATCTAACTCCTTGCTCTTTCAAGTGTGTATCTTGTAACAGCAGAAGAATCGAGGAGCTTGTTGGAAATACAGAACATTGGACACTACCGTAAACCTACTGAATTGGACTCTTTAATGAGATCCTGGGGGATTCCTATGCCTGTTAATGTTTGAGAATTGCTGTTCAAATTTTATGCCCAGATTTCAAATTTTCAGTATGGATTTATTGTATAGCTTAACTTATCTGTTAATGATCCTAAGGTCAATAGCCTAGCAATGATGGTTAGCTCACTACAAACTTTCCCTTTCTCTTCTTTACATAGTAGAGAGTTCATGTGGAACTCTATCCATAACTGAAATCAAAACAAACAAAATCATTGCTGTTGAATTGATTCTGACTTACAGCGAGCCTAGAAGACAATGTAGAACTGCCTCTATGGCTTTCTGAGACTGTCTCTTCAGGGGAGCAGAGCGCCTCATCTTTCAAACTACTGACCTTGTGGCTAGCAACCCAACATGTCACTCCAGTGCCACCAAGGATAGATCGAAAAAGGAATAAATAAAACCACTGAGAACTCAAGCTTCGTGGGGATGCTGCTGTGTTCCCAGCATCTCATACCCTGAAATCTAAGTCGCACGAATTCCAACCCAGGCCCATGGGTACCCGGAACCACCACAAGGGCTCAATTTTCTTCATTTCTGTGTCTTTCTCATTTCTGTACAGGCAGTTGGAGACTGACCCCAGCATCATCATCCATGGCCTTCTTGTTTCTCTGGTACAGAAAGTTAAGGGGTTGCTTTTCCTCCCTAAGATCCTTTTCTATGTCAGTGAGCTCCAGAGTTTGGGATTACAAGCCTTTCACAATCTGGATTCCTCTAGTCTTTCAATTATCATGCCTACCTCAACACCTCTACTCTAGACCTTTGCTTTATTTAAATCACACTCTTCTTTTGAAACTCCACTGTTTTGCTTTTCTGGGTCTTTGGGTATACCTATAAGGATTCTTTATAAGAGAATTGTTCTACAAAACCATACCCAAGGTGAATGGGGTTGGTGTTGGGGGGGAGCATGGAGTGGAGACCAAATGCCCATCTGTAGACAATTGGACATCCCCTCACAGAGGAGCCGCAGGGAAGAGAGGAGCCAGTCAGGGTATAGTATAGCACCGATGAAACACACAACTTCCCTCTAGTTCTTTGGTGTTTCCTTCACCCCACTATCATGACCTCAATTTGACCTTACAAATCAGATTAGACCAGATCATGCACACTGCTACAGATAAGAGCACACAGCACAGGGAATCCAGGGTAGATAAACCGCTCAGGGCCAGCAATGAGAGTTGTGACACCAGGAGGATTAGGGGAGGGGAAGGGGAGAAAGAGGGAATCGATCACAAGGATCAACCTATAACCCCTTCTCAGTTGGACAAACAATGGAAAAGTGGCGAGGGTCAACGGAGGGCGATGTGAAACATGAAAATAATCGTCTATAACTTATCAAGGGTTCATGAGGGAAGGTGGGCGGGGCAGGGAGGGGGAAGAAATAGGGAGTTGATATCAGGGGCTCAAGTGGGAAGAGAATGCTTTGAAACGGATGCTGGCAGCATATGTGCAAATGTGCTTGACACACTGGATGAATGTATGGATTGTGATAGATGGAAGAGCCATCAATAAAAGTATTTTTAAAAGGATGGTTCTAATAAATAGATACATAGATAAATATACAGGTAGAGATTGAGTTGACTCAACTCATAGAATAAAATGTAGCCCAGTTCTGCATCACCTGCACAATGACCAGCATATTCACGTCCATTGTTGTAGTTACTGTGCCAATCCATTTCACTGAGAGTGTCCTTCAGTCTTGCTGGCCTTCTGCTTCACTAAACATGATGTACTGCTCCAGAAATTAATGCTTCCTGCTGACATGTCTAAAGCAAGCAAGATGGATGATATTAATATTCTGCTGTGATCCTTAAGGTATTCATTACCTAATTTTCAGAGATCGCTAGGCCCGTCCTCCTAATCTGGAAATTCTGCTGAAACCTGTCCACCATGGCTGACCCTGCGGGTATTTGGATTAGCGTCTAGAATCATAGCAACATGCAAGCCACCACAGAATAACTACGGAAAGATGAGGGGTGATGCGCCTCTTGGACTCTTATTTAAAGATATTATAACTCTCTTAGGTGCCAGTTTCCCTACCAAATACTTTGAATTTTCCTTTGAATAAAAATATTACATCATATTTCTCTTTTGGTCATATAGGAACCATTCAACCAAGGTTTGTTGATTAGTGAATAGTAAACACTTACTTCACTGCATTTGCTGAAGTCTGTTAATATAAACTGCTTCTGCTTTTAATGTGGCTACATTTACAACTTCTACAGATAAAACATCCATCGCCCAATGGCAGTTTGTGCACACCATGTACCTTTATCTCTAGCAGTGAATGTAAGGCAAAGGAAGTGCTCAATATGGTCATTGAGTGAATGGATACTCCATGGCTTTCACCTACAAAATCTATAAACAGCATAATGACTAGCTGGTAAAGTAAATCAAGCACAGATTAACCCATGCCCTTCATTAACTCACAGCAACCCTATCAGACAGAGAAAGGGGTCCTAAAGAAATGGGTCCTAGGGCTGCCCTAAGATTGTCATATCATTCTTTCATTAGGCAGCCAGGGAATTTTAAGTGTCAACTTTCCAGTGTGGAGCCATGCCATTAACCCTTGTGCCACCTGTTTGCCTCCAAAAAGTACTCTTGTTCACCGTGACAGACTATTGGGGGTATGCTCTGTTAGCCCCGGTGGCCACCAATCCCCCTACCGTGTCTTCTAAACTAACCCGAGTGCACTTGATGCGTGTTTCGAGGGTTTATATTTTGATTACACTAAGCAGGCATTTCTCTGCTTTCTTGGAGATTTAGCTCAACATGGATGATTAGCATGTGATGATACAAAACCGATTTGCCTAAGAACTTTTGAAACCTAGCCTATTCATTATTGGAGCCAGCCTATAACCTTACTGCTGTAAGTATATAATTATACTTATTATTTATTTAAAATAAACGTATATATGAGGTAAACCACCATTTAGCTCACACAAGAAGAGACATGTTATCCAAAGTGGGGTGTTGGCAGTTAATCTCTGATTTGGAAAGAAATGTGGGAGAGTCAAATGAGATCTATTTTCCCCTATCAATTAAATGAGAGTAACCTTATGTTGATGGGGAACAGATTTGTTCTATTTCATTTTTTGTGGCACATGCTGAGAACCCCAATGGAGATGAGATTGCACTGCCTCCAATTCTACCACAGGAAGAATTTACCCGCTGAGTCCTATTGTGACTTGAAAATAAATTGACCAAGCAATTGACCAAAGATCGTATCTTTTCTAACATCATATTTTGGGTTCAACTACAAAATTCATAATTGCAGATCACAGTACCTCTGCTACTGTGATATATGATCCTGAAATGCCATATTGTAAAGCAGAATGACAGAGAGGTGTAGTATATGATTGGGCACAACATAAAGGGTCACCCAAAGTGAGCAGCTTTCAGTAGAGCTTCCAGACTAAAATGACAGACCATGAAGGATGCAGCTCCCCGTTTTGGAGGAAGAAGCCACTGACAACCTTATGCATAGCTTCAAAGAATCTTCAAATACCGAAAGCTTAAACGAATGAGAGAGAACACTGTTGGAGATACTGCGGCCGATGGGCCCCTCAAGTCCAAGGCCACTCAAAATGAGACTGAAGATGCTATCTTCTAATGCTAGGAACTTGGAATGTGTGAGGTATGAATTTAGGAAAGTGGTAAAATGAAATGGAATGTACCATGATCGATATCATAGTCATTAGTGCACTGAAATGTACTGGTATTGGCCATTTTGAGTCTTAAAGACATATGATTCACTATGCCTGCAATAATATAATCAAGATGACTGACATGACATTCATTATCAAAAAGGATCTTGCTAAATACCTCATGAAGTGTAGTTTTTTGTTCTACACATTGGGTCGCCATGGGGAAGAGCCAGCCAGATGGCACCTTGCAACAACATAACCGGGATAAGATGGGGGGTGGGAAAGGTTTTTTAATAGTTTGTGGAAATTCTTCATGATCTTTTCATTCTATCTTCCCCAAATCATTTTAAATTCCCCACATAATTGGTATACCACGCAAAAACTATTTTGAGTATCATCATCAATGGTTTGCTATTTAAATTTTCACACATTTATCAAATTTTTACATTCATTGCGATTTTGTGAGCATTTTGAAAATACGATCAATCAGACAAAAAGCCCAGCTGTTTAAAATAAAACATATTAGTCATACAAGTAATAGTTTTCTATTATGCAACCCAACAACCACAAAATTTTCTTGATAACTTGTCTTTTAAGCTTGTTCTTAGGGTTACTTAGAAAATTGTACTGGTGATACCACATCAGCTCTCATTTCTTACTTTGGTGTTCTACTATATTTTAAACTATCAAATTATATGAATTTATTAATTTATCATGTGAGTTTTAAAAACTGGAAGAATTCAGACTCATAAGTTATTTCACATTTGAAAAAGAAATAGAATATTAAGGGACTTCCCAGGGAGGTTGTATGTAGACACATGGGATCTAGTTGGTTACACATTGATGTGCCAACGATAAGGTCAGGGGTTTGAACCACTACCCACTCCGCAGCCTTTAGAAGATTTAAAGGTTTGGGACCCACAGGGGCAGTTCTTCTCTGTCCTATAGAGGTATTATAATTAGAATAGATGAGAATAAATCCCAGTGTGTGTTTTTTCCCTTTTTTTTGCCATGGGAGGTTGTGTAATAGATACTGAGATGACAAACTGGATACTGCAAACCCAGATTATAGCTTTAGAACAGTGGAAAATAAAGAAAATTGAAAAGACACATAAATGGAAGGTGTGAGGGAAATTTAGAGGGTAAAATATGTACAACTTTATAACAATTTTCATAAATATTTTGAAGATCTAAAATTTCTTCTTCACATCTTATGCAGTAAACATTCAGAACACACAATAAAATGTAGAAGTCAATGGATAACTCATGTTAAATGTTTCAGAGGTGAAGTTGACTCCAAGTTTCTTTGAAAAAGAATAGTTAGAAAAATTCTAAAAACTTTTCTTTTAAGAGTTTCTGTTCACATGTAGAGAAATTGTGCCATCTCATAAAAAGACCGAAGCATTTTAATTTTAATTTTAATTAAGGAGTTTTAACAGACAGACTGTGTTTGTCTAGGTAGACTAGAGAGACAAATCCAGGGAGACTCATATTTGTATAAGAAAGAGCTTTATATAAGGAGTATATTAAGATAACATCCCAGCCCAATAGATCAAGTCCATAAGTCCGATACTAATCCATATGTCTGATACCTATCTATAAAGTCCTCTTCAGACTCACGATACACATGCAATGACATCAAATGCAGGAAGATCACAGGACAGTGCGTGGAAAGACTTGTGGATCCAGTGGTGTTGTAAGAATCTCAGTGCTGACAGGGCCTTCCATGTGGCTCCTCCAGCTCAGGGCACTAGCCTAGCTCCATGTGTCTTGTCAGCTGCAATGTCTCCCAAGGTGTCAGCCTTGTCAGTAGAGTCTCCAAGGGAGTGAGCACGTGTCCCTCCGCCAGAGAGCTATTTATCTCCTAAGCGCCTCCAAGTGAGGACTCCCAGATGTGACCCGATTGACAGGCTAAACTTCATCCCTTCGCTCATAAGTCTCAAACTGACAACTGATCATGTAACTACCACAGAGACCCATTGTAAGTTTCAGAACACTTGAATCTCTATTGTACCAAACTCATTACCTGTCGGCGGATCGCGACTCATAGTGACCCTACAGGACTCAGAGGGATTTCTCCTCTGGATTCTGAGGTTGCGACATGTTATGGAAGCAGAAAGTGTTCTCTTTCTCTTGCAGAGTAGGTGGTAAGCTCCAATAGCTACCTTGTAGTTAGTAGTCCCGCACATAGCTCACCACACCATCCAGGATTCTTATGTATTACACAGTAACTCTTATTTCTGGCTGCTGGTAAAGATAAAGAATTGGATCTTCCTGCTTTTCAGTTCAAAATGAAGGTGAAGTGCTACTTGGGAAAAATTCCAAGTTCGTGTAAGTTGTGCTGTTCCAATATATCTTTGGATTAAAGGACACCATGTTGGATATACCTTGACCTAAATATTTAGTACTGCACAAACTACTGTAAGTATCACCAACATGCACTCCCTTTGTCTCAGATTAGCTAACATGCTAACATTACATTAAAATATCCTGTTTTGTTTTGTTTACTGAGTGAGCAGAGCAGAGAGTGGTATATAGCATAAGTTCTGTATCTCAAAAACTAGAGTGGTTAGGGAGGAAACTGGTACCCAGAAAGAAGTCTAACATTTAAGGCACCAAAATGTGTTGGCCAATGTTAGTTTTTTTTTTAAGTAGCAGAGAGAACAGACATGTTTTGAAAAACCAAACAAAATTTTAAATCCTTTATTTTGATTCTGACATTTAACTTTTACTAAGTTATTGAGTAAGATAGTGATCTTCTCCATACACATTAAAGATACATCAACCTTGAGAGAAAAACTGAGTCCTTTCCATTTCACAATGCCCTAAATTGTTTTACGTTATCTGCTAACACCCAGACATGTCTGTAATACATCTACATCTTGAGAAGTAAGAAAATCAGGGTTTGGTCATCTACTACCATATCTATAATTTTTTATTTGCATTTCTACCTTATGAAATGTGTGCCTATTTACATTTCCCATATTGAGATAAGGCTAAAAATTGGAACAGAAAAGGCAGCCTATTGTGTGAGCTGCCTACAAAGATTAAATCAGTGTTAAGTGTTCTTTAGAATGGTATGTGTGTTAGTCTGGGTAGAGTAGAGAAACAAATTCATAGACACTCACGTGTATAAGACGGAGCTTTATATAAAAGAGCAATTGTATATTGAGAAACATCCCAGCCCAGTCCAGACCAAGTCTCTAAATCCAATATTAGTCCATATGTCCAGTACTGGTCCATAAATTCCTCTTCAGACTCACACAATCATGCAGTAATGCCAAACGCAGGAAGATCACAGGAGAGTGGGGGGGGGGATTCTTGTGGATCCAGTGGTGATGAAAGGATCTCAGTGATGGCATGGGTCTCCACGTGGCGCCTGCAGCTCAGGGCTCTGGCTCTATCAGCATAGCTCCATGTGTCTTGTCTGCAGGAATGTCTTGTAGGGAATGAGTGTGTGTCCTGCCTCCAGTGAGCTGTTTATCTCCTTAGCACCTCCAAATGAAGTCATCAAGTTGTGACCTGATTGACAGGCTAAACTCCACCCCATTCACTCTTAAGTCTCAGATTGACAATAGATTATGTAACTACCACAGCATGCAAGTACCTTGGTGCCAAGAAAATCTACTTCAGTCTGAGGAAAAGACAATCAAATTAAAATGTGATACTTTTCCCAATAAATTTAGATATGGGCATTAATATTTACTATGTGGATGGACACTGGTTCCTTGTTATTTATCTATATTTAAAATCTTTAGCACCATAAAGGAACCTGGATTTGGTGTTGACACATACCTTATTTTGAGATACTGTAATTCCCAGGCTTCTGGTTAAATTCTTGTGTAATATACAACATCCGGTTTTTATTCACTAATAAAATACTTACTGTTTTGTTGTTAGCTGTCCTTGAGTCAGATATGAACTACGTCCCCATGTACAAGAGTGACATGCTGCCCAGCCTTGCACCATCCACATGATTGGCAGATACTAGAGTTTTCATTGGCTAATTTTTCATGTACATTGCCAGGCCTCTCTTCATAGTCCATCTTAGTCTAAAAGCTCTGCTGAAATCTGTTCGTCATAATAGCACCATGCAAGTTGTCACAGCCAGACAGGTATTGTCTGTAAAACAAGAATATTAATGATAATCAAACCCAGTCTCCTGCCTCTGGACCACTGTATGACTCTTTCCACAAAATCAACCAGGGGCAAAAATATGATTCCTTTAAAATAATCTGAAATTAATAAAAATAATTATGCAAGTGTATGTAAATGACAGGGACAAAACTCTTCAGTAGTCTCACCCTAGGTAAGTAAGAGCTGGTGTTTGGAAAGAGAACATTTGAAATCGTTTCACAGTTATATGACTTTGTCCCTCAAGTGATAGGTATGCAACATAGCAATGCCTCTATGTCAGCCTTTATAATGTAAGTTTCCTCCCCACAAAAATGTAGAAAATTCCTGTGAAACCCTTTGTATGCTGAAATTGTAGACATTGAAAAAAACAATTGCCAGTCATTTACACAGGGACAATGACTGGGTGTCTCCAATCACCCTGCCCCCTCTAAAAATGTTCAAAATTATACCAAGCAATACATCAACATAAATGAGCACTAACATATAGTTCATCGACCCAATCAGAAACTAAGGCAGTTTGGTGATGAGATTCTGAATGTACTTCCCAGGACAGGAGCTTGATGATGCCATCCTCACACTTGGGGTATACATCGTCTTTATAATCAGCTGACTTTAAAATACATTTCCAACATTAATTTTGTTTTTCAATTTTCTTTCTGTAAAAGACTGAATCCTCCTCAAACATTTTTTTTATTTGATTAGTGAATCCAGGTATTAAAGTAGGTCTTTTGTGACAGTGAAGTGGCATAAAGCAAACTTTTATAAAGCGAAGGATATCTGTATCACACATGCACAAACAGATACAAAAACTTGGACACAATGTTTCCCATCTTTCTAACCCTTTCATAGCCCATGGAACATATATCGCCCACTAACACTTCTCCCTCCCAGGTCTCTTGAGAAGTGACTATCCCAGGTGTACTATCCACTGGGCCTAGCAGAGACCTGTATAATATGAAGAACCACGTCTCACCTCTGCCTGACCCCCCAACCTGCCACCATAGCCCACTTAGGACCTAATTGTTTTTCATACTTGTATCAAAATCTATATTACCTGAATATTTTTGTCGTGATTCCAGCATGCGTTCTAATTACTTAAAAGGGAGGCCTGCTGGCACATTGGGTTAGGCATTTGGACCACTCAGGGCTGCTCTGTGAGACAACAGTGACCTTGTCTGATGTGCTAGATATTTGCGGTCTCTGAAACCTGATGATTGAGCCCAAGTCTCTCTGGAAGAGGTGCTATGAGTGGTAATAGACGTCATGGCATGAGCTTTCTGAATTTTGGTTTACATGACTGAAATATGGTGTCAACCAAAACTTCAAAGCAGAAAATTGGGTGATCAAAGTGTCAGAACATCTTCCAAATGACAGTCTCAGTGGGGGTTGAACCTAGTTATTGAACATAAAAATGCAACACCTTCTGATTAGCTTGCAAAATGAACTGACTGACAAAAGAATGTGATAAAATTTGGGTGGATTTTAACAAATGCATCATTTTTGATATTATCACAATATATGCCAAGTAATTTGTATTGTAAAGTATACACAATATATTTGTCATTTCATTATTTTTATATGAACAATTCCCGATGACCACAATCATCATGTTGTATAATCCCCATTCCTCTCTTTTGTCAAACATGTCCATTACCATTAACAAGTGCTCATGCTTTCCAAACTCCAATTATTCCCTCTCCTTCCTTTCTGCTCCAAGTAACCACAAGTAAACGAAGGTCTCCAAAATTTTGTTAAATATATGTAAGACCAATCAAGACAGCAATTATAACCAAATATTAAAATAAATTGGACCAAGGAGAACAGGCCTTGGGATTTCTGAATTTCTTAGCATGTTGAGTAAAATATTCCTTTCATAGAAAAATAGACTATCAATAACAATTTTAGTGAAGTTAATTGTTGTTTACACTGTTAATAAAACAAAATAAATCTTATACCCTATTATCTTTCATTTCCATTCCTCTATTAGTTCCCTAATACATGAGTACATTGCTGATTATTAATCTACAAATAAATTCATACACATAGGCCGGGACTGAGTGAGCTTGAGAAGTCCCCAGGGTGTCATAATTTGGATGGCTAGTTATGCCTTAGAATTACTTACACAATTTTGTATGATATTATTCAATACTATGTTCCATGCAAATCTTGAAATTCATGTTAATCAACACATGTTTTCTATCATGCATTTTACTAATAGCAATGACTACTTCTTTTAACTTTTCCCTCCACACACTTGAATCAGCTTTTGTGCGGTGCACAGCATAATAGAGATAAAGGATTTTAAAAGATTTGTAGGAATAATCCATTGTATTTTTCTATTCAAAAGATTCCATTTTTCTACAAACTTCTTGAAGCCGCCATGTCTTGCTTTGTTATTCAAACATTCAAATGTTATCATTATGGATACTGGTGCTTCCACTTGTTTTATTTCGGTAAAAATGTCCTACTATGTGTTTCACAAGAGTCACCCAGAAGGTATCACTATAAAATCATAGAAATGTTTATTTTTAAAAATATGTCAGTGTGAAGCTATTGTTTCTCCACATACTCTCCATCTAAATCACTACATTTCTGACGGTGATGTTTCCATAGTTAATCCACCCCTAAGAAAATTTCTCCCCCTTTAATTTATACCATCCCAAATTGCAATTTTGGCATCTTCATCGAACTCAAATAATATTTCTTGGAAACGTTTTTTGACTTTGGAGGTAGGAAAAAAGTCTGAGGGGAAGGACCAGGGCTACAGAAGTGAAGGGATATGTCTTCCCAATAACATCCTCACAGGACAGTCCTTGCCACTGTCAAAGAATTAGAAAATTTATTCCTTGGCAAAAAATTTCCTGCTTATTTCCTCCCTAATATAGTTTTCCCTTTTCTAAAAACTTTTTCCTAATAAAATCCCCATGATTGTGTGTCATTTGAGGAAATACATCTATCAATATTTCCTCATCAGATTTCCCCCATCCCTGCCTCCAAACATGCATCATAACTTTATGAAGTGACCTCTCAGCCTTGCATTTAACCAGCCCAGAATACCCCCTGGGAGACCACGGTTTTAAAGACTGATGGGAAGCTCAGCTATTTGACCAGGCTAGTCTTTGTGAAACACTTGACATACGTGGAGGCCAAAGCTTTGTGTAGACCAAGATTCCAACTTTGGAAGCAATTGCTTCAGTCATAGTTATTGTCTTTTTTTCCCCCTCAGTTTCTGGACTTAAGTCACAGTTTCTTCAATCTTTAAGATTGACTATCTTCCCTCTCCTGGCTCATGTTTGATATAGTTGTGAACATCTTTAAAACACTTTGATCCTTCTAAAAAAATGTTGTTTTATGTGGGGTGGCAGTCCTGTGAAATAGCAAAGCAGCAATGATTTGAGAAGATAGCTACTTGAGTTTTGATAAAAATTTGATCTTAACCCTCAAAATTATTTCACTCCATGGTACAATAAACATGCTTTCTTTTATGGGACCCTTAAGACTAAAACAGATGTAATTTTGAGCAAATTTGTCTGCAGGCATCCCTGGTCACAGAGACATGTCTAACCATGTTTTAGATGGAATAAACTGGTGCAGTGTGAACTTTATTCCTAGTAATAAGACATTTTCCTTATCGTCATATTTACTATCAGTATAATTAAGAAAATTGCTAATGACTTTCTGCATTATTACTGGCTTAAGTACAAACAAATCTAATCTTCATTGACCCTACTTTGTTCACACCTCTCCTTATTGTATAGCACCCACCTATCCAATCTTTGCTTGTGATATGCGGTTGAGTGCAGGTTTGATAAGAAAAAACGTAGTAGAAGCATTTGGTGCTAAAGAATAATGTGATTTGTTTCTGATGTGTAGAGACATTTTCAGTTAATTTGCTTAGAACGCATTAAAGAAGCAGGACAAAGTATTTGCACTATATTAATTTGGATTAATTAGGAAGAAAAGCCTATCTTCTTTAATAGCTACAGCAAGTTACAGCAGTTCTCTGGGGGGAAAAGTGACTTAAATGAAAGTAAAGCTGCTCAAAAGAGGGCTGCTTCCCTAACTCTACGTATTTCACTCCGTCCCCTTCTCATATGCAAATGCATGCTTCTTAATATTTCCAACTTTTTTCTTTCAAATCTCATTTCTACCATTTTGTATTCATTGATCATTCGTCCAGCAGATTATTCCTTGCAATGATTTGTTTCAATTCAGCCACCGTTTTACTTATCAATGCTGGACTTTGAAAGCAGGAACTGCTTAGTATTTGCTGAACTTCTCTCTCTTCAGTTCAGTGACTAAAGGATGTGAACCTTGAGTTTCTGCATCAGAATTTTCCCGTCTCTTTGGCAGACACAGTATGTCTCCTGATATTCATGACTCCTACCACTGGAGAAGTGAGGGACTATAGGTCTATTTTTCAGCTAAGCTGTCTCTTTTTTCCCCTTAGACAATTGGTCTCCATGATGTCAGGAAGTGTAGATCTTAAAGGGTCTCCAAAGGCATTGGGTGGAGAATAGGCTGCTAAACAAGAGAATTGGGAGTCTTTTGTCATCCTTCAGGTATCAGCATTGATTGATGTGAGCAGAGCTCAGTACTGGTTTTAGATAAAAGAGACAAAGGCAAAGATTGAGAGTTACTCTCTAGACTAAGGTTTAGAAGAGGCAGCTTGCGAGGGGGTGGAAAGTTGGGGAACTGAACAAAATAACAAGGAATGTTGTTTTTCTATTGTCTTTCCTGGTGACCAGGTTCACAGGGAAGAGCCTGTGTAGGGAGCGCCTCCTTCCTTTCTGCCCTCCTCCCTTCATGCTTCCTGGATTCCACGGTGGCTTCTTCATAAGCCATCACTGAGTCATTGGGGCTTAAAATAAGGCTAGTGTGTTGAGATTTAAATTTTAGCTCCTGAATCACACTATACAGATTCTAGTTCGAAATCTTGGAAGAATACTTAACAGATTTATGCAAGAGGAAACAAATTTAGAGTCTATTCAATGATGTGAAAATTAGGTTCATCATTGCTCTGAATTCACAAGGTAGTTTTTGATATCACTAAACAATGTGGCTGTATTGCTTGCATAGCTTATTATAAGGCAATGTACAGTAAAAGTTAAATATGTGGGACTGAAATTCAGCTAAATTTAGATTTAAATCCTGGTATATATACATTATAGTTTTGTAATCTTTGGCAGGCCACTTAAACCTCTTTAAATGTTGGTTTCTTCGCTTGTAAAGTGAGGGTAACATATTCCTGCTAGAATTTTGGTGAAATAAATTGGGAGATACTTTAAAATATTAGCACATGTCCTGGGGCAGAGTATAACCACTCCATCATTAGGGTCCAAGGACCAGGTTGTTATGTGAATGTATGTGTTATGCAATGATAGACTGTCGCATCAGATCATAAAAAGGTAGAAGGATGGCTAAATCAGTGTGTAATTGACAAATTATATAATTACAGAACGTTCATATCCTATCCTTACATTACTGCCAAACACACTGAGGGACATGATCCAGTTATGTTAACATAACCTCAACCATCTATGTTGCTCTGGCTCCAAACCTTGTCATTTATTATCACCAAAATATTTGGATCATAGATTTTTATGATTGCTTTAAATATGAACTATCTTATAAAGAGAGTCAGTAAGTGAAGAGAAGGTGTATTACTGTTTTGAAAACATGATAAAGTCCCTGGAAGAGGTATTTTATACATAACTCTTCTTGGATGGACTCATGCATGCATCCAGCCTATCCCGTATGCCCTCATCTAAATATTCATATATTTACCCAACAGACAACTGACTGGGAGCCCAGTGTTTAAACACATAGATTTGTCAACCCAGATGGCATAAATCAATTCCTTGAAATATATAATCTATCACAACCCATGCAATATTAATTAGACAATATGCACAGTACTGTAACTTTTTTTTAACAATTTATTAGGGGCTCATACAACTCTTATCACAGTCCATACATATACATGCATCAATTGTATAAAGCACATCTGTACATTCTTCGCCCTAATCATTTTTTCTCCTCTTTTCTTTTTTTACATTTTATTAGGGACTCATACAACTCTTATCACAATCCATACATATACATACATCAATTGTATAAAGCACATCCATACATTCCCTGCCCCAATCATTCTCAAAGCATTTGCTCTCCACTTAAGCCCCTTGCATCAGGTCCTCTTTTTTTTCCCCTCCCTCCCCTTTCCCCCCTCCCTCATGTGTCCTTGGTAATTTATATACATCGTTATTTTGTCATATCTTGCCCTATCCGGAGTCTCCCTCCCCCCCCCCCTACTCTGCTGTCCCTCTCCCAGGGAAGAGGTCAAATGTGGATCCTTGTAATCAGTTCCCCCTTTCCAACCCACTCACCCTCCACTCCCAGCATCGCCCCTCACACCCTTGGTCCTGAAGGTATCATCCACCCTGGATTCCCTGTGCCTCCAGCCCTCATATGTAGCAGTGTACAGCCTCTTCCCTATCCAGCCCTTCAAGGTAGAACTCGGATCATGGTAGTTGGGGGGAGGAAGCATGCAGGATCTGGGGGTAAGCTGTGTTCTTCATCGGTACTACCTCGCACCCTAATTGACCCATCTCCTCTCCTGAACCCCTCTGTGAGGGGATCTCCATTGGCCGACACTTGGGCCTTGGGTCTCCACTCTGCACAACATACATATACATATATATATATACACATACATATAAACATATATACACATACTTTTAAGAAACTTAATTTTTATTATTAACTCACTCCAGAATATGTCTTTAGGCTCAGATCTTTTCTATGAAGAAATAGCCTAAATCTTTAAAAAGTCATTCATATTAATTCTACTCCATTTCTTCCAGGATTTGGAAGCATGAGAGTCACTTTCCAATTCATTTTATGATCTGAATACTATCCTAACACAAAATGAAGCAAAGCTGAAATGCAAAGAAAAGATGCAGCTCAACATTCTTCAAGGAGAGAGAGGCAAAAATTCTTATAAAAAATGCTAGCAAGCACAGCTGTTATATTCCCTCATGCTGTATCTATCTATAAAACATATTAGCAAATAGAATTCAGCAATATATAAAATGAATTTCAAACCAGGGTTATGTGGGATGCAAAGCTGCTACAATACTTCAAGTTCAATATAATTAATCTTCATATTAATATGGAAAAGAAGATCATATTCACCAAATTGAAAAAGTATTTGGAAAAATTCAACACTATTTGATGACATCACACAGAAAAACAGTAATATGTGAGAATTTTTGTCTACTTGATAACGTTTGCGAAATAATTTGTAGATAGCATCACATTTAATTTTATATACATATATATATATAATAGAAGACTGGTGAAGTCACTCATTCTTTATGAAAATTTTATGGGGAGATGAGGACAATCCCCCAAAGAATTCAATTGTTGACAAATGGATAGACTATTTTAAGTCAATCATCCACATAAATCTGCAAGAAAATAAACTTGTTTGGCTAGAAGAGGACTAATGATTAACATCAGAAACATAATTCTGTAGGCATCTCAATTGGTGAATTTATACAATTATGACTGAACGATTAAAGTTAAGCAAACTTTCTGCTTGACGGAACCCAACTCCAACCAAGATCAATTGTGGGGAAGATCATAGCTTCCAATGGGAATCTTAAACAAATGGGCTGTATCTTCAGTGCGGTCCTCTCTAGAAGGATTTCTTGGAAGAATTGTGATAGGAAATGAAGTAATGACTTTACCAGAACAGCCCTGAAGAGTAAGCAGAATCAGAGAAATCTTTAGGCATCCCCCTACAGTGTTGTTTTGGCTCCTTCTGACTTTGTTTCCTAACTTAATAAAAAATAAACAGAAATACGTAAAGAGGATTCTTTTTTTCTTTCTTCCAGTTAATAATGTCAGCGAGATTGCCTTTTTGTAGTGGCTTGAGCCAAAATGGTTCGCTACTCACTTGACCCATAAACCCCACAAAATCATGCAACTCAAGAATAGCCGTGAAGCTGCCCAGGCCCTCAAAGCTATGCATATCTGAAAGCCACAAAATATTTGAAAGACGTCACTCTGCAGAAACTGTGTGCCCTTCCGACATGACAGTGGTGGTGTTGGTAGGTGTGCCCAGGCCAAACAGTGGGGTTGGGCCCAGGGTCGGTGGCCCAAAAAGGGTGCTGAATTTTTGCTGCACATGCTAAAAAATGCACAGAGTAATGCTGAACTTAAGGATTTACATGTGGATTCTTGGGTCATTAAGCATATCCAGGTGAACAAAACCCCCAAGATATGCCACTAGACTTACATGGTTAGATCAATTCATACATGAGCTCCCCCCATCATATTGAAATGATCCTTTCTGAAAACAAACAAACTAGTTGTTCCTAAACCAGAAGAGGAGGCTGCACAAAGAAGAAGACCTCCCAGAAGAAAGTAAAGAAGCAAAACGTATGCCTCGGGAATAAATTAATCTTAAAATAACAAATTAATCTTTTAATAAAAGTAAAAAAAAACTGTAAACAAAAACTCCACCAGGCATTCTGCACCCTTCTTGCCATTGATTTTAGATCACTTGTTGTTCTCTTCTGCCTGGGTTTGTCGGCTCCCTCCTCCCTCCCTGCCCCCCACCATCTCCCTCCAGAAAAAGCAGTCCCATGGTTTTCTCCTCAGGATTGTTTATCCTGCCTAGATAGACATGAAAATTAATAAATAAAGAAGAAGAGAATAGACCCCTATAAACAGTTCCTGGTCTTCCCTGCATCCGGAGTCGAGTCTGGAGCCTATTTTCGGCATTCCTCAGGGACTTCATTGCTTTGCTCACCTTACCACTCTGTTGAGCCCCCTTCCTGTTTCACCCCGGAGACTGTGTCTCCAGTGCTGTTTTCCATAGCACTGAGTCTGTGAGGGGACACTGTGCCTCTTAATGGCCCTCTCTGGGCATTGGCTGCTCTGAGCAGGAATGTCGTCCTCAGAGCTTGGTGGGCCGGGTTGTAGTCCACGCGCTCTCTTTCTCTCTTAGTTTGGTCCTGGGTGGTCTGAGCAGACCCGCCTTTGTCGCAAAGCTGTAGAATGCTATCCTGTGAAGGGGTTAATGTAGCAGATTGGGGCCACCTCCACAGACTTCTCTGTTAGTTAGCTGTTTTTTCAGTGTATTGCCCTCAAGAGTTGGCACCCCAGGGGGAAAAAAAACTCTGAGTAAAATGAAAATATAAGTTAGAGTCAATGAAAAAGCACTTGTAAATTCTATATCTGAAAAAAGATTTTTGCTCATAATAATTACTTTGTTAAATAATAAAGATGAAATTTCCATAAAATGGCAAGCGTTTTAATAAACATTTTACCAAAGAAGAGATCAAAAGGCTAATTAATTTATGAAAATAGCCTCAATTTTGTTAAGTCGTTATGAAAATTAAAATGAAACACACTAGACATCTTCTAGATAGCTATATTAAAATAGACCAACAATTCAATATACTGATAAGGGTATAGGAATACAGTTTCCAACCAACGATTTGTATGAAAAAAATAAATTGTTCATCCCAAAATGTGTATGTTCATAACATATACATTCATAACAAAAATGTGTTTATCATCATTATTTATAATAGACTCAAACTGGAAATTACCCTAATGTCCATCAACTTGTCTTGTGTAGTTAAAATGTGGTACAATGTAATTCAATTGTAAGTGGAATGAAATATTGATACATATCCGACATGGAAGAATCTCAGTAATATTTTAAGTGAAACATACAAGCATAAAAGATGTGTTGAATGATTCCAGATACTTTCAGAAAAGGTAATTTTTTATGAGGCTGGAAGTTGGAGCAGGACTTGATTACACATATTCCCCAACGAATATTTTTGTGGTCATGCAAATATGCTGAAGCTGGTTTGTGAGGGAGGATGGTTGCCCCTAATTTGTTCATTTTGCACTTATAGTGAATGAAGTCTATAGCACATAAATTACATAACAATTTAAAATTTTCATAAGTTTAAGAAAATGTAATTCATTTTTGTCTTCATTAAAGTTTTATTGGAATATAATCCACATAGCATATAATCCAATAGTTCAATCATATCAAGAAGAGTTATACAATCATTACCACAATTAACTTTAGAAAATTTTCTTCTTATACTCCTTGTTGTCAAATCTCTATTTCACACCCTCCCCCCAGTTTCCCCTGCCAATCCCCCCCAAGAAACCATCAATCCAGTTACTGTCTCTATAGAGTCACCCACCCTGGATTTCATATTCAGAAAAACATACAAGAACAAAAAAATAAGAAACACAAAAGTTAACAACAATACAAAATAGAGGAAAACTTCAGTTGAAAAGAAAGCAGAAAATATTAAAAACCAGAACAACTATAAAATGGATATAAAGGGAGATCAAATGATAAGATGTTAAATTTTAGCCTAACTACATTAGCCATCATCCACTTTCCAGTGCACTCAGCATGATTCACATCCCTCATTTATGTTCAGAGACTTAATCCACAGTATTTCCCCTTTAGTTTCCCCCCTTTCAAGCCATTTTATTAGGGCCTAATCTGGATATCATACCATTCCATAGTTCAATCATATCCAGCAGTGTTGTATAATTGCCACCAGAATCAGTTTCAAAACATGTTCTTCCTTCCTGATATCAGCTCACACTTAGCCCTCCCTCCCACCCTCCTTCCCTACTGTAGCCCTCAGGTACACTCATTCTAGTTATCGTCTCTGTAGATTCACCCATTCGGGTTTCATTTACCAAAAAAAGAAAACATAAAAGCTACCAACAATGACAAATACAGGAGATCAGCCCCAATATGAGAAAAAGAATCACAGAAAATATTAACAACCAGATCCAGCACAAAGTCTTTCAAAATGGAGATCAGGTGACAACGTTTTTCCCATTCAAGTCAGATTTATCATTTTAATTTGCTATGGTTGTCTCTAAAACACTCTGCTGTATCACCAGGTGGTTGCCTTTCCTCAATTATGGTAAGAGGGACCTCACCGGAGGCTTATCCCCTATGTAGATCCTGCACATGTATTCTGCATTTCCACGGTCATACATAGTTTCTGCACACCAGAATCTCACAATTTAAGTTCTGACACCATTCACTTCTTTGGATGGATTATATAATTTACAATCCTTGGATCACTGATGTTGATGTACTTCTTCCATATGGGCTAAGTTGACGTCTCGCTTAGATGGCTGCTTCTTTGAAAACAAGCCTTTAAGACCCTAGAGGCTATTCTTTCTGTTAACTGGACACCATCTAGTTTCCTCACCACACTATGCTATAGCACCCATACACTCTGTGTTTTCTTCATGAGGACAAGTACCAAGCAGGGCCATGTCATAAGAACTAATTGTCCTACTAATTGTCCCTACTGGTTCCATGACAGAAATTTCTTCTCTGGCTTTTTTATTATTGTCGGTTGTCTTCTTATGTATTATTATTATTATTATTTTATTATTTTATTTATATTTTATTATTATTATTATTTTTGCCTTTATACTATTATGTTATTACCCTTACCACCTCAGCACAATTTTTTATTGTTTTCTACTGGTTTTCCCAGCCGTGAAGGACACGAGGATTGGATGCATGATGATAATAATGGATACAAGGGAATATAGGGATCGTGGGGGATGGGAAAGGAGATCTTGGTAGTAATTAATAAAGATGGGAGGGAGCACTAGAATGGATTGTGATTGAGTAAATAATTTTTAAGATAATTTAACTATTCAGGGGTGCTCTAAAATTGATGTGGGACTGATTGTACACTTCTTCATGATATGATTGGGTGATTGAACTATTGAAT
The DNA here is from genome assembly GCF_050624435.1 of Tenrec ecaudatus. NCBI lineage: Eukaryota > Metazoa > Chordata > Mammalia > Afrosoricida > Tenrecidae > Tenrec > Tenrec ecaudatus. Next base: position 14,149,025 of record NC_134538.1, read on the forward strand.
AATATGATATGTAAGCTACTTGCCAATAAGCTTGGAGAAAAAAACGTCAATAACATTTTAAAAATAGAGAAGAAAAAGAAGGCAGGAAAAGGAAAAAAAAAAGAACTAATTGTCCTTAGATTGGAGCTAGGATTAAGCTCAAGCCCCAAATCCATTCCTGAATCTATGTTTTTTTGTTTGCCTCTGGTTCATCTTACAGACATCCTTGTTCATTTATGGCAGAGAATCATATAGATCACCTACCTGGAGCATAAGGACCTTCTGTTTACAGTGTCATATTTTGGTAATAATTTTAAAACACTATTGAGAAAGGAAGGTTGAACAGTGTAAGCTAACTACAAATTGTAATAACATGGATTATTGATTTGCATACAATGAATCCTCATGTGACTGGGTACTATTTACACAAACCATGAGAGTTGATGGGCAGGCAAATCTTACAGTAATATTCACTGACTATATAAGACACAGCTCTGCCAGAAGAATATGCATCTTACTACAGCAAGCAGGGTATTGACGTAATAGTAAATATTAGTCCACCTACTGACAGTTTAATACTTCTGGTGGAGCTGACCTATATATTCTTTAATATAAATAAAAAATGCTTCTCTTCCAAAGGTCTTCATTTACATTATTAGCTTTCTAAAGAAACCTTCATTTCCTTCAGAAACGTCACTTTACCAGACTTGAGGCAATACTCCGTCATGGAATAAAAGATCTTGGGTCTCTATGGAAAGCTCATTCTAAGCTGTGAATAGTTATACAAATATGTGCACAACAATGGAACTGTCTGTGGTTGGAACCCTGCCAGCTTTCCTTGTCTGTCCAGGTCTCATAATTTGTCCTTCTTTGGCAGGGCATGGTCACCACTTTTCTATTGCTCTCTGTTTACCTGAAAGTATTTGAGTTGCTCTTCTCCAGACAGATTCCTATCTTTTTGCAGTTTTATTAAAACAAAAACAAATTAAAAACGAAAAAACAAACAAACTGGAGACCTCAGCGTAGACCGAATTTACATAAATGCAATCTAAGTAATTGTGTGACAGCTTCCTTAGCTACTTCGTAAGAATTTTACTCACCTCTTTTACTGTTACCCAGATATTTTCGATAACATGGATACTTTTCCTAGTGAGAAATTGGTAGAATTCTGTGTGCGTTAAAATGCTGAAGATAAGGAATATGTTAGCAGAGGGTTTTTAAAAATTCTCATATATTATTAATTAACACGTTGTTATAATTTATCTAAATATTAAGACATCCAGTTCAGGACAAACTTACCTTATGAGTTTTTGATGTTAGAAATAAAATCAAACCCACCGTCTTTTGACTTCCGATGTACTATTATTGTATCAGCTGAAAAATGAAACCCATTGCCCTCAAGTTAATGTTAACTGCAAAGGTAATTTAGGCTATCGTTGCACCGTTGCATTTCTGAAGGTGTAAATCTTGATGGAAGCAGATTATTTGATCTTTCCTACATGGTGGGTTCAAACCACTGATCTTCTGGTGAGCTTCCCAGTTCTTTACCCACGGAACCACCAGGCTCCACCATGGTTATGCAAGCAACTCAACAAGAAAATTGTTCCCGGGAGAGCTTTGGCATGCCCTCAACAATAGTATGCATTCATATTTATAACTTAGCAAGGAGTGAAGAAGTAAACGCTTTCCTACAGATGAAGAATTATAATCATTGGCTGTTTCCCTGCCATGTGCGTTCTCCTTTATCATGTATTTTATATCACAATATTTGGGGTTGGGAACGACGGTTAATAGTGAGTTCAAGTAGATAAAATTGAACACCAGAGTTTTCCACTTGAAAAAAATATTACATTTTGATATCTTGATAATTGGAAGGGCCATCTTATATTACACTTTTAAAGAAAATAATCTGCTTGTCTTCTTCAATTATCCATCAATCAAGGTAACATTATAAGAATAGGATTTTCAATATGTTACATCAGTGAGTCACTCAGTTGGATATATTCAATTGCTATTGGTGATGAAATTATTAGTTAATTACTGTCAACTGTACTTCAAATATTACTACTAGGGAATACTAGGACACTGGGAGTCAATGATAATTTATTAATCAATCTATAAAACTGCGCAGCTAAGCATCATTTCTTTAATTAAAATCAATTAAGTAACTAAACCTGGAAGGGTGTGTTGCAGCATTGGCAATTTTGATCTTATAGAGATTCATAATATCCATGCCCAGCAAACAAATTCTTTTTTCTGGAAGAAGGAACGGGCATTGTAATAAATAGAAACTTCTATGAATAGCTGTCGGACATTCTCCTTACTTCGTTTCTATTCATTTTTCCTTCCTCTCTACCGCCCTCACTCTTCCTCCAAAGTTCCTTCTACTTGCCTTCTTCCATAGTCCAATATTCTCTGTCAAATCAATACATATTCATGAAACTATTGCCACTCTCCATCGCCCACCTGTTCTACCTGACCATCTCCGAGTAGGTTTCCACAGTTGTGTACAGCAGTCGATGCTTCTGTTGCCTTGAACCCTTGTAAACATCCCAGGGACTTTTCCTGCCCCATCAGGTTTCCCTAACCTCCCTCTTGTTGTCTGATGCCTTACCTTTCACACAGGGTAACGCTTACCTGTCATTTAGCCTGTGACAGTCCCATCTTCTCTTCCACTCTCATTCCTGGCAACCATCAAATAATGTTTTGTTTTTTTGTTTTTTTACCAGGAAAGCATAGTCTTGTTCTTTTACAAGAGTGGCCTCATACAATATTTGTCCTTCTGTGTTTGATGAACTTTACATAATATAAGTCTCTAAAGAATTAAACTGCAGCATTTTTCTCCCAGCAGTTTCTGGGATATTCAAACTTTGGCCCCTTTAGTTAGGAGATGGATGCTTTAACCACTGACCACAGGGTCCTTTCCTAAAAACTATACCCAGGCAAAACCCTGATTCACCTCTGTTACAGAAGGGGTCTCTTTAAAATGAAATTGCGTTGATAGCTCTTGGTTTTTTGTTGTCTTGATTTGTTTTAGTTTAGGACTTTAACTTAGCTTCATTTCTAGATATATATGAATTATTATTTTTTAAATTTTACCATGTCCACATATTCATTGTGCCATGTTGGGACATACTCTCCTCTGATAGCAAGCCTATTCACATCCCTGAACTATGGTCAGAAGTGATTCTTTGGCTTTTGAACTTCTACTGTCAACCATAAACCACAACCAAATTCACTGCCCTGGAGTCCGTGCTGATTCATAGAGACCCGACAGGACAGGGTAGAACCATCGTGTGGCTATCCCAGGCTGTAACTCCTTATGGAAGAGGAAACACTGTCTTTCTCTTTCGGAGAGACTAGTTTCATTTGAACTGCTGAGCATATGATTGGCAGGCCAACATGCAAGTGCTATACCACCAGGCTGTCATTCAAAGCCTTCTGCAGCGTGAGTGCTCAGAAGTTAAGCTCTGATACCATTCCCTAATCTGGTCTTGGATTTTGTTATCTATAATTTTTGGATCACACATGTGCTCCTTCCCTGTGGACTTTGTTGGTGCTTCGCTTAGATGGCTGCTTGTTTTAAGACAAGCTTTAACCACCCCAAACATTATTCTTTCTGATTGTCAGACACTATTTGATCTCTTCAGCACACTTTGCTATAGCACTATATCCCCTGTGATCACGTCATGGGAGTGAGTATCAAGTAAGGCTGTGTCATAATAACCAATTTTCAGATCTGTAAGAAATAGCCAACTCCCCTATATTTCTCACCTTGAAAAATTTATAGAAACATATCCATCATGGTTGATGAAAGTTCAGGTTCCTTCCACCTCAGGGAAATTTCTAGATGTGCAATTGTGTGGGGCATGTTACATAGTCCTACGAAAGCGAAAGATGTAATGGAATCTGGCCCCTTCCACAACTAAAAAGGAGACCATCACCTGGTGGGCCGGTTTGGATTTGGGTGGCAACATATCCTTTTGGCCTGTATGTCAAGTGACGGGAAAAGCTGCCAGGTCTGAGAGTGGAGTCCAGAACCAGAGAAGGCTCGGCGCGAGTTTGAGGCTGCCTTGCAGGCCGCTCTGTCCCAGGGGCCATATGATTCAGCTAATACAAGGGGCTTGAGGGATGAGACTGAGGTGAAGGTTGGAGTCTTTGGCAAGGCCCTATTGGCATTGGCTAGTACAGCACACACCCTTAGGATTTTGGAGCAAAGTCTTGCTATCCTCTGCACGCCCCTTTTGAAAACCAGCTTTGGCCTGTTACTGGGCCCTAATGGAAGTGAAACATCTCACCCTGGGCCACCAAGTCCCCATGAAACCTGAACTAGGAAAACCGGGAACGAAAGAAGGGATCTTTGGGTGCAGAATGAGCCTGTTAGGAGGCAGATGTGTGGGTGGGAACAGTAGAGTTTTCCCCTTCCAGAACGTGGGACAATTTCAGCACCAATGGACTACCTGCATAAGTTGAGATATAATATAACAGTAAACCTGCCCTCAGGAGCCTAGATTCTACACACATACACACACACACACACACACACCAACTAATATGCCGTGACACATACTCAAAATCCAATTTAAACGTGATTTTTTTCAAAATATTATGTAGTTGTCCAATGGATATTTCACTGCCATGATCTTAAAATGCAAAAGCCCCACCCCTAGCCAATCCTAGGGCTTTGGGCTTGACTCAAGGGGAGTCCCTCTGGGACATGGGGGTACAATGAATTGTATGACCCTTTGCTGAGCATGCCTACACAATAGAGTATGTTGGGCCCCGCTGGGGTTTCCTGTAAATTTCTTCCCTTTTGCTTAAAATAAACTAACAAATAAATAAATAAATAAATAAATAAATAGATAAATAAATAAATAAATAGATAGATAGATAAATAGAATGCAAAAGATAGCAAACTTTTTAACATGAGCTCCGGTTATCATATTAAATCTACTGCATCCCAACTGACTCAGAACTCAGTTATTAGGCATTTTCTCCAATGATGCGAACAAGAGAATTACAAGGAAGACTGTGTCAGATCATAGGGGAGTAACAGCTGCTTATTCTCTAAGGGGGAGAGGCCAGTCTTCTGGAATTTATAGAAACTATGTCAGTCAAGTGTCGTTGGCTCTCATCCTTTTTTGTGGCTCTCATCTCTACATATCATGACTGAAATGTCTCATAGATCATCATGGCACAGAGTTGAAAGTTGGAGCACAAAACTTGTTCTCTCCTTTTTACAATTTAGTCCGTTTTACTATCACTGAAAACGGCTACTGTGGGCTCCTCTGGGAGTTTGTGTCACCGGTATATTGCAGATTGTTAATAAGGCTTCCCCCAATCCCGATGCCACCTTCTTCTCTGATGATTTGCGCAGCATACAGATTGAATAAGCTTGGTGACAGGATACAGCTCTGATGCAAACCTTGTCTGCTTTCAGGCCATGCAGTGTTCACTTGCGCTGTTTGCACAACTCACCTTTGATCCATGCACAATTTCCACACAAGCACAATGAAGTATTCTGGAATTCCCATTCCTCTCAAGGTATCCCATCGTTTGTTATTATGCACGCACCATTCTGGGATTCTCTGCTTTCCTCCAAGATCCATCAGACATCAGCAGTGCTATCCCTCATGGAGTATCATATGTGGTATGTAAAATTATTTACAGTTTATGTTACTGAACACAGATCAAGATTTAGTCATGTTATTCTCTGCCTTCATTCAATGACTGATAATTTACTTACTATTTCCATTCCTCGTTGCTTCTTTCACTTTTTCACAATTTTACATTTATAGGTCTGAGCATTATGGACTGAGGACGTTTTTCTTCATTTAGCATTAATCCTTTCATCAAGTTTCTAACAAGTACATTCAGTGAGTAGAGCATTTTAAGGCCATTTGATCCATTTTGAATTTTTAAAAAATTTATCAATTTGCATTCCTGACCATAGCGTGTTTTGACACACCTCTATCAGCAATCTATATTTTCTGATTTTTAAGAGCATTTGGCTCATCTTTATGTGGGTGAGTTTTTAAGGGATGTGTGTGTTGTTCAATAATTTAAAATAATAAATAAAATAAACCCAGGTTTATTAACCAGTTAGCAATATCACTTTCAATGCCATTTGTACATATTAAAGATAATCATGTGTATTAAAATATTCATTTCCCAGAGTCCTTTTGTTTGTAAATTTGGTTATTTTAAAAGACTTGGTTTATATTCATCTATATTAACCTCCAATCGAAGGGTAAGGTTTAGTAGCATTCTGTTTAAAGTGTGCTAATTACCCTTGACATTCAATAAAGAGAAGGCCAAAAGAGTTCAATAACTTCTGGCAAAAACAGTGTTGGAGGACAAGTGAACAAGCTCTGATTCAGGCAAAGAAATTAAGCAAACATGGTAGCTAACTATAAGCTTCAGTATCTGCAATGCTATTTGAGTAAGGTTTATCAAGAGCAAATAAAAGCTGAAGTCTCTACTTCATAGAATTATTATTTTATTTGGTGACCTTGGGTGGGGGACAAACAAACAAGCACAAAAAACAAACAGTGTGTGTTCCTCGTGTAACTCTGAGAGTGAGAGAGGAGAGAGGGTAGATGATCTAAGACCCATGGCTGCTTCCAACACGTATTCCTTCCCTTTCCCTGAGTTTTCCAGGAGACTTTTCCTCATCGGAAGCAGCCCAGGTCCTCCGGTAAGGGAAGACTAGGTCCAGAGCCACCATGCTAAGTCAGAGGACATTTCCACCATATGTTCACACATATTCCAACATGATTACTATCCAAACATCCAAGTGTAGCAGACACAAAACCCGATACAAAGATAGTCCCCACAGGGTTTGTGTCAGAATAAACTATTTTTAAAATGCATATATATACATACATACATATCTATGTGTGAGGTACTTGTCATTTAACAAAAAAAAATTAAATAGCTTGATACTTGCTCAGATGGGTTCCTTCTATTAGAAATATGCTATGTCAATTACCACTCAGGCAACCCCACACGTTACAGGTAGAACTCAGCTCTACAGCGTTTCCTTGGCTGTCGTTTCTATTTTACTGTATCACCAGGCCTTTCTTCTGAAGGGGAGCTGGGTGGGTTTGAACGGCCACATCATGGACAGGTACAACCTGCTGTGACACCTAAGGCTCCTCTTTCCATGCAGAGATCCTAAAATGAAAGGAGGACCTCCAGGCCTTTCAGACTCGTTGATCCATTTAACAAGTTTTGGACAAATGCTTACTGAGCTCCGGGCACTTGGCCTGCCCCTAAATACATACAAGTTTAGCTAACTTTTCATTCTGATGCCTCTCTATTTATAATTAGGATGCCAAAGGTCCAATAGGCAAAATATGAATTACTGCAGGAAGCGTGACAAAAACAATGAAAGGAAACACACCAGAAGTAGCCGGTGGTCGAGAGCCAAGGACAGTGAAGGAAAAAGTGCATGCTTCTCTGAAGGAATTGGGGAAGAACAAGATTCTAGGAAGTGGTGGAAGACCTAGTGAAATGTCTCAATAAGCCGATTAAGCAATGAAAGCACTTGTCTTTCTAGGCCAAGACATTGGAAGACACATACCTGGTCAACAGTCTGGAAGAGATCCATCTTTGTGCCCATTACAAGGAAATTGACCCAACAGAATATGGAAATTATCAAACAATATCATTGATATCTTATGAAACCTAAACTTTACTAAAGATAATTCAACAATAGTTGCAGCAACACAGAGACTAGGATTCAGAAGAGGACTTGGAAGGAGGTGTTAGATGGATCTTGGTTAAAAGCAGATAATACCAGAAAGGTGTTTACTTGTGTTATGTCTTTTTTTGACTATGCTAACACATTCAACCATGTAGGTCATAAACAACTAGGGCTCATATTGAGAAGAATATGATCTCCAGAACATTTCCTCGTGCTCATGTGGAACCTGTACCTAGACTAAGAAACCCTGGTTTGAATAGAACCCCCAAAATGGTTTAAAACCAGGAAAACTTTTGTGTCAAAGTTGTTTCCTTTATTCATACTTATTCAATGCATACACTGAGAAAATAATCTGAGAAACTGGCCTATATGTAGAAGAATGTGGCATCAAGTTTGGAGGAAAACTTATTAACAACCTTCAATATGTAGGTGACCCAGCCTTGCCTGCTGAAAGAGGAAGACTTGAAGCACTTGCTAATGAAGGTCAAAGAACTGCAGCCTTCAGTAGGAATTGAAATTCAATGTAAAGAAAATAAAAATCCTCACAAATTGACCAATATCCAGCATCATTGTGAAAGTAGAAAATGTTGAAGTTGTCAGTATTTCATTTTGCTTGGCTCCACTGTCAGTGGTGTGGAAGCAGTAACCAAGAAAACCAATGATGCATGGCATCAGATGGATTGGCTGCACAAGACCACTTGAAATGGTCAAAGAGCAAGAATACCACTTTGAAGACTAAGGTGTATTGTACCCAAACGATGGTCTTTTCAATGGTTTCCAATGCATGTGAAAATTGGACAACAAATAAGAATTTATACAGTTGAATTATGGTATTGATGAATAATATTAAAAGTATCATGGACTACTAAAAGAACCCAAAATCTGTCTTGAAAAAAAAGTACAGGCAGAATGGTCCTTAGAAAGGAGGATGGCATGACTTTGTCCCGTGTGCATTGGACATGCTATCAGAAGAGACGAGTTCCTGGCACCGAACACCATACTTTGTAAAATAGAAGGTCACTGAAAAATCCGAAGACCCTTGGCGAGAGGACTTAGCCCAGTGGCTACCACAATCATGACAGAAGACTGAATGAGTGATGGAGGACTGAGAAGCGCTCTCTCCTGGTGTGCACGGGGTCACTGAGTTGGCACCTAGCGACAACCAGGGCTTGTGTCCTAACCAAAGCATGCAAAGCATCATGATTCGCCGTCTGTCTGTTAAAGCTGGTGTGTTGTTATAAGGCTGAACAGGTTTCAGTGTTTCCAGATTAAGAGAGACCACAAAGAAGGCCTGGTCTTACTTCAAAAAATCAGCGACTGGAAACTCTTTAGCTCCTGATGGTCCAGTCCAGATGTGCATGGGACTGCTCTGAGCGAGGGTCTAACTCCTCTGACTCTGAGAACAGTATCATTGGAATTCAGTGGTTAACAGCAAGAATTTTACTATCTGACAAGTGTTTGGTTCAAATTTTGACATCCGCTGTGGGCTACTTTTGTAACCCTTGACAGGCCAGATATCTTCTATTTAAAATAAGAATAAAAATGTCCACCCTCACTGGATTACAATCAGAACTAAGCAAGATGTAGCCTACTTAAATATGATTAATGATAATGCTTGATTCAGCATTATTCTTTGTTTTCTGTCATGATGCTAATCGTACTAAGTACTTCCTGACGTTAGCTCTAAGTAGGCTCTTGAATGTCTATGCATCTCTAATTGTTCCTCTGAAAAGGTTAATGAACTATTTTTGAAGATTCAAAATTTTCCAAGCCTGAATGAATGATCTAACCCTGGGAACCGTCATACTAAGAATGTCTGCTCATTTCTGAGCCTCAAACTTCTCAGTTTGAAGGCTAGTCTCTCATCCGTGCTTCCCTAAATATCTGCCCTCACACTTGGCTGATTTATTCAGGACCCAAAACCCAATGCAGCCCTAATATCAGTATCAATCAACTGACCCACACTACCTTCTGCTGGCCACACATAACTTTCTGAAGCAAAATTAAATACCTTTACTTTACTATCACTTACTCTTCTCCCAGTAGGCGGCAGCTTTCTTTCTGAGCATGGTGTTAGCATAGGAAGGCAGCTAGTTGGTTAAGTCATATATTTATGTTTTGAGTTTTTTGTTTTTGTTTCCAAGGTTTCAGCATGAACATACATGTGGATTTTTCAATAGATATAAGGCATTTGGGACTACTGATTTTATCAGACGTGTTTAACATGAAGGCAATATACTATGTCTAAAAAACTCTGAATGAACTACAAGACAACAAGATTTATTCTATACAAGTGATTAATCCACGTGTTGTGATATGTAGTTAGCCCACACTTGTTTGTTCTACCTTTCTCAGTAGTGTTTTAAAATTATTACCTTGCGCTAAACAACGACACTATAGCCAGAAGATCATTTTGTTCCAGGGAGATGATCGATAAAATTCTTTATTATAAATTGACAAGGGTGTCTCTAAGGTGAACCAGAAGCAGATAGAAAAGCCAACATTCAAGAATGGATTTCGGACTTGCACTTGATTCTAGCTGCAAACTAAACATAACTAGTTCTTGCAATATGGCCCTCCTCAATTCTTGCTCTCATGAAGGAAACACAGAAAATGTCGGTGCTTTCACAAAGTGTAGCGAAGAAATCAGATGCTGCCAAGCTACCAAAAAAGACTAGTTCCTGGGTTCTTAAAGACTCATTTTTAAACAAGTCCTTCTTCTTGCGGAGTTCTCTGCTAAATGTAGGCTTCTTCCCTCTCCATATGAAGTGGGTGGTCAGTTTTTCCAATTCTTTGAAGGAAGGTGTTGATATTTATACCAGTCTAGCATTAAACTTGTAGAGTGTCTTGGACAGGACTGGCATATTTACTATATTCAATCTTCCAAGCCACAATAATGGGATATCCTTCCATTTGTGGAGGTCACTCTTCGGTTCTTGTAGTAACGTTCTGTAGTTCGCCTTGTACAAATCTTTTCTTTTTACGGTTAGGAATATCCATAGATATGTCAATTTATGCTTGACTATTTCAAAGGATACTACCATTTGATCTCCCCTGCTGTGGACTCATCTGATGTCACTGTCCTACTTTCACATGCATATGAGGCAAGGTACCATACTGTGGCTTGGGCCAGGTGCGCATCTTAGTCCTCAAAGCAGCACCCTCTTGCATTATAATACTCTCAAAAGATCTGGTGCCACAGATTTACCTAATGCAACTCATCTCTTGACTGCTGTTTCTAGGAGCATTGAATGTGGAAACAAGCAAGACAAAATGCTGGCCACTTGAACCTTTGTTCCATTTATCCTGATGTCACCTAGTCATCCAGTTGTGAGGATTTGGATCTCCTTTACATTGAATCAAAATCCATACTGAAGACTGTTATCCTTGCCTCTATATCAGCAAGTGCCTCAAGTCCTCCTCATTTTTAGTAAGCAGTTTGCTTGTGTCAACTGCATATCGCAGGTTGTTAATAAGACTTTCACCAATCCTGATTCCAAATTTTTCTTCATATAAGCCAGTTTCTCTGATGATTTGCTCAGCATATAGATTAAATAAGAGCAATTTTAAAGCATGCAGAACTCCCTTGTTTCTGATTGCCTCCAGGAAGGTTTTTAATGTATTCTGCGGTGGTCACATTGAAAACATAAATTCTACCATTCAGCTTGTCTCTAAAAATGCTTCCAGCAGAAAGAAAATTTACCTAAGATTACATGAACACTCCTCCATGAGCAATGTTGTCATGATGTGATACATGATGGGGATGAACTATAAGGATAATTTTTCATTTGCTCATGCCAAACAATTAGAGTTGGGTCATTCAAATTGAAATGGAGTATACAAACATTTAGCAGTGTTTGAATCAGTCATACCATGTTATTCCTGCTAGAAAAAATGGGCTACATCAGCCTAAGTCCCACGAATAAAAACCAATATTGTCTACTTCAAGAACCACAAGTATTCATTATAAAAATATTGGATCATTAAGCAGTTTTAAGAAGGCTTGAGGATATGTCAGAAAAAGAAGGGCTACCAACAGAAGGACCATGTGTAAGTCACATTATGAAGCCAAGGTGGTAAGGATGCCAATGCCAACTCTGTGGAATAAAGGATGTTCTTGCCAGTGGATCCTACAGTTCGATGCACTCTGCAGATTACATGATCTGAAAGCACTGACTCCAGAAAACAGATGTTGCTAGCACAACACAGTGGAGTCTCCACATTTCTTGCATTGCTAGCTCAGGGTTCAGATTACTGGTAGATCCATTTGACATGTCATCTATACTATTAGAAAAGATGATAAAGTTGAAATTAAGACTTGGAACTATTTGTAGACTTTTATTTTTTTTCCTTTCTCTCTTTCTCTTTTTTCTTTGTCTTATGTCTATCCATGTGGGATAGGTGGGACAACCAATCCAGAGGAGAAAACAACAGACCCAATTGCTCCAGGGGGACAGGGGAGAGGAAGAAGTATTGGGAAGGGAGAGGGGAGCCGATGGACCCAGGGGCAAGAAAACAATAAGAGAACTGGGGTCAATGGCAAGGAGGGCATAGAATGACTGGTGGGGTTTCATCAAGGGCAAGGTAGCTGGGAGAAAGTACTGAGAGTCAAAAGATGAACATGATAGCAGGACAGGAGGAAAGTAAAAAGAAATATAGGAAACAAGTAGGAGGCAAAAGACATTTATAGAGGTATAAATATAGGCATGCATCTATTTTACTATATTATGTAATGATAGGGATATAGGTCTATGTACGTATATTTAAATGTTAAGTATTAAGGTAACAGGCTGCATTGGGTCTCTACTCAAGTACTCCCTCAATGCAAGAACATTTTGTTCTAATAATCTGGCTTTTTGTGATGCTCATGTTCCTGTCAGGATGACTGAAATGGGTCCACAAGCAAATATGATGAAGAAAGCTGATGGCACCCAGCTATTGAAAGATGTAGCATCTGGTGTTTTAAAAGCTTGAAGTTAAACAAGCAGCCATTTAACAGGGAAGCAATAAAGCCCACATGGAAGAAGCACATCAGTCTGTGTGATCACTGATATACCCACAGCTTCAGGTATCAGGCATCAGAAGACCCCAAGCAAAGAAATATATCAATGCAAATGATGGGAGTTGGAGTGGAGACCCAAAGCCCATCTGTAGACAATTGAGCTTTCCTTCACAGAAGGTTTGTAAGGAAAGAAAGAGATAGTCAAGGTTCAGCTTAGCACTGATGGAACATACAACCTTCCTCTAGTTTTTAATGCTTCCTCCCACCACTATCATGACCCAGTTCTACCTTACAAATCCGGCTATATCGGAGTATGTACACTAGTACAGGTAAGATGTCTCTACATATGGAATTTGGGACAGACAAACCCCTCAGGAGTGGTAATTGAAGTGGCAATGCCATGAAGGTAGGGGGAAGGTGTGGGGAGAAGGGGGAGAAATGGAGAACGATGCCTATCCCCCAGGGGGATTAACAACAGAAATGTGGGTAAAGGAAGACAGTAGATGGTATGAGATGTGAAAATAATAATAATTCATCACTCATCAGGGGTCCATGAGGATGGGAGGGGGATGGGGAAGAGGACTTCATACCAAGGGCTCTTGCAAAAAAAACCGGGTTAAAAATTATGATGGCACCATATGTATGAATGTGTTTGATACAATGGATGCATGGGTTGTTATAAAAGTTCTAAGACTGCCCAATAAAATGATTTATTAATTTTTTAAAATACCTAAAATCAGATCTTTTATGATTATTTTATAGAAAGGCAAGATTTTCCAAAGGAGAATTTTCTACATAAATGAAGGGATATTCACATTTTGGAGGAAAAAGAATCGACAGTGATCCATGAATGCTTTTTCCCCTAAACTAGTACAAAAATGTGATTTTTTAAAATTGCATTAGACAGGATAGATTAGATAATGCTGTAGCAATAAATTTATCCCCCAATTGTAGTTGTTTGAAACAATAAAGGCATTCGATCACACTTTCCAGCTTGGCAGGATACCCGTTCCACGTTATTCTTCTTCAGGAATGGAAGCTGATAGAGCCCCTAACATTTGAAGCTTTATAGGCTGAGATGGCAAACTTAAAAGAATTTTCACTCAGTGCTCAGCTACGAACCTAAAGGTCGGTGGCTTGAATCGACTCGCTGTGCTGTGGGAGAAAGATGTGGCAGCCGATTCCCTGTCGATTTATAGCTTTGGAAATTCCACAATGCAATTCTACTCTATCATACAGGACTGTTGTTACGAAGTGGAATCAACTTGAGAGCAGTAGGTTGTCCATCGTCACTTTTCTTCCATTTTCATTAGCTAAGTCTGGTCAAATGGTGTTGTCCAATTTAAAAGAGACCAAGCATTGGAAGATTGATGAATAGCTATAAGGACTACCCTATCTCTCCGACTTGTCCCCCAAACTTGAGCTAACTCTCTCTTTTGTGGGGAATTGACACTCAGTAGTCCACGCTTAAGAGTGACAACTCAAAAGCCCTATCCAGGGGTCCCAGGTTGCTTGTTGACTTCTAAAACTTTCTTCATCAGTGCTGGTGGGGGTGAGGGTGGGGTGGCAATTATACATAGAGAAAGAGGGAGAACCCAGCCCAAGACAATATGTGCTGTATAAGTTTTGCACCATATTCTTATATATTATATAGAAGAATATATATACAGACACAAACCCATAGAAAACGACTCAATACTTTGAACTAATTACAAGCTTTTCTTTCTTGTTGTGTTTTGTTTTGCTCTTTGTCAGTAGTTTGTTGCTGTTTTGTTGTATGGTGTTGCTTGGTTTTTCTCTGTCTTATTTTTGTGCATGTTAATATCTCCACATATCTGTCTAAATAAGATAGGCTGGGTGAACAATCTGGAGGAGAAAACAACGAACTGACAGTTCCGGGTGACATGGGAGAGGGGGAGGTGGGGGGGAAAGGTAGTGGTGTTAGCAAACACAGGGACAAGGGAACAACATGGGATCCAAATTGGTGGTGAGGTGGGTGTGGGAGGCCTGGTAGGGCATGATCAAGGGTAATGTAACCAAGAGAAATTGCTGAAACCCAGGTGGGGATTGAACATGATAGTGAGACAGGAGGAAAGTCAAGGGAAATAGAGGAAAGAGCTGGGAGGCAAAGGGAATTTATAAAGGTCTAGATAAAGACATGCACATATGCAAATATATTTATATATGAGGATGGGAAACTAGATCTATGTGCCTATATTTATAGGTTTAGTATTAAGGTAGCAGAAGGACATTGGGCCTCCACTCAAATACTCCCTCAATGCAATAATACTTTGTTCTATTAAATTGGCATTCTCTGATGCTCACCTTCCCAACACAACCACTGAAGACAAAGTGGGTGAATATGTGGTGAAGAAAGCTGATGGTGACTTACTATCAAAAGATATAGCATCTGGAGTCTTAAAAGCTTGAGGGCAAACAAGAAGCCATCTAGCTCAGAAGCAACAAAGCCAGCATGGAAGAACAAACCAGCCTGTGTGATCACAAGGTGCCAAATGGATCAGTTATCAGGCATCAAACAACAACAAAAAAATCATATCATTGGGTGCACACCTCCATAATACGATCACTGAAGACAAATGGGTGCATAAGCAAATGTGGTGAAGAAAGCTGATGGTGCCCGGCTATCAAATGGTATAGCATCTGGGGTCTTAAAGGCTTGAGGGTAAACAAGAGGCCATCTAGTTCAGAAGCAACAAAGCCCACATAGAAGAAGCACACCAGCCTGTGTGATCACCAGCTGTCAAAGGGATCAGGTATAAGGCATCATCAGAACAAAAAACATCTTACCATAGGGAATGAGGGGGGCAGTGCAGAGTGGAGACCCAAAGCCCATTTGTAGGCCATTAGAGATCCCCTTGCAGAAGGGTCTAGGGGAGGAGATATGCCCATCAAGGTGCGATTTAGCAATGATGAAAAATACAAAGGGAGATATTGGACAGGGAAAGATGTGACAAAATAATAAGTTATAAATTATCAAGGGTTCATGAGAGAAGGGGGAGCAGGGAGGGAGGGGAAAAAATGAGGAGCTGATGCCAGGGGCTTAAGTGTAGAGCAAGTGTTTTGAGAATGATGAGGGCAATGAATGTACAGGTGTGCTTTACACAACTGATGTATGCATGGATTGTGATAAGAGTTGTATGAGCTCCTAATAAAATGATTAAAAAAAGAAAGAAAGAAAGAAAACTACTCAATGACATCAAATAGATGTCAACTGATAGTGACCTTGTAGGACTGAGTAGAACTGCCCTTCTGAGTTTCTGAGACTGTAAATCTTTACTCGAGCAGACTGCCTCACTTTGCTCCAATAGAGTGAATACTGATGTTTATAGCCCAATATGAATCCCATTATGCCACGAGAGGGTTTAAAATTTTAAAATTGCTTATAGAGTTCTAGAGACAAATAAGTTCCTAGTCTACAGAACAAATGTGAGACTGAAAGCTTCTCTTAACTCACATAGCTGCAAGGACTCCATGTGAGACTGCCAAGATGGGCAGGCAATGGCAACTGGCTGCTGACTCAAAATACACAGGCCTGATAATAAGTCAACTGTAGGATTTAAATCCAGCAAAAAAAAAAAAAAAAGCTAGCAAGATGTGTGACTTATATCAGAAGTCAGAAGTAGGTCATAACTCTGAGCAATCTTCCTTTCAATTGATTGGTTGATAATGGGAGCCGCCATTATGGGAATAATTACATTAAGTTAGATACCTTCATAGAGCATTAGTATTTCTTAAATGCCAAGCCATTGAGAATCCTGGTCCAGCTGCGTTGACACCAATTCTTACCTATCACAGTAGTTTGGGAAATTGGCCTTTCTCACTGAGAATACTTCCCTGAGAGCCATCTAATTTGTAGTATAAATCAATTAATCATTTAGTTTGATTGCTAAGTGGCATCCCAGAGTTTGTAGATAGAATAGTTTTGGGTGTTTTTTTTTTTTTTTTTGCTTCTTGATTATTTGCATTGATTCCCATATTGCTTTTATTGCCAGGTGCTGTCAGCCCTATGGAAAGCAGAATGAAATGCTGTCCAGAGCTAGGCCATCTTAATGGTTGTTGTTGTGTGTGAGCTCATTATATACCCACACCTATTTAATGTGTGTGCTGAGCAGATAATCTGATATAAAGAAACAAGAAGCAAGACTAGAGAAAGACTTATTAACAATGTAATAAGCAGATGGCACAGCCTTACTTCCTGAAATTAAAGAGACCTCTCAGCACTAAATGACATCAATGGTTACAACTTTCAGAAAAAGCCTCACAGCCAGGCCAATAAGCAACATAATGATAAATGCAGAAATATTTGATGTTTTCAAGGATTTCATTTTACGTGGATCCGGAGAGAGAAGCAGCAGTCAAGAAATCAAACCACGTACTGCAGCAGGCAGAAATACCTCTTTAACTTGCTCAGAAGCAAATTGGTGACTTTGAGGACTAAGATGTGCCTGCTACAAGCCATAGGAGGAGTCTTGGTGGCTTAGTGGTTATGACTTGGGTGGCTAACCACGTGGTCAGCATTTTGAATCCACTAGCTGCTTCCATGAGAGAAAGTCTAGGCTTTTTTACTCTTCCTATAAATAAGATCTAAATCTGGAAAATGGAATGGGACTAGTGTTAGAATTCTAAATGTCCACTTTGCCAAAAGCTGTGGACAATAACAGTAGCCCCAAATATTGGGCCTAGGCTAGGAACATCAACAGCCCCAATGTCAGACAAATAACACTGAAGAGTAGATGTTAGTAAGTGCACTCAGACTGGAATGGCACACCTTGTAACCTGACACCTTTATGCAGCCAGTGTGATATTATCCTAAGTGTTTTATAGTCTCTGCCTTCTTCCTTTTTCTCCTTTCAAAAACCATTTTATTGGGAGCTAATCCATCCAGATATAAGATTGTTCCATAGTTCAATCACATCAAGCAATATTATTGTATAATTGCTACCAGAATCAGTTTTAAAACATTCTCTTCCTTCTTGAACTCTTTGACATCAGCTTCCCTCTATCTGCCCCCCCACACACACCTACTACACTGTATCCCTCCCCCAACCGCCGCAGAAATCCTTATTCTACTTGCTGTCTCTATAGGTTCATCAATCCTGGGTTTCATATACTGAGAAGCAACAAAATATACAAACAGTCAAGAGGGTTACCTTCAATGACAAAATATATCTGATATAAACCTCAACATGGAAAGAAAACAAAAAAATGTATAGAAAATTTTGAAACATAGTTCTGGTCCCATGTGTATCAGCGGGGGATCAAATGACAAGGTTTTAACTGTTCACATCAGGTTATCCACAGTGACTAGACCCTAGAGAAAAATATCATGCTTTAGGTGTTAGACCGGGATGACTAGAGAAACAAATTCAAGGATACTCATCTATGTGGAAGAGAGCTTTATCTCCAAGAACAGTTGTATAGCAGGAAAACATCCCAGCCCTGCCCAGATCAAGTCCATACATTTGATATTAGCGCTATGTCCCATACTAGTTCATAAATTCCTCTTCAGGCTCACACAGCACATGCAGTAATGCCGAATGCAGGAAGATCACATGCATGTGGGTGAAAAGTCTTGTGGATCATTGGATCCTGGTGGAAGCATCTCAGCATGGGTGCAGGTCTCCACGTGGCTCCTCCAGCTCTCTGAGTGTGATTCTTCAACAGTAAGGTGAAGCAAAGAGAAGAGAGGACGCTCCCAGAATCTTCATGAGAAGGCCACGCCCACAAGGAAGCATCACCAGATTGTGACCTGATTGACAGGCTAAACTCCACCCCTTTACTCAACACTCTCAAGTTGACATGAAGTTATGTAGTGACCACACTTGATAAATAGTAGGTCAGCAAGGGAAAAAAAAGTAAAAGGTAATCAATGAGGTAAGTGTACACAGTGGCTCTAACTTTCAAACATAACAGAGATTGTGAGGAGAGTTCATGGCCAGGCAAAATTTTTTCTGTTAGTACATAGTGTTACTAGATTTCAGAACTGACTCAATGGCACCTGAAATCAGTAACATAATGGTAACTGAAAGTTCCAGTTTATAAGAATTTGTCGACTTGTTTTTCAGAGTAGTTTTACCATACTACATTTCTATAGCAGTGAATGAATTATTCAATTTCGCCACATCCTCTTTGATTGATACATAATCATACCCATTGCTTTTAATTATCATTTCCACAATGGCTAGTGATATTAAATGCATTTAATGCATTAAATTTCCTTTGCAGA
Organism: Tenrec ecaudatus; assembly: GCF_050624435.1. NCBI lineage: Eukaryota > Metazoa > Chordata > Mammalia > Afrosoricida > Tenrecidae > Tenrec > Tenrec ecaudatus. The sequence goes on from NC_134538.1 coordinate 14,167,961, forward strand.
TTGTCATCCCTGTAATATCTTTGTGTATGTCTTTTACCCATTTTCTAATTGAATTGGTTGATTTCCTATTACTCAGTTTTGACATTATATATATATATATATATATATATATATATGTAGTGTATATTTTAATAGAAAGCTTTTGATAAATATGCTGTTTGTAAAAATTTTCCAAAGTATGTAGCTTATTGTGTTAATTAGAGATTATGTCAATTAGACTCTCCTGGCTAGGGATGGATTTAAACTTGTCAATCATGTCTAAGTCTGATGACATAGCCTTTCAGAAGAAGAATGTCAGATGATGGGAAATGCTCTCTCTTAGTCTCCACCTTCCTGCCTGCTGGACAGAGGTCCACAAGCAGCCACTCCACTCTGAAAGCTGCTGGCACCCTGCTAGGCTTCCATAGACCTTTGGGTCCACTTGACACTGCACCCAACAGCCTGTGATCTTCTGCTCTCTGATTATACATTCTGAATCATTGGAATGTGGCCATGTGAGTCTGAAAAGGAATTCATGAGCTAATCTTGAACTTAGGCCCTGGAATTGGCCTGGGCTGGGATGCCTTCTTGATATAGAATTACTTCTTGATACAAGGCACTGTGTTATACATAGATGAATGTCACTGATTTGATTCTCTAAACAGCCTGACCTAACATAGAATGTTATTTCGATCTCCATGTTTTAAAGGAAGTGTTATATTACTTTAGGCAGTGACTATACCATTTTACAACCACACCAACCGTGCCTGAGCATTCATTCTGGTCTCCCCATAGCCTTGCCAACATTTTTGTTTTCTGTTTCATTTTGTTTTCAACTTTGCTCTAAATGCAGAGCTGAAATCATACACCATAATTAGGAAGTGATCTATTCTTTTCTTCATTATAGAATAGCGTTTGTAGAGTTAGTATCAGTTCTCCTCTGGATAATTGATAGAGTTAACCAGGACTTTTTTTTGGCTATTGTTTTAGGAAGTGTTTTAGTGACATGCCCAATTTCTTTTTTAGTTACGGGTTGTTCAAATAAACTTCTTCCATTTGTGCCACTTTAATTAGTATTGTATTCCTAGAACTGTGTAAATTTCTTTGAGATTTTCTATGTTGTTGAAGTATAGTTCCTCATGGAAGAAATAACCAAAATCAACATCTGAACACAATATTTTCAGCAATAGGAAAAGAACCGTAAAATAAGCCTATAGCTACTGGGGCTGGGGGGCAAGATTGTAGCAGAAATAAATTTAAAAGGTAATACAAAAAGCAAGAGGAAGAATCAATAAGACAAGTGGTTGATTCATTGAAAGCATTAACAAAATCGACAAACCTTTGGCAAATCTAAAAAAGGAAAATAAGGATAAGATGCAAATAACAAGAATAAGAAATCAAATGGTATATGTCACCACAGAACTAACTGAAACTTTAAAAAACTATGATGAAATCCAATCTATAAGTTTTTCCTCTCTGGGCTCATGCTTTTGTTGTTAAGTTCAAGTACTTTCCATCGAACCTTACATCAGTTTTCTCCTATTTTTTATTCATAAAAACTTACTGGTTTACATTTCACTACAGTCTCTTTTTATCCCTGGCAGTGTTTTGTTACTATTTTTCGAAATAATGAACTCAAAATCTTAGTATGTTTTTAAACTAAATTCTGTTCAAATTTGTATTAATAGTCCCTTTAAAGACTCTATATCTCATTTACATGCTACTTTCTCCACCCCTCATTTCTTTTTTTCTCCCTCTGTCCATCTGTCTGTCTGTCTCTAATACTTGCTGGGTAAAACTCTTAGGAGGTAACTTTTCTAAGTGAATGCCCCACTGAGTACCTGGTGTGTAATATTCAGAGCATACAGAGAAAAGTTATTATAATTATTTCTAAGTATTTTAACAAGATGAGATCGAGACGTATACACTTTTAAAAGATTGCTTTGGAATAGAATTGGCAAGTGTAGGCAGCCATCGTTCAGACTTCACACTTTCCTCCCCTGTACAAAATTGGAATGTCTGCATTTCTCTAATAAAAAGTTATTCACTTCATTGATATTTGTATACAACATCTCAGTATAAATAAAAAGATGGAATATAACTATTATCTCTTTAGTTATTTTTCATATAATTTTGTTCCTGCTTACTGAGGCAATTACAGAATTTTCTTCAAAGGTGCTACAGGAAAATTTCAAAGACAAATCTATTTACACTACTCCCCCATTTTCCTATGTGATGATAACCTTAATATATTTTCAAAGCCTTGCAACATAAATTGGAAGAAAAACACCAGAAAGCCTAAAAAATAGCAATTAGTGGCAATGTACTGTGTCAGTGCTTATAATTATTGGCTTTTAATATCAAGCTCATTGAACTAAAATGTACATAGTTCACTGACTTGATGAGCAGTTTATGTTTGCCAGACTGAAGGCCCTATTGTTTCACTAAGCATCTCAGTTGATGCCCTGATGTGAAGAGCCATGTGTGATACTAATGTCCCATACTGGTACAATAGGACCAACTCTTGGGGACAGCATGAAGGATTTCTGTGCTTCTTTCTAAATTTTGGCCAAGTAGAACATACTAAAACAAAATTTAAGGAACTTTACCATTATCTGAACAACAGCAATATCTCAAATAAGGCTGGTCCAATGTAGAGAGGAACTCATACTATAGACATCCTGCCATTGAATATTTGTGTGGAGAATATACATCCTAAAAGTTTAGCATTTTTCCCATCAAGCTTCTTAACTTAAAAAAAATGAGCAAATGACAATAACCCTGCTTTATTCTGAATCACTTAAATATAATCTATTACTCAATAATATTCATTCCACCTAATTGAAAATAAAATAAAACAGAGACTGGGAGGGTGGCCAAAACGTTTTTTAAAAGAAAAATTCTAACTCAAGCAAACCAGCCCCAAACATTAAAGAGCTGAGCTCAGTCTCCTATTAAAATAATTAATAATTCAAGATAAAATAAGCAGCATTTACCCAAGAATAAAGTTATGACTATTAAGAAAGAGGGAGTAACAGGAAGATAAAACATAAGGAGGGAGCAGATTACGTGAAGATGCTTTAAGGCAATTGGAGCAGATGAGTTTAAACAAACGGTGTGTGAATTACTGAATATCAAACCGACTGTCTACTCTATAAACTTGTCAGGTTCAGCTAGAGATTTAAATGACCTACTCCAAACTACCTCAATGATCCATTCCACCAGTCATGACAGGGTCAATTAGACATCTGGATGACCCACCTTGAACTGCCTAGACAAGCTATGGATTATGAGACCAATTTTTGCACTGAAATGAGGACCAGTCAGGATGCAAGAATAAGGGCCAATCAAAAATCAGGATAGGGACTGAGATAATCCAATGGGTTCCTACCACCCTACCCATAACTGTCATACCCATAGACAGATGGGGTCTTCCTCAAATCATGAGTTGATTAACTTTTAACTTGAAAGGTACTATGGTAGTTACGCAATTCATGTCAACTTGATCAATAAGAATGAAGGTGTGGAGTTCAGCCTGTCATTCAGGTCCCAGCCTGATGCCTATTTATGGGTCTGACCTTCTGATGCCTCTTCCTTTGTGGGACTTGGACACACTCTCTCTCTGCTTCATATTCCTGTTGACAAGCCACATGGAGCCATGCTCATGGCAACCAGAGCCCTGTAGATACATCCACTGCCATTGAATCCACAGGACTTTTCACCCACTGGCCTGTGATCTTACTGCACTGGCATCATTGCATATAGCTACATGAGTCTGAAAATTCATGGGCTAATATTGGACATTTGGGCTAATTTCAAACTATGGACTTGATCTGGACTAGGCTGGGTATTTTATTGATACAGAATTACTTCTTGATATAAAATTCTTTCTTGCACCTATACGCATGTCAATGAATTTGTTTCTGACTAACAGGTCTTTTGCTAATTAACTCTTTGCTCTGCTTACTGTCTTACCATCCTGTCTTGTCTTGATGCCTTCTGTGCGTGTCTCCCTTGGTTGTGGCAGCAAACTACAAGGGAGAAAATTGTTAGCTTTTCTCTGACGAGGAAGAACCTGGTAACGGCAACTTTGACACATAATTATTTGGGGGCTTGTTCAGGATCTGCCTTTCTTCCATTTTGTCCTATACCAGAGGTAAGTCACACCAGGAGCTCATGGCCTCTTAACCTTAGTTTGCTTTCTGGGGTTGAGCCAGTCCCTTTTTTTTTCTTTCTCTTTTGGAGTTTTTGGGTTCATCCATTCAAGGAGCCCGCAATATTTTCTTTTTTTTTTTCAGACCAAAACAGCACTTCTTCCCTTGTTATGAGGTTGATAAGTGACTGCCTTTGTTATGCAGGGGCTTCCTCTGGGGACCCACTCAATAGAACTACTTCTTTATTCATCCACCTATCGTGGTCCAAAAAACAGACAGGATAGACATGTCCAGGAGCCCCTAAAACAGTTGATCACCCATGGCTTGTGCCCTTCATCCTTGAAGGCAGAGTGACATCTAAGACAAAGATGGGCGATGCCGGTCACATCTGGAGAGGCTCTTTTTTTTTTCCATTACGTTCAGACCCAACACATGAAGACAACAGCTGGAGGTGAGGAATGTCCAAGCTTTTCTGTGTTGGCCATGGTACCTCAGGATGGTGTTTCTTGCTTCTAGTCTTTTGTCCTGTCTTATCAGTATGCTACCTGTCCTCCAGGCCCCTGGCTGACTGTCCAGGAAACCTGAAAAGTATTGTTTCCCTCTTCCATGAATTCTGCAACTGTGCCCTGGGTCTTGAAAGGCCATTAATTGATATCTCAGCTACTGTAGCCTAGGCCTCCAATTGTAGAAGGTTTGGAGACATGAGGTTCCAATAACAGGATTGTTGATCTTCCAGGAGACCAGTAGACAGGGATAGAACTCCTCAGTGGATCTATCATTTATGACTTCAAATCTTCTCCTCATTGACATCCATAAGATCTGCGTAGGATAGATTTATTTATTTGTCGGTGAGACTGGCTTTCTTCAGTGTTTCTCTGCCTTCACCTTAAAATTCGGTTACAATTGTCCCTGAGCTACTTCTAAAGTTTAAAAGTCTTTCTGTTTTTTGGCTCTGTGTTGAGAATGTTGTGAATCTGAAGTGGAGATGAGACCATTGGATTTGAATGTTTCAAAACAGATTCGTTTTCTGTATCTTTTGGTATAGGGAAAAGCAAGCCTTGAGTGGAGTCTGTTTCATTTCTGAAAAACGTGGACTGGCCTCTTTACAAAAACAGGACGCACCTTTCCAAGATGCGGATCCACCTTTCCAAGATGGCAAACTCCCAGATGTCACATGTATTTTCTCCACAGACTCAATAAGCCCTCATTTTCGAAATGCTTACTCACTTTAGAAACATTTTCCAGGTTTTTCCTTCCTTGGTTAAAGGGCTTTTTGTCCTTTTTTTTTTTCCAAATAGGACACTTCTTGTAAAGAGTACACTCTTTATTTTAATTGGTATAAGACCTTCTAGAGCAAAATGTTGGGAAAGTGTAAGTTTTATTTCTGGGTGATAATAAAAGTATATATAGATATGCTTCTTTTAGGTGCCCCACTTTGGTTTTATCATCCGTGCATGCTTATGAATCATACTGTTTTAGTATTATAAGAATAAAGGAAGTTATAGGAGTATTTATGTTAGGTACCATCCAGGCAGTTTTGACCCACAGTGACCCTCTGCACTACAGAACAGAGTACTGGCCAGTCCTGCTCCATGCGCACAGTTCCTATGTTTGGGGCCATTCTTGCCGCCACTGTGTCAACCCATAGTGCTTAATACTCTGCTCTTATTTGTCTCTCACTCTTACCTGCACGATGTCCTTCTCTATGAACTGGTTTCCTAACACCCTGTACAAAGTACTTTTGACAAAGTCTCAACATCTTCCTTTAAGGAGCATACTGGTTGTGCTTCTGAAACGGATTTGTTTGTTCTTTAGGTATGCCATGGCGCTTGCTATATGCATTGACTGCACCATAATTCAAATGCATGGATTCTTCTTCCCGCTTACGAACTCAGTGTTCAACCTCCCTGCATATGAGGCCACTGAAAATACCTAGGCTTGGGACAGGAGCATCTCTGTCATCTAAGTAACCTTCCTGCGGTTCAGCACTTGAAAGAGATCTTCAGCAGGAGATTTACCTAATGCTATGGGTCATTTGATCTCTGACTGTTGCTTCTGTGAGTATTGATTGTGCAGCTAAGTTAAAAAAATCCTTGATAACTTCAAACTTTTCTCCATGTATACTGGTGTTACCTATTGGTCCAGCTGTGAGGATCGGGGCCTTGTATGCGTTGAATTGAATCCACACTGAAGCTGCAATCCCTGATCTCCATCAGCGAGGAAAGGTGTGTCATCTGCATATGACATGGTGTTATGATGCCTAATTCTTCTGCATAGTTCAGGCTTCCGGATGATTTGTTCAGCATACAGATTGAATAAGCATGGTGAGAAGATACAGCCCTGATGCAAAACTTTCCGATTTGAACCATCTAGTATTCCCTTTTTCCGGTCGAACAATTGCCGCTTCATTCTTGAAGAAGTTCCTCGTGAGCATGATGAAGTGTTCTGGAGTTCCCAGTCTTCTCAATGCTAACCATAGTGTGTTATGGTTCACGCAGTGGAATGCCTTGGCATGGTCAGTATAGTGAAAATAAGCCTCTTTCTTGTGATCTCTGCTTTGAGCCATGGCCCCTTTGACATCAGCAATGACATCCTTGTTCCAGCCTCTTTTGAGTCCAACCTGAAACTCTGACAAGTCTATTTCCTGCTGAAAAGTACCTGGATGGTTTTTAGCAGGTCAGTTGGTCATGTCGCTGCCTTCCAAACATCCTGGCAGAGAGGAGACAGTGCTTCAAGCACTTCATCAATTTGTTGAACTATTTCAATTGATTTTCCATCAATTCCTGAAGCCTTGTTTTGGGGTAATAGTTTCAGTACAGTTTGGGCTTCTTCCTTCAGTACCTTCAGTACTTCTTGATCATATTATACTTCCTGAAATGGTGAAATATAGTCCTTCTTGGTATAGTGAATCTGTATGCTCTTTCCATTGTGCTTTGCTGCTTCCTGTATCATTCAGTATTTTGTACATAGAATCGTTCGAGATTACAACTCAAGGCTTCGGTTTTTTTTTTCTTTACTTCTTTCCGTTTTAGAGATGCTGAGTCTATCTTTTTTGATTTTGTAACTGTAGGGCTGTGCACATTTCATTATAATATTTTTGCTTTGTCTTCATGGGCTGCCCTTAGAAGATTTCGGTTCAGCTCTATGACTTCATCGTTTGTTCCATTTGCCTTAGTTACTCTATGATTAAGAGCATTCCGGGCTCTCTTCTGACACCCACTTTGATCTTTTATGTTTTACATCGTTTCAAATTTAATTTAATATCTTCATGAATTATATTATTGATGTCCTCCCACTGCTCGCCAAATCTTTTGTCATTAATGTTCAGTGCAATTGAACAATGCAATTCTGTTCTTGAAATGTTCTCAAAATTCAGGTGGGATAGACTAAAGATCATATTTTGCCTCTCATGGATTTATTTTAATTTTCTTTAACGTCAGCCTGAACTTACAGATGAGCAATTAATGGTCATTTATTAATGTACTGCATTTAGCTCCTGGCTTGGCTTTCATTTTTTATATTGAGCTGCTCCTTGGTCCCTTCCCACACACATGTAGTCAAGTTGATTTTTCTTACTCCATCTGGAGAAGTCCACGTGTATAGTCACTTTTTGTGTTTTTGAAAAAAAGATATTTGCTATGAACAAGTCATTGGTTTTGCAAAATTCTGTCATACTATCTCTAGCTTCATTTTTATCATCAAGACCATATTTTCCAACTATTGTTCCTACATCTTAGTTTCCAACTTTTGCCTTCTGATCACCAATAACTATCAACATATTTTGGTTGCCTGTATGATCATTTTTTTACCAAGAGAGTTTTAGCATTCCTAAATTTCTTCATCACTAGCTTTTGTGGTTGGTGCATAAATTTGAAAAATTGTAGTGATTGGATTTTCCTATTCTAGACAGCATTGTACTTCAAGATGAACCCTGAAATGTCCTCTCTGATGATGAGCACAACACTAGTTCTGATCGTGTCATTCCTGACAACGTAGATGATGATATTTTCTCATTTAAATTGGCCCATAACAGTCCATTTCAGTTTATTAGCACCTTGAATATTGATCTGTATATGTGGTTGCATTTCGACACCTTCAAATGTCCTGAGGTTTATATTTTGTGCATTCCACGTTCTGATAATTAATTTATGCTTGCAGCCTTTTTGATTTTTCCCCTTTTTTTGGGGGGTTGTGTCTCAGCAGCAGACGAAGCTCTCACAGGCTTCACTCCCACAGACATTACTCCAACTGCATTTCCACCTTGATTCTAATTGGAGTCACATTTGGATTGCCTGCTGACCTAAATGCCCATCCTCTGGGCGGCCTCTGAAAATCATTTGCTTCTATTCACTAGGCTTTCAGTATCTGACAAAGCTCTACTCTAAGCATAAAGGTTTCAGTGCCTGCTTCCTCCAAAGTGGACAGTTCATTCCTTCCTCATAGTCTGTCCTTCGTCTGGAAACTCCAAGGAAACCGGTTCACTTGGGGTCACCCGGTGGCATTTGAACTGTCAGTGACATGGCTTCCAGCATCAGTCACCATCATCTGACAAACTGACAGAACAGTGGCGCCACACACACACACACACACACACACACACACACACACACACCATCAACAACAACAACAAAAACAACTTCAGGCTTAATATAGTTTAAAGTTATTTTCCAATGTTAAATTGAATTAACAAATGTTTGCTGTAATTAGAAGTCACATACCTCTTTAAGGAAAACATTTATCTATATTCCAGTTTGCCAAATAGTGTGAATTTTTGTCCATTTCTCTTCATTTTAAAAGGTTATATTTAAAGGCTATTATAAGACATTTGTAAGAACAATATTTGAAGGCCTCGTGAATCCTAAATTTATTTTATATACCTAAAACTTTACTCTTTTGACTCAAAGTTCAATTATTTAACTTTTGGGGACGGTGGGGAAGGTTGTATTAATAACAAATGGTATAACAGAGAATTCAATTCTTGACATTGGGGAGAAGATTGATTACTAGTTTGAAAATCTAATTCATACTTTAAATAATATAACTTCCAGGTAAAGATAGATTGGAGATACCAAAACACATTGTATTTAATTTTTGTTTTAAAAAACAGATATTCTGGCATTTCTCAGCTCATTACTGATAAATCAAAACTTCATAGGAAGTCATATCACTTAAACCTACTTCCTAGTTTGTAGCTAGCCTAACTAGGTGCTGTGTTTGTTTTCTACTTTGCCCCAGTGTTCCTAGAATTGCTATTTTCATTGCTCTAGAACAAACATGCCTGGATAATTGGCCTGGAGGGCCATCTAAGATTACTCCATTCATAGGGGCATTTAGACATCCAAGGAGACTGTTGAAACAAAATAAATGTTGTTACTGTTTGCTGTAGTAAATATTTATCTGATTGCTGTAGTAAATATTTATATCTTATGGTTATCATTATTACTTAATAAAATTATTTAAATTATTTTATTGCTAACATTTCTCTTAAATCTATCCATTTACCTACAAGCTTAATTAAAATCTAACTTTTTTAACTTAATGCTTTTTCAACTTAGTGTAGGGCGGTGATCCACAATGCCAGCGGTTTGAAACCACCAGCTGCTTCATGGGAGAGAGATGAACTCTCTGCTCCTGCTAAGAGGCACAGTGTTGAAAACTCACTATCCTGTCCTCTAGGGCCACTAGGAGTTGACATCAACTCAGTAGCAGTGAGTTTGTTCCCCCTTGGTTTAAAATGTTTTGCCATATCCATTTAATAAAATATAGACTTTGGATGCGGTGAATCCATATTAAATGATTTGGTGCATTCTAGGCAACCCGATCAAAATCACCACAAAATGTTACGTGTGTGATACTACATTGTATTAAATACCATTAAGATCAACGTCTTTTAAACCAGTTAAGTAAAATGAACCGAAAGTCCTATATCATGACTCGTTTTTAACAATGATCAGTTATATAACTATCTGTCATCTTAAGTATATATAGTCAGTAGAAGTAAAGTTGAGAGACTATTGTAAATGTCTGAATTCAATGATTTTTCAGCAGTGCAACTGAGAAACAATCATAGAAGGTGTGGTAGCTAAAGTTTAATGTTATAACTGAAACTTTTAAGCAGTGTATTTTTTTAAGCAGGGGAGAGGGTGAACGCTGCCCCTCACTACCACAAATTATGCAGTCGAGTTTCTCACATTTGGGGAGATCACAGGGGTCAGCACATGCGGAGTGCAATGGGTGAGCCTCGCCCTGGGAAAACCACCTTCGTGATCATGGTATCTCCCTGCCAGGTAAGTATAAGCAGTGTATTATAAGAGCTCTCCATTTAGCCACCATTTCTTCTGGATTTTAGTTAACCTTGGTTCTGTGTTGGTTTATAAATTTCCAACTTTATTCTTTCATTATATTTCTTACTATTAATTTTTCAAGACCATATCAAGTTTTGTCATCTACAGGTAAACTTTTTGTAATGGACCTAATAAGATATTTAACTACATCTTTTCCTACAAAAATAGACAGATTGGAATTATAAAAGGATCATATCTTGAACTTGGAGCCCATCAAATGGAATCAAGATTTCTAAACCTCTGAAGGGTAACAGGGCTTATGATTTACAGGTGATCCAAAAGTAAAACATAGTCACTAAATATAGTCAATGCTTCTTTAAATTTTTATGGGAGAATATCGTGAGCAATTCAAGAGTATCCTCTGTTATAAATACTGCTTTTAAAGATAGTACTATAATTTGATCTATCCAAGTCTGGGGGAAAAGGTGTTATCCTCAGAACGCTACGGCAAGGAGCACTAGTAGCATAGTAAGTTAAGATTGGGACTGCTAATAGTCAGCAGTTCAAGACCACAAGCAGCTACTTCAGACAAAGATGAGGTAATTGCAACCCGTGAGCAAGAGTCACAGTAGAACTATCAAGAAGGACTACCTGAGGCAGTTAGGCGATCAGCACAAGAGTCTAAGCAGATTCTCCTTGTTGGAAAAATGAAAGGCATCCAGTCTAGACAATTTCAGCCCTGAGTTACTTGCTTCACCTGTGGGAAGCTAAACCATGTTCAGTGAAAATATCACAAGAGAGACCTGCATGAATCACAGGCGCTGGAGGGAAACCTCTTTCTACCTCTTTCGAGTGCTGGACCCTGGGACATCTTGCCCAAAAATGCCCGAAGAAATTCATGGTAATGACCAAACCTGTTGTTGCTAAGCTCTCAGGCAACAATGTTGACAGCAAACTGAAGGAGCCACGGGCATGTGTCAATATAGCTGCTAAGTCCATCCATTATCTGCAGAACTTTGATGCTGCTTTCTGGTACCAAAATCCTTTGCTGGTTTCTCAACCTCTTCCTATCGCCAAGTAGTTGGCATTGATGAGTCTCCATCAGAAGCATTTCTCACCCCGTCCCTTGCCTTCAATCTGAGAAGGGGTCTTTATTCTACCACCAATTTTCAGTTGCTCTTGACCCCCTCCCAGTCCCTTTTCAGGAAAGTGTTTTTATTGAGACATGGGGTTCAAGTGACCCCCATACCCATTCCCTTGCTCCTGGAACAAACACGTTTCTGAAGTATTTGTATCACGCTCTTTGGAAGCAAGGCAAAACCCTTTATAAAACTATTTAAAAGGGGATAATTTTAAGAGCGAGAATGACTCAAGGCTGGGGAAAAAAAGTGGGGTGGGCTTTTAAATAATCTTTCATTAGAGTCCCACCCTTAGGACTCTCTAATATGGGGGGGGGCGTTTTTGCCTTTATGTGTAAGATCAAAGTGGCTGGAAGAGTTCTGTTTCAATGACTGGTAGCACATCTGTCCCAAACTCTGCCTGCTTCCCTTCCTCAGGACACTAAGAAGAAACCAGCCTCGTCGTTCAGCCCGTGTATGCTTCACCTCCTGGTCAAGTTGTTCTCTTCCAGATTGCAGCCGTTCTGTTCGGTAGCTTGGTTTAGGCACAGGGGGTTGGCCCTCCCATGCCTATAAAGGCCCCATAAAAGGAGGCTGGGGAGAAATCAGGCAACCACGGGACACCTATGAAGACCCCAAACTGAGCATGCTCACAGTCAATCCCCGAGCCAGATGGGAGTGCATTTAGGCAGTCCAAACTAGCCCCAGACTCATGACATCACCCAGGTGGGCTCAACCCAGCCAATGGGGTCAACCAACACCTTCAAGCATGCCTTTCCCCAGCCAGGGGGTGGGTGAGCATAAAGGCACGGAGCACGTTCTGGCATGCTTTTTTGTCCCTGCTCTGGCCACAGGCACTCTTGCCCCCACGCTCTTGCCCCTTTGCTTTCATGTCCCTCCCCCCTGTCTCTTGCCCCAGAACCCTCTAGCCATAGTTCTGGCCCCCTTACTCTCTTGTCTCCCGGGACATCACACACACAGAGACACATCCCGCCGTGAGTGATTTTCTCTACACCCAGTTGTGAACTCCAGCGCGGACACTTTCTAGAAATAGCAAGTGCCCTTTTGAGACTGTAAAACCTGAAACTTGTCCTGTCCTTCAGGAAAACCCACTGGGATTACAAAATGGGCTTCTGCATGAATTCGTTCATCATGCGAAGAGAAGAACCAGGTATTACCCACCTGGGAAAACTTAAGGTCCCATGTAAAAATGATGGTGATGGACAGGTAGTACCATCCCTCTCTGAGTGGGGGATTAGGCAGTTTGCAGGTTTCGGGCAAGTGACGGGAGTTGAGTGGACTCTGAAAAACTCTGTATAGGCTCCATAACCCATCTCAGCAGGACATACCTAGAGGGGTTATTGCCAGATATCCATTCTCTTCCTGGGAGGGAATGTCAGGGTCAGCTAGAGGTCTACATGACCCATCCCAAACTGCATCACGCAATGATGAGATGCACGAGCCATGGATTACAAAACCAATCATCGCACTGAAACAAGTGCCAATCAAGATGCAAGGCTAAGGGCCAGTGGAAAAGCAGGATAGGTGAGCCACCCTATCCCATTAAAATCCAAGGCCATACCCCTAGAGAAAGTGGTCTTCAAATCTGGAAGTAACCCATTTCCTGATTGAAGGGAACCTTGCCTTTTAATTCTCTGCTTGCCTTCCTACCTTGTACTTTCTTGCCTTCCTGTGTGGCTCCCTCTGTCGCAGCAGCAAACTAATCCAGAGAAACTTGTTTGAAAAGCCCTGTAAGCTCAGCTTTCACCACCTAACATACACTACCTTATTCACTGTCTTTTTAAGAAGAAATAGTGATGTTTCTTCTAATACTATGTTTCACGTGTACAATAAACCGTTTCCTGTGGAATTGCCTTCAGAACATGAAGGTCCCATGAGTTGGAGTAATAGGGTTTCCAATAGCTGAATTTGGGGGAAGTAAATCACCAGGCATTTCTTCCCAGCTGCATCTGAGCAGAGCGTTCTTGAACTTCCAACCTAGTGCCTCCAAACAGCCTAGTGCTGGGCTCTTTGTATAACCCAGGGACTCCACTGAACTACAGAGTTGGAAATGCCTTGTTTATAAGCCTCCTAACAAGTTAGCATTGAGCTATACTGTCTTCCTCTTTTGCAAATCCCATCCTGCATAGTCCTTAGCATTTGACCAGTACTGTCTCACTGTTGTAAGGGATATTGGGTCATTCTGTTATCTCTATAGACAAGAAGACATAAATGAGAGTTAATAACCATCAAATGTGGCTATTTCCTTTTGCTATAAATTAGAACATGCTTTCCTACTGAATTTTGCAAGAAGGAAAACAGACTCCCTCCTGCTGATGTGAGGAAGTAGTGTTAAATCTCCCTCAAGATTCACTTTGGCTTCTTACAGCTGTATGTTAGTACCTTTTTATATGCAATTTTACTTCATTTAGTCTTTAAGGTTGTGCCTGAGGTTAGTTTAAAAGGTTAGTTAAATGTTAATGGATGTTAATGCTGCAATTAAATTGTTAAATCAATTGAAAACTGGGGCTCCATCTCTATCTATGTTAGTGCCGGGCTGAGCTGCATTGGCGTATAAATTAAAAGCTGTAAATCTAGTGAAGTCTAATTAGAGACCAAATTTCTCATTTATCTTATTTTCACAGGACTGTAAGCACTGATAGATAATCAACGAAGGGCTAAAACTTTTTAGCATTAAAAAACTATTTTATCTATTTCAGGATTCAGGTGACTGATTATCATTCAGATCCAATTACTGTTAAAGGTCATATGTGAAATGAAGTTCTTTCAGACACTCTTAAGTTTTATTGTACAAGTTTGCATACAACTCAGCTCCAGCCCCATCCTCAAAAGCAAATATAAATACATTATTCAAGACTGACTTTAATGGCATCTTAGAGTAACCTTGTCTCTATTAAACAGTGTGTTTAACAGACTACTGTATTAACCAAAGGGAATAAAGATGGATTTGAATGGTTTGTAGGAGATTCTTCAGGGAGCAAAAATTAAGCTTCCATGGATATCTAAGAGACAAATTTCCATTGTTTGTGTGTTTGCTTCCATTGGCTATTGTCCTCTTGTTTTGCAAGAACACGTGTATAGAAGGAGTTCAGATGAAAGGATTTGGCGAACTTAATCTCAGTTTGCTCTTATAGAACTATGTTGAAATTATTCTGTGTACATATCATGTACTCGATCATGATTTCACTATATTTATAACCATAATGCTTTATTTTTAGAATATTTTTGACTATTTTCAAAATTATGAGACTATTTTGCAATGCAACCATAGCTTGCTGCGTATAAATGTTGATATGTCAAGACAGTAATTTACATCTTAATTATAAAATAAAAAATGATCTTCCTTAAAAGAAGAAAAGGTAGGAATGCATATAAGTTCTGATTTGCAAAGCCATTGCTTGAGTGTTATTATTTTAAAGGTCCTTAGAAAAGTAATATTTTCTTTTTAATCATTTTATTGGGGCTTTTATAACTCTTGTTATAATCCATATATCAATTGTATCCAACGTATTTGTACAAATATTGCCATGGATTGTTTTCTATATATTTATTTTCCATTGAGTCCTTGGGATCAGCTCCTCCTTTTTTCCTCTCCCCGCCAAACCCTTGATAGATTATAGATTGTTATTATTTTCAAATATCACAAAGACCGCTGTCTTCCTTCCTCTCTGGTTTCTGTTGTTCTTCCCCTGGATGGGTGTGTGTGTGTGTGTGTGTGTGTGTGTGTGTGTGTGGTCATGCACTCTTCATTGGGATCAGTACCCCCTTCCTACCCATCTCTCCCCAACTGCCCCCTACACTTTTGGTATCTTTGTTCCATTCCTGTTCCTTGGTTTCAAGTGTTGTGAGTTTTTATGTACGTGCTCCCATCTAGTCTAGATTGGGAGGTGGCACTGAGGTCATGATAGTGGGGGGTGAGGAGGTCTCAAGGGATCAGAGGTATATTGCGTCATCCATCAGTCCTCTACTGTACCATGATTGACTCATCCCCTCCCTGTGACCCCTCTGTGGGGGATGTAATGTTTTCTTTAAGTACACTAATTTCTTCAATAAAATTTTCTGCCCATTAAAAAAAAACAGCAGTAGAATGATTATAAATTAGTTCAGCTAGAAAGTCCAGTTCCTCCAGTAAAGGTATACCCCCTGCCCTTCCTTCCATCATTCATCAAGTTTCATCAGTGATTGGAGCGCGGTAGGCATCACAGAATGAATTGTTGAGGCGTTAAACTGTTTTGCTTTCTGAATCTTGTCGTGGATTCAGATCATCTAAAACATTGGATCAGAGACTGTAACCAAAAGGCTCTGTTAGGTTGCTTGTCCCCTGAAGCAAATGAAAAGGGTGTTCTATTTGTAACCTTTTTAAAGAAGCCTGGCTTCCCTGACAACACGTTATACTTAGTTTGCACCTATCCCAAGTTTAAGAACTAGCTGACTGCAGCAGAACAAAACAGCCTGTATTCATGCTTTTAAGCCCTCCCACCTAACAGAATAAGAAAATAGATGACTGTGTCCTAAAAACTATATACCCACATATCTTTAATATTTTGATTTGTACATAGAAATAACTATCTCTACATGAAACTGAAATATTAAGCAGTCATCTGCAGTCTGATAGGATACAAAGCCTCGGGAGGCTGACTGGAGAGGGCTGAGATGAAGACAAGGATCCACAAGTGTTGGGGGACTTGCCAGGCCCCCAGGAGCATATGTGGAAGACCAAGGTCCTAAACAAGTTGTTTGTCACCTCCAAGCTCTGAAGCATGGCCCTGTTCTGCCTCCTTCTATTTAGGGAATGATCCTTGTTCTGGCCACCTCTGCAGGCTCCAATAAAATCACTGTCCTTTATGGGTTCGCTGCCAACCCTTGACCAAGATCAGAAGCAGTTCCATAAGGACACACATGGACGCAGATTGACTTCATGGGTTTAAAAGATGTTTGTGTTTCAATTGAGGAACAAAAACCTCTAATTCAAAAGAACTTATTTTTTAAAGTTGAATTTCTGACTTCAGCTGTCAATCAGTCCCAGAGATCATTCATCAGAAAGCATTTAGGTGACTCTCTTGCCAACATTTGAATATAAAGTATTGTATTGCTAAAAGGTTGGGGACCATTGGATTGTGCTAAAAGCTGTATGACACCCCTAATAACATGAGTTAAAAAGAGAGAGCTGCTACCAAGGACTGATACCAAATAGAAAGCAAATGTTTAGAAAATGACGATGGCAACATATGTACAAATATACGCTGGATACAACTGATGTGTGGAATGTTACAAGAGCTGTAAGTGCCCCCAATAAAATTATTAAAAAATAAAAAGGTTGGGGACCACGAAAATCCATGATCCCATCCGATGTACCTTCCTCAAAATATTCACAGCAACATTCTACAGGCATGTAAAAACTCATACCCTTTCCAAATGGCTAAATCTTTGCCTCTTGCTACCGGTTTTGCTGCCCAGTTACAGAGAGATGGTGGATGTTTTATGCCTGGTCCTAAAGTGGGGGCTTCCTGTGCCATTTTAGCCTAGATTCAATGTCCATGCTGAAAGTATTGCAGCCCATTTCTCTTAAACGTGTTAGGGCAGCGCATAAAACAATATGAGATTAAAATCTGAAGTAGGAAATGTATCAATACACTTGCCCTGATTTAATAAATACAAAAAACAAATAACTGGTGGAGAAAATACAGACCTTTCATACGGCAACTTTCTAAAGAATTTATGTGGGTGCTTTGCGCTTAATCAAGTGAATGATCACGCCAACATCTTCAGTGTGGGGTACCCACGCTTCCAAACAATAGAATGTGAAAGGGATCTTTCCATTAGAAAACAAAACAAAACTGACAACTACCATACCAACCAGGTGATCCAGAGGCACATGAAGAGCGAACAGTCACATGCTAGTTGTTTTCGGGGGCCCCTGAGTCAGTGCCAGTTGAGAGTGACCCTGTGTACGGCAGCACAAAGCACCACCCTTGCTTGAGCCGTTCTCACAGTTCCTCTGGCCTTTGAGCTCATGTTTGAAGCCACTGCACCAATCCACCTTGTCAAGGGCCTTACTTTGTTTTGCTGCCCGTCTGCTTGACCCAGCATGGTGTCCTTTGTCAGGGACAACTGTCATCTCATGACATGTCCAAAGTGTACAAGTGTCTTATCACCCTATCTTCTAAAGAATTTTCTGTACACACTATTCTAAGACATATTTGTTTGTTCCTTTGGCATCCATGGTACTTTCAATATTCTTCACCAGCACCATCATTCAAAGGTATCGATTTTTCCTTGGTCTTCCTTATTCTATGTCCACCTTTCAACTGCATCTGAGCCAACTGATCATGTCTTGGGTCAGGCACCTCTTAATCCAAAATAATATACTTGCTTTTCAATACTTTAAAGAGACCTTGTCAGGATATTTACCTCATGCAATGTGTCATTTGATCTCTTGACTGCTTCTTCCAAGAGCATTGATTGTGGATCCAAGTAAAATAAAATCCTAGACAATTTCATTTTTTTTCCTCTGTGTATCATGTTACCTGTTGGTCCAGTTGTGACATTTTTGGGTTTCTTTACAGTGAGTATTATTACTTCATATTGAACTGTGATCTTGATCTTCATCAGCAAGTACTTCAAGTCCTCCTCACTTTCAGCAAACCATATTGTGCCATTTCTATATTGTAGGTTGTTAATACGCCTTCCTTTGATCCTGTTGCCGCATTCTCTGTTTTATAATACACCTTCTCTGATTATTTGCTCAGCAAGCAGATTGAATGCATATGGTGAAAGGATACAACCCTGATTGATGCACAACATTTTTCATTTTAAACTAGGAAGGATTCCTCTATTCCCTTGCACAGCTTCCTTTTAACCCATATACTGCCATGAACACAATAAAGCATTCTGGAATTCCCAGTGTTCTCAAGGCCATCTATAATTTGTTATTATTTATACTTGGCTTCTTTACCTTGGCATAGTCAATAAAACACAAGTAAACATGCTTCTGGTATTCTCTGCTTTGAGTCAAGTCCATCTGACATCAGCAATATCGCTTGGTCCACATCTTCAGAATCAGACTGGAACTTCTGCCATCTCTCTGTCAGTGTACTGCTGCAACCATTTTTCATTGATCTTCAGTAACATTTTACTTATAATATTGTTCCATACATTGAACTTGGTGGCGTAGTGATTATATCTGTGGCTGTGACCTGCAAGATCTGCATTTCAAACCCACTGGCATTCGTGGGAAAAAGACTGGCTTTCTGTTCCTGTAAACTGATCATCTAGGAAATGTACAGGGAGAGTTCTATACATTGCTAGAGGGTCTCTATGAGTCAGCATCAACTCAATGCCAATGAGTTTGCTTGGATCTCTTTTTTGGAAAGGGTACAAATGCAAATCTCTTCCAATCAGATGGAGAGATCTCTGTCATCCAAATTTCATGGCATAAGGAAGTAAGTGCTTTTAGTGCATCATCAGCTTGTTGAATCATTTACATTGGTAATTCCAGGAATACCTGGAACCTTGGGTTTGGCTCATAACTTCAGTACAGCTCGGACTTCTTCCTTCAGTACCGCTGGTTCTTGCACATGTGCTCCCTGAGCAACAGCTAGTTCCTTTTGGTATTTTGAATCTCAATATTTTGCACATAAAATCTTTCAAGATTGCAACTGAAGGCTTGAATTTTCTCTTGAGTTCTTTCAGTTCCAGGTATGCTGAGTATGGTAGGTACATAATCTAGCATCACTTTGGGAGTTGAGAGGATAAAAAGTGGGTGGGGTGGAGTCTAGTCCGTGAACCGGATCATAGTCAATGAGGCCTCCGTGTGGGCATGGCTTAGCCGAGACTGTCTCTTCACTCCCTTGTAGACCCTCTACTGACAAGACACAATATGCTATGCCCTGGGAGCTGGAGAAGCCACATGAACTTACCCTGATGCAACCAGACCTTTGGAAACTGGAGAAGACACGTGGAGACCCCTGCCAGTGCTGAGATGCTTACAACGCCACTGGATCCAAAGACTTTCTACCCACTGGCCTATGATCGTCCTGCATTCAGTCTCATTGCATGTGTTTTGGGAGTCTGAAGAGGACTTTATAGATTGGTATCAGACTATGGGCTAATATCAGACTTAAGGGCATTGGACTGGGTTGGGAAGCTTTCTTAATGTATAATTATCCTTTATATTAAATGCTCTCTTATACACATGAGTGTCTATGAATTTGTTTCTCTAGTCTACCCGGACTAACCTACTGAGTGTGTTTCCCTTTTGGATTTCTAACTCTCGGTCTGTGCACATGTCTTTACAATATTTTATTGCCCTTTCAGATAGTCTGTTGAACTCTTTTACCTTGTCATCTCTTCTATTTCCCTTAGCTATTCTATGATTAAGAGAACATTTGAGCATCTCTTCTTTTTTATTAATTGGGATTAATACACATATGAAATCATTCCATAGTTCAATCGTGTCCAGCAGAATTACACATTTTCCACCACAATTTCCAAACATTCTTTTTCTATATGAACCTCTTGTTGTCATCAGCCCTTCACCCCGCCACCACCTCTGTGCTCCCCTCTCACCAAAGCCCTTATTCCACTTGCTGACTCTATAGGTTCATCCATCCTGGTTTTCATAAACCAAAACAAACAAACCAAAAAAACAATTACTACAACTTCAAGAGAGTGACCCCTAATGACATAACGTTCCTGAAATACCCCCTAATATGCATACTTAAAACCCAAACCAACCAATAAAATTCAAAAGCACATAATTTTGGAAACCAGATCAGGTCCAACATGCATCCTACGGGGAATCTGCCTACAAGTTTTAACCGTTCAAGTCAGGTTTATGTCTTTGACCTTCTATACTCAACTCGCCGGTGCACTCCATTTAGTGACCTCTTTCCTTCTACCCCCCATTTGTGCATGAGTGTCTATGCACAAGAGGTTTATTTCCTGTATAGTTCCACCAATGAATCTTGGGCTCCCACTGCCATCCATAGCCTTCTGTCAACCAGATGAAGAATCTCTTCTGGAAGCACACCAGCCTCTGCGATCACGAGGTGTCAAAGGGATCAGGTATCAGGCATCATCAGAACAAAAAATAATATTATAGTGAAGGGTGGGGGCTGCGGAGTGGAGACCCAAAGCCCATTTGTAGACCACTGGACATGCCCTTACAGAAGGGTCATGGGGAGGAGATGGGCCAGTCAAGGTGCAATGTAGCAATGATGAAACATACAACTTTCCTCTAGTTCCTAAATGTTTCCTCCTCCCCCACTATCATGATCCCAATTCCATCTTACAAATCTGGCTAGACTAGAGGATGTACACTGGTACAGATAGGAACTGGAAACACAGGGAATCCATGGTGGATGATCCCTTCAGGACCAGTGGTGTGAGCCTCATTACTGGGAGGGTGGAGGGAGGGTGAGGTGGAAAGAGGGAACCAATTACAAGGATCTACACGTGACCTCCTCCCTGGGGGATGGATAACAGAAAAGTGGTTGAAGGGAGATTTCTGACAGGCAAGATATGACAAAATAATAATTTATAAAGTATCAAGGGTTCATGGGGGGAGGGGGGAAATGAGGAACTGATGTCAGGGGCTTAGATGGAGAGCAAATGTTTTGAGAATGATGAGGACAATGAATGTACAAATGTACTTTACCCAATTGATGTAGGTTCGGATTGTTATGAGTTATATGATCCCTAATAAAATGATAAAAAAAGAATCTCTTCTGATATTCACTTTTGTTCTTCTTTTTTTCCCTCTCCTGTCTTTTTAAGGATTTTTTTATTTCTTCATGTATGATGTTCCTGGTGTTATCCTGTAACTTCTGTCTTTAGTGCTCAGCATGTGAAATTCTGTTCTTCATCTATTCTCAAACTCCAGATGGGATGTACAAGGTCTTATTTTGGCTCTTTGGGGCTTACTTTGATTTTCTCCCCCAACCCACCCCACTTAAACCGTTGTTTCTCGGCAGTGAGCTGGAAAGGGCGATGGAGTCAGTATACACAGACAACACTGCACACCACTGTCACAAGGGCAGCGAGAGAGAGGAAAGCAGTGGCCTGGAGCCCAGGGTGTGCCCTCCCATCAAGAGGTGGGCATGGGAGGGGGCTGGGGCCCTGGCGTGTTGAGGGGGCAGCCTCACACCACCTCCATTTAGTAGGTGTGGTTAAAGACGAAGAGAGACTCGCTGGCTGCAGCCCCAGCTTGACTGCTTGGAGTGTACTTTCCTTGGCAGGCTAGGCTGTTGGCCAGAGATCGCTTGCTGGACTCCTGCTGAGCCACCTTCAGGTTCTCCTTCCTGCCACCGCAGGCCTTCAGGACAGACGTCTGCAGGGCTCGCCCACAGGAGAAGGTGAGGGCTCATGGTTTCAGCAGGGGGCACTTGTTGATGGCGTTGAGGTTGATGGACTCCTCTCCTCATTCTGGCCTCCAGACAGGAAGGTGACCCTGGTAACAGCAGGGGGCATGGTACAGAGCAGTGTGGTGACGGTTGCCATGGTAATCTCCTAGTGGGAAAACTGTGCAGGCATGGCTGGGGTACCTTATTGGGCTTCAGCAAGGGTCCTTCAAGTAGACGTGGTGGTCACTCAGGGCCTTGTAGCTCAGACAGCCCTTCCAGCCCGTGGGTGGTGGTCTCGCCGCTCATTCCTGCCAGGGGCACCACACCCTTGTGGACTTTGATGCCCACGATCCCGCCCTTGGATTTGATAACTTGGGGGAAGGGGCACCCGTCGCCCACATTCTGGAAGAGAGGCTCATGGAAGAGGATGACACCCCCCAATGCAGGGGTTCCCCTGGTCGTCAGCGCTCAGCAGCAGCTGGCGGCAGAAGCAGCGATTCTCTTAGGTGTTTTCGGTCTCAATGGACTGCAGCCTCTTGGCAATGCTTCCGGTGGACTCATCTGCAGCCAGGGTGCCCTTGCCCCGAGCCACAGTGCGATGGGCAATATAGGGCATGGTGGTTAAGTTCCTTCCTGGGGGCTGAAGGAGCAGCAGCCGTTGGAATCAGCAGCACATGAGTGTCGGGCTGACTTTAATTTTCTTCCGCTTTTACCCAAACTTACATAAAAAGCAAATGATTGTTTTGTAGTTGGACCTTGGCCTGGTTTTAACTGTTGATGTTGAGCTTCTCCGTCCCTTCCCACAGGTGGAATCAATCTGATTTCTGTGTACTACATTTAGAGAAGTGCGTATACATCATTGCTGTTGTTGTTGAGGAAAGGAGATTTGGGATATGAAGAAGTCATTGATCTTGGGAAATTCTACCACGGAGTCGCCAGCTACAATTCTGTCACAAAGCCACGTTTCCCAGCTACTTTTCTTTTCTCTTTTTTTCCAACTTTTCCATTCCAGTCACCCATAATTGTCAATGCATCTTGATTGTGTGTTTGATCAATTTCAGAACAAAGATGGTGTTGAATTCTTCAATGTACTTGTCACTAGCTTTTGTGGTTGGCGCTAAATTTGAATAATAGTTGTATTGCTTGGATTCCCTTATATGCAGATAGGTATTATCCTATCACAGACAGCTTTATACTTCAGGATAGATCTTGAAATGTCCTTTTTCGATGATGAATGCAGCACCAATCCCCTTGGATCTGTCACTCCCAGAATAGTAAACCATATGCTTTTCTGATTCAAAATGGATAATAGGAATCCATTTCAGCTAATTGAGGCTCAGATGATTGATCTTTATGCATTGCATTTATTTTTGATTACTTCAAGTTTTCCTAGATTCATACATCCAAAGTTCTGACTAGTAATTGATGTTTGCGGCCCTTTCTTCTTCTGCTGAGTCAGACCCCATGGGCAAATAAAGATGTGAAAGGGTTACTCCTACAAACTTTACTTAATCCAAGACATTATGGTCGACTACTTTGAGAAGGCTGCTCTTCCTCAGTCATATTTTCAGTTCCTTCGGGCCTGAGGGACTCCTCTTCTGGCACTACTGATGACAGTGTTCTGTTGCTATTCAAGAGGTTTTTAATATGTGACAATGTTATTCTGCTGTCCACAACATTTTCAGTGGCTAATTTCTCCAAAGTGGACGTCCCATTCTTTCTTCGAAGTCTGTTCTTGTCCAGAAGCTACCTGAAACCTGTTCACGTGGTAACATTTGAAATATCAAAAACATAGCTTCCAGCTTTAGTAACACACAAGCCACCACAATCAGACAAACTGATAGCCAGCGGTGGTCAGAGGGAACCAGGAGCAGGAAAGATCTGTCAAATCATGGACCTGTCACTGGGTTGAATCCTTTGTGTTAGTATGGACCCCTACTATGATGTGATATAAATAAAACTTTAACTTTCAATCCTGATTTCCATGCCATGATGCACATTTTGCAAAATATATAGTCAATATGTCTCCAAATTGTCAAGATTATAAAAAACAAAAACAAATGATGTCTGAAAAATTGTCACCTCCAGGAAATATGGTGTTTAAATGCAATGAGAATGCTAGCTGAGATTCATAACGCAAAATGGACCTTGGTAAAATTAAAGAGCTAGGAACAGAGTTTGAGCTTCACTTAATAGTAACATATTAATATTGGTTCATTGCTTACACTAAATATACTTTACTTATGCAAGATATACATAGGAAAGTGGATTTCGGATATATAGGAAACCCATAGTCTATCAAAGAAAATGTATTTTAAAACATTTTCTATTTCATTTCTGCCCTGAAATTTTCTAATGGAAAGATTTGTGGATTTCATCAAGTTGTCCAAACCCCAAATCATTACTTCCAGCTAAGCTTCCTTGTTTCTGTGTCTGCGCCACCCATTCCTGCAGAAGCTAGGCAAGGTGGAAACTGGACAGTTACCATTCTTTTCTCCCTTCACTAACCTCACACCATTTCTAGTTCCATAGTGATTTCAACTTTTTCTACTCTTTTTGATTATCAACTGTCCTCATTGTTCAAAGGCACAGTAGGTTCTTTGAGTCTATAATGGCCTCTTTAGTGTAGAAAGAACAGAAAATGTAATATGACCCGGTGTTTCCTCAAAACCACCTCTTTGAAGTTATAGCTGCTTCTCCTCATACTTATTCTTTTAAGTTGTCATTTTTTTTCAATTCTGCTTTTAAGATCCAACTCAGACTTCACTCTCTACCTTAAAGTCAGTTAAACAGAGTAGCTAAAAGCATTGATGTTGGGCAAAGTTAGACGTGAGTTTAAATTCTGACTTTCTATTTTATCACTTTGTAAAATTAGACAACCTACTTAATTTATAAATCTCTAATTGTTCATTTATGAAATCGGAATTTGTTGATAAATAAATTAAACAAAGCTCTTAGCATAGTTCCTAGAACCCAGTGATTTTTTTTAAAACCTACTTTAAATTATTCATTTAAATATGAACTTATCCAGAAATTTGACCCGTGGTGTTGTGTGTGTATGTGTTTCCATGAGATCTGAACCCATGGGATTTGTGTTACTTCTCCTACATGCTATTTTTTTTAATTGTCTTTTGCCTCACACTTAATTATATGCTTGAATGTCATTGGACCTCTCTATCCTTCATGCCCTTCTCTGTAAAGTGGAATAATGAGTTTCTCATCAAAACTCAAACTTACTGCAATTGAGTTGATTTCAAATACATGTGTGTGTATATATATATATATATATATATATATACCCTATATAATTTTTTTAAATAGAAAAAAACTCAGAGTGACCATACAGGATAGGATAGAGCTGCTCCATAATTTTCTGAGACGGTAACTTTATGAGCATAAAAACTCGCTCGGTCTTTGTCCCATTTGGCAGCCTAACATGCATCCGCTATGCCACCAGAACCCAATGGTGACCCTACATAGACATTTTAAATTAAATGAATAAATGTAGACAGAGCACTTAGAATAGTACCTACAATGCCATGAGCATATTTTCAGCTATTTTAATGATTATTGTTATCTCATCTGCTTTGAGCATGCCTGAAGAATTATTTGTTTATATCCATTCTGTAGGGATCCCAGAAGAGGTGTTCAGGGAAGAACCACAGCCCACCTGTCAGTTTGCCATATTACAATGATCGAAGCTGTGCCACCAGTCCTTCATCCTTAGTGACGTAGATGGGCACACTAGCCACAGTGATAACCTCACACGTGTTCATGATCGTGAGGATGATGCAACACCTTTCAATGTTTTGTTCTGTTCTACTTAAGTTTGCCATATCTGGTACTGACTCACTAACAGCTATCAATCAATCTGTCTACCTATCTATCTCTTTCAAGATAAGTAGAGTGTGATGCAGTCTTTATAAATGATATGTTCTTCCTACTCTGCAGAAGAAAATACAGATCAATCGAACCCAAGACATAGCTCCTCCATGTGCAGGGTATGGAAAGAGAAGGCCATGTAGCAGGGGTGAGGCAGAAATAGGAGAGCCAGCAAGACAAAGTGGCCAGGAGCAAACGTGCTGAGAATGAGTTGTATTAAATAATGCAATCATCATTGGTGCCTGATGAATAAATGAACAACCCTAATGTTATTTCAGGCATATCCAAAGATACATCTGCCTTCAAGATACAGCATTAGATAAGATTGTACAGTAGCCTAATGCTCATTATTGGACATATTAGACAAAATATTCCAAACCATAAGTATAAGGCAATACTAGCATGAAATAGGAATCATTTTATTTAATGATATTGTTGTTTACAATTAACTTAAGTAACTAAGTCAGTCAGTCTGGAATGACTTCAGGAAATGCTTGGGTGATTTAGGAACACTGCATGTTTATCTCTAGCCCTCCAATAATGAACGCCGTATCACTATTCATCTACTAGTAATCATTTTATGCCTGTGGAACAGGAGCTCTACTGAACAACTCAGGCATGTTTCTGTGGATTGCTAATATCTTGTCTTTCTGCTTGGTGTTTATTATCTTCTATCTGTTACCTTTGGATCCAGACTGAAGCCTAAAACATAATTAGTCTAAGCAAACCAAATCAAATCTCCCGTCCTCGAGTGACACAGTGGCTATGTATGCGGCTGGATCTGTAAGGGCAGCAAGTTGAAACCATCAACTGCCCCTTGGGAGAAAGACTGGACACTCTGCTCTTGTGGAGTGACAGTTCAGGAACCCACAAGAGCAGTTCTACCCTGTCCTCCTTCCCGGTCACTATGAGTGGTCACCAACTCAATGACTGGGTGAGACTCGGCCCTTTCTATAGTGATTCCAATTGATAGTGACCTAAGTCAGAGTAGACCTGGTCTATCCTGTTCCTAAGACCATACATCCTTATGAAAGTAGATTGCTTAATTTTTCTTCCTTGCAATAGTTGGTGGATTTGGGACCATTAACCTTTCAGTTCACAGCCCACCTTTTAATTCACTGGGCCACCAGGCCTCCTTAGATACATTAAAGTAGCACCCTGCACACATACTTCCTTTTAAGAATGGTAATGAAAAGCATCTTTGTACGTTTGGTTCATTTTGATGTTATCAAGCTGGAAGTTGGAAATGAGCAAAGATGCATTTGTTTGCCATTGCTATGGTGAATACTTAGCATGCTCATAGCTATATGTCCTCGAGCTATTTAAGAAGAGACAGAGATGTGGTTTTATATGGAACTACCTTCAGACTACTATGAAAGAGGTGGAAAAAAAAGAAGAAAAAAATTGAAAAAAAAAAGAGAAAGAAGTGACATGAACACCCCTATTACTTTTATGGGCTTGACCTGATACCTCATCAAATTTTCATCAATGACTTTTTAGTACAATATGAACACTGTAGACACTCAGGAAGGAAAATGGAACCCCATCGAACTTGTACTAAACTTGACCCCAAAGCATATGTTTACTGTACTCTTAAAGCCAATATAAGAGTAGCCAAGGCCAGAAGCCATGTCAAAGGCTAATTTGTCCCGATTGATGTTTTCACCTGTCAACTGTTTTCACCTCCATCAGCAGGGAATGTGTTCTGTGAATACCTTTGTGCAAGGTGCACACCATCTGCTCCTAGGAACAAGCAGCCTTGTAGGCCCTGTTAGCAGTTCAGCAAGGGCCCCCGAAGGGAAAAGCTAAACTTCTTCAGCATCCTTAGACCCATTGTCGTGAGTACTGCGTGAGCAGACAAAATAATAAAGGGTGATAAAACGTATAGCCAAAATGTTCCTTAGAATTGAGATGACGAGACTTAGCTTGCCTACTTTGAAACACCGTCAAGAAAGAACAATTACTAGAAAAAGACAACAGTCTTGGTAAAGAAGAAACAATGAGGAAAATCCTTGCTGTAATGGATTGATACAAAAGCTGCAACAACAAACTCAAATATTCCAACCATTAGGAAGAAGGTGCAGCACTGCATGGCATTTTGTTCTGCTCTCCATTGGTCACTGAGTACTGGTGCTAAGGCCATCTCTGACCTCCCGCTCAACAAGGAGAAGGAGAAGCTGACTCCTCACTATTGCCACAAGGCTGAGGTGAGACCTGTCTCTAAACTCCATCTCTCTTTTACCCTATTCTAACATCACCTGCTCCTCTAAAGATACTCGACTCTTCTATTGAGTTCCACAATGGGTTTCAATGGCCAAACAATTCACGGACAGTTTCATGATGAAAAGCGTTTTATTAAGGAAGTTAACGGGTGACCACAAGCCAGAATAAACATTTTTTTAAAAATCAAGGATCCAATTATTGGTCTACAAGAAACTCTCTCCTCAGTGAGCAGTCAAATCTCTCTCTAGTCCTCAGACTTATGGTCCCTAGACTACAGTCTCCCTCGGCTAGAAGTCTGAGTCTCAGAGTCGCATTGCTGCTCCTCTGCTCTCTCCCCTGGTTTCTTGTGCTGCAGGTCTGATCACCTCCCCTCACTGTCTGGGGTATTTCAGACAAAGTTCTCAATCAGGCTCCCCTGGAATGTCTCTCTGTCCTGGCTTCTGAGAGGGCTCATCCTTGGTCAGGGGAGTGGCAACAAAACTTGACCAATCCCCTCCGTGAGTATCAGGCATCCCCTATATGCATAGTCCCCTCTCCTCATTTGGTGTGAGTTCAAAGACATGGATAGAAGAGGGCTAGTGAGGCATTTTGCTTCACCATGAGCCTAAATCTACTTGACGGCCACTAATAGCAAACTAAGGTACCCTGGTGGCATCGTGGGGTGTGCAGTTAGCTGCCAACAGCAAGGTCAGAGCCTCGAACTCATATCTGCTCTGCAGGGGAAAATGAGACTGTCTACTCCCACAAAGCTTTAAACTCTAGGAAATCTAAAAGGGGGGGAAGATCGACTCTGTCGGCAAAGGTCGTCGCTATGAGCAGGAAGCAGGAGAACTACAGTCTTGGGAATCCAAAGGTCCAATTCTCTGTATCCTATAGCATATCTATACGTTGGAATTAACAGATTTATGGGGGGCCACATCAGGAACAATAAAAATAATAAAATACAGGCCATACATTTAGCGTCAGGTCTATGATCCCTTAATCACATTCTTAGATATTAGTGAAGTCTCCGAATTCGGAGTTTCCATTTATCTGTAGTATCTACTTTCTTATTTTCTTTCTTGATGTCCCCCCACCCCCCACATGGGTTGTGTAGAAGCTCTGTACAGAAGGAAAGGAAGGGGTGTTGGAGAAGTACAAGGGTGAGTTCACTCCCCCCCTCACCTTCTTTTCACACACCACCCCCCCCATCCATAATCCTCCTGCCCCAGTACCTGAACGCATGGTGAGATGAAGACATCAGGCCTATTTTAAGTCCCCTAATCCTCCCATTTTCCCAGCCAAGCTGTCCTCTGCATGTTCCCTTAGAGAGGGTTTTGCAATGGGGTGGGTATAGCAATTGTCTTCCCCACCCCTCCCCCACTCTATCTTCCCTTGCAGCCCAGGCCCAGTTGGTTGCTTGCAGCAGCAAGACTCAAACGTTTTCGTGATCTGACTGTTTTCAAACAGGCTGGGCTCCTGCTAGCCTTCCCAGCTGTGACTAATAGCAAAGAGAAGGGGGGAAGAAGCTTCTTGGGCCTGCAGGCTTCAGACAGGCAGGCTCTGGGGGAAACAAGAGAAAGCCATTAACTAACCACAGTGTTATCTTGCTTCTCTGGGAGAAAGAGCTAGGGACGCCTAATGAACTAGCCTTAACGTTGCAAACTGAATGTGCCTTTGGGAGCTCCACGAGAACAAACAGCGGGCAGATCAATGCTTGGTTCCTGTTATCAAGAGAAAAGGTTATTCGCTCCTCAGAGGAATGAGTGGATTAGTATATCTCGATGATATACTTTCTCTCCTGTAAAATTTTTATCTTTTCCTTGTGTGTTCAGGTCCAAGGAATGGGAAATGAACCAGAGTCTGTAAGGGTGACACGGTGTGGCACGCATGTAAACACACTGCGTTGGAAGATCACTCGTGGAGACAACAGTCCTACAGCATGTAATAGCAATCCCTCTCTAGAGCCTCTCTTGCTCTCTCTCTCTCTCTCTCTCTCTCTCTTTCTCTCTCCACACTGTAGATATTTCAAATAAAATCATATAGCCTTCAATTCAGAGCCTAAGATGGAGATCTGGGTCGTGGGACAGAAGGCCAAAAGCTAACCTTGTAGCCCAAATATCCTCCTGTGGTGGCTACCAGCCAAAGATTTTCAAAGGTGACTAGATTCCTTAGCCAAATCCTCCCAACCGTTCATTTTCTAGGACCTTAACTCCATTGGCTATGACATTGAAGGCTTCCTTGAGATGAAGTGATGTAAAGTGTAAAATTCCGAGAGCATCCCTGAGAAATGACTGAGGTTGGAGGGTGCTTTATGAGTGTTAACCTGGGAGGTGACTGAAGGCAGTTCCACATGGGCCTTTGCAGAATACCAGTCTTGAATTCCTGAATTAAGAAGAGAGGGGGAGAGAAGGACAAGGGAGGGAGAAACAGGAGGAAAAGAGTGACTCGGTGTGTCAGTTCAGCTAGCCATTGTTCAGGTCAGATTCTTGCATGAATCCTGCTTATATTTGATCTTACAGAAGACTTCCTTTTCAAGGAGGACATAGACAATTTTTAATTGTGCTCAATTTTAACAGCCATTTACCCTCAGCCACAGTCATTTGGTAGTTTGGTTTTGCTAAACAGAGGTAAGAGCAAACACCATTTTCCTCCTAGTATTTCATTCTTTCCTCGCTCCCAAGTCCTCTTTCGATCAGAATCTAGGTAGAGCTTCTCTTTGAGGAGGATTTGCACAAACCTGTCCTACGTGTTGCCTGTGTTTTTCACCAACATGTGAGCCATCCGGTCAAGCTAATTATCGAAGAGTGGCATAATATACTATCGTTATTTCTGAAAATATTGTCTTCTTCAAACTTTAAAATGCGCATACATTTCTCAAAACATTTCCATTTTCAGCAATTCCCTTAAGAAAATAATCTTGAGTGTATGCAGAGCATTACCTCTCAGTTATGGTGTTAGATTATACTTCCCAAACAAATTATTCACCCCTCCTTTCTCTCATGATAATCACGCTCTTGCAAGTTTTCTTCTTTCTTTCAAACAGATTAAACAAGCCCACCCTCCTATCAATTCAATTACTATTGTGTCCTTGCCATGCAAACTAGGTTTCTCTACAAAACGAAAGTGTAAAATTTAGGCAAAATTTGTGGAATTATCAGTTTCCTATGTAGTGGAAATTTTTATTGATGAGCTATTCCTTCAGTACATATTTCCAATACATTTCATTGCACCTAGATGAAGAGAGTATAAATCAATGAAAGAATATGCCAAATTATATCACCCAAAGCAAGACTTCTTCTGGATTTATCTAGAGATTTGAAATTTTTTTGGCTTCAAAAATTCTTGCATGTGTAACTACTTCTTCTTGGCCCTTGTTCTCAGACTTATGCTACACTGTTATGAATTACAATATAGAAAATAATATATTTTACAAAAATTATAGTTATGAAAATTATCCGTGTATAAGTGATTTATGGATATCGGCATAGCCCTCTCCTTTTCCACATTCCATTATACAAAGAATTCTGTGGCATTGGTGCGTTCAACAGAATAAAATATGTATAATTTTCTTCAGTTCAATTATTGGCATAAGACACAAATGGTTGAAATATAACTTAAATTTAAATGAAAAATTAGATTCATGTATGGAATTTCATAGAACATAGGACAAATGAGATTATGTTATTATAGAAATTTAATAAAATTCTCTGTTATGGACACGATATTAGCAAAATGATTTCAAATTCTGAATCCTTTTTATAAGGAAACATTTATAGAGAGTTAATACATGTATAGTATATCATTCTATAGTTGAATCATAAGTAAGCAGTATTGTGCATTTGCTACCACAGTTTCAAAACATGCTTTTCCTTTTTGAACTTCTTGACATTATCTCCCTCTTACCCACTCCTCCTAGACCACTGTACCCCCAGAAACCCTTAGTCTACCTCTGTCCCTATAGGTTTATCAATCCTGGGTTTTATATACCAAAAGACAGAAACACAAATAACGAAAATTCAAGAGGCTTACCCCGATGACAAAAGACATCTGAGATAAACCCTAATATGAACGAACAAAGAAATTCAGAAAGTGTAGAAATCCCGGTGAGAGCTAACTTACATCAGAGGGGGAATCAACAGACAGGCTTTAGCTGCTCCAGTCAGGAGTATTCTTTTGATATTCTAAGGTCGTAGCTGCTTAGTACCCACTTTCCTCTCTGCCATCCCTGAATTTTGGGTACAGGGAAATCATTGGAGGATTATTTTCTATGGAGATCCCACAAATGGGCTCCCATTGTCATTTATTTGTAATGTCATCCATAGACTTCTGCAAACCAGATTCTCACAATTTAGGCCCTGATATTATTCCCTCCTTATACTAGAGATTGTATGATTTACAATCCTTTGATCACTGATGTTGGAGTGCTTCTTCCATGTGGACTGAGCTGACATCTCACTTAGATGACTGCTTGTTTGGAAACAGTCCTTTAAGACTCTAGACTCTAAAAAAATACATATGTACATTTAATATATATACATATATAATCATTTTATTGGGGGCTGTTACAGATCTTATAACAATCTATACATCAACTGTATCCGCGCATTTGTACGTTATGCTGCCATCATCATTTTCAAAACATTTTCTCTCTACTTGAGCCCTTGGTATCAGCTCTTCTTTTTAACCTTCCTTCCCTATCCTCCCACCCTCGTGAGCCCTTGATAAAGTATACATTATTATTATTTTCATGTCTTACACTCTGTGCTGACTCCCTTCACCTACATTTCTGTTGTTTTCCCCTTGGGGGGTGGGGGTGTTATACATCAACCATTCCAACTGGTTCCCCCTTTCTCCCCCTGCCCTCTATATCAACCCTACCCTCATGGTATTGCTACTCCCATTACTATTTCTGAAGGTTTATCTGCCCTGGATTCTGTGTGTTGAGAGCTCTTATCTGTACCAGTGTACATGTTCCAGTCTAGCTCGATCTGTAAGATAGAACTGGAGTCATGGTAGTTGGGAGAGGGGACCATTAAAGAACTTGAGGAATGTTGTATGTTTCATTGGTGCTATGCTGTGCCCTGGCTGACTCATCCCTTCCTTGTGACCCTTCTGTGAGGGAATGTCCAATTTGTCTGACAGCCAGGCACCATCTAATTTCTTCCCCATACTTTGCTATAACGCTCATATCTTCTGTGTTCTTTCCTTGAGGGTGAGGATCAAGCAGGGCCATGATGTAAGAATTAGTTTTTCTTAAGTTGGAGCTAAGATGTAGTGCAAGTTCAAAACATATTCCTGGACCTGTTTTGTTGTTGTTGTTGTTTGTTTGGTTTTGTTTTGATTTAATGGCCTTTGACTCCCTTTTAAAACTTCCTTGTTAGTTTATGGTAGAGAGTTTTATCTACCATTCCCCTGGAGCATAAAGATTTTCTGTTAAATATTGACTTTGATTAGCCACAGGTACTAATTTTTTCAAACACTGTTGAGAGAAAGATATTGGGCCAATGGAGGCTAACTGTGTATCCCAGTACCTAAATAATTCACTTGCACAGAATCAGTCCTTTCAAGGCCGCACTCTATTTACACAAACAATGGAAGTTCTTTGTCAGGGAAAACGTATACTAGTATTCACTGAGCTGTCGGTCACAGTTTGCTAGAAGAAAAGATATCTTAGCATAGTACATTGATGGAGCAAGACCATGATCGCCCACCCACCAACAGTTCAACAGTCTTGGTACAGCTTCCGTCCACATCCTCAGACCCCATGAATTCTCAGACCTAAGTCTTCAGGTTAGTTCACCCAGTGGAGTTTCCTCCTGGGATACTCCTCTGGAACATGCCATTCACCCCGAAGATCCAGCATTCAGTGCCCCAGAATTCCAGGGCACCCAACCTGGGACCCCAGGGTACACCCAGAAGTCGGGACCAATCTGGGACCAATGCGACCCGCCTCTGCTCTACAGTCCCCAAATCACCCCCAGTCATTCTTCCCCTCACCTGGAAGTCACTGCTCCCACTTATCCCTCCAACAGTCCTGTATTTGTGCTCCCTCAGACGGTGTTTGTTCTCATTCCCCATTCATTTTAATACGCATTGCCTCTTGATTTCCTCCCTCGAGTCTGTCGACTGCAAAATCAGATTGGATGCATTCTTCATACCCATCGCACGAAGTTGATAAGCATATACAAGGGAACAACAACAACAAAAGAAACATTTAATGCCAGCCTTTCCTTCGAGAAACCTTTGATAGTTTCAGAGGTCCGACTGTATTCACTGTCACTTGACTCTGGAGCTAGTGTTCAGTTAATGTGATTTATTAAAGAACCAGCCTCAGGTGTGTGTGTTAGAGAACCGGAACGATCAGCCTTAGGAAGGGTGAACGATCCTAGAAACTGTTCCAAGATTCTTAGGGACCGAAGTTGCCATCCAAGAGTTGTGTATTTTTACAAATAATTATATTTAAGTAATTTCATTAGTATGCTACACTGAACACCGATTGTTCAGCTCTCCATGGCTTTCTGGGGATGTCTCTTCAGGTAGTGTGCTTAAATGTTAGACAAATCTTTTTTCAAATCCTGTTTCTCAGTCTTTTCTGTCATTGGCTTGAATACAGTCAAAGTTCCAGTCCCACATAATCTATGTTGGATCCAATGTAATTTTTAAAAATTTATTTATTGTTAAATTTTAATCATTTTATTAGGGGCTCATGCAACTCTTATCACAATCCATACATACATCAATTGTGTAAAGCACATTTGTACATTCATTGCCCTCATCATTCTCAAAACATTTGCTCTGCACTTACGCCCCTGGCTTCAACTCCTCATTTTTACCCCTCCCTCCCCACTCCCTCCTCCTTAATGAGCCCTTGATAATTTATAAACTATCATTTTGTCATATCTTGCTCTGTCTGACATCTCCTTCACCCACTTTTGTGTTGTCCATCCCCCAGGGAGGAGGGTATATGTAGATCCTTGTAATCGGTTCCCCTTTCCACCCCACCCTTTCTCACCTTCCAGGTATTGCCGCTCACACCACTGGTCCTGAAGGGATCATCCGCCCTGGATTCCCTGTGCCTCCTGCTCCTGTCTGTACCAGTGTACATCCTCTGGTCCAGCCAGACTTGCAAGGTAGAATTGGGATCATGACAGTGGGTTGAATTAAATTTTAAGAGAATGAGAATCAATGGGAACGGAAAAGCACTGCTTAAATAACGGAGAAACCCATTCGTGATAAGGATGAAGGAATACAGCTCTTTCGAAAACAAGCTTAACCTAGACAGTCACCAGAGTGACGAGGCTGAGGAGGTCACCGGTTTGGACAGGCCCGACCTGATGATCTGATTGGGCTACTTGCACAACTTCCATTTTGCCAGCTCTCTTCCTGGCTTTATAACCTGATGGCACCGGTAGTTCTTCATGGTCCGCCTTGTTGATGACTCTCTGTTATAAGAGTGGGGAACCTTTTTTCTGACAAGGGCTGTTGGGATAGTTACACCATCATTATCAGACCATAGTGGTCATGCATTCCATGAGCTCACCCCTAATGGAGTCACCGCTGGTGGCACAGTGGTTACCCATTGGGCCGCCAACCACCAGGTCAGCGGCTGAACCCACCAGCCACTCCTCGGGAGAAGACTCGGCGTTCTCCTCCTGTACTGAGCTAGTCTGGGAAGCCCACAGGAACAGTTGTCTTCTGTCCTACAGGGTTGCTAAAGGTCAGACTTTACTTGATGGCCATGAGAACGCAAAGGCTGGAGCGGCCTCTCTCTGATGAAGCGTGTGACGTTAGCTGGTCATGATGATTTCGCCAACT
Organism: Tenrec ecaudatus; assembly: GCF_050624435.1. Taxonomy (NCBI): domain Eukaryota; kingdom Metazoa; phylum Chordata; class Mammalia; order Afrosoricida; family Tenrecidae; genus Tenrec; species Tenrec ecaudatus. The sequence continues at coordinate 14,203,762 of NC_134538.1, forward strand.
TGGTGTGGCCGGCAGGCTGAACAGTTCCCGCTCCTGCTTGAGAATGTGGAGATGTGAGAGGAACTGGATTGTCAGAGATGTCGCTATGGATTCAAAGGTCCCCTGCCACCTCCTCCCATCTATCTCCACATCTGTGGTATTGAAGAGCTACTTTCTAGCCACCCTTTCAGTACTGATTTTTCTTGATTTTCAGGCTTAAAATGAAATCAGCCTGTGCTCCGTGAGGTCGTTCAACACCACCTAACCTTAATGACCTTTCTGACTCTGTACTATTGTGTTTGTCTCCCTGGGAGTAATTGAGAGCTGATGCTTTTGTAGTTCTTTCATGATTTAGTTTTCTTTCCCTGACCAACAGAATGTAAACCTATTAAAAAAAATCCTTTCCTCCAACCTTATGTACTTCGAGTCCCTACTATGTACCCAGCACATAGTAGGCACTTCGAACATGTTTGCTACCTGAAGACTTGGGCTAACTGGAGAGGAGAGTGTAAAAGGAAGGCCTTCAGCGAGACGGACTGACACAGTGGTTACAACAATGTGTTCAAACATGAGACTCCTCTTGAGGATGGCACAGGACTGGATGACATTGGTTCTGTTGCACACAGGGTTGCTGTAAGTCAGAACCGACGCGCCAGCACTTAACAACAACAACAACAGCGAACTAAATAAATGCATGACCTTCACTCGTCTCCTCTCTCATTTGGACTTGGGGGCGGCGTATCTCGCTGCCTGCTCCAAGAGCACAGTGGGACATTTAATTTTAAATGAATGATCTGAGAAGCAAAAGTTCTGAAAAGCTTGAGTCCTTGAGTCCATGCCCTTTGTTTGTTTCCTTACTGCATTTAATGGAAGAAACAGCAATGCGCACGAGGTAAACGTTTGGCCCCCGCTTCGCTTTTCCTTAAGAGGAAAAGGCTACATTCGCGTCCAGAAAATGGACATGCCTGGCCTTTGTTGGATTCTCAGCATCCGTCCGCTCCTCTTCTCCCCGTGAAACACTTGCTTGCATCATGTGAGGTTTGTGTTTTTTCCAGTGTGTGTCTATTTCTCTCTGTGGTTCTGTTTACAGGAGCGAAAGACACCTCTTTAGTTCCTGTGTCTGTGTGTTGTCTTTCTTCTTTTTTTTCCAAAGAGAAGATAATCAGGTTCTCGTGTTACTGCTAAGTGTTCTGGTGGATGGAAAAAAGTTGTCCCATGAGGTCATGGCTCTGTGGATGCACTTGTAGACACTGGCCTATCAGAGAGCATCTAAGGGAAATATTATAGGGCCATCAAGGATGTTTCAAATTTCCTGATTGCATATATTAAAACAGGATAAGCTCCAATTACGGGAGGACTGGCTTCAGTATAATGGAGAATTGAAACCTTGAGTGGATTTTGATCTTTCTAAGCAGCCAGGCATACAAAAAATATGAAAATAAAGTCAAATATCATAGTTAGAAGATCAGAGGTGGTAAGAAGCCAGCCCATATCAGCTTGGGCAAGAACAGGTGCTCTAAGAGTTCAATTTAGATTTGTGGCTGTTCCCCAGGGGCTGTGTGGACTTGAAATGCCTAGCTTTTATTTCTTTTGCCTGGTGATAAGCCAGATAAGATATAGTAACTTAATCTTAATGGCCTGACCATAAAGTGACCATCTACAAATTGTAATGTATGTACTGACCTGAGATCCAGTTGCTTCTGAACCTGTCAATACAAGAAGGACTTCCAGTTTAAACAAGAGCCGTCACACACACACACACACACACACACACACACACACACACAGTTTCCCACTGTCTGCAGGAGAGGGTGCTACACCGAAGACAGCTGCTGAGAACAGCTGTCCACTCCCACAGCCATCTTAGGGGAGAATGATTAATGAACTCACTTGGGCCGCGAGAAGCCCAGCTCACTGATCCATAGTTGCAGCACAGGTATTGATGTGAAACTAATGAGAAAGTTGATGCTCAAATTTGAATGTTTTTTTCCAATTACCAACCAACAGATCCAAATTTTTTTTTTTTTTAAAGCATTAACCTTTTGTTAGGAATAGGCAAAGTGCAACTGTGGTTTTCTACGGAGTACTAGATCTTGAAGACTGAAGTGATTGAGGTCTACTATAACAAAGAGCAATCTGCCCGTGAACATGGGTTTCTTTATATTGCTTTTACTCGGTGGAAGAATTAACAAAAAAGTACCTATCACGAGCCTGTCACACTAACAACCTCATAAAAACGGAACTGAACACAGGACTGTTAAGAGGTGTCCCTCACAGGGTAGCTTCAATCCATTCTAGGCTAACACGGTTGCAGAGTAGAGTCCAGAAGAGCGTCATGGGTGTCTCCATCTCCCTGTGCACCCCCTGCAGCATGGCTCACAGTGCTGACTGTCGCCGCTCAAGAGAGATGAACCGACTCTTGAATCTCTACCTTAAAGAAAGTGAAAAAAAAGGAAAAGACAAGAACCCCAGCGTAAGAGATTCACTTGAAAGAATGAAGTTACACAGACTAGAGAACACTTTGAAGGAGTTAAAGGGAACGTCCTTTACATCTACATTATGAAGATACTGGCTAGGTACTGCCAGCCCGTGCCTGGCACCTGCGTGGCATCTATTGACTCTGTGTCAGACTAGAAATGTGCTCTATAAGGTTTCTCAATGATTGCTCTTTGGGAAATAAATTGCCAGGTATTTCTTCTGAAGTGCTTCTGGGTGGGATCAAATTGCCAACTGTTTGGTTACTAGGCAAGGGTTTGACTTCCTGGGGTGTAGCCCATTAATAATATAGAGCTACCTTTTATACTAGCCGGGACAGGGCTGATGTCTGAATCTTCAAGCACATAGCTAGGAAGCATAACCAGAAACAGTGTCAGAAGAGTTTGCCAAGTCGAGTTGCATTGCCAGATTTAGAGGATCGGGATTTTTGTACTCCTCGTGATGCGCTTCTTCAGTATCTGTCCGTGTAGATGAGGAGTCCCTGATCATCGGATACACTCTTATCTGTAACATCCCCCTCTGCTTAATGTTCCTTCATCCAGCCTTCGTTTAATTTGTTTGTTTTCTTATTATCTTCCTCAGGTCCAAATCAAGAAAGGAAGCCCCGCAAGAAGAATGACTTTATTTTCCTGTAGACTTGTATCCTTAGCTACGAGATGGGTGCCTGGCTGGGAGTGGATGTCCAGAACATGGCTGAATAACTAGAGCCATGACTTAATTAAAATACTCGTAGGAATGTCTTGAAGATAAACAATTAGATCTAATCTATGAAACCCCTTTGTGCAGACATAGTTCCGGCGGTTAAAGCCTTTGAGGGTCTAGTAGAGCTAAGTGTAAGGAAGAAGTTCCTATTAGATTTGTCAATTAAGATAAGGCCAGTTTTCTCAGCTGGGGAGTCTCTAGAGAGAAAAGAACTTAAAGTCTTCTTGGAAATCTACCAGAAGAATGAGAGCAGAGGTTCTTGAACCGCATAGAAAATAGATTGGACCAGCTCTGAAGTAACCTACAAATATTATGCCACCTACCTATTGCTTCAAAGGCTGAATGGTATGGTTTCTGATGTCTCATTAAAGTAATTGATGCCACAGCCGTAAAGAAGCTACCATAAGCTTTAAGCCACTGTTCCTTCCTGGAATAATTTTAAGAACATTTTTATTACTGTTAGTCTTAGATCTTACCAATGTAAACTTCAGTGTGATTTTTGTGTGTTCTTGACAGAGAATGACTGAGGTAATGGCAGTCGAGTCCTTAAAGCAAATATGCTTTCAAGCTGAGTAAAATATTTCAGACTATTAAAATGTCATGTAGGAAATGGCCACTTTATTACATCAAATTGGGACCTGATGTGCAGAAAGAGTTAAATGTTCTTCCAGAGTAGCCTGACTGTAAGCCAGGATATGGCATTAAGCACACAGAAAATTGGGCTGAATAATCCCTTTAGACTCTTTAAGGCGCTGAGCTGACATTTTGATATGCCGCAAGTTGGCAAGTCAATGTTTCATAGTTTATCTTGAAATTACACATTTAAAAAGTTTTACACTCCCCTTCCAAAAATACTAGACCTGCAACCAACGTAAACCATATATACAGAAAATGGGCTATCTTTTCTTCTTGTTGATATTCTGTGGGAAAAAGGAAGCTCATTTCTACTTCAAAATAATCTCTTAAGGTTTGCATTCATTATAGAATTTTATAAAGATAATAAATCATGAAATGATAACAAAAATTATTTAGTTGGTGCTGTTGAAAAAGAATATATGATTGAATTATGAATTTAAAAATCAGTTTAGGTTCTTTTAACTGTTTTGAGATAAATGTCATAATATCACTTTTCTATTATTAACCAGACACATCATTGAGAATATTTGCTTACTAGAACTTCTAAATTTACTTGAAAAGAGGCTGGAAAGGAGCATATGGATATCATTGTGATTACAGATCTATGGACTATTCATAAGCAGTGGAATCAGGTTTGTCAGACTACAGTGTATTCATATCCTGGCTCATAATGTAAAACACTCTCTTCTTAAGGAAATGTTCCCATTCCCCATTCCAAGTTTGCTTCTGTTGATGTCCATCAGTGCTCATCAGCATGTCACTGTCCAGAGTGTCAGATTCATGGAGTTGGGTTTTATCCCTCATATCTGAGAATCTCTCAGGCTAGAAATGAGGTCAGAGATTAAGAAATATTTTGTGAATATTGGAATGATGTTTAAGCCTCTTCTCCAATATTCCCACTGTAGTGAATCTCCCTCCAGCCTAAGTTCAATCAACCCAAACGTCAGACCTCTGTATTCTAACCCATGACTTGCTCAGGAACAGTCAGACTCTCCAACCTAAGCTCTTTATATAAAAACGTAATATGGCCACAGTTCTCAATATGTGCAAATCTTCCAAGAAATGATAAGAACTGCTTGTTGACTGAAAAAGTGTGCCTCATTGATTGTCTCATGAGTTAAGATTGCTTGTGAAGAAGCACAATCGCATCCATTTTACCAGCAGAGACATTTAACTCAAAGAGTTTCTGGCTTGTTTGGATCATCCTAATGACATCCATGTAACATGGTAATTAGGTACTCCAGGAGCACTGTGCTAGGTTGCTAACTTCAGGGTCAGCAATTCAAATCCCGTAGCTGCTCCTCAGAAGAAAAATGAGACTCCCTGCACCCTTTAAGATTTATTGTCTTGGAAATAGAAGTTGATTTGGGTTTGGTTTTTGCCTTGTCATTTAATCCTAAACATCCAAGATAACAAAAGAGCATATAGTTCTGTTTATCTATAGCAGAGATAATCATCTACCAGGAATAACCAGAAGTGTAGGGTACCAGCCTCCCCACAACCAAATGGGTCCAAGGGGCGGTTATGTAATTGAGAGGTAAATTAAAGAGACATCAGACAAGATAAAGCATGCAAGGGCTCACCTCTCAGTCATGACTTCAGGAGCCAGGTCTGAGCAGAGAGAGTGAGTAATGTAATCTCACAAGTTTATATAATCGGGAGCACTCAGGTCATGGTAAGCACATACGTAACAGGAGTGGCGTTGTAAAATGGACACACACGAAACAAGACAGGGATGAGTTGGAGGTATATAAGCAGTAGGAAGGGGTTGTACTAGGGACACACATGTAACAGGAAGGCACCATAACAAGATGTCTGGACTTTAGAATCAATATGGTAGCGTAACCTTGGTCATCTCTGAGCTGGCTTGACCTTAGGTGTCTTTGAACTCTTCTTCAGGGGAACAATCCAGGATCCTTATGAGAAGGGAGTGGGCCCTACTTAGGGGGGGACAGACACTAGGGTCCAGTTAGTTGACTTAAATGGCTAACAACCTTCAGGCAGATAACCTTCAAGCAGTTGACCTCCAAGCTTATAGTCAGTGACCATGTGTTAGCAAACAGCATCTTCAATTTGGCATTATTATGGGGGGACATTGTGGGGAACAAATTTTACTTAGGAGAATGTGGGTGAGATGTGTCTTCAACTCATGAATGTGAGGTTTCCCAGTTCTATTTCCCACACAGAATGACACTTTTTCATTTAAAATGAAAAATGTTCAATCATTTTTTGTTTACATTTTTAATTCGTTTATTAAGAATTAATGGGGGGGAAAATCATGGCCAGAAAGATGACCTTAGAATTAGAATCACTATCATGTGTAAAAGTGAAAACGCTACTGTAGGCCATTTTAAACCAATGGGAAACAATCTAAATGGAAATCCCAGCTACACAAAACCACTGATATTTTCCGTGTCTTTCAAGTTGTTTACTTCTGAACAGATGATTTTTCTAATTTGTTTTTCCCCTAACACCTCCTTATCTGTAGTCATCCCTGGTTTGAAAGTTTTCTTCAGTCTTTACAGCGTACACACACACACACACACACACACACACACACACACACACCCTTGAAATAAAGTGCCTGCCCTTGGTTTTAGTGTTTGCCCCGTTTGGTCAGGGGTCCCTTCCTGAAGACCTCCCTGGGCACTGGCAGTGATGCAGAACTTGTTGGCTGGGGTGCAGCCTGTGGACTTGAAAGGCAATGCCGTAGAGATGGGCTGAACTTTGCGGCCTCCCACCCCCAAGGGAGCCCTTTGGGGAACACCCAAAGGGAGCCAAGCTCCTGTTGGTGGCATCAAAGTTGTTCTCGTTAGCACCTGTTTCAACTGTCTTCTGATAGTTGTGACTGACCAGTGGAAAAGGTGAGGCAGTCAACCCTTCCCCTTGACTTCTCTTAGAAAAGCAAGGCTAAGGTCATAGGCAAAAATGAAGGCCTGGGAAGTAGAGCGGAGAATGGCGATGCTCTTATCACAGAAGCAATTATAGTGCTCACATATCCAGGTGTGAATAGCGAGGGCTTGCTGCACGAGGGTGATTTCCACTGACAGCACATTTAGCTCCTTTTGATGTGGAGGGTTTTTTTTTTTTTTTAAAGCTGCAGCATATTTCTACCTTTGTGGGTTGGGCATCTTGTTTGAAACATGTTATTTTTTAGAGTCGTGAAGAGCAGCTAGGAGGATAACCACATTATACATTATAAGTAAATGTCAGGAAACCCGTGCTCTTAATGTGCTTGCTGTGGCAGTTTCTAAGAGGCGTAGTGCCGACTGATGACATGCTCAAACTAGAGATGCACATACCTAACTCATTTCTGTGGCAATTATATTACTTTTTTTGCTTTGTAAATCCACAGTAGTTTTAAGGACACCTGCAAGGAACCTTGAAACATACATCTGAACAAAATGTCTGTTGCCTTTCATGATGGACAATCATAGGCCATCTGTCCTTTACATGTTTCAGAGAAATGAGTCTAATGTTGAAGGGGAAACTTTCCATTGGAGCTATATGAACAAAGGCCAGTCTGTGTACTTAAGGGTGGGCCCAGGGCACTTTAGCTGAGAGAGATGAAATGATGGTGGTGAAATCAGATCACCTCAGCAGTCCCTTTGTCCACTGCATGCATTTTCCTGGGACAAAGTCCAGCAGTGGTCAAACTGCAGAGGATCAAATGAAGTGGGGATGAATGGGCCCATAGACCTCCATGGCCTTGAACAGGGTAAAATTAGACAGTGAAGGGCAGTCCTTTTAAAATTGTGAGGTGTGATTGCTAATGCAATGAGGATGCTTAAGTCCATCCTACATGTTTACGGAACATGTACTTGCACTTGACCCTTTCACAACGGAAGGAAGTAATCTTGCGCTTGACCCTTTCACAATGGAAGGAAGTAATCCGAAAGGTGGGACATTTTTACCTGTATCTTTTGAACTAAGCTCAAAACAACATACAGTTTGGTTTCAGTTGTCTGATGGAAGTTGCTGTTTACACAACACACCCCATTCAGAAATTGATGAAACAACTACATTACAGCTAGAATGAACTGATTCACATTCAGAAAGAAAACAGCAGCAACAACAACAACAAAAGTCACAGAGGACACAACACATTTTTACACGTGGGAAATAAAGCCCTTTGTTCCTCGGATGTATAGAAATGCTATGTAAGGCAGGTCAATAAGGTTGCCACTCCTAAGCTGAGAAAGAGATCAAGGATGCGGAGAATCACAATGACATTAGGGGCAAGAGCGGCCAAAGGAATAATAAACTTGGATTCGTTGTTGATGAACTCTAATGACAAAGTCTTAATGCATATCATAAAAAATGTCCTTCACATCAGACCTTTGGATTGTATAATTACTTACACATTGGCAGCAGGAATTCATAGGAATTATAACCCTTACATAGCTAGACTTAGGATTCTAATGATCTTATCATTAGGTTTACTCTCAAATGTAATGCTTAAAAATACTCAGACTTCTTATGGGATGAAAACTGGCCATGACAAAAGAGTGTTCAGTTAAAGTGAAGGAACCAGTAAATAGACCCCTGCATATGGAGTATCTGATCTAGTGGGGTGTGCAGTTGGAATCTATTGAGCTCCTGTTCGGAGTAATGGGGGTAAATCCAAGGGAGTTTGTGTATTGGGAATTGTTGTTGTAGGTGCCGTCAAGTCAATTCTAATTCATCTCAATGCCATGTGCCATCCTCACAATTGTCCCTGTGTCCAAGGTCACTGGGGCAGCCACTACGTGAACCCCTTTTGCCGAGGAATTTGCTCTTTTCCACTGACCCTCCACTGTGTCAAGCATGATGCCTTTCTTCAGGGACTGGCGTCTTCTGGTCACGTGTCCACAGTTATCAAGACAAAATCTCACCACCCTTGCCTCTAACAAGCATTCTGGCTGCACATCTTCCAAGAAAGATTTGTCTATCCTTTGGCCGTCCATTTTCTTCAGCAACATCAGATTTCACATATACCAATTTTTCTTTTTTTTCCTTATTCAAAGTGTAACTTTTGCATGCATACAAAATATCTAGGCTTGGGTCAGGCATGCTTTTCAATATTTTAAAGAGGTCTTGTGTTGCAGATTTACCTAGTGCAATTCCTCTTTTGATCTCTGACTGCTGCTTCCATGCATTAATGGTGTATCCAAGAAGATGAAATCCTTGACAACTTCAACCTTTTCTCTGTTTATCATGATGTAACCTATTGGTCCAGTTGTGAGGATTTTTGTTTTCTTGACATTGAGTTATAATCCAAATTGAGGGCTACAATCCTTGATCTTCATCAGCAAGAGCTTTTCTGTCTTTTTCACCTCAGGGAAGACTCTTGACTGTTATTACTTACTAATGCCTCTCTGGTCCTGGTAGTGACTAATAATGGCACCTGAAGATGTACTTTGATGGAGAGTTCAAAAATATATTGTGTAACTGCATCTTTCACTACCTGTAAATTGTCAACTTGTTGTTCTGTGACTTACTTGTTACTAAAATGCTGGAATATATTCCACCAGTGTTTCATTTACTAGCAGGATCAGGTGAACAGTTGTTTCCAGACTAAGACAGACTAGAGATAAGGGATAGTGATCTACTTGTAAAACTGAAGTCATTGAAAACCTTTGGATTGCAATAGAACAAGTCCCAACTCACTTGTTTTGGGCATATCATCAGATGGAACATTTCATTAGCTAGTGAAGTCATGAACCATTGGTTCTTGGTGAAAAAAATATGGCACAATGATGGATTCAAGTATTCAGCCATAAAGATGATACAGTAATGAGCAACATCTTGTCTATTGTATATAAAATCACAGAGGCTATGTCGACTCACTGACGGCAAGCTCTATCTAGTAGACTCTTAGATAGCACTTATTGAGTGCTTTCTACTACTTAATATGATTAAGAAATGTTCATTCATTAAATCCTCCCAACAACCCAATGAAATGGCTATAATTGTCATCATGATTTCATGGAAGAAGAAACTGAGAAGTTAAGCAACGTGCTCAAGCGCACACAGCTGGTAATTGGTGAACAGGAATTAGAACTCAAAATCATTGCTTTGCATTGAGTCTAATGATAATAAAATGTATAGACAAGACCTGCCTCTGTTGACATTGTAGAATGGGAGCCATAGTACTCCCACCAAACATTACCTTCAGTTTCCAGACACCAACAGACTGTCCCCAGGACTGAAGAAAACACCTGTCTCTGGGGTTTGGAGTTCTGTGTAGTGGTAATCATTGATTAGAGAGCTTTCCCAGTCTGTGTCTGGGGTCCCTGAATCCGCCTTAGTCGTGACCCTTTCACTCGTGAGCCTATCCTGGCTTTGTATAATTCACTCATTCTATGATTCTGTTATTATGATACAGTTAATGAGCTGAACTACAAACTAAACCAAGTAATGAGCTGAAATACTAACTAAAAGTTTGAAGTTTCAAGTTTATGCAGAAATGCCTCACAAGAGCTGCCGGATGATCTATACTTTCCATTAATCAGCCCCTGAAAACCCTGTGGAGAACAGTGCTGGGGTCACCAGGAGTTAAAACTGATTCCAAGGCAAAAGGGTTTGGTTTTAAGATCTGACGTTCATCTCCAGAACCCCACCAAGTCTGAGCTCTCGTGGCTGTGTTTGAATAAGAGCAGTTACAGATAATTTTAGGATCAAAAACTCAAATTTTAATATTCTGGATATCTCCTACATATTTTAATATTGCTAACCTTGTCAGTTTCATCTACAATACACAGATTTCCCCAATAGAGACCATGTCCTCTTGGGTAATTCATCTATTTCCATTTCTAGGATCTTGATGTCAAGTTGTTCTTCCCAGGTACTTCTTCAAAGAACTAGAAGAGGCTTTGGGGACATAAAAGCAGATGTCTAGCCAGCGGTGACTTGGTCTGAGCCAGGTGAGCGGCAGTGACTCAGGTGACTACAGACTCGTCACAGAGGAGGAGCACACAGGCCACCAGGATCAGGGATTCATTTAGTTATTATCAGCATGGTCCTTGCTTTAATGCTTTTTTTTTCATTACTTAAAAAAAATTTTGCTTTAATGTTTTACAAAGCATGCCATATGGAATTTGAATTAGATAGCCAGAATCTGAATATGTAGAAGGTTAATTTTGTTCTCAGGATATGTACACAAAATATTAGTGAAGCAACATGCATATAACCAGTAGTGTCTTGGAAAACATTAAACAACAGGCATATGGAGGAAAGTTGAATTGGATTTATTTTTCATTTTCCATGGTATAAAGGCTTCTACCGTGGACAATTCAATACCATCCGTGAACTATCAACCTTCTTATAAATGTTCTGAAATTTTAACCATCAACTCTGACGATCTGGTACAGGCAGGCTCCAACACCCAGCTGTTTGTAGTCTAGTCTATTCCCAAATAGTTCAAAGGAAAATGATCTATGGTATCCCTTTGTCAGCCATCGTCAGAGCCCTTTCACTCTGGAGTGTATCCTGATTTGGAATTATTTCATCTCTCTATGATTCTGTTGTTTTGATGCAAATAATTAATGAGCTGAACTACTAACCAAGTGTTTGAAGGTCCACGTCTATGCAGTTCTATCTATCTATTCCATTTCACTTAGGATGATTTCCAGTTTACCTAGATTCATATATTTCACATTTAAGTTTCCAATTATTAATAGATGTTTGCAGCTGTTTCCTTTCACATTGAGTCATGTCCCATCAGCAAATGAAAGTCTCAAGGCTTAAATCCACCCACATCATTTTGGTCTACTCTACTTTGAGAAGGCAGCCTGCATTAGAGAGGCTTCTCTACAGAAACAAAACCAGACACTTACGATTTTATATCGATCAGCAGTTCTCAACCTGTGGGTCACAACCCCTTTTGGGATCAAACAACCCTTTCACAGGGGTCACCCAATTCGTAACAGTAGCAAAATTATAGTTACGAAGTAGCAATGAAAATAATTTTATGATGGGGGTGGTCACAACATGAGAAACTATATTAAAGGGTCATGGCATTAGGAAGGTTGAGAATCACTGATACAGATTAGATAGCTAGCTAGCTAGGTAGATAGATGGATGCAGGCAGATGATGGATGAACATAGAGCCTTGTAAAGAAGAATGATAAAATGTTAGGAATGAATGGTGACTCTCAGCAATTGTGTTATTCTTATGATTTTTTTGTACTCTGTGGTATTCTTATAATATTTGGAGGTTTTATATTATTTCAAAGTTAAACAAGTTTTTCTAGACAGGTTGGACATGCAGTGATAAGAAGCTTCAAGTTCAATAAAAACATGTGGAGAAATTCCAGCAATCAGTTAATAAAAGTGTATTGGAAATGAAAAACCTCCCCATTCCTTAAAATTGTCAGTAAGATATAGTGAAAAGACCCAATCTATTCATTTATGTCATATTTGGACCCTTAGAAGCGAGTGACCAGGAGGAAGACATTTAGCATCATTGAGATTCATGTTATTTATCTGATGATAGGAACAATAGATTCTATGATTTATTTATTTTGAGTATTATGAATGCTTTTTGGTAGAGTGTCTCGGATGCAGTACAAAAATGTAAGCCATTTACTCTGAATAATATTGAGGGAGTTAGTTTATTGTGCCAACTGGGCCGATAAACACACTTGGGATTAATTGAAGGGTGGAGAGATAAATGGCTCGGCAAAGCCTTGCCTTTTTGTCTCTTGCTCTTTGTTCCTCAGACCAGTGTGGGGCTGCCTTGCTTGTTCTTTGCCTCAATTTGTGAGCTACACTACCTGTGGGACACCTAACCCATGGACTGTGTTGCTGTAATTTGAGATTCCTTCAAGAACTGCTTCGCCACAACATTGGAATTTACATCTGTTGAGCTGGAGACTGTCGGACCCTGTCATCTGGCTGACTGTTGGTGACCAGCCTTGCTGTTTGCTGCCTGTGCCCGGATAGCCTGAATTGCTCTCCAGAGGACTACCCAGTGGCCCTCAAGACTTGAAGGACTGCCAGTGTCCCACAGCTGTCTCCCAGGAGGGAGCTGCACTGAGCCATTTGTATTATTTATAATTTAATAAACTATTTCTTATGTTATATATTTATCTATCTGTATAAATATATAAATATATAATTATTAGCATTCTGGCTTTGTTTCTCTAGAGAACCCTTTCTAACACAAACATGTTTATAAACTCACATAATGCCTGTATTTCAGGAAAGTGCCTTTCAAATCCTCAGTCAATTGTTCTATGTTCTTATTGCTAGGTGCCATTGAATTGGCTCTGACCATACTGACCCTATTCACAACAGAATGAAACATTGCACGGTCTTACACTGCCATCTTCACAATTGCTCCACTGATGCAGCTACTGTGTCAATCCATCTAATTGTTGGACTTCCTCTTTTTCTCTGCCTTTCCTCTTTACCAAACGTGATGTCCATCTCCAGGAACTCATCTCTCCTGTCAATATGTCCAAAGTATGTAAGGCAAAATCTTGCCATCGTTGCCTCTAAGGAGCACGCTCGCTTTACTTCTTTCCAGAAAAATTGTTTTGTCCTTTTAGTAGTCAGTGGTACTTTCAATATTCTTCTCCAGAACCAGAAATCAAATATATTGATCTTCATCGATCTTCCTTATTTAGTGTCCAACTTTCACATGGTGTGATGGGGAATACCAGGGCTTGGGTGATGTGCGCCTTAGTCCTCAAAGAAACACCCTTGCTTTTCTACACCCTAAAGAAGCCTTGTGCAGATTTACCTAATGCAATAGGTCTTTTTTTATCTCTTGACGACTGCTTCCATGAGCATTGATTCTGGATCCAACAAGGACAGAATCCTCCACAGTGTCACACTTTTCTCCATTTATTATGATGTTACTTATTGGTCCAGTTGTGAAGTTTATTTTTCTTTATCAAAAGAATTCCATACTGTAGGCTACAATCCTCAATCATCATTAGCAAGTGCTTCAAATTCACCTCACTTTCAGCAATTAGGGTGGTGCCATCTGCATATTGCAGTTATTAATAAGCCCTCCTCCAGTTCTGATGCCACTTTCTTCTTCATATAAGCCAGCTTCTCTGACTATTCGCTCGGCATTAACTTTGAATAAGTATGGGGAGAGAATACAGCCCTGACACACACCTTTCCTGATTTTAAATCATGCAGGAGCTCCGTGTTCTGTTTGCATGAATGCCTCTTGATTTGTGTGCACGCTCCTCATGAGCACAATGAAGGTGCTGTAACTCCCATTCTTCTCAAGGTTTTATCCAGTTGATTATGGTCAGCATAGTTCAATGATATAGGATAGTCAGTAAAACACAAACAAACATCTTTCTGCTTTCAGCCAAGATCCACCAGACATCAGCAGTAATAGTCCTACTTTCATGTCTTCTGAATCTGCCGTGAACTTCTGGTAGCTCCCTGTCAATGTGCTGCTGCCTCTGTTTTGGGATGACCTTCAACATTTTACGTGCATGCGATTTCAATATGACGTTCTATAGTTGAATGTTTTGTGGGGTCACTTTTCTTCCAAATGGGCACAAATATGGATCTCTTACAGGCTGTTGCCCAGGTAGCTGTTCCCCAAATTTCCTAGCATGTGTGAGTGATTGTTTCTGTTCTTTTTGTTTTTAATCATTTTATTGGGGGCTCATACAACTCTTGCAACCCATCCATCCATACATTGTGTCAGGCACATTTGCACATTTGTTGCCATCATCATTCTCAAGACATTTGCTTTCTACTTGAGCCTTCGGTCCGTTATTTCTTCAGCTTGCTGAAACCTTTCAGTAGCATCCCATCAATTCCCGGAGCCTTGTCTTTGGATGATGCATTCAGTACAGTTTGAGCTTCTTCCTTCAGCATCATTGGTTCTTGTCCATATGCTATCTCCTGACATAGTGGAATGTCTAACTGTTTCTTCCTCTATTTCCAACTATTGCATTCCAATCATCAATAACTATCAATGCGCCTTGGTTGCATGTTTGATCAATATCTGACTGAAGTGGTAGGAAGAATTCAGCAATTTCTTTATCACGAGCTTTTATGGTTGGTGCAGAAATTTAAACAATAGTCATATTGGTTGGGTTTCCTTAAAGGTAGGTAGAAATAGTCCTATCACAGACAGCATTGTACTTCATGATGTATTTAGCAAGATCCTTTCTGACAGTGAATGACACTACATTGCTCTTGTTTGTGTTGTTCTTGTCATAGTAAATGACATGATTTTCTGATCCAAAGCAGACAATTCTAGTCCATTTCTGCTCACTATTACCAAGGATATTGATCACCAGGCCTTCTATTTAATTTTTGATCTCTTTCACTGTTGCTGAATTCCGTTTCCACATTCCAGGCTCCGATCACGAGAAGGTTTTTGCAACTGTTTCTCCTTATGTTGAGTTCATGGAGATGCCATAGTCCCCACTCCCACAGGCTTTACTCACTTAACCATAGCCAATTCTCTGCCAAGAAGCTAGCTCCATGGTGGTCACCTTCTGAGTGTCCTCATACCTGAGGGGCCCCTCCTCCGGGCAAAATCTTTGGAAACGTTCTGCTTCCTTTGTTTCGGGCTTTCCGCATCTGACAATGCTTTGAAGCTCTGCAGGCTCTTTTCAGTGGCTTCTTCCTCCGAAGTGGGAAACCTGGTCCTTCTTCCTTACCTGGTGTTCGTCTGGAAGCTCCACTGAAAGCTGCTTGCTTTGGGTGACCCTGCTGACATTCAAATACCAATGACATAGCTTCCAGCATCACAGCAACACACAAGCCACCACAGTGAGACAAAGCGACAGACAAATCATGGAGATTGTTCCACACAGATCCCTAAAGCCTTTCCCTTGCTAATAACCTACCAAACTTCTTCCTTTTAACAAAACAATATCCTAAATAAGAGGTAAAAAATAACATTGCTGTTACCTGATATTCCAGATAAAACAAATTTGCATTTGGTTACAAACCAGGGTAAATAACCAGCTACCAATCTTTGTGTCTAACTGCTCAGTTACATCTGGCCAATGATCACTTGTGGCTAGAGGTTTAAACCATGTGAAATCCTGTGGTTACAGTAATTTCCAGCAGGAAACCATGAGGAACTAAGTGGCATGTTGTGATGAATTTTCAGTAGGATTTATTTTGTGCCAGGATTGACTGGAGGTTGAGGAACCAGGACGACAGTGGCAACTTTGCTCAGTACACAGCTCTGGATGCAAAGCTTTTTAAGGTTTCCATTTCTCTGAAAAATGTACCTTCTTGATTAATGGAGTCATACTGGCTGGAATCAGTCTCGGGGTGGTGCAAATGAGTGATGTGCTCGGCTGCTTACTAAAAGAATAGAAGTTAGAGGTCACTCAGAGTGACCTTGGAAGAAAAACCTGTCCATTGATGAAGGAAATGCCCGCCATTAAAACCTTACAGTTCCTCTCTCACACACACACAGGGCTGCCATGAGTCAGAGTAGACTCGATGGTCACACAATTGGCTAATATGCAGGCTCTTTTTCTTAGGAGAAGTGGACACTCAATGAGAGAAGATTACTCATTCCCTCCACTTAGACATCACCAAGGTTTTTAGCAGCCACGAGTATTTGAACAGGGATTCATTTATCACACTGAATCCGGACCATATTCCACAAAATCGGTATTGCAATTCCCATTTAACGGATGAGGAGCAAGAGATTCTTCAGAGACCGAAACACCCAACTCCAGAAACTTCTCTCCTGCCTGCCAAAATGGCCCTTCCCTACTGAGACTCCCAGGGTGCTGCCCCTCCACTCGAGCCCTGCCTTTGTTTTAAGCCCCCAGGAACTTGGACATGCCTGTGACTCAGGGAGGGGAGCCAGGAGCTAAGCCCACTGGTTCCAAGTGAAGTATGTTCTCATGCACACCCACGCCGCCTCAGCTCTAATGCTGGATGTGCGACAAAAGGGGCTTCTTTGCAAGTTTGCTCTCAAGGTTGGTGGCCTCCAGTCAGAGCTTATCTGTAAGGTACTTCTCAGAAACAGGGCCAGATCAATAGTGTATTTTTTCAGACCTCTCTAAACCCAGCGGGGAAGGCAATCACCGGAGTGCAGCTCCCTGAACCTTCTGCAGCAGATCAATACTCCGACAGTGCGGAGCTTTGTTCCTTCCCCAGCTTTAAGATGTTCTGCCTGCTCTACATGATTGCTTAAAGGCTTGCTTTCCCTCCCTCCTGTATGGCAACACTGCTCGCGCCTGATCTTCCCTAATACCATCACTGTAATTGCCTTGACATGAAATAGCAGGACAAACCCACTGCCTGGGCTTTGAGGTGTTTTATCTTTTTTTGAACATCTCTATTAGTAAACGGTGTTGATTTGGCTTTAATATGTAGTCAGAGCTTTAATGTGAACCTGCACTTATTTACACTGGTTTGCGGAACCCACTGAGATGATTTTACCTATGGGAATCATATATGGGACTGTTTTAGAGGAGAGGATGATATAAACTACTAAGCCCAAGAATATTAGCTTAAACTTTATGCAGCTTGAAGCCCATTATACCGGCCCCATACTGCCACAGCAATTGTCTCTGAAAAGCTCTGTGCCTTATTTACTTTTTAAGTGATACTGTGTAAAATGAAATATTTATTTTACTGTTTTCAGCTAACGTGTCATTAAGCAATAAATAAATAACGCAAAGCCTTGGCAAATCCCATTTTTTTCAGTTTCTTATTTTTGTTTTAGTTGTTGCAGCCTGCTAAGAAAATCTTGATATAGTATGAATTTTTTTTAAATCATTTTATTAGGGGTTCATACAACTCTCATCACAATCCATACACACATCAATTGTGTAAAGCATATTTGCACATTCATTGCCCTCATCATTCTCAAAACATTTGCTCTCCACTTAAGCCCCTGGCATCAGCTCCTCATTTTCCCCTCCCTCCCTGCTCCCCACTCCTGATATAGTATGAATTTTTGCCATGAACAAATTTCTTCTTTTCTGTCCTAATTCCTACCTCATTCTCCCCAACAAACAAAAATATATTTTTGTATATATGTAACAGGATACTATAAAAAGTAAAAAAAAAAAAAGAAGAAGAAAGAATGCCAATAATTCTGACTCATGGAGACCTTACAGGACAGAGTAGAACCTTGTGGTGAACAGCCCAACTGGTGGCCTACTCCACCACATGGCTCCTCATACAAAACATACAATACCCACTCACTGCCACCAAGCCAATGACAACTCCTGGTGACTCTACAGGACCTGGGAGAACTGTGCCTTGTAAGTTGCCAAGCCTGTAACTCTATGGGAGTAGAAAACCCCATCTTCCTCCCTCAGAGCAGTTGATTGTTTGGAATTGCTGAGCTTATAAATGGCAGCCCGATGTGTGACCACTGGGGCATCAGAGTCCCTCATCTAAGACCAATGAAAAACTACTATTTGGTCCAAAGATACATGATTAAGCACAGTAGGCCATGGATTTGCTCTAAATGTGTCTCTACAGCCACTTTTCCCACCATATCACCATATAAATTATACACTGCTACCCTTAGACCTGAACTAAGCTCTATTATTGTTGGAAGCTTTCCATCCAATGTCCCCCCTCCACTTAGGCATGTGTTTAAAAAAGAACAACAAAGATAAAGCAAACCAAACCAGTGACTATAGAGGTGATCCTGAACCATGGGATTCCCATGTATGTCGGACTAAACATAGGCTCCAGACATTTTTCAGTGACTTGGAATAAGATTACCAGGTCTTTCTTTGGAGGTACTTACTTCTGAGTGAACTTGTAACTCCAGCTTTTGGGTTATCAATTCAGCTTTTTCACCATTTGTACCACCCAGAGACTTGCAGACATACCCAACTCTCAGTTTTTCTTTGTCCTTTAAAATATTTTCTGTCCTTTTCCCTCCAAGGTTTAGTGCAAACCTAGCCTCTTAAGGGGCCTTTAGAACCTGGTCAAACCCACAGGTGGCACGGGAGCATACCTAAAACAATGGTAAGCTGAGTTACAGGGGCGTTTGCTGCTGCAAAAAGTTGAACCTCCAAAGTTTACCAAGTATTTTTTTTTAATGACGATGAGGGTGTACTCAAGTTTATCCTTAAGACTATTATCCTCTTATCCTCATGGTAATACATTTTTAAGAATGATAGAGAGGAGTGAGGAGTGAGGAGAGAGGAGTGAGGTTGCTTAATCCAAATTGCACCTTCCTTGAAGTCTGTCCTACATAACTCAGGTTGCTTATGAGGGCATGGTGTTAGTTATCTAAGGTCAGTCCAAATTCCCAAAGATACCATTGTTATTTGGAAGGTGGGGGGTCATCCCAAAATTAAATACCTCCCCAGCCCCAGCCCCCACCCACCCTGTATAAGGTTTCTGAGGCTTTGCAAATCTTTCTGAGAGAAGACTGCCTCACTTTTCTTCTGAGGAGAGATTGGTGAATGTGCACCCCTAAACTGTGGTCAGCAAGACTCCTAAATTCAGGAAAACTTCAGGTCCATGACAACTTAGTCATAGAACCAATGTGTATCAATGTGCTTGCTCATTGGTGAAAGTCATCCTTTATTTTTTTTATTGTAGCTCTTTTATTATTCAGATACTTTTTTTGTGATTTAGGGCAGTCTTTTTTTTTAAAACATTTTATTAGGGGCTCATACAACTCTTATCACAATCCACACATATACATACATCAATTGTATAAAGCACATCCTTACATTCGAAAGTCATCCTTTAAAAGAAACAATATATATATACCTACTGACTACATGCATCATAATGATAAGAAAAATGCACCAGGGGAAAAGGATTCAGAACACCTCTACTATTGAAAACTAATTAAATAAATTACCATTTGATGTGGCTGATATATTCTGTAAACTTGCTTTAGTTAGTTTATTTACTTCAATATTTATTCCATTCCATGTTAAATATTTAAGTACAATTCCTGTATATAATAAGCTGTTAAGCTATACTTTTTTTTAAAGTTCAGCTAAATTATTTTGATATTAAAAACAACTATTATATTGGAGGCTCATAAAACTCTTATCAAAATCCATACATACATCCATTGTATATCAAGCACATTTGTAATTTGTTGCCATCATCATTCTCAAAACATTTGCTTTCTACTTAAGCCCTTGGTATGAGCTCCTCAATCCCCCAACACCACCTCCTTCATGAACCCTTGATAATTTATAATTTATTATTATTTTGTCATATCTTACACTGACTGTCCCAAGTTTCCCTTCATCCACTTCCCTGTTGCCCATCCCATATGGAGGAGGTTATATGTAGATACTTATAATTAGTTCCCTCTTTCTACCCCACCTTCCCTCCACCATCCTGTATCGCCATTCTCACCACTGGTCCTGAAGGGATCATCTGTCCTGGAGTCCCTGTGTTTCCGGTTCCTATCTATACCAGTGTACATCCTCTGGTCTAGCCAGTTTTGTAAGGTAGAATTGGACTCATGATCATGATAGTGGGAGGGGGGGATGAAGTATTTAAGAACTAGAGGAAAGTTATATGTTTCATCGTTGCTGCCCTGCACTTGACTGGTTCATCTCCTCCTTGTGACCCTTCTGTAAGGGGATGTCCAGTTACCTACAGATGGACTTTGGGTCCCCACTCTGCACTCCCCCTCATTTACAATGGTATGATACCTGATCCCGTTGATACTTCATGATCACACAGGCTAGTATGTTTCTTCCATGTGGGCTTTGTTGCTTCTGAGCTAGATGGCCTCTTGTTTACCTTCAAACCTTTAAGACCCCAGACCCTATATCTTTTGAAAGCCAGGCACCATCAGCTTTCTTCACCACATTTTTTATGCACCCATTTGTCTTCAGCGATTGTGTTGGGAAGGTGTGCATCATGAAATGCCAATTTAATAGAACAAAGTATTTTTTCATTGAGGAAATACTTGAGTGGAGGCCCAATGTCCATCTGTTGCCTTAATACTGAACCTCTAAATATATGCAAGTAGCTCTATTTATCCAACATCATATACAAATATAATTACATATGTACATTTAGACATGTATAAATGCCCTTTGCCTCCTGGTTCTTTCCTCTGTTTCCTTTTACTTTCCTCTTGTCCCACTCTCATGCTCAGCCTTCATTTGGGTTTCAGTAATTCCTCTCAGTTACATTACCCTTGATCAATCCCTACAAGGCCTCTCACACCCTCCTTGCCACTGAACTTGGATCACTTGTTGTTCCCTTGTCTCTGGGTTGGTCAGCACCACCTTCTTTCCCCCACCTCCCCAACTCCCATGTACCCGGAATCATTGGTCCCATTGTTTTCTTCTTTAGACTGTCCATCCAGCCTATCTTATCTGGATAGACCTGCAGAGATAATAATATGTACAAAAAAACCAACACATAGCAAAATTAAGTGACAAAAGAAGACAAAACCAAGACAACAACAACAAAAAATGACAATTTTTTAAATTAATTAATTAAAATAAAAAAAGAAAAGAAAAAGCTGTAAATAGTTCAAGGTCTGTTTGTTGACCTATAGGAGTGCCCTCCAGTCGAGTCTGCTGGGGTGCCACGTTCTGGCCCAAAAATCTATCCTTGGTACTCCCTCAGGACCTCCCTGCTCTTCTCCCCTCGCTGCTCCACCGTCTGCCCTTACTATTTTGCCTCAGTGTGGTGGGGTCAGACTGAGCCTCTCCAGACCCTGTGTCTCCAATGTTGTTATATATTAAGAGGGAAAGAAACCAAATTGTCAGACACCCGATTGTTTTCAGGGGAAAAATAATTGATTTTACTTGCTGGAACAATTCATAGTGACAGCAGTAAAGCAATGAAATGTTGCAAAATTCAACATGTAAAATATACTGTACAGATACAAGAGAAGGGAGAGAAAAATCGGCACAGTGAATTATTTATCCTGTGTTCATGTTCATGTAAATTAATTACAGCCAAATTAATATCTGTTTTCATGTTCATTGCAGTTACTGCTATAGGAGTTAACGGCAATGAACATGCTGTTCTGAAGTTTATTTTAAAACCTTCCAAGATGTGTATACTGAATGCACAAGAGAAATGGATAAAACCATTACATGGGAGAGAATAAAGATCCTGATGAATACAAGAACCAAAGCAGTGAAGAAACTAAGGTTGGGATTAGAAGGTCAGAAGTCACTCAAAATATGACTGAGGAAGAGCTGCTTTCTCAAAGCACACTCAACCGTAATGACAGGGATGGAGTGAAGCCTATGGGAGTGCAGCCTTTGGGACCTGAATTTCCTGGTGGGGTATGACTTAACACGAGAAAAAATACCTATGAACATCACTTAGCAATTGAAACTTGGAATGTGTGAGGTAGAAATGTAATAAAATTGGAAGTCATCAAAAATGAAGTAAAATGCAGAATGATAGCTATCCTGGGTCTTAGTGAAATGAAAAGTGCTGAATGACCATTTTGTATCAGAAAACCATATGGTTTACTGTGCTGGGAATGAGAGAGTCCAGAGAAATAGTGTCACATGCATCATCAAAAAGAACATTTTAAGATACAAAATGATGTCTATGCTACACAAAAGAAAATTAAAATCAATATAGCCATTATTCAAATTTATGAACCACCCCCTAAAGTTATTGATGCAGAAATTAAATAATGTTTACCAATAACTTCGATCAATCATGCAGTCCAGATACATTGATAAGTATTGGCAATTGAAATGCAAAAGTTGGAAACCAAGAGGTAGTAGTAGTAATGGGAAAAATACGGTCTTGGTTATAGAGAGTATCCAGGATCACATGATAGAATTTTACAAGACCAATGAGTTCTTCATAGCAAATGTCCTTTTTCAACAATACAAAAGACAACAATGTGCATGGACTCTTCCAGATGGAATACACCAAAGTCAAATTGACAATATCTGTGGGAAGAATCAAATTGCAAATCAGCAACTAAAACCAAGTCAGGGATTGACTGTAGAACCATCAATTGCCCATATGGAAGTATGGTAGTTACATAATCTGCTGTCAACTTGAGACTATTAAGAGTGAAGAGGTGGGGTTTAGCCTGTCAATCAGGTTACAGCTTGATGACCTCATTTAGAGGTACTAAGGAGATAAATAGCTCCCTGGAGGCCAATCCATCTTGCTGCTTCGTCTTCCTGCTGATCAGCCACATGGAGCTATGCTGATGGAGCCAGAGCACTGGAGCTGGAAGAGCCATGGGGAGAACCACACCAGCACTGAGATGCTTCCACGGCTAATGGATCCACAAGACTTTCCACCCACTGGCCTTAGATCTTCCTGCATTCAACATCATTGTATGTGCTCTGTGAGTCTGTAGAAGAATTTATGAACATATGGGCTAATATTGAAATTATGGTCTTGATCTGGACTCGGCCCAGATGTTTTCTTAATAAGAGATTGCCCATTTATAAAAAGTTCTTTCTTTTACACATTAGTGTCTATGAATCTGTTTCTCTAGTTAACCCAGACTAACACAGCAATTTCAGGTTTGAAACTGAAGGAAATTAAAACAAGAGTTCTAAAATTGATGGTGAAGAGGGTGTAGCTTTTCTGGTAATGTTTGATCAATTGAGTTGTAACTGAGAGGAATTTCCTCCTGCCCCACAATCATGGCCCATATCAAGCGAAACTGCTTTTATATGAAAACAAAAACAAAAAGCTCACTGTGACCAGAGAGAAGCCACTGAGTGCACTAACTCAGAGGGAGTTGCTTTATGCTCACCTACCATGGAAAATGCGGACAATGAAAGTTCCACCCAGCAGAATTTTTTCCATTTTTTGGGGTGTCATTAATATATATATATATATATATATATATATATATATATATATATGTAAATTTATATTATGTAATTTTTTTCCTCCCTCCCCCCCTTCTATCCCAAGAAATTTGGAAGTAGCTTATTTGGCCAACTGAATGGAAGAGCTCTGTATTTGTTCCCATTCCAAAGACAGGCTCAAATTATAAAATAATGTCATTAATATCACTTGCAGAGGTTCAGACTGGATTCAGAAGAGAATGTGGAATAAGGGACATTATTGCTGATGTCAGATGAATCTTGGCTGAAAGCAGGGAATACTGGAAAGATGTTTACTTATTGTATTATTGACTATACAAATTTATTCTATTGAGTGGCCCATAACTATGGATAGCCTTGAGATAATGGGAATTCCAGAACACTTCATTGTGCTCATGAGAACATGGCATGCGGATCATACAGTTGTGTGAACCGAACAATACTATATGTTTTAGAATCAGGAAAGGCGTGCCTAGGCGTGCCTAGTGTTGTATCCTCTCACCATACATATTCAATCTCTCTGCTGAGAAAATTCTCAGAGAAGCTGGATTATATGAAGAACAATGCAACTACGAAGAGCGTTGTGTTGGAGGGAGACATATGAACTGCCTGTGATATGCAGGTGACACAATCATACTTGCTGAAAGTGAGGACCGGAATCACTTGGTGATGAAGATCAATAGTAGTGTCCTTCTGCATGGATTAAAATTCAGTGTAAAGAAGACCCAGATCCTCACAACTGGACCAATAGGTGACATCATGATAAACAGATAAAAGATTGAAGTTGTAAAGGATTTCATTTTTCTTGAATCTACAATCAATGCCCACGGAAGCAATACTGCGGATATGAAAGAATATATTTAATTGGGTAAATGTGCTGCATAAGACTTCTTTAAAGTGTTGAAAAGCAAGGATATTATTTTGAGGACTAAAGTGTGCCTGACGCAAGCCATGGCATTTTCAATTGCCTCATATGCATGTGAAAGTTGGACATTGAATTAAGAAGACCTAAGAATATCCCTTAGGGTTGTAGCAAAGAATATTGAATGTATTAAAGTTCAATAGATTGCCAAAAGATAAAACAAATCTGTCTTAGAAGAAGTACAGCCAGAAGCAAGGCTTTGAGACTTCATCTCATTTCCTTTGGACATTTTGTCAGGGGAGATCATGATGTGGGAAAGGACATCAAGATTGAAAAGTAGAGTGGTACTGACAGAGAGGAAGCCCCTCAACTGTCCAGACTGATACAGGGCTGCAACCCTAGTTCAACATAAGCATAATTATGGGGATGGTGCAGGCTCATGGGGTGTTTCATTCTGTGTGCATACAGTTGCTCTGAGCTGTAACGGACTCCAAAGCACCCAACACCAACTGTGGGACCAAGATTGGAGATGGAAAGGAATGAGTCAGAAATGCCAACACAGGAGGAAATCATTTGAAATTGAGGTGGGCTACATATTTGTAATAGGTGGACTACATATGGATAATGGAAAGGTTGAAGGTATGTCCCAGGAACCCTGGTCATGTTGTGGCTTAGATATTGTGCTAACTGCAAGATTGGTGGTTCAAACCCACAAACTACTCTGTGAGAGAAAAGATGAGGCTCTCTTCTCCTGTAAAGATTAGCAGTCTCACAAACGCTAAAGAGCAGTTCTACTCTTTCCTATAGGGTTGCTACGAGTTACAATCAGTGTGATGGCTGTGGGTTTTAAGTATGCATCGCCTCACATCAGCTAAGGAGCCAAGATAGATGTCTGACACACATGCCTTCAAAGTAGGTGCCTCCAGAGTCTGACCTTTTGACAAATAATTCTGTTTCAAATGTTCAAGAAGTCAAACTATGTAATGTAGATGGAGAGGCAATTATATAGTCCATGGCCAGACTCTGAAATATTTTAATACAGAACGTTTCCACTTACGGCTGCCCAGGTACAGATGCTGTTGGCTTTAAGAGAGAGAATGGTAGTAATTTTTGCATAAGGATGATTTTCCCCAAAACTAGAAATTACTAGTGCTCAGCATTTTTGAACACATAATAAAGAAAGCTTGTTAGTGTTGGAGAATGAAAGAAAATTTAGAATTTGGCGAAAGGAAGAATTAAAGAGCACCTACAAGAATTTGCAGATAATACGAGATAAAAGAATGGTCGATCAGACTTAACGGAGAATGGGGAATAGTCGTATACTTCTCCTTTGTGCATCCTGAGTAACAAGGCAGCTAAGCTAAGGAAGAGCACAGTAGACGTGGACAGGAAACAACTAGTGTGAATGGCTGTAAACTAGGGGAAAATTGCTATCAACACTCCCTGACCGCATCATGCACTTATACACATATTTACACTTATGACAAGGCCTGCGACACGAAGAGCAGAGGCATGGGCCAAGATGACAAGGGAGTCATGGCAATGTTTAGCTAAGTGAATTGTCTCTGACATGAAAGAAATGTCGTGTGGACGTGGAGCCTTCTGGTCCTAGATTCCCTGGATGGTGAAAATGGTTAACATATTTGGTGGGTAATCCAAAAATGTTTCATTATAATGTACTCAGAAGAAGTGTCTGTCAATCTACTTGCCAAAACTCATCATTGAAAAACCCATGGTGCACGGTTCCACCGAACCGGATCACAATGAGACTAAATTGACTTGGCAGAAACTGGCTTTCTGTTCCTCTCCCAGCCCTCAATTGCTGGATTCCCCCCTTAGTTACTCTGTGATGTTGTTAAGTGACATTCAAAGACTCTTTCCCCCGTTAAATGTATCTATAGCCCTTGGTGATGCTTGGGGAGGGAAAGATGGGGAGGGAAAGCTGGGGAGGGAAAGCTGGGGAGGGATGCTATGTGTTTGCTGAACTAGCCTTGTCTTTTGAAAAGCCTTACTCTAAACTGTCATCCCCATCACCTCTCTAGATTGTCTGAACTCTGAGTAAAATTAAGTTGCCACAAAGTACTAACCTGTCCCAAGAAATATTCTCCTTGCTGGTAATATACCAAATTAGATACTATAAGAACTAAAATATTTATCTCAGTTAAACTCTGCAGGTCAGGTTTGTGTCTCCTTTCAATTCATCTGTCAAACCATACAACTGTTTCAGAAAAGGCGAGTAATGTTGTAACATGTTAATTTGCTTGAAATAATAACAGCAATAATCTTATCAGATGTAACCAGCTGGCTATATTTGAAGTGGACAGTGGTTTCTCCTGATCTGATGGTGACACATGAAGACAAGTGTGTGTTTATCATATGTACTGATGGCACTTGTGGAACTGGACACAGGCCATTGCCATGTGAGTCATCCGGGTTTACCACCCTGAGCATGCATTTGCTGGAATTGACAAGTGGGTCCACAGGCTCACAAATTCCTTCAATTGAACTCAAGTGTATCTATGTGAAACCCACTCTAGGAACATAGACCAACAGGAGTTATTTCTAGATTACACTAGAAAAAGCTAACCTAAATTCCTTAGCTGAGGGGCAATAAGACAGTGTGACCAGTCAAATAGTGTTGCTACAAAAGAATATAAGCCACTGAAAACAAAATATATGAAAACGTGAAGCTAATGTTTCTCAACATACCCTCCATCTAGGTCTGTACACATCCGACAGAGGTGTTTCCTTTGCTCGAGGCCGTCCACCAAGAATTCTGCCCTCGATTTTATAACACACAAAGATGGTAGTTTTGGGATCTTCGAGGGCAGTGGCTTTCAACCTGTGGGTCGTGACCCCTTTGGGGGTCAAATGACCCTTTCACAGGGGTCTCCAGATTCATCATAGTAGTAAAATTACCATTATGGCATAGCAACAAAAATAATTTTATGGTTGGGGGGTCACCACAGCATGAGGAACTGTATTACAGGGTCACAGCATTAGGAAGGTTGAGAAGCACTGCTTTAGGGACCCTAAATCTGTTCCTTTATCATGTTTTTTCACATTCCAGTCATGCAGTTATCAACACATGTTGATCACATATATGATGCATTTCAGATGGCCAAAGTTGGAAAAATCTTTAATTGCATATTCTTTGGTATTAGTGGTTGAGGCATGCATTGAAAAGCAGTCCTGCTAACAGGTTGTCCTCTGAGCACAGATATTTTCCTGTCACGGACAACTTTAGGCTTAGCGTCAAAAACCCAATGCAACGCCATTGAGTCGGTGCCAACTCCTAGTGAACTTAGATAATTGAAATGTTCCTTTTAATGATGATGAAATGCTATTCTTTTGCAGTTTGTCATTCCTCACATAGGATTTTCTGATTCAAAATGTCCAATACAAGTCCATTTCAGTCTACTAATACCTAGGATATGGGTCTATTTCATTTTTTATTACTTCCAATTATTCATACTTCACACATTCTACATTTAACTTATTAATGAATGCTTGCAGCTGTTTCTTCTCATTTTTAATTGGGCCACATCAGCTAAAGAAAATTCTGGAAGCTTTATTCTATCCACATCATCAAGTTCAACTGTACTTAGAAGGGGCAGGTCTTTTCAGTTAGATTTAGAGGACCACCTGGCCTGAGGACCTCTCTTGCAGTGCTATGTCAAATAATATCCCACAGTGAGTCATAAGATTTTCACTGACCAATTCTTTTGGAAGTAGATCACTTGGTCCTCCTTTTTAGTTTATCTTAATCTGGAAGTTCCACTGAAACTAGTCACTACAGAGTAGTCTGCTCATATTTGATGCACCAGTGGCTTAACTTTCTGTATCAAGGCAACAGGAAAGCTACCACAGTACAATAATGTGACAGATGAGTGGTGGGCGGGCATAAACTATGGTGGATAATACCAGTTAATTTAAAAGATTACATTATGCATATACAAAATAATTTGATTGAATTGCAAAGGAATTATGCAGAAAGGGGAAAAAGCCCACCTTTATCATACTCTATGATTCTCTTTCCATGACATTCTACAAAGGTAAGTTATAATAATGAGCAACACATCTGTGCGTGCCAGGAGTCATGGATTGTAGTAAAGCATAACTAGAGAAGAAAAGGCTAAGGGGATTTGGGAGGATGATATCTTGGCTATAAGACTGTAGTTATAGTCACACAAATGCAGTTGAACAGGTGTGTTAAAAGGAATCCAGGTGGCATAGTGGACTATGCATTGAACTGCTAACAGCAAGGTCAGCCTTTCAAATCCACCAGCCACTGTGAGAGAAAAATGAAGAGGTTTTCTGTTCCTGTAAGGACTTATAGAAAGTCAAAGGGACAGTTCTAGTTGCTATGAGTCAAAGTTGACTACATAGCAGTGATTTAAAAAAATACAAGTGTTAAAGTTAAGTAATTTTTTTTCACTGAGAAATAGTTCATGTTACTATATGATACAAAAACCTATGGTGATGGAACAAGAAGTAGCCTCTGCTGTCAGAGATTAAGATATAATTTAATAGAAATCAGGGGTGTGGTGACAAAAGGAGAGCTTTTTTTGGCTGGCCTGTTTCTGGATCTGAGGGACAATATCAATACATTTTCTCATTCTATGAAAAGTAATTGAGCTCTACATTTATGATTAATACATCTTTCTATACATATCTTTCATTTCAATTAAAAATTTAAAATGCAAGCAAATGTAGATAAGATCTCTACTAAGTTTTTAAGAGAATTGGCTGTCAACCAAATTCTGAACTTAGACTATAAATGTTCATGACCTGTATTAAAATAACTCCTAGGGGTTCAATGTTTGCAGTTAGAAAGGAAGATGAGAAAACAATTCAGCTCCAAATTCAGGCCTTTATTTCACTGGCCACCGCAAAGAAGACCTATGAAAAAAATGTACAAGGTAACTCCTCAAAGACAGGGAAGTCAATGGTTGAAGGAGCTGTGTCCAAGAGCATCATCAAGGTTTTATATGGAAATCTTTCTTGCTCACAAGAAAGAATCATATCATTGTGAAGTAGGGTGAGTGCAGATTGGGGACCCAAAGCCCACTTGTAGGCAAATGGACACCCTCTTACAGAAGGGTCATGGGGAGGAGACAAACCAGTCAGGGTGCAGGGTAACAATGATGAAACATACAGCTTTCCTCTGGTTCCTAAATGCTTCCTCTCCCTTTCACCCCACTCACTAGCATGATTCCAATTCTACCTGACAAATCTGGCTTGACCAGAGGATGTACACTGGTACAGATAGGAACTGGAAACACAGGGAATCCAGGACACATGATCCCTTCAGGATTAGGGGTGAGAGTGGTGATACTGTAGGGTGGGTGGGGTGGAAAGGGGGAACCAATTACAGGGATTTACATATAACCTCCTCCCTGGGGGACGGTCAACAGAGAAGTGGGTGAAGGGAGATGTCAGACAGTGTAAGATATGACAAAATAATAATAATTTAGAAATTATCAAGGATTCATGAGGGAGGGAGGAACAGGAAGGGAAGGGGAAAATAAGGAGCTGATATCAGGGGCTCAAGTAGAAAGAAAATATTTTGAGAGTGATGATGTATGTATGTTTGGATTGTGATAAGAGTTTTATGAGCCCCCATTAAAGTAAAAACTGTTTTTATTTAAAAAGAGAGTCACTTTACTATATATTAGCACTCATGTGTCAGAATTGCTACAGTCCAGTGATGCTATATGGCTCTCATAATCTCCTCTTTCAAAAATCAGTATTAATTAGAATTAGCTGATCCCAACTCCACTGTTGTAAGATAGACTGTGTAAGGAACAAATAAACTGTCTTTTTCAATTGTGCATCACTATACAAAAAATGTCTGTTTACAACTGGACCTAATGATTGGATGGTGTTTGCGAGTTTTATCTTTTGCATTAGACAGGAGGGTGTACTGAATGTGAAAAACAGAATAAATAATTGTGATCAAAAAGAATGACTATGGTGATCATCATTGTGTTAGGCAGTGTCCTGTAGAGAAACACAACCAGGACACTTATGATTAAATATATTTATGAGCATAAGCTTATTCAGCAAGAAGGAATAGATCAGCTAATTCGTCCACACAGCAGTACAGAGGGCTCAGTTCAACTCACTTCCATGGAACAGTTAATTTACTGGATGTCCTTCAACTAACATGGACTGCTGGATCCCAGGTCAAGAAAACAGACAGTATAGTCTTCCCCCAGGTAAAGTAGGCAGAGTCTTCCCACAAGCACCAAACAACAGGGGGGTCAGCAACAGTCAGTAGCTTTGGAGCTTAGCTAAGCAGGCCAGATAGGATATCAAATTCAAGCAATGCAAGGCAACAGGATCCACCAGCCTCGAGCTCAATGATTGTACTCACCAGCAGCGTGGCAAAGTAAGTCTCAAAGCAGCCTAAGGCTCCAGCGACATGATCCATGGGTTGGTTTGGCCCACAGAGAGTGTAGCACATAGGTTGAGGTGGAGAACTAGCTAAAGCAGCAGCACACTTGTCCAATCAGCAGAGAGCAAGAGAGTTAGGGGTGAGCCTTACAAATCCATTTGTCTCTTTGCTGTCCAAACTGCGCCCTGATTAATCACATATGTTCCTATTGGCCAAGTTGGCACAATAAACCTAACATGCAATCATTACTTAACAAATAAGTCCATTTCCCCTAATGTTAAGCTCATTCTTCTTGAAGTTTAAGGATTGTGGGGGAAATTGCTTTAAATTATTATATTTGATCAGCAATAATAAATGCTTTTTGACTACCCATTGGGCTAGTGAACAACCCAATCCAATTTCTGATATTCGTTGAATTTGTTCTAATGCTTTGTCATTTGGGCAAATATTTGGTGTTTGGGAAGTGGCCCGTTAATCACGATGCAATTGTATTTTTTCACTGATATAAGTGCAAATGTAAATGCAGTTATTTGGGGGGGGGATCGATGAATCCTTACTGCTAGTGGAAATATTTCCACTAATAATTTTGTCATCTTAACATAAGATTCAAGAAGTAGCCTCTAACATAAGAATCACTAACATAAGAATCAAGATGTCATTCCATGGATGCATGGATAAGCAGTAGAATACTATTCAGTAATTAAATAAATGAGCTATCAATTCATACAAAAAATAGAATAATCTTAAATGCTTACCTACTAAAAGAAGGAATCAGACTCCAAAATTCCTTCCCCATCAGTTTCTCCTTTTGGAGTTCCAATTATTTATGTTTGTGGTCCTTGGTTTATTAACTTGTTCCTAAATCTAGTATCAATTACTTTATGATTTTCACATGATTTCTCTCTATATTTAGATGTTGTACGTTTCCTTCCAACTTAACAACATTCAACTAATCTACTATATTGATGAACTGGAAAACATTTTATTTTATCCACTTTTATTTAATGCTTAGCTCAAGGAAGTTTATATTTGTTCTGTATTTGAAACTCTAAATTTTTAACTTTTTCCTAGCTGTAGTCCATTGACTTCAGTTAGCTGCCCCTCTCCACATTTGATCTATTAGTTTTTGGTGACTCCCCTGAAACTCTGATGTTTTCGACTTATTGTAAATAATCAACCAATCATATACGAGTTACAATGACAATGCATCTCACATACATCTACATATAACACACAGTCGTGGCAAACTGTTAGGCTCTCGCTGAACAAACTAGCAGCATAGTTCTCTTACAGTTTTCCTTATTTTCACTTACTTTTACGGACAAGACCATATACATCGATCCTTCTTGGTACATTAAAGGTAAGGAGATCAGGTATCCCCACAACTGGGCTAATGAGGTATTTCTCTGTTGGTAGCAATGTTTGTGTGCAAATCTCTTCCCAAGTTACAATACATTTGGCCAGCTTTGCTCCCTCCCCCCATCTTTTAAAAATTAGTCATCTCTGTACTAAATTGAAAAGTAACTTTCTGTCTGTAACTGATATCTGATTTATACACCATACAACTATGGAATCATCACCACGATCACGTAAAAAAGAAATACCATACCTTAAAATGATCCTCTGTCATGCTCAAAGCCTGAAACAACTACTAATCTGCACACTGATATGGATGGATTCACTGTATGAATAGAAACAAACACTCACTGGCTTTAAAAAATATTCTAATGTTTTCAAAGTGTATCTATGTGGTAGCATCTATTACAAGGAACCCCAATAGATTAGTGGGTCAGGTCAGCAATTTACACTCACCAGACACTGCCCAGGAGAAAGACGAGGGTTTGTGAGACTGTACCTCTCCAGGGGAGCAGAAAGCTTCATATTTACCCTACTGATCCACTGGTATTTTCTATCTGCTGAACTTACATTTAGCAGCTGATTCTTAACTCACTACGGCAGTCCCGGGTGTAGCCAATGTTCTTCTCTTACCTCACTACGGCAGTCCCTCGTGTAGCCAATGTTCTACATCAATACCCCAGTGCAAAGGCACCGATTCTTCTTCCCCAAGCTCCAAGCTCTGGCTTCATGTCAGTGCTAGCTCACAGTCCCCTAGTAGGGCAGCACAGAACTTCCCCTGCAGGTCTCTGAATCTATAATTCTTTATAAGAGAAGGTAGTCTTGTCTTTCTCCTGTAGCATGACTGGTGGTTCCAAAATGCTGGCCTTTGGCTTAGCAGCACAAGGCATTATCCCTGGTAGTTTCAGGATAAGGCATTGAGCTTCTGAGCAAAACAGGGGTCCTCCAATTCTTCTTAGACCTTTCTTCATTTTCATTCCTTATCTGGCTTTGGCATGTGTATGAGAAGATTGAATAAAACTCATACCTTAAATCAGGTGCACTTCAAACCCTAAAGTGCTGCCACTGTTTCATATATGTATATGACAGATTTGTCCTCAAAGTAATCTCATTGCTTTTCAACACTTTAAAAAGTCTAAAACAGAAGGCTTATCTACTGAAGCGGGTCGTTGATATTTGAACTGCTACTTCCAAGAGCTTTAATTGTGGACCCAAGCAAGATAGCAACCTTGACCACTTCAATCTTATCTCTGTTTATCACAATGGTATTTGATCTTTTGGCTGATGCTTCCATGGGTGCTGTTGTGGATGCAAGTGAAATTAAACTCTTGACAACTTCAGTATTTTTTTTTGTTTATCGTGATGCTCTGCATTGGTACACATGAGAGGATTTGTATTGATTTATTATGCTGAAGGAGAAGCTCTACTCTGTTCTATAGGGTCGCTATGAGTTGGCAAAGACATAATATATTTTTCCAAGGCAGATTTGTTCATTCTTCTGGTTCATTTTCCCAACTCATTGCCATCAGCTTCCAAGGCTTAGCTATCCTAAAGGACAGAGTAGAACTGCCCCCTTGGAAAACCACAGCCAGAGTGCTTCTTAGCAGGGAGAATGACGAGACTTCATCTCACAGACTCATTAACAGGAAGGATAAATCACTCTTGAAGAACATCAAACTTGGTCAAGAAGTCCATGGAAAAAGAGGAAAACCCTAAATCAGATGGATTGCCAGAGTGGCTGCAGCGATGGGTCGAACAGCAATGATCGTGAGGATGACATGGGATGAAAGGAGGGTTCTATGATTGTTTGCTCTGAGTTGGAACCAATTCGGTGACTTTTAACAATACCAACTGCACATGTGCTTATATTGTTAAGGAAAAAAATAAAACTGCCCCATTGTTTAGCCTTTAAAAACATAGATCATTTATCGAGTTTGTGGTTGTTGAGCTGGTTGTTGTTAGATGCTTAGAGTTGATTCCAACTCAGTGGAGCCTATGTAAGACAGAATGAAGCACCACGCGGTCCACACCACCATCTTTGCCATTGCGCTCATATCAGCTCATTGTTATAGCACGACACCAATCCATCTCATCAAGGGCCCTTACTTTTTTCACTGCCCCTCGACTTTGCCAGTCAGGCTTGTGCTAGGGAGGGTTGATTAGAGAAACAAATCCAGTGACACGCATATATGTGTAAGAAAGGGCTTGCTATCAAGTAGTAATTATATTTCAAGAATGATGCAGGATGCAGGAAGACCACAGGCAGTGGGGTGCAGCATCATGTGGATCTAAGGTCAGTGGACGTATGACAGGGCCCTGGCAGGAAATAAGACCGACTGGCAGAGTGGGAGAGGGCGAAAGAGGCTCCAATGGTCCTCCTTATAAGGTCACACCTCAAGGAGACTGCCTCAAGCTGATTGGCAGGTTGGATTCCACCCATGCACCTTTATACACCTTCAAGTTGACATGAAAGTATCTAACAACCACAGTGTCCTTCTCCTAGCACTGGTATCTCCAGCGAACCTGTCCCGTGGATGCAGCCCCAGTCTCCATCCATACACCATGCCTGTGAAGGGCGTTCTGGCTGGACATCTTCCATGACAGATCTGTTGCTCCTTTGGCAGTCCAAGGTACCTTCATCATTCTTGGTCAACACCATATTTCAATTGCATTGATTTGTTTCCAGGTCTTCCTTATTCATTGTCCAAATTTACATGAATAAGAAGGAATCGGAAATACGATGGCTTGGTCAGGCATACCTTAGTCCTCAAGGTCGCCTTCTTGCTTTTAGACATGTTCAAGAGGTCTGGATATTGCCCCACTGCAACGTGTCCATTAATTGCTTGACTGTAGCTTGATTGTGGATGCAAGGGAGATGAAATCTTTGACCACTTTTTTCCTTTTATGTTTCCTATTGATCCAGGTGTGAGAATTTTTGCTTTCTTTACATAGTTAGGAGCTCTGGCGGCATAGTTGGGGTGCAAACTGAAAGGTCCACAGTTCAAATCCACCAGCCTCTCCTCAGAGGAAGAAGCAACTTTCTACTCCCATAAAGACTTGGCGTCTTGAAAAGTCACATTTGAGTAACTGTGAGTCTGCACCAACTCGATGGCAGTGAGGTTTTTGTGTTGTTGTTGATTTTGGTTGCCATCCATACTGGCAGCTACAGTCCTTGCTGCCTGCTTCAAGTCTTCCTCACTTTCAGCAAGCAATGCGGTGTTATCAGTACATAGCAGGTTGTTAAAATGACTTCCACCAATCCTGACATTCCTCCCATCCTGACCACACTCTTCTTCATATGATCCATCTTCTCTGATTTACTTGCTCAGCACAGAGATTGAAGAAATATGGTGAGAGGATACAACTCAGATGTGCACCTCTCTTGACTTTAAATCATATAGTATTCCCTTATTTCATTCCAACGACTGTCTCTGTGTTATGCAGGTTCTGCATGAGTATAACTAAGGGTTCTGGAATTTTCATTCTCAAAACTCTGAATAATTTGTTATGATCCACACAGTCAAATACCTTAGCATAGTCAATAAAACACAACTAAACATCTTTCTGGAATTCTCTGCTTTCAGCCAAGATCCATCGGACATCAGCAATGATGTCCCCTGTCCGTTCCCTCTTCTGAACCCGGCCTGAACCTCTGGCATCTCCCCGTCAAGGTACTGCTCCAATCTTTGTTGCATTATGTTCAGCAAAATTTTACTTGCATGTGAGATCAAGTACATTTTCCCATAATCTGAACATTGCTGGGTTATCTTTTTGGAAATGAATACAAATATGGATCTTTTATAGTCGGTTGGCCAAGGAGCTGTCTTCCAAATTTCCTAGCACACAGGAGTGAGTGTTTGCAGTGTTTCCTCAGCTTGTTGAAACATTACAATTGGCATTCTTTCAATTTCTGGTGACTTTTTTTGGCTAATGCTTTCAGTGCAGTTAGATTTCTTCTTTCAGTAACTTTGGTTCTTGCACACAAGCTAACTAATGGAATAGTTGAACGTCAATTCACACTTTTTGGTACACTGACGCTGTGTATTCCTTCCATCTTCTTTTGATGCTTCTGTTCAATGTTTTACCCAAACAATCTGTCGATGTGGCAACTCAAGGCTTGATGTTTTCCCTGGAATCCTTTCCATTTAAGATGTGCTGTGTGTCCCTTGTTTTTTGATTTTTTAACTGTAGATCTTTGCACAGTGCATTACGATATATTAGTTTGTCTTCTGAAGCTCCCCCTTTGAAAATGTCTGTTCAGCTCTTTGATTTCATCCTTTCTTCCCATCGTTTTACCTACTCTGTGATTAAGAGCAAGCTTCAGAGTCGCTTCTGATATCCATTTTGATCTTTTCTTGAGTTCCTGTCCTTTTAACGACCTCTTGGTTGCTTCTTGTACGTTGCTTTTAAATGTTCTCTTAAAGCTCATTTTTAACTAGTCAAATCTGTTCTCCAGATATTCTTGAAGTTCATGTGCGGTAGACTCAAAGTCATATTTTGACTTTCATGGACTTGTTTTCATTTTCTTCATTTTCAACTCAAACTTAGATACCAGCAATTGATGGTGTGTGCACAGTCAGCCCCTCGCCTAGATTTAGCTGCTGACATTGAACTTCTCCATCATCTCTCCCACAGATGTAGTCCTTTGATTTCTGTTTATTCCATCTGGGGAGGTTCATGTGTATTGGTGAAAAGGAGTCATTTGGTCTGCCAATGATTTCTTGTTATTCTTTAAAAACGTCATTGGTTTAACAAAATTCTGTCATGCACTCTCCAGATTTGTTTCTATCATCAAGCCCATATTTTCCAATTACTGCTCCTTCCTCGTTGTTTCCAATCCATGCAGTCCAATCTCCAGCACTTAGCAATGATATTGATGGCATGTTTAATCCATGTCAGACTGAAGACATTGGTAGAATCCTTCCATTTCTGAATCACTAGTTTTACTAATTGGGACCTAAACTTGAACAAAAGTTTTATTGATCATATTTTCTTGTATGTTGTGTTGACAGGGTTCTCTAGAGAAATAAGACCAGATTGCTAGTAATTATATATAAATGTATTTATAAAGATAAATATATAATACAAGGAATGAGCCGTTAAATTATATACAGATAGATAATACAAGAAATTAACAGTTAAATTATAAAGCAGTGAGACACTAGCAGTCCTTTAAGGCTTGAGAGCCACCAGTTGCCAGTCCCCTTCTGTAGAGAGAGCTGGGCTATATATGCCCAGGCAGCAAACAGCAAGGCAGGCCCCCAACTGTCATCAACTGTCAGTCCCCAGCTCCAGAGATGAACATTCCAATCGTTTGGGCTTAAAGGGACCTCAACTTACACCGACACAGTCCACAGGCTAGGCATCCCACAGGTAGTGTACCCCTTTAAACTGAGGCACAGAACAAGCAAGGTGATGCTCACCGAGCCATTTATCCCTCTGCCCTTCAGTTAATCCTACTTGTGTTTATCGGCCAGGCTGGCACAATAAACTATCGCATATGTCAATAAGTATTACCTTATCACAGACAGCATTATACTTCCAGGAAGATCTTGAGATGTCCTTATTGAAGATGAATGCAATGCCATGCCTCTTCGCTGGTCATTCATGGCACAGTCAACCACATGATTACTTCATGCAAAATGGCCAAGGGCACTCCATTTTAGCTTACTAATGCCTAGAATGTCCATCTTTATGCGTTCTATTTCCTTCTAAATGAATTTCAATGCTGTTAGATTCATACTTTTTACTTCCAAGTTGCAATTATGAATTGATGTTTTCAGCTGGTTCTTCTCATTTTGAATCATGCCCTATTAACAAATAGACGTCTGGAAGACCTTACAGTGCCCATGGTATCTCCATGGTGAGAAGACCGCTCTCCCTCAACCTGAAGGGCTCATCTTCTGGCATGCTCTGAAATTACTCTGCTTCTGTTCCTTAGGTCTTCAGTACCTGACAGCTGTACAGAAATACTCTGTCTCATTCCTCTGAAATGAGCAGCCTGTTCCTTCTTCATAGTCTGTCCTTAGTCTGCAAGGTTTGCTGAAACCTTTCACTCGGTGTGACCCTGCGGGTATTTGAAATGCAGTGATGGCTTTGAGCGTCACAGAACCACACGAGCCACCACAGTGCCACACCGACATCCACGTAGTGGGGTCAGTTGGCAGAGGTCTTGATATATTCTGGCTATAAACCCCTGATGAAATACATGATTTTCAACTATGTTCAATCACACTGTGCATTATCTATTCATTTTCTTGGCAATGTCTTTGAAGCACAATTTTAATATTGTTGAATTCTAATTTATTTATGTTTTCTTTTATCATGGGTGCTTTGTTATCATATTGAAAATTAGTTCCCAAATAAAGGTCATGAAGAAAAATGTACTTCTTAATTTTCTTTTATAGGTTTTGTTTTTCCACTTACATTTGTGTCTATAACGCTTGTGTCTTCAAGTGTGTTTTTACATGTTCATAATGTGTATATGCTTCTAAATGGTCTGACTTCATTTTTAGCATGAAACTATCCACGAGAGTTAACACCATTTTGTGAGCAATCATTCTTACCCCTTTGGCTGGTATTGGCATCAATCTTGAAAATCAGTTCCTGGGCTTATTTCTGACTTTCATTTTTGTCATTGATGTATATGTTTATACTGAAGTCAACGCAACTTAACCTTGATACCTATTGCTTTGCACACAATTTTGATGTCAGGAAATGTGGTCTTCCAATCACATTTTTTCCCCCCAAGATTGTTTTGTCTGTCCTGTATCACTTGATTTCTATATACAGGATTAATTTGTAAATTTAATCTGCTGGTATACTGATAAATTTTATTTTAAAAATATACATCAGTTTGATCATTTAGCAACCTTAGGCATTTCGGTCCATGAACTCACACAGCAAATGTATGAGTCTGTGAGTCTTGAGGGCACACAGTACAAAAAGCATGATGTTAGAGTAGAATTTCTAATTATTTACATCTTTTAAAATCTACTTTCAATAGACTGTATATTTATATTATATGTGTTACGCATCAATGGTTACATGTATTCCTATTTATTTTTTAAATATTATCATAATTCAAATTTTTCTTCATTCTAACTTCCGATTATTCATTTTGATTGAATTATTGTTATATTATCTTCTCATTCTGCAAACTTGGTGATTACATATATTATTTCTTCTTTTTTTATTTTCAATAAGTGCTTGGGATTTAAAAAATAGTTTTATTGGCATGTACTTCACATATCATACAATGTAATCATTCAATCATCTGGGAAGATTTGTGCAGTCATCACCCCAATCAATTTTAGAACATTTATTCTTGTACCCGTTGTTAGCTACCCATTCCCGCTCATGCTCCCCTACCACAACCCTAGGCAATTATCAGTGCGGATACTGTCCCATAAATCAACCTACCCTGGATTTTATCATCAGAAAATCATACAAAACAGAAACAGGGAGCAAACAATAACCAGACATCAATAGTGACTAGGTAAAACATTGAGAAACTTCAACAAAGAAAGCATAAAATATTAAAAACTGAAACAACTTTAAAATGAGTCAAGTAGTTTTTTTAGTAAATTCCTGGAGATTTTTAATGTCCAAGATCATGTTATCTGCAAATATAATTTTATGTCCTTTTTTTTAACTCAAAGTGCTTTGCATTTACTAATTTGTCTTGCCACAGTACTCTGGCTAGAAGGGCCAGTACGATGGTGAACAAAGATTGTGAGAGTAGACATTCTTTCATTTTTTCTTGTTTCTGGTGTTACAGGGGAAGTGTTCTGTCATTAACCATCAAGGCTAATGTCAGCCATATTATCTCTTTCTCAGATGGAAGAAGTTTCCATTTATTGCTCCATTATTGAAGTCTTCTGTTGTTATTGTTGTTGTTAAGATTGGGATGGATTTTTTTCAGATGCATCATCTATTGAAATGATTATGTCATTTTCATTGTTTATTCTATTGATACATTGTATTAATTGATTGATTTTCAGATGACAAAACAACTTTGTAGTTTGAGAATAAACTCACTTGATTATAGTCTATAATCACTTTTATATGATATTGGTTTAGGTTTTCCCAGAATTTTGTTTAAGCAATATTTGCATGTATTTTAGTAAGAGCTATTGTTTTGTTATCCCTTTCTTGTTACATTGTTGTCTGATTTGGTGTTAAAATAATAAGGACTTTATAAAATAGGTTGTGATATGGTCATCCGTATTGGTCTTGGTACCTTAGAGAAACAAACCCACAGAAACTCATGTATAAGAGAGAGTTTATGTAAAGCTTAAATGCTCATCAAGAAAACATCCCAACCCAGTGCTGCCCAGCCCACAAGTCCACAGTGCTGCCATTAGCCCACATGTCCAACACGATTCCACAAAGTCTTCCTCCACCTCAGAAAACAGGCACAATGATGCCGACTTCAGGGGGGAAGCTGAATCAGTGAACGTGTAAGCATCTCAGCGCTGACAGGAGTCTCCACACATGCTCCAGCACCAGGGCTGCATCGGGGTAGGTGCATGTGGCTTCTCCTCGGTGATGTCTTGCAGGAAGTGAGCCTTGCCAGGCACTTGCCAGAGCTGAAGCAGGGAGCTGGCTAAGGCAGTTGCACCCTGGTCCAACCATCAGAGAGCAAGTGACTGGAGAACTAGAAAGGCGAAGCTTGCTGAGCCATTTATCCCTCTGCCCTTCAATTAACCCCACATGTGTTTATCAGCCAGGTGGGCCCAATGAACTCACTCAATGTACAGTAACTTAAAGGCACAGACATTCAGAAGTGTCATTCCCAAATAACTCTATTTCTTTTGCCCCATTCTGGTAATATTGTTTACTTATTATGTCTATATGTTCTATAAATATATATATGTTATTATTGTTTAAATAATTTATATAATCTTATTGACATATGACTAAAATATTATACAATTCAATCTTATTAAGAAGAGTTATACAATCATCCTCACAGTCGGTGGTAGAACATTTTCTTTATTCTTATTTTTTTTATTCTTATGCTCATTAGGTTCCCATTTACCCAGAACCTTCCCTCCCGCACCCTCAACAAACTATCAGTCCAGTGACTGTCTCCCCAGATTGACCTACCTTGTATTCCATACACAGAAAAACACCCCAAAATCTCTAACAATAATAACCTAATAAAAGATAGAACAACCTCAATTGCCTAGAAAATGTTAAAAACTGGAACAAATTTTAAATGGGTCCTAAGGAAGATCAAATGATAAGGTTTTAAGTTTTAACCTGCAGTAACCCACTCTGCATCACACTCCATGAAGACAAGATGATTCACCTCTCTGGTCTGCAGTCAGAGAGTCAGAGCAGATCCACCACCTGAGGCTTAATCCACAAGTACTTTCCCGTCACTTTTTTTTTAACTGAAGCAACTTTAAAAAGGGTCGAAAGGGAGATTTATATACAAGTTATATAATTTATGATTTGTATAATTTTATGTCTTAAGAGAAGTCAAAATAAGAAGAAACAGAGATTATATGTTTGCAACTTTTGTGTTTTGGCCTTTTTATTTCCTGATTCCGGTCCTCTTCACTTGTTTCTGCCCATTTAAGTTACTACTTGGAATAATTTTTAGCGTAATATAAATATGCTCCCACCATCCCATTTGTAGGCCAATCCATAATATTATACACAATGTACTTTATACAGATGCTTGATAACTTGGTTAAAGGAAAAAATGAAAAGAAAAAAAAGAAACATTCATTCACACTGTCTTGATAATTAAATGGGTAAGCATATTACTTTGTGATGTCATTTGTTTTAGCTTGAATGAAACTTTACTTACTATTCATTATAATGTGGATCTTCTAAGAACAAATCAATCACTTCTGGGCTATATGACCGTATCATTTTTTTTCATCGTAATAAAACATTTTTAAAAAATCTAGTATCTCTTCTTGATAGTTGATTTTTTTGTTTTCTTTTTGTACACTTTAAAGGGCATAGTCCACTGCATTCTTAACTTCACTTTTTTAAATATTATTGTCATTTCCTTGTAAGTATCATTTCATTTTTTTCCTGCCGTGTTAAAATATTTATCTTTGTTTTTGATTCCAGGATTAATGTAATGTATTTATTTGTGGGATATTTTGAGTTTCCCTACCTTGGATTTGTTTGAGCTTCTGGATATGCAGATTTAAGCTTTTGAAAATACTATTTAGAAAACGTTTAGCAATTTTCCTTCAAATGTATTTTCCTGTCTCTTTTCTCACCTCTCTCTGACTTAAAATCAAGACCTACATTTCTCTGAGTCTCTGTTTATGGGTTTCATTAATTCTTTCCTTTCTAACTTTTAGATAGCATGATAGTTGTTCATTTATCTTCAAGTTAACTTTTAGATAGTGTAATATTTGTTAGTTTATCTTCAAGTTTACTAATTCTTAATATGAAACTTTAATTCACTGCTGAACCATTCTAATGATTTCTTTTCCAGTTATTGTAATTTTCAGACCCCAAATCCTACTCCCATAAAAAGTTACAGTCTCAGAAATACACAGGGAGTCACTCTAAGTTAGCACTCACTCAATGACAGTGAGATTCTTATGACTTGAATATTCCATATATTTACATATCTTCTTTTTAACTAAGTGTGGTTACTTTTATTCTCTGAACTACTTAAAATGATACTTTGTGTCTTTTGCTAATAAATTTGACATCTTGCCACTCTCTAAAATTTCTATGTTCTATATATTTTTCAAGGTTTCTGTGTCTTTGCATGTTTCGTAATTTAATGGGAGAAACTGGATGTCAAAATT
Organism: Tenrec ecaudatus; assembly: GCF_050624435.1. Classification (NCBI taxonomy): domain Eukaryota; kingdom Metazoa; phylum Chordata; class Mammalia; order Afrosoricida; family Tenrecidae; genus Tenrec; species Tenrec ecaudatus. The sequence goes on from NC_134538.1 coordinate 14,246,713, forward strand.
GAGTTGTAGCAATTTTAGATACTATCCCCGTCTCCAGACAATCCCCAGATTTGTTATTTTTGACTATTTGTTTGGCGACGCACTGAATTATTGTACTGAGGTCAATTTGACATTAACTCATGTGACACATCTGATTTGGCCATTTGAAGGGTGAAACCTTGATCCTGCACTTTGTTGTTTTAGTTTGGCCTTAGTTTCAGAAGAATTCTCTCTGTTGTCTTCTTGATTATGTACAGTGGAATATAATCTCTGATGACTGCTCCATTTTTTCAACAATGAATTGTGGTCACAAACGGATCTATGGGGTGATTCCGTTATATTCAAGTGTGGTTTTGAAGTCTGAGTTTGAGGTATGCTTTGGCTTCAGAAATGGGCTCTTTTTAAGTGACAGCTATTTTGCTTTACTGTTTTAAGGTCACTGGTCTCTGATTTAGCTTACATTTATAAGACATCTCCCACAGTCAACTCTTAATTGATTTGAATTATTTCTTGTCTTCTTTTTCCTACAAAAATTTCTATTGTGAATTAAATCAAAGTTTACAAAGAAGGTAATCAGTTTTACATTCAGCAATTTCATAGATATTTTGTCACAACATATACATCAAATTCCCCTAAATCCCCTCAATGTGCCCTCACTTATCACACTTCTCCCCTTTATTTCCTGTTTCCATGTCTCCTTCTTCCCTAGCCCACTGACATCACAAGGGAGGGAGTCCATTCCAGATCTAAAGGATAAGAGCCATAGTCTTGGGTTCCACCAATATTTTCTAAATTGTTGTCCAGCAACCTTAACGTAGCCAAGCAAAATATCAGACACCTGAAAAGAAAGAAGCTGGCATCATATTTGTTGGGTTGCTTCTGGAGGGAAGACTTTGAGCCACCTCACTTCAAAGGCATTTCTGGGATATTTGAGGCCACCCTGGAGTCTCTTCCTGCCCATTTTCTCTTTGTTGCTTTAGAGAGGTGTAATTGTACATGTTTTCAGTTGGTCACCATGCCCCCACCACATTCCATTGCTTTGACAATACCACATTTAAACATTCCTTTCCCACATGCTGTTGCAATTAGGTCAGTTCCTTTGGGCATAGATTTGGAACTCTGTTTTCTTGTGTTTTTCTAGTCCCCTTGATAAAATATTCAAGTCAATACTCTGTACCTGCAACCGGGACAATGGTGTTCTGTTCTGAGTGTCATCCCTTAGGCATTTGACACTAGATGAGGGAGATGGTGTCTGTAGTCCCTGATCTTACCTTATAAATTCTTCTGTACCAACCAGACCTAAGGTCTCATTTAGGGCCAGTTCTGGTACAGAACATCCCAGGAAGAACCTGCTGCTTATGAATGGGCCCTTGATGACATCTTCTCTGTGCCTATCCAAACACAGCTACACCAAGAAGTGATTAGGGACAAAGTGCTGATGCCCACCCCCTTCAGAGAAGACACTATAGTCCTACAAACTGGTCACTGCATGCAGAGCGATCTCTGAGTGTGTGCTGGCATCCGCGGCAAGTGCAATCACCCTGAGGGACACGTCACAAGTCACCACCCGAAAATCTCACTGTCCTTATCAAATTCCAGGAGAGTTTCTGGTTCACACATGTCTTCATGTGTTGTGTATTCATAGTTCCTCTCATTACCACTGAGGCACTTCTCACTCATACTGACCCCAGTCTAGATATTAGCTTTTTGGGTGTTTTATAATGTTCACCAGTGTCACTTAGGGAGTCAGTACACCCTGCCATGCCGACGGACCATGGAAGAGGGCACTTTGACACTGAGCTCTGATGAGTTTAGTGGAGTTCAATGGAGAGCAAGTGCCCCCCACACTAATATTTGACTTAAAAATCATTTTATTGGGGGCTTGTACAACTCTTATCACAATCCATCCATCCATCCATTGTGTCAAGCACATTTTTGTTGCCCTCATCATTCTCTAAATATTTGCTTTCTACTTGAGCCCTTGGTTTCAGCTCCTTATTTTTTCTCTTCCCTCCCTGAACCCACCCCCATGAACCCTTGATAATTTACAAAACATTATTATTTTCTCATGTCTTACACTGTCCGACATCTCCCTTCATCCACATTTCTGTTGTCTCCTCCAGGGAGGGGGTTATATGTAGATCCTTGTTATCTGTTTCCCCCTTTCACCCCACCTCCCCTCCACCCTCCCAGTATCACCACTCTCACCACTGGTCTTGACGGGGTCATCTGCACTGTTGTCCCTGTGTTTCCAGTTACTATCTGTACCAGTGTACATCCTCTGGTCCAGCTGGATTTTTAAGGTAGAATTGGGAACATGATAGTGGGTGGGGGGGGGGGAAGAGGAAGCATTTAGGAACTAGAGGAAAGTTGTATGTTTCATCGTTGCTATGTTGACTTTTAAGGTTCAATACAGCCTAAAATTTTAGTTGAACTCACTTTCATATGTGTTCCACTAACTTTTTATTTTAAGAAAGTTGGGAATGAAAGGACAGTATGCTGTATTCATGACATCATCTTTCCAAAATCCCATCCTTTATCTCAGACATAACTCCACTGTGTGTGTGTGGGGAGCGGGTTGTGGGGAAACATCAAACAATTTATAAATGTGAGCAAACTTACTCCCAAATATTTTTTCACTATATTAGAGTTAGCACCTTGGTAAGAAATATCCAACTCTTTATTTTTAAACTCTATGTTTAATTCTATGAAAATCTGTGGTGCACATATTCTGTATGAATAATTTCAAGACTTACTCTTTCACTTGTACCTTTGGCTATATTAAACAAAGAAATCATGCAATTTACAAATGAAAAACACAAGAAATATATAATGATTAGCAAATTAAATACATAATATAACCTTTCATGATAAAAAGGAATGATTTGCTAATTTAATCTCAAAAGAGTATTGATTAAATGTATTTTATAACTAAGAAATACAAGAAAATCTAATTAATATGTGTCTGAAATAAAGATATTCATAACAATGAACTCCAGATCATGCATATTATTATATCCTAGAAAATTCCTCAATGCATTTGGTAATTGAGTTTCATTGTTGGCAAACATGTTAAATTATATTTCACATAATTGTTTGTAAAAACACTTATATTTGCCATTTGAAGCATTATTCATTCTTTTTCTGTATGTAGATAAATTTTAAATAATTTTCGTGTACTCTCATTTATTATCAAAGTTTTCATTATTATTGCTAATGCCCTTTTTGTCTCCCCCCCTATTTGTAAGAAGGGTAAAGATTTATGAAGGCCCTAACATGAATACTAACAACAAACAGATGTGCATTGGGAAACTCATGAAGTTAAGCAAAGAAGTATTATTACTAGGATTCCAGTTACCAGATGCGCATGCTTATTACAACCAAAGATGTTTAAACACCTCTCTGTGGACGGATGTAGACAAATTCTCTCAGTAATAAACTTGTTTTCATCTCCTGAAACCAAACCAAATTTACTATCATTGAGCTTATTCTGATTTACAGTGCCCCTATAGGACAGGGTCCAACTTTCCTCATGGGTTTCTGAGACTTCAACTCTTTTTTTTTATTTGTATTAATCATTTTGGGGGTGGGGGATTCCAAATCTTATAACAAGCCATTATTAAACTGTATTAAACACACTTGTACATAACCATTTTCAAAACCTTTCTTTTCTACTTGAGCCCCTGGAACCAGCTCCTCTTTTTTCCCCTCCCACCCTCGTGAAACCCAATCAATGATATATTATTATTGTTATTTTGTGTCTTACACTGTCCTTCGTCTCCCTTCACTCACATTTCTATTATTCATTCCTCAGAGGATGGTGATGGTGGGGGGCCAGCTATTCAAATATCCAACCTTGTGATGGGTTCCCATCTCCCCATCCCCCACTCTCATACCATCCCCCTACCCTCATGAGATCACTGCTGCCACTCCTGTTCGGGAAGGTTTTATCTGTCCTGAATTCCATGTGTCCAGAGCTCTTATCTATTTCAATGTGAGTTAAAAACTTCTTTCTGAAACACCAGGGTCCTATGTGGTCTCCCAAATTCATTCAAGAGTGTATTCTTAAAGATGAATCATTCTAGCCCTAGAGTATTTGATGAAGAGTAGAGTAGTAGGTGAAGAATAAAATACAGGGACAACTTGGGGGTCCTCGTCCATAGCATAAACACACTGTCAAACATAAGGAAAAACCTACACACAGTATAAAATAAAAGAGATGCCTGAGATCATCACTTAAAGAGAGGATATTTATGTTCACACCACAAAAAGTCACAAAAAGAATAAAATCAGACGGGGAAAAGTTTTGAGCAAGAATGTATTGGATTTAATCTCTAAAATCTATAGAAAATTTCAACCCTGTAACAAAATAAGTGGAAGAACCTAAATTAAAACTGGGCAGTGGACATGAAGAGATAGTTTGCGAAATAAGATAGTTCCAGGCAGCCAAAAAAATATATGAAGAAATTCTTCATATCATTAGGCATGGTGGTTAGATTTTATGTCAATTGAACCTATTTGAATATAGGGGTGGGATCTAAACTCTCAATCCAATCACAGCCTGATGGTACTTCCTTGGGGGTGTGGCTTTTTAAAAAGAGAGACATTGGGAACCTCTATCCCTCTTGCCTTTCAAGTTCTTGCTTACATGATTTTTTTCTGCCTCCAGGGGAGCTATGAGCTTTCTGCCATCTTCCCACTGACTTGGAATCCAGGAATCCCTGCTACTCTGCACCTATGTTCTCCCTGATTCCCATTTCACCATTCTGTGCCATTGACCTGTAGCTATGTGACTGCGAAGACGGCTCCAGCTAGCACTGGACCAATGGACTCGAGTTTTATGAGTCTGGGATGCCTTCTTGTTATAAAATTATGTCTTGATATCTATGTAAAAGATATAACTTATATCAAGACAGAATTTTTGGACTTCTGTGACCTTCATAGTATCTATAAAAACTTTTATAATCTGGGACACTTATATATGTATCAGAAAGACCTTTATGAATATCACAGGCTTTGTTTCTATAGACAACTCAGTCTAAAACTATATGGTACTGAAAGTAGATTTCTGGGAAACAGCTCATACAGGTGGATAGCAAGTACAGGCACATCTGACCTCTGACTTAGAGCAATCTTGTGGTTGGAGTGTCCGTTCCCTTCCCTCCGCATAGATAACCAGAGGAGGTCGGATATGGCCACCTGGCTCACTCACTTGGTATCCTGGAAGGGAATGGGAAATGCAACTTTGGGCTTTTAGACATTTTTGTTGGCTGAAGTGGCTGAAAGGAATGCAATCAAGGTTAAATTGCAGCTTAGGGAAGTAAGGCAGCTCTTGGACTTCCCTGAGAGATAAGACTAAGACCTGCTGCTTAGACAAAACGGATGATAGAAGGCCTGCCTGCTGGAGACTGCCTGCCATCAGCTGAGGGTCCTATGCATATGAATTAGATAGTAGAAGCGAGCTTTGAACTTGAGTGTTTTAAAAAGAACTGTGTTTAGGATCTGGCCATCTTACTGCCCTCTGACTGGATGCTGAATCATAGTTACCCTATAGGGCAGGGTAGAACTGTCCCTGTGGGTTTCTGAGACTGTAACTCTTTACAGGAGAAGAAAGGCTCATCTTTCTCTGAGAATCTGGCTATCCTGAGATTATATTGATTTCTCCTACCTATTGCAATTTTTATAATGAGTGATATAAACGAATGTTGGAAATGATGTTTAGAGAGTCCCTGTAATGTTGAGCTAGCAGTGCGCCTATGCATATGTCTATGCTATTTCTGGGTCCTTCAGAGAACCCCTTCTAGGACTGAGCATTTCACGGAGCCTTCAGGAAGCTTGGGATGCTGTCGAGGTGACCACCCATATTCACGTCTTCAGTGAAAGTGGGGAAATGCAGCAATGGAGGCATGAGATGACTCTGGCCACTGATATCCATGGATCCGGCCCATAGGAGACTAGAGGACAGACAAGAATGGGGTTTCTAGTCTGAAGTTTAGAGAGTTGTGTAGGACCTAGCCTATGGCATGGCCTATTCTGAGGGAGCTAGGGTTGATGATAACGTGGAAAGGGGCCAGTGGTCTGAAGCAGAGGAAGATATGGGTGAAGCTCCCTAGTTTGCTCTGGCACCCGTTGACCTAGCTTGGGAAGGCTAGAGCTGAACAGACTAGACTCAGACTGAATAAAGAAGCTGTTCAACTCTGTGAGACAGTGCACACGGCTTGCTGATTTGATGGATGGCCTGCTCTAAATTTGACTTTTTTCTGGATGTAGATGCATAAGGTTCCAACTGCAATAAAGTTTCTTGATGTCAAAGAACATGCTTGTCTCTCCAGAGCACTGTGTGTACAGAAATGGGCAGTTTAGAAGTTGGATAATCAAAATGGGGGCATCAGGGCATGACGTGGCTGCCTTCAAAACTGTTATGGTTGCCTTTAGCTTTACATAAGTATAACAATGGAGAATCCTCCACTAAATAGTCTTCTCTTTTCCTCATGGATCAATGGCAGAAAGGGTGGAGGGAAAGATAGTAATAGGGTGATAGGATTTAGGTGTGCATGCTCACAGACCTACCTGCAATTGCTAGACATAAAATCTTCTTTTCATTCTGTTGTAGAATATGATAAACAAATGGGGCTGGCATATTGTTGGTTATATGTATTTTAGTTGTATCCTGTTAGATGCACACATGCTTTCATTATTTTCTGTTTATAAATTCTGTATGGTAAAAAATTTGGGTGAAAATACTTTGTCTCCTCAAGCTGCCCTTTGACATGGTCTATTCAGCTATTTGACTTCATCATTTCTTCCATATCCCTGAGCTATTCCATGAGTAGCAGGAGGACTCAAAGTCTCTTCTGACATCCACTTTGTTCTTGTCTTTCTTTCCTGTATTTTTGACAGTGCCCGGTCAACAGACCCCAGGGCGATCACCCATCCCCAGCCCCCAGGTAATGATCATTATTTCTCGTAAGCCTATTTCTTCCCTTTAGGATATGGGGACACTTGGTCAACCCTCCCTGAAATTCAGATGGACTTCTTTAGCCCAGTCAATTGTGGGAGTCTCGGGTATAGTGTCACAACCCCTCATTACACAGCCACTCTCCTTCAGCCTGTATAATGTACAATTCTCACACCAGTTTTCAGTCATTCCAAAATGGCCCGCACCCGCTATGGGCAGAGATAATATCACTAAATTCAAAACAGTAGTAACTTTTCATTTACTGGGGCCTCCTGGGCTCCAATCTTGTTGCTTCCCATACAAGCTTCACTAGACACCCTCATCCCACCAAAATAACTCTAGTGTCCTAATGCCCCCCACTAATTCCCCTCCTTTATCACCTGTCCTAGTTAACCCAAATATTTGGAGCATCACCCAACTCTTAGTTGCTATGCACCACCAACCTGGTTACATCAGATTATAGGACCCCTAGAAATTTCCCAAAGTTCCTTAGTACCCTATCACTCACCTACACCTGAAAGGCCTTAAACCCATAACCTCAATACTTCTCAAGATAGGCCTGTTAACGCCCTCCCACTCTCCCTACAACACACCCACTCTGCTGCTTATTAAATCCGACCACAGCTACTGACTTGTTCAAAACCTTAGAGCCATCAACTTGGCTGTCTTGCCTATCCATGCCCTTGTTCCAGCCTCCTACACTCTGTTTTCTTGTATCCCACCCAATACTACTTATAGCATGGTATTAGACTTAAAGGATGCCTTCTTTACAATCCCTCTCGATGAAAGATCCCAAGACCTATTTGCCTTCACCTGGACAGGTCCTGACACACTACATTCTCAACAAATAACCTGGCATTATTGCCCTAAGGATTCAGAGATAGTTCCCACTTCTTCAGGCAAGCCCTAGAGAATGACCTCTTATCTTAAACCTTTCCCCCAGCTTGCTCCTCCAGTATGTGGATAACATCTTGCTCTGTAGTCCCACCTTTCCAGACTCACACAACAACAATGACACTCAACTTTCTTCTAAACTTCCTAGCAGATAGAGGTTACTGAGTATCCCCTACCAATGTCCAACTTTCTCTCCCCTCGGTAATCTACCTGGGAGTCTGAATCACAAAACATCCCAGAGAGATCAGAGCAGACAGAGAACAGCTTCTGACTCAGCTTCGACCTCCCTGTATGAAAACTGAAATACTATCCTTCTCTGGGCCTTGAGGGCTATCTCAGACAGTGGATTCCCAATTGTAGCATATTAGCTAACCCCCTCAATGAAGCTGCAAAGGGAGATCTCACTGAGTCTCTAAACTCAACAACAACTACTGAAAAGGTGTAAAGAGACATTTCAATCTGGTCTACCCATAGCTCCTGCTCTTTCTCTCCCCATCTATCTCTCCCCTTCATGCTATATGTGATTGAAACTCAGGGTAGGAGGTGGGAGTTCTAGGACTGGAAATAGGACCCTCCTTCACCCCTGTAGTTTATCTATCTATCTATCTATCTATCTATCTATCTATCTATCTATCTATCTATCATTTTCCATTCCATCTTCATGGGCAACACCCAACATAACCAAGACAATGCCAGCATCCCCTATCATCCGACCTGTGGTCTCCAAGGTATTTCTCTTTTCCAATCAAGACACTGTTTGCATCCTGGGCCCTAAAAGGTTACAGCCCATAGCCAATGTCTCTACTCTTGTAGTCAGACCCTCCTTTGGCCAAATATTAAGAATCAATGTGCTTCACCTGGAATATTTTTTTATGTGACACATCTGTCTACACATGTCTATGGGCAAACTGGAAAAGACTATGCATCCCAATCTTTCTCACTGCAGACATGATTTTCCTAGATGAACAAGAAAAATGGAAAATGCCATGCAAAAATAAAAATTTGAATCGCTTCCCAAAAATTCCGATAGATGCAAAAGGGCAATTATAGCCCCCACAGTTACTGGAACTAGCACAGTGGTGGCTCTGGGAGGTGGAGTTGGAGGAATTGGAGCTGCTACTCATTTGTACTACAAACTATCAAGAGACCTTAGCGGTGATATGGAAAAAAGTGGTGACACTCTTCTAACACTACAAACCCATATTCTTTCTCCTAAGGGTGTGACACTGCAAAGTAGGCCAGCCCTAGATTTGCTTATTTCATAAAAAGGGGAACCTGTTAAAGGTTTGAAGATAAACAAGCGGCCATTTAGCTCAGAAGCAACAAAGGCCATATGGAAGTAGCACATCAGCCTGTGTGATCATGAGGTGTTGAAGAGATCAGGTATCAGGCATCATCAGAACAAAATAACATATCATTGTGAATAAAGGGGAGTTCAGAGTGGAAACCCAAAGCCCATTTGTAGGCAATTGGACATCCCCTTACAGAAGGGTCACGGGGAGGATACAAACCAGTCAGGGTGCAGGGTAGCAATGATGAAACAACAAACTTTCCTCTAGTCCCTAAATGCTTCCTCACTCCCATGCCCCACCATGATGATCCCAATTCTACCTTACAAATCTGGCTAGACCAGAGGATGTACAATGGTACAGATAGGTACTGGAAACACAGGAAATCCAGGGAGGATGATCCATTCAAGAACAGTGGTGAGAGTGGTGATACTGAGAGGGTGGGGTAGAAAGGGAGATAACCGATGACATATAACCTCCTCCCTGGGGAACAGACAACAGAAAAGTGGGTGAAGGGAGATGTCGGATAGTGTAAGATATGACAAAATAATAATTTATAAATTATTAAGGGTTCATGAGGGAGTGGGGAACAGGGAGGGAGAGGGAAAATAAGGAGCTGATGCCAGGGGTTTAGGTGGAGAGCAAATGTTTTGAGAATGCTTTACACAATTGCTGTATTTATGGATTGTGATAAGAGTTGTATGAGCTCCTAACAAAACGATTTAAAAAAAGGAAGGAGAACCTGTCTTTTTCTCCCATGCTTGCTCACTCCACCCACCTTCCTTAGTGTGCAAAAAGACACATCACCCCCACCCCATTCAAATTCGCCAATCAGGAGGCAACCTGGCGCTCCTCCACCCCTGGCCCACAGTCTCCACCCCCAGTGTCCTTCTGCCTACGCCTCCTTGGTAGCTGCAAGAATCTCACCACTTTGCAGTAGCCCCAAAGACTTCCCTTCCCCATAAAACCTGCTAGTGGATGCTTGTGTTTCAGCCTGTTTTTATTTTGCTCATGAAAAATCTTTACATAGACCAAGAAGCAGTCTTTCAAACACAACAAGTAATACCACATGCTTTAAACTCCACCCCTTTACTCTTAAATCTCAAATTGACAACAGATAATGTAATTACCACAGCTGGTCTGCGTGTGTGTGTGTGTGTGTGTGTGTGTGTGTGTGTGTGTGTGTGTGTGTGTTGGGGTGATGTGATGGAGTTTCCTGTTGGAAGTATGGACTGCATGCAGCTTTCTTCCTCCTAGGAGTTTCTAATTAAATCCCCCAGTGTTGCCCTACATGTTCCATAGTGAATTTTTTTCTTGGTAAGACAGACCTAACTCTGAAAACATACCTGGCTAATCAAGCCAGGGAAAAAGAGGAAGCTTTGGCCAAAAAAAAAAAAAAATCACCATTGGTCACGATGATGGGATCAGTCCCAGGTAAAGAGATGAGTGGAACCCAGCCCAGCAGCACCTTCCCCCCCTCTGGCCAGATTCCAGAGGTGAAAGAACTTTTACTGGTGGTTTCTTGTTCTTTACCTTTCATCTCACTTTTGGTTTGGCGTCTGCTTTTTCAAGTGGTCTAAATTGAAGCTTCTGTAAGGCCCAATGAGGGCAGGGGGTACCCCTTCCATCTAAAAGATGTCAGGGAGAGGTTTTGTAGGCCTTCGACTTTTCTGAGATGAGAGCTCTTTCCCTGGTCGACCTCTGGAAGATATGGGCAGGATGAAATTATTTTCTGTGTGTCTGATAGTCCGGCTTTTTTTGGGTATCTCTGTCTTCTCTTGAAAATTAGGTTTCTGTTCCCTTGAGCTTGCTCTGAAGTTTACCTGACCGCCATTTCGTTAGCTCTGTGTTGCGAAGGTTATGAAGCTGAAGTGGAGACGCGAACATTGAATTTGAGTGTTTTAAAACAGATCTAGCTGACTGTATCCATAGGTACGGGGAAAAGCAGGCAGTTAGTGGTGTCTGTTGAATTTCTGCAACATCTGGGGCTGCCCCTTTACCAAAGATGGCAAGCACTTGGGAGAAACAGGTAGATCTCCTTTTACCCAAGAGGGCAGCTGCCTGGAAGCTGTATGTGGGTCCTCAGCAGGATCAAGAAGCTGCCGTTTTGGAAATCCCCTTTGAGGAGAAGCATTTTATTTGGCTCCTTTCTTCCTCTGTTCACAAACTGCTTTTTGTGATTTTAATAAGATAGCCTTCTAGAGAGTGCATTATTCTTTTCACTGGCATGTAAGTTTTACTTCCAAATGGCATTAATTAGGTGAAGTGTGTATGGATACATTTTCTTGCTTTAGGAGTTAAATTTTTATTTGTAACCTATGCATGATTATGAATAAAATTGTTTTGATATAAGAAACAAGTGCAATTGTATATATATCCATATATATATAAACCTTAAAATTAAGGTTTCTAAGTTACTGCTGATATTAAATTAGCTTTAAAAGGTTTGTTGTGACTGGGAATTCATATACCTTTAAAAAAGAGAACAAACAAATTAAAAAAAGAGAGAGAGAACATATATTTATATTCAGATCTGCTAAGTAGTGTGTGGATTTTTTTTTATTTTAAGGGGTCATTATATAAAAGGTATACAACAAAAATAACACTCTGTACAACAGAACCAAATGCGGTGTTGTCCTGAGCCATCCTCACAAGCAACTATTTTAAAGCCAATTGTTAAAGTCATAGTCACTCCATCTTGTTGGTAGTATTGCACATTTTCACTGATCTGAGTATCCTGTCCTCCTGGTGGGGCTGGTCTCTCCTCCTCAAATGTCCAAAGCACATGAGATGCAATGTCACCATCCTTACTTCTAAGGTCCATTCTGGTTGTACGTCTTCCAACACAGATTTGTTTGTTTGTCTGGCCATCCACAGGACTTTCCATATTCTTTGCTCACAGTATTATTCAAGCACATGAATTCTTCTTCAGTCTTCCTGAATCATTGGCCAGGTTTTCATGTATCTGAGAAGATTAAAAACACCATGGCTTGTGTCAGGCTCACCTTATTCTTCAAAATGACATCTTTACTGTTTAACACTTTAAAGAGATCTTTTCAGCAGACCTGCCCAGTGTAATACATTGTGTGATTTATGGCTTCTAAGGAATTTGGTTGTGGATATAAGTATGATGGAATTCTTGATGGCCTCCATCTTTTACTTCAGTTAATGAGATGCTCCGTATTGGTTATTTGTGATAATTTTTAAGTTGAGGAATATATATTTCCATCTTTTTATTAAATATGCATAGGAAAACTCTGCCTATATTTCTGTGTTGTTCACAAACTAGTTATTCGCCAATTTAATAGGACCTTGAAAGGAACATTGAGTCTCCAGTGGCAGCTACAGAAATGGCTAGCATGTGTGACAGGTGTATTGCTCTTGTTGTGTGCCATGTGGTAACTGATTTTACTCATAGCTCCTTAATGTATAGAATAGAACTGCTGCATAGGGTTCCCTTAGCTGTGATCTTAACAGAGGAAAATCACCCCTATTTTTTGCCTATGCATTCTCTGTGTGGATTTCAATTTCCAGCTTTTGGGTTAGCGGTCAAAGGCCTAGCCTAGACCTCTTTCTGAACAAAATGGAGATTTGGACATATTTGAATGTCAATACATGTAATTTTTTGTAATTCATTACTAACCTACAGTTGGATATGAAAATCTCTCTAGGGACTCTGAAGGAAGAAAAGGCTTAGTTAACTGTCTCAGTAACAATTACAGGATGATTATGAGAAGTTCCATTCACAACATTTATGATTTCCATAAGTCATAGGCTGAGCTGACGGCAGAAAACAGAAAAAGATGACATCATTTCAAGTGTTAGGAAATTCACATCTAAAGATTCACCAGTAGAAGTGATTTTGCTTGAGAATGTTAAGAAGTGAGAAAGAACTGTAGACATTCAATAAGAAGAGAGAAATAAGTGAAGTGAGGGACAAAGAGAGCAAAAAAAGTGATTGACAAACACCACACACACAACAATTCCAGAAGCAACAGAACGCGTTGGCATGAGGGCTAAGCCCAATGTCATCTGTGTTCCGGAAGGACGTGCGATGATCCAAGCGTCTCCGCATCTCAGTTCTTGTCCTACTCACAAAAAGATTTCAGGCCAAGGGCAAAATTCAGACCTGAGTTAGAGAGATGGTTCGAACAAAAAGACTAATTTTATTGAAAGGTCGATTTGGGAAAAAAAGAAGTCCGAGATGTCCTTAGCTAGTTTAAAACAAACAAACCAACAAACCAAACTCATGTCCATCAAGTCTATGAGGACTCATCGTGATCCGACAGGAGAGGGTAGATCTGCCCACTTTGAGTTTTCTGAGACCACCTCTTTACAGAATGGGAAAGGCCCATCTTTCTTCCCAGAAGCCGCTGGTGGTTTTGAGCTGCTGACTTTTCAAACCATAGACCAATGCGTAACCACTACAACATCAGGGGGTCATAATAATAGTTACTAACATTTTATATTACCATTAACAGCCAGAGACAACCGAGCTGAAGTACGTATATCGCATCATCCCTAGATAAGTTTATGAAGTAAAACTGAGTATTACTGTGGTAGCGTAGGATGTGACATTAAGGTTAGCATATGTGTGTAATCAATGGTTTTCATTGTAGCTTCAGGAAAAGAATGTAGTATTGAGAATTACCTTTATCTATAAAATATTAAGGCCTTTAATGAAGTTAATATCTGACCTACTGTCTGAAAGTTTCTTATCTTGATCGTCTAGTGCCATCTTTGCGTTAGGTCTCTCATTGTGCACAGAAACATCCTCAGGTCTACCAAGTCATCCCTAGTTCAGTCCCATCTTTCTTGCTATACAAACCCTCGTGTAGATTTAATATCTATTTCCCGTGGCTGATGAAAAACACCTGGTGACTTAAAACAATAGATACTTTTCTATCACAGTTCTTGTGGACAGAAGTCTGAGAATGATGTCACGGAGCTAAACTAAAAATGTCAGCAAAGCTGAAACTTCCTCTCGTGACTCCAGAGCAATGGTTCTCAACCTTCCTGATGCTGCGACCCTTTCATACAGTTCCTCATGTGGTGGTGGCCGTCCAACCCCAACCCCGCCAGTCACAAAATTATTTTTGTTACTATTTCATCACTGTCATTTTGCTACTGTGATGAATCGGGAATCTCCTGTCAAAGGCTTGTTCGACCCCCATAGGGGACGCGGCCCACAGGCTGAGAACCACGGCTCTAGGGGGGTAATTTGCTTTTGCTTTTTTAAAATCATTTTATGGGGAACATTTACAGGTATCATAACATTCCATAGTGCAATAACATCAAGCACTATTGTGGGATTTCTACCACAATCAGTTTTTTTTAATATTCTTTTTTCTTGAACTCCTGGGTGTCAGCTCCCCATTGTGCCTTCCGCTCCCCCAACATACCCCCTTGAAACCCTTATCCCCCCCCGCAATGATAGTTTTTTTAACCTCTTTTAGTTGGTTGCTGCCAGCATTTCTCAGCTTGTGGCCACATTACTCCAATCCCAACTACTGTCTCCACATCACCTTCTCCTTTTTGGTGCATTCAAATAACCCATATCTCTCTTTTATAAGAACACTTGTTTTTGCACTTAGGGTCCACTCAGATAATCAGGATAATCTCCCATTCTAATATCGTGAATTTACTAACATTTGCAGAGTCTTTGCCATTTATAGTTTATAGGGATAGACCCTGATCTATTTGAAAGTCATTATTCAACCTATTGCCTAAATATTCATTGCTTTCAGGACTAGGTAATACATTAAAAAAATTAATAACTCTGGCTATCTTGGAATTGTATGAGTAATGAGTTTGAAACTTGGGAATCATGTATTTACATAGGTTTAAAGGCACATGAGTAAATGCACTTGCCTAAAGAAAGAGTGCAGCTAGAAACAAGAGTCAGAAGGATGAGCTTTAGTGATCTTTAAGTTTGAACTCAAACAGCCGAGGGGGATTTGGGGAAGAGTTTTGAGAAGGTCAAACCTGCCAGCTAAAAGAGAAGGAACAAAACAAACCCTTCAAATTTTACCAAATACTGATGGATAAGATGATGAAGGGACAGTTTGGCAAAAATAGAGCTCTCTAGTGAGACTAATGTCGGGTGATGGTGTGCTACAGCTGTACTGCAGGGTGTTCAAGAAAATATGGGAAGAGGGATCATGTAGATTGGCTTACTGTTGAGAAGTTAAGCAGAAGGTGGACAGGCATTGGAAGTTAGAAGAGAGGATGGCATGTGAGCTGGACCACACAACCCTTGATCCCATAATAGAATTTCTATGGGTCAGCAAATGTTAGAGATTTTGTATGGAAAATGAGAGCATCCATCTACAACCAGTTGCTTAGCAACAGATTTTGAGTAGGAGAGTTGTTTATGATCACATTTGGGGGTGGCGGGTCAGGCAACTGGAGATGAAAAGTAAAGATGTTAAGGGAAGGTCTATATAAAGAAATAACCATGAAGATGATTCAGAATATTTTAGTCTGGGACAGTACAACTGTGAAAAACCAGGATGTAGCAGCCTCTGCAATCACAAAAGGCTCCATACTCAGGAGGGGTCTGGGCATACATTCATGCTCTCCAATTACCATCTGGAAAAATGTAATAATGTTATCTTTGAATATGCATCTCCCTACCCCCCAAATTAATTGTGATGAGGAAAGGAGTATGGACAGGGGAGATGGAGCCTTAGCTTATGCTTACTATGCAAGCATGGCTTATTGGCTGCTCACGTCCCTGCTACGTGGTAAAATGGACACTAGCCCTCATCCACTCTCTTCCAGGTTACTCTCTTCAGTGACTATGAAGCGTCATACATCTTGCAGGGATCTGGACATAGGTACAAGAAGAGGCTGGATTGCTTGTCTGGGCTGCTCTCTGACACATTTTAGAACAGAGCAAGTCAGTAGTCATTTCCAATCTAGGTTAATCTGACATTATACATTAAATGAGTAATGTGCCTACTGCCCAGCTCTAATGCAAGTACTGTGTACTGTGTACCCCAAAAAAAAGTCTCTTAGGGGAGACTTATCCACTATGGATTTAGGTGGTGGACCTATGGGAAGGCGAGTGGAACATCTACATCTCTACCTGGAACAGGCATAGTAATCCAATGGCTGGTAGGTCTTGTTGGTAGGGGCTAAAGAGTTGTGGAAGAATATGCTACAGTGTCCCTGTGCCTGAGGGACACAATGTCACCTAACAGAACACATGGCAGATTGGAAGAGAGACCTCAGAAGAAAGAATAATGTTTAATGATTTAATCTTTAACATATATCTTTTTTAAAGCAAGGGGCCTCATATCTTACCTTGAACTGTGTGTCATAATCAACGTAAATAGCCACAGTATTAATGTGAATGCCATGGTATCTAAACCTGAAAGAGTTATCGGAGGAAAGGTGCTAGAGGAAATGAGGAAGATGAATCATTGCTTTGGATGATGACACCTTGAAGATATTGCCAGAGGAATAGGTGGTTGAAGTATTTAAAATTAAAGATCATTTTTAAGTCAAGGGATTAAGGAACTGAGAAGCCAGACTAGTAGATTGTTGAAATCACCTAGGATCCTGGCATGAGTACTGCCCAGGCAACAGGTCATAAAGCAGCGGTAAAATCTTTAATGAATTAGAGGAAAGCCCCCGTAAGGTCAAGACGTAACTCAAGGAGGAAAAGGGCACAGTTCCAGAGGATATTTCCATTTCCCTTCTTTTTCTTATTAAATATGTGAGCTTAAAACCCTTTTTGCATTCACCTAATCAGACCTTAACGTCATTCAACTTGCTCCTTTGACATGAACAAAATATTAAGAAAGAACAATTTGTTCTGATCTTTGAAAGACATTAAGAAAACACAAAGTCTTCCCACAGGCTGGGGAAAAGTACTTGTGACATAAATAGTTAAAACTAAATTCTGTCCAGAAAATATAATGAAGCCTTATCATGCGATTGAAGGTCAATAAGTCAATAAAAATGAGCCCCAAATATAAGAATATGGAAGGAGCCTGAATGAAAGGTCAGATATCACATGAAAATGATCAAAAATTAAGAGAACAAAAAAGTGGATATAATAAAGTGGATTCGGAAAATACACCATCAAGATTTGCACAACAAAAATTCCAGGAGCTAAGTCAAATATAAGGGGTCATTATATTTTCTAGAGCTGCAAATGAAAGAACGAAGAAGTAGATAAAAGGTTGGTGATAGTCTGGGTTATGGTTCAAGATAGTTGACTGATCCCTTGGAGAGAAAAAAAACCTCACAAAAGAGAAACCTGGACGCCAGCAATCTTGAAAAATGACTAAATAATTAACCCAAACCATCCAAAACTCAGAGATGCTGAGAGCAAGCAGAAAAAAAAGAGGAAAGGGTAAGTGCATCCTTGCCTAACACTTCCTTTTGCCCATCCATCTCAGTAGGCTCTCAGTAGGCTTGCATGACCCCTTGCCCCCACCCCCTCCACTTAGCATGCACTCCATATGCCCAGGCCCCCAGATGGCCAGGATAACCACTGTGTGTACTGGTGGTATGTGTGGAACCAGTACCCCAGATGGTGCAGAACAGGACACATACCTTCCATATCCAGCATAGCCCTACTTCTGCCCCGGTAGTCTCCAGAGACTGTCCTCCTCCTAGTTGGCATGTATCCCCCTCCCTCTCTCCCTCTGCCTTATGTCACCCGCCTATAGCCTGCACCTCCCAGACAGCACATGCCCCATCCCCTTCACTCTCAGTTGCCTTAAGGCCAGTGTCCCAGCTAATCTGACACCTGGCTGGCCAAGGCCCCCACTCCCCCCACCCCCACCATAATGGCCCAATTAGCTGCTGGGGCTGAAAGAAAATGGGCCACATCTTGAGCCTACCTTAGCAAGCCACCTTTCTCTTAAAACAGTACTTGTTCTCAGCCCCACCAGCTACTTGCTCCAGTGCAGAGCTTCAATCCCAATTAAACAGCAGCAGCCTTTTGGTTTTCTTGACATAAAATGTCATGCTATTTTTCTAATTAGTTTTACCCTGTCTTATGTTATTTTTCCAATTTTTACATCCTTACAATTAGTAATAGTCTTTATTTATTTTTCTTTATATTTTCCCCTTTGTTTCTTCTTCGTTTTCTCATTTTCTTATTCCGTCACATTTCTTCCTTTATTTGTTTTGGATTTTTTATTATTCCACTCATACACTAGTAGTGCCACACAAACCAATACCCCTACTACCCTTAACAGCTACATCAAGATATAGACAATATCAGTAACAGACAATAGTAGCCAACAAAGAAAAAAGAGAGAGAGAGATAGAAACGGGCACAATATCTAGACCCAGAGGAAATAGTTGAAGACGAACAAGATAACTGTCAAAAATAATAATAATAATTCAGAATAATGTGATCAAGTACATTCAGTGACTGGAGATGAGTCCAAGAGTTAAAAGTAAATAATAGAAAAGCAAAACTGTATTAGAATCATTGAAAGAAAATCTCTAAAGGGAACTCAAAAGACAAATGCTAAGATAACAGAATGACACAGTATTATAAAGGAACAGGGCCTTCGTGTTAAAAGAGGTTACACATGAGGTTGCTAGCCAGAGGTTAGCATGCAGAAACCACCAGCTTCTTTGTGGGAGAAAGAGGAGGCTTTTTAATTGTAAAGAGTTACTGTCTCAACAACCCACAGGGGCCATTCTCTCCTGTGCTATAGGACTATTATGAATTGGAGTCTACTTGATGGAAGTGTGTAAGCAGAAACAATAAAAGAACAGATGATACATTTGGATAAATGGAAAATTAAATTGGTGTGCTTGGAGATAGTCTTTTGAAACCAATTAATGAAAAAAAAAGTCAAAAAATAAGGTAAAGGCATCTGAAGAAAGAATTAAGTGGGAAACTATCAAGAGGAAAATCCAACAATTTTATTAGGATTCAAAGACAGGAATAAGTAAATAAAAATACTTACAGAGAAAATAGATAAGAACTCCTGGAAGAAAATTTTTCTAACAACTTTATAAAGAAGAAATAACTATTCAGGAAGTTGGGAGAACCTCAAACAGGATAGAGTCCCAAAGAAAAACTGTATGACATAGTAGTCAAACGCTAGTATTAAGAACAAGGAGAGAGTTCAGCTATCACTCAGGAAAACAAACAACAAAAAGAGTCACTGTATTAGTCCAGGTAGACTAGAGAAACTAATGTGTATAAAAGAGAGGACTTTATATCAAAGAACAATTGTACATTAAGAAAACATCCCAGCCCAGTCCAGGTCAAGTCTATAAATCCGATATTACCCCATATGTCCATTACTAATCTCTAAATTCTTCAGATTAGCACAGCACATGCAATGACACAGAATGCAGGAAGAAAGTTCACAGGCCAGTGTGTGGGAAATCTTGCTGGCATGGATCTCCATGTGGCTTCTCCAGCTCCAGGGCTCTGACTGCATCAGTGTAGCTCCATCTGGCTTATCAACAGGAATGTCTCAAAAGGAGTGTCTGTGTGTCCCTCCTCCAGTGAGCTATTAATCGCCTTACTTGCTTCAAATGAAGTCACCAAGCTGAAACCTGACAGGCTAAACTTTTCCCCTTCACTCTGAAGTCTCAATTTGACAACATACTATGTAGCTACCACAAGCACAAGCAAAGAATACTCAATGAGAATAAGCTTAAATTTTTAGCAGAAACCAGATAGGCAAGAGGAAAATAAAGCGACATACGTAAAATAGTGAAAGAAAAGATTGCCAACCAAGAAGCTTTTATCCAGCAAAACTATGACTCAAATATGAGAGAAGTAATAGTATTTCCAGACAAGACAAGGAGAAATTAAAGGAATTTTTAAAAAACAAGATGGCCTATTTCTCCTTCATAATCAGTTCTTAGTCTCTGGAAGCTATGCTAAAACCTGTTCACTTTGGGTCACCCTGATGGTATTTAAAATACCAGAGACACAGTGTCCACCACCATTATAGCAACACACAAGCCTGCACAGTATGACAAACTGACAAACAAGTGGCAGAAAACAAGGTCAGCATTACAGGAAGTACCAAATGGAGTATTCTGAGCAAATAACAACAGCAGATAAATCCGAGATCAACATAAAATACAACTCCACACAAAGCCCAACACAAAGCAATTCCTCAAACAGTACAGAAATATGGGACGATCAAAGAAACTAGCAACACTGTAAAAACACACATCAAAATAGAAGCAACAAATATCAAGATGGACATAGCATATTACTGATCAACAGACCACAGAGTAGCAGACTGAATAAGCAAACGAGACCCATGCTGCCTACAAAAAACACCCCTCACACACAAAGACCCACTCTTACCCGCCATTAAATTCACCCCACACAACTGGTGCTTCTTCGATGCTGCCAACCTAACAATGGAGTAGTATGCCCTCTCTACTTCCTGGATACGGAAAAAAAAAATCAAGGTGAACAAACAAATGAATAGGCCAGTGGACTGATACAGTAACACTGCAATATTTTGGTGACAGCAAGCTTTAAATCACACATACAAGATAGCTCAAATGGGTCACCAAAAAGCAAGTCCAGAAAATCTTCCAGAAGGTAATATGCCATGAGAACTACCCAGTAAAAAATTTAGAAGACTTATACTTAGAGCTTTTTAGTGGTTTAAGAAAGAGATTAAGGAAACCAGGAAATGTTAGAATCAATCACTACAGTTAGAGATGAAGAAACTGAAGAATTCTACCAATGTCTTCAGTCAGAAATTAATCAACCATGTGATAAAAACGCATTGATAATTATTAGCATTTGATGTGGTTGACACAATGGCTGTATGCCTGGATTGTGATAAGAACTGTAAAGGCCACCAATAAAATGATTTTTAAAAAATTATTAGTAGTTGGAATGTAAAAGTGTGAAACAAAGAGAAAGGAACAGTGATTGGAAAACATAGTCTTGGTGCAGATGAAGTTAGAGACCACATGACAGGATTTTGCAAGACCAACAAATTGTGCATAGCAAATACCTGTTTTCAGCTACACAAACAGTTACTATACACATGGACTTTCCCATATGGAATACATAGAAACCAAATAGACTACATCTGTGGGAAGAGAAAATGGAAACGCTTAAAATCAACAGCTAGAACCAGGGTAGGGGATGACTGTGGAATCGCCCTTCAGTTGCTTATATATAAGTTCAGGATGAAACTGAAGACAATTAAACAAGTCCATGAGAGCCAATATACAACCATGGCTCTATGCTACCTGGATCTCAAGAACAGAATTGACATGTTGACCCTAAAGAAGGGGGAGCTGAGGATCTGGGGGAGGACATCATTCACGAAGAAAGCAAAAGTTCGTTAAAACTGCAGGAAAGAAAGACAAGAACAAAGTGGATGTCAGAGACTCTGAAACTTGCTGTTACTCATGGAATAGCTCAGGGATATGGAAGAAATGATGAAGTCAAATAGCCGAATAGACCATGTCAAAGGGCAGCTTGAGGAGACAAAGTAAAATATTATAATGAAATGTGCAAACACCTAGAGTTAGAAAATCAAAAAGGAAGAGCACATTCAGTGTATCTTAAACTGAGAGAACTCAAGAAAGCCGTGAGCGGCCATGTTGGAAGACTGCCTGGGCAAAAGATTGACTGATGCAGGAAGCATCAAGAGAAGACGGGGAGATTTCAGAGTCACTGCACGAAAAGGAATTACTTGGCTTTATTTCAGGAGGCAGTGTGTGAGCAAGAATAAATGGTGATGAGTGATAAAGAACTGAAAGGAAGGTACACTGAAAGCATTAGCTAAAACTAAGGCTCCAGAAATGGATGGAATAGCAATTGAAATGTTTCATCAAACTTATGAAGCACTGGAAGACATTACTCATTCCACATCAGGAATTTGGAAGACAGTTACTTGGCCAACTGACGAGAAGAGATTCATATTTCGATTTCTTCCATTCCAAAGAAAGATGGCCCAACAAAATTCTTGAGTTATAGAAAATATGATTGATAACACATGCAAGTAAAATTTTGCTGAAGATTCTCCAACAACCATTTCAGAGGTACTTTGATAGGGAGTTGTCAGCAGTTCAGTCCAGATTCAGAAGAGAGCATGGAACAGGGGATATAGCTGCTTATGATAGATAGATCTTTGTTCAAAGCAGAGAATGCCATAAAGTGGTTTATTAAATGCCCCCCCCCCCCCGCAATATCATCATCCCAATTTTACCTTGCAAGTCTGGCTAGACCAGAACAGGTACACTGGTACAGATAGGAACTGGAAACACAGGGAATCCAGGGTGATGATCCCTTCAGGACCAGTGATGAGAGTGGTGATGCTGGGAGGGTAGAAAGAGGGTGGGTTGTAAGGGGGAACAGATTACAAGGATCTACATGTGGCCTCCTCCTTGGGGGATGGACAACAGACAAGTAGGTGAAGGGAGATGCTGGACAGGGCAAGATATGACAAAATAATAATTTATAAATTATCAAGGGTTCATGAGAGATGGGAAAAAATGAGGATCTGATGCCAGGGGCTTAAGTGAAGAGCAAATGTTTTGAGAATGATGATGGCAACATGTGTACAAATATGGTTGAGACAATGTATGTACGGATGGATGGATTGTGATAAGAGCTGTATGATTTATTTTTAAGAAAAAGTTGTTTATTTGTATTTTATTGACTATGCCAAGGCAATTGACTGTTTGGATCATAGCAAACTATGGATAGCCTTGAGAAGAATTGGAATTCCAAAACACTGCCTTGTGTTCAGGTGAAACTTGTACATGGATGAAGAGGCGGTTATGGTAAGCAAACAAGGGCATAATGTATGGTTGAAAATCAGGAATGGTGTGCAACAGGGTTGTATCCTGTCACCACATTTTTTTAATCTGTATGCTGGTCAAATAATCAAGAAGAATGTGGCATCAAGATTGGAGGAAGACTTATTAATAACCTGAAATATGCAGATGGCAGTCTTGCTTGCTGAGAGTGAGGAAGACTTGAAGCACTTGCAGATGAAGATTCAGTATTCCAACCTTCAGCATGGATTACAACTCAATGTAAAGAAGACTGAAATCCTCAGACTGGACCAATAGGAAAAATGGAGAAAAATTGAAATTGTGAAAGATTTCTTCTTGCTCCAATCCACCATCAGTATTCATAGGAGCACTGGTAAAAGGATCAAAAGAGGTATTCGGTGTTTCCAAGTGCTGCGCACGACCTGTTTAGAGTGCTGAAAAGTAAGGATGTTACTTTGAGGACCACGGTGTGCATGACCCAGGCTATGGTATTTTCGATTGCCTCATATGCACGTGAAAGTTCAACATTGAAAAAGGGATACCGAAGCAGAAACAACTATTCATTTGAATTAAATGGTGCTGCGGAAGAAGATTGAAAATAGTTTGGACTGCCAGAAGGACAAATAAATCTGTCTTGAATGAAGTATGAGCAAAAAGGGTGAGATTTTATTAGGAAGGGTGAGATTTTGTCTTACATACTTTGGGCATGTGGTCCAGAGAATCCAGTCTCTGGAGAAGGGTATCATGCTTGGTAAAACAGAGGAGCATACTTTGGGTATGTGGTCCAGAGAATCCAGTACCTGGATGCTCTTACACACTTTGGGCATGTGGTCCAGAGAATCCAGTCTCTGGAGAAGGATGTCATGCTTGGTAAAACAGAGGAGCAGTGGAAAAGAGAAATGAATGCCTTCAGTAGGATGGACTGATACAATAGCTGCAACAATGAGCACAAGAACAGGACAATTGTAAGGATCGCACAGAACTGGACAGTGTTTTGTTCTGTTGTGCATAGGTGCTCTGGCTCAGAACTGACTCAGCCACCTAACAACACCAGTCCATAAAGATAGTGGTCTACGGTCTACATTGTGTTTTGGGTGGTATAACCCAGGGCCTTAAAGGCTAATGCTAGTCCACTTAATGCTCACCTACTGGTCCCTCCTCTTCTGGAGAAGAGTGAAGAAAATTAAGGAACCATGGAAATAAAGTTCTAGTGGAACATAACCACCTCAGCCATGGTGTCCTGCATGGTGTCCAGCTACCCCTACATCAACTTTGAAAAGAATAACGATTGACGGTCCTAGAATTAATGGGAGAGCAATGTCCAAGAAAATACAAAGTCATTAAATAACAAGACAAGGCTTACTTGTCTGACAGAGATTGGTGGGATTTGCGATCAGCCACTCTTCAAGTCTAGAACTGAACTCACCTCTGTGGCTCTGCTTTTAGCTAAACACTACGCAGCTCTATGGAGTGAACAATATCACGAGGGAGGGATGCATTCCCCAGAGCAATCATCCATATGAGATCAAAAGGACAGTGTTGGCCAGGAGAAAAAGCTCAAAAGGAAGAATGGGAATGGATAGTACAGAGAAGAAGGAGGATTGCTGTTAGATTCTGGAGATTGCAACTGGTGCTAGGAAACCAACTGCCAATGAAAAATAGACTGGAAAAATAATTTACTCTGCAAACTTTTATGCAAATCATGAGGCGTTTAATATGTTTCTTATGTGTAGGAAATGACTGTGTATACATTTTAGGAATGCTTAATTGAAGGAGAGATTGGATACATTTTCTCTACATGGAACACAAGGGCAATTATAAGGAGAGAAAAAATCAGGCAGGAGGAAAGATGGGGAAGAGGAAAGATGAGGTACTGTGTGGTGGATGGTTGGAGAAGTTTAGGATTACTGAAGAGACAAGAAAAACTTAAGCAAAGCTCTAGGGTATATAATCCTAGGGAGAAAGGTTAATCATGAGAACATTTAGAAAGTGTTACTGTGTACAATTCAGTGAGTCATTTTCCACCACCATGCACTTAAAAAAAACACTTTTTAATAGTCTGCAAGTTCAAGGAAGCAACAAGTGACCTAAAATCGATGGTGAGGAGGGTGTAGAATGCCTGGTGGGGTTTGATCAAGGGCCATGTATCCTAGAGGAATTAATGAGAGCCAACTGAAGGTCTTACATGATAGTGGGACAAGAGAAAAGTGATAGAAAATAGAGGAAGAACTAGGAGACAAAAGGCAATTATAGAGGTATAAATACAGGCAAGTACATATGTAAATATATTTATCTATAATGATAGGAATATAGGTCTACGTTCATATATTTATATGTTAAGTATTTAGGTAGCAGATGGACATTAGGCTTCTGCTCTAGTACTCCCTCCATATAAGAATACTTTGTTCTAATTAACTGGCATTCTGGGATGCTGACCTTACCCACAGGATCGTTGAAGACAAAATGGGTGCATAATCAAATGTAGTGAAGAAAGCTGATGGTGCCCGGCTATCTAAAGATATAGCTTCTGGGGTCTTAAAGACTTCAAGATAAACAAGCGGCCATATAGCTCAGAAGGAACAAAGCCCACATAGAAGAAGTACCCCAGCCTGTGTGCTCATGAGGTGTCAATGGGATCAGGTATCAGACTTTTGAGACGCAGAACAAAATCTTACCCACTGTGAATGGGGGTGTGGTGGCCATGGAGTGGAGACCCAATGCCATCTCTAGACAATTGGAAATCCCCTCATGGAGGGGTCACAGGGAAGGGATGAACCAGTCAGGGTTCAGTATAGCACTAATTAAACACACAACTTTCCTCTAGTTCTTTGGTGCTTCCTTCACCCCACTACCATGACTTCAGTTCTACCTTACAAATAGGACTAGACCAGAACATGCACACTGCTACAGATAAGAGCCAACAACACAGGAAATCCAGGATACAAAAACTCCCTCAGGGCCAACAATGAGAATAGAGATACAAGGAGGACTAGGGGAGGGTATGGGGAGGAAGTGAAAATCAATCACAAGGATCAACATATAACCCCCTCCCAGGGGGACGAACAATGGAAAAGTGGGTGAGAGGTGATGGAGGACGATGTAAGATATGAAAATAATAACCTATAACTTATCAAGAGCTCATGAGGGAGGGTGGGTGTAGGAGGGAGGGGAGAGAAATGGGAACCTAATATCAGGGACTCAAATGGGAAGAGAATGCTTTAAAAAGGATGTTGACAGTGTATGTGCAAATGTTCTTGACACACTGGATGAATATGTGGATTGTGATAAGAGATGTAAGCGTCCCCATTCAAAGTATTTACGGTTATAAAAAAATGAGAAAGAGTCTACAATTTACCCTCTAGTACATGTAATTGATGAGAACATTTTATGTCAGAACATAACTGTACTCTATAGAATTGTTAATGGCAATGATTACGTTGGAAGTAGACTGCCAGGCCTTTCTTTTGAGACACTTCTAAGTGGATTGGAGAACCAACATTTTAGTTACCAACTCAATATGTTAGCTACTTGTAGCACCAAGGGACCCCATTGTAAAGTCGACATTCTCCTTAAGTTCCCGTAGTTAGATGTAAAGTTAATTTTGACTCATCATTCTGCTGTGATGTATCTTAAAGAAGTACGCGGGCTCCACTTCGTCCTGGTTTCACATTTATTTATTAACATGCATACTTCCTACAGAGAGCAGGAACCAGAGTTGGTGAATTTTAATAAAATTTACCCTTGCTCTCCCTGGTTGCCTACTCCTACCACAATTTCAGGTTCAATCTAATGCTTGAACATTTAATCAAAATATAGGTGCAGTTATTTTCCCTTTTTTGTAGAGAGGGCCTTGTCTGAAAGAAAAATAAATCAAAATGATAAAAATTGTGATAAAATAAACTTTTAACATCATCAAAATGAACCCTTGTGTATTGATACAAAACCTTGTGTGTGTATATATATAACTTATTTTATGAGAATATGTTTTATAAGGAAACGCCTAAGATAGGCTGCCTATAAAATACAGCCAAAATCACATATTTGACTTTTCCTGCACATCAGAGCATAACATTGGTTGTTCAATGCTGTACAAAGATTAATGTTAAGTTTTCTGAGTGTACAAAGGTAAATTAGACAATGCAGTCATATCCAGAAGGTTGGGTATTTCAGTGGTATTAAATACCACTTTACTTTCTATGTTGGGGGGATAATCAGGGATGGGGGACATTTATGGAGCCTTGGGGGTGCTTTGGGTTAAGCATTGGGTTATACATTTCAAGGTCAGTAATGAAAACCATCAGACACTGCATGGGAGAAAGATGAGGCGCTCTGTCTCCGTAAAGATTTACAGCCTTAGGAACCTCAAGGGCAGTTTTACTCTGCCCTTAAGGGTTGTTGTAAGTCTGAACCAACTTGATGGCAGTAGGGTTAGGACATTGTCCTCTGCGGCAATACAATGTCGTGGGCGGCAGGGGGGGGGGTTACTCATGTCTATTTTATAAAATAAGGCATGGGAGCACTAAATGAGAATTCATAGTCCAAAGGAATAGCGAGTTACCAAAGAGATATTCATACCCAAATGTTTTAACCTCCAAACATTTTACTCTTTTAACGTTCAGGAGTATTATTATGGCATTTTAGGCAGATGTACAGATACACAGATGACTGCCTTTTGGATCAGCATCTGCGTGGAGACATGCAGAGGTCTCCATTAGACCCTGGTCGAAGTAGTTTCCCTCCAGGGGACTGATGCTTAATCTGTGAGGATCTCTCTGCTCATCATGGAGCTTATTAGCAGCGGGTGACCTCACAAGGAGGCACATGTTATTGTGATCTGTTGGATCCTCAGGCCTTGTGCTTCCTCAGGGTAAGCATACAGGATTCCAGAGAGATACTCTCAAAATGCATCACTGTTCAGAGACTGGTCATAAGTGCATATCCAACAAATATCAGAACAAAAATGATAAGGCATTCACAGATATAGTATTTGTTTGTAATCAATAAAATGAACTAATTCTAACTTTCAGTTAACCACTTTAATGGGTAAAACAGCCCTCCCCTTGGGATAGAATGTTTTTAGTTGTGATATTCAGTTATTTTTTTTGTTTATTTTATGCCAAGTTATTAAACTCTGCTTCAATAGCATTGTTCTATTATAAATCATGTAGGGGTTTACACTTCATAGAATCCACTTTGTATCCAACAGTTTACTAATCTAAACCCCCCAAAAGTTGACCCGTCCCCCACTCCTTGCTTGCTCTTCTCCTCACGTAGACTGCCATCTTTCATTTCCCCCAGCTAGAACCGGTCAATAGTCGATCCAGCCCAGTGCTTTCTCTGCCCTCTGTGAGCTCACACACTTGGAAACCTCCAAAGTCTTTAGTATGAAAGTCTTTATCTTGCTTATGCTTTGCTTTTTCTTCCTGTAACAGTGGTCTCATGTACTATTTGCCCCTTTGTGATTGGCGGATTTCACGCAGCATAATGTTCTCCCGGTCCAAGCCAGGAAATGTTTTTATTACTAGATTTCACTTGTGAAGACTGCTTCTCTGCTTTAATCTATGGCTGTTTCAGATATAAGTTCAGTTATAATTTAGGTCATGAGAAAGGGGAACCCAAAGCATTGAACATGATGTACTACAGAGAGTGGTGAAAATGGAGAGGTTGACCCGATTTTCTTTGTTGTCCGTGATTGTCTTTCTGGTAGGGTGATCATCATGGTGGAAATTCTCCTTTTCTTTGATGTGAAGTCCAAAGAATTGAGTCCAATTTTGTTGATGTTGTTGTAGTTTTACAGTCGCCCTTTAATCTTTCCACGGGTGCCATCCTATCAATTTCCTAACCAATCACAAATGCCGCCCAATTAAGCATATCCTGTCTAGATGAAATTTCATAGAACATGAAAACCTGACAACATTGTCCATTAAAGTGTGCCCTGCATGCAAGGACTTACGAGGCTTGAGACTAACAACCTGGAGCTCAGCATATTCTCTGTTGCGTACAGAGAAACATTGTGCCAAACCCTGCGCTTTCTTCCCATCCATGACGGTATGACCATTTCCTCTTTATTCATTTAGGAAATGAAAGCAGAGAAAACTCATTTTAAAAAGCTTTCTGAAGAGACTCCAGTACAAACTCAGTGACTTTGCATATTTTCACTGATTTTATGTCCACCTACACAGAAAAGTACTTTTTGTGACTCACTTGGGAGAAAAAAATAGCCTTGACCTTCGCTTTGAGTCACTTGCTTAATAGAAACTGGCTCAGGAACACAGTAAATGTGGTTAAGCCACAAGTTAATTAAGTTTGACACCATTGCTGGGATTTGGCGGGGGTGAAGACAGAATTATAAAGTTAGTACTTTGACACCAGGGAGATTTCATTCTGTTAAAAAAAGTATAAAAGTTATAACCTTGCATTAGGGAATTAATTTACATAGAACCATAGAAGTTTGTTTAAAGCCTTAATAATTCTTCACACCTTTCTGAACTTTTGCACATGTTCTCTCCTTTCTCCTAATTTTTGCATTAAAGCCAACTAGTAGAAAATGCGCACACACACAGAGCAATGCACTAAAAGAAAGGATGAGTCCCCACAGCTTGACTGCCTCATGCAAAAATAGGTCTCTCAAACTGGAAAACAGCATACATCATTGGTACAGTAAAGCAAAAAAAAAAAATGAAAGGTATGTTAAACCAAGAAACCATAGCTTTAAAATGCAAGAAAGAACTATTGGAATTTGCAGATAAGGTTAGTAGATCCACCCTAGCACGCGGGATGAGAATGGTATGTTAAACATGTTGTACATCGGATGAGAAATAATCTTTTAAGAACTGGGCCTCCACAGTATACAAGATTGAAATATGCCTCCATAAAGCTGTATGTCTATATAAAAATGTAGCCCTATCCTGTGCTAGGGTTGGATTGAACCTTGTCTTACATGAGTAGAGACAGAGGGGCAGCACAGTTAGCTGGACTGTTCGGGACATGTCATAGCTTCCAAAGGACACTTGGCACGCTCAGCTTTGCCACCCAGATGGTGAAAGTGGCCTTCATCCATGAGCACTGCTGGTGAGGGCTATCCACGATCAGAATCATTTTCTGACCACTCATCTCTCATTATTTAAATTCAAGACACTGTGTCAGCAACATGCAGGGATTTTCAAGGCAGAGTTCACAGAATGATACAAAGAGTGTGGTGACAATGACCACGTTTAGGTGTGAAATGTTTTGTTGTTAGTGGGTGCCAAGCTGGCACTAAATTCAGGCAACTCAATGGCAGACCGAGGAAAACATGGCTCATTCCTATACCATCTTCATGACCATTGGAAACTGAGCCTAATGTTGTGATCACGGCGTCTATTGAGTGTCTTCCTACCCGAGCGGCATGTCTTCTGGCACCCTATCAGACACCATGCTGCTATGACTCACTGAGCTTTAACTTTCAGACTAGATCACAAGACCTTGGTCTTTTTCATAGTATTTTTACCCCCTTAATGGAAATTCCAGCACATTTCATTGTGTTCACGGGGAGCCTGCACATAGAATAAGAGGTGGTCATTCAAACCGAAAGGATAGGACACTGGGTGCTTTCATATGAGAAGAGTTGTGGCTCAGGGTTGTAGCTTTTCACCATACCTGTGTGTGACTGTGAGCCAACTGTTGGCGAGGCTGGCTATATAAAAGCTGCATTATATAATGAACACATGACAAAGGGATTGGAGGAAGATAAAAACGTATAGCTTTTACTATGCATTATGTCTTCATATAAAGGAAACTAAAATGCTCACAACTAGAGCAGCAAGCAATAGCCTGGTATTGGGGGAAGAGGGTGACATTGTTTTACTTTTGCTTGGATCCATAGCAGGTGCTGTGGAAGCAATAGTCAAGAAATCAAATGAAGTACCGGATGGGGCAAACCTCATGCAAACAAGCTCTTGAAAGTGTTAGCAAGCAAAGATGTCACTTTGAAGACTGTCATGTGCATGACCCAACCCCTGATATTTTCAATCACTCCATGTGGACACAAAAGCTGAGCAAGGCATAGGAAAGCTCACGAAGGGTTTATGTCTTTGAATTATGGCATTGGTGACGATTATTATACATGCCATGAACTTCCAGAAGAATGGTCAAATCTGTGTTAGAAGACAACCAGCCAGATTGCTTCTTAGAAGCAATGATGGTCAGATTTTTTATTTCATACTTGCAGCATATCAGGAGGGACCGATCCCTGGAAAAAGACATCAGACTTGATAAAAAGTAGTGAGTCAGGAAAAAGAGGAAGCCTCTTATTGAGATGTGGGCTGATAAGTAGATTTCAGCAATAGGCTCAAGTGTAGTCATGATGGCGAAAATGAGGATAGCGCCAAGCAGTTTTTTCTTATTCTGCTCTGCATGGTTCCTGCGAGTTGGCATCAACTCACAGATACTTAGCAAGTCCTCTTCTATAGCTCAAAGGTTTATTTTTAATGAATCATTTTTGTTATTATAGCAAAAGTATTCTTGGGGTCCAATAATCTTGAGTCTTGTATTTTGGAATCCACTTGCAAAATTCAATTATGAATGTTTATTTTAATGTGTGCTACCACTCCTCAAAATCTCATTAAGTGTATATTATTAACTCAATTTATGCATTTGGTAAATAAAATTATACACATTGCTCAAAGCGTGGTCTGGGAATCAGTGACATTGCCACCATCTGGGCACTTACTAGATTTGCAGAATCTCAAATCTACTTCAGATCTGACCAATTAGAATCTTTAAGAAGAAGGCTGATGGTGCCCGGCTATTGAGAGATATAGTGTCCGGGGACTTAAATGCTTGAAAGAAAACAAGCGGCTATCTAGCCCAGAAGCAACAAAGCCCACAAGGAAGCAGCACACCAACATGTGTGATCATGAAGGGCAGAGGGGACCAGGTCTCAAACAACAAATTTGGGGGGGGGGAAATCACATCACCATGAATGATAAGGAGTGTGGATGAGGACCCAATGCCTATCTGTAGACAGCTGGACATCCCTTCCAGAGAGGTAGTGGGGAGAAGAGTCACTCAGGGTTCAGTGTAGCAACAATGAAATTCAAAACCTTCCTCTAGTTCTTGAACGCTTCCTCCCCTCCCAATTATCATGACCCCAGTTAGACCAGAGCATGTACAGTGGTGCAGTAGGGATCTGGAAACACAGAGAATCTAGGATGAATGAACTCCTCAGGACCAGCGGTGGGAGTGGCAACACCAGGAGGGAAGGGGGTGTAGAAAGGGAGAACTGATCTTGGGGATCTATGTGTAATCTCCTCTCTGGGAGATGGGCAATGGGAAGGTGGGTGAGGGGAGATGCTGGGCAGTGTAAGATAAGATAAAATAATTATTTATAAACTATTAAGGGTGTAGGGGGAAGGGGTGAGCAGGGAGGGTGGGGGAGGGGAAAAAGGAAACCAAGCTGATTCCAGGAACCCAAGTGGAAGGTGAATTTTGAGAACGAGGAGGGCAATGAATGTATAAGGGTGCTTTACTGAATTGATGTATGTATGGATTGTGATAAGAGTTGTATGAGCCCCAATAAAAAGATTTATTTAAAAAAAGATTCCTGGTGATCTGTCCATGCACAATACTATTTGTACTTGTCTGATCTAAGATCAAACCTCTCTTTGGTGAGAAACCAGTGATCATTCCTCCCCACCTCAGATTTTATTGAAAATGAAAAGTTGTACCTTGTGATTTGAAATTTAAGAATCCAGTACTCAAAATGGAATTGGTCAGGTGAATTAAAATTGTGACAAGAATTTTAACACCCCAGATGTCGCTCTGAGTAAAAAATGTTTCATCTAAAAGGCATCAAGGTAAAATGTCTATTCTAAAAACATGATTTCAATTCAAAATTCTTAATTGTTTCATAGAAACTTAACCTGTTGCCATCAACTCAACTACGATGGGTGGTTATGCTTTGGGCGTGCTCCATAGGGTTTCAATGGCTGAATTATTTGGAAGTGAATCACCAGACCTTTGTATCAAGGCATTTCTGGGAAGAGTTGGGAGTTTACAACTTTGAGGGAAGAGCTAAGCATGCTAATGATTAGCATCACTCAGAGAAGCTCAATGAACTTTGCTAGCATTGGATGCTCTAGAGTCAGTTCACTCTCAGGAACAAATGTCTTAGGCTGGGTTCTCCAGAGAAACAAATCCAGTAAAGCTTATCCATACAAAAATTTGATAACAAATAGAACTAAAAGATATGGAATATTTCCATAAATGTTTTGAAGTTCCTGGGGTGGGGCTTTGGGGGGCTGGAGACCGAGAGACAGATTTATAATAGGAAAATGATTCACATCATTGTAGAGGCTGGCAAATCCCAAGTCAAGTCTTGGGGTTGGTCAAATGGCTGCACTTCTCCTGATTTACATGTCTGCAGTGATTGGCAAACCCAATATCAGCAAGTAAGATGGCAGGCTGTTGGCTCAGATCCAAACACTCAGGGTTCTGATGATAAATAGCCAGACGCAGTATCCAGAATGAGTTAATGTGACAGAGCTCTTTGCCAGACAGCAAAGTAAATTAGATGCAGGCCACTCCCCTGAGGAACCTCCTTTCAACTGATTGGCAGCTCTCAGCAGATCTCATCATAGAGGTTATTACATGATATCAACTCTTGTTATGGTAGATGACGATATCATTACAGAATTGCCAGACAACCTCCTAACGGCCAAACTACCGAGAATCACCGTCTAGCCAAGTTGACACACAATTTTAACCATCACAATCAGTAATTGCTTCAAATCTTCCTCACCCGTAGTGAGCAAGTTAGTATATCTGGATATCCCAGTTTGTTAATGGATCTTCCTCTCATCTCGATATCATGTTTTTTTCATATAAATCAGCTTCTCACATTTTTGATCATCATAATGATGAAGTAAATGTAATGAGAGAATATGCTTCCGATGCACACTCAATTTTTAAGTCAAGCTGTAAAAATAAAAAGGATTACTACCTAACATGGAAGGATGATTAAAGCAGCATAGGATGATTCATAGGGATGAGAAGATATATGATGTAATTGCACTTAGAGTCTGAATCTGCAACTTGGGAGCAGGCTCACTGGATCAGGTGCTAGGATTATAAGGCAAAGGCTTGGCGACCTTTCAGTTTATGCGTGGTAA
This sequence comes from Tenrec ecaudatus, assembly GCF_050624435.1. NCBI lineage: Eukaryota > Metazoa > Chordata > Mammalia > Afrosoricida > Tenrecidae > Tenrec > Tenrec ecaudatus. The sequence continues at coordinate 14,280,741 of NC_134538.1, forward strand.
CAGAGCTGAGTCATGAGGCTTGGAAACAGCTGTTTCTCTTTACCACCTAAGGTGAGGCACAAATCTATTGTGATCCAGCGTATTTGGGATTTCAACAACTGGATACAATTTTCCAGTCTGCATAGCTGGAGGGGAAGCAGAAAAGGAATGATGCCACCCCTCTTGGCCTAAACTACTCACAAAACTCTCTGCCATCGAGGAGATTCTGACCCCTAGAGACCCTACAGGAGAGGGTTTTATAAGGCTGCCCCTATGGGTTTCTGAGACTATAGAAAACTCTCGTCTCAGGGAATTCATGACACAACATTGAGCTCGTTGATCTGTTCTTCCACTTGCATTTCAGGGTGCCTCTGACTTCCACTTCCAGCCTGACCTTGGGCCCAGGAACCCCGGATGAGCCACTCATCCCATTTACACTCTTTCTGCAACTGTGTCAGTTGTGATTATCTAGTTGGGCCCTCCAACCTCCTTTATGACACAGGAAAAAAATGGCAACTAAGAAGGATTGGGTAATGTGTCTAAAGTCATAACATAGCTAAGCATCACGGCTGGACCCTGAATTCAAGTGTATATGATACTAATTTGGTTGAAGCCCATTACTTCATCTCATGACTCGCTGACTAGAAACATTTACAATCCATGAACTTGTTCAATTATGAAGCATTTTATACTAAAATGTTTTAATTCTATACAGTTTCCAACTGCCACAGACAATACCCAGTTCTACTCTTTATACTTTCCCTCGTTCGTGGTTTATGAATATCTACCCCAATGGATGCCAGCCATTGGTTTAAATTTGCACCTGCTGTATCATATTTTCCTTTTCTGGATATCATATACATCCTTTAGATATGGCCAAGCTTAGAAAATCATATATACTATTACCTAGAAGTAAGACAAAGTAAATAAAACATAACAATTCCTCAGAGAATATTATGGGTACTTACACTTTCCATTATTTCTCTCTAGCATTGCTCCATACACATATTCCATTGTAATCATGTAGTCTCTATATGGCTTAGGATGAATTTGTTAGGCTGCTATTGCTCAGGTTTGAAATAACCTTAAATATGATGGTCAGCAATGTCACGCTATGAAAAAGGCAATTAAAAACACAATCCATTTTCCCCCTTTTTCCTCAAGATAAGGCAATTTTGGTTTTGTTTCCCCCTTCAGCTCCGTTGTACAGAGGTTGGATATACTTAGCTACACTGTAGTAACAATTAGTTCTACTATCTCAATGACTTGAAATAACTAAGGCTACTTTTTTCTCTAGTTGGTTCCCTGTCCAACACGGTTTGTCAGAATTCTACTTTTAGGAGACACTGGATTAATACAGTACGTCATAACACCAGCGTGGCGAAGGGTTCCTTCGGCAATGAGATCCTACATGTAGAAGTAGCCTACCTCCCTTTGCTTACAACTCATTGACTAGAACTTTATATGACCCTACCTACTCACAAGGGTGCTGTGTGCCTGGGAGACCTCTCCCTCTCCTATTTGGCATTTTGTATTCCTCTCCCAAAGGACTTTTCCTAAGTTCGCTGATATTAATTTTTGCCTCAACCTCCAAATAAGTCATTGTGGTACCATTGAACAAAATTCTGAGATAAAAGCAATTTAACCCGAGAATACTGATGGCCTACATCTTTATTAGACAAAGACTATTAAGAATCAATCATGTTATAACAAAAACCTATATTTATAATACATTTTCTTTTTGTGATATTCAGTAACTATGGTCTTATTTAATTATCCACATTGGTGTAACGTCGGTGTGTAGTGATTCTTTATAGAGGGTGATTATTTTTATCTAGTACATCGTAAAGTATCTGAAATAATCATTTTTAAGCAGAAATTAAAGAGTGCTACCCATTTAACCAAGAACAAAAGCATCGTTTTAAAATGCTAGCAAGCTATTTCACTCATTTTATGTAATTGGATTTAAGATATTCATTTTGTCACCTGTTTTTCTGGACATGGTGGTCTAACATATTTGGAACATGGCTGTGGCGTTTCCATCGGATTCGCTTGATCGAGTTTTCTCTTAATTTTGTCCTGCATAGTGAGCCCCCTTAAAATAACATGCAATGTTACAAAAGAGAGAAAAAGGACTTGTTTCTATTTTTTTCCTACTATAAATCTCAATGTACAATCTCTCCTCCTTTTCTTGAACCGCATCACTTTATTATTGGGGGAAGACAAAGTATTATGAACCAAAAAGCCCTAATTCATACAGATAATGTACCCAACTTTGAGCAATCCTGGGACACGTACATATTGTCTGTTATTTTAAAATCCTTTTGGACCTCTTAGCACAAGGCTCTATTCTCAACCTGCTTAATGCGAAGCCAGCCTACACTTAGCCAGATTTAGGGCAAATAATGTCAGCATGATAACCGTATAAAACTATATGGAGACACATAATTCGGTCTTATCCAAGCAATTGGTAGAGCCTGGTGGTGCAGAAATTCCGAGAGCCCCTTCTGGTAATACATAGGCAGCTGGAGAAGCGACCGGCAACTGCTCACTGGTTCCATCAGGGCCAGTCCTCTCTGAAGTTGTCTGCAAAGTCATTATATGAAGCTCACCATAGGAACACAGGGAGAGTTCTTTGCTGCAAGGACATGCACAGCTGTGATGTCACAGGCTCCGGGACAATAATACAATGTGGCTAGTGTGGTGTCAACTACACCTTGGGTCTTTTGTCTTCTTTCCCCCTCCTCCTGGAATGGTGTATCCTTGTGTGAATCGCCTCATTAGGGAAAGAGACTGAAAATTGGGGTCAGGGTATTTAAACCTGACCTGTGCAGAGGCCAGACAAGGCCGAGGCCCACTGAGGTTTCACTTCAGAGACCCAGACCACCCCTGAGGTGACACCAATTCAAGCTTCATTTTATAAAGGCCTTATTAATTATTGTCCTTATAAGAAGGAGAAGAAGCCTTATAAAGAAATGTGTCATTCTTCGAGTAGGAGTGGGCAGACCAAAAAAGGGAAGAGAGAGAGAGGGGGAGAGGGAGAGAGAAAGAAACATAAGATCAAAAGGGAGCTTTTTTTCCCTTTTGCTTTTCATGCCTCCAAACCTCAAAGGAGGTCGAGGAACAATCAGGCTTAGGGGTCTCGTGTGCTTGCTGGAAATTAGACTCAGCTGATGGGCTGAAAGGGATTGAATGGCAGGGTTCAGGACTCTTCTCCTGAGCCGCAGACAACAGGCTTTTCCAAAGCAGCCGGGCAGCAGACACCGTTGAAATCATTTCAAATGGAGACACACAGCGAGGATTCATTAATTCACTGGCCTCGACAATTACGGGAACATAGAATGTCTCTATAAACACTTTGATAAAAACTGTTATCTCAGACCTTCATTTTCCCTATTTTATTAGAGATTTTTTAATGCCATGTCGCAAAGGCAGCTTTTATTTCTCCAATTACTAAATTATAAACGTCTTTGCTGAAAATCACCCACCCTCAAATAATTGAATATTTCGTTTTTTAACATTTGGCTGCAAAAATCCTTGAAGTGGGGTGGGGGTGGGGGTGGGGATACAAATGATCCATTGTCCAATCTATAAAACTCAAGTTGTCATTTGCCTTAAGTGTAGCAAACTCACTCTCTGGTTTGATTATTCTTTCCTAGCCCATATTCCCTTTCAGGTTTGTCGCTTATCAACCTAATTTGTGAAGGGTGGGTGGAGAAAGTGAAATTTCACAGCTAACCTGAGGGGAGGAAAGTGCAGAAATCTGGCAGGGAGTTTAGGTCATTATAATTCGGACCTCATCTTTAATAATCAATAGAGACATATAAGAATACGCCTAAAATCCATTGACTTCGGAGCTAGGTGGAGGAGTAGAAACCTTATAGGAAAGTTCTGGGGCACACGCAAGTGCAGGACGAATGAATGAAGCTGGGAGTGAAGGACCCCACTTCCTAAGTGCAAGCCGCTCAAAATCATCGCGATGAGTTTGGTCACTAACCCCAGGCGTGGCAACGTGCAAGAGAGGACTGTCAACTAACCTTTCAAGCGCACGAGGCCGGCTTTGAAACACAAGGGGAGCGCTTGTGCGACCGGAGCTCCGTGTGGCGTTTTCACCTGCAACGCCTGGCGAGGCTTTGCTCAGAGGCAGTGCTTGCTGACCTGTCACAGGGCACCAGTAGGGGACAATGTCTCTCTGCGTGTGGTGTGGTCACATTGGGATGGGCAGCACAGCAAGGGCTCACTACTTACCCACTGCCAACTCCTTTCAACCTGGAACCAGGAACCACTGCGTGTGGGCAACCCCAGCAAGCGCGCGTGGGCTTTCGGTGATTATTGATGACGAAGTAATGATAAGAAATATGGCTGTGCTCCGAGTATCTTCCGTCTGCATGCAGCGGGGCCCTGGCTGCAGTGTGAGCTTTGACCTTTGCCATATTGGGAAGCCGAGGGCTCAGAAAGCATCCAGGCTGACCTGGCAACAGAACCCAAAGCGCGTGATTTATGCACCCCCTTTGGGGGAGAAGGGCTCTCTTTCAACCAAAAGAAAACTGGCGCGTGCTTTGGGGACGTCTCCTTCGGCCCTGTGCACCCTGTGGCGGAAAGAGAGTGAAGTGGGTGTGGCTACACAAATAACAAAATTTTTAAATGTGGTTTCCAAGAGAACGAATTCCTGGGCACCCCAGCCCTCAGGGTCTAGAGACAAACTTTCATCCGAAACATGCAGAGTGGATTAGAGTAATTCTGGGTTTTCAACCCTGGGATGTGGAACTTTTGTGGTGTATATTTAAAATCATCCTCTTGACTTTCTGTACTAGGACAGGAGTGTGCACGTCTGCAAGCATGACTGTGGAGCTGTTGGCACGTTCACCTGTGACCCCAACGCCCTTCCCGGGCAGTCACTGTGAATCAGAGCCACCCCATTGGGCGGAGCAGAACTGCTCCATAGCCTTTCCAGGCTGCACCATGATGGAGGCAAGCCACACCTTTCTTCCGCAGAAGCTGAGGGTGGGTTTTAACCGCTGACCATTGGGGCGGCAGTCCGTCTATGGTCCCCCACGGCGCCACCAAGGCTGCGCCCAGCTGTTTGGTCCTTCAGAAACGTTGTGCACTGTCAACTACAGCAATAAACACCGGTCTCCGTGGTTTTGCCTTGTGGAATTTCTTTTCTTTTTCCTTTTTTTTTTGCAGCTTGCACACTGATGGCATTTCCTTTAGAGCAACGATGTCACTGAGGGGATGTAGGGATTCATGTCCCCACCAAACGTCAATGTCTGAGGGGTGATACCGAAATGAGGGACTCTAAAATGTTTGTGTGCTTTGTCAGGAATTGATCATATCTTAGTTTTAAAAATCCCATTGTTACAAAACATGATTCATGAACCCAGTTCATATGCATTCATATGCCAATCAGGCAGAATGTCTGTGCTTTTGTTTTACTTATAAATGTACACCAGTCAGAACTGTCCTGACTTCCTGAGCAAAATGATACTTCATATCTCCGAGCTTTGCTTGCATTTGTTACAAGCATGTGCAATTGTGTTTATTACTGCTGATATTTCTATCGCCAATCATTTGGTCAAATATACCGGCATTTTCACTACAAGATGTGGTGATTAGCATTTGCGAACCCAGATCCATAGCTTTTTTTTTTTTTGAGAATGAAGTAGTAATTAAAGAAAATGAATGAAGAAAAAGCAGAAAAGTTTCCTCTCAGTTACAAATAATGATGTAACTAATAATGTTCTTCCAAGAATAAAGAAAAATGTATGTTGTTACTACCCAGCTAATGCAAGAGATATTATATTTAGGTAATTTACAACCACAGCGTCACCTTTTACAAGATTAAAATTGATAGGACAGAGTGCAAAGGGGTCTGCAGGTTCTAGCATTGGAGGAGGTCCGTGGGTTGTGAGGTGATGAGAGGAGAGAGCAGGTGACAAAAATGAGCTGCTGAACTGGGGTGGGGACCAATCGGACTCCAAACCAATCTTTCCTCTGCTACAGAGACTGTGTGGTACTCCCACGTTCGGGTCCTCCATATCCCTGCACGTGGTTGAGAGGGATGCCGTCCTGGCCTTCCTGGCTCCCTGAAAGAAGGAGGGTCATGATCATTTTCTGAAGGCCAACTGCTTGCTGATTTGCTTTCTAATCAAACCCCTGCCTTCCTCGGAAACCAAGCCGTGGGATTCAAGAGCATGCAGCTCACAGAGCTGGAAATAAATGCTCCACCAACCAGGCTTTGAGCAACTCATTTTCCTTCAGGGGTAGCTTCTTCCCACTTCACTCATTACCTAGCTCCTTCGTTTCTCCACTTCGTCATCCATCTTTTCCCTCAAAAATAATGCCTTGCAAAAGCGCTGAGTTTATACACTGGGCTGCATAGCTCCAGAGACTACAGTGAATACTACACCTACTTTTATAAGTAGCAAAATCTTAAACCAAATGAAGCATAATTTTTCTTTGTGGCCCAGATTCAACCCAAATAACCCAATTCAACCCAGATTCAACCCCAAATAATCCTGTAACGTAGACTGTGACTAAGCTTATCGAAATATATTAATTGTCTAAGATGGGTAGGTAAACACACATTCTATTTGCTGATGTGGTGAAAGCATTAGACCTATTGGATAAAATTTGCAGAGACTAACACTAAATCAAGTTGTGAGAGTTCAAGATTTCACTAAATTTATTCTAATTCATGTGCTGGATAATTGCTGTCTTTATGGGGTTTTTGTTGTTGTTGCTTTTGTTTCATCTTATTACAGTTGAATTTTAAATTTTAAAAGAAAAAAAGGCAGTTCTGTTGGGAATATAAATATCTTCTCTTAAATCTTGCTGAATGCATTTTATTTCTCAAAATTATATTCTAAATTCCCCATTTGTTAATTTCTGTAAATGTCCTCAAAATTCACATTTAAACTACATACATTCTTCCTTTTGTTTAGTGCCAATTAAATTTTGAGTCAGCCTTAGGCAGTCTCTTAGCTTCCCCCTTTCCAGTGAGTTCTCCTTCTAAGAGCGGGGCTCTGAGACGACAGGTCGCTGTCTCACTGTGTGACATGTAAGTTCTTCTCTGGTAACTGAAATATTAATGGCCAGCGTCAGGCAGCACATTACCAGAAGAAGCCCTAACTCGGAGATTTGAATTAGCTTCCTCACTCCTGTCTCCTAACAAGCTTGGCAAGCGTTGATATTCCGCTGAAAGAGATACATTTTAAAATCTACCAGGTAGATTGCAGCATTGAATTTCTTAAAATGCCAAGTTAAAAATTGTCAATTGTATCATCTTTTCAACAGGAGATTTAAATCATTTATTCACTTCTAATGATTTCCATGATCTGTCTTTGTTTTCTTTTTTGTGGCATTTTCTTTCTCCCCACCCTAAAGAAGACTAATGTAGTATCTTGGTTTAACAGGAGCAGAAGGAGACAGGGTCTGACTAAAGTGACAGGGAGGAAGAGGTCAGGGCGGCAAAGAGTCTGGAGTTTTTCCCATTCAGTCTCGTTATGCCCACCCCAAGGAACCTTTGAGCTATATTTAGGGAAAATGGGACATAGTTTGAAATGTTGATGGATTAATTTTGCTGTTGTCAATTCATTGTTATTTGGCTACTTCCAATGATCTCTTTGTTATGCAAAATACTGGACGGCACATTACCCTTCATGATATATGTAAGACATATTTTATTTCACCTTATCCTCCAAACTTACACTGCCTTCCAAAATCTTCCTCTACGTTATATCTCCAGAGTACAAAATCTCATTGGTTTTAACCCCATTCAAATCTTCAGATTCCATCCATTCTCTCTCCTAGCCCATCACCTATTTACCTATTTCCATCATAATAAACAGTTGTTATTTCCTTTCTGCCAGCCACCTAATCCTCTACATTTGGAAGCAGATTAATCATAAGCCTTTCTTATAGCGATTGGCTATTCTTCTCTGGCCTTGGATTTTGACTCAACATATGTGATGTATTCTGCCCATTTCTTGTGGCCAGTGGAACTATTTTGACACTATTTAGGCCACTTGCATGAATTCAGTATGCGTGCATTCAGCTTCCCCCTGGGGACCTTTAGACGTGAATCTGTCTCACTCGTGCCTTTGAGACATTGAGAGACTAGAGCACCTTAAAGCATGTACTTTTGGGTATGGATTAGAAGGCGACAAAAATCCATAAGTGCACTAAACAGGAAAGAAGCCATGACTGAGAGACTGCTGGGTCCCAGGTATTTTTTGGCTCCTTATTGATTTATTTTAGATGTTTGTGTCATCCCTGCAAGTCAGTACAATGTTATCAGATGAGAAAACTGAGTCTCAGAGAGGTGAGCTGAATGTGCTCTGATAGCAAAGAGAGTGCTCCTCCCGTTCTGATAGCAGGCCTTGGCACCACTCAACAAAGAAGGTGTAGGCCCACGATGCGCACAGCGACAGGACACCTCCCTACAAAGCGCACAGCTCCCTCACCACGGTCCTGCTTGTGATTTTCCTCCAACAGTCCCCTTTCATCTCGACTTCCATCCACTCTAAACATGCCCGCATGGCAGCGACTGGAAGACACACCGCGCCTTCCGTCAAATGGCATGAAACCCATGTAATGATTTCCTCTTGGATTCCAACAATTGCGCTGAGCTTCCGAGAGGGAGGCCACAGGCACCCAGCCCACCTGCATGGGGAAAGCGACTCTCTGCTCTCCCCGTAGAGAGGCCCCTTCTGGTAGACAAGGTAATGAAAATGCTCCAGGCTTGGGTCCGATCATCTGCAAAGGATATGTGGAAACGCTTAACATTTGGGTAAATTCTAAGAATTGATCTAGGATAAAAAAATAAATGAAGACTAATTAGAGTGTCTGCAGATACGTTAAATTCCCCAGGCAGTGGGGGGGGGGCACTTAGGAGAGAATTCCAGTCACATGATCTGTGTGTTCCAGACATTTTATGAAAGGAAACATTTTTGTAGATGATATTCAGGAATGCATGGGAGTGGAGGGAGGCATCGGCAGGGAGGGAGTTAACCGAATATGCCCCGAAGCCATCCAGAATTTTCAGCAAAGAGGGTGTTCACTCTGTTGCAAGCCCCAATTAAAAATAAAACCCCTAGCTGGGTGAGCCTGCCCCGTCCTTAGGATAAACAAGATTTGATTCACTGCAATTGCGCTGTACAAACGGTGTGGTAGAGTAATACAGTATATATGCCTCCTCTGGGCGGCACAAAAGAGGCGGCTTAATTATCATCTAGCCAGAAGGATGGGGCATAGTTAACACCTTTCTGGGTGGGCTGAAATTAATGACCCCTTCCCCCTACGATTGCCTACCTCCAAGCCCCTTTAGAAATGACTATACAACACAGTAGTTGGTATTCAGATCACAAGAGAGGGCATTTAGCCAAAGCATTTGTCTACAGGGTTTGATCTCTTTTTAATTTTATTCAGATTTACAACTGTGCTATTAAGTGAGATAACTGGATCCTGTCTGAAGTAGACCAGAGCCTTCCCTATGGCAGCCGGAATATTTGAAGTGAACATTAATTTTTGAGATTGGACTTAATGCTTTTCCCCTAAGTGTTTTTACAGGCCGCTCTCTGGTAGCCACACTGAATCACCCATTCTGTCGGGCTGTGCATACAGTCTGCCTGCTCGCTGTAGGCGCAGAGAACGGACTTTGGTGACAAAAAGACAAAACTTGCAAACTGTGTTGCAAAACTTTCAAATGTACAGACGGCCAAATGCCGAGGGCATTCTGCTTCCTCTCTGCGCAAGGAGGGGGCAGTGCCATATCTAATCATCGTGCTTGGATTTGATAGAGCATTTCTGCTTTTATATACACATATTTGTGTATGCTGTGCTGGTTAAGTGCCGTTCAGGCAGTTCTGATTCACAGTGACCCATGGATAATAGATTGAAACACCACCACGTCCAGCCCTGTCCACACAGTCCTTTGTATTTTGGAGCCCTGTTTTAGAGACAATATGTCAATCGATCTCTTTGAAGTCCTTTCTCTTTTTTACTGACCATATACTTTACCAAGCAGGATGTCTTTATCCAGCAACTGGTCCCTGTCGATAACATGTCCCAAGCACATAAGACCACATTTTTCCATCCTCACCTTTAAGGAGCCTTCTGGCCAAACTCTCCTGAAGTCCACGGTGTAGCCAATATTCTTCCCTAACACCATAAGTCAAAGGCATCAGTTCTTCTAAAGTTTTCCTAATTCATTGCCCAGATTTCATATGCTTATGAAGCTATTGGATGTACTGTGCCGTGGTACCAGGGCAGACTATGTGCACGGCACTTTAGTCTTCAAAGTGACATCTTTGATTTTGAATACTTTAAAGAGGCCTTTTGCAGGAGATTTGCCCAATTTAATGCATAGGTTGATTTCCTGACTGCTGTTTCCATGGGAATTGATTGTGGATCTGAGTAAAATGGAATACTTGAAAACGTCAATGTTTTCTTCATTTATGCTGAAGTTGATTATTGGTCTAGTTAGGAGGATTTTGAACCTTGGTGGCTAAGTGTTTACTCATTGGGCTGCGATCCACAAGGACAGCAGTTTGAAACCACCAACACCTCTGAGGGAGAAAGACAGGCCTTTCTACTCCTATAAAATGTCACCATCTCAGAAACTCACAGGGGCGGTGCTACCCTACCCTACCCTAGAGGATCACTATGCATCAGCATTGACTGGACGGTAGTGAGAGATTTTTTTTTTAAAAAAAAGAGCATATATATATTTTTTTCTCGTGGGGAATAATTCATATTTTAGTTTTTAATATTCATCAGTAAATGCTTTAATCTCTTCACTTTCAGGAAGTAAGCTTATGTGATCTGTTTATTGTAGTTTATTAATATCCTGTCTTCCTCTAATCAGAAGCTACATTTTTCACATAGCACAGCTTCTTAAATTATTTGGTTAGATGTTTCCCTAAATGTGGTTGGAAATATTTTGCCTGCTATGAATTCAATTATGTTCACTAAAGATATGCATTGCAAATCCTAATTTAAATCTTTTTTTTAATTGGTTGTTTTCCTCTGCCAATAAGGTCTCAGGTTTTGTTTGTTTGTGTTTAGAAAAAAAGAAGATTGGACAAGCAAACAGAGGAATTATTTCAAATAGGTGCTAAACCTATGGAGACCATCAAGAAATTGAAGGCCTTCCACTGGAACTGACAAAGGGAGGATGCCTTCGCCTAGGATTTACATTCTGAATCGAAACATCTAGCCTCCTACACTGGGAGGGAATAAATTCACTTACTAAAGTCATCCCTTGTGGTATTTCTGTTGCGACGACGCTGTATAACTAAGAAACCTTTCACTAATGGTATGCAAGGTGGTGACAGAATCAGATTTCTCCTTTGAACTGTGGGAATTGTGACTTTGAGAGACAAGTGTTGTAGGTAAGAGAGTGTGGCCATTTGGAAGAAGTTGAGATAAGTAAATAAAATGGAATGGTCTACGGTGGGAACTTACAGTGTTTGGCTGTGGTTGAGTCGTTTTGGAGATTCATTATAAAAAAAGACAAAAACAAATCCATTGCCATCAAGTTGATTGAGAGCATTCTCACCCTATCTAGACGAGCTGACAATACCAACCTTAGCAGGAGGAGAGAGCCTCACCTGGCTCCTGTGGAGCTGTCGGCAGGTTTGGACCACAGCCCTTCCTCGTGCCCGTCCAGTGCTTACCTGAAAGCACCACCAGGAGAGAGTCAGAGGTTTCAATTTGAAAATATTAGGAATCAAGTAGATTATTATATCAAACTGTGAGTCCTTAGCATTTGAGGTACATTAATGAGGCCATTGACACAGAGGGGATTGATTCAGGGTGAAGGAGAGAATGAAATGAAAAAGATAAGAGTATATTATGCATATAGTACGACGATAGCAAGTAGGTAGCTTTAGCAAACAGAAATATGTTTTCAAGAAGTCCACATTCAGGGCACTCCCTAAAGGAAGATTTGTCTCTGTCAGCTCTGGTGGAAGATTCTTTTCTCTCCTGGGATACTTCCTTGTGTCATGTTCACGTGACTTATGACTTCTCTTCCTCCATTTTTGCTTCTTCACTTTGCTTGTTGGTTTGTTTGTTTGTTTGTTTTATATCTCAAAGGAGATTGATTTAAGAAATGTCTTACATGATTCCTGTCTCATTAACATTATAAAGACAACCTGCTCTCAAATGGGAGTATAACCATGGGCATAGATGTTAGGATTGGACACACATGTTTTTGAGGGCTACCATTCAAATGCCACATTCCACCAACTGTTTCCCTCACCCTGAAATTCTTGTTCATGCCACATGCAAAAAATAAATAAAAATCCATCCCATCACATCATCCCTAAAGTCTTACATAAATTATAAGCTCAAATTCTCATCTTCTGTATCACATAAATGAACGATGATGAGGGCAAAGAATGTACAGATGTGCTTTGTACAATTGATTTATGTATGGATTGTGATAAGAATTGTATGAGTCCCTAATAAAATGTGTTTTTAAAGAATAATCAAAATAACCACTAAGATTACATTAAATCATAATTGACAACAACTACAAAAAATAAATTAATAAATGACCGATAGGTAAGACATTAGACATGGTGTCTTTAGGCAAAAATCCTTTTCTTTTGAAAACCTGTAATATCTAAGTACTGGTCATCTGCTTTCAAAACACAGTGGTAGAATAGGTGTAGGCACATATTTCCACCAGAGTTAGGAGAAAATGGAGGAAAAAGTTGGGATAATAAGCGAGTCCAAAGCCAGTGGAAGAATTTACATTTACTATCAGTGCTTGGTTTTCCACGAAAATCAAAAAGGAAGGTCGCACTTAGCACATGTTAACTGAATGAAAAAATAAGAAATTCAAGCCTCTAATTGCAACATATAAAGATTCCACGGCTATTGGCCAGGGCAGTGTTTCCTTCTGTTGTGCATAGGTTGCTATGAATCAGAGCTGACTAAATAGCATGAAGCTACAATGGGCCAAATATTGAATAAGGCAGGAGCTTAAAAAGAAGATGGAAAAACTGCAAAGAATTGCTGTATCAAAAAGAACTCGTCAACACTCAACCATTTCAAGAGGTAGTACATGAGCAAAAACCACTGGTGCTGAAGGAAGAAATCCAAGCTGCACCCAAGGCATTAGACAAAAACAAGGTCTCAGGAATTCAGGGGAATACTCATCGAAATGTTTTTACAAGCGGATGAAGCATTGGAAAGCACCCACTTGTCTTTGTGGGACATTGGGAAGATAGCTACATGGGCAACTGACTAGAAAACATTGATGTTTGATTCCATTCCGATGAAGGTATGACTCATAACAAACTATGGATATCCTTGAGAAGAAAGGGACTTCCAGAACAGGGAATTACACTCATGAGGAAACGTGTGCAAACTGAAAAGGGGAATCCTGCATGGTTTAAAATTTTTTTATAATGCACAAAAAGCTTGAAGTTAAAAAAAAAAAAGGTGATTTTAAAAACTTGCATGGAGTCCCCATTGCCTGTGAATAAAGTTAGCTTGCTGACAAAAAAAAAAAAAAATTAGGAAAGGTATGAGTCAGAGTGGTACTTCTCCCAATCCTTATTCAATCTGAAGGCTGAGCCAATAATCAGAGATGCCAGTTTATATGAAGAAGAATGTGGTATCAGGATTTGAAGAAGGCTTATTAACAACCTGTGATATGCAGATGATACAACTTTTTTTCTAAAAGGCCAGAGAATTTGAAGAATTTGCTAATGAAGATCAAGGATTGCAGCCTTCGGTGTGGATTACAACTCAGTTCCAGAAGAACCAAATCCTCACACTGGACCAATAGATAACGACATGATAAAGTTCTAAAAGTTTGAAGCTGCCAAGGGTTTTTGTCTTGCTTGGGTCTACAACCAAAGTTCATGGAAGCAGCAGTCAAGAGCTCAAAAGACACACTGCACTGAATAAACCTGGTGCACAAGATCTCTTTAAACTGTAGCAGAGCAGCCACGTCACATTGAGGATTAAGATGCACCAGACCCAAGCCATGGTACTTTTAATTGGCTTACATGCATGTGAAAGTTGGACACTGAATAACGAAGACTGAAGAATTGCTGCATTTGGACTCTGGTGCTGGTGAATATTGACAGTACTAGGCACTGCCCAAAGAACCAACACATCTGTCTTGAAAGCGCAGCCAGAGGGATGAACCACAAAAATGTGGGTGAGGGGAGACAGTGGATGGAGTAAGATATGAAAATAATTATAATTTAAAATTTATCCAGAGTTCACAGAGGTGGGACAGTGGGGGAGGAAGGGGAAAGAAAGAGTTGATACCAAGGGCTCAAATGGAAAGAAAATGGTTTGAAAATAATGAAGGCAACACATGCACAAATGTAACTTATACAATTGACATATGGGTTGTTTTAAGAACTGTAAGAGCCACCAATAAAGTGATTAAAAAAAAGAGCAGAGCCAGGGTGCTCCTTAGAGGCGAGAATGGGGAGACTTGATCTTGTTGTGTACTTTGGACATGTTGCAGGAAAGGCCAGGCTCTGAGCAAGGCCATCGTGATTAATAAAGCAGAGGGACAACAACAACAGAAAGAGAAGGTCCGTGACAAGATGGATTGACTTTGTGTCTGCGGCAATGGGCTCAACATGAAACCCATTGTGAGGTTGGTGCAGGACTGGACGGGGTTTCATTCTATTGTGCATGAGGAAGCTGTGAGTCACAAACATCGCGAGCAACAATAACGTCATGGTTTGAAAATAATATTCTGTTTTCTGATAACTCTGGGCCAGGGTCCTATCCTCCACTGTGGGTGCTATTCACCCTCTAGACTCAGGGTGAAAGCCCCTCTGTTTTGGACTTCAGTATTACCTACTTTGTACACCCACTGAGGCAGCAACTCTGCTCTATCAACTTTGGAAGGCTCCATTTAAAAAAAACATTTCATTGGGGTCTCATACAACTCTTATCACAATTCATACATACATCAATTGTGTAAGGCACATTTGTACATACATTGCCCTCATCATTCTCAAAACATTCACTCTCTACCCAAGCCCCTGGCATCAGTTCCTCATTTTTTCCCCTACGTCCCCACTCCCCACTTCCTCATGAACTCTTGATAATTTACAAGTTATTATTTTGTCATATCTTGCACTGTCCGATGTCTCCCTTCACCCACTTTTCTGTTGTCTGCGCCCCAGGGAGAGGTTTTATGTAGATCCTTGTAATTGTTTCCCCCTTATCAACCCACCCTCCTTTCATCCTCCCAGTATTGCCACTCACATCACTGGTCCTGAAGGGATCATCCGCCCTGGATTCCCTGCGTTTCCAGTTCCTATCTGTATCATTGTACATGCTCTGGTCTAGCCATATTGTAAGGTAGATTTGTGATCATGATAGTGGGGGGAGAGGAAGCATTTAGGAACTAGAGGAAAGTTGTATGTTTCAACGCTGCTACATCACACCATGACTGGTTCATCAGCTCCACGAGACCCTTTTGTAAGGGGATGTCCAGTGGCCTACAAATGGGCTTTGGGTCTCCACTACACACTCACCCCCTCATTCACTATGATAAGATGTTTTTGCTCTGATGATGCATGATAACTGATCCCTTCGGCACCTCGTGATCACACAGTCTGGTGTGCTTCTTCCATGTGGGCTTTGTTACTTCTGAGCTAGATAGCTGCTTGTTTATCTCCAAGCCCTTAAGACCCTAGATGCTATATCTTTTGATAACTGGCAACCATCAGCTTTCTTCACCACATTTGCTTATGCACCCACTTTGTCTTCAGCAATTGTGTCAGGAAGGTCAGGCTCCATTCTTGTAGTCAAACAGAGCATCAACCCAACCCACTCATCTTTGGGTGATGACTCTATTGCCCTGGAATGTCTTAAAAGAAGTCTCACACTTGAGAACTCAGTGGGAAAGATTCAACTCTCTGAAACTTGGTGACTGGGCCCCCATCCTTTGAAATCCAAGAGGCACTGCTTCCTAGACATACTCTGGGAATATTTCTTGTGTCTATTGCTTCAACTTGGCTAGGCTAGGGTTCTGAGAAGTTTGTCAATAATCCCTCACAATGTGATCTAACACAAAATAATCAACTCCATGATGGGTTCCAACATGCTAGAATCAACTTTGTGAACAGTCAACATGGTTTGTGGAGGACTGCAGCCCTGGTAGTCAGGCCACAGCAATTGTAAAAAAGACTCTTCAGGGTGTGGTCTACTCCTCTTAAGGCAGGCTCTCAAGGACAGCTTGTCACTTCTGTTGGATCTGGATCCTTCCATATGGCCTGCTGATCCCAGGAGCCAGCAGTGGCTTGCCAATGTTGGATTAAAACCAACTTTGCATTCCACCAGCGTATGGTCTTCCTGCATCCTGATTTGCCAGTGCCCTCGGCAATGTGAGTCAGGAAAAGGCTCCAGCTTACCATCTGACTCTACGACGTGAATCAGAATGAACTTATTAACTTCTACAACTGTGTGAGCCATTTTTTTATATAAATTTCTTCTAGACAAATCCACATACAAGCTTCACTGGTTTTTCTTCTGTAGACAATCCAGCTGGACACAACCCCTTTATTTTCTTGGAGGACAACAAATGCAGGTCCTTTGGCCTCTTCCTTGCCTGTAGATGATGAGAGGCAGTATTATTTTAATCATTTGTTTTCTGCAACCTTCAGTCTAAGCTATGCGTTTTCTGCTCTGGTAGTTCATTAAAGTCATCAACCACAGGGAGATTATTTAACCGTGCCCTTAGTGAACATTCTAGAACACTTTACCTCATTTTGTTCAATATGATTTTCCAAATCATTTTCCATTCTATAATTTGTTTTTATCATAAGCAATAAGGGATTTATTATAAACAGCAAGGAGAAACAATGTGATCACTTTAAGCTCTTGTTTAGAAAGTGCCTCAGGTAAATATCCAGGTTCATCAGTTCCAAGTTTTACTGTCCCCTAAACATCGGAACAGAATTCAAACAAATTGGGCTTTTTGGGGGTCACTGCATAAAAACAACTTTCCTTCACTGTCCAATAACATATTCATAATTTTTGCTTAAAGCCCCAGCAGAAGCAAGTTTAACATTCAAATTTCTAGCAACTTACTGTTTTTGGTGCCAAGTGATGATAAAAGAGACATTTTCTGTGTCTGAAGTAGTTTATTGTGCCACCCTGGCCGATAAACACATGTGGGGTTAATTGAAGGGCAGAGGGATAAATGACTCAGTGAGCCTCACCTTTCTAGTTCTCTGGTATCTTGCTTTGTGATGGTGGGACCAGGATGCAGTTGCCTTAGCCAATTCCCTGCTTTAGCTGGCAAGGCTGACTTCCTGCAAGACATCCCTGAGGATAAGCCACATGGACCTACCCCGATGCAGCCCTGGGTGCTGGAGCAGCCATGTGGAGACCCCCGCCAGCGCCGAGATGCGTACATGTTCACTGACTCCACTTTCCTCCTGCAGTCAGCATCATGTGTCTGTTTTGTGAGATGGAGGAGGACTTTGTGGATTGGTGTTAGACATATGGGTTAAGGTTGGACTTGTGGGCTTGGGCAGCACTGGGTTGGGATGCTTTCTTGATGTGCACTTAAAAAACTCTTTCGTATACAAGAGTTTCTGTGGATTTGTTTCACTAGAATACCCAGACTAATACACTGGCTCTCCTTATTTTTTCCTGCAAAAAACCAAAATCCCCAGATCTTCCTTGGCTGTCCATAATTCGACCAACAGACTCTTCAAGGCAATCTAGTAGTTTACTATTAGGCAACTGAAAATCCTTCCCACTACCACTCATCACTCAATTCCCAAACCACACTAGCAACCGTAGTTCTTGGTAGCAAATGGCCCATTATGGAGGGTTGCCATAAGGAAGGCTGCTGACGTAGAGGGCACATGTTAGGTGCTAACCACTGGTTCAAATCCACCAGCTGATCCAGGTGAGGGTGAGGAGAATTTATGCTCCCATAGGATTTACAGGCTTGAAAGCCCCAGAAGTCCCTGTGGCCTGTTCTCTAGGGTCACTGTGGGTTGGAATGGACTTCACAGCAGTCAGTGAGTGCTGCTGGCTAGCATTTGCAGAACTTTATGTCATTGCCATGTAGGAGGCCAGAGTCTGAATTTAGGGCATCAACGTTTGGAGAAGGTTTTCTTTTTCTGTTAGCTCTGGAGGAAAGTCATTAGCTCCTCTCAGTTTCTGCTAGGCGATATTCCCTTTTTTAAAAAGAACTCTTCGATCATATGCACCTGGGGGAATACAGGCAAGCCCCAGGCTGACTAGGGAAGGGCATGATCTTCTCCCTCTGCCTCCAGGTCTGCTTGGCACTGCTCTTGAGGTCACATCCACGAGTGGAGGTCAATGTCGGAAAGGACAAAAGCAAGGAGGGAGAAGGCAGGGCTTGCACTAGTCTCAGACGGTGGACGTCAGAACCGGTTCACTCAGCAAGGTCCTAGGAGCCTTCCACCCCACAGTTTTGTAAATGCGTCTGAGCCATATTCCTATCCTGAGTCATGCTCCACTCTTTGGCGGGACCCTCACAGACTAATTCACAGTTTTTGGTTTTCTTCACAGCCTCCTCAGCAGCTTCTCCATCATCATCTCCCTTCGGATTTGATGTCTGTTCATCCCATTAGCCGATGCAGCATCAGTTGCTTAAATCTCTTCTGGGCCTGTGGCGCCCTTCAGCTGCTACCACATTGATATCTTGTGTAGTACCGCCACCCCTGTCAGGTACAATTGCCCAGGGTTGGCCTCAGTCTTGAACTTCTTGGATGGGTTGCTCACATTTTGAACTCTCTCTACAGATAGGTGTGCCCCTATGAAATATCTTCTGAAACTTTAAAATTTTCTGGACCTTTCTCTGTTCTGCTGTAAGTTTGCGGACAGCATGGGCCTCTTCATGAGCTTTCTGTCATTCTGCCAGTTGAGCTCTGCCATGGGCTTCTACCTTGGTGGGGTCTTGAATCCCTTCTGTTCCTAATTAGAAAGCCTCACTTTGGGTGATGGAGGAGGCATTGGGGCCAGTGTGGAATACCTTCTGTGCGTCTTTCCTCATTTGTCTCTGAAGCTTCCTCTGTTCCTCCTTGGTGGGCTGTACGCCCAGAGTAACTAGTGTGTCACTGGCCACTGGAGGATTGGGCTGGGCTGGATGTTCAACAAGATTTGTGATTCCAAAATCATCTTCTCTCTTGGGAATTTCCTCTGTAAGATCAAAAGCTTTGGGGGTGATGCAGAAGTCCCACCACTCCATTTCAGAAATACCCTCTTCCTTTAGTTGTTTCTTAGGGGCAATGAGGGCCAGCTTAGTTGAAGTACGAATGCCTGTTTTTCAAGCTGCCTGGGAGATTTCTGCCTAGAGTTTCTCCAGTTGAGCCCTGCTCATAATCGTAAGGCAATCTTCTCAAATGTGCCTTTGTGGTGGAATTTAAAAGTGCGTCTCTGGTATAGGGAAGGGACAATGGAGACTCAGGGATCAAAGATTGTGCTGGCCTCCATGTCTTCTGGTGGCTGTTCTTTAAGCTATTGCTTGAGCTGTTCCCACGTCACAGCATGAATATTGGCTTTCAGAAGAGGCAGCCGGTGTATCACCCCAATCTCTTTGGGTGTTGCCTCTGTAGGGAGACTCTGCTCATCTAGAATCGGGTGTAGGCTTAGTTTGAGCTTTTAACTCCAACTTTCAGGGGAGCAATGCCCATAGCATGAAAACTGGTCAGCCCACCATGTGGGCATTGCCAACCAGGCGTGGCTTCAGTGCCAGCTGGACTTGGATGCGAGCTTGCAGTTCAGCTGCTTTTCTTGCCTTCTCGGTGGCATCCTTCATGAAGGTGGCAGCTTGGGAAGGCTGAGTATTGACGCCAATTGGAAGTCACTCTGGTTGGGAGGAAGAAGGAGTCTTTGCCTGAGGGGTAGGTGGGTTGATGCAGCTCAGCTGTTTGTCCCTCTCCTCAATTTGTCCCATTGCTGCTTCCATCATCTGATTGTTCTGGAGCTTGGTCAGCATCCTAGGGCTCTCTGATGGAGGCCCAGGGATCACCTCTGGCTCTTCTACTACCTCCTCAAAACGGGGTATCTGGCACTTCTCTACTCCTTAAGATTCTTTGGAGATCTCAGAGCCATCACCAAACCCCTCCTCTAACTCCCTCTTTGTGCTCCTGTCGCTGCTAGACTTGGAATGCTCAGAGCTCTGGCCTTCTTCTACAGCTTCAAACAGTCTGTCCACAAACTGAAGAGTGGAATCACCAAGGAAAGGTTTCAGATGGTCGGTGGGTTGTCTCCGTCTTGTCCATGCCCTTCCCCACAGTTCAATGGTGCAGTGACCACTGTGGGCTCTGAGAAGCCCCATCCCCTCTCCACTGTCTGCTCGATCCATGGTCTCAGCTCATCCAGCTCCCTTTAGACAGCACCGTTTTTATTATTTTTAAGGGAGACGGATCGCTCAAAGGAAAGTCGATTCGACACCTCACAAACTTCAGCCCCGGAGACAGATCCCAAACATTACACCCTAAGTGATAGGGTTTCTTTTGTTTGACTTGTCACCTCACTCCTTCATCTCTGCTTCATTTGCTTGGTTGTTTAATCTATTTTATATCTCAAAAGAAATGGCTTAAGACCTACTCCTTAGTGCTCTTGTATCACTGACAGGAAAAAGATAACCCAGACCCAAATGGGATTATAATCACTGGCATAAACATCAGTATTTAGAACACATAATTTTTGAGGGGCACAAATCAATTTCTAAAAGATACTTCAAATGGCAGAATATCTGTACAGATGGACAAGTGTGCAAAAGTGGCCCAGAAAGTGCAGCAAAAAAGAGTCAGAGGAGAATGTGAGAGAAAAAAATCAAAAGGAAATGAGTTCCTAAGTAAGATGGGAATTACTGTGGGAAATCAAAAGCTGAAAAATGATCCCACGGATGTAAGAAACAGTGACCGTGGTCCTGAAGAACTGCTTTGTCAAATCATGTAGAAATGCTCATTCATGGATTGTACTCGGGGCAAGTGGGAGTTTAGACAGTTGAAATAAGGAATGCGTGCAACTTTTTCAAGGCATTTGGCTATAAAGGCAATAAAGAAGTGTTTGGAAGATTTCACTCTATGCTCATTATATTTACATCGATGTAAACCTGTATTACCTGATGGATTCCCTCTATGATGTCAAATTCCTTTTCATTTGACTTATGGAATTCTTCAGAAAATCATACACAACTCAACTGCCTCAGGCTGAAAATGAAACTTGTCACAGTTCCTTTTGGCCCAGACCCCCTCTTCCCTGCTGTGACCTTCAGATCAGCAAATTACATTTTTTTATTCACCCAGATCCTCAACAGATAAATTTTACTTCATTCCCACTCCACCATTTGCATAACATCTTTATTTGTATTTAAAATTCATTTCTCCAATTGGCAGCGCAAACTGCCAACTTTTGGTTAACCTCCAAGCACTTAGGTAACCACTATACCAACAAAACTCTTTGCATATAGAATGCAGAACTTTCTCTTTGCGTGTAGAATACAGAAACAAAATAATTGTTTGGGCTGTCTGTGAACCTCCTGCTTCCCTCCCCTCGGGACTATTTGTAACCCTATGTATAACAGAGTGAAACACTGTCTTGATACTTAAACTTGATACTATGTTGCAGCTCATTGTTGCAGCTACTGTGTGAATCCATCTCTTAAGGGTCTTGTTCTATTTCATTGACTGAACACTTTATCAAGCTTGCTTTCTTTTTCCAGAGACTGCTCCTCTTGATGACATTTCAGAATCATATGAGACAGAACCGCACCATTCCCATTCCTAAGGAGCATTCTAGGTGTACTTACTCAAAGAGAGATTTATTTGTTCTTTGGGATGATCACGGCACATTCAGTATTTTTTGATAGCATCATAATTAAAATGCACCTGTTCTTCAATCTTCTTTATTTATTGTCCAGCTTTCATATATATATATAATCATATATATAATCATAAATATACTCATATATATCTCTGGTGTTTGACAATACCTTGGCATGAGTCAGGCACTCCTTAGCCCTCAAAATGACATCTTTGCCCTTTAACACATTAAATAGGTCTTGTGCAGCAGATTCGCGCAATGCATATCTTTTGATTTCTTGACTAGTGCTGCAATAAGCGTTAATTGTAGATCCAAGTAAACTAAAATCCTTGACAACTTCAAACTTTTCCCTACTTATCCTGATGCTATCTACTGCTCTAGTTGTGAGGACTTTCTTTTGCCCTTTCACATGCTGAAGGCTATTTTCTTTGACCTTTATCAATAAGTGCTTTAAGCCCTCTTGACTTTGTGCCTACCACATGCTGTTAAGAAACAGTCTTCCATTCGTGATGCTGCTTTATTTTTCATTGAGTCTAGCTTCTCAGATTATTTTCTGAGCATACAGATCAAGTGACTGATGGAAAGGTACAAAAAGGATTCATATCTTTCCTGATATTAAACCAGGTAGTGTTTCCTGGTTCTTTCTGAGTGGTGAAATAGTCACTTGGTCTAGCTAGCTCATACTTAAGTGTTCTGGATTCCAGTTATTTACAGAGCTATACAAGGATGTTTTTTAAATGTCTTTGCAAATAAATAACATAAATGAATACCTTACTGTTAATCTCTGACATCAATAATTATATATATGTTTCCACATTCTATTCTGAGTTTGGCTTGAATTTCTGGTAGTTTTTTTTTAATTTGGCAATTAAAATTTGGCAAATTTAAAAATTAGCTGCTGCAAACTTTTGGTATTTCTTGATGATTTTCATGTTCTGTTGGGTCCTCTTTCTTTGAAATGGGCATATGCCTATTGGTTGGCATGGCAGTTGTCTTGGCATAGACTGATAGGTGCTCCTAGTGCTGCAGCATCTTATTGAAACACTCAGTTTGTATTCGATTCCTGGAGCCTTGTTTTACACCAATGGCTTCAGTGCAACTGCTTTCAATGTTATTGATCTTGATACCTACGACCTCTTGAAATGGTTATATGTTGACCAATTCTTTTCAGTATAATGGCTTTGTGTCTGGCATTTTCTTCTGATGTTTTCTGCATTCGTTTTGTCCATAGAATTATTCAATGTTACAACTTGAGCCTTGAATTTTTTCTTCATTTCTTTCAGGTTGATATGTGCTTTCTAAAGTTCTAATTGTTGGATATCCACCTGCAGAAGTATGAAACACGACCCATATCTCATGCCACAAACAAAAAAAACTCAAGGTGGATCAAAGACATAGATGCCAAACTCAAAGCTATCAGGATCGCCAATGAGAAAAATTGGAACGAATTCAGGAGTCCTAGTGCAGAAATGAAAGACAAAATAAATGAGTGGGACCTATTAAAAATAAAACACTTGTGAACATTGAAAGACTTCATTAAATGAGTAAGAAAAGGGCCCTTAGACTGGAAGAAGATATTTAGGAATGACATAACAGAAAAAGGACTAATTATGAAAATCTACAGTACTTTACATGCCTGCAACAAGAAAACAACCTCATAACCTTCTGAGAAGTTGGGCAAAGGACCTGACCAGGCAATTCACAAAGGATCACACTCTAATAGCTAGTAACCACATGAGGAAATAAACACATGAGGTCACTAGCCATATGGGGAATGCAAGTCAAAACAATGATGAGATACCACCCAGAATTGTAGCATTGAGAACAACAAATGTTGGAGAGAGTGTGGTGACATTTAGAATTCTTGTCTACTGCTGGTGGGCTTTTATATACCTACAGTCACGGTGGAAGGTGATATGGCAATACCTAAAACAGAAGGCAATAGAAATACCATATGACCCAGCAACACCATTCCTGGGCATATATTACCCCCCCCCCCCAAAAGAAAAAACAGACACATTCACCCCCATGTTCATTATAGCACAGTTCTCTAATAGCAAAAAGCTGCAAACAGCTTCCATTCCCATCATTCGACTACCGGATAAAAACTCTGGTGTGTACACACAATGGGATACTACACATCCCTCTAAAACAGTGATGAAACCAAGGAACACCTCAACAAGTGGTAGAATTTGGAAGACATTATTCTGAGCAAAGTTAGCCAAGAGCAAAAGGGCAGATAGTGTATGAGTCCACTGCTGTAGGAGCGTGCAGCAGACTGGGCACAAGCTCAGGCTTGTAGGGCAGCGGGTCTCCTGACTGGGGGGCCAGACAGCTTGGTAGAGAGCCTGACCGGTACCAGTGATCCACATACCATTGGCTCTAGGTATGTATTTTGCAGGTCACTTGTATTTTAGAGGGCTCTGCCATATGCTGTTGCTGTGAACTGGAAATAACTTCATGGTAGCAATTTTGAGTTGGAGTTGAGACAAATTCAACATTTTCTGGTGGCAGACAAAGGATACGGATGTAGACACAGAAAGTGTAAACAAAACACTTGTGCACTTGGAATCAGGTGTAAGTGTCACATTTGAGAAATTTATGGCATGGATAGGAATTGCTATATCTGTTATAGAAGTCGTATGAGTGAAAAGCATAAAATTATGAATTTCTCACTTACTCCCCACTACTATTTGAAGTTGACTATAATTTCCTATTATGTCAGTGGTGAGTTCTTAATATTAATACATTATATTTTGTTCGAAGCATTAACTGAACTAAGTATGATGGTTGGACCCAACAAAGCAAATCCATTCTGTACAAAACTATAAATATTATTATCTAACCGATCTAGATAGAAAAAAAATCATTAGGTGTTCTGTGGAAGGCAAATTAGTCTTATGAGGGGAAATTTCCTCCCAATACGGAAGTGCATTTGAAGTCGCAGAGGAGCAGGTCCTCCCCTGAGGTCGTAGATGGTAGGGGAGGGGCAAGGCTTCCGATGTACCTTCTGCAGTCACAAGCTTTGTCAACGAGTTTGGTTTTGAGGACCGGAGTGAAGCAGGAATGAAGTGAGCATAATGAATGAATGGATTGGGAGAGATTATTCTACAGGTGAAGAGAAGTCAGGGAGGCAGGGTAAAGGAAGGAATCAGCAGCGGCACGGCCCTCCGGGGATTCAAGAAAGTCCGTCAGAAGCAGAGTTGAGAGAAATGGTTGAGCTTTCAGTGAATTCCTTCAAGTTTATAATCTCCGTCTGAGCAAAGCATGGCACGTTACCTACCTCCCTGCCCGCCGCCCCCTCTCCCTGCCTTTCCAATAAATCATTCATTCACAGCCCTGCCCAGGTAGAAAAGAAATGGTCCCATTTTGACTTCTAACTGGTACTTCCCCATCTCAGTAAGAGGAATGAGTTTTCACTCTATAAATATCCTCCAATTGTGAGTAACGCAGTAAGAAGATGTCGACACCTGTCTGGCAAACAACAACTGTTTTATTCTTGGCATTCAGAAACTGTCACTTCTGGGTTTCCTTTGTGAGAAACAGTTCCCATAACAGCATGCGAAGCCAGACCTCTGGGGGACCTCCTGTGGCGCCCTGGAATCTTCTTTGCTTCAGAGGTAGGGAGGAGGATACCTACCATCCTGCCCAGGCTCCCTTCTTGTCACACACTTGTATCTGGAAATGGGTCAATCCCCTCAACCCACAAACAAATCTACTCTTCTCCCAGATTGCAGTAAATTGTGTGGTATTTCAAATGGAAAAGTGATATTTTTAAAACTATTAACTGATGATGAGAGGAGAAGCTTATTATAAAACAGTCTCATAGTTTGTGAAGTAGAATGTGTCTCTGGGCATTTCAAACATTGAAATAGATAAATACTTTATGCATTTCAAATGCATAATATTCATCCTTACATACTTGCATCTATGTATATTCCTTTTAAAATATCATTCATCTTAAAATATCTTCTTTGTAATTGCTCCTTAGATATATATTTCTCCTTTCATGAACCCTAAAAGCAAGCAGGTATAAAAAGATATTTAAATTTAAATGAATTACAAAATATTTTATAAAACTATGTACAAATACACTTTATCTAATAAATACACTTTGCAATTGCTCTTAGCTTTAAATGATCATATTCTGGTTATTTACATATATGACTTAATGACAATATCGTCCATTTATATTTAAAATTTGGTTAGATAAAAATGATTATCGGGGCAGAGTAATGTCTGTGTAATGTGAGGTTGTGACAGTAGGCCACGGTCTCTTCACATTATTCTATATTTCTAGACCTGCTGAAAATAGCCCAAATGATTCCATTATACAGATACTTTTCATAATAATGTTAAATTACCTTTACTTTTCCATAAGTTGCACCTAATGATTCATGTTATATTCATCTTCTTTCTGCTGCTGGTTGAAATCAGAACTGCCATGTGATTTTTAACTCTAGCTCTTCCAAATGTATCCAGCCTTTGCTTGAAAAAAGTAAACAAAGAAATTGGAGCGAAGTTTAAAGGAATTTTGTAACCAGCCAACAAAAGATGAAAAAAAAAAAGAATTCTCCACAAGAAAGCCCAGATTTGACATTCTCTAATGTATTTAAGTCAGTTAATACACTTAAGTTTTGTTCCACTATAATACAATATTATGACATTAGGAGTATAATAGAATTTTAAGAATTCTGTCTTTATAAATATACATTCCTTACCCTGGTGTGACTAGTAATTAATTAAAATGTAACTTTATCCTACTACATTGGAGGACAAAATTCTACTTAATAAAATTATGAAAAAATTTTGTTTTAATTTCCTTTTAGTAAAATATGACATTGACACGTTTGACAAATGGAATAGTTTGGTTTTCAGATACATGTTTTTGCATGGTTTGCGTCAGACTGGATTCATTCTCGGTCAGATAGTGCATTAGAAATACGGTTTCCTTCTCCGCAGTCACCTCTGGGTGTGGATGATGCCCAGCTGTCTGTCTTTGGCAATTCCAAGTGTGATCCCCCCAGTCAAGAAACTATCTTATTCGTGCGTTGCATGTTGTGACCGGATGTCATTGAGCCCATCCGGACACAGGGCTGAACGTTTTACAGGAACACACCATTAGGTCTTTTCTCCTTGGGAGTCCCTGGCGATTTGCATCACCAACCTTTCTCTTGGCACAACGTCACCACTGTGCTAAGTGAAAGCTTCTCTCCATTTCCTAGTATCTATTTCTTCATTGCTATGACCCACATTCCTGGGTGCCCAATCGAGAGGCTAGCACTTCTGAAGGTTCGTCTGGTGGTGCCATGGAATAAGAGGCCTGACAGTAGGCTTCGGGACAGATTACAGTCGGGACAGCATTATGGAGTAATGCTGTTGTCGCCCCAGGAGCCACTAAATGGGGAATCCACTCAAGATCGGCTAAATAATCACATTATATGCTAAGCAATTTATGGGACGATGTTTTAAGATGATCCAATAAACCCACACCTCATCAAGTCCCCTCTAGACTGCTGTATTATTCTTTTCTCTACACCTTATTATATAGTGTTCCTCTGACAGTGTCTCTTAGTCTGTGTCTGTCTAGCTTTTGGAAGGTTCATTTGTCCTGGGACTCCAGTCTTTGGATGTATTTTAGAAAAGCTTGATACTCATAGTTTTTCCATGGGAAAAGGATGGACATTTCTGATGTTTAGTTATGTCTCTAAACTGCTATTCTAGGGCTCCATTTTTAATATTTAACTGTTCAGTCAATTTTCGGGTTGATTTCTTTATATGGACCTTACAGTTTATTTTTTTTAAATTTATACCCTTTTACTTTAACATGCGTGATTGCACATGTCACATATTAATACAGCGATAATAACTTCTACATCTAGAATGCTTTTTGTGAAATATAGCATTGCAATTTGAAAAAGAGAATATTGTGTTTCTGGGGTCAAGTTGCCTCTGAATGATTGAATACTGGCATGATTAGCATGGTGCACTGAGGGGCATTTTTATGACTCCCCAAACAACCAAAGATCAGTGAATAAGCATAACAACCAATGTGCCTGCAGGTGCAATGGCAACTCTACTACAAACCTAAGCGATATCAGTTCAGATCCACCCAGCAGCACTGCAGAAGAAAGTCCTGAACAACGCTTCCATTAAAACTGAAAACTAGGGGACGCTTTCAGTTTGTAACTTATGTGCCTACCCTAAGGTGGACTGAATCCAACAACAATTAGTAATCATAATAATATTTTAAATTCTCTAGTAAAAGGCTTGCTCAGAGTCTCTTTCAATATTTCTATGGCTATTTTCAGAGAATTGACTCTTTGCTATCAGCTTTAAGTCACTTAAATTCCTTTAATAAACTCTGGCTGAAAACAATTAGAGATAGGAGTTCAGGTTAAGTTGCTGCCTCTGTCTTGAATCTATATTCTTGTAGCCTTAGGTTCCATGCTTGACCTCTAAGGACTACTTTTTCCCCTGAGTCTGCACTAGTGCTTTTTGTCAGTTTACTGCATTCAGCATTTTGTCTTACGACCATCTCCACTTCCTGGAGACATCTGCCTTAACTATGCATCTACAGGGGATATTCTGCCTCCAGTATATTTTGCTTCTGTTTTTCATTTGTTCCACTTGGTTTGCCCAAATTTACACTGGATGGTATTATTGAATAGAAATTTGTTCTTCATATAGGCCACAAAAAAAAAAAACGTGGCTCTTATTTGAACTAAACTGGTGGCTTTAGTGATTCTTCTTCAAATACGTTTATGCACGTAGAGTTAGATAGAGTAAAGGCACTGTTGAGTTTATTGAGTGTATAACAAAACAAGCCTTGTGTAATTTTCATGACTGTTAATATGTGTGAACCGGTCTCATGTAAGGTTTCCATCACCCTTACTGTCCCTCCTTTCCACCAAACATGTCTTCCCTGCGAATGATCGCTCATGCTGATGTGTCTAAAGTAAGTGAGAAATAAAATGTTCTATTGTGATTCATAAGGTTTCTATTGACTAATTACCAGTAGATCCCCAGTTCTTTTTTCTTCATCTGTCTTGATCTGGAAGCTCTACTGAAACTTGTTGACTTTGGCTGCCTCTTGTCATATTTGAAATACCAGTGGCATCGCTTCTGGTATCACAATGACTCACCAGTTGCCACAATACAAGCTGACAGGTGGTAATGTTTCCCCCTACCTGAGTCTGAAGTAAACCTATGAAATCTACTAATGATGAATTCTTCAATTCTGAAACTTTATCACTTGTCTTCTTAATAAGCAACTTTAAAGTTCACCTTGTAGAACATAATGTTCTTGCTGACAATTTTTTTTAAGTTTAGCACTTATTTATATTTCACGTCTTTGTTACTGCCTCTTATGAGGGTGAGTCACAAAGTACTGCTACCAGTTGAAAAATACACAGAAGGATTTATTCCAAATAAAACATATATACGGATGTTGCTGTGATCAGAGAGCGGTTGCAGACATGTTCTCTACACAAATGTCATAATTTGTCTTTCTTATTAGGGGGCTTCCAAAAAAAAGATCTAATTATAATAGTGGCTTGTAAACAGATGTGTTGGGCCAGTTAAATTCAAATCAGAGTTGAACTCCAATGTTTATGGTGATTCCTTCAGGATCTCCAAATGGGTAATCTTGATATATCTTACTGAGGGACACAGACCACTAATCAGGGCTTATTATTGAAAAGTTTAAGAAAATTAAAAAAAAACTGTAATGGTGAGAAAAAGGCCAGGAAAATTGAGCTATACAAGTCAAAATTCACATATTGTGTTTTGTAGCCAGCCTAGACTTGGATGCTTTCCTTTTCTCAGCAGTGTGTTAAATCCTATAAACATTGAGTAAATGAATGACATTAGCAATAACTCCTTTATCTGCCAGGAAGATTACTGATACTGTTCTCCAACATAAAATGACAATGATGTCTCCTGGGTGAACCAGAAACCTATATAAACCATAGGTATATGAATAGAATTAGGGCTCACACTTAACACTAGCCCCTAAGAACAATTAACTCTAATGAGTTTGCCCTGCTCGATGCTCACCCTCATGAAGAGATCACTAAAGACATGGGTGCTACAGCAAGATGTGGGGAAGAAATTAGGTAGTGCCTGTCTGTCAGAAAGAGGTTTGTCTCTCAAACAAGCAGCTATCTAAGTGAGATGCCAACTAAGTTCTCATGGAAGAAGCACATTAGACTGCGTGATTCAAGGATTATAAATAATATTACCCAAATCTGCAGGAGGGGATGCTATCAGAGATTAAATTGTGGACATCTGGTTTGCAGAAAGCTATGGATGACAGTGGAACTCCAAACCAATTTTCAGGGTCCACCCAGAGCTTATTCAGAACACTCCATTGTGCTCCTGTGGAACTTGTATGTGGATGAAGAGGCTATAGTGAGGACAGAATCAGGGAATGTTGGCAGGCTTAAAATGAGGAAAGGTGTGTGTCAGAGTTGCATCCTCTCACCATACTTATTCAGTCTCTATGCTGAGCAGATCATCAGGGAAGCCGGATTCTAGAAGAAGAATGTGGCATCAGGACTGGAGGAAGAGTTATTAACAATTTGTGATAGGCAGATCTGAAATTGAGAAGAACTTGGAGTACATGTTGATGAAGCTAAAGGACTGCAGCCTTTATTATGGATTAAAAATCAATGCCAAAAAGACACAAATCCTCACAACAGGACCAATCGGTAACGTCATGACAAATGGAGAACAATTTGAAATTGTCCAGGATTTTGTCTTGCTTGGATTCAGAATCAATGCTTATGGAAGCACATCAAAATGTATGGTGCATTGGCTAAATCTGCTGCACAAGACCACTTTAGAGTATTGACGTATAAAGATATTACCTTGAGGACTAAGGTATGCCTGACCCAAACCGTGGTATTTTCAATCACCTCATGTGAAACATTGACATTGACTAAAGAAGAACAGAGAACAATCGATACATTTGAATTGCAGTGCTGGTGAAGAATATTGACATTCCATAGACTGCTGAAGGGACAAACATCTGTCTTAGACTTATCGCAGGAGTGTTCCTCCCAGGGAAGAAGAGGGAGACCTTGTCTTACACATTTGGGACATGTTTCCAGGAGAAGCCAGTCCCTAAAGAAGATCATCGTGTTTGCTAACGTAGAGAGGCAAGCAAAAGGAGGAGACTCTGAATTGGATACAGTGACACCATGACTGCATTGATGGCGGCATAGGAACCATCCAGAAGATGCATACTGTTGCTGTGGGTCAGAACCGGCTCTGTGGCACCTAACAGCAACAACACATAGCTTAAGCCTCAGGTGAATCCCCTCTGATTGTAGTCACCTGATACAAATAAGGTCATTATCAAGCAAAGAGCCTTGTATACTAAATCATGGAAGATACAGCTAGGCTACAATGTAATTTCATTTGCTTTCCCTTTTGACCCATTTAAACATTGTTTTAGATAGAAAAAAAGGGAAGGAAAATGCACAAGGACTAAATCCTGGTGAATTCCCTCTGACCATAGGCCAGGAGTGGAACAGCCTTGCTATCAGAGAGAGTACAGTGGAAAGTAGATTATTGAAGATGCGATTAGGTTAAAATAAACACCCACAGGACAGGGAGAGATTGGGGGAAAGTAGGGGAGTGTCGACAAACCCAGGGATGAATAAGTGATCTAAAATTGATGGCAAGGGGAGCATAGGATGCTTGGGGGGAGTGGGGCCTCGATCAAGGGCAATGTAGCTGAGAGGAATTACCAAAACCTGAATAAAGGCCAAACATGGTGGTGGGTCGGGAGGAAAGTAAAAGGAAATAGAGGGAAAAGCTGGGAAGCATAGGACAGTTATAGAGGTCTAAATACAGGCATGTATATATGTGAATATATTTATATACAATGACAGGAAAATAGAACTATGTACATATATTTATTTATTTATAAAGTATTATGGTAGAAGGTGGACATTGGGCCTCCACTCAAGTACTCCCTCAATGCAAGAGCAATCCATTCTACTAATATGGCACTCTCTGAGGTTCACCTTCCCTGACATGATCGCTGAAGGCAAAATGGGTGCATAAGAAAATGTGGTGAAGAAAGCTGACGGTGCATGGCTATCAAAGATATAACATCTGGAGACTTAAAGGCTTGAAGATAGACAAGCAGTCATCTAGCTGAGAAGCAACAAAACCCACATGGAGGAAGCACCCCAGCTGTGTAATCATGATGCTTTGACGGATCAGGTATCAGGCATCAAAGACCCAAAACAAACCAAACAAAAAATATACCAGTGGGAATGAGGAAGAGCGCAGAGTGGAGACCCAAAGACCATCAGTAGTCAATTAGACAGCCCTGTCAGAATGGCCACAAGGAAGAGAAGAGCCAGTCAGGGTACAGTATAGCACCAATGAAGCACACAACCTTCCTCTGGTTCTTTAATGCTTCCTTACCCCTACTAACATGACTCCAATTATATCTTACACATCTGGCTAGACCAGAACATGTATACTATTACAGGTAAGAGCTCACAACACAGGGAATCCAGAACAGATAACCCCTCAGGACCAATAAGGGGAGCAGCGATACTAGGAGGGTAAGGAAAGAGGGAAGTAAGGGAGAACCAATCACAATAATCGATGTATGGCCCTCATCCCAGGGGAACAAACAGCAGGAAAGTGGGTGAAATGAGAAAACAGTTGGCATAAAACATGAAAAAAATATAAGTTATCAAGGAGGCATGGGAGAGAAAAGGTAGGGTAGGGAGGGGGGAGATGAAGAGCTGATGTTAGGGGCTTAATTAGAAAGAAATTTTTTGGAAAAAGATAATGACAATGTATGTTCAGATGTGCTTAACAAAATGGATACATGTATAGATTGTATAAGAGCTGTAAGAGACCCAGTTAAATAAATTTTTTTTAAAAGAATTCTCTTTAGAAATTTCTAGTTCCCGAACCTATCAGGAAGTACCAGTCCCTGAAAAAGGTCAACATGCTTGGTAAAAAAAATCAAAATGAGCAAACTCACTGTCATCAAGTCAATTCCTCCTCATAGTTTCATAGACAGAAAAACATATGAAAACAACGTCAAGCTAGTAATTGTAAAAAACCCCAATTGCAAACAAAAGAGAAAATATCCAAAAATAAAACAATTTCTAAATTGGTCAAAAGATAGGACAAATAATGTGTTGATTTTTTTGAAGCATCTTACTGGGGGATATATCTTTGATAGCCATGCACCATCAGCTTTCTTCACCACATTTTCTTATGCACACATTTTGTCTTCAGTGATCATGTCAGGAAAGGTGAACCTCACAGAGTGCCATGTTAGAAGAAAAAATTGTTCTTGCATTGAGGGAGTACTTGAGTGGAGGCCCAATGTCCATCAGCTACTGTAATACTTTATGAATAAATAAATATATGTACATAGTTCTATTTGCCTGTCATTGTATATAAATGTATTCACATATGTACATGCCTATATTTAGACCTCTATAACTGTCCTAAGCATCCCAGTTTTTTCCTCTATTTCCTTTTACTTTCCTCCCGTCCCACTATCATGTTTGGCCTTCATGAAGGTTTTCATAATTCTAAAGAGCATTCTAAAAAGCATCTAAAACAGAGTTGTGTGTCCAATATTGGCCTTATGTGTGTGTGTGCGCTAACATCCTTCATCTCCAGTGAACTGCTTCTTTTCCCCGCCCCCTTCTCTCTACAAATATATATGAAATTTATATATATATTTACATATATTTTCTTCATTATTGGCGTTTCTCTTTCTTTTAAGATTCACTACCTATTAGTGAGGATCCCTGATGCTGTCATAGTCAATCATTGGGCTGCAAACTGCTAGGTCAGCAGTTCTAAACCATGAGCTGTTCTGAGGGAGAAAAAGGAGGCTTTCTACTCCTATAGTTACAATCTTAGAAACCCACCGAGGCAGTTTTAGGAGTCACTATGAATAAGAATTGATTTGATATCAGTGAGTTTTCTTTCCTTTTTAAATATGTCAACAGAAGTTGATGATTCTATTTTCCAAACTTGTATGGAATCTTTTGATGCACATTTACCACCATCACCTCTTGCCTGTTTCTGACTGATGTCTCCTAGCAGTAAGGACCTGGACAGTCTGAATTCTGGGGTATCCCCTTCTAGTCTTACTTCAGCCCCCTCGATTGCTGACATCCTGTTTCTTCAGAATGACATACAGCTCCATGTGTCATGAGCACTGCTTCTCACGCTCTCACGCTCTGCCAGGGTTTTCTCCACTTGACAAATGAATACACAAGTGCCATCTCTCCTGCAAAACACAGCTCAAATGCTCCCCGTTTCAGTAAAAATTCCCTGGTCCTCAAAATCAAAAGCAAACTAGCTCCTTGGAAACTCAAAGATCTATTTATACTTTTGTTACATCATTCTGTTTTAAACTACCTATTGCTATGTTTTAAATTAATAAAATAGAACAACTTTGTGTTGTAAGTTGAGACAACACCGAGGTATAAATTTTGAAACAGAAGTCTCTTTATTTCCCTTCTTTGGTCTATCCCTTTATTCCAACAAAAAACAGTGGGTAAAAATTTCTCCTACTGAAAACATATTTTTCAGTCATATACCTTTTGATTTTGTTTTTTTTCAATTGCTCTCACTTTGCTGAATGTTAAATTACTTTTACCTTCCTGAAGGCAGTCAGTATTGTTACCTTTTATAGCATGCAGTATCCATATAATAATCACAATGTCTTAGATATTGACAGTGTACAGCTAGTTTATATCATGGAAGAAAAAAACCCCAATGATATGCTACCAGAATTGTAAAGAGATTTCTTATTGAGCAGTGTTTAAACTGTAATACAGTCTATGATATATAATCAAAAGTCAGCACTTAAGCATGGATTTCTATAAATTTTTGTTATGCACCCCATAGCATGGCAATTTGTTATTGAGCTGATTTATAACAACCATACCCATCTCCCTTTTTAAGAAACCATTTAATTTTAACAAAGTACATGCCTAATGTTTCTGTCCTTGACCTTCTTATAGATATTACTGAAAAACCAAGCTAAAAACTCTGTAAAATCTCATAAATTACCTCACTTCTAAAGCTTACATCATCCTGCCTCTTCCTTGACAACTGTATTAATTTTATGAAGTCCCTTAGCGTCATCCTCAGCCATTCATTATCCCAGGTCTAAAACATAGTCCTATATAGACATTTGCCAAATTGCCCTTTTAGCCATCTCCGAATGACGATTTGACCTTGAGGTATTCTGCATTCTATCCCTGGCTCCTCGACGATGCACTTCTTCTCCTGCAGTCCATTGTTCCTTCTCATAGGGATATTATAGGAATCCAAAGTCCCACAACAGAAACAAAGACTAATGTAATCACTATTCATGCATCAGCTAGAATCATACAGTTCTATCAAATCAGTCCACGGATCATTCTGCTTCTCCTACCATATTTTAGCCCTGAGGTCATAAACTATTTCCCATCCCAATCATAGCCTTGCCTTATTCACACCTCTTTCTCAAGATTCATCCTTCCTTAAGATCCCTGCCCCTTTCTCCTTCATGATAAAGCTGACAATTTGAAAATATGGGTTTGATGTGATAAATGTGGTTCTCATTGAATGTCTGTGGATCAGGATATTATTTTATTTTTTAAAAAAGAAAATTGAGGGTAGAGTAACTTTCTTAGGCTCCACCATGAACAGTATCAGCCTACCTTTCCTTGCTCAATTACTCCATAAATATTTACTCAGAGGCAAGCACCTTTTACGCAGCTCCCTGTGCCTCAATTCAGAATCACGTTAGGAAAAGGAAGACCAGACTACATGTTTTATGAACCAACACTTAATCTCTCTTATGCTTGTGTCCAAGAACTGAGAGATCATAAAGGAAACATGAGATGGCGAGGAGCTGCTACTAGCCACTGTAGGCAGCCACCCCACATTGGGCTCAGGCATAAAGAAAAGGGGCTGATGGTGTCATAACACAAAAAGAGGAGAGCTCTAAGGAGCTGTGAGGCAGCTTCCTGAGAGGGTGGTGTTTCCTAGGATTGCTTGCGCCCTCAGGTAAGGCTGGTTAAGGGTTGAGCAGAAAGTAGTTGGGATTTGAATATAGGGCTATTATCAAAGCAACCAGGACAAGGACAAGGAGAGGAAGGATAAAGTCTTGTTTTGTGGCCCTTCCTGCCTCTTAGGCCTCCACTAACTGTAAAAGATGCCAGGAGATGTATCGTTCCGTATTTCCAAGTGTCTGCAGGTGATGGTCACACAGACAACCTCTTCACAATTAAACCTTCAAGTATATTCCACCATGTAAAGAAAGCACACACACACACACACTGCAAAATGACAAATCACCCATTTAACCCTAGATGTGGAAGACTTGCAAGCTGATCTCATAAAAGGATCATTTTTTATCATTCTAAGTCTCATGGGAACTCTTAAATTAAGAAATACTGCGATCAGTACATTAACTATCTACAGAAATCATTATAGTCAACTTGAGGTCCCTGAGTGGTAAACAACAGATACATTCGAGGTTGAAATCCCTGCAAGAGACGCTTCAGAAGACCTATCTGGTGATTTAGCTCCCCAATACTTCAGCCGCTGAAAAGTCTATGGAAGAGAGTTCTCCTGTGATATACATAGAGTTATTGTGATCCGGTTCATTGCATGGCAATTAGTCCATAGTAAGCTTTCATTATATCATTTAGGGAATGTTTTATCCAATAGCACACCTCACAAATATTAGCGATTAAAATATTCTACCTCAAAAAAATTCTTCCTCTATGATCCGCCATTCCTGTTAGATATCACACAGTGTTTCCTACTTTCTCATATTTACAAGTGCAGAGACAAAGGAGCACAGTCAATTAGACAGACTCAACATTAACACTGGGTGAATGGTAGGAAGCAGGTGGAAGATGTTCAGGTATAGAGATACTAGTTCAAAGAACTAGTTTAGTTTATGTTCTTTATATATCATGTTTCTAAGTTAAAACTAAATAAAAGGTGAAAATGATTCTCCTCTGCTCTTTAACCTTGCTCCATCACCCTTCAAAATGACATTATGTATATCCATTTTCATAATTAAAAAAAATCCAACCTCAGAGGCATAACCAATTTTATTATGATGTAATAGGAAGGAAAAAAAATTTAAATGACCCTGTTTCAGAAATGAAAAAAAAACTAAGGCAAAGGCATGATAAAATTTTTGATTGGTTTAAAATTAATTTGGAAAGGATAAAAGCACCTGACACAGCAGGTGGGGCCTGGAGTGAGTTGCCAAAATGATAAATATGATAGCAATGTAAGGTATTAAGCATTGCGGCATTTATTTACATTTTGACAAATTTCGCCTTAGGCTGATCCCATGCTTGAAGTTCCTTCAAATGACCCTCAATCCATGGTGAGCCCAAACTTAATGAAACAACATGCCGCTAGGTATTGTGTCATACCTATGATCAGCTGTGGAGCAGACATGGTACTTCATCAGGCAGTCATTGGGTAATGTTCAGAAGTAGAGCTCTGACCTTTCTTCCTAGTCTACCTTGGTCTAGTTATGGCCTAGTTAATTAAAGCATGTTGGGTTTTTTTGGGGGGGGGTATTTAGAGGGATCGGTGGTAGCATGGTAGCATAACCCAAGTGTAGCTCGGTTCCTTTCCCACCCCACTGGCACAGGAGACTTGTATTGCTATGATGCTGAACGGGCTGCAGGGCTTTGAGACTAACTCAGTGTTCTGCACCCTATTTTTCTCACCAGAGGCTGCTTTCCTTTGACGTAGGACATACTAGATTAGGGACCACACAGAGGGTAGCCAAACAGGCATCATTACACAGGCTTCCTACTTACTGAGCGCTTGGGGATATTCCCAAAGGTCTTTTGTGAAATAACATAAAGTATCTTTTACACAAATCAGCTCCAATTCTTTATGGCTTGGGTAACCATCAGAGGGCTGATTCAGGCAGAAACGGTTGATCTCCTGGGACTGGGATTGGAGGGAGCCAGGGATGATGGTTCCTGCATTGCCTGGGTGGACAGAGTGCCAGGTTGGCCTGGGGAGATCAGTATGGTGAGGCGCAAAGGGTCAGAGGGCACAAGAGTGGACTCCATGAAGTTGAATAACCAAAACTCTTTCTTCCCTGTAACCAATCCAGGCAACCTAGAGGGTCCCAACAGTCTTTGGAAAGCCCCACGCGGCCTGGAGGCCAACACCGACTGGTGTTTGTGCTGACGTCCTCCACACATTTCAATTCGTGCTCACCTTTTTTCCATCCCTCTCTCCTCGTGCCAGTTGTCCCAATGTTTCTCGACATCACATTAACTCTCCTCACAGTACAATAATCGACTCCAATCTGCTATTATCACGCAAAGAGAAGAGGCAAAGTGCTTGTAATAGGATCCAAATCAAATCACTTTCACTTCAGTCGGCTTTTGCTGTGGAGTGAAGGCTTCCCCAGGGAGCTTCAATACAGAGAAACACCTGCAGACACAGGCTGAGGCCTGCGGAGTAGATAGAACACGACAGGCCCTGCTGGCCTGTAGCATCTCTTTATTTACAAGCTGGTCACCTCCAGAGTAATGACCTCAGGCAGCCTTTGATAAACTTGAGACTAGAAGGCAAAAGGAGACTCCAACTCTCCCTCTCTCCCCCCCACTTGGAGCATCATGAGGGCTGACAACTCACAGCATCGGGGCGACTGAAATATTTGCCCCAGTGGGTTTGGTTTTGTATGAATTACTGTTGGTTCTTTGAGCAGAACACTCTGCCAATGGCGTGTGTGTTATTTTGCCTAGGAAACAAGAATGTTCAAGGCAAATAGAATCCAATGTAATTCAGACTCAGAAAGGGGGCGAGAGCGTAAAATCCAAGCATCCCTTTCCTCTGGGTATTTCAGATATGACAGGTGTAGTCCAACCTACTGAATTTCACAGAGGGTTGTGATTTCACTTCTTCAGAGTGGAGTCCTTGGGTTGTCATCTATTTTGTTGACTTCTCATGTGTATCTCTGGTTGGCAAATAATATTGCATACATTTGTCACTGGTCCCTGACTTCCCAGTCAGACATGGGGTTTGACTTAGATTTGGCAGGAAGATCTCATGGTTGATATGTACACTGTGCCAGATGGAAGATTCCAGCTACCTAGACTAATTGACAGCTTCACTAAGCAAGTTAGCAGATAACCAATAAGAGCACTGTCTTTATTTTGTAAACCTATTAAGAATCATGGAAGAGATTTCCAAGAAAAATAGGATAAAAAGTGCCCAAAGGAGTCTCCTTTGGTGTTCTTTCACAAGGTTTCTGTCAAACTCCAAAAACAGACAAAAATCTCAACTCTGAGGAAGCCAGTGAAAGAAGCTGAATTTGCATTAAAGTTTCACCCCTTAGTAGCCATGTGTTTTTGGACAAATTACTTACCCTCTCTGAACCTTAATTTCCTCACCAATGAAACTTTTCTACATTCACCAGCATGAGCATTTCACAAAGTCTGATATTTGAAAGATTCTATAATCTTTAAATCATTATACCAATATAAGAATTTGTAAGTTTTCTGTTAGTCTGGGTACTTTGGAGAAACAAATCCACAGAAACTCATGTATAAAAGAGAGTTTTATATGAAGGTTAAGTGTGCATCAAGAAAACATCCCAACCCAGTGCTACTTAATCCACAAGTCCCACATTAACCCATTTGTCTGACATCAATCCACAAAGCCCTCCTCCATCTCACAAAACACACAGTCATGCTTACGGCAGGAGGAAAGCCGAATCAGTGAATGTGTCAAGCATCTCAGCACTGGAAGGGGTCTTCACCTGGCTGCTCGAGCACCCAGGGCTGCATCAGAGTAGGTCCATGTGGCTTCTCCTCGGGGATGTCTTGCAGGAAGTGAGCCTTGCCAGCTGAAGCAGGGAACTGGCTAAGGCAACTGCACCCTTCGACCATCACAAAGCAAGAAACCCAAGAACTCAAAAGGCGAGGCTCACCGAGTCATTTATCTCGCCACCCTTCAATTAACCCCACATGTGTTTATCAGCCAAGTTGGCACAAAAATTAATTCATTTTTAACAGTGCTGTGTGATAAAGTTGTGAGAGGACACAGCAGTGCCTTGTTTCTAGAAGTCAATAGAGAAGAACCAAGTAAGACCTTTGTCAATTTGAAATATGGAAGATTTCTCAGAGGTGGTTCTTCTACCATAATTAGGTTGCTGAGAAAGCTATGTATAACAAAAACCACAATCTCACTGATAGGACAGCCTGCATATATGGTCCATCTTAATGGAAACTGGAACCGCTGTTTGGTCTTCCGGGGCCAACTCTTGGTGCTTCATGAACCGAGAGAACACAGGATTCAGAAAACCTGATAAATATATAAAGTTCAATGTTGTGACTCTGAAAAGTGATTCAGGAGTCTGTGAGAAGAGAAGAGGAAGAATTACCAAGGGGACGCCTTGGAGAGTTTCTGAGGATGAAAACCCCTCCATCCAAGCCCTAGAGGTGGACAAGAAGCTCTTTTTGTGACTCAACCCCCTCTCCTCCACCCGTCCTTCCCAGCCCCATTCCCGACTGAGTATCATCTATACAAGACTAATGCTGAATCATTTGGTGACAACCACCAATCAGATTCAAGTCCGTGTTCAAAATGACTATGAGCATAGGGTGTGGGGAGTCATCTGTAGTCTCAGCTACTCCTTTGCCTGACTAAGCAAGTGTTTTAACTTTGGGACCTTTCATTTTGGACATTTTGTGTACCTGTGTTGAGCAACTTTGGCAAAGTATGCTTTCTTGTTCTGAATTCTGTATTTGGCTTACTTCCACTCGATCTCCATTTCTTGGGACTTGCTTTGCATCCTCTTCCTTGACCTGATTTACCAGCTCCTGCAGCCTTACGAATGAAGAGTATTCCCCAAACTAACTTCTGAACTTCGGAAAATCCCGGTGCCATTTTCTTTTTTGCCTAGTCCATTTTTCAAATGACTTGCTCAGCATAAAGATGGATCAATATGCTGAAATGATACAGCCCTCCAGGGTACCAGGTGAGGACCACAGGATAAATGGGATTTGACCTTACGCAGAGATAAGAAGGAATATCTCAGAGGAGGTGTGATTCTGGAGTGTAGATGGGTAAACAGAGGAGGAGAGATATGGTAAAGATTGTTCTAGGGCAGCAAAAGTGCTCATGGAAGGTGATGGGGGCATGGGAGTGCCTGTAGCAACTACCTCTTTTGTATATGTCAGCTCATGGAAAATTCCTGCCTCTTGGGAAGACACGTGTTCTTTTAAAAACACTGGCTTAACTTTCTAGTTTATAGATGTGCAACTCTGGGGTCCAGTACTTTAGCACAGCTGCGACAAGCACAGTGAACGATTACCAGGAATAGCAGGGCTGTGGTGAACTGCCCTGTATCCCAGATATGCTCCTCTTTTCCTCCGCGGTCTCCATCTTCTCTGTAGTCATCACGGCCATCTATGGAACATTTCATAGGAGCCAAGTGTTGCCATCCCTTTGTTATAGAAAAATAGGCCAATGCTCGAGCACTTGGTTGAAACTATAGATGAAAGTGGTGAGGTCAATAAAGCCCAGAGCTCTCTGCCCAGGTTTCCTACATTAGCCATATCCCTTTGGCTCCTTTCCTAGGTAACAATTCTTGAGTATTTCCACATCCAGTCTCCAAAATGATAAAGACAAACAGGGAAGAGAAAATTGAAGTGATTCTTCTAAAACCGTCTTCTTGTTGATGCTTTCTTGGACCCCCAACTTGTCTAGTGGCAATGTTGCATTGCAAAGATAGCTCGCTGCCCTAACATGCACACACATAAAAAACGGACTTTCATTTACAATCTGGGAAACTTTGTCTATGGCACCCTGACATTAGGGATGCCAAATGCATGTTCGCACACTTAAAATTCTGGAAAATTCACATATGGAAGAAAGCTGTTGGATTCCATGGTGCGCATTGTTTCTGAAAGCCATTTAATGTCAGCTCCCCTGTGTACTTACTGACTTGATGGGGAATTGGAGTCCGAGGAATACAATTTGGAAAACGTTAATCTATGCAATGACTACTTCTTCTGCAGCGTCACCATAACCACCTTGGATTGTTCTTGCTTGATTTCTAATTATGAAAAACAAACAAACAAACAAGCAAACAAAAAGCTACTTGACATCAAGTGTGTGTCACATTAGAACTGTGTGTGCTTTACTGGGTTGGCAATGGTCATTTTTAGAAGCAGAGTGGCATGGCTTTCTTCTGAAGAAATTCTGAGTGGGCTTGAAGCTCGACTGCTCCAACTAGCCACCAAGTTAGCTACATATTTGTACTCTGCTTTTTGGCTAAGTGATCCTTTTCCCCACCTCACTTGTAGGGCAAAAATTATGAGGGATGCCTGAATATTTTTCTGAAATATACATTTCCTTTGGAACTTTTACTTCAGTTAGAGTACTCCTTTAAATCTCTGGAGATCCAGTACAGGATTAATCTAAATGAAAAACAAACAAAAAATAAAAAGAAGAAGAAAGAAGAGACCATGAAAGTAGAGATACTTCTTCATCACACTTACTAACCTTTTTTTTTAAAGGACATAGGACTTTGGAATGTATGGCACCGCTGGGTGATGCTGAAACTCCAACCTACTGCTATTCCCTGGGCACATTAACTACTTGTGCCACCTGGGGACCCTGGCATTGTATTGGCATTGCTTAACAGAAATTTATGTCAAAGACCCAGAAACTAACATCTCAAAGGTAAAGTGGTCATGACTTATACTGGTAAATGCCTTCTTCACATAGTTGTGAGGATCAAACTAGTATCCCTTTACAAATGCAATCAGTATAAAACCTGGTGTTGCTCTCCTTCCCTCTTTCTTCCTCTTCTTCCCTCTCCCCTTCTCCCCTTCTCCTCTCCTTTCTCCTTAAATTTACTCTCAGCTCACCTTCTCCTATCTTTCTAACTTTCCTTTCAGTGGCTCTAGTTTTTTTACACCGACTTTTAAAAATCTGTCATTTTGAAACTAACCTGCCCACCATTTTATACACTTTTATTTGTTTTTTTCTCGAGATGAACTTGTCAATAGACTCCAAGACAATATTACTGAGGTTGTTAGTTTATTGAGCCAACCTGGCTGATAAACACATGTGGGGTTAATTGAAGGGTAGAGAGATAAATGGCTCAGTGAGCCTTGCCTTTCTAGTTCTCGGGTCTCTTGCTTTCTGATGGTTGGACCAGGTGCAGCTGCCTTAGCCAGTTCCCTGCTTCAGCGGGCAAGGCTCACTTCCTGCAAGACATCCCTGAGGAGAAGCCCCATGGACCTACCCCGATGCAGCCCTGGGTGCTGGAGCAGCTGTGTAGAAACCCCTGCCAGCACTGAGATGCTAACACATTCACTGACCCAGCTTTCCTCCTGCAGGCGGCATGATCACATGTGTTTTGTGAGATGGAGGAGGACTTTGTGGATTGGTGTTGGCCATATGGGTTAATGTTGGACTTGTGGACTTGGGAAGCATTGGGTTCGGAGTTTTTCTTGATGTGAAAATATGGGAAAAAATCTTATAAGGAAAATGGCTCTTAGGGGAGATTGAGGCAATACCATGCACATAATTCCTTCTTTACATTTTATTTCAGAGCATTGTGGGCCACAAAAAGTTACGTCAGGGGCTGCATGCAGCCTGCCGGCCATCAGTTCAACACCCCTGCTCTATGTCATCCTGTTGCAATTGAATCGGTTCCACATCATGGTGACCCCATATGTAAAAGAATGCAGAATGGACTGGCCATGCTCCATTCTTACTTAATAGGTCTCTTAATCCATTGCATATTTTTGACTTCTGCTACTTTGACTTTAAAAGAGAAAATATGTAGACATGCCTCTGTATAGAATTATACCAACTCAGAATGTTTCATTCATTGGACAAATGTAGATAACATCCAGATAGTGCTGCCCAGAGACATATTCCCATCCATAGAAATATTGTTATTAATACCACAATTTTATGTGGCTGTTGTTGTGGTTAGTTAACACTGACTTGATTCCAATTCATGATGGCTTCCCTGGGTGCAGAGGGCACCTATCCCCAGGGTTCCAACACCGTGATACCTTTGGATTTAGAAAATCTGCCTTGTCTTCTGAAATACCTCTTGGTGGGGTCAAACTGCCAATAGTAGTCAATTAGAAATCAATCACCTAAGCATTTGTGTCACCCAGGGGCTTCATGACTTTATAAGCCTAAGAGAAAAAAAGGCTATTATATTTGAACTTGATGTTGTGCATTTCTTTTAAAGAGCATAGACATCTCTTAGACAACTAGGTGTCCTTGTGTGTCGAGGGTCAATCCATGTTTTCCTTTATGAAACACTTAAGTGTGGAATATGAGAAGTGCAAAAATATCTCCAAATCACACTAAAATTATAATTGTTATTTCCTTGTACTTTAAAAATATTTGGGTAGAGAGCTTATTATCTGACTTAAATATACAACTGACTGAGGAGATATTTTGTATTATGCTCAATAATAGCCAGATGGAACTCTTAAAATAAAATATCATTATGTCTGTAAAAGATGAATTATCCCTATTCTCTATCATATTTCTAGGGAAACAATTACATATTGTGGATCTTTTATGAATAAACAGAAACACTCTCCCACATTGCAAACACCACTGTAGCATTTATATCATTAGAAAATTGGAGTGGCGGTGAGAATTTTTGACTAATTAGGTTTCTTGGATAATAAGAGCTTTTTAATAAGGTACATATCATTTACAATATTGCTAATGAAATGTGAAAGCGATTCAGTACTCAGTAAGATAATGGCTAGCTTGTTTTA
This sequence comes from Tenrec ecaudatus, assembly GCF_050624435.1. Classification (NCBI taxonomy): domain Eukaryota; kingdom Metazoa; phylum Chordata; class Mammalia; order Afrosoricida; family Tenrecidae; genus Tenrec; species Tenrec ecaudatus. The sequence continues at coordinate 14,325,347 of NC_134538.1, forward strand.
ATTGTGGACATTTTTTCTTGCCTTCAATGACACAGTCATTATTTCACAGTCACCGCTTATCGTGAAATCCAAGAGGATTAATGGTTTCACTTATACTGGCGAAAATGTTTAAGCTGTCCCGATTATCAGTGCCGTTGGAAAGAATAATGGTTATTTGTCATCTCGTTTAGCAAGAGAATGAATTGTCCCCCAGATACGGATGCCATTAACCCTTTGAGGACAGGGCAATGGAGTTTTCCTGCTGAGCTGGAGAACGTCAAGAGTCAGGAGTGTATGTAGGTGGCTTTCTCATACCTGACCACCTCCAAGAATCGCATCCTCTCCCGGCAAAATGGAAGACAGTTTAACTATACCTGCTATCACAAGCCTCCAACATTTTGCACACCTGAAATGAAAATTAGATAATGACTGACCTATTTTTGTGATCAATGAAGTGATTAAGGAAAATGAGATATCAGGAAAAGGAAGAAAGAAAAAAAGTGCATCATTTTAAATCCTCCTTACCGCCTCTGAAAAAAAAAAAAAAGACGAGGAAATAAATCTGGATTGTTCAAATCAGTCTCTTGTGGGTTCTCACATTTAATTCTAAATTAATTCTAATTCAAATCTTATATCTTAATATATTCCATTCCTCCTTCAAAGTGTCTCATCATACATATTTGACTTACTCCTGAGCATATAATAGCTATGTGAATTTTCTCTATAATTAAAAGATAAAAATTATACTCATAAAAGATGAAGACTGATAAAGACGAATAGTGGTCCATGCCAAAACTTAAGTCTTGGGTATAGGAAAAATAACCCTGTGAAAATGGACTTCTACTATATTATGTTCAATATTTCAGCTCTGGTAAATTATAAAATATATAGTCATGGTATATATACAAGTATGTTCCTTCCACCCCCCAGAAAAGGAAAGCAGGGATTTCATAGTATGCATTTTTCCATCTGGCGAGCATGAAGCAACTTGCTCTGAGTTAGTGCACCAAGTGGCGTCACCTGGAAAGGTTCTCTTTGCTTACAGTGATTTTTTTTTTCTGAAAGCAATGTCACTTGAACCTTGGTGTGTGTGTGTGTGTGTGTGTGTGTGTGTGTGTGTGTGTGATGGTCTATTTAGAATAGAGTGCGACTGTGGAATTTTGTTTCCTGCTTAAGAAAAAATGCCACAAAAACTGTTGTGATGGTAAACATAATTTACAAGAAGAGGGCAATGGCAAAAACTCGAGTGTATGAGTCGTTTTCTCATTTCCAAAAGGTGAAATGTCGCTTGATGACAAACCTCATTTTGGATATCTGACAACTTCCCCAACGGATGATAATGCCAACTCATAATGCATTTGGAGCTCATTCCACCAGGTCAGACTGTTAATCAAGCTCTCTATTTAGATGCTTTGCAAAGATTGTGAAACTGTGTGTGGGTGAAACTGTGTGTGGGTACAGATTTGTGGCAGACAGAGTACTCATTTTGCCACCACAACAATGCACCTGCTCCCATCTCAGTTTGCCCCATTTTGGCAAAAAAAAAACAGCCTGTCCCTCTTGCCGCACACACCTGACTCACTCACCTGACCTCACTCCATGTGACTTCTTTTTGTTTCTGCAATTGAAGAGGGACATGAAACGACAGCAATTTGATGTTAAGAAAAAAAATACGGGAAGTTAAGAACAAATGAGGGAGGTGCTGTCAGCCATCCAAAAAGGTGAGTTTGAAACACACTTCCAAGAATGGAATCACAGATTTGGCAAATGTATTAAGTGTAAATGGAGAGTACTTTGAAGGTGATAAGGTTCTTTTGGCAATAAATAAATAAATAACATTGGGGGAAATTCCATTTTGGGGGGTACCCCCTCGTGTGTGTGGGGAGGGGTAGTTCTGTCAAGAAAATCAGTGTTTATCTTTAGCAGAAGGAACTGAATATATCCCCTTCCAGAGAATGGCATTGGCTGACATGCAATATGATTCTTCTCTCATCAGGTCACCTCTCAGTACCACTAACACGGTTAAGGGCCTTGCCTTGCTGCCTTTACTCTGTCTTGTGTCTGAGATCCAGCATCGCTCTAATTCAGAGTGTGCTTATAAAGTTTATATGCTTTTCACTAGGGCATTTGGGGCTAACCTGGAGGAGAGGATAAGAGGGGAGAAGGCCACAGAAATAAAAGGAGACAAGTGCTATCTTGTTACAGAGAAAACAGAGCCCTGTTTCCTCCAGGGAAGTGGGTGCAGCCCACCCCGGTCTGGCATGTGAGAGCCAGTCTGCCCAGCACCTAGGCAATGAGAAGTCTTTTTCCTGAAGACACTGAGTTATGGAAGCTTCTATTTCTCTCAAAGGCCCCCATTTCAAGAGGAGGCCATCACCTCTTTCAGCAGAGACCCCACACACAAACAGTTCCCTTGATAAAAGTTCTCTTGCTGTGCCCAATATAATCAGGAACAAGTTTCAAAGTGGAGCAGGATGCTTCTAGAAGTAAAGTGTCAGTACTTGCAATGTGAGTAGAAATTACAGTGTTCTACATTATTAGAGAAAAATTGCCTCCTCAGGTGCCTTCCATGCTCAGATTCAGGATGGTAAGTACATGGAGACTTCTAGCATCATCATTTTTGTTATTTGTAATCTATTGCCAAGCTGAAATTTCTCCGAGATGGTAAACAAGACAATTTCTACAGGAGTCCTATGAGGTGTTGCGAAACTACACACACCAGTTGCTTTCGATGTAAGAGGTCAGAGCAAGCAGCTGCTACTAGATGGATAGGACCAGGGGCTGGTGGGGCAGGGGAATAAATAAAACAGGGAAAGACAGGAAGAGCTAAGAAAAGAAATGATGAGAGGAAAATCAACGCAAAATATTCAATGACAAGAGAACTATGGTCCAGACACAGAGCTGCAAAAGTCGCGGAAAAAAAGTGACAGAGGGAAATTAGTGAGCAGATCCAAATGAGAGTTTTGACAGACACCACGAAATTACAATCCTCTCTGCAGATTGGAGCCTTTGTTTCCAAACACTGCTTTTGACTCCCTTCACTTTATTTGGTGAAAAGTGATTCTTGTAAAAAATGAGGCAGAGTGCAGGATTGATGATTGCCTAGTGAGATGGTACAAGCAAAATAACCTATATGAAATTAATTCCTTCCTAATGGAGCTCAGCCCCTTCTCCGTTATAATAAAATGGTAAGATAGACTTTTTCAGTGCGCCAGATGCTTGAAATCACATAAGGATAAGCCCTGATAAAATCTAACTTTTAAATGTAAATGCATAAGGTGAGTACGTAGAAAAGCAAAAATCCCAACCAGAACGTTCTTTAGAGCCCCACAAACAGATGGTGTTGTTAAAGACAGAAGTACACGGGCTCTAGAACCTAAGAAGTTGAGTCACAGGCTTAAAATAAAATTGGTTGAGAGATTTTTCATTAGGATCCCATCAAACCTTGCCTCCTTGCCTCTGTCTGTTTACAATGAATGTGAGTGTGCATCTTTCTAGGTCCTGAGCATGAAAGCTAGTGGTTTGGTTTACATTTCTCTACTCCCTTATTTTTCACTCTTGAACATCTTAGACTTTAATTCAGAAGCACATAAAATAGGCTTCAAAATTCTTGGGGGAAGAGGAGGATTGGTGTTGATTGGAGAAGCAGTGCTTATGTAAATCTAGAAAGGCAATTAATAATGAGGCCCTGGTGGGCTAAGAAATAGCTAATAAACTCAGTGGATAATCTTCTCAGAGTATCTCCGAAGAAAAGTCTGGTGATCTAATACTGCAAAGTTAGCCTTTGAAAAACCTGTTGAGTATAGTTCTACTCTGATTTCGTCGTACCTACTTTGGCCGTATTGTCAGGAGAGGCCAATTCCTGAAGAAAGACCTCAAGCTTGGTCAAGTGGTGGGCAGCAAAACTTTGGAAGGCCCTCAATGAGTTGAACTAACCCAGTTAATGCAATAATGGGCTCGAGCCTAAGAAAAATCATGAGTATGGCCCAGGCCAGTCATGAGGATGGTGCAAGACCAAACAGCTTATCTGTTGCCCATAGGCTTGCTATCCTTCAGAACAGCCTGGATGACATCTAACAACAACAACCTGACCACGTGCGGTGGCTGTGAGTTGGGTCCATTAAGAAAGCATGGTAGAAGAAGGGTTCTTTCATCACAGTGGGAGAAAGTTTAGTCTGAAGAATACCAGTCCTGCATAGGTGCACTGATAGGTCAAGTGAGAGCTTGATTGTATTACATGGCTTCCAGGTTTTATGTTTCTTGTTCATAACCACCTCAGCCATGCCCGCTGGAAACCATGTTCTAATCTCCTTGCATGCACTCTCCTGGAATCTAATCTCCTTGCATGCACTCCCCTGGAATCTGTCTTCCTTACCTCTCCTCCAAAGGGCACCTTTTAAATGGATCTATTTGTGGACGTATATGAGCTTAATTCAGGTGAGAAGGAGTCAAATAAATGTGAGCTCCTAGGTCTTTCATGAAATGATTACTTAAATCATTGTATTTGAATATGATTCCTTGAAACACAAGTTCCTATAAAAAGAATCTCCTACTGTTTGAACATTGAACTTCACAAATCTGCCTCATGTTTTCCTCCCTTAACTACATAGGATATCATATAATATCATACATAATGAGGTAGCTTCAATGTGACTACATTCTGGAGGAGGGTCATCATTTCACCAAAAATAACATCTACTATGATTTGTTAAGCAGAGCTAATGGAAGATCAGGTGACACAAATTCTCACCAGTAATTGACTCACCTGGTTACAGTAATGATTGTTTTAGGGGCAGGAGAGGCCATTATGCAGTGCCCTGTGAAGGGCCATTGGCACTCCCTATTTACCAAAGTTAGCTGTCAATGGGCAATACTATTAGAACACAAAACACTAACCTGTTTCTACTGAATTGGAGAAAGCACTAGATTAATACATTAAGAAAGGGAAAAATATGAAACCATCTCATTCCTACAAGAAATAGAGTTCTTAGTAGAAAATAAGGTGAAAATATTTTGAGGGAAATCGTTGTGTCTTTTCTTGCACTTTATTGAGCACTAAATGGGTGCTCATGAGTTTGGCTTACCAACCCATGCAACAGTTGTACAACAGCACTATTATTGACCCCGCCTTGCCAAACCACCGTGTTTCATCAAATTGCCCTACATGAAATAGCTTGGATGTAATAGAATCTACAGTAGGTTACATGCAAATTGAACCCATAGCCTACCCACTTATCTAAGTACTATTATTTGCCTCTTTTATTGGGAAGAGAAATCATCTCTCACACTTACGAATGGGCGAGACATCAATAAGGAAAAATGGCATGTCTCGATCTTAAATTCTATGTGTATATGCCTCTTCAAAGTAACAGAGTCGGATTAAATTTTAGCTGTTGTTAGAGGCCATTGAGTTGGTTCGGAAACACAGCTACCCCATGTAAGACAGGGCGAAACACCCAGCCTTGCTTCCCACAATGTTTACGTGTTTGTCCATTGTTAGAAAGGACCTACTTTTAATGATAGAATTATATAGAATCAAATGAAAAGGCCTCATTCAAAGGATTTCTCATGAGCTTATCAGTCAAATGAACCTATCAAAGGTTCTTTACCTCTAGAAGCCCACTTTCTTCATCTGTAAATTAAGGAATAAATACCTCTGTATTTAACATCTGTGTTTGACTCCATGCCAACCACAACAAACTCATTACCATCCACTCCATTCAGACTGAAAGTGACCATATAGGACAAGGTAGACCTATTCCTGTGAGTTTTGCAGACTGTAACTCTTACTGGAGTAGAAAGCCTTGTCTTCTCCTGTGGAGTGGCTGGTGACTTCAAACTGCTAATCGTGTGTTCTATGGTTCATAGCCCAACATGCAGCCGGTATGCCACCAGGGCTCCTTTCGGCTCCAAGCTAGTGGTAGCCAGTATTAATGTGATGTCTATTGAAAATCTTGGCTTATATGAACTTTGAGAGATGCGCTCAGCTTTCCCAGATCTCGTGCTAGTCGACATGTCTTTGTTCTATAAACAAAGAAAATATATAGCTAAAATATTAAAATGTTTTTTCAAAGACATTTTGTGTTTTCCAATTTATTTTAATTTCTCAGAAAATTAGGATGAGACATTAGATTTTCGGGTTAAACACAATATTTTCTCCATATTACTTAATTGGTTACAATTTTTACTAGTTATCTTTTTTATCTACCATGAAATACTTTTAAAAAAAAACTTTACTCCGGAAGACACTAAAGCCAAGAGAGATCAAGCCACAAAGACAAACTTGCTCAGTAAATTGATGCCAACGATAAAAAATCATCACTTAAAACATATATTTTGTTCGTCTTTCATTTAATGTCAAAATTGGAGAACGTGGTTATTAAAATATATCAACAAGTCCTCGTGAACGCAAGCATGTCAGAGAGCTGTGCTTTGTAAGGCTGCCAGCCATTAGTTTGTTGGGTATTAGATCACCAGGTCTTTGTCCCTGTACTCCTCAGGAGGGACTTGAACCACCGACCTTTTGATTACCAATCAAGCTCCTTAACCATTCGCAGCAACCTGGATCACCTAAAAATATACCTGCTGTGACAAATTTCATCTTTGCATATTTTTGGATTTCTGCTGGTCAGAATATGGGTGTATTGTGCTTATCTACAACTGACTACTCCACCAAATTGTAGGTTGCTGAAAATACAAAAGAACGCTCAAAAATAGTTGTATTAAAACAATCACTGACACATTATTCATCCTGGGGATCCAGCAATTATTGTGCCCTTCTGAAATCTTCCTCAAGTGAAACATTGAGCAAAGGCGTTAATTCTCAAGTGAGATCACAGATCCCTTCAACTGGGTCCTTTATCTTGAAAGGGGTTCTTGGGGCTCTGTTAAAATTGATGGCTTACACAGGATCTCTCCAGGCCTTGCAGGTTTTGCCAGAAATTTACTTTTCTTTTTCTTTATTTTCCTTTTTATATTAATCATGTTAAAAGTGTACTGGAAACAAGAATCTTAGCAAGACCTCAAGTGGAAAGAAATGGAGAATCAGTAAGGTCACATAGATTTTCTTAAGAGATTGAACAAAGAAAATGGTTTTGTTTTTCCTTTAGTTCATTAATATTAGGTTTATCGTGTTGATCTTGGCATACCACAAATAATCTATAAGTTCTTAGTGTATTGCTATATATATACTTACATATATATGTTTATGTATGTATATGGATGTGTATCTAATCAAATTACACAGAATTAGCATTGCTTCCAGCTACCATGATGATTGATTTACATATTTAGGATTATAAACCTCTGAAACTTTCTGGTATTAATTCCACGTTGATCTTTGGCATTTATTTCCCAAATTTTAATATTGATGCTAGATTATCTATTTCTTCCCAAGATATATAAGAAGTTAGAGTATATTTCTTCATTGCTTTAATTGGTTATTCTCTTACTTTTTCCCTCAGTGCTCTGAATATATATATATAAATATGTAATATTTATATAACATATAAAATAACATTTTATCTTTATTCATTAAGTAAAATGTATTTATTTATTTTCTTTAAAAATCAGTTTATTGGGGGCTCTTACAGCTCTTATAACATTCCATCATCAATTGTATCAAGCATATTTGTACCTATGTTGCCATCATCATTTCCCGAACACTCTTTCTATTTGAGCCCTTGGTTAATTAATAGGCTTTTTAAAAAACATTTTATTAGGGGCTCATACAACTCTTATCACAATCCATACATATACATACATCAATTGTATAAAGCAAATCTGTAAATTCTTTTCCCTAATCATTTTTTCTCCGCTTTTCTTTTTTTTATATTTTATTAGGACCTCATACAACTCTTATCACAATCCATACATATACATACATCAATTGTATAAAGCACATCTGCACATTCCCTGCCCCAATTATTCTCAAAGCATTTGCTCCCCACTTACGCCCTTTGCATCAGGTCCTCTTTTTTCCCCCTCCCTCCCCGCACCCCCCTCCCTCATGTGCCCTTGGTAATTTATACATTGTTGTTTTGTCATATCTTGCCCTATCCAGAGTCTCCCCCCCCCCCTTTTCTGCCATCCATCTCCCAGGGAGGAAGTCACATGTGGATCCTTGTAATCAGTTCCCCCTTTCCAACCCACTCACCCTCCACTCTCCCAGCATCGCCCCTTACACCCTTGGTCCTGAAGGTATCATCCACCCTGGACTCCCTGTGCCTCCAGCCCCCATATGTACCAGTGTACAACCTCTGCCCTATCCAGCCCTGCAAGGTAGAATTCGGATCATGGTAGCTGAGGGGAGGAAGCATCCAGGATCTGGGGGAAAGCTGTGTTCTTCATCGGTACTACCTCGCACCCTGACTGACCCATCTCCTCTCCTAAACCCCTCTATGAGGGGATCTCCAGTGGCCGACACTTGGGCCTTGGGTCTCCACTCTGCACTTCCCCCTTCATTCAATATGGTATATAAATATATATGGTATATATATATATACATACACACATATATATACATACATATACACATACACACGCATATATACATACACACACATATATACACACACACATATATATATATTTTTCATGATGCCTTATATCTGGTCCCACCAGGCAGTGCGATCATGAGGTAATTAATAGGTTTTAATGAATATTATTTTTAAAATAGTGCTGGTTTTAGTAGGACCCTTAAAACCCATCAAGTTTCAAATAGTGATATGGGTGTTGGAGAAACTTTGTGATGTAGTAGTAAGAGATATGTTTTTGTTTAGACAGATCTGAATGCTAAATGATCCAAGACAATTAAATTAACCACCTCAAAATTGTATTGCTTTATGCTGACCATGGTTCAAATCGATGCTCTGGGAAAAGATGAGACTATCTGAGTCGCTGTGAATCAGGTGCTACTCAATGACAATGGATTAGGAGGAACATTACTGAAACCTTCACATTTGCTCTTGGGATTATGTGAAAATGTATGTGCTATGAGCGATTCACGGTAGGAACTCAATCAATGGTGCCAATCTCCTGGTCTATGCTATGTGGGAAATGAATGGGCAAACCAAAGACCTGCTCTTAGCACTCCTATCATTATTCACCAGACCACAATGATGCATAAATTGAAACAATTGAGATATTTTCACACTGGGTGGCTCATAACCAGAACTGTGCTCTGAGTTGTGGGTCAGCAGAAAATTACTGTGGTGTTTAGGAGTGTGTGGAGCCCACACAGCATCTGCTTCCACAGTACCCAAGTCCAGATGGTCTTGTTTTACTGTCACCAGCATAAGCCCTGGACTGCACCATGCGTACGTCTTTTCTCCTCCCACATCCCCACATTAATTGTAAACAAAAAACTAGCTACAGTCAAAATTTTAAAATAGATGTACACATATAGCTATATAATATGATTGCATCCTTTGGAAATACTGCCCCCTAGGTAATCATCCTCCATAACCAATGAAGCTATTGGTGAACGACTTCCCAGTTCTGACTGTGTCACTCTGGCCACATGCGTTCTCTCTTGCGCAGCCACCAGGCTGCAGCCGACATATTATCATTTAGTTCATTGTTCTAGAAAGTGCTCAGAGTTGCAGTGTTTGGAAAGCACCAAGGCACTGTGGTGCAATTCAATTTAGTCAAATATCAGGCATCCGCCTAGTGTAAATGTAATAGGAGTAAGAAACCCGATCCAAGTGCCTACTGATGTAATTGACTCCACAGAGCCAGCCTGTGTCATTAGTCCTATAAACAGTTGCATTTACAACAGTAAAACTGAAAAGCATGGAAATTAAAAGCTGTTAAGATTTTCTCTGGTGTATATTTATCTGTGGAGATATGTGTATACACTCTAAGCATTTTTTAAAAAACTCTTTGGTGAGCTAGCATTCTAGTAATCTGTGTCAGCAATGTCTTATGTACCCAGTGCTGATAACATTTGAAAGGAGTGGAATTAAAGCAGCGAACAGTATAGTGAAGCAGCAATGAAATTATCCAGGGCATGACTTCAGACCTAACATCCAGTGCCTAACAGCAGCCTAGTCTAACAGCGTATAACAGGGGAAGTTATCTGGGGGAATATTGTAAATCATATGGAAGAAAGAGGGGCTTTCAACTCCCATGAAGTGTTACAGTCTCGGAAGGCCATAGGAGCAGTTCTATCCTGTTTTGTAGGTCGCGATAAGCCAGAATTGACTTGGTGGCCATGAGTAAGTAATATACCGTATATACTCAATTATAAGCCAACCGGATTGTAAGCTGAGGTGCCTAATGATTACCTGGGAAACCAGAAAAACTGATTGACTCGATTATAAGCCCAGGGTAGGGAATTCAGGATGTGAATTAACACAGAGACCAGAGGGGAGAGATAGAACACAGCCACAGACACATCCTTACCAGTTCAGCTGCCCACATAAGTGAATCACTACGGGTGCTTCTGTGAATTGGAGCCGTCCATGTCATAGGACGGCTCTGATTGGTTAGATGTGAGTAAACAAACATTCCAAGCCCTGCAGTGTCAGGGGGCCTTTGAATGAACAGTAGAGGAATGGCAATCAGCTGAGAGATGTTACACCTCTCTGGGGTACCACTGACCCATGTATAAGTTGAACACCAGTTTTTCAGCACATTTTTTGTGCTGAAAAACTCGACTTATACACGAGTATATATGGTACTTGTTGTCTAGCTGAATTATGCAGCTTAACTAAGTGTCAGCCTTAAAATTCAAGCTGTGCTGATTTGAAGTATTGCTTCTCTGTGTCTGTCTGAACTGATGGACAGGTATCCCCCCCAATAACGTTTGGCTAATTAGCTGACCCTGTCAAGCAAGCAGAAAGCACACTGTAGAAGTGACCTTTTGTTCCCCACGACCACCTCCACCCCCATTAAAACGAAGCATTGAGCATCCCCTCTGTTCATTGCATGTCAACAACAAAGAAATTTAGTGTCTTTTCATCTCTAGTGATATGCTACTTAACCAACATCGAGTGCCTATATTACAGGGTTACAGGCCAGAGTTCAGAGTTGGTTATAATTCTCATTAAGAGATATGTAAATGAACTGAAGATAAGTGAACCAATCAATATTTCTACCTTAAAATGATTTGATTTGGTAAAGTTGGTTTTAATTGGGGACATGCTGTTATAGAGAGAGCATTTATAGGTTTTCATGACAATAGATAGCAGAAGTCCTCATACGTTACGTGGTCAGTGTCAGGATGTGCTATGACAATTTAGACGGCATAAGATTTTGACATTTCAGGTCTCTCTGGAGTAGACATTCTGCACAGCATTCAGGATTGGCTCCTAAACTTCCAAATCCCATCAGGGACTGATTTGATGCACGCATAGGGAAAAGGAAGGTTGGTGGTCTTTTTATTGTTCTTGTTTTAATTTGCTGTTATTTATAAAAATGCATTAAAAGCCAGGATTTCTGTTATATCATAAACTTTCTATTGGTTCAATGTCCCAATTAGAAATAAGAATTAAGTAAGATTAAGCTTCACCATTGTCCAAAGAGAGGCATAAAACATTCAAAATACTGTTATTTTCCTGGAAATTTATTTTAGGGAAAATCTGTCAATAATATTCAGTCACAAATCCAGAGCCATGTCTACCATGTCTTACCATGTGTTTCCTAGGAATTTTTATATCAAATATTTTCTTAAATAGAATTTCTATAAAGTATGAATCAATATATTTCCATAAACAACTTGATAAAATCTCCCACTCATAACTGCATGAATCCATATTGACAGAGTATAATTATAAAAGAACTACTTTTTAAAAAACAAAGAAACTCATGAGATCCATGTGCTGTACTCATTTGATTTTCAAACCCTAATATTGTAAACACAGGGAGTAAATCAACTCTAATTTTCAATAGTAGCCACATAGATTTAATTTCACAATTTTAGCAGCTACCTTTGTGTCCACTCTGATACGTGACAACCCCATATGTGTCAAAGTAGAACTCTGCTTTCTGGTTGTCAATGACTGATTTTTTTCAGAAATAGATGACTCCAGGCTGTCTCTAGGTGAAATATAACAGCCCACCTGTTGGTAACTAAGCAGTGCTAACCATTTTCTCCATCCAAGGGCCTACGTCTGTAAGAGTTTCCAAGGTGGTGTGCGTTTAAAGATTTAGAATGACAAATAATGAACATAGTGTTGCTTATTGAAACCTTGACTGTATGCGAATTTGCTAGTTTTTAAAAGAGCTTCACAAATCTGCCCTGTTAGCCACTTCACCAGGAAATTCTAGTGAAAGCAATTGTACAATGACATATCACATGGAATTTTTAATATATATTCTATGTAGTTTTGGAAATTCATATCTAAAACACACTTGTAACAAGTACTGTAAAGAACTTTCATTCTTCTAAACTAAATGGCTTATGTTTCCAACCATGGGAGAGGAAATACATGTACATATACATATACATCTTCACATATGCCAGCTTCTAGTCTCCAAAATCCATTAGTAGAATTTGAAGGAGTTACACAAATAAAAACAGTGAAACTATTAGAATAGAAAGGAGAAAGACAGGTTATTTCAAAATAAAATGTGCTAAATTAAGAGTAAAAATGGAAGCATTCCACAGGTGGATAAGACTTTGGAATATTTTTTAAAAGCTATAAAATGTAATATTATAAAACATAATTCATTCTTAAAATCATAAAAATGCTTGAGTCTAAAAGCAGAAGTCATTTTTAACCAAAATTATTTTGAGCTGACAAACTTTTCCTTTCTCAATGGTCCCTTAACTCATAAAATTGATAATGAGAAAATATACATTCTTGAAAATGAGGAAACGGTATTGAAGGTAATTCACCACAGGATACAACTAGGTAGCACTTGAAGGAATTTCAAGAAGCAGTATAAAAGGTGGAGTCATAGAGATGCTTTGGAGTTTTCTTTAAAAACATTGCCTAGACCTATATGGTATAGAGTCTGGGAGTATGTTTCACTGTCAGTTATTGCTCTGTGTGGAATCAATGCCAATATATTAACCAATTGAAAATTCACATCAATTCCCTTATTACAATGGCCTGAAACTCTCTTTTGCTTGGAAGAAGTCAGTGTCCACTCTGCGAGTTTGCCAAAGTTGGTCACAACATTGTTAGTAATGATCTATGGGGACTGGGATCACAGATCAAGAGAAAGCAGTGATCTCTGATGGAAAGAGAAGCAGGAAGGCGAGAACTGCAGACTAACCTCGATGCTTGCAGATCTTATTGCACGTTTGCTGTGCTGGTGCGAGGTCGTTCGTTACAACTCACTGTAAGCTTACGTATAATAGATTAAACAGGCAGTGTGTCTGATACATCACTAAAGGCAATTATCATGGCAATTATTTGAGATGAGCGAAATGTTTCGATTAGAGGTGACAAAAAGAAGCCCCTTTCTAAATAGTTGACCACATGGACAAAGTAGAGAAATGGAAAACCTAGAGCTGAATACAGTCTAGTGGTTTCACATTGGCCTGTTATCCCCATGGTTGGCAGGTTGAACCCCCAGTACCACAGCAACAGAAAGCCTGTGCTTTTTAACTCCCACAAACAATTGAAGTCTCAGAACCCCCCCAGGCAAATGTCAGTGAGTTGAACTGAGAGAAGGGAATGCAAGCCTTTAAATCCAATGGTGCTCTACTTTCACTCTCTAGGGGAAGGCTGTAGGCATCCTCCAGCTGTGGACTTGAGTTTTCCCTTCCACTCATTAATAATGGATTTGAGAAGCAGGGGCCCTGATGGGGAAATGGTTAGGTATTGCATGCCAACTAACTGCAAGGTCAGTAGTTCTAAAACCCCAGCTACTACTCAGGAGAAAGAAATTTTCTACCCCCTTAATGATTTGCAGTCTCGGAAACTCACAGGAGCAGTTGTTCTTAATCCTACAATGTCTTTATGAGCAGCAACGACTTGATGGCTGTGTTTATTTTTTTAATAGAAACTTAGATTACATATGCATGAAATAGAATTAGTTCCACAATGTTCTGTACCACGAATACTGAATCCTCAATAGGAATACTACTTTCTATACTGGGTAAGCATGGGGCCGTGATCTGCATAGTTAGCAGTTCAAAACCACCGCAGCTCCACGGGAGAAAAGAATGGGCTTTCTATTCCCCTAACCAATTCGTCTCAGGAATCCACAGCAGGTTGGCATGGGTCAGCATTGAGTCCATGGCAGGGAGATACATACCTGATAGCACATGAAGGCCTGTAAAGAGACTTTTTCTCCCTTATTTTCAATGGTGTAGGGTAGATAGCAACACTCTTTTAAAAAATGATTTTATTGGGGGCTTGTACAACTCTTATCACAATCCATACATACGTCCATTGTGTCAAGCACATTTGTACATATGTTGCCATCTTCATTCTCAAATCATTTGCTTTCTACTTGAGCCCTTGGTATCAGCTTCTCATTTTTCCCTTCCCTCCCCACTTACCCCTCCTACATGTACCCTTGATAATTTGTATATTATTATTATTTTGTCATATCTTACACCATCTGATGTCTCCCTTCACCCACTTCTCCACTGTTGATCCCCCAGGGAGGAGGTTATTTGTAGATCCTTGTGATCTGTTCCCCCTTTCTCCCTCACCTTCCCTCCACCCTCCTGGTATCACCACTCTCAGCACGGGTCCTGAAGGGATCATCTGTCCTGGATTCCCTGTGTTTCCAGTTCCTATCTGGACCAGAGCAACACCCTTTTTAACCGTTTCATCGGGACATTATCCATAGATCATAAAATTCAATTATATCAAGAAGAGCTGCGGAATAATTACCATGATCAATTTGAGATTTTCTTCTTTTTTGTACTCCTTGTTATCAGCTCCTCATTGCTCCCAAAATTCCCCCGCCATACCCCACAAAATCAGCAATTTAGTTACTGTATTTATAGATTGACCCAACTGAGATTTCATATACTTAAAAACATACAGAAATAGAAAAACAGTCAAAAAGGGAAATAATAGTAACAGAATAAAATCAAGAAAAACTTCAGACAAAAAGAAAGAAGAAAATATAAAAATAAAACTTTAAAACGGGTCAAAAGGATAAGGTGTTAAATTTTAACATAAGCGTATCTGCCAAAATTCACTTCCCAATGAATTCTGCATGATAGCAAAGCTAGTCACACCCTGGCTACGGGCAGAGGGAATTCACTGGAGGCACTCCACATGTGTTTCACTTCCTTTATCTTCCTTCTTTCTTTTTAAGAATGCAACTTAATGTAAGTCAAATAGGGGATCAAATAAGATGTCATATTTTATCCTAACTTTAGTTACATAGTGGAGAGGGTCCCTATGAGTCAACATCAACTCAAAGGCAGTGAGTGTGATTTTGGGGGGATATCTGCTACACTGGTCTCTGCAATACTCTCTGATACCAAGACTACTCACATCCCTCGACTAGGGTCAGAGGGGCATTCCGCTGAGGCTTAATCTATGTGTGAGCCTTGCATGTGGACTTTGGACTTCCCCTGTTTTTCATCATAGCCTATTGCAAACCAGGTGTTTACAATTTAAGCGCTTCCACCCTACCCTCCTTCAGATTTAAATTATATTGTTTACAATCCTTGGATCGCACAGGTTGGTATGATTTTCAATGGGGACCCACTTAAATAGCTACTTGTGTAAAGAAAAGCCTTTGAGAACCTAGACAATGTTCTTGCTGATAGCCAGGCACCATCTACTTTCTTTATCACACTTCGTTATAGCATCCACATCTTCAGTGAGGCAGAGGATCAAGCAGAGCCATGCCATATGAACTAATTGTTTTAGATTGTTGCTAGAATTAAGTGCAAGCCCACGATTCATTCACATAACCATGGTTTATATATGTCTTTGGTTCACCTTAGGGACATCATCATCATTTTATGTTAGTGAATATTTTTTTATCATCTTCCTGAGGCACATGGTAATTCTATTGTTAGTGTCATTAATTTAGCCAATGATGTAGAATTTAAATCACAGTTGAGCAAGGGATATTATGTGAGTATAAACTGGCTATGGACCGCAAAATATGAATTATCGATGTGCACAAACAAATTCTTAAGTGACTAGACACTATTTACACAAAAAATGGGGGTTGGCAATGAGACAAAACTTCTCCTAATATTCTTTGACAATGGCAGAACCAGGTCTACCAGATTAATACATTTTTAAATAAAACAAGGAAGGCATTAAAATAAGATGTCCATGGTAGTCCCAGATCACCAATCATTGGGCAACATTAAGGCAAGTGATCCAAGGCAACAACTGACAACTTCTAGTTCCATCCCCTTGGTAGAGCAGTCTTCTGCTTCTTCTCACACTATGATAGTGTCCCATTCACTTGACAGGGTTTCCACATTCAGTCATTCTGGTGTGGCCTATAAAGGATGTTGTGTCTCATAAAAACAAAGTCTAAAGTCCCAATAGTCTTTAGCATATGTCCTGAGTCATCAAGGGCTGGACAGAAACTAAGTCAAAAATGTCTACTTAGGAAAATAGTACCAGATAATGTCTTCCCTTGAGTTCTTTATAAGTATTGCTAAGAATTTTTTTCCAGTGGGAGGTTGATCCTCCCTGTTTTCCTACCAGATACCAAAACACTCTAAGTCTTATTTAAATTCAGTTACTGAATAACTTGACATACAAATAAAATAGATTTTAATATATATTATTTGTTAGGATCATAGTAGAGGAGCTCTTTTTTAAAAGATAGGTATAGATTAATAATATAAATATAAATTGTTAACTATAAAATGAAAAATTGTCTTTAAATTGCTTTTTTAAAACAAATTTGGAACATTGCTTGCCCAGTAAAAACAGTTCTGATTAATTTTGTATAATGACAAACTCATGTGTGTCAGAGCAAAGCTGTGCACCAGATTTTCACTGGTTATCTCTTCAGAAATAGATTGCCTGACCTTTCTTCCGAGGTTTCTCTGGGTGGACTTACACATCCAATCTTTCCATTCATAGCTGAGCATATTTACAAGGTAAAATCACCTGAAAGCAAGTTCCTAATGGGTCTCCTTTCCCTATGTGTCATGCTTTGATGAACAGATATATAACGCCAATATGAATATATTTAATATCACCAAGAAGGACATAATATATGTCTAGATATCAGAAAGCTGAAAATATTATTATAAACATGAGAACAAGATTCACATTTGTCTTCTTTGGCATCCAGGCAAGCATAAAGAGACTTAAAATTGTTTCCACCATGTCAGTGTTAGGCGAATTATCAAGTACAGCTGGCTGTGTTTCTGTAGCTTTATAACTCAAGACTTATATTTTGAGATAAATTGTGGAACAATACTCTCTACTACTAATGATACTCATTGAACTTTAATAAAGAATCATGAGAATTGGACGTCTTGTAGTCATTTAGAGCCAGACTTTTAGACCATATGGCATATCTCTAAGTAAATTACTGTAAAATTTCATTACTGGTTTTGGTCAAGTCTTCCTCACCTAATATCATTGCCACAATAACACACTGTATTTTGATTTTGAATAACCCATTAGATGAGGGCCAGAAAGGTCACGTGACTACAGAGAAGCATAAACAATCCAACCTTGTTCCAAAGATCAGAAGGAAGAGGCATTCTTGGCATTAACAAAGAAGGAGGCACAGTATGAATTTCAAAGGTGTTTTCATGCTTTTTCAATAGGAATTGGTGACTCCATGATAGAATTGTCTCCCTCCCTGGGGAAACCTGGGATCCCTTTCTGAGGAATGCACTCCATGTACAGTTCCCACCTGTTTGTGGAAGCTTGTCTGGTGCTAGGATGCTGAACTGGCTTTGGTAGAGCTGGTCAACTAAGAGGAATAAGAAAGCAAGACCCCCAAAAAAGCAAGACAGAGCAAAACAAAGCAACAAAAGAAAACAACACCACCAACAACAAAACCAATGACAAAAAGAAAAGCCTGTAAGTAGTTCAATATCTGTTGGTTTGACTTTTAGGAGTGCTTTCCACTCAAATCTGATGGGGTGCAAAGTCTATTTTTGGTATTCCCTGGGGACTTCGTTGCTCTGCTCCCCTTGCTGTTCTGTTGCTCATCCATAGTGTTTTGCCTTGCTGTGGTGGGGTCATATTGGGTGCAATTCCCGCATTGTGTCTCCGGTGTTGTCCCCATACCGCTCTGGATCAGTAAGGGACATCATGCCTCATAGCGGGCTGGCCATATGGTCCTCTCTGTGCATTGGCTGCTCTGAGCAGGGATATTGTCCTCAGGGCTTGGTGAACGAGGATGTGCTCCACTCTCTCTTCCTTTCCTTTCATTTGCTCCTGTGTGCTCTGATCTGACATGTCCCTCTCCCTGAACTATAGCTTCAGTGCTATCCTCTGAAGTAAATTCTCCTGAGTAGTTGGGATTGTGACTGGCCACTCAGACTTTGCTACTGCTTCCGTGCTTCATGCCAGCATGTTGCATTCACATCTTGGAGCCCCAGGTTGAAGTCTGGTCCCTATTTCCCTGTGGAGATAGAAACAATAGCCTCCCCTTGGGTGGGTTATTGCCCTGTTCCCCGCTATCCATGTCTCCCCCCACCACCTCCCTTTTAGTTAGCTAGCATATGTATACCTGGATTTGGTCTGGCCCCTGCCATTCTACCTGGACCTTACCCCAGGAATGTAAGTATGCAGTAGCTTTTTCCCAATGCCTGGCATTCCATGATGTTCACCTTCCCAACACAATTGCTGAAGACAAAGTGGGTGCATAAGCAAATGTGGTGAAGAAAGCTAATGGTGCCTGGCTATCAAAACACATGGCATCTGGGGTCTGAAAGGCTTGATGATAAAAAGAGGCCGTCTAGCTGAGAAGCAATGAAGCCCACATGGAAGATCACACTCCAGCCTGTGTGATCATGAAGTGTTGATAGGATCAGGTATTAGGCATCAAAGAACAAACAAATCTTATCATTGAGAATTAGCGGAAGTGTGGAGTGGACACCCAAAGCCCATCTGTAGACAACTGGATGTCCCCTTATAGAAGGGGCCCAGGGAGGAGATGAGTCAGTCAGGGGGCAATATAACACTGATGAAGCATACAACTTTCTTCTAGTTCTTTAATGCTCCCCCCCCCCCCCGCCCCTCCCCAACTATCATGGCCCCAATTCTATCTTACAAATCTGGGTATACAAGAGGACAGTGTAAAATATGAAAAAAATTATTTATAAATTATCAAGGGTTAATGAGGGAGAGAGGGTAAAGGAGGGAGGGGCAAAAAGGAAGAGCTGATTCCAAGGTAGAAAGAAAATGTTTTGAGAATGATGATGGCAACAATTGTACAAATGTTCTTGACACAATGAATATGTTGTATGAGGCCCCAATAAAATGATTAAAGAAGAAAAGAGGAAGGAAGGGCCAACAAACTATTTCCAAAACTCAGTCAATGAAAACCTTATAGATTTTAAAGGTTCAATCTCCAATTTTATAAGATGATCCAGAACCAGGTGGTCTTTCATTTCGTTGTGAACGGTGGGACCATCAATCGGGTTGACTTGCCAGCAGCTAACAATGACAATGCGTTAGGAAGGGCAGCGGCCCAGTCCAACTGACCTCAGATGGAAATCATAATCAAAGTACAAACTTTTCAGGGTTCAGGAAAAGAAATCTCTTCAGCTATATTGCATCTGTAAGTGGATTTTATGCTCACTTAAAATATACCTTCTCTCTATGTCGATATGGATGTGTAATATACACATACATACTTGTATATTTATAGCTATATAAAACAAACACATATAGAGAAACTTTGAGCATAATAAGAGACTCTAAATGCCAGTGAATCCCTTCGGCCAGAGTTAAGGGATGTGGATAGCCTTACTATCAGAAAGCATTGTAAAGTCAATTATTAGATGAGCATAGGCCAAAAGAGAGTACCTTAAGTGCACTGGTATAAACTGTGCTAGCCCAGGTCATTCGTTTACTCAATTTCTTGGCATCTGAATCAACTGGTTCGCAATTCAGAATTTTAAAGGAAATGGATTTCCTTTTAAGGTTTTTCAGTTTTAATATTGGATCCCTTCTTTGAATGAAGTTCCTATATGTTTTGTCTAGACATTGCTGTTGAGATTTTTGTTGTTGCTGCTGTTGGATTGCTTCCTGTCTGTATTTCATGTGGTTTTTTATGTAGGAAGCCCATGACGGGTAGAGCTCTAGAGACAGTAATAGCATTGCTAATCACCTAGGGGCATGGCTGGGGAGAATGGGGGGAAATGGGGAGCTAATGGCAATGAGAACAGAAGAAAATGTTCTGAAATTCTTGTGTCAATGATTTGTGGCCCAAATCTTCTTAATATAATTGAACAATTAAATTGTATGACATGGGAAGTATATTCCAATAAAAATATAATTTAAAATAATATAATAGTAAACTCTGAAAAAATCAATAGTTTTTTTGCAACCAATTGATAGCATGTTTTGGATATGAACAGAATAAACCAGAGGCTGACCTTCTGTTTCACCAGTCTTCCATTGCATAAGGGCAGGTTTTTAACACCTCTGAAAAACGCTGCTAATATCAAACAAAGAAAATGATTGAGTTCAAGATAAACACCATGGAGATGCAACCTGAGGTAATCACATATCCTATGGTTGATATCTCAGAGAAACCTTCAGAGTTGACCTCGCACTCCCACCGGTCAATGGCTCCATGACCCACAGATGCTAGACTTAATTCTCAGAAGCAATTCTATTTAGAAAAATAAGGAATAAGTAAATCAAGGGAAGAAGGCAGACAGCTAAAGAGCACAATTCAGGCTGCCTGAATCCAATTCAAATCAGAGCTCGAGTTTTACTCTTACAAGCCCTGAGCCTACTTGTCTTCAGAACATGAGGCAAGTTAGCGTGGGAGAATGAGAGGTCATTCCGTACACATTACATTGCCAGTTGCAAAGTGTTTCATGAACAGCAATTAAGCACATGCTGTGGAACCATCGCAAGGGGCTGAACCAGAGGACTAATGCCATGGAGATAGGGATTCTCTAGCTCAGGGCTTTGGGACTGCAGCTTTCCAAGGGTGAGGGTGTCATGGGGCTGAACCCCATTCCCAGGCTCTGACCTTCCCTCTGTTGAAGTGGATTTGTTCTGTCACTTGCATCGAGGACCTCTTCATGTGCCAGGAGAACCCCATAACCTTTGTGTTAATTCCCATGACATCCTCCGTGTTTCCCTGTAAGATTCTGTGAGTAGGTCTTTGGAGGCGCAGGGAGAACAAAGGATCATTCGGCACATCTGAGGAGTCCCAGTTGTGTGTGCCTGAATGTAGGGTCATGGTTTGAAAAAGGCTCAAAACCCCCTACCTTGCACTAAGAGGTTTTCAATACACTGGAACACACTTTTTAAATGCACTCCTATAAGCTGAGCTAGGCCCCGTTCATTTGTTTATTCAATTCCATTGCATCTGAATCAACTGGTTCCCAATTCAGTGAATGGATGCAAAAATGCTTAGATGTCATTTTTATTCTTTCATATACTTCTTTAAAAAAAACAACTATAAATTTACACCAATGAATCCAAATTGTGTTTCCGCACATCATCCGCCTCACCCCAAAACTGGGTCTTTAAAATTCTCTACAGATAATTTTCTTAGCTATTTCTCAAGAATAATGATTGCAATCCGATAGAAGTGATGCAGGTATTGTTTGAAAGAATAAGTGAATTCTTCAACCTAGTTTGCATATATTTTAAATCATTATAGAATTGTATAATTAGTGTATTGATGAGGACCCTAAGCCAAATGGAGTGAGATACGATGTGTGTATGTGTATGGTTTGCCTGTATTTCACAATAAAGATGTACTCAAAGTGTTATGTGAGTTGATGATTGTCTGACAGGTTGTTAAGGGTAACATTTTACTTTTCCAGTATAGCAACAACACAGAAAATCCAGGGAAGTTTCATAATAATATTGATAGTAATATTTGCAAACATTATGAATTTGCTTCCCTCGTCATCCCAAGTGATAAATACTTGATGCAGAATGTGCAGAACACATTCACCTGCTTTTTTGTGAAGGAAGCTGAGCAAGGGAGCCTTTTTAAAGTGACAACCAACCACAAAAAGACAATGTTCCATTACAGGTTGAATAGCTTCATCATTCAAATTTCAATGACTTTAATAATTAAAATTTTTTACATTTTAATTCTATGCAAAATTTTAATATTTTCTATTTGATTAATATTAATCATTTGGTCAATAAAATTATTAACACTTGGGCATCATACTTTGTAAAATGGAAGGGCAGATAAAAAGAGAAAGACCCTCAATGAGATGGATTGACACAGTGGCTGCAACCATGGGCTCAAATTTAACAATCATTGTGAGGCTGGTTAAGGATCAGGCAGTGTTTCTTTCTGTTTCCCCTGTAGGGCCGCTATGAGTCAGATCCAACTTGAACCCATTGTACAAGAACATCAACATTTATTGAAAATGTTCGATAATTCTAAATGAGCATATTCATTTTAAACCAATAGGAATATTTTTTCACCAGGTGACATGTACAGCAGTTGACTGATTCCCTTTAGTCAGTGTTCCGGCACTGCGATTGGTCCATTTATGTACTATCATGAAAAGTACTACCAGTGAGTTACATTCGTTCCACTCTGAAGAGCTATGATCTACATGTATTGCCACTACACTGGACAGTAAAACAACCGAGGTTCATCGAGTCACCTAATGCATGTGAGGATAGGTGAAGAGCTGGAAAGCAGTCTTGCCCATTTCATACCAGTTTTAACTATTTCACAATAATAAGAATTTATAGATCAACGTTTGAAAAAGACTTGATTTCCTACAATAGCCTTATTATCCTCTAACAAAGCCACTTTGGGTATACCCTCATGCTCTGTTCCCCAGCACGGGGTAGACACTAGTACTCATTGTTGCCGACTCCTCTACCCTCCGTAGAGTGATGTCAGAAGGTTTCCTGTGGAGATTTGAGATAGGAGCAGTGAGCTACCTCCATGCAGTACAAATTACAAGGAATATTAGATGCCTGAACTCTTTGGTGCATTCTATTAGAGCCTGGAAATTTACCTACATGGTATTAGCAGATAATTCAAAAAATAATAATGTGGATATAGATACATTGGGAATAAGTGTTGGAATGGAATTTGCCTGTTTCAATTTGGTAATATATTTAATTATTAAAAATGGGCATGCTTTTGTTGCAGAGTACTTAATGTTGAAAATATATCAAACTATTTTTTGAATTGTTTTGTGTGTGATGGAACCAAAGACTTGCCAAAGACTCATTCCCTTTATTCTTCAGCCCATGTCTACTTTAAAAATTGTTTAACTCATATGTTTTTCTGATGTGTTTGAACTTAACTCACCAAACTGTTGCCTCTCAAAAAATTACTTTGATACTGGAAAGGTCTTTAAAATAATTTTGAAAGTGCTTTTCATTTCATAATTTCATTATCTAAGGGGAGTCTATGAATCAGAACCAAACACAGTTTTTGTTAATTTGCACTGTTAAAACTCTACAATGGAAGCAAATGGTCACCGTTTCTTCTATTACTAATAAACATTATCACTATTGGGATGATTGCTGCTTTACAATTAAATAAAAGAATGCCATATTTAATGAGATGCCACAACCATGCACATCCTCATTTAACTATAAAATATCTGTCAGAACATAATACACATTGTACCTTTCTGGAATCGACAAAACTACTGTCCTTCAAGTCTAATCATTCTCAGCAAAATTTGAACCATCCAAAAATAAGGTTTTGGGGGAATGTGTTTGAACCTAGGGGAATAGTCCATCCCAGATTCACTTCAAGATCTCCACTAAGTCCTCACCTATGCCAAAGTAATAAGGAATTACTTTATATATATGAAATGTCCACTGTAGATTTTTTTAATACCATGCTTTAAAAAAAGACATAAGAAAAACACTTTCTAGATTCACCAGCTCCTAGTCAGAATTTTTGGTCCCATAATCAGAGTTAAAGGAGGAGAGCATTTTTGAGAAAAACAATATATTAAAGAATGAATAATTATTCACAGTCATGAGGCCAGCTCATGCTTCAATAAGACAAATTGGCTGGAGTGCTTCAGTGGCAACCAATGATAACGCCTGAGGCCAAGATACAGTGTGTAAAAAAGGAAGGGGAATTGATGAAAATCAGGAGCAAGAGGACAAATCACTTTAAAGAGAGAAATACCGGTATATGATTATTTCCCCCCAAATCTCCAGTTTTATAAAGGTTGAATCTATTTTATTTGAAAAATATATATATAGTCATAGACACTACATGTCAGTGTAAAATGTTGGCATTTGTTTATTGCCAAAAGCATATTATTAATTCCTCTCTCTGGATGTTGAAATAAGCTCGTAAGGGCAGATATGTTTCCAAGGAGAAGTCTTGTGGTCTGGCTTCATCTCATTGGTTCCCTTTATGCTCAAGCATGTAGGACCCAGGGCGGCTTCCATCCCTCCACTCTCAGTGGAGGTCTGCATTTTTATAGAAGTATATATATTTTTTCAGAGCTGAGAATTTATTAAATAATGTATTTATATTTTTTATAATTTTGAACTCATTTGGGAATGAAAAATGGCCATGAAAACCTGGGCAACGTTCACAATATATAATTTAGCAATGATAACATTGGGGTTATTAAACGCTTAAATGGGTTCATTGTGTAAGGTGGGTATATTGTCTGGAATTCCCTATACCTAAAACTAAATAGTTGAGAAAAGGAAAATATGCATGCATAGAAGATAGTTTTAGATTATAATACATGTATTATTGACTAGTACAGATCAGAAACCTATTTCTGCCAACAATGAGAGTTAGATATAGGGAAAACCCTTCAGTATGTTCATTCCCTAAGGTAGAATCCTGCCTGCTGGACTCAGGCATTGCCTTACAAAGCAAAGCGAGTATGAAAATAGAAAATACATGGTAACCTTAAATTGCCATTTATTGGGCACCCTCAAAGCAAAAGATTTGAACTGAAGTCCCATGACTTCAAAATCCACAACCTTAGCAGAGTAATCATCTGCTTATTTTCATACGTGGGCATTTTAGCCTACATCGAAGAGAGTGTTTCATTCCTTGAATCTGCTACAGGTGCATTTAAAGGTAAAGTCCAGTTTGCTTAGTGGGGTTTCCAAATCAAATACTTCTGATGTGGTCTGTGGAGGACGACATCTAAACTCTCAGTTACACAGTACAGATCATCAAAGGTTGGAGAGAAATTTTGTCAATGCTTGATTAGGAGCATAAGATAAGGCATATTCTCCCATTGGGGAGTCTCTCCTAGTTTGCCAACCACAGGTGTGAAATAACCTTCCCGGAAACAGACTTGTCCCAGCCCCACCTGTGGACTTGAATTTCCATTATGCTCACTGAGCACCCTTATGAGAGTGTCCGTTGATGGGAGGTGACTATGGAACAATGCTATCTGGACAGACTTGATGGTTTTTCGTCCTTTCCTCCCCCACAAAAAAAGGAAAGAAAGAAAAACTACCCCATTGGAGGTGAGCCCTTTGCTTACAGAGTGGTTTTTAAGATGTACAAATAAGGGCGGCTATGTATGGATTATGAGCATTAGGCAATCACCTCACCTCATTGTTTGGGAGACCAAACTAGATTACATGCCCTGAGAAGAGATGCCAGTCTTGGTGTTTTTCCTTATAGTAGCTGCATCATACAATATTTGTTCCTTGCAGTTGACTGATTTATATTGTTCATTGTAGTGGTTTCCCAGGTCCATCCATGTGTTGAGGAGATTCTGGCTAGTGATTTGGAATAACGACTCATGTGTTTGTTCTCCATTTGAATGCCATTCTAGGGGAACTGCCTATGTCTTTTGCCCACTCTTTATTTGGACTTTGTTGTTGTTGTTATTCAGGTATTTTGGAATTCTATAGAGTTTAGAAATTAGTCCGTTGCCCATTGCATCATTGAGAGATTTGGTAAAGTAGCAACTTGCAAGGGTAAAAAGAGGAAATCAGTTGCATTCCTGTACACCAGTGAAGAGAGATGTGGAAAAGCTCTAAACAAACAATAGTGTTTACAATAAAATCCAAAACCAAACTCACTGTCATGAGGTGGATTCCGACGCACGGCGACTCCATAAGACAGGGGAGAGCTTCCACGACGGTAACTCTTTACGGGAGGAGAAAGCCTTGTCTTTGTCCCATGAATTGGATCATGGTTTCAAATTTCTGAACCTTTGGTTGGTATTCCAACTAGACCAAAGTTAGCAACCATAACACGATCAAAGTTCAATTTACAATAGCTCTAAAGAAATGAGCTAAAAATCTTTTTCCCCAGTCAGGGGCTCTATTTTCACTCTTCTGATTGTATGTATATATATATACATATATACATACATACATATATATACATATACATATACATATATATATATATATATACAATTTTAGTAGGTCCTAGCTATCTATTCTGTCTTCTGTCTGTGCGTCCTTTGTTATATTTGTTTGAATGTATATGCCCTGTAAAAGGGTGCTAAAGTCTGCCTCCATTTTTCATTGATAGTCCATTTAGTTATGGGCCTCTGATCCATCTTGTGTTCGTTTTTGTGCATAGAGTGTGGTATGGGTTCTGTTTTTCATTCATCTGCAGATGGAGATCCAATTTTTCCAGTGTCATTGTTGAAGGGACTGTATCTCCTCCATTAAATAGTTTAAAAATATATGTTTGTGGAATTTCAGTTGCCCGTAGGCTATTTATTTCTGGGTGTCTTATTTTGTTCCATGGGCCTATGTATTATTATTTTACTGATACTTGACTATCTTGACTACTGTGGCTGTGTAGTAGGTTTTTAGGTTAGGTTGTGTGAGATTGTTTTCTCTGACGTTCTTCTAAGGGAGATTTTGCTTATCCTAGGTCTTTTTGCTCTCCATATGAAGGTGGTGATTAGTTTTCCCAATCTTTTAAAGAAAAAAGTTGGGATTTAGATGAGAGCTATGTTGCATTTGTAGATTGACTTCAGTAATGTTGACATATTCACAATATTAAGACTTCTTATTCATGAACATTGGATATTTCCCATTTGTGGAGACATCTTTTGGTTGTTTTATTTTGGCACAGGGTTTTTTCCTATGTATTTCCTTTTTTTCTCTAGTTATTATAAATGATATTGATTTTTTGATGTCTTTTTCAGGCTCTCTTCATTGACATACAAATATCCAATCAATTTTTGCTTGTTAGGATTGTATCCTGTTACTCTACCAAATCCCTTAATTGTGTTCAACAATCTTTTTGAGAGGCCCATTAGGCTTTCTACATGTAAATATCCATCACATCATCTGAAAATACTGAGCGTTTCATTTCTTCTTTGACCAATTGAATTTCCTTGATTTATTTTTGTTATCTAATATACTGGCTAGAATTATTGCATAAGGTTCAAAAACAGTTGTGATAGGGGACATCCTTGCCTGATTGTCTTCCTCAGTTTTGTTCCAGGTTTTCTTTTTTTCATTTTACGTGAAATCTTAAATTTTGTATATATCCTTTATTATGTTGATGAATCTCCCTTCTATTCCTATTTTATTCCCTTATTTTATCAGATATGGTGTTGGATACTATAAAGTGCCTTTTCTACATCTATTGGTATGAGTATGTGATTTTTATTTATTTATTTTTTAAACAATTTATTAGCGGCTCATACAGCTCTTATCACTGTCCATACATATACATACATCAATTGTATAAAGTACATCTGTACATTCTTTGCCCTAATAATTTTCTTTTTTTTACATTTTATTAGGAACTCATACAACTCTTATCACAATCCCTACATATACATACATCAATTGTATAAATCACATCCATACATTCCCTGCCCCAATCATTCTCAAAGCATTTGCTCTCTACTTAAGCCCTTTGCATCAGGTCCTCTTTTTTTTCCCCTCCCTCCCCGTTACCCCCTCCCTAATGTGACCTTGGTAATTTATACATCGCTATGTTGTCATATCTTGCCCTATCCAGAGTCTCCCTCCCCCCACCCCTTCTCTGCCGTCCCTCTCCCAGGGAGGAGGTCACCTGTGGATCCTTGTAATCAGTTCCCCCTTTCCAACCCACTCGCCCTCCTCTCTCCCAGCATCGCCCCTCACACCCTTGGTCCTATGTAGTAGATTACATTGTTTTTCTAATGTTGAACTATCCTTGCATACCTGATAGGATTATCACTAGATCACCCTGAATTAGTTTCTCAAAATATTGTTGTAGGCTATCGATCAGAATTTTGTTGAGAATTTTTGCATTTATCTTAATAAAGAATATTTGTTTGTAGTGTTCTAACTTTGTGGGGTCTTCATCTGGGTTTGGTATAAGGGTTATGCTCTTTCAAAGAATGAGTTTGGAAGTTCGCGGATTCCTACAATATTCTGGGATAGTCTGTGTAGAATTAGTGACAGTGTTCACTGAATATTTGGTATAATCCCCTGTGAAGCCATCTGAACCTGGGCGTTTCTTGATTGATTTTTTTTATTGACTTGATTTATTTGTTCTTTTGTTATGGGTCTACTACATTAATATGTGCTAATTTGGGTAGATGATGTACTTCCAGGTATTTTTTCCATTTCTTGTACATTATCAAACTTGTTGAAATATACTGTTTTCTATTAATGTGTGATTACTCATTTATTTTTATTTAGCTCTCTTGTGATGTTGCTCATTTCATCTGTAATTCCATATGTTGTCATGGTCTCTTGTCAGTTTTCTAACAATTTTTCAGTTTTGTTAATCTTATTGTTAAACTTCATGTCTTGTTGACTTTGCCATTGCTTTTGTGTTTTCTGGTTTATTTATGTCTTCTCTAATATTTATGTTTACTTTTCTTCAGTAATTGAAAGAGTTATCTTGCTGCCCTTGTTCAATTGTTGCAGGTGTTTGAAAGTGTTCATTTTGGATTTCTCTCTCTTTTCTGTGTGTGCTGATTGCTAATACTTGCCGTCTGATGAATGCGTATGTTTTGGTATGTTGTGCTACCATTCTCATTGGTTTCTAGGAATTGCTTAATTTCACCTCTTATTTGATCTATTATTCAGTTGTTTTAAAATTTTATCTTCTTTAGTCTGCATGTATTTGGTGTTATATTCTTGTGTTTCTTTTATTGATTTTTTTTAGTTCTATAGCATTGTGGACTGAGAAAATTAAATTTAGAACCTCAGTGTTTTTGAAGGCTTGCTTTGAGCCCTAGCATGTGGTCTATTCCATGTCATGTACCATATGTGTTGTGGAAGAATGGGCTTGAATTTGACTGAACTTGGATGTCTTCTCGATATAAAATTCTTTCATGATATGAAGTTTTGATGAGAATGCTGAGCAATTGGGAATCTCATCTATTGTTGGTGAGAACATAAAATGATACAGACACGTTGGAAAACAGTTTGGTATTTCTTAATAATTTTAAACATATATTTATGTTATGAAACTTAATGTATGACCCCCAAATTTCACAGATGTGAAGTATTAAGATATGTCTACACAAAACTGGAAAAACACAAAAGACCATAGATTTCATTCATATGAAATATCTAGAATAGGAATAGGAATTGAACATAGATCAATACTTTCTAAGTGATGGAAGGCAAGAATAAAAATGACTTTAATGGATACAAGGATTATTTTTAGGGTGCTGAAAATATAATATCAGACAGAAGTAATGGCTGCCTACTTTTGTTAATATACAAAAATTGAATTATACACTATAAATATGTAGATTTAATGTTATCTGATTTATATCTCAATAAACTTGTGATAAATTATACACTAGAAATGTTGTCAGTGGAAAATTTTGCCAATTTTTCCTTAATTTAGGACGAAATCATTCAATACTTCGTCATAGATTTTTCAAGATTGAGTTCATTCTCAGGCTAAGGATATTTACTTTATATTAAATTTTATGGAAGAAAGTGTTTACCTTGAATAGATGTCAAAATTTTATTAATGTGTTTTATCTAGTGAAAATTAAATGTAGTTGTTCATATTTATTATATTAAGATGGAGTATTGTGTTAATTGCTGAGCATTAAACCAACTTGTCTTCCTTACATAACACTCTAAAATATACTACCTTATTTTTGAGTATTATCAGTAGTTTTATATCAATGTATATGAGGTGTGTTTAGCTCTATGTATTTTTGGTGATATCATGGTCTGGTTCAGGTATTAAGGTAATATAGGCCTGATAAGGAAACCCTGCTGGCACTGTGGTGTAGGCTTTGAGTTGCAAACCAACCACAAGACCAATAGTTCAAATCTACAAGCTGCTCCTCTTGAGAAAGGTGAGACTCTCTGCTCCTGTTAAGATTTGCAGCACCAGAAATCCGATATAAAGTCATTGTGAGTTGGAATTGACTAAATGACAGTGAGTTTGTTGTTCTACCTTTTTTAATAAGTTAAAAACAAATTCAGTAGCAGAGAGTTTGGTTTGGTTTTATTCCTTACAAAACAACTAAGGAAATGGCATTTAGTCATCTTTTATTTGATTGAGTTTCCATAAGATTAGTGTTTTTCTTCCCTAAGTACTTGATAGATTTTACCAGTGAAATCATGATATCATCTGGATCTGGATATGATTCATCTATTGGCAAGGTATTTAATGGCAAAGTCAAAATTTAAATTGATTTAAGATTGTTACGGTTTTCGTTTTATCTTCTGATCATCTTAATGTCCTTGGAATCTGTATTGATAACACCGTGTCTATTAATATTTAAAATCTCATACTTGGACCATCTTATATTTTGTGTTAATTATCTTTTTCTCCTAAGAATAATAATTGTATGTTTTCTTTTCTCTTTAAATATTCAGTGATTAAAAAAATTAGATCCTGAACATTATAGTGTTCTCTTGTTTTCTCACATTTCTTTGAAGAGGATACTTTTTCAAAATTTTCTTTTTTAAAGTTTTAGTCTGATCATTCCCTCTTCTAAGTGGTATTCTGACTGTACTTCCTCAAGAGAGATTTGTTGTTTTTCTGCCAGTCTGTGGTGCTTTCAATATTCTTTAGCAAAAACACAATTCAAATGCATCAATTCTTTATGCGTTGTCTCCTTTTATCTATTGTCCAATTTTCACCTGAATATGAAGCAACTAGGATCAGGCGTACCTTAGACGTCAAAGTGGCATCCTTGCTCTTAAACACTTTTAAGAGGTCTTCTGTAATAGGTTTGCCCTATGTAACACTTCACTATATTTCAGGACTGCTACCTCCATGAGTAATAACTGTGGATCCAAGCAAAATGAAAGAGTTGGCATCTTCAAATTATTTCCTGTTTATCATGATGCTCTCTATGAGTCCAGTTGTGAGGCTGTTGGCTTTCTTTATATTGAGCTCTAATCCAGACTCAAGACGGAAGTGCTTGGTCTTCATCAGCAACAAAGGTGAGTGCGTGGGTACCACTAAAGACAGAAGCATTCTTGGAATCAGTTTCTAAACCAGACTCTCTACACCCAGACACAAAAGCCACTGCAAATTGTACAAACATATCCCAATGGAACAAAACTAAATGAACTCTTGACTACACTTTCTTTAAACCAGTGTGTTCAAGACCCTCTCAGCATATCAACAGCTATGGACACACGTAAGGTAAAGAGGATGGATGGGAAAAAAAATACAAGCAATCATAGTTCAAAAAGCTTTGGAAAATGTTATAAAACACCTGTTCACAAAGATGAATTGCTGAAAGATTTCTATGGAAGACAACTCCCTGGAGTGGCCCTGTCCCTGTGTGGTAGCAGAAATGTCGGATTCTTTACATCTGTGGGATGGCCACCTTGTCTTACTTTAATTTGTATCTTTGGGGCCAATGAGGTGCAATTTCATTAGGAAATCAATGTGCTGGTCAGCATATGCTTACGACAATTCGTTTTTAAAATAGTAAATCTCATTAATCAATCATATTCATTTACATTAACACTAAAATGAAATTGAGTTCTATTTATTGTAGTTTTACATTTGATAAGGGCTATGTGTTTGGGTTTTTTTTTTTTTTTTTGCGTATGTGTTCTTAAAGATAGGTTAGGAGACTGTTTTTCCCACTCTCTCATCGAAATGGCTATTTTAAAAGTTACCAGAATCATAAAAGAAAATGGAACTACCTCATCATAAGGAATGAAGAGTGAGAAAAATGCAAGAACAAGAACGTCATGTCCCGATTCTCAATCTCAGTTGATCACTTGTTTCACTCCTCATTTCCGACTCCTGTCTGTTTGTCTGCTCTGCCCCAAACAGGGAAGCAGCAAAGAAAGAAGGCTGGAGGCAGCAGCAGCAGATGCAATTTCCTCCCAGTTCCCTTTGTCGCCCCATGTTTCCATGTGCACTCACATCACATACTGTGCAGTCTTCCCGGTTAGGTTGGAATCAGCTCTGTGGGTTTTATTCATTTCTTCAACTTAACTCCATGTCGAGCACATAAGCCTCCCTACTTGGATGTTTGATCAAAGCTTGTGCTTATGATGGAATGGAATGACTCCCACCGGGGTCTAGAAGACACAGAAATTGCTGCTAAATTACCACCATTTTCACCAAATCACCTTCCAGATACCATCTCTCCAGTCTGCCACCTAGAGAAGACATTAAACAAGGAAGCAAAATAAACCAACATCTCTCATTGGGGTCCAGGTCGCCAGGCCTGATTCAGTGAAATGAATTCATCTTCCATCGGGTCTGAAGACCTTCTGGAAGACATTGCTTTGAAGAGAGCTGATATCATAAACCCAAGTGTGTTGAGTATAAAAATGATTTCCTCTGTAATGAATTCGAGGGAGTCTATCCATGTGACTACTTCTTTGAAATGTTTCAATGAATGTTTATATGCTATTGGAGTTTTATAAAAGTGTATTTTATTATTTGTTTTCATTTAATTTTTTTGAATCCATGATAAATGTAGTAAATACTTATTTTGTGTCCTTAGCAATACCACACCGATATTTGTTAGAATTGACTCTGGGGCCAATACATAAATTAAAAAACTTATGGAAAATATCACTGTCAAAATTTTATATTTTAATGTTTCATATCTATATAAAATCAGAAGAACATTGAAAAATTATTGAACATGTGATCAGTTTTGTACTCATATTATGGCTCACATATAGAAATTTGATTTTATGAAACAATATGCTTAAATATAAATAAATCACACATCTTGTTCTGCATTAGCAGATCTTTGTCTTTGAATGTATAGATGATATCTTCCAAGTACATGTTCACCCACATTTTTTAATCAGTGTATAAATATGTCATAGTGAGTACACAAAGGATAATCAAATAGAAATCTGAACATCTCTTTTTGGACTTTAGATTATTTGAAGGCTATGCATTCCTAATATAACAAAGAGAAAGGATAAATGTTAGCATTGATTAATCTCGGTTCTAAGATAAGCCTGCTGCCTTCCCAGCAACAAACTTTGCCTCCTCTGAGTCTCTTATCCTTTGGTTTTAAAATGGGATGACGAAACGTCCTGCATCAAACTGTCCTGAGAATTACATGAGGATGGATGCCAATCCCCTTGCACAAGACCCCAAACCATAAGGACTCAGCAATGCGTGCCTGTTTGATTTTTTAACAGTTTTATTGGCATATAATTTACATGTCATACAATTCAATAGTTCCATCATGTTAAGAAGGGTTGGGCAATCATTACCATAATCAATTTGGGACATTTTCTTCTTTAACTTAGTAAACTTATTTCCTGGAGAAGGCTTCTTTTAGTTACTGGGTAACGACAATAAACTAGAATGCTACTTTCAGATCGGTCCCCATCCACCTTTCCCCAAAACTCTTGTGTGTGTGCATGTGTGCACCTGTGTGTGCGCATGCACACACACATCCCAAATATTTAAACCAAAAATATATTTATTAGTGCCCTTTTTTAGGTTTATCTTTCTGTCCGTTTCACCCCTCCTGAGGAGACTTTAAAATTCCGTTGTTCCACACATGTTATGAAGCTGGTTATATTTTTCTGAAATCCTTTTGAATATCTTTTTTTATGTTCTAATTTTCTTTGACATGAAAAAAAACATATATGTGAATTGCATGAAGTTAAATTGATTAACATAAATGTAATTCCAGAATCATATATGGTTCAATAAATGGGACATCTCTTTTTCGATTGTCTTTAGATACATTTATCTTAAGACAGCAAATACATTCCCATATTTCCCAATAGACAAATGGCCAGAAAGGATAAATCAATTGTCAGTCACGTTAGCATCTCTAGACTTTAAGCTTGTGTAAATGGTCCATGAGGATAATTGGTCTGTGACAAGTGGATCGTGGTGAAGGCAGTGGCCTCTAGAGTTCAGATACTTTGCTATTTTGCTTTGAAAGAGTTTAATGAGTGTCTTTGTGCTTCATTTTCCTCATTCCTTAAAAGGAGCAGCAACAGTCACTCCTCCTCAGAGCCGTTTGTAGATTAAATGAGATGATGATGAAAGGAACTCAGAACAGGGCCTGGCACATAGTAATGACTAAGTTAAAGGTACCGATCTCAACGCATCGCTACACCACTGATGTACAATAAGGTATTCATCCGATCTATTATACACCGGTTTTTAAACAAACAAAAGACAATCTTAATCACTTGGAGTCTGCAATGTGATTTTCAGTGATTTGTTTTTATGGTGTGCAGTCTGTCATTGCCAACTCAAGACAAGAAGACAGAACAGAATACGTGACAATTTTAAACCTTCCAACTGTAGATGGGCAAACGCAAGTCTAATTTGCGGAGCTATATTAAAGGGCACCACTAACTTGGATTATTAAGTAAGTGTTTCGCTCTGATTTAGATTTAATAAAACAATTATGTACATTAGCTTATAATTGATCATTATTAAATGTATAATTAGTGAGATTGAATAACCGAGGAAAAGATAAAAGTCTATCTTTCATCCATTGTTCGCTCTCAATATGTAAAATTTTAATAATCATTGGTATGTAATATAATTACGAGGTTATAAATATAAATTAGATTACTTTGAAGGGTGGATTTAAAATCCTTATGCACCAAAAGAAATAAAATAAAATAAAATCCGTACGCATTTCAGATAATTACTATAAATTTGATTATGCTTACATAGCTATACTAAAATATGGTATTTGAGACTTAAAGCTGTTTTGACTAAAACCTGAATGCTAATCTCACATTGTTCAATTTTATAATGTTTGAGCTGCTACTGGCAAAATATAAAGTAAGATAAAACATATAAATAAAAGATTATAGCTAAGTAGGCATCTTGTGTAAAATATTTTTTAAATTTTTGAAAGACAAGATTTGTTACAAGGTTGAAATATTCTTATGAAGTTAAATGATGCTTTATTTTAATGGGGCGTCTTATTTTAATTACATAGGTAATTTTTGCTGTCACAGTCATGCCTCCAATATGACAGTTTGACTCATGATGAAACCCAGATCTCACAAAAACGTAGACAGGGTATCAATATTCCCTGATCATTAAAGGTCTTAAATATGTACATACATGCTTTCCTTTTGGATGCTGAAAACGCTATTTTTCAGCCCAAAAAAAGAACTTTTAAGAAACTACAGCGAAGCAAAATCTTTAAATTAGAGATATCTTTATTTCAAATATTGGAGTTATTCCAGGAAGAGGGAGAATTTAAAATTTATTTAATTTTTGGTGAGTGATCCAATTCATGGTGAAACCTATAATCAGGAAAGCTATGATATATTTGGAAATTTACCACTGGCCACATAGCAACCCTATCAGCTACATAAGGGGAAGTGGGTGAGTCAGTTTCCATCTGAGAAAGAGCTCTCCCGCAACTCCACCCATCAGGGTGATGACCTTCGGCTGGCACCTCAAGTGGAAGAAAACGTGGAGTGACATCATCCTCGGCCATGTGTGGGTTAATAGTACCTACCGATCACACGTGTTGCTGTGAGAAGAAGACCACCAATCACAAGTTACTTGGTGGCAGAGAGGAGACCCTATCTGTCCTTTTAAGTGACACACTCTCAGAAGCCCTGTATCGGGTTGCTATAAACTAGAATCAACTATATGAGAGTGCATTTTCAGCTTATCATAATCTGGGTTCTGCAGATGATTTACAGGACTGATAAGTGACAAGAAGCCCTGTGAGCCTAGTAAGTTACATCCCTCAAAACTCTAAGAAACCGTCGCATTCTGTCCTCTAGATTTCCTATGTGTCAGAATCAGCTAGAAAGCAGCTGATTTTATAAACACACACGTACACAATCACACACACACACACACACACACACACTGTATACACATACGCAATAACATGTATGCAAATGTATTCTCACTAATACAAAACATGAAGATATTAGATATTTCTCTCCATTTCTGAAGTCTGAAATAGTGCAGCGTACAATCAAGTTGCATTGATAACAATTGGTAATTGGACTGTGAAAGGTGGGCACAAAGAAGAATCAATGCTAGAAAATAGGGTCTTGTTTACAGAAATGACAGTGGAGAACACATGATAGGATTTTACTAGACCAAGAACAAATTCTTGTTTTCCCCTATGACCTAAAAGCCAAGTTTATGGACCTTGCTGGATGGAATACATGGGAACTAATTTGACTGTATCGGTACGAAGAGATTACAGAGGAGCTCTACAAGTCCACCACTTGTCTGTCAATGTGCTGTACTGCAGTAGTTCGTGCATTGCTGCTGAAAGCGTTATCAGGGGTATTTCTAATACCCACCCGGGCACCTGAAGTGAACAGAGCCTCCGGATTAAGAAGAGACTATGAAGAAGGACGAGGCTGTCCACATCTGAGGTATGAGCTACAGGAAATCCTACCAATACCAATGAATCATTGTCAGCCCCTGACAACCTAGTACCCAGAAGCAGGTCATTGTCAGAGATGGTGCCCGAAGACTAATCCCTCATGTTGGAAGGCACTCAACATAGGACGGAGTAAGAGCTTTCTTCTCAAAGAAGAGTCAACATTAATGACATGGATGGTGTAAAAACCTGTGGAAGTAAAATCTTTAGGACCTTCCTTCTCTGACAGGAATCAAAATAAGAAAAGAAAAAGAAAAAACACGCGCAAACATCAATTAACTATTGGAACTTGGAATGTACAAAGTATAAACCAAGGAAAATTGGAAGTCATTACAAACCAAATGGAACACATGAAAAATAATTGTTCTGGGTGGTGGTGAGCTGAAAGGGACTGATATTAGCCAGTCTGGATCAGAAAATCATATGGTTTACTATGCTGGGAATGAATTAATCAAGTGGAGTGGCAAAGCATTCATATTCAAAAAGGACATTTCAAGATCTATTTTGAAATACTGTACTGTTTGTGATAAGTTTATGTCTATCTGCATACAAAGAGATCTTGATCAATAAAATTATTATTAAACTTTGTGCACTGACCACTAAAGCTAGGGAGGCAGACATTGATGAATTCTACCAATACCTTCAGTCTGAAATGGATCAAACATCCACTCCAAATGCATTGATAATGATTAGCAATTGGAATGCCAAAGTGGAAACAAACAGGAAGGATTGGGAGTTGAAAAATACGGTCTTTGTGATAGAATTGAAATGAGATTGAGTGACAGAGTTTTGCAAGCCTAACTCATTCATAGCAAATACCTCTTTTTGTGAACAACGCACATTTAAATTATGCTTTTGGTAAAATCTTGACTACATTACTTACTGTCAAAGGACGCATGAGTCTATCTTGGAGGAAGCCCAGCCTGAATGGTCCTTAGAAACATGAACGGCAGAATGTCTTTTAATGTGTATGAGATATGTTCTCAGGAGAAGCTAGTCTCTAGAAAAGATCATACTTGGTGTGCTAGTCTGCTTTATCTAGAGAAGCCAAACCAATGATAAGATTATATATATATATATATATATATATATATATATATATATATATATATATATACATACACATATATGTATATATATATAATCAGTCTACTACATGTTTGTCCATCTTTCTTATTATGGTGGTTTAAGCACTGTTCTGATACTGCAAGCTATATCATTAGTACTTCAAATATATTTACATTCATATGTTTATGTCACAAAGATAAATGGCTGACAGAGTTGTAGAAGAAGGTGGTAAGGCAAGTCTATTTCAAGTCCATGTGTCAGCTGTTAAGATAATGGCTTTTAATGCTATACTTACCTGTCAGAAGACTGTGTCCTTTTTTTCATTGTTGTTCTTCATGACTCTCATGCCTACTATTGGTCCTTATTTTTTTAATAGAAATATTTTAATCAGCCTGTGAAATTGCAAACACCTATGCACACAATCACATTTTTTCAGGTTTTACTCAATCTGCAACAAATTTGGTAAAAGTGACAAATATATAAAGAGGCTTGAAAACATTTATGGAAAACTTCTATTATCTTCTAATTCTATCTTTCCACGGGGTTGAAAGGGGGAACTGATTACAAGCATCTACATATAACCTCCTCCCTGGGGGATGGACAATAGAATAGTGGGTGAAGGGAGACATTGGACAATGTAAAACATGACAAAATAATAATAATTTATAAATTATCAAGGGTTCATGAGGGAGGGAGGAGCGGGGAAAGGAGGGGGGGGAAATGAGGAGTTGATACCAAGGGGTGAAACAGAAAGCAAATGTTTTGAGAATGATAATGGCAACAAATGTAAAAATGTACTTGACACAATGGATGGATGTATGGATTATGATAAGAGATGTATGAGCCTCCAATAAAATAATTTTAAAAATATAATAACAGAGAGAAGAAAATAGAGACAGAGATAGTGCTGTACATTTGACTTAACCAAAACATTGACAGCTTGGACCCTCCAGCTGCTCAGTGGGAGATAGATGAGGCTGTCTGCTCTCATAAAGATCAATGGTTCAAATGCGAAGGTGTGGGTGGGGGTGGGGAGGGGCAGGTTGTATACTCGGTACCATGATCCTATTGGACACATTGGTTCAAGTTTCTGGGGACCCAGCTCATGCTATAGAACACTGTGACATTGAACCCTGGACATTCACGGCACACAACATGCTCCAAAAGTCATATCAGAGGGATGTGATGTGGAAATCCCACTAGGAAAGCAAGGCTGTAACTCAAACACACCTGTAACCCAAGGAGGTCAGATGGAATCTACACAGTGTGCGACAGAGTATAAAACATCTGGACCACGATTATTGGATTGTCAAAAGGCAGACTAACATTCACTTCATATTTCAATGTCCTACTTGCTATATTATGATATGCATTATTTTGGGCAACCTGTATCTTATATTGTCCATGAATATTATTGTAAGTTTTGCCTGGCCACCCACTACAATTATACAAATATTGTGCAGTCACCTAAGGATAATGAGAATTTTAAAGTTTATTGCACCAACCTGGCCAATAAACACATGTGTGAGTAATTGAAGGGCAGGGAGATAAATGGCTTGGTGAGCCTTGACTTTCTAGTTCTTGAGTCTCTTGCTTTCTGATGGTCGGACCAGAGTGCAGCTGCCTTAGCAGTGCCCTGCTTCTGCTGGCAAGGCTCACTTCCTGCAAGACATCCCTGAGAAGCCACATGGACCTACCCCAATGCAACCCTGGGTGCTGGAGCAGCCATGTGGAGACCCCCGCCAGCGCTGTGATGCTTACACATTCACTGACTCAGCTTTCCTCCTGCTCTGGGCATCATTGTGTCTGTTTTGTGAGATGGAGGAGGACTTTGTGGATTGGTGTTGGACATTTGGATCAATGGGTTAATGTTGGACTTGTGGGTTTGGGCAGCACGTGGTTGGGCTGTTTTCTTGATGTGCACTTACCCTACATATAAAACTCTCTCTTATACATATGAGTTTCAGTGGATTTGTTTCCCTAGTTTACCCAGACTAACACAGATATATTCTGTACAAGTAAATAATCCATTTATTGCAAATTTTAGTTAACCTACTCTTGTTTGAGCTGCCTTTCTCAATAGTGTTTTAAAATTAGTACCATGGATTATCAAGGACACTATAAACAGAAGGTAATCATGCTCCAGGAAAATGATTTATATGATTATCTACCATAAAATACCAAGCAAGTTTCTAAGGTGAACCAGAGGCAGATATAAAACAGTTCCAGGAGTGGATTTAGGGCTCACTCATAATCCTAACTCCAGTTCTAAGCACAGTTGGTTCTTATGGTCCTGTTCGATCCTTGTCCTCATGAAGGAGTCATGGAGCAGAGGGGTGCTAAAGCAAATGGAGTGAAGAATTAGATAGTGCTGGTGATCAGAAAGAATACCCTCTGAGGTCTTAAATGCTTGTTTTCAACAAGCAGCCATCTAATTAAGTCATCAACTCAGCCCACATAGAAGAAGCACACCAACATCTATGATCCAAGGATTGTAGATCATATCATCCAAAGCAGAAGAATGAAATTGTATCAGAGCTCAAATTGTGTGAGAGAGTCTGGTGTACAGAAAGCTATGGGTGATAGTGGAAGCCAAAATACATTTATAGATCTGTACAGGTAGTTAGCTTCTGGTGATTTCCTCTATCCATAATTGAGGGATGGTGGGAAGAACCTGGCTATCAGACGGAGAGGATTGTGGAGATTATAGTAGATTAAAACGATACATCTGACTTGAATAGCTAAAAACATTGCATTTGATCTCCCAATTTGATACACTTTGTGCTTGCTCTGGCTTTTAACATGTTCTGTGGGGTTTATTTTGTTTGGTTTGGTGGTTTTTTGTTTTTTTTTTTCATGTTGGGGTTTACCTCTGTTCTATTTTGTCCTTGTTGGTAGACTTCTTGACTCTCTGATTTGCATCCTTCTACACTTTCGTATATGGAAGCCAGGATGCGTGAAGCTATAGAGACAATAATTAGAATAAGGGTTCCTCAAGTGGACAGCAGGAGAGGTGAGGGTGAAAGAGTGAGTGGATATCAAGGAGTACAAGAAGGACGAAAATGCTTTGAAACTGGTTGTACTATCTATTGTCCTACACTGCTTGAATTGCTTGCTGTGATTGAACTATGGACTGGTATGGTGTCTGGATTAGGTCTTAAAAAATGATTTGAAAGAAAAAATTTAAAGATTGATATTTCATAAATCAAATGGAGCAGTTCCACTATGCCTGTTAGTATGAGAATCTGATATATATGGTGCTGGAGAAAATATTGAAAGTACCAGGGATTGCTTAAAGGACAAACCCGTCTGTCTTAGAAGAGGCACTCTAAGTCCAAAGTGCTCCTTGGAGGCAAGGATGGCAAGACTTTGTTTTACAAACTTTGGACATATTGTCAGGAGAAACCAGTCCCTGGAGAAGACATCGTACACTGAAGGGGCCGGGAAAAGAAGAAGACCCTCAATGAGATAGATTAACACGCTGGCTGCAGTACTGGGCTCAGAAATAGGAACGGTTGTGACAATGACACAGGACAAGGCAGTGTTTTCCTTTGTTTTGTTTTGCATTAGGTTGCTATGGGTCAGAATCAACTCCAGGTCACCCTAACAACAACAACAACATATATTCACATTTGTGATTCATAGGGAAGACTAGCATTGTTCCTGAGGGTTTCTGACACTGTAATCTCAACTATATATATTTTTTCCTCCAATATATATATTCTCATATATGTACTCCAATATCTATTTTCTGTAATGTATATCTCCAATATATATTTTTCCAATCAAAGATTATATTGCATACATATTCAGATTATAGTTTTTCAGTAGTGATAATATGATACGCATTTTCCTTATAATATTTTCAAGCAAATGGATATTTCAATGCTATTATAAATGGCATTTTTCAAAGAATGTTTTTCTACCATAATGATACATGCAGTCACATTTGATTACATTATGATGTTGAATAGATATGGAGATAGCAGGGGTCCTTGTTTTTCCATGAAGTTCAGAGGAAAAGTTTTAATATCACATTATGTACATTTGTTATGTTCGCCAGGTACCTGTAATCATATTTAGAAAGTACCTCTCTACTCCTAGACTGTTTGTAATTTTTCATTTATGGGCCCTAGATTTTATCAAGATGCATTTGATTGCATTTCTTGGGATGACCATGACCGCATAATAAAAAAAAAAGTTTCGTCTTATTTAGTTCAATTAATTCGTTAATTTTAAATGTTAAATTAAGTTGGTAGTTCTCGAGTAAACTCAGCATAACCTTGTATACTCATCTTTTATGTTGTGCTGGATTCAATTTGCTAACGTGTTATTTTGCCTTTATCAGTCTGTTTAATGGGGACTTACTAGGAATATTCCCATCTTCAAATGTTTCAGTTAAGTATTGGGTTCAAGGATTGGCTAGCCTCATTGTATTAATTAGATATTATATCTTTGTGTCTGCTCCAAGGACTAGTCTGTGTGATACTGGTATTATTTCTATTTGTGAATACATTTTTTTATGAATGGAATGATTGTATCAAAAGAGTGCACACTTTCAATAGCAGTAAGTATTACCAAACTGGTCTTTCTACCTACCGCAACAGTTGACTCTTTGAAAGCCATGATTAGAATGCACAGTTTTATTTAGATGGTAGCAATTTTTCTAACCCATAACCAAAAAAGAATAATTTAATATTTTCATCAAATTATGAGTAAAATTATATATTTTTAGGATAAATTCATCATTTGTAAAGCTTATTTCCTATTAGGTATTCA
Organism: Tenrec ecaudatus; assembly: GCF_050624435.1. Classification (NCBI taxonomy): domain Eukaryota; kingdom Metazoa; phylum Chordata; class Mammalia; order Afrosoricida; family Tenrecidae; genus Tenrec; species Tenrec ecaudatus. The sequence continues at coordinate 14,367,951 of NC_134538.1, forward strand.
AGCCCATTCCTTATTATTATTTTTTTGCCTACTTCTTATTTGTTTACTTATTTTTCTTTCTAGTGGATTGTATCAGTTATTGGTTGATCAACCAAATATATTTACCAATTAGACAAATATAGTTTTAATGTTGTTACAAATGTTGCATTTGTTTTCCATTTTTTCCTTAAATTTTAGTGCCAATTGCCAAATAGATTTATGAACAAAATTACCTTAAAGGGAAACAATCATCTATTGACTGATCTCTATTTACTTCAGTGATTTAATATGACATTTTTATTGTACATTAGATTCCCATACAGAAGTGGTTTATCTGAAGACTGTCTCTTTCCTTTGGGAAAACTGTATACTCTTGAGTCAGTGCCAAAGAGGGATATAGTGTATTTAAAAATATATTCATAATAGTTTGCTTTCTTTACTATTATTTTCAATCCTAGGTTGTGAGTTTTGTCTCATATAAATTTATTTATCTGTCAAAGTAAATTAAAAACTTTCCATTTATTCATCAAGATCTCCATTAAGTGAAACTGTTTTTGAAATGAAGGTTTGTAGAGGATTCCCTCTACTTCTATTCATAAAATCATTTTATTAGGACATAATCTGGAGGACATCATGCCATTCGATGGTTCAGTCATATGAAGCAGGGTTGTACAATCACTACGAAAATCAGTTTCAAAACATTTTCTTCCTCTTGTATTCCTTGATATCGACTCTTCATTACCTCCCCTTTACATCTGTCCCCCCAGGAATCACTTATCCTAGGACTGACTCTACAGCTAACAAGCTCTTGCCAGCCCTATTCAATGTCAGTCATTTAAAGTTATTAACTTTGTCTTTATTTCCTTAATTACACCTTCACTGTTATCCTTATGCTTCCATTTCAGATGATGCTGATGCTCTTAAGTTAAATAACTGATTCATTCAGATGAAATATAGCTTAATTAATAATTAATGTAGTCAGTAGTATAAATTTGCACTCTGCTTATGCTTTTGCTTCTCATTCATGTTCTGATCATTTCAGTCCTGCTTTACTTCCCCTTTCATCCGAAGTCTGCAGATGCAGCTTTGACATCCTCTTACGTTGTTAGATATTTAGGACATTTTATTGGATTTCACCTTTCAGATAGTTCTGGCTTATGATTTAGAAAAGACTTCTAAGGTTTGGGTTCTTGCAAGAGTTCAGATTCAGTCTTGTATAATTTGTGTTTGCCATACACCATGTGATCTTTCAGCTTAGAATGTGGCTTCGTGAAAAGACCGACCTAACTAGGAATGTCCCCATGTTGTTGTTCGGTGCAACTCAGAGCCACCCTTCGTACAACGGAAGGAAGCACTGCCTGGGCCTGGGCCATCCTCCCAATTGCTGCTACCTTTGAGTATGTTGTTGCAGCCAGGGAGTCCATTCAACTCACTGAGGTGAGAGTCTTTCAATTTTTCCTTTTACGTTATATTTTACCAAGCATGATATACTTTTCTAGGGCCTAATCTCCCCTGACAGCATGCTCTCTGTCTGACAGCAAGGCTGCGCATCCCTGGATCATATGCAGGGGGATTCACCAGAGCCTTCATCTATGTGTGGAGGGTGCAAATGGATTTTGGCCATCCACTGTCATCCACAGTTTTCTAGAAAACCAGTGTGCACCATTCCAACATTCATGCCATTCCTGTGTGGGGATTTGGGTTGTGGTATTTACGATGCTTGGGCACGCAGGTTCATGTGCTTCTTCCGTGTGGACTTAGTTGATGACTGTTTGAATATAAGTCTATACACAATAGACAAAATTCTGATAGTCGGGCATCATCTGCTTTCTTCACCACACTTTGCTATAGCGCCCATCTCTTCTTCAGTGATCTCCTTAGGAGGGCGAGTCTGAGTAGATTGTCATATGATCCAATTGTTCTTAGATTGTGACTTGATTTTAGGGGGAGGCCCAAATCCACTCATATATCTATGGTTTACATATATCTCTACTTCACTTTAGAGATACTATTATCATTCTATGATAGAGAAAATGAGAAGTCATCTTATTGGGGTAATTCTCTTGATAGTGTAATTAATTTAGCTAATGTTAAAAAATTTAAAATGCTGTTGAGAATGGAAAATTATGCAAGTGTAGGCTGGTGTCAGAATGCAATACATGAATTTCTGACATGTACAGATTCAACCATTAAGTGACTGGAAACTATTTCATGAACAACAGAGATTGTTGACAGGGCAAAACTTTCAAGTCCAATGACCTCCAATTCCATAACCTTGAAAAGTAGTCATCTGCTTCCTCTCACACAAGAGCTTTTCAGCCTTAAATCTAAGGGAATATGTCACTTCCTTCATTCTGTTACAGGGAAATTGAAATAATGCCTATTTTTTTTTTTAGTGGAATCTTCCCATCGGATTTTTCTAGTGGTCTATGAAGGATGCTGTGCACCTTGAATGGACAGAGTCTAAAGTCCCAAAAGTCCACAGCATCAGTCCAAAAGGGCTGGATCAGAACTAGGTCAGAAGCCTTCAATTAGGAACAGAGAAAAAGGCATATTCTACCATTGGGTTTCATATAAGTATTGCTAAGTTTTTTTAATTTTTATTTTCCCCTGTGGGAGGTTGCTCTTTCCGGTTCACCTACCAATAGAAGTGTAAAAGCCTTCAAGGAGACATACGTGCATCCTTCCCCCACCTGGAATTGAATTTTTAGTAAGCTTCACTTATCATTCTGATAAGAGTGTCTGTTGATTTGGGGAGACCTTAGAGAATGGTGTCTGGCAGCAACTGCATGTCTTCTCCCTTCCCTTCCAACTTGAGAAAATGACCCAGTGGAGATGAGGGTTTCTCTTTGGTTTGAGTGATGGACACATAAAGGAGGTCATGGCTCATGAGCACTTGGCAGGCTCTCTACCTCATTGCTTGGGAGACTGGATTAGCAGATTGAGGGAAGTTTGTCAATCACAAAAAGAGAAATATTGTATGAGTCTGCTACTCTGAGAATAAACACTAAGATAAAGGCAGGCTCCTGCTTCAAGGACGTGCAATCGGCTAAGTCAGTTTGCCAAACATCTCCATAAAGAGCCTGACTACATCCCAGGAAGTACATACATACCCTGCAAAACCACGATGGCAGAGGAGACCTCATTTCAGCTGGGCTCAGCTTTGTAAAATTGGGAGAAAAGGAGATGACAATTTAGACGCTTCCATACAACATTGTGCTAAGATCACCCCCACTGTAGACCATTCTACTGGAGTGATACAAAAACCTAAGAGCAGATTCAAGTTGAGATGGGAGGAGGGAAATATGTACATCCTGGGGAAGGCAAGTGCACTTCTATTGGTAGGGAAACATGAAGGACCAAACTCCCACTGAAAAGCTACGTAACATTACTTACATTGAGCCCAAAGAAAGAATATGCCTGGCACTGAGTTCCTAATTAGACATTTTAGACCTAGTTTCTATCCAGCTCCTGGTGACCATGTGCTACGAACAATTGGAACATTGGACTGCTATTTCAGGAAGCACACAACATCTTACACTCAACTCTGGGCTGTGTGAATACAGAGAGTCAGTATAGGATTGGTGGTTTCTTGAGAATATGGCAGAGAGGGTGGGAGATAATAGGGAGCTTATAACAATGAGGACAAGAAAGAAAAATGTTATAAAATTGATTGTGGTAATGACTAAAACTCTTCTTGATATGATATGATAGAACTATTGAATTACATGGCTTATGGATTATGCCCCAATGAAACTGCTTGGTAAATAAATAAATACAATTACATGACCCGAGAGTGGAAGCCCGTCTTCACACTGGTATTTGTCATCATAGCAGTCGACTCCAATGTTCTTTTGTGATGGACTAACTGAAGGCCAGCACAATGGTTTCCACGTTCACCCACATCAGGAAGTGTATCATCCATCACTAGTGTTTAGGAATGCATGATATTCCATTGTGTGTCTATACTATAGATTCTTGTCCATTCTCCTACTGCTGGACATTTGGACTGTTTCCAGCTTCTTGCTATTCAGAATTGTGTTGCAATGAACATAAGAGAGCATACATCTATTCGGGTGGATTTTAGCCTATACATCTTTAGGGTGTATTGATATATATATAAAGGTGTTGCTGCATCATATGGTATTTCTACTCTCATTTTCCATATCACGTGGCACAATGGTTGTGACTAGTTACAAGCCCACCAGATGTGTGTAAGACTTTAGACCTCTCCAAACCTTCTGCTGAATTTGTTGTTGTACTTTTTAAAAATAAATTGGCAAACAATCAAGCACATTTCCTCGTGTGTTAACTATTCAAGGTTCATTCCTTTTGAATTGTCTAGTCATGTCTTTTATCCATTTTTAAATTTCATTATTTTCTTTTTTCTTATTGACATGTTGCAAAATTCTATAGGTTTTAGTAATTAGTCCCTTGCACATTATGTCATTGCTGAAGATTTTTCCCATGCCATGGGTTCTCATTTTACTCTTCTAATCTGGTCTCTTTTTGTGCATAAGTATTATAGTTTCATAGAAACCAGTCATCTAGTTTGTCTTCCACAGTTTGTGCTTCTTTTATTACATGTATTCGTCTGTGTATTTCCAGCATTTGAACGCTGAAGTTTGTTTCAATTTTCTCTTCAATGATCCTTATAAGTTGTAGAGTTTAAATCTGGGTCTCTAATCCATCTTGAGTTTTTTGTGCATGGGTTGAGGTAAGGGTCATGTTCCATTTTCCTGCATCGGAGAGCCAATTTTTCCAGAACTATTTGATGACCAGGTTGTCCCTTGCCTGCTTAATCTATTTTGGCCCTTTGTCAAAATTCAGTTGCCTATTGGTAGATACTTTTATTTTGGAGATTTCTATCCTGTTCCTTTGGTCTATGTATCTATGATTGCCTCAGTACCAGGCTACTGGAGCTTTATGATAGTTTTTGAGGTTGTAGCAGTACTTTTAAATTCCCCCCCATATTTAGGTTTTTTACATTTGTTTGCGTTACTTTAGATTGTGTGCTTCTAGAAAATTTTCCACACCTCTAGGTTTAACATTGGTTAGAGTTCAGCTTTCTCATAACATTCTGTAATTGTTATTGTCATTGTTCATGCCATCAACTTGGATCCTACCCATAGAGACTCGATGCACAATGAAGCAAAACACTGGCCTGCCTAGGCCCGAGCCATCCTCACAATTGTTCCTGTGCGCGGCCCATTGCTGCAGCCACTGTGTCCATCTGCCTCATCAAGGGCCTTCCTCTGTTTCACTTTAACAACCATGATGTCTTTCTCCAGGGGCTGGTCTCCTCTGACAACATGTCTAAGATATGTAAGACCAAGCCGTGCCATCCTTGCTTCTAAGCAGTGTTCTGGTCATACTCTTTCCAAGACACATCTGTTTCTCCTTTTAACTGCCCGGGATATTTTAAATATTCTTCTCCAGAACCACAATGCAAATGCTTCAACTCTTCTTTGGTCTTATCTACTCAATGTCCAACTCCCATATGCATATGAGGCCACTGAAAATGCCATGGCTTGGGTCAGGCACACCTTAGTCCTTAAAGTAACATTTTGCTCCCTAGAGATTTTGTGCAGTATATTCACCCAGTGGGACATGTCTTTTGATTTCTTGAGAGTTATTTCCATGAGAATCGATTTTGGAGCCAAGCAACACAAAATTCTTGACAATTCAATTTTTTTTTCATTTATCAGGATTTTATGTATTGGTCAAGTTAGGAGGACTATGATCTTCTTGAAATTGAGTCATAATCCATACTTGATTTTCATTAGCAAGTTCATCTAGTCACCTTTATTTTTAGCAAGCAATATAATGTCATCTGAATATCACAGGTTGTTAATAAGTCTTTCTCCAATCCCAATGCCACATTCTTCTTCATATAAGCCAGCCTCTATGATTATCTGCTCAGCATATAGATTGAATAAGTATGGTGAGAGGATATAACAATGACACGCATGGTTATATTTTAAACCATGAAGTATTTTCTTATTCTATTTACACAACTGCCTCTTGATCCATGTACAAGTTCTACAGGAACACAATTAAGTATTATAGAATCCCCATTCTTCTCAATGTTTCCATAGTTTGTTTTGATCCACATAATCCAATATCTTGGCATAGTCAAGAAAATATAAATAATATCTTTCTGGTATTCCCTGTTTTTAGCCAAGATCCATCTACACCAGTAATGATATCCATTGTTCCAAGTCTTCTCCTGAGTCGGGCCTGAACCTCTGACAGCTCCCTGCCTATGTATGCTTGCAACCATTGCTGAATGATTTGAGTTAGTTAAAAGTTATTGTGACAACCTAGCCAATAAACATTCGGGTTACTTGAAGGGCTGAGGGAACAAATGGCTCAGTGAGCCTCGCCTTTCTAGTTCTCGGGTCTCTTGCTTTGTGATGGTCAGACCAGGGTGCAGCTGCCTTAGCCAGTACACTGCTTCTGCTGGCAAGACTTACTTCCTGGGACACATCCACAAGGAGAGGCCACATGGACTTAACCTGATGCAGCCCTGGGTGCTGGAGCAGCCGAGTGGAGACCCCTGCCAGCGTTGAGATGCTTACACATTCACTGACTCAGCTTTCCTCCTGAAGTCAGCATCATAGAGTGTGTTTTGTGAGATGGAGGAGGACTTTGTGGACTGGTGTTGGAGATATGGGTTAATGGGTTAATGGTGGACTTGTGGATTTGGGCAGCACTAGGTTGGGATGTTTTCTTGATGTGCACTTAACCTTTATATAAAACTCTCTTTTATACACGAGTTTCTGTGGATTCGTTTCTCTAAAGTACCCAGACAGATCTTTAGCAAGATTTCAATGATACTATCTTATAATTTGAGAATTTTCATTGGTCCCCTTTCTTTGGAAAGGGTACAAATATGGATGGTTTCCAGTCAGTTGCCCAAGTAGCCATCTTCCAAATTTTTCATATACAAATGCTTCCAGTTTAAAAAAAAGATGGAAAGGATACACAGAGTCACTAAAACCAAAAGAACTAGTCAACATTCCATATTTTGAGGAGGCAGCATATAAGCAAGAATCAATGGTAATGAAGGAAGAAATTCAAACTGGACTTAAAGTATTGGCCCAAAACAAGGCTCTGGGAACTGATGGAACACCAATGTTTCAACAATCTGATGAGACAGCAGCTTCTCAGGAAGAAAGATGGGGATTTTTACTAGTAAAGAGGGACAGCCATGGAGACTCTCCTGGACAGTTCTGCCCTACCCTGTAGATCGGTGTGAGTTAGAGCCAACTTGGTGGCAGTGAGTTTGGTTTCCTTTTAGGGAATACAGCAGATATAAAAGAATGCATTTTGTATTATTCATTGATTTGAAATTTACATAAATTGTAGCATTTCCCTGACAAAGCAGAATAGTAATGGCCTTATTATTGGAGTGGGTATTTTGCTAATGGTTATGATGGACGTGTTCTAAGATTATGGAAATCTTCTAACATTGGATGTTGTTAATGGTCCCAAACTCTCTACATTTAAAAAGTATTAAGTTATACACATATAGTGTCTAATTTTAATGTGCTAAATTATATTGAACTATAGCATTAAAATCAATATTTGCTAAGATAGACAGCTGAGTTATCTTATGTTGGCTTTTTCGATTGATTTTCCTATTGGTGATGGGTAATACCTTATATTTCTTTATCTAGCAAGTAGTTTAGAGAGTATATCTTGAACATTGGCTTTATGATAGGATCCAGATGTTGAAGTCAAAAAGAGTGGATCAGGTCCCCTACGGTCTTGCATGAGAAATAGTTTAAGAATGGGAAGCTAGGGAACACCAAGAACTTTTTCTATTCCTGGGAGCAACAGAGACCTTAAACAGGATTTTTGAAAAAGGCCAAGTTTTAGAATCAAAAAAGGAAAAAACAAAAACATTAATGCCATGGAAGCTAAGGGAACAGCATTTGAAGATAAAAAGTTTGGTCAATAATGTCAGATTCAGACTAAAGATTGAGAGCTTATTAAATAATGACATTGAGAGGAACAATTTCACTGTTGTGATGGAACTAGAAATCAGATTCCTACGGGTTAGGCAATTTGTTGGAGGTGAGAACTTCTATCAGTCATCTAGGAAGATTCAAGTAGATAGATCAATTGATTTATAAGGGAGCTGGATGGATGAAAGAAGATTCAGCTGGGCAATAATAGAGTCTCATGATTCAGGGTTGAGTTGATGTGATGGGAAAGATGAGAGTGAAAGCTGAGCCGACACGTCTGCATAGTGATCGGACATGGCTATTTGCACATAGTTGGGCAACTGGCACGACTCAACCTGGAGTAACTAGGAAAGAAAGACACCTGGCTACAGTGAGTAGTTCTATGTATGGGGTTACGATACACTTACTATTCTCCATTCTTCATCCCAATATTTTGGTAGTGCCAAGCCAGTTCAGAGTCAATTATCAAAGTTATTTTGGATAGATAGGGAGTATGGGGTTGAAACACAGGCCCTAAATCACAGTGAGGTCCCAGTTCAATGTCTCTTCATGCTCAATCCTGATGTCAGTTAAACAACTAATCTTTAAACATTTTTTCAGACTTCATTATTAGTATCTTCTATGATCAGTGTAAATCTGTCCTCTCTTTCCTTTTTTTTAAAAAAATACCTTTATTGGGGGCTCTTACATCAAAATCCATACATTCATTCATTGTGTCAAGCACATTTGTACATATGCTGCCATCATAATTTTCAAAGTATTTCTTTCTACTTGAACCCTTGATATCAGCTCCTCATTTTCCCCCTCCATCCCCCTGCCTCCTCTCATGAACCCTTGATAAGTTGTAGATAATTATTTTCATATTTTACATCATCCTCTGTTGCCCTTTTTCCCACGTTTCTGTAGTTCATCCCCCTTGGAGTGGGGTATAGGTTGATCATTGTGATGGATTCCCCCTTTCTCCCCAACTCTCCCCTAATACCCCTGGTATCTCTACTCTCATTGTTGGCCCTGAGAGGTTTATCTATCCTAGATTCCCTGTGTTGCAGGCTCTTATCCATAGCAGTGTGCATGTTCTGACCTAATCCTATTTGTAAGGTAGAATTGAGGTCATGATAGAATGGGGAAGGAAGCATTAAAGAACTAGAGGAAAGTTGTGTGTGTCATCAGTGCTATACTGTACCCTGACTGGCTCATCTCTTTCCCATGACCTTTCTGTAAGGGGATGTCCAATTATCTACAGATGGGCTTTGGGTCTCCACTCCACACCCCGGTCCACCCCACATTCACCTTGGGTACGATTTTGTTCTGGGTCTTAGATGCCTGATACTTGATCCCATCAACACCTCATGATCACACAGGCTGGTGTGCTTCTTCCATGTGGGTTTTGCTGCTTCTCAGCTAGATAGTCGCTTGTCTATCTTCAAACCTTTAAGATTCCAGATGCTATATCTTTTGACAGCCAGGCACCATCAGCTTTCTTCACCACATTTGCTTATGCACCCATGTCGAGAAGGTGAGCTTCTTTTGAGGGAGTCCTTGGCCCCATGTCCATCTGCAACCTTAATTCTTAAGTACATAGAACTGCCTGTAATTTTTAAGATTTGAAACAGTACAAGCAAACCAAGGGATACACTGTAGCACATATGTGCATCCATGAATATACCTAAATATAAAATTGCATAAATGTTTTCAAAATTACTTTGAATATGAAGAAGAGTTAAACACAACTGGCATCTATCAGCTGCAGTAATCACTTTATATGTAAATGATTCTGGGTTGTTTGGACTATGCGTGGTGTAACAAGGGGGGTGGGGGGTGGGAGCATATGACCTCCTCTAACTAAACAAGGGGAAGGAGGAAGGTCGGCATTAGCTCAAGTCTGTTTCCTTTGAAATGTAGGTCAGACACGTCTTTACACTGTAAGCTTCTCACAGTTCAGTCACTAAGCATGCTGTACTCCTGGTTCTTCTTTTTTAATGGTAGCAAGGGTCCCCTTCCCCGTTTCTATGATCACTCATTTAATATGAGCAGAATGCCAAAACTAAACAATCCTGAGGGAAGGCTACGGCAGACCTTGTTTGCCACGCCCACTCTGCCAATTCATGAGTGTACCGTGGACGGTATTCACCTCACTCCAGTAATGCAGCCTCTTTGGTAGGTCACAGGCAGCACGCATTTGAAAACTTCTAGGCAGTCATTTGAAGGGGTTGCAAAGATTGTAGCTAGGTCCTTATCAAGCAATTCACTGTATTCCCCCTGGGATTGGGGCTGGTGTTTCTAGTCATAAAAGTATTGAGAGTTCTTCATATGATTCTTTTTCCTCCTTCATGTTTTGTGGTATTTTCTCATTGTTTTCTTAATCTATGAGTTTTAGTAAAATTATTAGTATTTTGGTCCATATTTTCAAATAATGGAAGTCCACGATTTCATTTAGAAAACTAAATATAATGCTTTAACCTTTTGAACAGTAAATTATGAAGTACCACATCTGTGAGTGAATGTCTGAAAACGATTTCATCAAAAAATTATGCATTGCAGCATCACATGTATGATTAACAAAAAATGTACCCAAAAGTGAACAGACAAAACAGTGTTTTATCACCACTCACACATGTTGTAAATCAGAGATTACATATGAAGAGCTTTCTCATTGACCACTGCCAAGGTGGCTATATAAGATGAAAAAACGCAGTATTGTGGTAAATTCCAGGAAATATATAAAATGATTAGATGTCTAATAATTTAATAATAGCTAACATAAGAAAACAATCATTAAGAAAGGGGAAAAATGAAGAGCTGATGCCAGGGACCTAGGTGGAGAGCAAAAGTTTAAAGAATGATGAGGGCAATAAATGTACAAATGTGCTTTACACAATTCATGCATGTATGGATTGTGATAAGAGTTGTATGAGCCCCTAATAAAACGATTTAAAAAAAGAAATTTGCATGTGAAAAGTATTTTATATGTATGATTATTTAGTCCCTATACAATCAGAATATTTTCAGACAAAGTAGGATTGAAATATTGAGAGTGAGAGGGTTCCCACAGACTTGAACAAAAATTAAGGTGCAACAGTCTATTAAAAAAAAAACAACTTCCTTGCCACTGAGTCGATTCTAACACATGGTGACCCTCGAGGACAATGCTGAACTTCCCCTGTGGATTTCTGAGACTGTAACTTATGACAGACATAGAAAGCCTCATCTTTCCCATGAGGAGCCTAATGCATAACCACTATATCACCAGGACCCCTTACTGTCTACAATAGTCATACAGAGTTGGTAGAAATATATAGTAAGCTGGAATATTGGATTTATGCAGAAAGTTCAGAAAAGAATTCTGTCCTCATGTTAAAAACTATGATGCTAGCTTCTGACCACTTGAACAGGAATGGGTTGTAGTATGGAGCTAGTAGCTCTTTCAATATATATACACCAGGGACACAGCTGTTTTGTTTTAGACCTCCTACAACCTTGCCCACAGGAATCTTACATTTTGGTTAGGATCGTCAACACAGTAGGAAAGTGATATTCTACCATAGAGTGTTGCTAGTGTAACAAAGCAGAGAGAGTGAATGTCAATCAAGAGGTTTGAGGGCAATGCTCACCCATAAATGCCAGGCTGAGGACTACAACTTACATATTCCACATAACTCTGAAACATAGAACATAGATTCTGAGACAGTAGAGGAAACAGTTTCGTAAATTCGGGTTTGCTTAATTTAGTTTTATAATGGAACAGTTAAGCATTAATGAGTTCTTCTTTTGTATTTAATTATTGAACCTAGCCTTTAGATATGTTGTTAAAACTAGAGCTATACTCAAGCTAATGATTTAGGAAATCAATAGAGTGTGTGTGAACTCTCACGTTCATCAAACTAGATAGCATGAATTTTGACAAAAGACTGTCCTGCAGACAATCTTGGTGTAGCTGAGAAATCATGGGTGAATGGCTCTGAATCCACATTTCTTGAAGCTGAAACAAATGATTTATTCTTCATTTGATTGCCTTTTTATTAGAAGAGAAATTTGACAATGATGAATTCAACTCACCCGTTCTCCTGAGTTCAGAGAACAGATTTGCTCTGTTCATAAATAGCCTAGTGAGAGTCTGCAGACAGATGTTCAAGTTGTACATCAGACAACTCCGAGGTTCCCTAATAATGTGGTGGTTTCTCAGCTCAAGATCATTGAGCTCCAACTGTTGGTGACAGGATGCTTAAAAAGGGAAGGACTAGGTAATGGTCATGTTAATGAAGGACATTGTCAAGGATTTTAGAAAGATTTTAACTTAACTTCTCTGAGTTTCTTCTGTTATTTAAGCAGCACTGATGAATAATTATTTTGTCCCTAGCACTTCTCAGTGTGTGGAGGAAATAACGATGGATCGGACACATGCTAATTGCTTTATAGACAAGATTATTTAATCCTTGCGTGGTGACTGCTTTACAGAGAAAGCAACGGACATAAAGAGTTTAGTCATTTATGAGAGGTGAAGTCAAGTTTTGAACCCAAAGTTAATAACGATGGAGACTCCACCACATGCTTGTGTTCAGTGAAGTAGTCCTCAGATGAAGATGTGAAGAGTTAAGTCGTGACATGGACTTGAACACAAGCGACTGCACTGCAGTGGTTTGGGGACTGTCAAACAGGAAGGACCATGTAATCATGGATGCCAGAGCAAGCTCCTAATGCTGCCTGAATGAGTCATTGCAATGGAAATGATTAAACTGCTTCTTAAAGGCCACACAAGAGAAGATCCAGTGGGGTTTGGGGAGAAGGGAATTCTAATGGTGTCCTTCAAAAGATATAGAAAGCTCAGAGTGGAAGGTATGCTTGGGAACTTCACATTGATTTTTCTCCTTTGCCTGTTAAGTTAGCATTTTATAAATGATCAAGGCAAAACATAATAAATTCAGAATAATTTCCTGAGGTCTTTCAGTTCCCCATGCTCTCCTGATACTATGTCCAAGTTCCATGAGACAAAGACTCTTCTTCATTCTTGCCTCTAAGGAGAATTCTGGCTATATTTCTAAAACAAATTTGCTTTTCCTTACAACAATACATGGTAATTTCAATATTCTTCACCACAATTCAGATGTAGTGATTGTTCTTTGATCTTCCTTATTCAATGTCCAATGATTAAATGTGTACATCGTTGTGGTTGTTGTTAGATGCCATCAATTCACCTCTGACCCAAAGTGACCCTATGCATAACAAACCAAAACACTGCCTGCTCTTGCCACCTGACAATTGGTCCTATGCCTGAGCCCATAGGTGCCAGTCGTGGGTCAATCTGTCTTAGGAGAGCCTTTCTCTTTTGTGCTGCCCCTCCACATTACTAAGCATGATGTCCTTCGGCAGGCACTGACCTCTCCTGACAACAAGTCCAAAGTACACAAGACAAAGTCTTATATTTCCCTGTAAGGAGCATTCACCTTGTGCTTTTTGCAAGACAGATTGGCTTATCATTTCAGCAGTCTGTGTTACTTTCTATATTCCTCTCCAGAATCACAATTGAAAACCATCAATTCTTTAGTCTTTATTATTCCATATGCATCTTTCACAAGCATATGCGATCATTGAAAATATCATTGCCTGGGTCAGACTCATCCCAGTCCATAAAGAAACATCCCTGTTTTTTACTTTGGTAAAGAGTTCTTGGGCAGTAGAGTTGCCCAGTGCAACGTGTCTTTTGGTCTCTCGACTACTGCTTCCATGAGTATTGATCTTTTCTCCATTTATCATGGTGTTAACGATGGGTCAAGGTGTGAGGATATTGGTCTTCTTTAAGGATATTGGTCTTCTTTACATTGAGTTGTAATCCTTACGGAAGGCTAAAATTCCGGATCTCCACCAGCTAATAGTTCATGTCCTCTTCACCTTCAGCAAAGAGATTGTGCCATTTGCATAAGCCTCGCGCCAACCTTGATGCCATACTCTTTATGAAATTCTTTTTATCCAGTTATTTACTTAGCATACATATCGAATAAGCACGGTAAGGAGATACAACCCCGACACCCACTTTTCCTGGTTATTCATGCAATATTCCCTGGCCCTGTTCACACCATTGCCTCTTGATTCATGTATAGGTTCCCCATAAGCACACAGGTGTTCCTCATTCTTCTCAAGGTTATCCATATGGCCAAGGTCTATGCTTAAGTCAATAAAACACAAGTAAAAATATTCCTGGTATTCTCTGCTTTCAGGCAAGATCCATCTGACATCAGCAATGATACCCTTATTCCTTGTCCTCTTCTTGATCAAGTTTGAACTTCTGACAGCTCCCTGTCAATGCACTACTGCATCTGCTGTGGAATGACCTTCCAGGAGCTAGGGGAAAGGTGGGGAGAGAAAGGAGAATTCGATCACAATCATGGACATATAATTACCCCCAAGGGGATGAACAACAGTGGGTAAAGTGGGTAAAGGGAGACAGTGGTCAGTATACCAAATGAAAAAAAAATATATCAAGGATTCATGAGGGAGGGACGGTGGGGGAGAGAGGGAAAACAAAATGAAGAGCTGATATCAAGGGCTCAAGAAGAAAGAAGATGTTTTGGAAAAGATGAGGACAACATATGTACAAATGTGCTCGACACAGTGAATGGTTGTAAGGATTTGATAAGAGCTATAAGAGACCAAATAAAATGATTTTTTTACTTGCAGGAGCTATTACTGATATTATTCTATAATTTGAAATGTCTCATCTACCTTTGGAATGAGTACAAATATGGAGCTCTTCTAGTTAGCTAACATGTCAATAGTTATTCCATCCATTTCTGGAGCCTGGTTGTTGGCTAAACTTTCAGTGGAGTTTGACTTCTTCCTCCATTATCATTGGTTCTTGCTAGTAGGTTATCTTGTGAAGTGGTTGAATATTTACTAGTTCTTTTGGGTTTTTCCCTTAAAACTTTCAAGGTTGTGTTTTGAGGCTTGAATTTTTTTCTTGAATTCTTCCCATTTAAGGAATTTTTTTTTAAGAAAACAGGAAAAAAATGATGTTTTTCTTTCTTTTTTATTTTCTTTTCAGTAAGTGTTTTTACATTTAATTCTATTACTTTACTTGGTCTTCCAAAGCTGCCCTTCAAAATGTTCTGTTCAGTTCTTTGACTTCATCAGTTTTTTTTGTTTGCTTTAGTTACTCTATGAACAAAGGCAAGTTTCAGAGTCTCTTCTCACATCCACTTTGATCTTTTCTTTCATTCTTGCCTTTTCAGCGACCTTTTGTTTCCTTCATGACTGATGTTCCTGATATCCTCCTATAGCTCATCAAATCTTCTGTCATTAGTGTTCAATACATCATAACTGTTTTTGAGATGTTTTCAAAATTCAGGTGGAATTCTTCTCTCAGATATAGTGAAGTTGATTTCTGTGTATTCCACCTGGAGAAGTTCATGTGTATGGCTGCCTTTTGTGTCATTCAAAAAATTTATTTCTATGAAGAATTTTTGGTCTTGAAAAATTCTGACATGTGATCTTCAGCTTTGTTAACAAATATGACCTTGGTCATATATTCCAATTCCAATTTCTTGTTCTTTGTTTCCAACTTTTGCATTCCAATCACCAAATTTTTTCATTGCATCATGATTGCATGTTTGATCACTTTCAGGATGATGATGTTAGTAGAATTCTTCAAATCTACATCACTGCCTTTTGTAGTTGGTTCATAAATTTTCATAATGATTGTATTGACTGTATTTCCTTCTATGAGGGGTGCTATTATCCTAGAGTAGACAATATTTTACTTCAAGATAAATTTCGTTGTATCCTTGTTGACTAGGATTGTAGCACTCTTCCTCTTGAATTTTTCATTTCTGGTGTGGTAAACTTGTGACTATCTGATTTTAAAAAAATAGTTCATTTCAGTTCACTAATGTCTACAATGAGTGTCTTCCAACCTGAGGTAGAAAACAGAGTAAGATTTCTACTCCTGTAGAAAGTCTCCTTCAGAGACCCACAGGGACAGTTCTACCTTGTTCTATTGGGTCTCTATGAATCAGAGTTGACTCAATGGCTGTGTTAGACAGGGTACTCTAGAGTGACAAAACCAGATTGCTAATAATTTATGTAAATTTATACAGAAAGATGTATAACATAAGAAATAAGCAGTCAATTAAATTATAAAGCAGTACAAATGACTCAGTGCAACTCACTCCCATGAGACAGTTGTGAGACACTGGCAGTCCTTCAAGTCTTGAGGGCTGCCAAGTAGTCCTCTGTAGAGCAATTCAAACTATCTGGGCACAGGCAGCAAATAGCAAGGCAGGTCACCAACAGTCAGCCAGATGACAGGGTCCGATAGTTCCCAGCATAAGAGATGTAAATTCCAATTGTGTGGCAAAGCAAGTCTTGAAGGAACCTCAAATTACAGTGACACAGTGCATGGGTTAGGTAACCCACAGGTTACAGGCAGCCACACACTGGTCCGATGATCAAAGAGCAAGAGACAAGAAAGCCAAGGCTCACTGAGCCATTTATCTCTCCACTCTTCAACTAATCCCACATGTGCTTATTGGTCAAGTTGGCACAATAAACAAACTACCTCAATGGCAGGGAAGAGTTTGTGTTTCAATCTGAAGAGCTCATCTTCTGGCAATATTTCTGACAATATTTTGTTCGTTTCATGAGGATTTCAGTATCAATGTTTCAATTCTCTCCATAAGATTTTCAGTGGCCACTTCCTCAGAAGTGGAAAGTCTCTTCTTTATTTGTAGTCTGTTCATAGTCTGGAAGCTTACCTGAGACCCCCTTCACTTTGCATGACCCTGCTGGTGTTTGAAATACCAGTGACACATTTTCCAGCATCACAGCATCATGCAAGACCCTATGCTACAACAAACTGACAGACAAGTGGTGGTTACAAGCATTAGTTTACTTAATTTTTGACTTCTAGGTAAAATGGGTATTATTATTACCTAGATGTTCCAGTGGAAAAAAATATGATCTATAAAGGAAAGTCACTTGTCCAAGAATACTTGCCAGAGGAGTACTTTGGTTATAATCTTTTGACTGCCAATGTCAGGCTCTTTGCTTTGATAGAGTACTCTATTTTTAATCCAAAAATAAAACCAAACTCATGCCATCAAGTTGATCCCAACTCACAGAAACCCTATAGCAGAAAACACCTGCCCATGTAGTTTCTAAGACTGCAACTCCTTTATGGGAGTAAAAAGCCTCATCTTTCTCCCACAGAGCTGCTGGTGGTTTTGAACTTTAGATCTTGTTATTAGCAGCCTTGCATGTAGTCACTAAGCCACCAGGGGTCCTTTCTTCCCAATCAATGCCTGCCTTTTCTTTACTAGTGGGCATACTGCTCCTGTCCATGCTAGCATCCATTACTGCATGTGATTACTGATCATTTGAAAGGCATCTAGACTGGAGGCAATGAGATGATATATAACTTGAACAGTTAAATCCTTGTCCATTGATTCCCCCCTTTGATGCATATTAGGCCACATCTGGTTTTGGATATTTTCTGTATCTTTTTTGCTTGTTCATATTTGGTTTTATCTCAGATGTGTTATGTCATTTGGGGTCACCTTCTTGCATTTTTGCTATATGTGTGTTTTTCAGCATATGAAACCCAGGATTGATGAACCTGTAGAAACAGCAAGTAGAATAAGGTTTTCAGGGGGTGGTGGGGGGTTACAGTGGTTGTGGGGGTGGTAAAGGGGAGCTGATGCCAAGGAGTTCAAGAAGGAAAATGATGTTTTGAAACTGATTGTGGTAGTAATTGTACAATACTGCTTGATATGTTTGAATTATGAAATGAAATGCTATCTGTATTAACTTCCAATAAAATGACTTTGAAAGAAAAAAATTCTTAAACTATTCAAGTTTTCAAACAGAGAATTAAAAAAAAGGATTATAATAGATCTCATTAATAAGGTGTTTGACTTCCAATGCCCTATTTTCTTTATGCTGAAGGGGAATCAATACTGATCTAAAGTTTTTAAAGTTCATCAGTAAGCATTTTGGGTCTTTTTATTTTCAGTAAGTTGTGTCATTTTCATAATACAGGTCATTAATAAATCTTCTCTAATTATAATGCTGTATTCTTCTTATGGTCCAGCTTTTGGGATCATTTGCTTAGTATGCAAATTGAATAAATAAATCTGTAAAAGGATGTAAACCTTATCTGATTTTAAACCATACTCTTCCTTGTTCTCGTCAAAAGACTACATCTTGGTATGGATATTTTTTTCAATTATAATGTGTTTAGTACAAAGGATTATGTAATTGGTTCACCTGCTTCTTACTAATTTAAAATTTAGACATTTAAACATTATACACATGGTTTATATTTGTGAATTGCCTTATGTTTCTATTGGACAGTAATTCTGGAACACTTTTATGGAACATTTATTTTTATTATTATAATCTGCCTTTTATATTTTCAGTAACATCTGAAAAATATTCAACAAAATACCATGATACATTCAATGAATCTGTTTATTTTAATTCAATTTCCAAGTTAAAGCAAGCCTGATAATCAATACTGTTCTTTGAAAGCAAAACGAATGGATGAATAACAAACTCAAGTCAATAGGATGACCATAGAATTATTCACCTTTGCATGTTATCAAACAATGGTAATATACAGTTTAAAAATGTGTTCACAAGGGGCTTAGTCAAAATTAAATGTTCTGTATAATCATGTTAATTATGTAAAAATACATCAGTTGAAAATGTAACCTGCTTATGTGCAGTCACAATGAACTCGAACAAGAGAAAAATAGCCAGACTTATGGCCCCTTGAGGGGGAAAAACCTCTTTCCATTATCTCCTCCTTCTCTCCAATTATTCTCCTCTGTGCTTCTTGCTTTCCTTTCTAATTTCCTGTTCTTCACCCTCTCGCTCCCTCTGTTCTTTCTTTAAAGGAAAGTGGCACACAAAACGAAGAAATCATTTTGTCTCTTAACTTGTAGCAATGGAATCATACTGTACAACCTTTGTAGAGAACAACAACTGGGAATAGAAATACCACTCAACCAAGCGATGCCTTTGCTGAGTATGTGCCCCAAAGAAATAGGAGACCGAACATGAGCAGCTGTATGGTCTCCCATGTTCATTCCAACACCATCATAATAGCAAGAAGCTGGAAACAACCCGAATGCCCAGCAGTAGAAGACTGGATAACGCAACTTTGATGTATACACACAGCAGCAAGATGAAATCAAGAAACACCATGTGGTGGGGATGGGCTTGGGAACCATTGTGCTGAGTGAAATTAGTCAATCACACAGGGACAGATAGTGTCTGCGTCCATTACAGTAAGGATGAGCACCAGGACAAAGGCATGCTTCTGCTCTCAAGTCCTGTAATCTTCTAGTTCAATCTCCCAACCAACGAGAGAGTCTGCCTAGTACCTAAAAACGAACCCTTTGTCCACCCCTTTTTATGTACATCAAAAAAATTACTTCGACAGAGGAAACCTTGCCTCAGCTGGGTCAGTCTCTCAAGATGGAGGGACAGGGAGAAGACCATTCCTTTGGTGCCATATATCATTGGGCTAAAGTCACCCCAAATCAACATATACTCCAACAAGGGTGAAAAAGGAATCTCACTGGAAATTCAAGTCAAGATGGGGGAAGAGAGCGTGTATGCTTCTAAGAAGGCTATTACACTGCTAGCGTATTATTCTGCCGGAGAACTCCCCATGGCAGGCAGACCTTAGTAACACTTATATAGAATCAAGGGGAGATTTCCCCCATATTTTGTTCCTAACTGTACACTCTGATTTAGTTTCTATCCAGCCCTTGGTGACCCAGGCCATGTGCTACAGACTACTGGGATTTTAGACTTTGTCCTTTTGAGGCACACAACATTACTGAGAGGTCATACTAGAAGGATCCAATAGGGAAACTCCACTACACAAACTGGGCTTTACTGCAAACACTTGGAACAGATTTATGGAACCAACACATTCTCTGAAAAGCCCAGTGTGAAAGGAAGCAAATAGATGACTGCTATCCCAAGGTTATGGGATTGGAAGTCATTTAGTTCAGATCTTTAGCTTTGAGGGTGCCCAAAGAACCATGGTCCTGGACAACTGTTTTTACTATTTTTATGCTTTGTTTTCTTATGAAATGAAGTAATTTGGCATAGTCTGCCTTTGTGAAGGAGTATTATTGAAAGTTTTTCCCCATCACCAACCTCGATTGTTAATGTAGTATCCTTTCACTTAAGAGTTTCATGTGTACAAGGCAACAATTCACGCATTGTGGTTTGAAGCTGACCCATACTTCCGAGGAATTACCTTGTACCTCAGGGGGATGTGGTATACTGTTCTCTATCACAATATATATATATATATATATATATATATCCAATCTAACAACAATTAGTCCTTTTGACATGACCCTACTTGATATTCACTCTCATGAAGAGATCACTGAAGATATGGATACCAAAGTAGAGTGTGGTGGACAAGTTGGATGGTACCCAGGTTTCAGGGGAAAAAATAGCATCTAAGATCGTAAAGGTGTACCTTAAAACAAGTAGCCATCAATGTGAGGCATCCATGAAGTCCACATAGAAGAAGCACACCAGCCTGTGGAATCTAAGGGTGGTAAATTATGACATGCACATCTGAGAAAGGAAACTGTCTCAGAACTTACATTCTGGACTCTTGGTGTGCAGAAGGCTAGGGGTGACAGTGGAAGCCCAAGTCCACGTCCAGGGTCTCCACTTGGGTTAAGCCTTTGCAGAACCCTCTCTGCTCATATTAAAGGGATGTGAGTAACCTTGCTAACAGACAGATAGAATTAGAAATTTTGATTATGGCCCATGTACTTAAAATTTAATATCTCATCATTTGATCTTCCTTTTGATCCATGGAAGGGACCTTGATTGTGCGTTTGGCTGCTAGCAGCATAATCAACCTCTCTGTGGGAGAAAGGTGAGGTTCACTACTCCTATAAAGAGTTACAGACTTGGAAACTCTCAGGGGCAGTTCTGCCCTGTCCTAGAAGGTCTCTATGAGTCACAATTAACTCGATGACAGTGAGTTTTTGACTCATTTTAAAGTTGTTTCAGTTTGATTATTTTCTGCTTTCTTTTCTATTGATGTTTTTTTCGATTTTGTCTAGTCATTGTTTCTCTTTCTTATTGTTGTTGTTTGCTTCCTGTTTGTGTTTTGTATGTTTTTCTGCATATGAAATCTAAGATAGGTAAACATATAGAGGCAGTAACTGGATTAATAATTACCTAGGAGCACATCAGGGGAAATCGGGGAGCTGACAATGGAGCATGAGAAGAATGTGCTGTGAAATTGATTGTGGTAATGATAGTACAACTCTTCTTAATATGATTGAATGATTAAATATTATGGTGTATGAAGTAAACACCAATAAAACTATTTCTTTTGCCTTTTTCATGAAGATGGCGCCGAAGGCAAAGAAGTAAGCTCCGGCTTCTCCCAAAACGGAAGCCAAAGCAAAGGCTTTAAAAGCCAAGAAGGCCGTGCTGAAAGGTGTCCACAGCCACACAAAAAAAGAAGATCCGCACGTCACCCACCTTCCGGCGTCCCAAGACCTTGAGACTAAGAAGGCAGCCCAAATACCCTCGGAAGAGCGCCCCCAAGAGAAATAAGCTGGACTATTATGCCATCATCAAGTTCCCCTTGACTACAGAGTCTGCCATGAAGAAGATCGAAGATAACAGCACACTTGTGTTCATTGTGGATGTCAAAGCCAACAAACACCAGATCAGACAGGCTGGAAGAAGCTCTATGCCATTGACGTAGCCAAGGTCAACACCTTGATCAGGCCTGACGGGGAGAAGAAGGCATATGTTCGACTGGCTCCGGACTATGACGCTTTAGATGTTGCCAACAAAATTGGAATCATCTAAAGTGAGCCCAGCTGACTAATGCTAAATATAAACTTTTTCAATATAAAAAAAACTATTTCTTTTAATGTTAGGACTAAGAAAAAAATTTAAGTGGTTTCTTCTTCCTTAGGATTGAGGTGACACATGATAAAACCCTAGAAATTGACCTTGAGGAGTGATCTGGCTTTAGTCTGACTCCACCAAGAAGGGCAGGTGGACAGCAGATCCGTAACCTCCATTCTGGGCCTAATGAGATGGAAGAACTGGGTCAAAACAGCTAAAAACACTATTGAGCATTTGCTTCAGGTAACAGTGTGTCACAAATGTGGATTTTTGTGTGTGACTATATACTTCTCGTATAGATAGTGCTTACGTAAAGTTCAGTGTTCATGCTGGAGCAACTTTGAGATTTCAGGGGGTATAGAACGAATAAGTATTTTTCCATAGTAGACTGCAAGCACAACTGGGTCCTGCCACTGGACCACTGAGCCATCTTGCCCCTTATGACGATGTGCTTCCAGAATGAGGTAAGCGTCCTGAACTTGCTAGTCAACTAGTAGATAAAACAAGAGTAGCAGGAAACAGTAGTAGTAGAAGGAACAACTGCTTTGGAGGTAATTGTCAAGAGTCCCAAGTTTTTACGAACAAATTAATTTCAAAATTAAATCATCGCTGATCCCGTCATACAGACATGTGAGATCAATGTGCTCATGCGAGGTGTACACATACCTGTGCACAGATGCGCACTTGGAGTGGGCACACAGGTCGCATTCATCCTGTGGGAGGGTCTGCTTTCTGAATCCAGCCTGTGTTCCAAGCATCACCCTGCCTGTTCTCTTGTGGGTGGCCTACAGCATGTTTTTTTAGGGAGTCTTTTTGACCATTTGATCTTTTAAAGCTTTGTCTTTCCGGAGCTCATTGCAGGTGCATACTCCATTTCCTTAAATGGGATGTACTGCTTGGCTCTTCATTCCACATATAACTCTGTGGGAGGCGTAAGGATTCGCTGGCTCAGCTTGTCAGGTAGAACATTATCTCTGCTCAGGCAGCCCAAAGGTGTGACTTCGCCTAAGTACTTCAGTTTTTCCATTTGAGGAACCATAATCTCCTGTCTCACATGGATGTCATGAGTTTTAGCTTAGCACGCAATTATTAACAATGAAAAGAAGGCTCCGTGAATATCAATGTCTGGGACACAGAGTGGTAATATTGAGCTGTAGGCTCAGCGCCGTCCGCCATTCTGCTCGGGAATGTTCTGAATACTCGTTGACTTGCCATCTAGTGAACCCAAATCCCACGAAGAAATGCTCTTAATGCGTACCTTTGAGGACCACATGCAAACAGGAGGATTCTTGGATAACAAAGATATGGATTTTGAAAACTTCTGCCCTACAAAAGCTGGCTCCTCAGTGACTTTCATGATGGTTCTCCTAAAAATGATCATAAATAATGTAATACCCAAATGTATTTTATGAACTATTCCTGAAGAAAAGATAAAAGGGAGGAAGAAAGCAAGGAAGGAAGGGAGAGAGGGAGGGAGGTAGTGAGTGAGGGGGAAACACTGGCTGGCCAGGTACATTATTAGATTATCAGTCACAGTATAAAAAGATAAACCTATGTTGAAATTGAAACAGAAAGAATCAGATAACAATTTTCCCTTATTTTTACATAATTCCTGGCCAGATTAATTTAAACCAAGCAATTTCCACCCCAGCTTTGGCAGCGAGACCATTTGGTCCCAGGAAGTGCCAATTCTGGGAAGAAGTCTGAGTGTGGAGGTGGGCACCCACAGATGCTCCGCGTCAGAAGAGACACTGGTCTGCCCTGCCCTCCACCTCTCTGGTGCCCGTTTCACCAGCTGAGGCCTGCACACACCTACTTCCCACTCGTTTCTGCTTCACAGTGACATGCTGAGCACCTGCACGGTGACAGAAACCCACCCTCGCCGTCTTGGAATGATCTATAATTCAAGGGGGCCAGAGAGGGCAATGAATGAGTTTTCCTATCTTGTAGCGAAGATATTTTTCTAATCTAGATGCATCTAAAAAGGTTCCTGAAATATGTCTTTATGTATGCTTTGAAGCAAAGCATGTATTGGTATGAGGGTCTGACCTGTTAGAAGCTTCTGGAGGATAGGAAACAACTCTGTTGAATATTCTTTTTGAGAGTGTATTCTGTATTTGGGGTAGCTTTGGGTGAATATAATAATTTTCTACAGCTGATGTAAGTCAAGAAAATTCTGCAAAGTCACATAGCCACATTTTTCTCTCATATAATAAAGGGCAGATCGGCGACTTCTGGAATCCATTAGCATATAATGATTAGCCTTTATCAATTTGGGAGAGTACTTGCCTAAATTGATTCTTGGCATCCTGATGCTTGATGTATAGACAACCTGCTACCATTCTGTTGGGGAAATTCTTTCCCATAGATCAAATAATTATTTTTAAAAGAAAGAAAGCAAAAACTGAGTTTTTTGTAGGTGAGTCATTTGCCCCAGCACCGATTTTCCTGCCTAAGGAAACAGCATTCCCCTAGCAATCGGAAAGTCCATGCGAGGAAAATGCGGGTCACCCTGTGCAAACTGCAATGCAATTGCAAGTAAAATGTTTAATTAAGACGGACATTTTCGAGCCTGCTTCTGGCATCAGCCATCTTGCTGAAAAATTATATTGGTTTCACTGCAAGGTAGGAGAACGCTCAAGAACTGGGGAAGAGCTGGGCCCTCTCGGACAGCAAAGGGGGGAATGGGCAGAGCGCTAGGATACTGCTCCTTCCATTCCATGTCCTCAAACATGTGCCCTGCGACAGACCAGGAGTCTCGCCACATGTGGCTCTTCCTAAGTCAATCTTAATTAGAACAAAGCATCCCAACCCCTCCCCACCATCATTGTCCTTTTCACTCGTGTCACCAAGTTTCTTTAACAACTGGGCTTTCATGGGCAGTGCTTTCTGATGCGCTGCCTGAAATGTGAGGAGACTGGTCTTCGCCCAAGTCATTTCACCTTTGAGACACCGGGGATCTTTTCCTCCCTCATAAAAGCCACTGATCCCAGATAATCCTCAGCCTTGAGTGGGGATGAGCTTCGCTGATTTTTTTCAGTTCAAACGTGAGAGCAGAATTTGAAAATGAAATTCTGCCCTGCATCAAGGACAGCGGCTCCTCTCCTGAAGCTCAGGTTTAATCCACAGCCCAGATGGGCGGTCCTGGGACCCAGCTCCAGGCACCCAGCCTGCTTGGGTCTCCAAAGGGTCTCCAGAGAGAAGAAGCCCTGCCATGTCGTACAAAGGGCAAGTAAGATAAAGAACTTCTCCGGTAGCATATTCCACTAATACCCTCAGCAGCCAAGAGCGGATCCAAAACTACAATAGAATGCGTGCATTCTTTTATAAAGGCAAAATACAATCCAACATTTCTCCATTTTTTTCTAGGTTATTAGTCTGCCTTGCACTTTTTTCAATGTCTGCCTGCTCCGGAATTCCGTTAACGTGCTTCAAAGTAGGAGAAAACAGCAGACTAGCCAATGCATAAGTTCTCTACATCAAGACCTACAAGTGTAAAATCCATTCAAAATTTGAAAAACAATCATTCAGATATCTCACCCCTGGTCAATAACTCTAGCTCTGAACACTACCCTATTGTTCAGATCCAAGGAGCTCGCGATTTGATCACTGTTCCCTACCTCCCCTTGTTACGGAGCTATTTCTCTGTAATATGTTCTCTCTTGCTCCAGGAAAGCTCTTTGAATTTACTTTCTTTATGGGGTGATTATAAATCTTCATGACATCCCTAATGATTCATCTCTTTTGGTTCGGGCAGAAGGATAACTAATTCTGTGGCGCACACGTTTCATTTAAGAGGAAACCAGGGGAGATTTATCCATCAGTGCACAAGGTTTGCAGGCATTCCTGAACTCGGCCACTGTCACCATTTCGCACTCTCCATAAACACATTTAACTCCTGCCCGCTTTTTGCCTTCTCCACTCCTCAGTCCTTTAATTCGGTGTTTGAAATTTGTCCACAATCTAAACCGCTGTGCTTTTCCTCCACAGAGTAATGCATGGAATGCTAATGTTGGGCATTTTCTGGAAATATTTAGTTAAATATTAAAATCGCTGCCAGATTATTTCATGCAATTTAAACTAAATCCATTGCGTCCTCTAGACACTGGTTAGCAGTTATTTGGAGGCCTTTGGTGGGTATTGTTAGAAACAAAACCCAAAGAGTAAAATAATCACCAGAATATGAAAATGTGGGTTTCTCTCCATGGGAGTGCCGAACTAAATGGCTCAACCTACGGTCCTATGAGCACGCTTTGTGGATTGCCATTCTAGATTACGAGAGCGTTAGCACGGTGTTTGCTGTGGATGGAAATGACCGCTCCTGAAAATGTCTGGGGCTGAAACCTTTCTCCCATGGCCCATGGTTTTTGTAAATCAGTGATGCTTGCTTCCATCAAACGTTTCGCCCAGTCTTGTGAAAACAGAAAACTACACGAACACATTGCACACCCATATAGGAGAAGCCAAGAGAGTGAGAACAACAAGCCTTCTGAAAAAATGCTTTTGAACTTCAGGAATGAGACGCACGCTCAGTCCACAGAACTGTACGGTGGTTTGGTTTTTTTTTAGCAGACATATGCAGAACATTTGTTTCCGTTTTATTTCTGCTGTCATAATATGATGGTTTTATTCAGTTTTTAAACATGCTTCAGCTGGAAACACTACATCTTTAAATTAGGCAACCCTGGCGTCTGTGTGAATTCCCTTGCTGCGCTCCCTCACCTTACCCAGGTGCATGTTAAATCAGTATTAATGACAATATCATTCTTGTGCAGTCATCTCCTGCCTGCAATTTGGTTTTAATTACCCGCCACGTTGTCTTTCCCCCTCACTGACAGCCATTAAATAGGGAATGACACTGGAGCAGTGGCTGAGTGCAACATTCCCGGCCCAGATGTCTTCCCCCCCATAAAGCAGGCTGCAGCCCCTCCTAGTGGCCAACATCGCAAGCGGCCATAGTTGGAAGCGCAGACTTTCCAAGGGCTTTTCTGATTCATTTGGAAATCTAGGGAGGTCTACAGACTGCTCTGCCTACTTTCAAAGAAAGAATAAATGAACAATTAATAATAATTTATAGATTAAGGACCACGGATACCTTGGGAAAGTGTCTTCACGTTGAAATGTAACCGTAAGTTGATCCATTGCTGCACTGGTTTGACTATGAAGTGGAAGTGGAGGATCCGAAGTAGCAAACTTGTCGCAGAAAATGTAACTGGCCATGTAACTGATTCACGGTCATGAGGTGAGCTGAAGAAAATGAACTCCAAATCCCCCATGAATTAGAACTTCAGCGACTTCCTTTTCATTGCTTCTCTTATGGTACATTTCAGGATCCTCCCTCCCTCCCTCCCTCCCTCCCTCCTCTGCTTCCTTCGTTCTTTTCTTCCTATTGACCCTTTTACAAATGTTTTATTTTTATATCATTTTGAAGCCTCTTGCCCCACCTACAAATGCACAAACGATACCTTTCTGAGCAATTAGGCAGGTTTTGAGCATTTCAAAGAAAGCTCTTCCTTAAGCAGAGTTTAAAACTATAGTTGTTCACCCTAATTCTCAAGTTTCACATTGTACAGATGCTTTGCATTAAAGATATTCATACCACAGCTTTCCCATCTTGCATTTAAAACATTATTCTGGTGTTAAAATAAATCTGCAGACATGCATTTCTCATGCAGGGACATCAGCCCTCTTCCACTATCATTTCAAAGCATCATTGATACACAATGCACCACAGCAAGCTGGGCAGGTGGGGGGGAAGGGGGGATGTCCATGGAGCAGGGTCCCATTCTCACTTCCTGTTCTTCTCCCCACAAACTTCTCCTTGGTTTGAAGTTTGTGCATTCACCTATTGTTGTTAACGCTGTGCTGCTTAGCTTCTTTGAACAAGCATCATTATTCATTTTACGTGCTGCTAAATCAGAGTCCGAGCTAACTGCTTTAATTGGAATTTTAAACATACCTCGTACATGCAATTATTTGTACATATATTTATGTGTGTGTTTCTGCTTGTATGTACATGTTTATAAAAACCCAAGCATAAAACAAATAAAAACCAGGGCTCCGTGTACGTAAAACAGAGATCGGCAATTATAACATATCTCTGTCACTCCCCATTCCCCAAACCAGCACAGCCACGGCGACATAACTGGATTTATTTTTTAATGCATCTTTTAATAGTAACTCTTTTCAAAATGCAAAATGTTAATATAAAATTAGATGACTATTTCCTTGAAAAAAGTGGAAGTACTGAAGACTACCTTTAAATAACCACAAGAGAAGGATGTTGGTCAGCAATTGCTCATATATTTAAAATATAAAAAGACATTCATTTTTTTCTAAATAAGAAACTTTGAGTTGCTTTATTAACTGTGTCAATTACATCTGTGGCATCACTAAAAGAATAAACAAAAAGTCTTTATAACCTAGCAAATTGACAAATTTTTTTGAAAGGGAAAATGTTCCAACTTTTTTCATGCCCTTCTTTTAAAGACAGCAATACTTCAGTTTCTTGAAATGTTTCCTGAATTGGGTTGTTAAATATTTTAAGGAATATTTGCATCATCAAGTGTGAGTCAGGAGAATTGTTCTTCCTACAGAGTGAAAGAGTGAAATGGGAAGCTTACCAACAGAATGAAGGAGATTTAATCTCAGAGACGGCTTACATAGATTGGTTTACAGCTATATTGAGTCCAGTTAGACTTATTTTTTTCCTTTCCTAATATGAAACTTGATGCTGGGAAATCTGATAAGTGAGTTTCATTTACCTGGAAATTTATTGCTTCTATATCCAAGTACAAAAAAAAAAAAAAAACCCCAACCCAGCAGAAGTAAAAACAATGAGGAGTCTGTACACAAGGCACTTACTAACAAGGGCCACAGTTTTCCCACCAAAATTTGGCTTTGGGTAAAAGAGGTATTTGAACCATTAAAATTGAGGACATGCCATTTCTCATAGGAATGACCATCATGCCCTTGGCCTGACCGGCGTAGCACCAAACTGGAATGTTCCTCCAGTATTTTAGATCAGGAAGGAGAAGTGCCATAAGACAAGAAGGCATTTGCATCTGACCTCTTCCGGGCCTGACACAGAGAAGCAGCGGAGCATCTTGTCTTAGTGGGGAGAGTTCTGCTGCTCCCATCCATAGCAGACCAACCACCCCCTAGCTTCTTCTTCAGGTTGCAGCCTGTTTTGCACACTGACATCTTTACTCCATCGCCTATGCCTATTGCTTGGCACATTACAGATGGGATGACAGAAGCTGAAAGACTTTTCAGAGAGCAAAGAGTATCATTCCATTAATTAAACCAGTGACTAAAATTGTTCAGTGATTAGAAAAATCCAATGGCAGGTGTCACAGGAACAAGTTCACAACAGTGTTAATGGTTTTCAGTAAGAGTCCTTCCTTTCTACTAAGACTGAGCTCACTAGGAATGTTCGAGTGAGGCCACTGGACCTCTGAGGGGAAGAATTTGTCTGAACGAAGCTAGGTCACCAGTGAGAAGAGAGTTGGCCTGTGAAAAGTCATCACATTGGCCTGACCATGACATTGATATTTTTTTCATTCCCACCCCCAACCCCCTCTTGTAAAATATAAAGAAGAGTGAGATATCTGATAAAATGGCAGAGAACACAGTTAAGTAAAGGCTGAGCTAACTGTAACTCAGGGGAAAGCCATTGTTTGCCGATCATGACAAGGGGAGTTTCAGGAGGCGAGGGAGCAGACACCATTTGTTGTGTCCACTTGTGGGACAAGAGGACTCCTGGTGGAGGAAGGAAAACAAAGCCCATGCAAGTGATGGGGGTGCAAGGAGATATTTGGAAGGATGGCAAGTAATTCAATCCACTTGAATTTGCCTTCTCTAAATGTATTGATCTTATTGGCTTTGCATTAGTCATCCTTCAAAAGGTGCTTTTTAATGATTCCTATCACCCTTCTTCCCTCCCTCCCTCCCTCCTTTCCACCCTTCATCCCTTCTTATCCACCTCCCATCCTTCCTCTCTTTATTTGTTTCATAAATTAAAGTAAAATCAGACAGATTTCTTTAACATAGGATTTCTCAGAGATTTTAATATATAAAATGAAAATCTCATCAAGTTTGAAAACTTTATTTATTTCCCAAACTGCTGTGACCCCAACCTTTTTACGTTGGTTATAGAACATCTTTCAAGAAAAATATTCCTAGTAAATGCATTGTCGAAAGCGCTGCTGTAGGAAAGGAGTAGTAAATGATCGCTAATGAACAGGATCCCCGAGAACTCGATTAAAACAGACTTTATCCTGTAGGCAATGAGAAACCACTACAGCTCTTTGCAAAGGGAGATGCTTCCTACTTGCTGTTAATGATAGTTCCAATTTCCAAGGTTGAGACAGCAAGCGTAGCATATTCTCAAACACTGTGGGGCCAAACTTGTCAAAACAAATAGTACACACTTCCTTCTTGGTTTACATCGTATGGAAGCATGTGCTTTGCTGATTTACTGGAAGTAGTCCAGACGCTGCGGTTGGAAATAACCCACACTTTGCAGGTTTTATGGAGTGCAAGGTTGATATTTTAATCTTGCTGCGTATTAAGGATAACAAAGAAAAGAAGCTGGTGTTGATCACAAAGCCTTGGAAAGGTTCTGAGCACACATGGCATCTTATGAGAAGAAAACAGGGTGTGTGAGCTCCCATGGAAACTCAGACTACCTTGAGGAACACTCAGACTTGGCTGTTCTTAATTAATACTTGGAGTTCTGGGCTTTGAAGGTTCCTGACTTCTCTCCGGAAGAGACTTTTCTCACCACTACCCTTTCTCATTTAGAGTCCTAAGACATTTCAAGGGTCTGGAAGTGCAGTGAAATCATTTGCGCTCATGATGCTATCAATACAATAAAACTCAGTGGAGAGCAAATGCTTTGAAAATGATTAGGGCAAAAAATATACAGGTGTGCTTTCTACAATTGATGTATGTATATGTATGGATTGTGATAAGAGTTGTATGAGCCCCTAATAAACTGTTTAAAAAAATTAGGCATGACAGGGTAGTGCCCACCCATTCTAAATGTTAATCAATAGAATGGTCAATTTTAAAAGTAAAGGATTCCATAGGATGAAAAGTCAACATTTTAAAAATGAATGCAAACATCACATAATCGAAGTCTTTACCACTAAGCTAATAATAAAAAGGTTACAAAGGGAAACAAAACTTTTTGGTGTTTAGCTAATGCTGATAGAGTGCATATATGTGCCAGACCCTGCCCATTAAATGGGATTTTAAACATGTTTCAACAGCAACCTGACAAGAAATGCTATCCTCACCCTAGTTCCGTTTGCTTAGAAACTATGTCACAGAGGGGTGAACTAACTTGCCAAGATCTCACAACCAGTTTCCACTTAGCAGGAGTTTTGGTGTTAGGGTTCGACTGAGTTATGGCCGAGCTCAGACACACTGACCTAGATCTCATGCTCCTAACTCCTAACCCGTTCAGCCACATCCAGATTTACATAGACCTCTGCACCTCCCGCCTCTTGCTTCAGCAATATAAGAAAAATAGCTAAGAATTTGAGCAAACAAGTCTGCCCCTTTCAATAAGTACAAGCAGAATGCTCCTTAAAAGGGAGGATGGTGAGGCAACACCTCACAAGCTTTGGCCATGCTATCAGGAGAGACCCGTCCCTGGAGAAGGACTTCATGCTTGGTAGAGAGTCGGCAACAATAAAAGGAAGGTCCTTAAAGAGATAGACTGGCACAGTGGTTGCAACAATGGCATCAAGTATAGCAATGGTACAGGAGCATGGCATGGCACTGGCCAATGTTTTGCCTGTTGAGCCTAGGTTAACTGTAGGAGCTGGAACCAATTCAACATTCCCTAAAAAGAGAAACCACAAAAAGACCTGCCCCTGACCCAGGTCTTACATTAAACCATGGACAGAGTTTGTCTCCCGAAAGTCTCCCAATGCTTTTTTAAGGGAGGCAATCTCATTATTCCCATTGTATAGATGAGAAAATCAGGACACAGAAGATTAAGTTTTATGTGAAACCCCACGCAACTAGTAAGAGATGATTCTGAACTATGAATTCAGTTTTGAAGCGGGACTATGTGTTCCCTCAGACAAATCCTCTGGAAGTTTTTTCCGTTACTTACAAACAAAAATCACTGATCGGTGCTTGTATTTTCATATCTGGGTCTTTAAAAAGTGCTGTCCTCCATTTAAGAGAAAATAAAAGACACGAAGAAATAGGTTTCCAGTGCCCCAGTGCTTTGGTGACCTGAATTTATCTTACACAGACTGGTGCACATCTATTGTACATCCACAAAACTCATTTTGACCTTTTAAAATTGCTCTTTTTCTTTTCTTTCTTCAAAAAAATGCGATCTAAACAAACAAAACCCACACACGAGCATTTTTCCTGGAAGTCAAATACTAATGAAGCTCAACTGCCCTATTTATAGCATTTTTTCCTGTATTGATCAAGACAATTGGAAGAAAATGGATGTGCATGAGTGACAGGTTGTATGTAATAATATACTACTTAACTATTTTAAAATTGAGAGTTGGAACACCAAAAAATGAAAGAATCTTACACCCACATGATTTCCTGTGTTGTCATATTTCTTTGAATAAATTGATCAAACGTTTCTTTATATATTCTTGCTACAAAAAGGAATCTAAGATAAATACTATATGCAATTTCTTTCTTGGATTGAAAATTTAGACAATTCATAATGTTCTTTATGTCTTTGACAACAATTTCTTCAAATCATTGAAAATATGTCTATCTTAAGAGTGTCACCTTAACTCAATATTTCCCAATAAAACATTATCACTAAGTGAAACATTAATAGATTTTTTCTCCACAAATTTCTTATTTGCAGATATGTTTGGAAAGTTGCTAAGTATTGATAAAGACTTTTCTTCAATGCAGAATTCCTCAGTTCTTTGTTAGTAAATCTTATAATCTTAGAAAGAGAGGTTATGAGGGTATAAGAAGTAGCTTCAGTTGGGACTTAATTTCAGAATTTTAACATGAAATAAATACATCAGGATATAAAATATGAACTTTAGAACAATAATTAGAAGTGTCTATTCAATTGTATTAAATGATACAGTTCTCTAGTTTTGAGAGTGATATAAATATGAGTCTTAAGCTTTTACTAATATTTAAAATAAGTTATCTCAAAGAGTAAAAGTTTGTTCAGCATATACAATTGACAATATTTGTGATATTTTTTCTATATGCAGTTTTTTATAACCAAAGTAATATGCATTGTTTACATTTTTAAATGATAGGGTTAATTTGGTCACTAAAAAGTTATTGATGTATTATGTTGCGAAGCATGAAATAAAATTGAGTATTTTAAACAAAAAGATAATTAAGCCAAAGAATTAGATTCTTTTAAAAAGACCAAAAGGGCTTCTAGAGCCAGCTCTCAGTAGGATCTTCAAAAATAATTCCAAACATATTGTAGAACTTGATATGACAGAAAACCTACACATTTCTGAAGGAGTCAGCAAGGTGGGAATTTTGAAAGTTACCATTGACACTATAGTGGCCCATAGGAATACCACTGTATTTATGATCTAGTAATAAATTACCACCCCTGCCACTGCTTTCACCACTGCTGCAGCTGCTGCTTGACATCTTAAAAGGCAAATGCAGGTAACCGGGTTGTTGTCACAGGACAAGAATGTCTCATCACCTCCTTTGGCGGGAAGAGCCCACAGCATCAGGACTTCTCCTTCAGGTGGGGGCTTTTTGAAAAAAGTGAATTTGAATAGAAAATCTAATCTGTATCCCGAGTCCTTAAAAATAACAACAAAACCGCTCTTTCTGTCAAATTCATCCTGAAGCATCGATACCCTATGGGACAGAAGATGGAAGCAGACTGCCTCTTTCTCCTGTAGAGTAGCTCAAACGTACAACAGAAAAATCTCAAATATACCATCAGAATGAAAAAGCAAATTGGGAGAGGCAGGGACTAACAGTTTTAGAAGATGTTTTATTTATTCTTCTCTACTACCCGAAAGGGATTTTTAAATTTCTATTTTACATACAACGTGGCACAAGGCAACAGAGCTATAAAGGTATAGAGTTAGATTAGAACTTTTATCTACCTGATCAAAATAAAAACTCACTGTCCTTGAGTCAATTTCAACCCACAGTGACACTCTAGAACAAGGCAGCATTGCCCCTGTGCATCTCTGAGGTTAACTCTTGTCAAGAACCTTGTCTTTTTCCTGAGGAGTTGTTTCAAGATGCTGATTGCAATTAGCATCCTAAGACCATGATGAAGCTTGGGTTGCTTCGTGCGTAATCATTATGGTGCAAATGGTCAAGGTTTTCTTTTGTTGATAGAACTTTTGGAGGTTCTTGCGCACCCACAGGCACCTGGAAAGAGAGTTTGGGAAACCTACTGAAATATCAACCATTGGAGAGTCTTTGGAGTAGCCTTCTCCTCAGACACACACAGGAGCGATGCTGGCAATGAGTTAGAATTGTTTCCAAGTCAATAGCTTGTCAATCACTAGCAATGATGGTTAGAAATGTAGCTTTTGAGATATTGTAGTTTAGGAAGACACATTAGAGGTGATTGAGAATGAATATGGAGGGCCAATTATCAAACTCAACAACTTGGAAAGAACAATTTGTTGCTATTATTAGGTCCCTTGAGTACGTACTGAATCATAGTATCCCTATGTACTACATAATGAAACATTGCCAATTCCTATATTAACACCCAGGAAACACTAATCCTAAACATTGCCCAATTCTATACTATCCTCACATCCTTGCCTTGGCTGAGCACATTGTTGCAACTACTGTGTCAATTCATCTTACTGAAGATCTTCCTGGGGTGTTTTGTTTATTTTATTTTATTTTGCTGACCTACTGTACCAAGCATGCAATCCATTTCCAGGGGTGAACTCTCACCGTCTTCACTTCTAAGGGCCATTCCATCCCTCTTCCAAGACAGATTTGTTTGTTTTTCTGACAGTCCCTTGTATATTCAATGCTTTTAGCCAACACCACAATTCAAATGCATCGATTCTTTTTCACTCTTCTTTATTCATTGTCCAGTTTTCACATGAACAATAAGTGATAGAAAATACCACAGTCTGAGTCAGGAGCACTTCAAACCTCAAAGATACCTATTTGTTTTTCCACATTTTAAGGAAGTATTTGCAGTAGATGTGCTCAATGTGCTAAGTTGTTTCATTACTTGACTGCTGCTTCCATGGGCATTGATGGTGGAACTGAGTAAAATGAAATCCCTGGAAACTTTGAACTTTTTCCTCTTTCTAGTGACTTTGTTTCTTGACCCATTTGTAAGTATTTGTTTTCTTTATGTTAACATGTAATGCATGGTGAAGGCTGTTCACTTTGATGTGCATCATGAATTGCTTCAAGTCCTCTTTACTTTCAGCAAACAAGACCGTGGCATCTACATATCATAAGTTACTGAGTCTTCCTCCAAACCTCATGTCATGTTCTTCTTCTACAGTCCAGCTTCTTGGATTATTTGCTCAGCATATAGGTTGAATAAGTATGGTGAAAGGATGTAAGCCTTCCTGATTTTAAAGCATGCAGTATCGCATTATCCCCTTAAAATGATTCTGTCTTGGTCTATGTGCAGGTTCTCCATGAGCACATTTAAGGGTTAAAGACTCTTATTATTTGTGATGTTATCCATAATTTGCCATGATCCATGCAGGCAATGCCATTGCATAGTCAATAAAACATAGGCAAACATCTCTCTTGTTTTCTCTGCTCTCAATACAGATCAACTTGACACCAGAAATTTCACTAAGTCTGGATCAACTTCTTAATTTGGCTTGAATTTCAGGCAGTTCCTTTTTTTTAAATCACTTTATTGGGGGCTCATTCAACTCTCATCACAATCCATACATACATTCATTGTGTAAAGCACATTTGTACATATGTTGTCATCATCATTCTCAAAATATTTGCTTTCTTCTTGAGTTTTTGGTATAAGCTCCTCACCCCCCTACATTTCCCCTTCCCTCATGAACCCTTGATAATTTATAAATTATTATTATTTTGTCATATCTGACACCACCTGACGTCTCCCTCCATCGACTTCTCTGCTGTCCATCCCCCAGGGAGGAGGTTCTATGTAGATCCTTGTAATCGGTTCCTCCTTTCTCCCTCACCTTCCCTCCACCCTCCCCATATTGCTACACTCACCACTGGTTCTGAGGGGTTCATCTGTCCTGGATCCTCTGTGTTTCCAATTCCTATCTGTACCAGTGTACATCCTTCAGTTCAGTCAGATTTGTAAGATAGAATTGGGATCATGACAGTGGGGGGAGGAAGCATTCAAGAACAAGAGGAAAATTGTATGTTTCATCGTTGCTACACTGCACCCTGACTGGCTTGTCTCCTCTCCACAGCCCTTCCGCAAGGGATGTCAAATTTCCCACAGAGGGGCCCTAGGTTCCACTCCACACTCTCCCTCATTCACAATGCTATGATTTTATTTTTGTCTTTGATGCCTGATACATGATCCTTTCAATGCCTTGTGATCACAGAGGCTGGTGTGCTACTTCCATGTGGGCTTTGTTGTTTCTCAGTTAGATGGCCCCTTGTTTCTCTTACAGCCTATAGGACCCCAGATTCTCTATCTTTTGACAGCTGGGCACCATCAGCTTTCTTCATTACATTTGCTTATGCATCTGCTTTGTCTTCAGTGATCGTGTTGGGGAGGCTGGTGTGCTTCTTCCATGTGGGCTTTGTTGTTTCTTAGCTGGATGGCCGCCGGTTTATCTTCAAGCCTTTAAGACCCCCAGATGCTATATCTTTTGCTAACCAGGCACCATCAGCTTTCTTCACCACTTTCTTATACACCTGCTTTGTCCACGGTGATTGCATAAGGACAAGCTGGTGTGCTTCTTCCGTGTGGGTTTAGTTGTTTCTCAGCTAGATGGCTGCTTGTTTATCTTAAGGCCTTTATGACTTCAGATGCTATATCTTTTGGTAGCCAGGCACCATCAGCTTTCTTCATCACATTTGCTTGTGCACCCATTGTCTTCAGCGATCATGCCAGGAAGGTGAGCACCTCAGACAGGTAGTTCCTTTCTGATATACTTCATCAAACTTTTTTGAATTGCCCACAGCAATTATTTACTTACATGTGATATTAATTATACCATTTGATAATTTCTACATTATTTTTATCACTTTAATGTGCAACTTGGAACGGACACAAGAATGAAACACTCCTAGTAGGGTAGCTCATTGATATCCTCAAAAAATTTTGGAATACACAGTGAATGTTTCCAGAATTGCATCTGTTGATGAAGATATCAGTATTTAACAATGCTTAGAACCTATGCATAAAATTTTCAGGGGATTCTTCCTCCAACCTGGGCAGTTGAGTCCTTCTTTGTCGTCTGTTCTTTGTCTGGAGCTTTGCTGAAACCTGTGCACTTTGGGTGAGCCTGCTGGAACTTAAATACCAGTAACAGCTTTCAATGTCACAGCAACACACACACCATCACAATACCACAAGCTGTCTGAGAAGGAAAGCCGATTGACAGAGAAGTTGGATTATATGAAGAAGTAAGTGACATCAGGGTTGGAGGAAAGCATATTAACCACTGCGATATGCAAATAACACAAACCTGCTTGCTAAAAGTGAGGCGGAATTAAAGAGCATGCTGATGAAGATTAAGGATTGTAGCCTTCAGTATGATTACAACTCTATGGAAAGAAGCTCAAAATCCTCACAACTGTACCACTAATTAACATCATGATTAATGGAGAAAAGTTTGAAGTTGTCAAGGATTTTTTCTTGCTTGCATCCATAATCAATGCTCATGGAAGCAGCAGTAGAGAAATCAAAGGATCTACTTTAGAAAGTAAATCTGATTCACAGCAAACCCTCAGAGCATTGAAGAGTAAGGATGTTACTTTGAGAACTAAGGTTCACCTGGCCAAATCCATGGTATTCCCCATAGTCTCATATGCGTGTAAAAGTTGGATATTGAATAAAGAAGATCAAAGTAGGATTGATGCCTTTGAATTATGGTGCTGGCAAAGAATATTGAAAGTAACATGGACTGCTGAAAGAACAAACAGATCTGGGTTGGAAGAAGTATGTCCAGAAGCAAAGTTGGCAAAAATGCTTCTTAATTACCTTGGATAAATTGTCAGAAGAGACCAGTCCCTGAAGAAGCACATCATGTTTGGTAAAGTGGCAGGGCAGCAAAAAAGAGGAAGGTCCTCGGGAGATGGACTGACCCATTGGCTGCATCAATGGGCTCAGGCAGAGGAACAGTTGTGAGGATTGCACAGGA
Source organism: Tenrec ecaudatus (assembly GCF_050624435.1). Lineage (NCBI taxonomy): Eukaryota > Metazoa > Chordata > Mammalia > Afrosoricida > Tenrecidae > Tenrec > Tenrec ecaudatus. The sequence continues at coordinate 14,406,109 of NC_134538.1, forward strand.
CCGTGCAGCGTTTCGTTATGTTGTGCGTGGGGTCACTATAGGTCTGAGTTGACTTGAGGGCACCTAACCACATCCTAACCTTGAAACATCTTCATTGATATCCTGTCAATTCCTAGAGCCTCGCGTTTTCCCACAGTCTTCAGTGTCAATTGGATTTCTTAGTTCAATGCTATCAATTAAACATATTTTTTATTAAAAGATCATTTTATTGGGGACTCTGACAACTCATGTCATAATCCATACACCAATTGCATCAGGCATGTTTGTACATATGTAGCCTTCATTTGTTTTTAGGCATGTACTTTCTATTGAGCCCTTGGTATCAGCTCCTCTTCTCACCCCCCTCTGACCCTCATAACCCTTTGAAAGATCATAGATTACTATTTTCATATCTTACACCGACTGCTGTCTCCCTTCTCCTATGTTTCCTGTTGTTCTTCACCCTGGAGACGGGTGTATGGCTATGTGTCAATTCCCCCCTTCTCTCTACCTTTCTGGTATCACTATTCCCACTCCTGTTCCTGGATTCCATGTATCATGAGCCCATCTCTTTTCTATTCCTGTGCACATGCTCCGGTCTAGTCTGAACTGAGAAGCAGCACTTAGATCATGATAGTGGGGGCTGAGGAAGCCTCAAGGAACCAGAGGAATATTGTGTGTGTTTCATAGCTGTTTTATTGTGAGTCATTCCTGGTTGAGTCATTCCTTCCCTGTGACCCCTCTGTGAGGTGATGGCTCATTGTCTACCGATGAGCTTTGGGTCTCTGCTCCAACCCCTCTCATGATCAATAATATTTTGTTTGTTTGTTATGGGTCTTCTGATGCCTCTTACTCAGTTTCAACAACACCTCAAGATTGCACTGACTGGTGTGCTTTTTCCATGCGGGTTTGTTGTTTCTCTGTTCAATGGCTGCGTGTTTAACTTCAAGTTTTTAAGACCCCAGATGCTATATCTTTTAATAGCCAGGCTTATGAAGCCGTTTTGTCTTCAGAGATTGTGTCAGGAGGGTGAGCATCTCAGAATGCTGATTTATTAGAACAAAATGTTCTTGTATTGAAGGAGGGTATGAGCAGAGGCCAAAAGTCCATCAACTACCTCAGTGTATTGCCGTATAAATACATGTACATATGCCAATACATCTATTTTTGTGGATTCATGCATTTACATCTGTATACACCTATGCTTATACATCTATCAATTGCTTCACTTTCTACGTCCTTCCTCTGGTTCCTTTTACCTTCCACCTGCTCCACCATCACTTTTCCCCTATTTCTGACTCTTAGTATTTCTTCTTACCTAGTCTGCCATTAATCTGACATCCTCAGGATCTCTATCCCTCTCCTTGTTGACTGATCATCAACTTTCTCCTCAAATGATTGGACATTGATCAATGTTTTAGACTTTGCTTATTCTATCCATCTTCTCTTAGGCCTCCAGCACTGTTCAATTTTTGGTCAATAGAATACTTTAGTATTGCAATTCAAGGCTAGCACTTTTCCCCTCAAGTTGAGGTAGTTAGTTTATTGTGCCAACCTGACCAATAAACTCCTGTGAGGTTAATTGAAGGGTGGAGGGATAAATGGCTCAGTGAGCCTTGCCTTTCTAGTTCTCAGGTCTCTTGCTTTGTGATGATCAGAATAGGGTGCAGCTGCCTAAGCCAGTTCTCTGCTTCAGTTGGCAAAGCTCACTTCCTGCAAGACATCCCTGAGGAGAAGCCTCATAGACATAACCCGATGCAGCCCTGGGTGCTGGAACAGCCATGAGGAGACCCCTGCCAGCGCTGAGATGCTTACACATTCACTGACTCAGCTTTCCTCTTGCATTAGGCATCATTGTTTGTGTTTTGTGAGAAGAAGGAGGACTTTATGGATTGGTGTTGGACATATCGATTAAGGAGTTAATGGTGGACTTGTGGTTTGGGCAGCACTGGGTTGGGATGTTTTTCTGATGCACACTTAACTTTTATATAAACCTCCTTCTTATACACAAGTTTCTGTGGATTTGTTTCTCTCAAGTACCCAGACTCACACACAGGCCTTGCAGCTTGGGATGTGTTGAGTATGTTATGTTCTCTTCTGTTAGGTTTTTGCACAGTTAACTGGAGCATCCATGTTGTCTTCTCAAGCAACCTTTGGAAACCTTCTCAACTGCCTGTGTTCATCTGGGTAATGAGAGAAACAAATCCACAGAAACTCATATATATATGAAAAAGTTTTATATAGAGGATAAGTGTACATTCAGAAAGCATCAACCCAGTCCTGTCCAAGCCCATAAGTCTGACATAGCCTATGTGTCTGACACCAATCCACAAAGTTCACCTCCATCTCACAAAACACACACAATGATGCTGACTGCAGGAGGAAAGCCGAATCAGTGAATGTGTAAACATCTCAACACTGGCAGGGGTCTTCACCTGGCTGCTCCAGCACCCAGGGCTGCATTGAGGTAGGTCCATGCAGTTTCTCCTTGAGGATATCATGCAGGAAGTGAACCTTGCAAGCTGAAGCAGGGAACTGGCTAAGGCAGCTGCACCCTGGTCCGGCCATCAGAGAACAAGATATCTGAGAACTAGAAAGGCGAGACTCACCGAGCCATTTATCACTTTGTCCTTCAATTAACCCCACATGTGTTTATTGCTCAGGTTGGCATAGTAAACCTTAACTATCTCACTGTTTTAAGTTATCATTTCTTCTGTTTTCTTTAGGTACTCTACGTTCACAAGTAAACTGCAGTCTCTTCTGACACCCCCTTTGGCCTTTTCTCTTTTACTCCACTCGGGAGCTGAGTAGCACATAAACCCGGCATGAAAAGGGAAGAGAAGGTGTTACATAGAGATGAGGGAAAAGATAATTTTAGTGTAGCAATGGGGTAGCAGGACAATGCCCCCCCCCACCTCCGGTCCTATTGGATAATTCGACATTAACGGAGGACAAATATGGAGATATTTTTAAAAGTCTAGGTAGCTGCCCTAAATACTATAATGTCATATTAGTAAGTCAAAAAGAAACATTGAGGATGAGACAGTGGAATGGGGATTCTTAAACAGAATAATACTTCTGAAGAATATATTATTTGAGGTTTTCTTGGTGACAGTGATTCAAGTTGGAGATGACTAAGGATGGAGCACCCATTAGCACAAGTAGCTGACTGAGCAATGCAGAGAAGCACACAAATGAACATATACATGTACCTGAAAATTTGTATTTTAATTGAAAACACAATACTATGTTCTGACTTACACTTCGAAGGAGCACCTTTTAAAAAACCATTTGATTATCTACCTCAGTGTATTTAGTCATTGGGTTGCTTGATTACCAAGTCAGCTGTTTTTAGTCTCAAATATGTTTATGCCAGCTGCATTTAAGTGACCTCAGATGAACAGGTTTAGCAAAACTCTCTGTGAGATATAATAATTAATGATAAATGAGAATTCGCAAAGCTTATCTTTTTAAAAATTCTGTATTACACTCTTAAAAATAAATATAGTTTATATAACAATTATTTCATTAGACTCATATCTGTGTACATTAATTCAGTCATCCTGCATTGTGATAATTTTCTTCAGACTCTACAGAAGAAATGAGTGAGTTGCATAGGGATCCCAAATTCACATATTTGACCATAATTCTGTATTTCAATAACTCTCTATCTAAATCTCTTTTTCTGTACATATCTTTGCCCCATCAAGTTATATATACAGATATTCCTAATATTCAAACTCTCTGTAGCACAGACATATATATTCCTATTTATATATTTTCTTTTTTCCTTCCTAAAGCTGAAGATATTATTCACTCAAAGTATTATTTATATAAGAATATTTTAATGTTTTAAAAATATTCTTTTCTTTATTATGAACTTAGTAATAAATTCCCTAAATAGAAATTTTATAAAATAGCATGCATCCTTTAGAGCAATTCTTATTCTATTTTGATTTGGGGATTGTACTTTGAGTATGAAGCATGTTTGCTCTGAAAAGACAGAGACCATGCTCACTTTAGTGTATCAAAATTAGTGACAACCAAAGAAATTCTCCTGCTTGCATTTCCCTGAGGGCAATGGCCATTTGCCTTGTCTGATAGGTCTGCTATGAATTGGCAAAGACTACAGGGCAGTGAAAATTGTCCTCCTCTCATTGTAGATCTCCAAATCTGTTTCTTTTGGTGTGCCAATCTTTCTCTTGTGTGTGTTGTTGTGGTGGTTGTTCTCCTGATAACATGGGTCTCATACAATATTAATCATTCTGTGATTGGCTAACTTCACTCGGCATAGTGCTCTCCCTGTCCATCCATGCCATGAGGTGCTATGTGGTTTCCTCACTCTTTTTGAGTCATGCATAATATTCCATTGTGTGCGTGTACTGCAGGTCTTTTATATGCATCTTTCAGATGGTGTACACTGAATATTGTTTCCATCATCTCGAGACTTTCCTCAGCACTGAAATGTACCTGTGTGGGCATATGCCGTTCGTGTTCTGCCACTTACCTCTCTTGGGTATATCCCAAGCGGAGGTATTGTTGAGACATATGGAATTTTTATTCCCAGCAGAAGTTCTTAAAGACTGTCCCTTTTCAAATGTGGATGATTAGGTGAGAGATAATTACATTCATATAAATGGAAATCATGGTTTGCAAAGTTGGACATTGTAAATAAATCCTTTTAACGTTGAGATTAATTATTGTAAACACTTCTACTTTGCAAAAAAACGTATATGTTGTTGCTGTTAATTGCTTTGAAGTTGACTTGAACTCCTGGTAACCCGATGTGTGATAGAACAAAACATTGCCTGGTTATCCGCTAGTTTAAAAATATCAGTATGCTTGAGTCCTTTCTTGTGGCTGCTTTTATTTACCTAGCATATTTATAGCTTAAAATATATTTATATATAACAGTCTATAACCGCTAGTTGCCTGTCATTGTGTCATACTGTGGTGCTGTGCACATCGCTGTGATGCAGAAAGCGTTGCCCCTGCTGTTCCAAGTCTCATTCAGGCCACTCGTGGTGAGCAGGTTTCAGTGGCGCTCCCAGACAAAGACAGACTGAGATGAAGACATAGATAGTCTACTTTTAAGGGGTTAGCTACTGAAAGCCTTATGAATAGCACAGGCTACACGAGGAAGAGCCTTAAGAAAACAGATAGACACCGTGGCTGTAATAATCACTCAAACATCACAACCGTTGTGAGGGTGGTGTAAGATGGGGCAGGGTTTCATTCTTTGTACGCAGTTGTGAGGATGGTGTAAGATGGGGCAGGGTTTCATTCTGTTGTACACAGTTGTGAGGATGGTGTAAGATGGGGCAGGGTTTCATTCTGTTGTACGCAGTTGTGAGGATGGTGTAAGATGGGGCAGGGTTTCATTCTGTTGTACGCAGTTGTGAGGATGGTGTAAGATGGGGCAGGGTTTCATTCTGTTGTACGCAGTTGTGCTGTGAGATGGAATATGCTTGAGCAGACCTACAAACAACAGCAGAGCTGATAAACACTGGCTCAAGACCACCGTGTGCAGCATAGCACTATTTGTATTGGTATTTATGATCCACTGCAAGAATAATTTTGTGTAACAAATCACACCAGCATGTATTGACTTAAATCAACCATCATTTATGTTTCTGGTGAGTCAGCATGTTATCCAGGTAGTTCTGTTGATCTAGATTGAGTTCATTGAATCTCAGTTTCACTCGCTCATGTGTACCCAGTCAATGGACAGATTAGTTGAGGGCCAACTAATGAATATGGAGTGCCATTCCTTTGATAAGATACCTCCTCCATTGGTCACTCCCAGACTTTAACCAGAAGAGTCTAAGCAAGTCTCCATGGCAGCCACAGAAGACCAAGTGAACTTTCAGAAGCACATTTCATATCTCGGGTTACATGATATTTTCTACTGTTCCATTGGTCATAGCAAGGCATATGGGTATACTCAGTGAGGACGAGATGAGAGAACACCACACATGAACGCGAAGGCAGGGGCATATTCTTGAGAAGGCAGATGAGATAAAAGCTTTCAGAGGTCCATTGGTGGTGTTAGAGAATACAGAGAATTTGATGGCTGTCATGACTTTATCAAAGTAATGGGCTCTGCAGTTGTCACTGACTTTTCTAGTCCCTGACAGGACTTATCTTTAGATTTGGAAAATTATCCTACTCTTAAACTTCTTTTATTGGTACTTACAAGTCAACTCCATAGTCAAATTGAAATAAGGAGAAAATAATAAGGATATTGTTCACCATTCATTTTTTGCTATATTAAACTATTTAAATGGTGTCCTGTGCACAGGGCATTTTGTGTTCTCATTAAAAATAGCTTTATAAAATTCGATTATGTGTACTGAAGGCTTATTTCTTTCTCACCACTTTTCCCCCTTAATTATTTCTGCTTCCAGCATTAATTGGCTAATGTGTAGACAATTAATTATTTTAAAAGCATTAGTATTATCCTCGTTTTCATTTTAACCCTGTCTTCTTCAAAAGCTCCATGTTGGTTTAATACTGACCATCACCTCATAAAAAGCACGTACTTCACCACAGTCAGTTGCAGGAGACCTATGCCTGGTGGACAGAAGAAAATGAAAAATCAAGGGGCTCCATATTTGCCCATTTTTTGTGAGGTAGCAGTTTCCAAGAAAGATACAATCCCCTGGACCCAGGACTTGCTACTCCAATATCTGCCTCACCATCAAAGTGTGAGAGGAAAGTTAGCCTTTTAAGAGTAGGAACACTGTCACAGATGGAAAACATTACCTTATTTCTTTACTCCTTTTCTTTTCTTATTTTTGAGGATGATACAATCTTAATTAACTAATTAATTGATTGATTTTTAATTGTTTTATTAGGGGCTCATACAGCTCTTATCACAATCCATACATACATCAATTGTGTCAAGCACATGTGTACATTCATTGTCCTTATCGTTCGCAAAACATTTGCTCTCCACTTCAGCCCCTGGCATCAGCTCCTCATTTTTCCCCTCCGTCCCCAATCCCTCCTTCTTCATGAACCCTTTATAATTTTAAAATTATTATTGTGTCATATCTTGCCCAGTCCGACATCTCCCTTCGCCCACTTTTCTGTTGTCTTCCCCCAGTCTTTGTTCCTTTTCTATTAATTGTTTAAAACATGTTGTCAGGTGAAATGTCATGGTATGGTTCTATTATCTCCTTTGTTAGTTCCCATCAAGTGATTGGATGGGACCAAGTGATTGGATGGAACCAAGTGATTGAATGAGACCAATGAGGGAGGATAGGTATAACTAGAATATGGGGGTTGGTCCTTGTTGTCATTCTGCTGGGTGCAAATGTGAGTAACTGAGAAGTAGAAGAGGGAATTCCATGATCATCAAGAAAGAAGAGCCACAGCAGAGCACCGGGGAGATCCTGGAATGAATTGGAGGTGGTAGCAGCGGCTCCTGGGGCAACAGCACCAGGACCATGAGACCGAAGAGAAGAGCAGCACCCAAACTGTGACACAGAGAGGTGGGTGGTCCACTTCCTGGTCCGCAAAATGAAGCAAAGGTCAAGGGACCAAGTGACTCATAGGTGAGGACCAGAGAGAAACCCATCTGCTAGCATAGCAGAGAAGAGGTTCTATAGACAAAATAATCCTTAGCATTATAACCCATGAGATTCACTAATAAATGCCATAACTATTAGTCTTTTCTGTGAGTTCTGTGTGGCCCCTGCAACAAATGATGAACCTCAGCAGAGAAGGGGCAGGTTGTGAGAGAGATGGCTGGTATCAGAGCAGAGTAAAGGAAGTGAGGAGGTAGAAGCATGCCTGACTTCTGCCTCATAGAAGTCATCCTTGGGCAGATGTGGAATTGGATTCTCCTCTTTTGTGTAGACAGATGAAGTTGGGAATGGCCCCAAGCTATTTCCTCAGAGTTTGTGTATCTATAGGTATATATATTATATATATATATATATATATATATATATATATATATATATATATATATTTACTGTCTGAATGCCTTTCTTTAAAAGTAGTCACCTCAATTAGTCCCTTCATTAGTAACTAATGTTTATCTTCTCTTTTGTCTTCTATCGGCAAATACCTTGGCTCACTAACCATTTTCATTTAGTTTTGTTGTACCATCTCACATATATATACACACCATTTTTCAAAGATTTACATTAAGTTAATAACAAAATTAGTCTCAGTAGTAATTGTAATGAAATAATAGTAATTATATTAAATAAAGGTTATTTATGGAAATCCTCATGAATGGATGTATATGAACTGATGGGGGAAGAGGGACCATCCATAGTCCAACACTTAATTTTATTATTATTTCTCTTCCCATGTGGTTTCCATCTGCTGCTTGTGCATAGTTCCACTTGGGTTCAGTTCACAGGAGGGCTAACCAAGTTCTTTAGAAGAGCTCGGCCTTCCACTGTGCATTTTGGGTCTAAGGTGTAAGTCTTGGATCTGATTACGTCTCTAATCCTGGCCCAGTTCAGGAAATTGGAACCTGCACAGCTGTGTTCCCTCTTTACAGGTTGAAGATTGTTACCTGGCTCTTTTTCAGCCTAGCTTGCTCTCCTTGACTTGCAAGTAGACACAGATGTGTCAGCTAAGCAATTTTTGCCCCAAAGTTCAATCATGATTTTGCCATATCAAGTACCACCTTTATTCATTTATTTAACAGTTTTTGCATGTGAGATACTGAGTTGTGTTTGAAAATAGACAAAAGCATCCTAAATAAGATTCCGTGTGACTGACACAAATGCAATTGAGCCCGGGGGTGATGTGGAGAAATGGCTTAGGTACTAAACATAAGATCTGTGACTCGAACCCATAAGCCCTAAGATATGGCTTCTATAAGGATTTACATCCCAGAAAACGTTATGGGGCAGTTCTACTCGGTCCTAAAAGATCAGTGTGATTTGGAATTGACTTTATACCAGTGGGTTTAGGTTCAATACAGATGAAAACACGATTACTACTATCTTAACTAGAAAGAATTCATGGTCATCAAGTGGATTCAGGCTCACAGCTCCCCTCTATTACAGAGTAGAACTGCCCAGGGTGCGATTTTAATAGAAAGAACGTTTTGACTCAATAACTAAAAGAGTTTGGACAGGTTGGAGCTGCATAGGAGCAAATGTGGGAGAAAGATGTGGCAGTCTGCTCCCAGAGATATCGCAGCCTTGGAAACCCGGACTACACTACCCCACAACACAGCTGGGGGGGGGGGGGTTGAACTGCTGGCCTCCATGTTAGCAGAAGAGTGGCTAACCACTGCATCGTAAAGTCGCCCTAACTGGAAAGTGGTTAGTCCTAAAAAAATAACAGTGAAATAAAAAGTTTCTGAATTAGAATTATGTGGTTTGACACGTCGAAACCCAAGAGTCAAAGGTCTCTATTACTTAAAAAGGAAAAAAAAGAGTGTTTAAAAGCCTAGTATCAGACTTAAATAATCAGAAAGATGCAAACTCCTTTAAATGGAGAATTCCATTTTACATTGTAATTTACCATTATGTAGTATCCTATTTGTGTACTGTTTCCAGTCACGATCTAAAGCTGCACCGTTTGCCTCCTTCATTTGGGGACTTGCTATGCTAATCCACCATTTCATCTAGACAGGTAACAGTGATTTCATTTTGTCCATCCAAGGGATGTAGGAGCCCTGGGGCCATAGTGGTGAAGCGTTGGGCTGCTGACTGCAAAGCCAACCATCCCAAACCACCAGCAACTCTCAAGGAGAAAGAGTAGGCTTTCTATTCCCATCAAGAGTTATAAACTTTGAAACTCACAGAAGCAACTCTAGCCTGGCCTACAAGGTGGCTCCACATTGGCTGATAGCAGTAAGTTCGGGGGATGGGGGGGGGCGTTGATGTCCAGGGGATGTCTGCATTCCTGCAGTGAATTGGGATATCACACAATGAAGCTCCTGTGCCTCCTGGAACTACCTCCCCACCCAACATTTCCCAACGAAAAATTCCTAGCACAAATTCTTTCTATGTTCTTTAAGATGACCCTAAAACCCACTATATTCAATTCCATGGTGACTAATTTGGCTCTAGGGGTTAGAAACTAGTGAGCCTGAAAGAATTGTATGCAGTGTCTAGTGATGAGTAAAGTGCAGGTTAATTTACGTGCTAGATATTTCCCACTGATTTTTCTCTTGCTTTAAGATTTTTTTTTTTTTTTAGAATTCATGTTGTTATTTTTGAACCCATAAAGTGAATTATTTGGCAATTTTTTTAATGCCAGTGCAAATAAACTTGTCTTGAAATGTGTGTGCCTTGTTACTTTTCTACCAAGAAGAACACTTTAAAAAGGCTGGAGGGAGAATAGAAAGGTAATAAATATTTCATTTTTGTCATACATCAAGCATTGTTCTTTGGTTTCAGGCCTCGCCAGCAGTCAAGCCAGTAGTAAATTTCAGCACCTGTGGACGAGTTTCAGTAATTTATGATTTCCATTAGATTTCCATTAGAGATGGACTGAAATGGTTCAGTCAAGTTCATGCACCCCAGCCCTGAGTGTGATCCATGTGGGGAACTGTTTACATGACGACATTTGCTAGATATTGCACTCTTTGGTATTTTTATCTTTTTTGTGTGCATATTTTACTATTATTGGTATCTATTGGTATATCTGACTATGTCAGGACACAGGAAAATAATGCCTTTTAGGATTCCACCTCTGTCACAGTCTACACTTGTTTCATCCACTCATTAAGTCAATATGTAATGAGCACATATTAAACGCGGACCCTGTGGCACTCAAGATGCACACAATATTGACAGAGTTCCTGATTTCAAGGGGGGTTGAGTCTGCGAGGGAGGAAAGCCTCTTTTGCTAATGAAAATGGTTAGGCATGGAAAGTTGCTGGGTCAAATCCACCCAAGGGGGCCTTGACAGAATGGTACGGCAATTGATTTCCCAAAGGTGACATTCACAAAATAGGAACATCGTTATGGAACAGAGTGCTGTACAGTTCCATCCTGAATCAGAGTTAACACGATAGCCACTCGTTTTTGTATTCTTTCTTCTTTTTTTTTTTTTTGGTGGGGAGAGCGCGAGGGAGGATCAACTTATCAGAAACTAATACAATTTGGTGTTCCAACATGATATTAATGCAACTTTTAAAAAGTCAAATAAATCATTACACAAACCTGTTGCAATTAAGTGAAATTTGATTCACAGCATTGCAATGCATGACACAGTAGAACTCCATAGGGGTTTCCCGACTGCAATATTTAATAAAGCAGAGAGCCAGGCCTTTCTTCATCCGTGCTACTGTGTGGAATCAGATGACTAACCTCTAGGTTCTGATATTGCTGTTAGATGTCTTGGACCCATTTTGATTCATAGTCACCTGTGCACAAGAGGAGGAAACACTGCCTGGTCCTCCGCCATCCTCTCAATTGGTGCTATGTTTGAGCACCTTGTGGCAGCTAGTGCATCAATCCATCTCCTCGATGGTCTTCCTCTGTTTGCTGATCCTTTACCAAGTCTGATGTCCTTCTCTACCTTCAGGACTGGTCACTCCCCACAGCACGTCCAAAGCACTTGAGACAAAGTGTTGCGTTCCTGGATTCTAAGAGGCATTTTGGTTGTACATCTTCTAAGACAGAAGTAGTCTTGGTGGAACCTTTGGTCAGTCACATTTCACTGCTTGAGGACCTTGTTGTCCGCACTGAGCTCCTAAATGTAACTTTTAGAAGGAAAAATAAACACCAAGAGAGCAGGAGGAGGGAAGGGCACTCTAGGCCGGCGTGCTGGGCTGACCCGTGCCCACCAAACACTGACCAGGTCATATCGCAGCAGTGACTCTCACCTTCCCCTGCTCCCTGTCATTAAGAGGTCACGTAAGTCATATATCCCTAAGCATAGTTTTGAAGTTATTAGTGGAAAAGAGAGAAAATATTAAAAAGTAAACATTTTATTTAAATAATTGAGTGTGTGTAGTTATTTACATTACACTACAATAAGCAGATTGAAGTAAGTTTTTCTTTCTTTTTGTAGGTATAAAAGATGATGTTTTTGTAGGTATAAAAAAGTGTTCTTTTTAATTAAATTTTCTGCTCATCTCTGATTGAATAAAGGTTCATTATTTATGGAAATACAATTATAAACTGTGACTACATTTTGTATAAACCTTGATTTACATGTTTTAATGTATAAGTATATATAATTTACTAAGATGTTGACATAGCTTTGTTCCCTTTCCATCATCCATATTGGCACAGAGTCTAAGGTCTTAGCTGACCGCCAACCCCCCTGAAGAAAGAGATGAACACTTTTACCTAAATGTAACACTTTTGGGCAAAAAGATGCTCACCAAAGAACTTTTTATAATGGCAGAAAGTAGAAATGATTGCATTCCTAATTTTGCAAAGTTAATAATATATACCTTGAAGCAAACATAAAACTGAATACTATTTAGTTATTTAAAGTTTTTAAGGGATATTGAGTAGCAAGGAGAAAAGTATGCAATTAATTTAAAAATAAAAGGATATGCAGTTGGACATAAAATTGATGTTTAATCAATGGGGTCATCTTGAATGACTTTATTGAAGATGCAGGACCATCATGCAACAATCTGGGAAGTGTGAAGATAATTGAACATGCATCGATGAGAAAAAAAGTCAGGACAATTGTGCCCTTTTCCCGCCATCACACCAATGCACTTCACTATTATTTGATGGTATCGAGGGTTACCTGTGAGAAACCTGACCTAATCCATCCTATGGCCCTATCTTCCAGCTTCAGTTATTTTTGCTCCACAAATGCAAAGAACAGTGAAAAGAAGCAAAACTCGATTCCTTCCAAAACATCCAAACTGTTGGTAGAAATCAAAGCCTGCCGAATTCTTTGTTGGGAAATCGGAGAGATGGCAATAATGCCTTCAGAATTGTGTAGACTTAGATGATAGGTATAGCAAGACAGAGTAGCTTCACATTTTGATATTTTGTTTCATACATATGTCTATGATTTTATAGAAGCATTTGTGTTGTAGTTGTTTATGTTGTTATTGTCGGGTGCAATTGAGTTGGTTCTGACCCGTAGCGACCATGTGCACAACAGAATGAAACGATACCTGGTTCTGACCCATTCTCACAATTTTTGTTTAGAGCCTAGGTTTCCTGTGGGGATTGACTCACAGTTGGAGTAATCATCCCAGAAAAATGCTATAACTGGGTCATTCTGAGGTTTCTGAATTCTCAGAAGCTTTTTGATGTAGAGTACAATATTTAAGATTTGAATTTCTACCTCAGTTCACTGTTTCTTCTATTTCCTTTGCTTCGGCCAAAGTGAATCACTCTGTGCCCTGTAAATGTCCTAAGCTTTGACGCCCATACTCATGGCCAATGTGTGGATTGCTTTCTTGTTGTTTCATGTAAGCAAATCAACTTGTGTTTCAAAATTCAGATTAACTGTCTTCCTTGAATCTTTTCCTGGTAATATTTGTTCTGATTTCAGTATCCCCATGTCACCAGTAGGTTATGACTTGAGCTGCGAACTATCAAGCCAGCAGTTCAAATCCACCAGCCACTAGGCAATGAGGCTGTTTCCTCCTATAAATATTTACAGATAGAAACACTAGGGAACAGTTATACCCCTTCATGCTGTGTTACTAGGATTCAATTCAATTACATAGAGTATGCTATCACTTAGGGGAGATTTCTCCACTGTGAAGAGATATATACATAGTTATTGCCATTGTTTGGTCTCATTAAGTCAACGCTGACCCATAAAGACACTCTGTGTAAGAGAAAGTCTTCCTCATGTGGCTCTCTCAGAGTTTTAGTGAACAACCAAGTGATTAATCATTGTTTCACCGGATTTATATATATAAACCACCGGATTTGAGATATAAACCAAACTAAATTAAGCCCACTGATGATTCTGATTCACAACAACCCTATAGCATCGAGCAAAATTATCTCACCGGGTTTCCAAAGCAGAAAATTGTAATGGAGGCAGACATCCACATCTTTGTTCTGTAGAGGAACTGGTGAGTTCAAATAAGCAACCTGAGTACTCTAGCCACTGTGACACCCAGGATCTTTGAGACACACATAGATCCATATCTTTATTTAGATCCACCCATGAACATTTTGCTCTCTCTTGAGTAATTTCAATACCAAGTTTAGTGCTTAATCTCCATTCATCATGAGCAGCACACATTAGATGGTCGGATATATGCACACACACAAACACACACACAAATTCAGTCAATTTAAATATAGGTTGATATTCACAAGACAAAAAGATAGGGCGAAAACAATGAAGAAGGAAATCTCAAAGACATGCATTCAAAGTGTCTTATTATTTCTCACATGAGTGAATTCAGCTGTATATTCTCTATAACTTAGATAAGAAGTTGGTTGAAAAGTTATGATGCTTTTGTTTTTCTGTATAGCAGAACAAATATCCAATAAATCAATCTTTAAAAATGTTTAAGTTTCAAGATTTGATTGGCTTTACTCTTCTATTTTGGATCAATTGTCTTATTTTATATATTTACAATGCTTCCCCCCCACCCTACTTATCTTCCATAATTTTATTTTATAAACTTGTATTTTTGTATATAGGGTCTGTTTAAATGAAAAAATATTCCTATTTCAATATATTTATAAGTATGTTCATCAGTGACATGGGCCTTCCTCTTTTATACCTTACTCCTACTTTCTGTGCATAGAAACTGTAGTGCTTAAGGAAAGATACCATCTGTCTTATCACACTCATGAGAACAAAGACTGCTAGTCTTATGGCAAGCAGTAACTTACTATGTCTAAGTTAAAATATACTGCTTCTCGTATACAGACTTGGAATGCTTTCCGGACTCTATCATTTAGGCAGTGGGGCACTCCAGGGCATGTGCTCTGCTGTCGCAATGTCTTACTCCAAGCACATTTTGCAGTGATTTTCAGCAACACGAAGAGTGACATTATCACAGTGGGATTTCCAATCTTCACCTTCCAGAGGTGAACCTGGTCTAGGAGGTCAATTTAGATGGAGTTTAAAGCAGTGCTTTACCCACAATGGCTAAAATTCAGGGGAGCACAAAGTGAAAGCTCCAGACGTAGTGGTCACATCAAATGCACGACTACTATATGCATTTCTGCATCTCCACATGTGTATAAATTTGTTCCTACATGTTTTAAAGAATTTGCCAAGATCTATTCACAAGTACTCTTTGTCACAAAATTGAAAAATAGGGCATATATTTTTGATATTGTATCATATGTGTTCATATTAATATAAAAATAAGAAGTAAAATGAAAAAAATGGTAGTTGATAGACAGAAGATATATAGATAGATATATAGATATATAGATAGATAGATAGATAGATAGATAGATAGATAGATAGATAGATAGATAGATAGATAGATAGATAGATGAGATCCCATCAAGTCAAACCTGTGTTCTGGCAACATTAAGCACAATCGAATAGAATGTTGCTTAGGACTTTGTCACCCTAATAATGTTTATCACGTTCTTGTCCATACTTATGGGTATTGTGACAATGTATGCAACCAATGCTCTCGTTCATCCTTGTTGGCCATTGACTTCACCAAGATAGAAGGGAAGGTGGATGAATGAGTCAATGGGCTGGGTTGCATTGGTGTGAGTGGATGGCTGGCTGGATACATACATGCATAGTTAGAAAATTGGTGAGATATATGTTGTTGTAGTGAGCTGTCTTTGAATTGTTTCCAGCTAATAACAGCGCAATGTACAACAGAAAGACACATCACTCGATTATGCATCATCCTCCCAATTGTTGTCATTTTTGAAGCTATTGCTGAATCTACTGGGTTAATATATCTAATCAAGGGTATTCATCTTTTTCACTGCCCTTCTAATTTACCAAGCACAAAGTCCTCTTTTAAAGGCCTGATCTCTCCTCATCATGTCCAAAGTATGTGAAGAGAGCTCTTGTGACTCTCCCACTTATGGCTATTCTGGCTTTTCTGATACCAAGATAGATTTGCTGGCTCTTCTCGCAAGCACTATCACTCAAATGCATTAATTCTTCTCAGTCGTCTTTATCCAACGTCCAACTTTCAAATCCCAGGGAAAGATTGAAATGCCATGTGCATTTCATCAGGTGCAACTCAGTCCTCAAAGAATCCTTGCTCTTCAACACTTGAAAAAGATATTGTGCTGCTCATTTCCCAATGCGATGCATCTTTTGATCTCTTGACTGCCGAATCCATGACATGACCATTAGTCGTGGATCCAAGCAAGGTGACTCCCTGGACAAGCTCCATCTTTTTTCCCTTTTATCATTAAGCTACCTACTCGTCCCGTTGTGAGGATTTTTTGTTTTCCTTATATCGAGTTGTAATTCATTCTGAAGGCTGCAATCCTTGATCTTCCTCAGCAAGGACTTCAAGTCCTCCTTGCTTTCAGCAAGCAAGGTTGTGACATCTGTCTGTAGTAAGGTGTTAATAAGCCTTCCTCTGATTGTGATGCCACATTCTTCTTCACTAATTCAGTGTCTCTCCTGATTTGCCCAGACTACAAGTTGAATAGGTATGGTGAGAGGATATAAGCCTGACACACACCTTTTTGATTTGAAAATGTTCAGTATTTCCTTGATTTGTTCACACAATTGCCTCTTGATCCACATAAAAGTTCCCCTTGAGCACAATGAAGTGTTTCGGAATTCCCTTTCTTCCCAAAGTTATCCATAGGTTGTAATGATCCATACAGTCAAATGACTTGACATAGTCAATAAAACACAAGTAAACATCGTCCTGCTATTCTCTGATTTCAGTCAGGATCCATCTGACTTCAACAATGGCATCCTTTGACCCAAGTCCTCTTCTGAATCCAGTCTGAACCTCTGGCATCTCCCAGTCAATGTACTGCTGCAACCAGTGTTGGATGATCTTTAGCAAAATTTTACTTGCATCTTGTATCAATGCAATTTGTCTATAATTTGAGCATTCTGTGGTGTTATGTATATTTGGAATTTGTACAAATATTGATTTTTCCAGGTAGATGACCAAGTGGTTGTCTTAGTTTCCCTGGAATACATGAATAAGGGCTCCCTCATCAGCTTGTTGAAATATTTGAGTTAGTATGCCATCAATTCCTGGATCCTTGTTTTTGGCCAATATTTTTAGTAGAGCTTAATTTCTTCCTTCAGTAACATTGGTTCTTGCTCTCATGCTAACTCCTGAAATGGTTGAATGTTGTCTGAGTCTTTATTGTACAGTGACTCTGTATTCTTGCCATCATCTTTCAATGCTTTCTGCATCACTCAATAGTTTGCCCATAGAATCTTTCAAGGTGGTAACTTAAACTTTAAATTTTTCATGAGTTCGTTTCCTCTTAAGGTATGTAGAATGTGTTATTCTTTTTAGGTTTCCAACTCTAGGTCTTTGCACATTTCATTACAGTATTTTTTGTCTTCTTGAGCTGTCCTTTGGAATTTTCTGTTCAGTTTTAAAATTTTCATTAGTTCTGTCACTTGCTTTAGCTACTCTATGATCAAAGGCAAGTCTCAGAGTTCTTTCTGACATCCACTTTGATCTCTTCTTTCTTTCCTGTCTTTATAATGACCTTTTGATTCCTTCATGAATGATGTTCTTGATGTCCTCCCACAGTTCATTAAGTCTTCTGTCATTAGTGTTCAATGTATCAAATCTGCTTTTGAGATGTTCTCAAAATTAAGGTGGGATCGATTTAAGTTAATATTATTTTCTTATGGGCTTGTTTTACTTTTATTCTGCTTCAATCTGTACTTAAACATATGCAATCAATGGTCTGCTCAACAGAAGCCTCTGGCTTTGTTCTAACTGCCACTATAGAACTCCTCAATTATCTCTTCCCACAGATGTAGTCAATTTGATTTCTATATTTCCATATTGAGTTCACCTGCCTAGTCTCCATTTGTGCTGTTGAATAAAAAAGATGTTTGCTATGAATAAGTAACTAGTTTTGTAAAATTCTATCATACAATGTCCAACTTAATTTCTATCACCAAGACCATATTTTCCAATCACTCTTCCTTTCTCTTTGCTTCCAACTTTTGCTCGCAAATTGACAATGACTATCCATGCATTTCGATTAGGTGTTTGATCAGTTTCTGACTGAATGTTTGTAATATAGTATTATTCTCAGGTGCCCTCTAGTCAGGCTCAACCCGCAGTGACCCTATGCACAGCAGAACGAAACACCACACCGTTCTGTGCCAGCCTCACTACGATTCCTATGCCTGAGTCTGTTGATGGAGCCACTGTTGCAATCCTTCCGTATGTGACAATATGTCCCTGTAGTGTGTAAGGTCATCAGTGGCTGCTTCCTTCAAAGTGTGCAGCCAATTCCTTCTTTATAATCTGTTCTAAGTTTGGGAGCTCCACTTAAACCGATTCATTTTGGGTGATACTGCTGGTATTCTGGCATCAAAACACACAACCCACTGCAGAATGACACACTGAAAGGCAAATGATGGAATGACTGTGCAAGTAGATGGGATTGGTCAGGTTTGGTTACCATTTCCCTTGCTATAAGCAAAGGATCCAAGTACTCCTGGGACAGCCAAGCAAGCAGAGCCAGTAGAAGAGCTTGGTGGGATCCCTTTCTGCCTAAAGTGTAGGAGTCCAAACCAGAGGCACCAGGAGCAGTGAAGCAGACAAGAGTTAACTGAGCACAGGGTCTACACTGAGACCAGAGGCCAAGGCGAAGAAAGCATTAGAAATTTAGCTTGAGTGTCAGATTGGCTTTGTGGCCCAATGGAGGCAGAGGCAAATGGACCGTGTTGTTGAGAAGCTGATGGCAGAGAACAAGACACTTGGGTGCTGGCTGAGAGCTTTCCTGTGGATAATTGATTTTATCCATAATGCCTTCTGATGCCTTGACTGGTTTCTAGTTAGTCCTGGTGGTGCCGTGGTTATAAGGGTATCTGTGATCTACAATGTCAGCCGTTGGAAATGGCCAGCTCTTCTGTCTTAGAAAGACAGTGCGTTCTACTCCTGTGGCCAGTTACAGCCTCAGAAACTCACAGTGGCTGTTCCACTCTGTTCTAAAGTGAATTATGAGTAGACAACAACTAGAGGCCAGTGCGTTGGGAGTTTTCTTGAGTAGTGTTTTCTGATCCTGGTTTGTAGTAACCTGTTGACTTCGCTAGAAAGCCCCCTTAACCCCCTGGTCTGTGAACACTGTGTCGCCATTGAAAGGAATCATTGAGCACAGAGGAAAAGTCGAATGTACTTGGAGAAAGGACAATAGAGAGTAAAAGAAGGATAGAGCTCAGAGGAATACCTGGCCTCAACCTTGTGGCAACTGGCTTGGGTTGCTGTGGATATAATCTATCCTTATCCTCATTGAAGCCAGAGAAAGTCATATGTGGCCCCCATGCCACTTACTCAATACTATAAAAGATTGATGTGCCATCCATTATGTGCAAAACAATTTTGGTACTATATGCTCTCATTTTAAATTAGATAATCCAGCCAAGTTGACATAAAATCTAATGCAATAATTCTTTGGCTGTTTATTTATATTTCAAACTTTCAGGCTGCTTCATACTACTCCACTACTCCCATCAGTATCCTGATACATACACACACTAGTATTATTTACCTATCTTTATTACTACAAATATAAACGCCTTTATATTTGTCAAGGCCTCCTTTACAGTCCGGATAAAGGACTGTAAAGATTCTTCTGTTATTATGTGTTCACATTCTCCCTGCACTGAATAACAGTTATTAGTGTTCTAAATTTCTTTCTCCCTTTTTCTTTTCAAAACTATTTTATTGTGAGCTAATACAGATATATCATTCCATAGGTCAATCACATCAAGCAGTGTTGTACAATTGCTACCACAGTCAGTTTCAAAGCATTTTCTTCCTTCTTGTACTCTTTGATATCAATTCCTATTTTATCTTCCCCTCCCTCACTGTACCCCCAGGAACCCTTATCTGCTCATTGTCTCTATATGTTCATTAATCCTGGGTTTCATATACCAAAAAAACAGAAAAAAAAATACCATAATTTTCTTTAGTTGATCAAATATAAAATTTGCCCAAGCTCCTTTTGAAATAGTAGTATATGAAGTAAATGACTTGGAAATGTTAAAAAGAAAAAAAATTTCTATGTCTAAGACATTTAAATGAATAATAGGAGAGAAGGTTTGCACAATGAATATTGAAAGGACAAAGCAATTATTATGGCTAATGTTATGTGAATATCATATAAGCTTCATAATAAAAAACAAATACATATGAAAGAAGAGTCAAAGGAACATAAAAAATTAAGTTCAATGAAAACCTTTTTCTAATCAACAATTATTTTCAGAGATTCTCTCCTGAGACTTATTTTTCGACTGGTTTCCTAAACTAGGAGTCAAAAGTTATTCTTCTGCCTCTGGAATTCCATTTCTGATGTATTGCTGAGACCTGTGTCTGAAACTGAGTTTTTAATCTCCATTCTCACCACAGAGGCTCTAGATCATCAACACTTGTCTAGTTCTTGCAATTATCCCATTGCTTGTTAGGCTGCAGTCATTTATGGTCCCACCACGTTATTTTCCATGAGGTGAGCCAGTTACCAACAGGTTGGTGCTGACACATGTTGGCCACATGTATGTCGGTAGAACTGTACCCAGTGAAAGTTTTCAATTGCACAAAATAGGTAGGTGGCCAGGCCTTTATTTTGAGGCATGTTTGGATGGATTTGACCTACCTCTGATCAGGAGGTAAACTTAACATTGTTTAATATTCCTTCTAAGACACTTTATGATCGTCTCCTATCTACTTTTCTCACTCTCAAACATCAATTGCTTCATTATTTATATTAGGATTTTCAATTATTCTTACTAAGGCTGCTTGCTCCATAACTTTTGAACATGTTGTTCTGTTTGCATGTACTCCTCACTCCTTTGTATGACCAGCTCATTCATAGAAGTCTAAACCCAAATCATTGGACAAAAATAAGTGGTTGTTATGGCTGCACTCTTTGGCATTTCTAGGAGAGAATCCATTTCTTCTGTTTTCTGCTTTATGGTAGTTGCTGGCTTCCTTGGAGTGATTATATCATTCCTACTTCATCGTCACAGCCTGCTCATCTTCTGTCTATGGGTCTACCTCCTTGGTACAAGGATATATGTTCTTTCATTCAGAGTTCAACCTGGGCAAGCCATGATATTCTTCTATCTCAAAATCCTTAATTCATTCACCCAGATATTTTTCCCCAAGTAACATTTATAGTTCCCAGGGATTCAAATTTGGGAATGACAATTCTACCTTACAAATTGGGCTAGACCAGAGAATGTACTCTGGTACAGATAGGAACTGGAAACACAGGAAATCCAGGACAGACGACCCATTCAGGACCAGTGGTGAGAGTGGCGATACCTGGAGGGTGGAGGAAAGGTGAGGTAGAAAGGGGGAACTAATTACAAGGATCTACATATAACCTCCTCCTTGGGCGATGGAGAAGAGAAAAGTGGGTGAAGGGAGATGCCAGAGAGTGTAATATATGATGAAAAACAATAATTTATAAATGATCAAGTGTTCATGAGGGAGGGGGAGGCAGGGAGCGAGGGGGAAAAAGAGGAACTGATACCAAGGGCTCAAGTAGAAAGCAAATACTCTGAGAATGATGATAGCAACAAATGTGCAAATGTGCTGGACACAATGGATATATGTACAGATTGTAATAAGAATTGTATGAGTCCCCAATAAAATGATTTTAAAAAAGGATTTGGGGACTGATTTTCATCCAATTATTTCTGGGGAAAGACATTGGGGTTGTTTCCAGTTTTATTATAAATAATAACCCATAAACAAGTGGTTCTCAACCTTCCTAATGCTGCAACCTTTTAATACAGTTACTCATGTGGTGACCCCACCGCCGAACCATAAATTATTTTCATTTGCTAATTCACACTGTAATGTTGCTACTGTTATGAATCGGGAAACCCCTGTGAAAAGGTCGTTCGACCCCCAAAGGGGTCACAACCCACCGTTGAGAACCAGTGCTATAAACATTTATATGTAGCTTTAATGTAAACATACATTTTCATTTCTCAAGTGTAAATTCCCAAGTGGTGGATAAGCTTTATGGTAAAATTATTTTTAAATTGATAAAATTACCCTATAACTTCTTACTGTGTCCATGACATTGTGATTTCCCCGTGATAATTTATGAGCTTTCCATTAGCTCTGGATTTTCAGCAGTATTTGGTATAGTTATTTTAATTTATGTTATTTTAGTAAATATTTTTAAGTCATTAAAATAGGTCAATTGCTAGAAAAGGCCATGTGATAGGTAGGTTTATTGTGCCAACCTGTCCAATAGGAACATGTGGGATTAACCAGGTCACAGTTTGGTTGGAGGGCAAAGAGATAAATGGCTCAGCAAGCCTCGCCCCCTCTCTCTTGCTCCCTGGTGATCAGAGCATGCTGGAGTGTACTACTGATTTAGCTAGTTCTCTGCCTCAAACTGTGAGCTATACTACCTGTGAGCCAGGCCAACACATGGACCGTGTCAGTAGAGCCTGAGGGTCCTTCGAGACCTGCTGCTGGTGTGTACATCACTTGAGCTTGAGACTGGTGGACCCTGGTGTCTTGCATTGCTTGTGTTTGATATCCTATCTGGGTCTGCTTCACTCAGCTCCCAAGCTACTGACTGTTGGTGACCCACCTGCTGCCTGCTGCCTGTGGGCAGACTCTGTTTCCCTTGCCCGATGGAGAACTCTGCTGTCTGCTTCCTTGACCTTGAACTCGGCAGCCCTCGTGAGCTGAAGGACTTTCAGTATATTAACTGTTCCACATGAGTGAGTTGAACTGAAACCTCTGTACTGCTGTGTGGACTGGTTAGCTGTCATATTCCTTCTCACTGTATAAACCTATCATGACATAGATATAAAATCATAAGTATATTGGTGTCATTTCTTGAGAGAACTCTGCCTAACACAGGATATTATGTTTGATGAAGTCTGTGGAGTGTTAACTAAAACCGAGGGATCTCTCAGTGAGATTGAATGACAATAGGAGCAACAAAGAAAGATATCACCCATTATGGAGATAGCATGGGATTAAGTGATGTTTCCTTTGGTTGTATGTACGTTTATGCATTTATAAGTCAAAGCAGACTCCAAAGAAACTAACAACCCAAAATAAGTATTCCATGTTATGTTATTATAGCTTTCATTATTGTTGCTTTCTAACAATAAGGTGTGACACAGAGCTTCTTCTCAGCTAAAGTAAAAAGTTGGTGCTTGAAACTACTCAACAGCTCAGGTAAGAAAGACCAACTGATGGGCTTCTGTTAAGACCACAATGTTTTGAGAATGATGATGAAAACAAATGCACAAATGTGCTTTATGCAATGGATGGATGTATGGATAAAGATAAGCCTTGTAGGTGCCCCCAAAACAATTATTTTTTTAAAAAACCCAAACAGCCCTAATAATGTAGTGGAGTGAAACACATGGGCTTACCACGAGTTGGATTCAACTCAATGTTAATTATTGGTTGGTTTCTTTTTTATGTCCTCTTTTCATAAAGAAAGATCCTGGTGTTAAAAACACTTTGCACTTCACTACTAAACTAAAGCATGATTCCAACAAAGCCAGCTAAATCATAGAAGGCCTGTTAAGATGACAGCCAATGAAACCCTATATCAATATATACAATGTAATTGTTCTAGTCTATTATATCTGGGGTCCCCATTAGTGAAAAGCCATTCAGGAGTGCCATTTTTGAATTTGTGGTTTTAATCAAGTATTTGTTTTATGCTTATCCTCTAAAAGATTTAATTTGTTACTCCTGAGTACAGAGCATTATCTACCCTAGAAGCAACTAGTCAGACAGATGCTGCAAATATTGTCTCCTTATATGTAAATAAGTTTTTTCATTCTTTAAGAGGACTTTTTTCAACAATAACTATTTTTAATTTTGATGAAGTTTCATATATATATGTATATATATGCCTACTGCTTTGGTATTATGACTAAGAATTGATCAACCTTATGACAAAGTATCAGTATTCCATTTGCCCACAAAATTTTTCCCTTATTTGTTATATATTTTTTGTATTTGTATGACTCATTTTGAAATACTTTTCTGTATATGGTGTGAGGTTTAGGTTAAGTGTAATTTATTTTTGCCTATAGCTGTCTTTTTCTTCCAACCCAAAGTTTTAATACTATCCCTACTGTATTCAATTGCCCTTAAAACTTTGTGAAAATTCATCCTGAGCTTGTAAATTATTTAGGTCTACATTATTTTCCTTAGGTTTATTTGTATCTCTATTAATTTCCATTCACCTGTCAATGTGCTCTATCTCTCTCCATATCATCCACACTAAATTACTTAGTTAGAGGCAATATTGAAAGTCTTCTACCACTTTCAGTCTGTTTGTCATACAGTGGTGGCAGCACGTTGCTATGATGCTGAAAAGTAAGTCACTAGTATTTTAAATAGCAGCATGGTCCCCTAAAGTGAACAGGTTTCAGCAAAGCATTCAGATATGACAGACTATGAATCAAGAATAGGTTGTCTACTTCTAAGGAAGTAGCCACTGAGCAGCTTATTTTCAGTAGTAAAGTCTTTGCAATCACAGTAAGGGCAGCAGAGTAAAGTCTTTGGAATCTTCCTTTTATAATGAGCAATGTTAGGCAGGTTCTCTAGGGAAACAAAACCAAGACCCTTATGATTATACACATACACACACACACACCCTAACATATATATACACATATACAAATACATATCAGTAGATAGATAGGTTTATACAGTGAGAAGGAATGTAACAGTCAATTAGTCCTCACAGCAGTACAAAGGGCTCAGTTCAACTCACTTTCATGGAACAGCTAATATACTGAAGGTCATTCAACTCAAGTTGGCTGCTGGTTCAAGGTCCAAGGAAGCAGACAGTGGAATCTGACTTCAGGCAAGATAATCAGGATCAGCCTCGGGCAGCAGATGGAAGCAACAGTCAGCAGTATGGGAGCATATCAAATCAGGAGTCTCAAGCCCTAGTGACTCGTGGACACTAACCTGATCTACCAGCATTGTGGCAAAGCAGGTCTCAGAGGAGCCTTAAGCTCCTCTGCATAGCAAGGCAACACAGTCCATGGGTTGGCTCGCCCATAAGTAGTGCTGCACACAGTTGAGGCAAGGGACCAGCTCAAGCAGCAGCACACTGATCACCAGGAAGAAAGAGAGAAATGGGACACCGGCATCGGAAAACATTTATCTTGGTCACCTTCCAAACAAACTGTGACCTGATTAAATTCTGCCACATGTTCCTATGGAGGCCTAGTTGACACAATAAGCCTAATTATCAAGTGAACCATTATTCAACATGAGGAATAAAGAGCAATTGAAAACATGTATTATAATTGGAACTTAAAATATACAAATATAAATCATGAATTTAAGATAATTGGAAGTCCTCAAAAATGAAATGGAATGCATAAAGAAGGATATCCTGGCTATGAGCGAGCTGAAATGAATATGACTATTTTGAATCAGATAGTCATATTTTACTATGCCAGGAATGACAAATTCAAGCAGAATTGTGTCACATTCAATATCAAAAGTGGCATTCAACATCTATCTTGAAGTCAATACAATTAATTCAAATTCATGCATCTACCACTAAAACTAGTGATGAAAAGTTTGAAGATTTTTACCAATGTCTACATTCTATAATTGATCAAACGTACAATCCGGATGCTCTGAAAAGTTTGCTGAATGGCATATAAATGTTAGAAACAACAAGCAGGGAACTTTAGTTGAAAAAATATGGCCTTAGTGATAGAAATGAAGCTGGAAATCACATGATAGAAATTCTGCAAGACCAACTATTTCTTCATCACAAACCCTTTTCAATAACACAAATAGTGACTCTGAACATGGGTTTCTCCAGGTGGGATACACAGAAATCAAGTAGTCTACTGTGGGAAGGGCCATGGGGAATCTATCAGCAGAGCTAAAACCAGGGAAAGGTCAGTCTGTGGAAGAGACTATTAATTGATCATGTATAAGTTCTGGTTGAAGTTGAAGAAAATTTTAAAAGTCTATGAAAGACCAAGTATGGCCTTGAGAATATCCCACCTGAATTTTTAGAACATCTCAAAACAGATATGTAGCAATGAACACCAATAATGGAAGACTGGGTGAACTGTGTCATGACATAAAGAATATCATATGTGAGAAAACAAAAGATCATTAAAAGAGAGGAAAAAAAAGATCAAAGTGGATATTAGAAAAGACTCTGATATTTACTCTTAACTTTAAAGTAGCTAAGGCAAATATAAGAAATGATTACGTTAAAGACGGGAACAGAAAATTTCAAAGGGCAGCTCTAGAAGACTAATTTACATACTATAAAGAAATATACAAGGGCCTAGAGATAGAAAAGCAAACATGTAATAACACCCACACCATATCTTACACTGAAGAACCCAAGAGATATCCTGTGGGGATATCTTGAACAAGGAAGGGAGCAGGAAAAGAAGCTGTAAAGAATTCACAGAATTACGGTTCCAGAAAGAACTCAAAGTAGCATGTAATCAAGAACCAATGGACTGAAGAAGCCCAAGCTACACTGAAGTGTTAACCAAAAACAAGGCTCCGGGAATTGACAGAACAGGAATTGACAGAATACCAACTGAAATGTTTCAAGAAGCTGATGAAGCACTGGAAGCTCTCACTCAACTATGCAAAGAAATTCTGAAAACAGTCACTTGGCCAACTGACTAGAAGAGATCCATATGTGTACCCAGTCCCAAAAAAAGGTAACCCCACATAATTATCCCATGATAGAATAATATCAGTGATATCACATGCAAGTATAATTTGACTTAAGATCATCTAACAATTACAGCAGTACATTGACACGGAGCTGCCAGAATTTCAGGAGAGATTCAGAAGAAGAGGTGAAACAAAGCATATCACTGCTGCTGTCAGAGGGATCTTGGCTGACAGCAGAGAATAGCAGAAAGAGGAGTACTTGTCATTTGTTGACTATGCTACAGCATTTGACTGTGTGGATCATAACAAACTGTGTATAACTCTAAGGAGAATGGGACTACCAGAACACTTTACTGTGCTCACGTGGAACCTGGATAAGAGGCAGTACCGCAGAAAGTCAAAGGCGACACTGGCTGGAGACCTGTTGGTGTTGGTGTAGTGGTGGTGTGTTTACTCAAAGCCATCAGTGAGCACCACTGGAACACGATGCAGCTTTCTCTCCCCATAGTTACAATCTTGGAAGCTCACAGGGGCAATTCTTCCCTGCTTTATGAGGTCACTATGTGTCAGGATGGCTGGATGACAGTGAGCATGGTTTAAAATCAAGAAAGGTGTCTGTCGGGGTTGTACCTACTCACCAGATGTGTCCCGTCTGGATGTTGAGCATGTAATCAGAGAAGCTGAATGATGTGTAGAAGAATGCAGCATCGGGATTGGAGGAAAGCTTATAAACAACCTGTGTTGTTGCACGTGGCACAACTTCACTTGCTGAAAGTGAGGAGGATTGAAATCACTTACTGATGAAGGTCAAGGATTGAAATCTTTTCAGTATGGATTACAACTCAATGTAATGAAGACCATAATCCTCACAACTGGACCCATAGGGACCATCATGATAAACGGAGAAAAGTTTGAACTTTTCAAGGATGCCGTGTTGTTTGGATCCACAATCAATGTTCATGGAAAGGAGCCATTGAGTGATCAAATGGACCATTGCATTTGGATGAATCTGCTTCACAAGATCTTTTTAACAGGTTTGAAAACAAATATGTTACTTTGAGAACTAAAGTGTGCCTGATTCAAACTATGGTACTTTCTATTGCCTCGTATGCATGTGAAAGTTGGACACTGAATAGAGTTGACAGAAGATGAATCGATGCATTCTGAATTTTGATGCTGGTGAAGCATATTGAAATTACCATGGGCTGCCAAAAGAACAAAAAAATCTACTTTATAACAAGTCTATCCTGAATGCCCTTAGAAGCAAAGATGGGGAAAGCTCATCTCCCATGCTTTGAACATGTTATCAGGAAAGACCAGTCCTTGGATAAGAACATCATGTTTTGAAAAGTTGAGGGGCTATGGAGACAATAAAGATCCTACACAAGATACACTGACACCGAGGCTGTAATGATGAGCTCAAATACAAGAACTATTGTGAGGACAACAGAGAGCTCATCAGTGGGTTTTTTTTTCTGTTGCCCTCGGGGTCAATGAGTTGGAACCAACTCAATGGCACCTGACAACAACAATGTAGAAAGTATGGCTTGCACTTTTATTTCTTCCTCCAAAATTCTTTGTATATGCTAGTTTTTTGTCTTGCACCTGAATTTTGGAGTTTTAATAACTATAAAATTAATAGTAGAATTTAGATAGATATTTTCTTAAATCACAAGAATGATATGATTCTATATATTTTAAAAATATTTTATTGGGGGCTCTTACATCTCTTATCTATACATTCCTCCAATATGTCAAGCACATTTACACATGTGCTGCCATCATGATTTTCAAAGCATTCTCTTCCCACTTGAGCCCTGATATCAGCTCCCCATTTCTTCTCCCTATCTCCCCTGCCCAAATCCTTGATAAGTTATAGATTATTTTTTTTCACATATCTTGCATCATCTTCCATCGCCCCTCACCCACTTTTCCGTTATTCATCCCCCTGGAAGGGAGTTCTACATTGATCCCTGTGATAGATTCCCCCTTTCTCCCCTCACCCTTTCCTAATCCTTTAGGTATCTCCACTCTCAATGTTAGCCATGAAGGGTTTATCTATCCTGGATTCTATGTGTTGTGGGCTCTTATCTGTAGCAGTGTGCATGTTCTGGTTTAATCTGATTTGTAAGGTAGAATTGAGGTCATGACAGTATGGAGAAGGAAGCACCAAAGAGCTAGAGGAAAGTTGTGTGTTGCATCAGTGCTACACTGCACCCTGACTAACTCATCTCTTCCCTTTGACCTCTCTGTGAGGGAATGTCCATTTGTCTCCAGGTGGGCATTGGGTCTGCACTCCATGACCCCCCTCCCCCATGCACCTTGGGTATGGTTTTATTCTGGGTCTTAGATGCCTGATGCCTGATCCCATCAACACCTCATGATAACACAGGTTGGTGTGTTTCTTCTACGTGGGCTTTGTTGCTTCTCAGTTAGGTGGACGCTTGTTCATCTTCAAGCCTTTAAGACCCCAGACGCTATATCTTTTGATAGCCGGGCACCATCCTCCACCTTTCTCTAATGGTAATGGTTTAATTTAGACAACATGTATTCTCAGGATAAACTCAAAGTCAAGAAATTTAATTAGCACAATCATGTTAGTCAGACTATAGACCTTGTTCTGTTTTCCTAAGTTTTTACTTGCACTCATTGTTGTATTTGTGAGTGTAGTTCTATAAAATGCTATTCATATGTATGTATATATATAAACTGTATATATATATATATAAATATGTACATAAAATTGTGCGTATATAATTCCCCTTGAGTCATCCTCTTTGACTCATGGAATTCTTTGATATGCGCTGTTTAATTTCCACACATTTGAAGAGTTTCTTTTTTTTCCTTCAGTTCATTTCCTTCAATTCCACATTGTCAGGGAGAACACGTTATATGATACTAGCTATTTTTAGTACATTAATTTATTTTCTAAACTAGATATGGTATATAATGGTGAATATTCTATGTGATGAGGGCAATGAATGTACAGATGTGCTTTGCACAATTGATGCATGTATGGATTGTGATCAGAGTTATATGATCCCCTAATAAAATGACTAAAAAAAGAAAAGAACATTCTGTTTTTGTTGATTGGTATGTTGTAAAACTAGAAGCTATATCATGATTACTTATGATTTTGTTCAGTTTCTTTGTATCCTTTCTGATTTATAGTCTTTCTGATTTTCTATCTAAAGATTCTATTCATTCCTGAGACAGCGCTGTTTAAGTTTTCAACTCTAATTGTGTATTGTTGATCAGGTATTTCAATTCTCAGTTTTTGCCACATACATGTCCCAATACTGCTGCTTTATGAGTACATACTTAATATTATGTCTGTTTTATGACTTTATTTTTTATTATTATCATCTAATAATGCGCTTTGTACCTGATCATATACTTGGTTCTTATGCTTATTTTATACAACATTAATGTTGCCACTCACTCCAGCTTACTTTTGATTAGTGTTTGCTTGGTATCTTTTACTCTTTTCATTATAGTTTACCTACTCTTTACATTTGAAAATAATTTCTTAATGGATTTCAGGGCTGGGTTCGTTTTTATCAATTCTGAAAATCTGTTTTTCATTGGTGTGACAACATAATTCGCATTTAATGCAATTATTGATATGTGAGGCTTAAAATATTCCACTTTATTGTTTGTTTTGTTTCTTACCTCTGCTTTTCCCTTCTATATTTTCCAACTCTCTTGTGGTTGAGTTAAAAATACTTTAACAATTTCATTCTAATTTCACTGCACTCTGGATGTTCACACACACATATTCATATGCAGAATTTCTATTAACTTGCAATTTCGACCCACAAAGAGCTCACATGTGTCAAAATGTAAATGTGTTGTATAGGGGTTTCAATAGCTAAAACTTTGACCAGAATGCCAAGTGTTGCTTTCAAGGTGTCTCTAAGGAACTTGAATCTTTAGTTTAAGATTAGCAGTTGAAAGCATTACCCTTTAGCATATCACCTAGCATGTATATTGATCTTTGAATTTTTTAAGGGGATTAAAATACAGATACTTAACGCATCAAATCTACTAGTAACAACAGTTTACAACATTAAGGGGAATATGCTTAGGCTCATTTATCCTGTTACATTCAAGATATAATCAAACTCACTGACGTCCAGTGGATGACAATTTATAGCGACCCTTTAGGGCTGAGTAGAATATACCTCTATGAGGTCTCAAGACTGTCTGGATTAGAAAGCACATTTTGAGTCGTGTAGAAAGCCCCGTCTTGCTTCAGCTGAGTGGCTGGTTGTTTCAAACTGCTGGGCTTGCAGTTTAGCACCCCAATGAGTAAACACAACACCACCAGGGTTCCTATGCATTTCAATAGATATTCCTATTTAAATGTGTACATACATGATATGTTAGGAAGCTAAGAGCATTTTCCAAGATATTCAAAAGAAAAATAATCTTTAATGGATAATTCTGGTAACAAATTGTTTTAAGATTGTTACAGGAAATTGTAATACTACAGTATTAACATAATGTAAGTCAAAGAAATTCAACTAGGAACACTCCAATTTATATGTGTAGAAGAGGAATTGCTGTAAACTCAGCATCAAATCCTTTATTAATTAGTAAAATATACATACAATAATTGATATATAAAATAAAAATAATTTATATATAAAATAAAAATCAATGTGCCTCATAGGTGCATTTAACAGATTCAAAAGTTAACATCTATCAGTCATAATAGGATAATGCCTAATGGTAAAAATTTAATGATTGCATTTTATTATTGTGTTTTAGTGTACTACTTGCTTTTCAAAAAATATTTTCATTCTTCTTATTCAGCCAGCCATGTGCTTACATACTGCAAAGGCTCATGAGAAATGGAGACGTCATAGCAGAAGATATAGACAATAGGTCAATGACATGGCTGTCCATTAATTAATATAGATGTGTCAACTTGGACTGTTAACGACTCAATTTCTAGGAAGAATAAAATGCCTAACTTGCTCATATCCCATAGGCAATCAAGTTTTCTCTTGAAAGACTGACAG
Source organism: Tenrec ecaudatus (assembly GCF_050624435.1). NCBI lineage: Eukaryota > Metazoa > Chordata > Mammalia > Afrosoricida > Tenrecidae > Tenrec > Tenrec ecaudatus. Next base: position 14,437,822 of record NC_134538.1, read on the forward strand.
TGATAACTTCTACATCCTTGGAAAAAGCAGTATTAATTTATTTTTCTTCATTTGAATAAATACTTTCTCTAGACTTGAATTTTTATTTTTATTATTATTATTCTGCCAATACATGTTTAGCAGGAGAACTTATGAATTGTCCCCTAACCATCATAAAATCTTACACGACTATTGCTAAGACTAAGGGACTCATTTTTTCAGGATTATTACTTGTATCAGCATTTTAATACATTAAATGATAATTAAGCCCATTTACTCTCTTCCATTCATGATATAAGTATCTAAATAGAGTAACAATCACAACAGATAACATTAAATGTTTTTGTTTTCCACCTTCAATTATACTAAGGTATGGTAGTGTGTGTGTGAGTGTGAGTATGTCATGAATATTGCTACTAGCTTCCAGTTCTTACATGAACAGTTGTTCCAACTTCCTCGTTGAAAACCCTATGGAATACAATTTTATGTTGGAAAACAGGAGATCTTCATGGGACAAATTGCTTTAACAGCAACTCTGTCTGTGAAGATGCCTGTATGAGTGTGTATGTAGGGATACGGAGTACAGTGAAAAATGAAATTCTTAAATATGTTAAATGCACTCACAGCAAAGGAGAAAAGGATTCACCTAGGAATGAGAAAACAGAGGTAACAGACCCAAACAAACACTGTAGTTTGTAGAAACCAAAGATATTACCAACGGGCTTTATGCACAGAAAACTCTGATAGGAAAAAGATGGTTCCAAACTCAGCTATACCCCAGTTGAGAGATTAGACTGTTTGGTATCGCTCTGAAGTCGCAATCAAGGTAGGACACTCGTTAGATTGGATGTGGTCCCTCTAACAATTGTACGTGATGACTCCCTAACAAATATATCTAAGCTTTTCTGGATGTCAAGCTTTAATGGAAGAATTTTATTTCCCAAGGCAGAAGGTATTTCACCGACATGGTGATGAGCCACTAATTTCCCAGGCCATCTTGTAACATTAGACAGACATGTAAGAAAGAGACAACCCACTCAAAGCCACAGCCACCAAATAGTCATTGGGGTTCCCAAACCAGCTATTACACCATGCAGATCATGACCAGGATGATCTGCAACAGCACTGAGAACACAGGCACCGTGGAAAGCTAGCTTGGGTTACCGATGTTGATACTGTGCAGCACAGGGCACAGGCAGAGGGATGCCAACATTACCAGCTGCTACACCAAAAGCCAAACTAACAGCATCAATAAAACAACTGCTTGTACTTTTCCCAATGTTACATAATTTATCTTTAAAACTCTTCTTTTTCTTTTTCTTACTCTTCATTTGCAGTTGTGTAAAGCATGAGATGCTGATTTGAGATTCCCATTTAAGATACAGGTTGTAGTCAATATGCTGAAATGAATTTTCAGTGGAGCTAGTAGAGGAATGAGGGAGCCTTGTAATTGTTATGTGTTGGACTGGGATTCTCATGGCCAACAGTTCGAAACCACCAATAGCTCCGCAGGAGAAAGACTGGGCTTTCTGTTCCCATGAACAGTTGCAGTCTCAGAAATTCACAGGGGTCACTATGAGTCAGCAGACTTGATAGCAATGAGTTTGGAGTTTGAGTAGAGGAATAATATATTTATTTATTCGTGCAATAAATAATTGTATCACATTTGTCAAGTACCAGACACTGTATTATGTAGATAATTACTCAATTGAATTTGTTGGTACTTAGCAGAAATATCCTAATTCCTCAGATGAGGAAATTAAGGTACAAAACAAAAGGTTAGATGGCATGCACATCCGTTGGCAGAGCTGGGATTCCCACTTCATCATTCGCTGCCCTGATTAAACATTTGCTTAAATTGTCTATTGTGATGAGGAGAGAGTTTATTTTTGGTTATTAATGAGTCACACAATTTATAATGAAGGAACTTTTAGAAACAGAAATATTATCAGTAAGAATTTGATGATCATTAATGTTGTTTACCAACTATTACTAGTACTAATGTCAGGCTTATTGTAGGACCAAAGAACTAATCCTCTTAAAATTGGTTATGGCCATATATTGCTTTGGCTAGAAAAATGTAACTGAATTCTTTTTTATTTTTGTGCTAGATAGTATAAATTTCATTGTGTATGAATGTTATTGTTTTCTGAATATTATACTATTTATATTATTTTTTCTATGTAGGAAAATAGTTCAGTAATTTTATTATATTGACTAAGTTTGACTATTACTTAATTGTCTATTACTTGACTATTATGATTGACTATTACTTATAAACTATGACTATTAAGTTTATTTTATTTTTCCAATTTTATTATTTTTTGCTGAATATAATCTGCTTAGCTGTTTGTTTTGATTTTACACTCTCACATTTGTCCACTTCTATTTCAAATCAAAAGGTATAACTGGGTGTATCGTGCTCAAATTTCTGTCCATTTGGTGATGGAGACTTTCCCCACCACCACTGTCCTCCAGAGGTCCCAGAAAGAAGCCATTGGATTTCTGCTGTCTGCTTTAGAGAGGCATGTGCTCATCATAAAAAACCATCAGAAAAGCTAAAGCAAGCATGGCTTTTCTCTTCCCAGGTCACTTGATCATGACCACCTCCACATGAGGCTATAGGTGCAGAAATAGAAAAAGAAATTACTAGGAAAGAAATGGAAAGCATAGACATTTGAAACACTTCATGCAGATTACTTGTTCCTTCAGGTCCTGCTCTTGACTGGTGTTATATATATATATATATATATATATATATATATATATATATATATATATATATATATATATATATATATATATAATTCAAATGAGTAATATATATACTTTACTCCATTAGATGAAGGAGTGCTTCTGTGTACATCAAACCGATGAGTGCTTCTGTGTACATCAAACCGATGACTCTATATGGGCCAGGCAACACTTACCTAGTTCATGACAGGCAACTCAGGTTTCATGTTCAGTGTCCATCAGGCATTGTGGCTCCTTTTTAGTTCTGGGAGGGGACCAGATGCAATAGCATCTTTATTTTAGTAGGACTCTCTCTACACACCCTACCAAAGTGGACCCCTAACATCTTCACTAAGGTCAAAGACACATGCATTTTTGTTGAGTTAATTTCCTACACTCAAGCAGGCAGATACTTTACCACTAAAGTTAAAGTCAATGACACTTCTTACATACTGCCTTCAACCAGCCAAAGCAATGGTCCAATGTGACATATTGGGCTAAAGGGAAGTCAATCAAAATTCCTGCAGACTAAATTATGGCACAGGGCTGGAGAATTGATATTACTCTAGGGGACAACATCGAAAGTATATTATTGTTCCGAGTAGGAAATTACTCTAAGACCCCACCAACGAAAACAATAGACACAGGGACCAAGGTCTCGGTGACTTTAAGCCTGATTGGATTTGAGAACAAATTTAGTCAATTCATCGTTACAGTTTTGATTCTTTAGAAATATTCGTGGTGCCAAATGTGTTAGACTGGCTTCTCTGGAAAATCAAAACCAATGACACTTGTCTGTGTAGTTACATATTTATTTCAAGAGAGTTCATGTGATTTTAGAAGAGCATAAGTGCAGTTTGGGTCAAGTCCATGGGGCAGATATATACTGAATGCTCTTCTGACTCCTGGAGCTGCAGTGCTGATGAGCACGAACCAAGCCCACAGGCTGGTAGATGAAGAGCTGAATGAATCCAAGTTGGCTGAATAAATCTAAGATTGGCCATCCACTGATTGGTACTGGCACTGGCACAAGAGACTGGTGAACCAAATGTAGGATCCAATTTAGCAGTAGAAGACAGCTTCCTTCCACACACTGTCAATTTACCCTTAGGAGACAACACCCTGAATGAAGCATTGCCTTCAATCATATCAAGCCTGTGACTAGATTATTGTTATGTGCCGGCTTGTAGAGCAGAACTAAATACGACCTGGGCGTGGCCCATCCTCACAGTTGTTTTTATGTTTGAATCCATTGTAGCAAACCATTGTGTCAATCCATTTCATGTAACGACTTTCTCTTCTCCACTGCTCCTTGATCTTAAGAACCACGATGTCCTTCTCCAGGGACTGTTCTCTCCTGATAGCATATCCAAAACAAGTGGAATGAAGTCTCAGTATCCTTCAATCTAAGGGCCATTCTGATTGTACTGCTTCCAAGATAGATTTGTTTATTCTTTTCAAAGTCCACGGTACTTTCAGTATTCTTTAATGCCATAGTTCAAATGCATCAATTTTTCTTTGCTCCCTCATTTGATGTGCAACTTTCATATGGACAGGAGGTGATTGAAAATGCCATGGCTTGGGGCAGGTGTACACCGTAGTTCTCAAAGTAGCATCCTTTCTTTTCAATACTTAAAAAGGTATTGTGCAGCAGATTTACCCAATGAAGCGTGTCCCTGATTTCATGACACTGCTTCCATGAGTATTGATTGTAGATCCAAGCAACATGAAATCTTTAACATCTTCAAACTTCCTCCATTTGTCATGATGTCACCTATTGGCCCTCTTGTGAGAATTATGGTCTTATGGTCTATGTACATGGAAATGTAATGCACACTAATGGTTCTAATCCTTGATCTTCATCAACAAGTCCTTTTCATTTATTAAGGATTATTATGTCATCTGCACACTACACATTGTTAATAAGCTTTCCTGGACTTCTACATTCTGAATTCTGCACAATTCTTATAATTCAGATTTTCTGAATATTTGCTCAGCATTCTGGATTCCCATTCTTCATAAGGCTATCCATAATTGCTGTTATCTATACAAATACCTTGGCATACTCAAGGACGCACAAATATATTGCTTTCGGTATTTTCTGATTTTCAGCTTTCGGTATTTTCTGATTTCAGCACAAATATATTGCTTTCGGTATTTTCTGATTTCAGATCCAGCTGGTGTCAGCAAGTGTGTAACTTGTGCCATGTTCTCTTCTAAATCCAGATTGAAAGTCTGGCAGCTCCTTCTCAACGTACTGCTTCAACCATAGTTGAACGATATCCAGCAAGTTTGTACTTGATATGATATTAATGATATTGTTCTATAATTTGTACATTTTGTTCAATCACTTTTTTGGAACAGGTGCAAATATGAGTGTCTTCCACTTAGTTGGCCATGTAGCTATCTTCAAATTTTAGACATTTAAAAGTGTTTCCAGTGCTTCATCAGCTTTTTAAAACATTTCAATCAGTACTCCATCAATCCTTGAAGGCTTGATTTTGGCTAATGTTTTAAGTCAGCCTGAGATTTTTTCCTTCAATACCATTGGATTTTGTTCATATGCTACCACTTGGAATGGTGGAAGTCTGACTAATTCTTTATGGTACGCTCACTCTGTATTCTTTCCATCTTTTTTTCATGCTTCCTACCTCATAAAATATTTCAAGACTGAAACTCAAGATTTAATCTTTTACTTGAGTTCTTTCAATTTAAGATATGCTGTGAATGTTCTTCCTTTTCATTTTCCAACTCTAGATTTTGCGCATTTCATTATAATATTTTACTTTGTCTTGTCTAGCTGCCCTTTGAAATTTTCTGTTCAGGTCTGATTTTATCATTTCTTCCATTCGCCTTAGCAATGCATGAGGAGCAAGTTTCCAAGTCTCTTCTGACATCCACTCTGATTCCCGCCGCCCCTGTCTTTTAAATGGCCCTTTCCTTCTGCGTGTATGATGCTCTTTATGTCCTCCCATAGTCCATCAGGTCCTCTTTCATTAGTGTTTAATGTAACAAATCTGTTCTTGAAACTAAGGTGGGGTATTCTCAAGGTTGCATTTGGCTCTTGTGGATAGGTTTTCATTTTCTTCAAATTCAACATGAATTTACATATGAGCAATTGATGGTCTGTTCAACAGTCAGCCGCTGGCCTGGTTTTAACTGCTGGTATTGAGCTTCTCCATTGTGTCTTCCCACAGAGGTAATTAACTGGATTTCTGTTTTTTCCATTTGAAGAAGTTCTTTTGTATAGTCTTTTGTGTTGTTAAAAAAAGGGTATTTGCTATGAACTTATTGGTCTTGCATAATTCTGTCAAAATTCTATCTCCAAATTTGTTTCTATCTAAAGATTTTATTTGGGAAAGAGGACTCCTTCCTCATTGTATCCAACTTTTGCACTCAAATTGCCAGTAATTATCAATTCATCTTGATTGCATGTTTGTTCATTAATAGTAATTGTATTGCTTGAATTTCCTTGTATGTGGATTGGACATTATAACAGCATTGGACTTCAAGTAACTCTGGAAATGTCCTTTTTGACTTTGAATTCATTGCCATTCTTCTCTACTGTGCCATTCCAGAATAATAAACATAATATTTTATTATCCACAATGGCCAATACCAGTTCATTGCTGCTCATTAATACTTGGGATGCATTCTATTTCCTATTTCAATTGCTTCTAATATTCCTAGATTCATACTTTGTACATTACAAGTTTTGATTGTTAAGTGATGTTTGGATTTGCAGCTGGTTTCTCCCCTGCCCCTCCCCTCATTTTGAGTCATGCCCCATCAGCAAATAAAAAGGTTCTGAGGGCTTTATTTGAACAGGCCGTTTACCATTTGTGTCATTAGGATGGATTCCATTTGAGAGGGCAGCTCTTTGACAGTTATATTTTGATGACTTTTCAATCTGACGGGCTCAGCTTTTGGCACTATCTCTGACATGACTCTGCTTCTGTTCATGAGGTTTTGAGAAACTGATAATGTTTTGATATTCTCCATAAAGTTTTCAATGGCCAATTCCTCTAACGTGGACAGTCCATTCTGTCTTCTTAGTCTGTTCTTATGCTGGTAGCTCTGCGTAAACCTGTTCACTTTGGATGACACTGCTGGTATTTCAATGAATAGTGACATCGTTATCAGCATCGCAGCAACACCCAAGCCACTGCAGTGCAACAAACGGACAATGGGTGCATGATCAGATTAAGGAGATCTATCTTCTTCATGAATTATGGTGCTTGAAAAGAGTATTGAAGGTAGCATGGACTAGCAAAATTGCAAAAAATTCTGTTGTGAAACAAATACAGCTTGATTGCTCCATAGAAATGAGTATGAGAAGACTTTGTCTCTCCTACGTTGGACATGTTCTCAGGAGAGAGCAGTCCTTGCAAAAGGACATCATGATTGGTAAATAAGAGGGACAACCAATCAGAGGCAGATCTTCGGGAAGAGGGGTCTACACAGTGTTTGCAACAATGGCCTCAAACATAGGAACACATGAGGAGAGCTCAAGACCAGGTGCGCCTCTTCCATGGTAAACAGGGTTGCTATGAGCTGGAACTGTGTTGATGCTGCATAACAACAGCAACCTTCTCTCCTCAACCACTTATTTCACAGAAGAACCTATCATGGAAGTGACCATACTAGGTCATATCATGTCATGGGAGAATCTGACCCACCCAACTTGACATAAAACCTATCTATCACACCCAGCATCACTAAGAGTACTCTAAAAGGTATTGAAAGTAATGTCATAAAGTAAATCTTGGCAATTTCTATAATAATTTAACTATAACAAGTGAAGTATGAAGTAATATAAAATTTTCTTCACTAATGGTCAATTCATAAATTTATTCTATCAAACACTTAATTTTAAAAATTCACATCTTACCATACACAGAATTCAACCTTGATTTAAAATGAAAACCATCAAGATGTCCTCTATCGGTTTTTATTATATTTTATTCTATTCTCTATAGATTTTAACTTTTATATTTTTTATTTTAATGCTAAATGATGTGCTACAGCCTATTGCTAACAGTCAAATCGTGTCCCTGTTTCTTGTTTATTTGTTAAAATTATTTTAATAGGGGTTAAGAAAACTCTTATCACAATCCATGCATACATCAATTATGTAAAGTACATTTGTATATTCATTTCCCTTATCATTCTCAAAACATTTGCTCTCCACCCAAGCCCCTGGCATCAGCTCCTCATTTTTTTCCCTGCCTCCCCGCTTCCCCCTCCCTTATGAACCCCTGATAACTTATAAATTATTATTTTGTTATATCTTGCACTGTCTGACATCCTCCTTCATCCACTTTTCTGTTATCCATTCCCCAGGGAGGAGGTTATATGTAGATCCTAGCAATCAGTTCCCCCTTTCCATCACACCCTCCGACCACTCTCCTCTCTATAGGTTTTTAGGAGTTAAAAAAAACTTCAGAATAATTGGAATATTTATCAATATGTGATTTACTAGGTAAGTTAATTACATGTCTACCCTGAATTACGATGTAAATAATTTCCTATTGAGAGAAATATATACATTCCTGTCATCAAAAATGTTCAAGATAAATTTTTCATAAAAAAATAAAACAAGTATGGAATATCATGGAGGCTATAAGCTATTTATTTATAAAAGGATATGTATAAGTATTCAGAAAAGAATATTTCAAAATATCTTTAGACAAATGCACTTGCTTATCTTCTTGTGACTCAACCCATGGATAGCAAAATAGTTTATCTGTCAGTATAAGTACATCATTGAATAACCTTGTAATTTGGTACATTTATTTCCATTGTTAACACTGCTTGTCAACATTCAGGACCTTGCTTTATTCACTGTATCAAGGATAAGTTTCTCCATTTTCTATTTTCCTTTCAAATTTCATATCTCCTACACTTATATATATGCATATATAGTTCAAGTCCTATTTTTTTCAAGAAGTTATACAAAGAAATGCCATCTTGAGAATTTTTGTACTGCCACCACTCAAGATCTATTTATTTGACCAAATGCATATTAACAATAATACAATGAAGATTGTTTTGTTTCTATTTTTAATATTTAATTATCCATGTACTGAGTCTGCAATATCAATTTATGAGAAATCTTTTCAGAAGTTTGACTTGGTTCCTATGGTGAACAATTATGCTAATGAATTTTTAGCGCTAATAAACACACTTGAGAAAAGATGATAATAACAATTAATACACTAGAAATTTGTTTATGTTGTTGGAAAATTGGTCCAACACATCTAATGCTTCAGAATCAATCTTAAATGAAATGTTTTATTTATTAGATAATTCAAAAAATAAGCATTTTAATTGTATTTTAACTGACTTTAACATTTGAGCAAACCTGTGATTTATGTAGTATCTACTTCATTGAAATCCATGTTACTTTTGTTGTTCCAAATATTATTAACCTAGTCAATGTAACTCTGATACCAGTCCCTCCTTTATATCTGCATTTTATTATTTACAATCCATAGATAGCACAGGTTGGCATACTTCTTCCATGTGAAATTAGGTGAGGCCTCACTTACATGACTTTTTTTTGAAGAAAAGCTTTTAAGATACCAGATACTACTCTTCCTGATGGTCTGAAAGTATATAGTTTCTTCACCACAGTTTGCAATAGCACCCATAATTTCAGTAATCTCTTAATGAGGGTGAATAGCCAGAAGGGTCACAAAAAATAATTGTTGTTGGGTGCGGCTAGAACTAAGTGCATGCTCCAAATCCACCTATCATACACACACACACACACACACACACACACACACACATACACACCTTAGAGACATAATTTTCATTTTATGTTAGGGAATATTATCAATCATCTCCCTAGGGCAATCTATTGACAGTGTAATTGATAGCTAATACTATTGACGTGTCGTTAATTTAGCCAATGGTATAGAATTTAAAAGACTTTTGAGATAATGTTATTATACCAGTACAGGCCAGCTATCAATCAAATACATGAATTTTTGACTGGTACATGTTAAATGTCATAATAAGGCAAGGTGGGCATTAAAATAGCAAATACATGCTAGTGCAGGGCCACCTTTCATTGGGCACTCTCAAGCAAGAGATTTGAGCCAAAGTCCAGCAGTGACCAATTCCATCACCTTGGGATTGCAGTCATCTGCTTCTTCTCACATTAGGGAGTTTCAGACTTAAGTACATGCGTAGCAAGTGATTTTGAGGTAAAGCCCCATTCACTGAGTGGGGTTTCCACATGGAGTCCTTCTGATGTGGCCTATGAGGATAGATTTCACCTTGAAAGAACTGATTCTAAAGTCCCAGTAATTGATAACAAATAGTCCGGATCACCAAGGGCTGGATAGAAGTTAGATCAAAATATCTGATAAGCAACATAGTACCAGATATAGTCAGTCTCCCTTTAGGTTCTGTATACATATTGTTAAGTATTTTTTGTTGTTGTTTTTCCTTGTGGAAAGTTGCACCTCCCCATTTTCCTGCCACTAGTAATGGAATTGCCTTCTCGAAGACACACATGCCTTGCCTCTCATGTATTGATTTGAATTTCAAGTAAGTTTTCTGGTTGGGGTGTCTGTTGTTTTGAGGTGAATGTAGCACAGTTGTATGACATCAACTGAATGGTCTGGTCCCTCTCTCTGAATCTTGAAAACCTGATCACAGCTGAAGTGCATTCTCCTTTGTTGAAATGTTTTTTCAGATGTATGTATACAGGGGGTGATACATGGCTCCTGGATGCTAGACTGGCTCTATTTCTAGATGTTTCCGAGACCAAATTAGAAATGTACTTGCCCTGGGAACACAAGCTTGTTTTCATCTTGGTGTTTATCTTTATAGCAGTGGACTCATACAACATTTGTCCTTTTGTGATTGACTAGCGTTAATGGTTTCTAGGTCTCTCAATGATTATGATGTGGTTCATGGCTTCATTGTAGTTTTTAATGGATACATAACATTCTGTTGTGTGTATGTAGTAGAGTTTGTTTATCTATTTGTCTATTGACGAACAATTTGGCTGTTTCTAGCTTTTTGTTATTGTGGATTGTGCTGCAACGAACATGGGAAAGTACCATGCATACTCGAATTTAAGCCAACTCAAGTATAAGCGTATATGCCGAGGTATCTAATGATTACCTGGAAACCAGAAAAACTGATTGATTCGAGTATAAGCCTAGGGTGGGAAATGCAGGATGTGAATTAACGCAGAGACCAGAGGGGAGAGACGGAGCGCAGCCACAGACACATCCTTACCAGTTCAGCTGGTGGCATAAGTGAATCACTACAGGTGCTTCTGTGAATTGGAGCCGTCCATGTCATAGGACGGCTCTGATTGGTTAGATGTGAGTAAACAAACATTCAAAGCCCTGCATTGTCAGCGAGGCTTTGAATGAACAGCAGAGAAACAGCAATCACCGGTGAGGTGTTACACATCCTGGGGTACCACTGACCCATGTATAAGCCGAACCCCAGTTTTTCAGCACATTTTTGTGCTGAAAAACTCCGCTTATACACGAGTATATATGGTATATGCCTATTTGTATTCTGTCTCTTATTTTTTATGGGGGGGGGTTAACCAAGTTATATGGTATTGTTATTGCAGTTTGGTATCACCATATTTTGTTCCACAATATTGGTGCATATTGACAAGCCCACCATCAGTGTATAAGAGTAGCAGTCTCTCTGCACTCTGTCCAGCATTTATTGTTCTCTGGTATTTTGAATTTTTGTGGTGTAGTGGTTATATATTTGGCTGCTATGTACATGGTCAGCAATTCAAAACCACCGGATTCTCCCTGGTAGAAAGACTGGGCTTTCTACTCCCATGAACAATTACAGCCTTGGAAACCTACAGGGGGGTGCTGAGTCAGCATGGACTCAATGGCAGTGAGTCTTATTTTGTTTTGTGTGTGCGTTTGGAATTGTTGTGGGTGTAAGATGATTTTTCAGCATGGTTTTGATTTGCATCACTTGGCTGGCTAGTGTTTGTGAACATTTCCTCATGTTTTTTGCCATTCAAGTATCATCCTTTGTGAATTGTCTATTCATGTCCTTTGCCTATCTTTTAATTGAATTGTTTGTTCTTTTTCTTATTGAGGTGTTGCAGAATTCCATATTTTTTCATGGTTAGTCCCTTATCTTTTGTGTCATTGGTAAACATTTTTCCCAATCAGAGGGTTCCCGTTTTACTCTTTCAATGCAGTCTTTTGATATGCCTAAGTGTTTGATTTTAATATGCTCCCATCATCTATTTTGTCTTTCAATATGTGCACTCCTTTGCCATAGTTGCTTGTCTGTGTATGCCCTGTAATAGGGACCTTGAGTCTGTCCCAATTTTCCAATTGATGATTATGATAGCTCTGAGGTTTTCATTTTGGTTTCTGCTCCATTTTGTTTGTTTTCGTGCATAAGGTGAGATCCTGTTTCATTTCTCTGCATATAGAGATTATTTTCTTCCAACATCATTTAAGATTTTGGTCTTTTGTTGCAAATGAGTTGTCTGTGGGTAAATGATGTTATTTCTGCTTTCTCTCCTGTTGCATTGATCTGTGTATCTATCATTAGACCAGTAAGGCTGAGTTGAATTCTATGGCTGTCTACTTGGTTTTGAGATCAGGTAGTGACTTTGTTCCTTTTTTTGAGAAGTTCATTGCTTATCCTTTATCTCTACCCTCTCCTTATGAAACTGATAATTAGCTTTTCCATTTCTTTAAAGAATTACGTTGTGATTTGAATCAGACCTGAATTGGTTTTGTAGATAGCTTTAGACAGTGTCAGCATTTTCACTATATTACATCTTCATATCCATGAACACTGGATAATCTTCCATTTGTGTAGGTCTATTTTGGTTTCCTGTGATAGTATTCTGTAGTTTTCCTTGTACGTCTTTTATTTCATTGGTCAGGTTTATTCCTAGGTATTTCATCTTGTGTGTGGCTACTGTAAATGGTCCTATTTTTTGGATGTCTTTTTAGAGTTCATTGTTGGTAGATAGGAACCCAATGGATTTCTACTTGTTAATCTTGTATCCTGTTACTTTGCACAACCTCTCAATTGTTTCCAACAGTCTTTTTTTTTGTGATGTTCTTGAAGTTCTCTCTCTATACATTTAGATTATGTGTGAATACCAACAGTTTCAATTATTTCAGATGCTTATTTTTTAAGCAAAAGGGAAGAAATTTATTGGAGCCCATACAGGAAACCCTAGAGGGGCCCACCATCCTCTACTGTGAAGGCATGCCCATCAAAGTGTTACACCATTCACTGTACCCCCATGTCCCAGAGGGACTCCCCTTGAGCTGAGCCCCAAAGCCCCAGGACTGACTAGGGGCAGGGAATCTTATATTCCTATCTGGAACAAACTGCAAAGGACAAAGTTTCAGAAAAAGAAGATCATCTGAGAAGCAAATAACTCCACAAGACAGAGTCATAAGACTAGTTGAGAACTAGTGACATCAGAATCAAACAAAATGAAGAAACAGCTATCTGCAAGATTGCACAAAGAAGTACGTGAGGATGAAGAGAGAACTCTCTCCTAGAATTACTAGTAATGTATGTAGATACTCATGCTCAAAGAGTTAGAACATAACTCCCCCTCGAAAGAGTACAGTAGAGTAAGGGATCAAAAGTAGCTACGTAGTGATGAATCATTGCGATCTCTGCCTTAGCCAAGTGAATAAAGTCCAAATCAACATGGATAAGTCAAGTTCATAGCATATATTCTGCAAATTTCCTTTTACCTTTGTAGTAGCTTCTAAATAACGAACTGCATCTTAATCATGAGAAAAATATCGAACAAACCCCCCAAAGCAACATTCAACAGAATACGCCAACAATACTTCTCAAAACACATAATCCCAAATAAAGAATATCTTCACAGTGGCTCCAGACTCGATGACTAAATGCGATGTGCTGTCCTGGATGGAATCTGGGGGGGGGGGGGGGGGGCGGGGTAGTGGGGTGGAAATTACATTCATTGAAAACATACAAATCTAAATAAAACATTGACTTTTGCTAGTAATAATAATGTGGCACAATTAAAAAATATATCACAGTAACATAAAATGATCTACAACTTGATTGTGAGATTGTCCTATTGTGGTGACTTGAATGTCACTTTGATGCTGGGTGCTCTGCTGGCAGTATTTCCAATAGCAGCAGCGTCTCCACCGTGGTTAGATTAGTGGTGCTTCTAGAGGAAGACCGGTAAAAAAGGTCTGGTGAACTACCTCTGAAAATCATACAATGAAAACCTCATGGGTCCCAACAATATTGTCTGCGTCTCTGGCTTTGGGAGCAGTGATTGCGGGAAGAGATGCTTGTTGGTGCAGAAGTGGTCCAGCAAGTGCGAGAGGCATCCTACGGGAAGTGGATGGGCACAGCAGAGTAAGGTTTGACTCTAACTCAGAACAAGGTGATGCTTTGCTCTTTGTACACAAACTCACTGGCATGGAGTAGATGCCATCTCAGAATGGCCCTCTAGGACAGGTTAGAACTGCCCCCAGGGAGTTCCCACGATTGTAACAGGATTAGAAACCAAATTTTTTTCCCTGGTGCTTTCCATCTGCTGACCTTGAGCATCGGAGCAATGTCACCAGGGGTCTTTTCCCTGGGTACCCCACAGCTTCATAAATCAGAGTTAATTTAATAGCAGGTATCTATCTCCCAAATAAGATGCTTACTAGAGGGGGTGCAGGGTATACATCAATTCTTTGTATTATCTTTGAAACTCTTGTGTACCTCAAACACAGTTCTAAAATAAAAGGATTAAATGTAAAACATCTGTAAAATACCACTAAATGGGAAAACATCTATCCTTTTTTGTATTGCTTCATAGAGAAGACAAACACAGTAGACATAATATAAATTGAGATTATAACATATTTTAACAAAGTTAGTGAAAATTGAATGAAAAGAAGTAACTTCTTCATGAACTTTTGGATGATCCACTGTATTTCAGATGTATGTACAATATTTTTTAATAATATGAGCTTCCTTTGAAAGTGATTCAGCAATGAGGGCAATTAAGTTAGTTGGATGAGCGTTTGCTAGAGATTTTTAGAAGTGTATTAAATCATCTGAGAGGAATTAATACATAAACTGTAAAGCTACTATCCACAGAGAAATACCATGTGTATTATTCTTGGCTCATCACACCAATTAATCCCACACAATATCCAACTTAATAGAAAGAAAACTGAAATACAGTGTCAGTTACTTGTCAGAAATTACACATAAAGTACGTATATAACCAGAATTGAAAACAGAATTATTTCTGTCTCAATTTACTAAGCTGTATTCTAGGACACATCTCCAAGATAGTATTAAAAAGAAAAAACTCCAAAGAGAAAAAGTTCACCAAAAATGAAAATGTGGGGGGAGGGGAATGGAACAAGACCCAGAGGAAGTATTCAAACTAGACTGGGAAATAGAAAATGAATATTAATGGACTCTGGTTCAAATTCAAGAAAAAAATGTAAGTGAAGATTCTTTAGGCCCTTTAAAATATTTTTATGTTTTCCCATTATTAAATAGTTGCCCGGTGTCAGACACATTTAATGACATAAAACACTTAAATTATTGAAATTTCATTCATTATTTCACAGTATGGACATAACCACTATGTTTAATGCATACTATACGATGCTCTGATGTTAACAGCAAGCAAATATAAAGCTCACATTGAAAGAATTCTGTGTTTTTGAATAATAATTAACACTAAAGCAGAGGAGAATGTGTGTGGCCAAGCAAATATTCATAAAGGGGTTTATGACAATTTATCATATGAGTCTAGTCATCTGAGAAAACAACATAGGGCTTATGAGACACACTTATCTTGAGCTTTTCTGCTACCATGTTTTCCAGAAAATTATTCTATAAACATAAATGAAATAGAAAAAATGGAGCAGCATTACTGAGTTAGAGATGTGAACGTGTTATTGTGAAAGGGTCAGTTGTGCTCAGCGTCTTGAAGCAGTTTCTGGGTGACTGTGGGCTCTTGATCTCCCCGTGGTAGAATGTGTCCTCGCTGAAGGTTAGCCAGGGATCGCCACAATCGTGTTTCTGCAAGTGAGCCAGCTCTCTCTGTTCACAATGAAACTGTTTCATTCATAAAGCTTTGAAGTTTAATCTGCCTTTGACCTTCTATGAACACTTCAAAGGGGAAAATTAACTGCCTGGGAAAATATAATGACCTAAATCCAGCAATTCGGGACACACATGCTATAGTCTGTTGACCTCGTGTTGACTATTTACATTGTGTTTCATTTTGGATCGATTTCTTGGAGGCCTAAAACTGGAGGAAGGTACTAATTCAAAGAGGGGGAATGGCTAGGTATTGATCTCCCATTAAATATCATTTTTATTAGGATCTGTATGTTTGGCCTTTATAATTCACATTATTAAGGTAAAATCACACCCATAATGAAGTACAAAAAACAGCAGCTATACAATTTTAAATAAGAGGACTTTCTCTGGTTTCTCTTACTATTGAAATCATCTTAGAGCAGGCAATTGTGCACCATAATCCTAACTGTGAAGTTGAATTTAGTCAGATTTCTTATTTCACATTAGTAGATAGATTCTTAATAAATATCAAATCAAAACTAATGAACCATTTCTAGTAATAATAACTCAAGTGTGGCTTACAAAAGTCTAACTCAAAAAGCTTAGGCCTCTATATTGGAAATCAAAAGAATCCTTACATTGGAAAACAAATAAGAGGCAAAAATAGTGTAAAAAATTGCATGGTGCAAGGCTGGAGAAATTGAGTGCCTATACTTCAAGATGATGAGATGCATATGCATATGCGCATCTAGAGAAAGCAACTATCATAAAAATGGATGGATAATAATTACTCATATGTCCCAGAGTGTCCAAGAGAGTAGCAGTTTGCACTTACTTTGCCAGTCTAATTACTAATAGTATTCTGACATGATTTATAGGTTAAATTTATAAGTACATACAACTATAAAGAAAGCCAGTTTTTAGCATCATGCAACTATTTTTATGGGAGAATGAGAAAGTAGGCAATAATATGTTAGGCAAACCACTGGTTCTACATCATGAAGAAAGATGCATTGGGGGTAACCTCAATCATTTCCAACAGATTAAGAACTATCTACTGGTGAGAGTAAACAATTCAATCCCATTAATCACTTCAGAGTCATGGACACCCTTTCTAGTTATATTTCTATCTGATAGTCTGCAGCATCACTAACTTGAGTAGAACATCCTTACAAATAATATCTTCCAGATCTATGCTTTCTTGATCACTACTGGTGTAGTGATGACTAAAATGTCATAAAGCCACTGTGCTCACATACCTGGGCTTCTTTATGTCCCTCAACATCTTGAGAAGAGGGGTAGCTGTAGACAGGGGCAAGCTTTCTATGGAATTTTTACACAAGTGGGATCCAGATCCTGAGGAATGTCTTTGAAGAGTGAAACATAAATTTTATCAATACTATTTAGAGAAAGAAAATAAAAGCACAATCAAAGCAATGGCTGCCAAGAGGTGAAGTGATTGAATCAGATGTTCAAGCCATATTGCTTGTAGAAACAGTTACTGTTCCAAAGGAAAATAAATATGCTTTTTATGAAAGTGTTTTGAGGAAGGTACCCCAGGCCCACTGCCATTACGCACTTTCTCCCCCCTATAGACCTAGTGACGCAAAACTGCATCCCTTCCCATGACCCATGGAACTCACCTCTTCATATCTCCACTTTGAAAAACACCAAGATGAGTTTCAAAATATTTTTCATGAAAATAGACTTGTCTTAATGTGTCCTTCGCATATTTGAATGGGATGTAGTTTGAGGCACTCAGAAAAATAGGAGAGTTTGAAATGAATCCCTATCAAAGCCATGCAAAACTCTGCTAAAATTCAAGCAAAAGCATCCCATCCACAGCTCCAACTATAAAATGTCATTTTACTATTGAAATAAATACTTATTTGTGCAGATTTCCTTTCAACTGGCACCATCCTAATAACTTGGCAGGGCTGTATGTTCTTTGCATCGTATTTATCTATTCACTCATCCTCCTCCCTAGAAAGAAAGCCAACCTTACTAGTGACGCTAAGCTCATTCTGTTCTTATGCAGGTAACACAATGTCTGATCATGACCAAGGTCACAATTAAGTTTTGTTTTTCATTCTTCTTTTCATTAAGCACTATTGTGATTTTAGTTAATTTTGATAATTTAAAATTGATAAAAGAAAGGAGAATTGCATAAAGACTTTGCAAAAGATGTCTTGTTTACAAGAAAGAAAAAAAAGGAGAGAAAGTTCTGATACGAAGCAGCAAATCCCCCTCACCCCAGAATAATGTATTTCATAGAATGGCATGGAATCTGCAGCTCCAGGAGAGGGACATGTCTGATCAGAGCACATGGGAGCAGATGAGGGGGGAGGAGGAGAGAGTGGACCACATCCTGGCCCACCAGGCCATGAGGTCGATGTTCCCAATTAGAGCAGCCAGTCCACAGAGGGGACAACATGGCCGACCCACTAGGAGACATTACGCCCCTCACTGACCCGTGGCCCTGAGGGGGACAGCACCAGAGACACAGTGTGGGAACTGTGCGTGATCTGATCCCACCACATGGAGACAAAAACAGTAACAGCACAGAAC
The DNA here is from genome assembly GCF_050624435.1 of Tenrec ecaudatus. Taxonomy (NCBI): domain Eukaryota; kingdom Metazoa; phylum Chordata; class Mammalia; order Afrosoricida; family Tenrecidae; genus Tenrec; species Tenrec ecaudatus. Next base: position 14,456,173 of record NC_134538.1, read on the forward strand.
AGAACAGCAAGGGAAGAGAGCAGGGAGATCCCCAGGGAATGCTGATGGTGGCCTTTGGGACCAGAGCGTGGTGCCCCTACAGACTGGACTGGAAAACTCTCCTAAAGGCCAACAAACAGTACTTGAACTAACTACAAGCTTTTCTTTCTTGTTGAGTTTTTTTTTTTGGTCATTGGTTTGTTGTTGTTGTTTTGTTATAATTGTTGCTTGGTTTTGCTCTGTCTTGTTTTTGTGCATGTTATTTTCTCCACAGGTCTGTCTAAATAAGATAAGTTGCATGAATAATCTGGAGGAGAAAACAACAGGACTGGTAGTTCTGAGGGAACATGGCAGGGCGGAGGGAAGGTAATGGTAACAAACCCAGGGAAAAGGGAACAACAAGTGATCCAATTTGGTAGTGAGGAGGGTGTAGGAGACTTGGTAGGGTTTGATCAAGGGTAATGTACCCAAGAGGAATTGCTGAAAACCAAATGAAGACGAGCATGATAGTGGGACAAGAGAGAAGTCAAAGGAAATAGAGGAAAGAGCTAGGAGGCAAAGGGCATTTATAGAGGTCTAAATAAAGGCATGTATGTATGCAAATATATTTATATATGAGGATGGGGAAATAGATGTATATGCATATCTTTATAGGTTTAATATTAAGATAGCAGAAGGACATTGGTCCTCCACTTAAGTACTCCCTCAATGCACGAATACTTTCTTCTATTACATTGGCATTCTATGATGCTCACCTTCCCGACACAACTGCTGAAGACAAAGCAGGTGAATAAGTAAATGTGGTGAAGAAAGCTGATGGTGCCCAGCTATCAAAAGATATAGAGTCTGGGGCCTTAAGGCTTGAAGGTAAACAAGAGGCCATCTAGCTCAGAAGCAACAAAGCCCACATGGAAGAAGCACACCAGCCTGTGTAGTCACGAGGTGTTGAAGGGATCAAGTATCAGGCAGCATCAAAACAAAAAAAATCTTACCATAGTGAATGGGGTGGTGAGTGTGGAGGGGGGCCCAAATCCCATTTGTAGGCCACTGGACATCCCCTTACAGAAGGGTTTTGGGGAGGAGACAAGACAGTCAGGGTGCGATGTAGCAACTATGAAACACACAACTTTCCTCTAGTTCCTAAATGTTTCCTCCTCCCCCACTATCATAATCCCAATTCTACCTTACAAATCTGGGTGGACCAGAGGATGTACACTGGTACAGATAGGAGCTGGAAACCCTGGGAATCCAGGGGGGATGATCCCTTCAGGCCCAGTGATGTGAGTGGCGATTCAGGGAGGGTAGAGGAAGGGTGGTTTGGAAAGGGGGAACCGATTACAAAGATCTTCATGTGACCTCCTCCCTGGGGGACGGACAACACAAAAGTGGGTGATGGGAGACATTGGACAGGGCAAGACATGACAAAATAATAATTTATAAATTATCCAGGTTTTATAAGGGAGGGGTCTGGGAAGGGAGGGGGAAAATGAGGACTGATGCCAGGGGCTTAGGTGGAGAGCAAATGTTTTGAGAATGATGAGGGTAATGGAGGTACAAATGTGCTTTATACAATTGATGTATGTATGGATAATAATAAGAGCTGTATGAGCCCCTAATAAAATGATTTTAAGAAAAGAAGCAGGAAATCAGGTTTCTGCTATGCTCAGGATGTAAATGAGGTTTTCAAATTGTTTTTATAAGTTACATAGGAAGCATTTAGTACAAGGTTGCTAAGAAAAAATTAAAAATCATAACCTAAGTAAAATTTTTGATTATTGTCAGATAAAAGTTTCTATTCTTTTAGGCAACAGGGACAGCTTATTAAAATTTTAATACTGGAGCAAATACCTACTGAAAATGAATCAAACACAGCACCCCTTATGGTGTATTTTTTGTTGGTATAAATTTATCTCACTTTGCTGTCTCTAGTCACATACTCTTTCATATTTGTACAATAGTATTTGATAGCCAGGGGTCCTGGTGGTGTAGTTGGTTACGAGTTGGGCTGCTAACTACCAGGTCAGCAGTTCAAAACGACCAGCCACTCAGAGAGAGGAAGGAGACTCTTTCTACTCCCATAAAGCTTTAAGATCTTAGAAACCTATAGGGGCAGTTCTACCTTGTTCTATAGAATAACTATGAATTGGAATAGACATAATTGCTGTGAGTGAGGTGATATGATAACCAAAGTATATGCATTGTTATTTGAAAATATGAATCTCTTGGCAGCTCTGGAAGGTGTGTAAATAACCAATGCAGCTCAAGATCACAGAGAAAACTAGTGACAGATTTGGGAAAGGTGCTTGTCCTTTATTCCAATTTCCTTTTTTTAAACATAATTATATTTTACCTTAAAATAGAAAATAAAGCTCTCATGAAATAATCAGTAATTTAAAAAAAAGCTTTGCCTTTTGTCTACATTTTCTTTGGATGAAAAGTGGATTAATACATACAATGCAGGATTAAATCACAGATGTTGAAAGAAGACAGCATTTTTGATGGCTCTCAATTAAACTCACATTTTAATTAATCTAACCTAGACTGGGTGATTGAGTTTTTATTGTAATAACACTATAATAAAACCTGACCTTGAATTTACATACTGTCTTTCCTTTATAGAGCTCAAAATGCCCTCACAACGATGATTCCATATAATTTGATAGTTCTGTAGGGTTTTATCATTAAAAACATGCATTCTGTGTATATTGGTTCAGCTTTCAACTCTTAAAATTAAGGTAAGCGAGCTCCATTGAGGCACACCCCACTCTCATATTTAGCAACACACTTCATTATTTAATGCATTTAAATAATTTCATGCTGTAAATATACCATGTGATATTAAATAACAAAACAAAACAACCACTCTCAAGTTGATTTATAATCCATGTATATCAGAATAGAGTTGCATCACATAAGGTTTTCAAAGATTGTTATCATTCAGAAATAGATAACTAGACTTTTTTTTTCTTCCAAGGCATCTAGGTAGTTTTGAAACACCAACCTAAATGAGCTTTTAGTTGCTTATGATACCCAGGGACTCCTATCATAAGCTACATAGATCATTTTATTAAAGAAATATTACAAATCCTACAATAAGTCTATTTTTTTCTACCAGTGTGATATAAATTTTAAAAATATTAATGTTTGTTCTTCAAAAGCTAATGTAGAGGTTCTTGTTATAAAGTAATATTTACGACCAAAATGCTTAATTTAAAAAAAATCCTGTTCCTTTATATAGTAAACATAGATATTTTAAAATGTTTTAATTTTCTCTTCAACTAATTACCTTTTCCCACCCTTCAGTTCTAACCAGGGGAGCACATTAATTACTTTCATTCATCATAAGACTAGGCCTATGAATAAATAATAAATCTACTCTTCTCCAGAAAATGCAACTTATCTTTCAAGTCTTTCTGAGAACAGGGGCACACTGAGATTCACATCCTTTCCTTACACAGAGACACAAACCCATTGACTTGGGTGGAAGATCCTAGTGTAACAAGTTAATTGACTTTTTCAACCAACTGAACAATTCTTCACATTCATCATGCAGTGAGGAACTCACCCAGAACTTGGCCCATGGCGGTCTATGGACACCAACAAACCTGGCCTCTGTGGGAGCTTCTAGGGGAGTTTCAGATGGTTGGCACTGTGCAGCCATTTAATTTCACTAGTCTAGTTTGGAGGTCAAGTTCTGAGTCAATTAAATTACTTTTGAAATTCACAAAGACTGTAGGGATTTTCTCCCCTCAAGATTCAAGAGACTTCTGACCATAGAATAGTCATAGGCTTTATTGACAGTCATAAACTGAGAGTCGGTGTTTGGAATGGAATAAGATGGGATGAAATATTCAAGCAACAATGTAAAATATAAAATAATATGACCGTTCTAAATTGTCATTTCATTGTATTGCTAATATGAAATGTACTCCTGATGTGAGATACATACTGTATGGAAAACATGCATATACGTTTAAACATGTGATTAACATAATTGAAGTGATCCAAGAGGATATTTTATATCAAATTCTTAGATTTTGGAAATGAAATGTCTAGGGAAGTTGGATGTGTAATATTTTTGTTTTAAACGATTAAAATTTTAGAATTCCTTTATAGAATGTCAGGTAAAACTGAGCTAGAATTTCTTGGCAGGATCTTTGAACAGGGATATACTTTAGAAATAAGTGTGAATATCATGGTGAAAGTATTGAGTGCTTGTGTGAATGAGCTGGTATAAATTGAAGAGACATTTGCTGAGAGTTATTTTCCCCATTGAAAATAGCACATTTATAGCTAGGCTAACTTCTAGAAATGGAAAGGCCAGGAAGTCATAACAATAGGTATCCGTGATAAATTTCAAAGATCAACTTCCTTAGATCACCTCCTCTTGCGTTAAACATTAAAGAAACATTAAAAATTAAAAAATATTTTAAACAGCATGGAAGCATTTACGGATCTACTGTCATATAGTTGCTGTGTGGAAATGTTAAAAACCCATTAAGTGTGGAGACATTTCTAAATTGTGTTCAATTATATAAATCCTTGCTTTGAAACTTAATTTGTCATTCTTCTTTAAAATCAAAGTTTTAACTATCATTGAACAAATTGAGGAAATCTGCCTCACCATTCATGCCCTTTTAAACTAGTGTTATTACTATTATCATTTTGTAACTGCCGAGATGGATAAAGGGCTGCTTCGGTGTTACAAACATCTAATTGCTCACCTGCTAACCAAAGCTTCAGTTGCAGTTCAGAAACACCTCTGAAGAAAGGTCTGGGGATCAACTTCCAAAATTCCCGTCCTGGAAAACTCTATGGAGTTCTTTCTACTCTGACACTTATGCAGTCTCCATGACTCAGAGTCCATGCCCTGTCTGCAGGTTTGGGGTGTGATGTTGTTGTTGTTAGATGCCATTGCTTCCATTCTGACTCACAGGAACTCTGTGTACAAAAGAACAAAAACCACCCGGTGCTGTTGCATACTCACAATTGTTGAAATAGCTGAGCTCATTGCTGCCATTAGTGTGTCACCTGTTCATCCAAGGTGTTCCTCTTTTCTGGTGCCCCTGCACTTTGCCAAGCATAATGTCCTTCTTCATAATGACCTCTCAGGATAATGTCCAAAGTTTGTGAGACAAAATCTCACCATCCTGTCCCTAAGGAGCATTCTGGCCATACTTTTTCTAAGAGAGCTCTGTTTGTTATGATATAAAGGAAAATTCTAGATCCTTGCTTCAATTTTCCTTGTGGCTGGGTAGGCTGTGTGAGCCAGCTGCTGTAAAGAAATGTCTACAGTGGTAATTCTGAGAAAAGAAGAGGTGAGGTAGATAAGAAAGCCCATACATCACTTCTTCCCCTTGAGCATAGCACTGTGAGAATGGTATGTTCTGAACCATATTAATTCCATGGCGTGAAAGCCCATGGCAGTGTGACCAGGAAGAGTATATCCAATGTGGGCGAAAGCCTGGTTCTTCAGACACATCTTCAACCCAAATGCACTTATTTTCAGATTTCTTGCTATGTGTTAAAAATGACCTTGTCGTTACATGATATCACATGAGATATTTTCCATTCTTGCATTCAAAGGTTGCACAGGTAACAGAAAGTGGACACTTTCTTTGCCGTTGCTAAGACAGACACTGTTTCCTTGTATCTGTGTTCCAGTGCTTTCTCGACACTGAATTTTAATCCATACCGAATGATACAAACTTCAGTTCTTTGATATTCATGAGAAAGTACTTCAGTCCCTCTTGCTTTCAGAAAAATTTGATTATTTGCCCACCACTGGTTGTTCACGACCCTTCCTCCAATCTTAATGCTGCTTTTTTCTTCACATAGCTCAGCTTCATAGACTATTCACTGAGGATACAGACTCAACAGTTATGAGGAAGAATACAACATAGTATACCTTACTAAACTACATAGTATTCCTTTGTTCTCCTCAAAAGACTTCCTCTTAGTCCAGGTCCATATTCTGCATACATGCAATGCTATGTTCTAGAATATCCATTTTTTGCAATGTTATGCATAGTCAGTCAGGTTGCACTCAGTTAAATGCCTTTGTATGGTCAATAAAATTAAATATCTTTCTGTTTTTCTTTGCTTTCAGCCAAGAGCCCTCTGACTTGGGCAATGATACGCACCATTCCTCATCTGAATACAGTCTGGCATCTACCTTTTGATGTACTGTAGCAAATGTTTTGAATCATCTTCAGCACAATTAAACTTTCATATAATATTAATGCTATTATTTTATAATTTTTTCTAATCATTTATAAGGGGGTTCATTCAACTCTTACCACAATCCACGCATACATCAATTGTGTAAAGTGCATTTGTACATTCATTACCTCATCATTCTCAAAACATTTCCTCTCAACCTAAGCCTCTGGCATCAGCTCCTCATTTCCGCCCCCCCCCCGTCTCCGCTCCCCACTTCCTCATGAACCCTTGATAATTTATAAATTATTATTTTGTCATATCTTGCCCTGTCTGACATCTCCAATTTTCTGTTGTCTGTCACCCAGGGAGGAGGTCGCATGTAGATTTTTATAATCGGTTCCCTCTTTCCACCCCACCCTCCCTCCACCCTCTCAATATTGCCACTCTCACCACTGATCCTGAAGGGATCATCTGCCCTGGACTCCCTGTGTTTCCAGTTCCTATCTGTACCAGTGTACATCCTCTGGTCTAGCCAGATTTGCAAGGTAGAATTGGGATCATGATAGTGGGGGTGGGGGAAGCATTTAGGAACTAGAGGAAAGTTGTATGTTTCATCATTGCTACATTGCACCCTGACTGGCTCGTCTTCTCCCTGCAACCCTTCTGTAAAGGGATGTCCATTTGCCTACAGATGGGCTTTATGATTTCCTTAGAATGGCCACACATGGATCTCTTTTAAACAGTCAGCCACTCTGTAGCTCTCTTCTCGATTTCTTAGCATAGTCTAGTGAGTACTTCCAGCCCTGCATCAGACCGTAGAAATATTTCAATTGATATTTAGTCAATTCTTGGACCCTTGCTTTTTGAGAATGGTTTCAGTGCAGCCTGGACTATTTTCTACAGTACTGTTTGTTTAGTGAAACAGACCCAGTGGCACACATACGTATATAATAAAATACTTTATGTGAAAAATAATTTTAAATCAAGAAGTGCCAAAGGCCAGTCAAACTCAAGCCTATAGGTTCACTGCGAGCCAAAACCCTCTTCAAACTCAGGTAGCTGGAAATAGATGATGCAGAAAGCTGATGTGGAAAGTGAGTTCAGGGCACCAACACCTCCCAGAATCAGTAGCCCGTGTCAGACACCCCAGGAGACAGACAATGAATCCAAGCAAATAGGAAAGTGATGGGCAAGAAAGGGAGGTTACCCATGTCTATCTTATTGAAAGGCCATACTCCCAAGGAGACATCATCAGGATGTGACCAGATGGATAGATTGGACTCCTCCCATACACTTTCATCCAGGTACAAGTTGAGATAAAATACAACAACCATACCATTGACTCTTGATTATGCAGTCTCTTGGAATAGTTAAATATCAAACGGTTCTTTTGCCACAAAGATTCTGTGTATTTCTTTCATTTTCTTTTGATACTTCTTGCATAATTCAATTATTGGCCTAAAGAGTCCTTCAATATTTCAACATCAGGCTTGGATTTTTTTTTCTTCGGTTCTCCCTCCTGAGAAATGTAGAGCATGCTCTCCGTTTTACGCATTCTAACTTAAGACCAGTAAATATTTTATTATCATACTTCATTTTGACTCCTTTAACTTCCCTTTGAAAATATTTGTTCGGCTCTTTTGCTTCATCATTTCCCCCACTGGTTTTAGCTACTTTACATTCAAGGACGAATATTAGAGTTCCTTTTGACTTTGGCCTTTTCCTTCTTTCTGTTCTTTTAAAGAACTTTGCCTTTCTTCAAGTTGGAACTAGTCCAGTCTCTGGTGATTATTTTTCAATTTGTTATCTCTTCTTGAGATGGTCTCTAAATTTAGGTAGGATATATTCATCTTGTTCATCAACTTCAATCTGGAATTGTACATGAACTATTGCTGATCTGGTCCACAGTTAGTCTCAGGCCTTGATTTGGCTGGAGATATTGAGATGCTCCATTTTATCTTCACCTGAACATGGTCAATTTGATTAGCAAGTCATTGGTCTTGCAAAATTCCATTAACTTTGAACTTTTTTATATACCACCAAGGTCACATTTCCAATATTTCATCCTTTTTCTTTTAACTTTGACACTCCAAAAAATTATAAATGCATTTTATTGAACATTTGATCAACTTAAGACGTGTTACTTTTTCATTATTACCTTTATTGTGTGATGGGTAAATTTGAATAATAGTTGCATTGACAGATCTTTATTGGTGTTACAAATTAACATATCATACAACATTGTGCTTCAAGATAGATCTTGAAATATTTTTTGTGATAGCATTGATTCAATTCCTTTGAGTCTTTCATTCCTGACATAATAATCTATGTGATTTTATGATAAAAAAATTGCCAATACCATTCCACTGCAGCTTACTACTAATGCCTAAGATGTTGATTTTTATAATTCACATTCATTTTTGGTGACTTCAAATTTTCCTATATTCAAACCCCCTATATCCACCATTCATATTATTAGTGGAAATTTGTGGTAGTTTCAATGATTGACTGCTACTCATAAGTTTTTCACTGAGTTACATCTCATAGCTAGGCCATTTAATTCTTTATCTAGTCTCTCTTAATTTGGAAGCTTTTCTGAAATCTTTACACCATGGGGTAGCCTAAGCATTTGAAATACTAGTGACATAATTTCCAACATCAGAGCAACATACAACACAATACAACAAATGGAAGATGAATCGTGAGAACAAATAATAGAAAATATTCTGCATGTCATTATTTCCTTCCATGACAGGTTTTGAGGGTAAAATAAGAAATAAATTATTTCAGTAAAATTATATCCTAGTTCCATCTCCTGAACCTCAAGAGCGTCTTGGCAATGACACTGAGCAGTGGACTGAACACTAGTTCTGGTTAAGTATCTCCAGCAATATTATACAAAGCAAGAAGAGCTGCCATATCAAAATCTAGTCAAGCATTTGAGAAAGAATTAAAAAAAAACAGCACCTACCATAAGGAAGTGGGATTCCTGGAGTTCTGGAAGAATCAGAGGTCATTCTCAAATGGATTGAAAGGAGCATTGGCAGAAAGCAGAAAGGAGACCCCTAGACATTTAATGAATCATTTTATCTGCAAGTGAGTGGTGCTAAATGAATATGCCAGAAAGGACAAAACACACACGATCAACAGACAAAATCTGCACATAGAAACGGACATTCCAAATAGAATATTCATATCTATATGTTATGAATTAAAGTTGCATATGGACATTGGGCCTCAACTCGAATACTCTCTTAATACAAGAACACTTAGTTCTAACAATCGCCATTCTGTGATACTCACCTTCCCGACAGAATCACTGAAGACAAAATGGGTACATAAGCAAATGTGGTGAAGAAAGTGAATGGTACCCAGCTATCAAAAGATAGGGCATCTGGGGTCTTAAAAGCCTGAAGATAAACAAGTTGCCATCTAGCTGAAAAGCAACAAAGCCCACATGGAAGAAGCACACCATGTGTCAATGGGATCAGGTACAGGCATCTAAGACTCAGAATAAAACCATACCCAAGGTGAATGGGGTGCATGAAGTGGAGATCCAATTGGACATCCGCTCAGAGAGGGGTCACAGGGAAGAGATGATCCACTCAGGGTGCAGTATAACACCGATGAAACACACAACTTTCCTCTAGCTCTTTGGTGCTTCCTTCACCCCATTATCATGACCTCAATTCTACATGACAGATAGGATTAGACCAGAGCATGCACACTGCTACAGATAAGAGCCCACAACACAGGGAATCCAGGATAGGCAAACCCTTCAGAGAGAACAAGGAGAGTAGAGATACCAGGAGGATAAGGGGAGAGATGGGTGAGAAAGGCGGGAATCAATCACAAGGATCAATCTAGACCTCCCTCTCCAAGGGACGAATAATGGAAAAGAAGGTGCGCGGCGAAGGACGATAATGAAAGATATGGAAAAAATAATCTATAACTTATCAAGGTTTCGTGATTGAGAGCGGGTAGGGGAAAGATGGGGAAGAAATGTGGAGCTGATATCAGGGGCTCAAGTGGGAAGATAATGCTGTGAAAATGATGATGGTGGCATATGTGCAAATGTCTTGACACATTGGAGGAATGTATGGATTGTGATTAAGGTATGTAAGAGCCCCCAATAAAAGTATTTTAAAAAAGAAGGAATGAAAGAAATGGACTTTTCACTTCATTCCTCACTAATGACAATGAGAGGAAAAAAAGATGGGAGCAACAGGTGTTTAGAATGCTTTGGAGAAATTTTGTCAATGTTAGAGGACAATGAATGTCCACTAAGAGATGACCATGTTTTATCATGGAGAGTGGTTATTGTTGCACAATACGATCACTAATTAATGCCACTGAATTGCATATGTAAAAGTGTATAAATATCAAGTGTTCTGATATATTTTTCCACAAAAGGAAATTTAATGGAAAATGAAATGTGTGGAGTGGGTGAGGGAGGAAAATAATGAACTGATATCTAGGGCTCAAATAAGAGGAAAATGCTTTAAAAATGGTGATGGCAACATATGTATAAATGTGCTTGACACAATGGATGTGTACATACATTGTGATAAGAGCTGTAGGAGCCCTCAATAAAAGTCTTCAATGATAAAAAAATATGTGTGCTACATATAATTCATCACATTCTTATATGATACTATTCTTTCAAGTAGCGTGATACTTAAAAAAGAAATAAAATGAACACACAAATCACAAGATTCTTTGTATAAAGATATCTAATAAAAACTATAATAAATATTTTATAAGTTGTATCACACAAGGAAATAAGTGATAATATCCTCATTTTAGTGACAGTTCACAGAAAAAAATAAACAAGGAGACTTGTCACTGATAAAAGAGCTATTGAAGAATTTTATTGAAAAGATTAGAATAAATGAAAGCTTGCAATTAATATTTATGTGATTGTGAGGAGACTATAAACTCCATTGAGAAAAAATGCATAAGCATTCCATTGCAGTGAATTATGTGGTAATACTATTAAAATATCAATGTACTTTAGAATAATAAATATTTTATTATCACAATTAGTGAAAAACAATAGTTGCTTTTCATTGGTATTCTTCAAAGTCAATGTCCATGATCCCGTTTTATAATGCATTTATGAGAGCATAATCTTATCTACGATACAAATTGAGTTTGATGTTCTTTTCTTCTTTCATTTTCTGCACATCTCGTTGCTAGTGCCTGAAGAAAACACGTTTGGGTGAAGGATAATTTGGTTGCCCTCTAGCACTTGAATGTCTGCTATCACACAGTCAGGGAATCTGAGTCACATTAAGGCAATTCTTATAACATAATCAGAGTTCTCATGTTGTACTCCCCTTTAGATGAAACAAACTAATGAAATGTATTGACCCTCTTCATACACTTCTGAAGAAAAATGACTAAGTGGTATTGAAACGACATGAAATACATTGACATTGATTGTGAAGTCAGAGTTTCCTAGTCACATTGGTGACTGATTAAAGTGTCACATGGACAATATAGCCCCTTTTGAACAGGAAATTAATGCCAGCTTGGAAGCAAAGAGAGTGCTCTTCCACAAGGATGCTCACATAATCTTTATCCTTTGTAGAAAAAAAGGATCGCATCTTCTGCATTTGCACAACCTCAAATGTTCTGGGTTGAAAAGAAAAAATCAGAAGTGTCATCCCTTTAATTATTGTTTTAAAGGGATATTCTGTGATGTTTTGTGTTTATACTTGTTAGGAACAACATGCAAAGTTAAAGAGTTAATAAATTGGTGTCCAATAAAATGTTTAAAAATATTTAATTGTGCTTTAGAGAAAAGTTTGTGCAGCAAATTAGGTTTCCTTCCAATATTTTTTATATGAAGTGTTTCACTACATTGGTGAAAATTGGCCGACTATGTCATCATCATCTCCATTATTGCTCCCATTTGACTAGGGTGCCTTCCTTACCTAGCCTTCTCTGACTTTGAGTGCATGCTAACTATTTGGTTTTCGATAGATAACTGTTTGAAAGACATATTATCCATGGGCTATATTATTTATCCATTTCTTTTACAAAAAAATCATAGAAACTTTATTCAAAAAATTATCAAAATGTGAGGTTTTTGGTTCTCAACATTTGAGTCTCCTCCATCTAGCTTTATACACCTTTAAAACACCATTTTATTAGGGGCTCATACAAGTCTTATCACAATCCATACATACATCAATTGTGTAAAGTACTTCTGTACATTCATTGCCCTAAACATTCTCAAAACATTTGCTCTCCACTTAAGCACCTGGCATCAGGTCCTCATTTTTCCCCTCCTTCCCCACTCCCCCTCCATCATGAGCCCTTGATAATTTATAAATTATAATTTTGTCATATCTTGCCCTGTCCGACATCTCCCTTCACACACTTTTCTGTTGTCTGTCACATGTAGATCCTTGTAATCGGTTCCCTCTTTCCAACCCACTCTCCCTCTAACCTCCCAGTATCACCATTCACACCACTGATCCTGAAGGGATCATCCGCCCTGGATTCCCTGTGCTTCCAGTTCCTTTCTGTACCAGTGTGCAGCCTCTGGTCTAGCCAGACTTTAAAGGGAGAATAATTGGAATCATGATAGTGGGGGGAGAAGAAGCATTTAGCAACTAGGAGAAAGTTATGTTTCATCATTGCTACACTGCACCCTGACTGGCTCATCTCCTCCCCTAGATCCCTCTGTAAAGGGATCTCCAGTGAGCGACAAATGGGTTTTGGGTCTCCACTGTGCATTCCCCCTCATTCACTGTGGTAAGAATATTTTTTGTTCTGATGATGCCTAAACCCTGATCACTTCGACACAGGCTGGTGTGCTTCTTCCATGTGGGCTTTGTTGCTTCTGAGCTAGATGGCTGCTTGTTTACCCTCAAGCTTTTAAGACCCCAGACGTTATATCTTTGGATAGCTGGGCACGATCAGCTTTCTTCACCACATTTGCTTATTCATCCCCTTTGTCTTCAGCGCTTGTGCTGGGAAGGTGAGCATCATAGAATGCCAATTTATTAGAAGAAAGTATTCTTGTTTTGAGGGAGTACTTGAGTGGAGGCCCAGTGTCCTTCTGCTACCTTAAACAAAACCTATAAATATATGCACATATATCTATTTCCCCATCCTCATATATAAATATATTTGCATAGGTACATGTCTTTATGTACACCTCTATAAATGTCCTTTGTCTCCCAGGTCTTTCCTCTATTTCCCTTGACTTTCCTTCTATCATGCTCAGTCCCCACCTGGGTTTCAGTAGTTCCTCTTGGTTACATTAACCTTGATCATGCCCTACCAGGCCTCCCACACCCACCTCACCACCAATTTGGATCACTTGTTGTTCCCTTGTCCCTGTGTTTGCTAACACCACTGTCTTTCCCCCCACCTCCCCCTCTCCCATGTCCCCCCAGAATTGTCCATCCTATTGGTTTCTCCTCCATTTTGTTTATCCAGCCTATCTTATTTAGACAGACCTGTGGACATAATAGCACGCAAAAAAACAAGACAGAGAAAAACCAAGCAACAATATACAACAACAAACCACTGACAAAGAACAAAACACAACAAGAAAGAAAAGCTTATAGTTAGTTCAAGGATTGTTTGTTGGCCTTTAGGAGTGTTTTCCAGTCCAGTCTGTTGGGACATCACACCCTGGCCCAAAGTCCACCTTCAACATTCCCTGGGGACCTTGCCACTCCATTCCCTTGCTGTTCCACTGCACTCCCCCAGCGCTTTACCTCGGTGTTGTGAAATCAGATCGGCACAATTCCCACACTGTGTCTCCGGTGCTGTCGCCCTCTAGGCCATGGGTCAGTGAGGGGCATCATGTCTCATAGTGGGACTAGCCATGTCGTCCTCTCTGTGGACTGGCTGTTCTAATTGGTGTCATTGTCCCCAAGGACTGGTGGGCCAGGATGTGCTCCACTCTCTCCTCCTCCCCTTTCATCTGCTCCCAGGTGTTCCGATCAGATATGTCCCTCTCCCTGAGCTACAGATTCAATGCCATCCTTTGAAATGAATTCTTCAGGGGAAAGGGCAGGCGTCCACTTAGTGTTTGGGACTGAGGCCAGCCCCCAGATCTCTCCCCTGGTTCCCAACTCCATGCAGGAATGTTGCATTCACACCTTGGGGCACTGGGTTGAAGTCTGGGGCTTGTGTCCCTGTGGAGAGAGAAACAATACCCTCCCCTTGGGTGGGTTAGTGCCCCATGCCCCTGCTACCCATTTCTTCCTTATTGTCATCATTTTTTCCCTTTCCCCACCTCCTCCTCAGTTGTTTACCATGTGCATCCCTGCATTTGACCTGGTCCCTGCCATACTACACGGTCCTCACCCCAAGAATATTTGTATAAAGTAGCTTTTTTCCCTATGCCCCCTTTTGCATTTTTTAATGCTTACCTCAGCAGACTCATATTGTACTTGTCCTTTTGTGCCTGACATATTTCACTTAGCATGATTTCCTAGAGTTCTTCCCATGCAGCAATGTGCTTCAAATGTTCATCACTGTTTTTAGCGGTGCGTAATACTCCATTGTGTGTATGTATATATATATATATATATATATATATATATATATATATATATATATATATATATATATATATATATATATATATATATATATATATACCACAGTTTTTTAATCCAATTGTAAGTTGATGGAAATTTGGGTAGCTTCCAACTCCTTGCAATTGTGAACTGTGCCGCAATGAACATTGGAACACAGATGTCTGGCCTTGGTTTGTTTCTTGCCTCTACTGGGTATATGCCCCGTAGGGGGATTTCTGTGTCGTATGGTAACTTGATTTCCATCTGTTTTAGATATCGCCAGATAGATTTCCATAGTGGCTGTACATACTTACAAGTTCACCATCAGTGGATGCATGTTCCCATCTACCCACAGCCCCTCCAACACTTGTTGCTTTCTGATTTTTTTTGAATTGGGCTACCTTTGTGGGTGTTAGGTGGTACCTCATTATTTTACTTTGCATTTCTCTTATGGCTAAAGATAGGGAACATTTTCTTATATGTTTGTTGGCTATTCAGATTTCTTCCCCTGTGAAAATTCTGTTCAAGTCCTTTGCCCACCTCTAAAGTGGGCAATTAGGTTTTTTTTTTCTTTTTGAAAGCTAGCTGCGTATTGTAGATTTTAGTAATAAGGTCTTTGTCTGATGTGTCATTGCTAAAGATGTTTTCCCAGTCTGTGGACTCTCTTATTACTCTCTTGGGGAATTCTTTCTATGTACACAAGTGTTATATCTTCAGTATATCCCATTTGTCAATTTGTGCCTCCTCTGTGTTTGTGTCCTTCCCTATTTCTGATAGCCTGTGTATTCCCTGTGCCAAAGTTCTCAAGTTGGTCCCAATTCCCTCATTGATGGCCATAATAGTTTGGGGTTTAACTTCAAGATCTGTGATCCACCTTGAGTTTATTCTTGTGCATGGAGTGAGATAAGGGTCTTGCTTCATTTTCCTGTGGGTAAATATCCATTTATTTTCAAGCACCACTTGTTAAAGAGGGCATCTGCTTCCCATTTTATATTTTTGGGCCCTTATCAAAGATCAGTTGTCTGTATGCTGATGATTTTATTTCTGGGTTTACAGTTCTTTTCCATTGGTCTGAGTATCTGTCATTGTACCAATATCATGCGGTTTTGACAACTGTGGCTGTATAGTATGTGCTAGAGTGAGGTAAAGCAAGCCCTCCCACTGTGTCCTTCTTCTTGAGGAGTTCTCTGCTAATTTTGGGCTTCTTCCCTCTTCATATGACGTTGGTAATCAGTTTTTCCATTTCTTTGAAGAACGATGAGGATAATTGTGTCGGGGTTGTATTAAACTTATATAGTGCCTTTGGCAGAACTGACGTATTGACTATATTGAGTCTTCCAATCCGCGAGCATAGGACATTCTTCCATTTGTTGAGGTCGCTTTTGGTTTCTTGTAATAGTGTTCTGTAGTTTTCCCCATATATGTCTTTTGTTCTTTTAGTCAGGTATATCCCTACATATTTCAATTTGTGTTTGACTGTTGTGAAAGGTACCACCTTTTTGATCTCCTCTTCTGTGGTCTTCTCCGATGTGTATAACAGTCTGATGGACTTCTGTTTGTTGATCTTGTATCCTGTCAGTCTGCCAAACTCCCCTATTGCTTCTAGTACTTCCCTTGTGGAACTTTTGGGATTTTCCAAATATAAAATCATATCATCTGCAAATAACAATAGTTTCACCTCTTCCTTCCGCAAATGAATACCCTTGATGTCTCTTCCTTGCCTTAGTCTCTTAGCTAAAACCTCCAGCATGATAGTAAATAAGAGTGGGCATAAGGGGCATCCTTGTATGGTCCCCTTTTCCAGTGGGATTGTGTTAGTCTTTTCTCCATTGACTACCAAGTTGGCTGTTGGTTTCTCATACATAACTTGTATTGTCTTGAGGAACTTTTCTACCATTCCTATCTTCTCAGGCGTCTTAAACAGTAATTGGTGTTGAATGCTTTTTATGCATCTATCGATATCATCATGTGGTTCTTACACTTTTTCATGTCAATGCGACAAATAATACTAATGGTCTTTCATATGTTGAACCATCCCTGCCTCCCTTATATGAATCCCACTTGGTCATGATGAATTATTTGTTTTATATACTTTTGTATTCTGTTGCTAGTATTTTGTTAAGGACTTTTGCATCGATTTTCATTAGGGATATTGGTCGGTAGTTCTTGATTCTTGTGGGATCCTTGACCGGTTTTGGTATCACAGTTATACTAGCTTCATAGAAGGAGTTTGGGAGTTTGCCATCTTTTTCTATGTTCTGGAAGAGTTTGTGTAGGATTGGTGTTAGTTTTCCCCTAAATGCTTGGTAGAATTCTCCAATGAGGCCATTTGGTTCAGGGGATTTTTTGTTGTTGTTGTTGGAAATCCCTTCATAACCTTGTCTATTTCTTTTATTGCTATGGGTCTGTTGAGATTCTTGATGTCCCCGAAGATAGCCTATGGAGGGATTATTTTTCCAAGAATTTGTCCATGTCTTCCAAATTGTTGAATTCATTGGGGTACAATCCCTCAAAGTACTGTTTTGTTTATCCTTTGAAAGAACTAATTTCTAGCAGTATTAATTTTTCCATAGTTTTCTTAGTTTCCCTCTCCTGAATCTCAGCCCTGATTTTTTATCATTTCTTTTCTTTTGCTATTAGTGGGATTGTCCTGCTGACTCTGCTCTAGTTTTTGTAAATTTCGTGTCAGCGTATCAATCATGACTCCCTCTCTTCCTTTCTCAGGTGTGCTTGTATTGCTATGAACCTTCCTCTGATGACTGCCTTTGCTGTTGGTGTGTCATGTGCTCATTCTCACTGATTTCTAGAAATTTCCTAATTTCATCTCTGATCTGCGCCAGTACACTGTCCTTTTTCAGTAGAGAGTTATTCATCCTCCAGTTGTTTACTCTTGTTTTCTTTGTCTTCCTTTTGTTTATTTCCAGCCTTATGGCACAGTGGTCAGAGAGAGAGAGGTCTGTATGACTTCAATATGATTTAATTGATATAGATTCACCTTATGCCCCAGCATGTGGTCTGTCTTCAGATATGTGCCATGTGCGCTAGCAAAGGATGTGGATATTTTTGTATTTGGATGAAAAGCTCTGTAAATATCTATCAGGTCAAATTGTCTAATTGTGGTGTTTATATCTCTAGCCTCCCTTTTGACTTTCTTTCTCTGTGATCTATCTTTCTCATAGAGTGGTGTATTGAAGTCACCCACTATAATTGTTGAGGCTGTGATTGCTTTTTTCATCTTTCGGAGTGTTTGCTTGATATATTCAGCGGGTCTCTCATTCGGGGAATATATGTTTAAAGTGATTAGTGGTTCTTTGTCTACATTCCCTTGAGCATTATATAGTATCCATCCTTATCTCTTTTTATGGTTTGTTCCAATTCCCTCATTAATGGTCCTGGGGTTTTACCTCAAGGTCTGTGATCCATCTTGAGTTTATTCTTGCTTCATTTATCTGCAGGTAGATATCCATTTTTCTAGCACCACTTATTGAAGAGGGCATCTGCTTCCCATTTGATATTTTTGGGGTCCTTATCAAAATTCAGTTGCCTGTATGCTGATGTTTTTATTTTTGGGTCTTCAGATCTTTTCCATTAGTCTGAATATCCGTCCTTATACCAGTACCATGCTTTTTTGACCACAGTGACCATATAATACATGCTAAAGTGAGGTAGAAGAATTCCTCCCACGTTGTCCTTCTTCTTGAAGAGTTCTCTGATAATTCTGGACCACTTACCTTTCCATATGAAGTAGGTAACCAGTCTTTCCAATTGTTTGAAGATGGATGATGGTATTTGTATAGGGATAGCATTAAATGTATACAGTGCCTTTGGCAGAACTGACATCTTTACTATATTGAATTTCAAACCATGAGCAAGGGATATTCTTCCTTTTGTTGAGGTCACTCTTGGTTTCTTGTAACAGTGTTCTATAGTTTTCCTATACAAATCTTTTGTTTTTTTTATTTAGGTATATTGCTAGATATTTCAATTTGTGCTTGACTATTGTAAAGAGTACTACCTTTTTAATTGACTCTTCTGTGATCTTGTCTGATGTGTATAGCACTCCGATAAATTTCTGTTTCTGGATCTTGTATCCTGCCACTCTGCCATATTCCTCTAGTGCTTCCAACACTCCGCTGTGGAGTTTCGGGGATTTTTGGTGTAGAAAAACATATCATCTGCGAATAATGATAGTTTCATCTCTTCCTTCCGCAGATGAATACCTTTGATGTCTTTTCTTTCTCTTATGTTGTTAGGTAGGGCCTCCAGTACGATATTAAATAGGAGAGGGGACAAGGAATATCCTGTCTGGTCCCCATTTTCAGTGGGATTGTTTTCCACTGAATTGAATACCACGCTGGCTATTGGTTTTTCACATATAGCTTGTATAAAATTGAGGAATTTTCCTTCTATTCCTATCATCTTGAATGTCTTAAACAGGAATGCGTGGTAGATGTTGTAGTTTGCTTTTTCCACATCTAGCGATATTATCATGGGGTTCTTATAATTTTTCCTGTCAATGTGGTGTATAATAATAATGGTTTTTCTTATGTTGAACCATCCCTGCATCCCTGGAATGAATCCCACTTGGTCATGGTGAATTATTTTTGTATGCCTTTGTATTCTATTGGCCAATATTTTATTAATAATTTTTGCATCGATGTTCATTATGGATATTGGTCTGTAGTACTCAATTCTTGTGGAATCCTTTCCTGCTATAGGTATCAGAGTTATACTAGCTTCATAGAAGGAGTTTGGGAGTTTGCCATCTTTTTCTATGCTCTGGAAGGGTTTGTATAGATGGATGTCAGTTCTTCCCTGAATGCTTGATAGAATTCTCCCCTGAAGCCATCTTGTCTGGGGGATATATTTCGGTAATCCCTTGATAATCTTTTCTATTTATTCCATTGTTAAGGGTCTGTGGGCTTCTTGACATCCATCTGGGACAGTGTAGGGAGGTATGGTGTTTCCATGTATTTTTCCATATCTTACAAGTTGTTGAAGACAGTCGAGTACAGGCCTTCACAGTACTGTGTATTTATCCATTTGATAATGTCCCCGGTTTCATCCCTCATCCTTGCTATTGATATTTGTTCCTTCCTTTCTTTAGTTACGTTTGCCAGCATTTATCAATTCTGTTAATTCTTTCAAAGAACCAACTTTTATCTGCATTACTTTTATTTATAGGTTTCTTGTTTGCCCTCTCCTGTATCTCAAATCTGATTTTTATTATTTCTTTCCTTTTGCTAATATTTTTTTTCTCTTCTGTAATTGGTGTAAGTTTTGTGCCAGCATATCAACTATAAGTCTCTCTTCTTTTTAATTTGTGCATTTATTTCTATCAACCTTCCTCTGATAAATGCCTTTGTTGTATCCCAAAGGTTTTCATACATTGGATTTTCACTCTCATTGGTTTCTAGAAACTTCTTATTTCAACTCTGGTCTGGGCCAATGCCCACTCCTTTTGCAATAGAGAATTTTTCATCCTCCAATTGTTTTCCCTTGTTTTCTTAATCGTCCTTTTGTTGATGTCCAGCCTTATGACACAGTAATCATAGAGAGACATCTGTATTTTCTCTATTTGCTTTAATTTACTCAGGTTTGACTTATGTCCCAGCATGTGGTCTATCTTCAAGTATGTGCCATGTGGGCTTGAAAAGAATGTGATTTTTTTGCATTTGGTTGGGAAGCTCAGAAATATATGTATATATATATATAGTCACATCATCCAATTGTGCTATAACCTTCTAGCTGAGTTTCTTTCCCAGTGATCTGTCTTTTTCAGGGAATGGTGTATTAAAGTCACCTGCTATAATTCTTGAGCCTGGGATTCATTTTTTCATCTCTGGAGTGTTTGATTTAGGATTTTCATGGGTCTCTTGTTGGGTGTGTATATATTTTTATTCTCACTGTTTCTTAGTCAACTGTTCCCTTGAGCATTATATAGTGCCCCCCCTGGTTTCTGTTATGGCTTGTACCTTGAGATAAGTTTTGTCAGAGATTAACATTGCTACCCCTGCTTTTTTTGCATTTCCATTTGCTTGATATATTTTTCTCCAACCTTTAATTTTCAACCTGTTGTGTGCAAGCGTTGCTGTGAGTTGGCATTGACTCCATTCCAGTGAGTTCCGTTGTGCTGATGCCATTTGCTGAAGTTATCCCTTTTTCTGTATACTTTCTTTCTAATATTTGAATTTACCTTGGCCAATTTGTGCAATGTTCACTTAAAAATAGCCAGTTTGTACTATTAACAAAGTGCGTCCCCTCATCTCTCCCTACCATCCCTGGTTGTCGCCAACATTATATTTTGAATGTATGCATATATATTGTTGATCATATAGGTTGCCAATGACCCCTTAGTACTGTTGTTGCCTGTTTTCATACACTTTCTTTTTTCACTCAGTGCTCTATCTGATTTCTCTCCCTTAGTTTACCACCAAAAGACCCAAGACTCTCATCTCTGTCTGTTTCATTTAGTACCTCACATCTTTGCTGTAGGTAGACAGCATGATATGTCTGATTAAGCTATTCTCTTGGACTATTTACAATTTAAAAATTTAATCTTTCAGTAGCTCATTTAAGTGAGCATTTCATTGAAACACTAAAGTTAAAAAAAAGAAATAATGTCAATATTTGATAAATAAGTATCGCCATTTCCTGGATATGAAATAAGCAAATAAAATATAATTATTAAATTCTAGCTTTTGTATGTTAATCTCACACATTTACTTCAGTTGGCAGTAAAATCCAAAATGTATTATTTACCCACAAAATTAAGGATCCAAAGTTGTAACGTGTAGCACTCTATACTGGTATATTTTAGGTCTTCTATTGCTTTATTAATTTCCCTTCAAATCTTGTTTAATAATTTACTCAACAGAGACTCTATTGTGTTTACATTTCCAACCTTGATAGATGAGTAATTGTTCTGTGTTTTTCTTCCTGTTATTACTACCTATCTTCAAGTTGACCCCAACTCATAGAGAAACCATGCACAATAGAAAAAATAAACATTGCTTGGTTCTGTAGCTTCCTGATCATTCGTTGCAGATTAAACAACTATTGTGATCCACAGGGTTTTCATTGCCTGATTTTCAGAAATAGCTATCAAGCCTTTCTTTCTATTTGATCTACATCAGAAAGCTCCACAGAAACCTATTCAGCATCACAGAAACACAAAGCCCTTCACTGACAGATGGGTAGTTCTGCAGGATGTGCTTTAGCTAGGAATAAAAAAAATGGGTCTCCTGCAGGGAAAATGAAAATTTTACTACTGATTCACCAAAGAGCCTTGACTGTGTGTAGGAGAGGTATTTTACTGAGTTTAATCCTATAGAAGAACTATCAGAGGAAATCATTGAATAAAGAAAGTGGTAAAAGGGGTGTTTCCATGACTTAGTCCATCTTTCTGAAAGCTTAACCATGGTCAGTACAAGAACAGACACAGTGGCCTGAGGTCTTCTTGATGAACCTCTGTGGGTTCAAATTCAGTTCAGTTCTTAATAACCTCATTATCCTGGCCTCATTTCTGTTTAGTCATTGAAGTGCTGCTGTACAAAGATTATGATATGGTAGTTTTTACTGGAGAGAGTGGGTGTTTGACATAAAGATTTGCCAAGTCACTCTTTCTTATAATTTTTTCTTAGGGGTGTGTGCTTCTCAGCTTAATATATCTGTTTGAAAAGTTCACTATCCAATGAGTAAAAAATGCCTCCTTTTTATTTCTGAATGCACACAGCCAAGCGTAAACACTTTCCCCCTTTATTTGCTCATTTATAGCACTGTGAATAATTGGAAAACAAAGCCAAAATGAAAATAACAAAGAAAATAAGCTTTAAGATGCTAAGTGTGCTTTCAATATGAATGGTCTTCAAAATTTAGAATGCTCATTTATGCATCTAGTCAAAC
The DNA here is from genome assembly GCF_050624435.1 of Tenrec ecaudatus. NCBI lineage: Eukaryota > Metazoa > Chordata > Mammalia > Afrosoricida > Tenrecidae > Tenrec > Tenrec ecaudatus. The sequence goes on from NC_134538.1 coordinate 14,478,768, forward strand.
TTTCCATTGTGTTGAATGGATAGGGGTGTTGCAAAGAATTATATTCAATTACTTAGATGATCACCTTTTGCTGTCATATTAAAAACATATTTAGATTTTTTAAATTATATGCAAACATTAATTTTACTGTTTTATTTTTACTTAGGTGAAAGTTTACAGAGAAAATTGATTTTCTGTTCAAAAATTCATAAACATTGTGGTTTGTGAAGTTGATTGCAATTCCACATTTTAACAACCCCTTTACCATTTCCTTCCTGTGTTTAGCATTTCCTTATTTCTCACCCCTTCCAATTTCTGATCTTATCCCTAGGCAAATCCTTGCCTTTTCTCCTCGTATCATTGATTTTCTAATGAGTATGTATGCCTCTGGTGTTATTGTTCACTTTTAGACCTATCATTTAACTAAAATCAGAGTCACAGGAGTGAGTTCAGGTGCAGACTCAATGGGTTACTGATGTTCGTAATCTTTTGGTTTCCCCAGTAAGTTTGATCACACTAATAAGCATGATCTTTTTTGTTTGTTTTTGTTTTGTTTCACTTTTTCTCTCATTATATCTAGGACCTTCTATAGAGATCCCTTTCAGAATGCTTAGTTAGCAATGCTGATTGGGCACCATCTAGTTCTTCTACTCTTGGGTCATGAAATCTGAGGATTGTATGGTTCCTTAGTCCTTTGGGATAATTGTTTCCTTGAATCTTTGGTTTTCTTCACTCTTCTTTGCTCCTAATGGAAATAGAAAATAATTGCACTTTAGATAGTTGTTCAAATGCCATTAAGACTAACTACAGTTGCTACTCACCAAAGTAGAACAACATTATCTTTATGAACTGTTATTGCAGTTGCCTTGGTGTTCCCTGAGACTGTGGTCCTGAGTCCCCAGATGCAGTAACTCATTCCCTCAGGTGTTTAGTTATGACAAAGATATTTTCATGACTTTGCCTTTCTATATGCTACTATATCCATGGCAATATTTTCAGCATATGTAGACATATACTCCCTAAAACACACACGCTTTGTTTATTGATTTACCTTTCCACCCCTCTTTGCTTGAGTGTCTTTCTATAGATCTACATTATTACTGCTATAACTGTAACCGCAAGATTGTGTCTGTGATATGTGTATGTAATTAATATTATGTGTATTTAATGTTACCTTTGTTGTATTTATCTCTTGCATTCCTTCTAGAGCCTTCTTATACCTTGATAATTTTGTGCTGACATCTCCCTTATTAATTTGGGTGAAGAGAAAGACATGACACAATTATATATACAAGGTACAATTCTACATTGTATTCTGACTCTCTCCACCCATGTTAATCCAAGTGTACCGACTAGTTGGTGATTGGCCACTACTTTCCTTACCACCTCTGCTAATCTTCAAATTTAGTTGTTTAATGAGCTCATGCAGCATCCATCCTTTTGTGATGGACTAATTTTCCTCACATAATGTATTCTAGGTTCCTCCATGATATCAAGTGTTTCTCAGATCCATCACTATTCTTTACGATTGTCTAAGATTCCTTGTATATGTCTCATAGGTTTTTAAAGAATTACCCATTCATAATCAAGCATTTTTAATCTTTTTGCAATGAAAATGTGTTTGCGTATATATGTGTGCATGTATGTATACGTGTATGTCTGTGTGTAGTGTGCGTGAGAGAGATGAACCCACCAACATGATGATTGATTTGTTCCCAAGTCATTTTGTAAATTTTGTGTGTATATATGTGTGTGTGTGTGTGTGTGTGTATAATTTGTGTGTATTAGTGTCCTTGCTGGATTGTATATTTCTAATTCAAAAAATAATTTAAGTGGTGACATACCATTTTCCACATCGGTATATGAGGTCTCTTAATACTCTAAATTGCTCATATAATTTGTCGAACAGTAATATTAATGCTGGAGTGAGATGGTATTTCATTGTGTTATGATTTGCATCTCTCTAATGGTTAATGAATTACTGATAGATCTTGAAATGACATTTTGAGGATGAATGTAACAATACCATCCCCCCATGTATTTGTCATTCTTGGCTTAGTAAACCATATATGTGACTGATTCAAAATGGCCAATACAAGTCTATTTCAGCTTACTACTGCCTAGGATATTGATCTTTATGGATTTCATTTGGTTTTTGACAACTTCCAATTTTCCTAGATTCATACTTTATGTATTCCAATTTTCAATTATTAACTGAGGTTTGCTGCTGAGTCTTTTCATCGTGAGTCTTCAGCAAATGGTAATCAGTTGCAAACCCATTATTATGGCTAGTTTTATTTTGAGGAGGCAGTTCTTCCTCAGCCATCTTTTGAGTGCCTTCCATCCAGAAAGACTCATCTTCTGGCACTTGATCCAACAATGTTCCATTGTTATTTGAAAGATTTTCAGTGGCTAATCTTCAGACTTCTTCATAATCAGTTCTTAGTCAAGAACAGTGGTTCTCAAACTTCCTAATACCGCTACCCCAACCATAAAATTATTTTTGCTGTTATTTCATAAGTGTAATTTTGCTACTGTTCTGAATCAGGTGACCCCTGTGAAAGGGTCGTTTGAGCGCCAAAGGGGTTGCGACCCACAGGTTGAGAACTGCTATATAGATGGTGTACTGAAATCTGTTCACTTTGGATGACCCTGTTGGCCTATGAAAAACTGGTGACACAGCCTCTAGGATTACAGCAATATGCAAGCCATCACAGTATGACACACTGACAGACAAATGGGGGGTCTCAGTCTATAAGTTCCATTTGTAATCTTTTGCTGGTCTTTTGATGTACATATATATTAGAAAGTCATATTTGTGTAGCTTATATTTTATCATTTAAAAATGATGGTTTGTCATAATGTACTTATACCAAGTAGGTGGTGTAGTGGTTTCAAGTTGGTCGGCAGTTTACAAAATCACCAGCAGCTGCGCAGGAGAAAGACTGAGTTTTCTACTCCCATAAACAATTACAGCCTCTAAAGCCCATAGAGGGTCATTATGAATGCCATTGACTTTATGGCAGTGATTTTGGTTTGGTTGTTGGTCGTATTGTTGTTAGGTGTCTTTGAATTAGTTCTGACTCATAGCAGCCCTATGTATGATATAAGGGAAGTCTGCCTGATCCTGTGCCATCCTCACTATTGTTCCTATGTGTAAACTCAGTGTTGTAGCCAGTGTGGCAACCAAATTTGATGATGCTATTTCTCTTCAGGAATGGTCTACCCCCATAATATGTCCAAGGTATGTGAAAGAAAGGATTACTGTCTTCTCTTTAAGAAGATAAACAAGCGGCCATCTAGTGGAGAACAACAAAGTCCACATGGAGGAAGCACACAAGCCTGCAGAATCATGAGGTGTTGATGGGATCAGTTATCAGTCATCAAAGACCCAGAAGAAAAACTAATATCAATGTGAATGAGAGGGGGTGGGGAGAGGAGTTACATTGTTTATGGTAATAGGCAGCCTCATCATTCAACTTACCTTTTGTGTGTCTTTTGCTTCTGTTAAAAAGTTTCCTACTTAATTTCTTATTCATGTAATTTGCATTTTCTCTTTCTTTTACTGCATTAAATTTGGCAGTTATTTGTCAGGTTTTAAGTCTTTCAAAGAAAGAACTTCTATTCTTTAAATTCATTCTCTTGTTTTCCTATTTTTGATACTTTTATTTATGCTTAAATCTATATTATCTACTTTCTTATAGATTCTAAAGACTTTTAGGATTATATTTTTAATTTTGCAGATATTACTAAAGGGTACTGATATATTTTTCTTTTGAGATATATACTTATTTCTCAAGATTACACTTTAAAAAGTGCTTGTAATGTGTTCCAGAGACTTTTGGTATGTTCAGTTTTCATTATCATTGATTCAAATAATTTTTTTAAGTTTTCATTTTTATTTCTTCTGTGACACAGTTGTTTTTAAAGGATGTTAATCAATTTCTTTTATTAATCTTTCCATTTCTGATTTCTTATATAGCATTGTGGTCTGAGAGATGGTTTGTTGAATTTCAATGTTTCTAAATGTATTGAGGCTTGCTTTGTGGCTTAACCTTTGGTTCAGTCCAGAGAGTGCCCTATGTGCACTAGAAAAAACTGCATATTTTGTCATAATGTTAGATTAAGTGTTTTTATATTTATGAAGTCAATGCTAATATTAATCAAGGTACTTGATTGTGTTATTCATAACTCTGTGACTTTGGTGAGTTCCTTTCTGCATGTTCTGACAGTCATTAAAAATGTATTAAAATCTACTACAGCATCATGGAAGAATGATGAAGCTGTCTATTACCATAAACATTCACAGCCTCAGATATTGAAAAGTCATTTTCCCCCTTTCTGATGATGCTATAGTGTGAAAATGAAGTAAAATTGACTTGATGACAGTGAATTTGATTTGGATCATTATTTACTGTGGAGTTGGTTTATTTTCTCCAATTCTGTGAAAGTTTGAGCTTGGATTTTGAAGATCTTTAATTGACTGCTTAGTTATTGGTGATAGTTATGGCAACTAAGTTTTATTTTATTTAATTTTTTAATAATTCTCTTACTCAGTAACTTTTAAGGTAGATATTAACCAATTTCCATGTGTTTCAATTCTTGATTTTCCAGTTGTTGACTTCTAATAATATAGCATTATGACCTGGGAAAATTTTTTGTAGTATTTCAGTATTTCACCATGTATTGAAGGTTGCTTTATAGCCTAATTCTCAATAATGTTCCACATACACTGGAAAAAAATATATTCAAAGGAGTCCCACAAAGTTCATGGAAAAAGTCATTATTTTTTAATTTAATTTATCCACAAACTTATCGAAATCCTCTTATATACTATGCTATTATTGAATGAAATTTCTGCATATATCTATGAGGTTATTGGTGCTGTTTTTTTAACTGTTTTTTTTTAACTTAAAGTCCATTTTATCCAAAATTAATATTACCATTTCTGGTCCTTTTTGGTTGCCAATTTTAAAATACATTTTCCATTCTTTTCTTTATTTTTGTTTGGTTTTTGTGTCTAAGGCTTGCCTCTTGTAAGTAAGCTATGAATGGATCCTGTTTTCTTATCTATTCTGCTATTCCCTTAATCTTTGTTGGCAGATTCAGACCATTAACATTCTGTTTCATTATCTATATTATCCATGTATATATATGAATCTGTGTGTGATGTTGAAATTTTTAATTCAATGCCCCCACCCAAGTTCTTTTTATTTATGTTTTTCCTTAACATTTCCTTTATTGCCTTTGTTTCAAACTGTCTACAAAGAGCCATGGTGACACTGTTGGATAGGCACTGAACTACATGATTATGGTCAATGGTTTAAACCCACCAGTGACTCTATGGAAAAATTTGAGGCTATATACTGTCATAAAGAGTTATAGCTTCAAAAATCCTGTATAGAACTGATCTATGAGTCAGCATAATCTCTATGGCATCAATAATACTTAAAAAGTTTTTCTGTTAAAATGTTGGTATATGTAGGCATTTGTGACCATCTCTCTCATTTTGCTCTTGACTTTCATTCTCCTGATGAGTATCTTAATTAAATTTTGTTCAATTATTTAACATTTATAAGCCGGACTTTTATTTATTTTTAATTTTTTTTTCCTTTTTTAAACATTTTATTAGGGTCTCATAGAACTCTCATCACAATCCATGCATATACATACATCAATTGTATAAAGCCCATCTGTACATATTTTGCCCTATTCATTTTCTTTCTTTTTTTCTTTTCTTTTCTTACATTTTATTAGGGGCTCATACAACTCTTATCACAATCCACACATATACATACATCAGTTGTATAAAGCATATCCGCACATTCTTTGCCCTAATCACTCTCAAAGCATTTGCTCTCCACTTAAGCCCTCTGCATTAGGTCCTCTTTTTCCCCCTCCCTCCCCGCTCCCCCCTCCCTCATGAGCCTTGATAACCCACCAATTGTTATTTTTTCATATCTTGCCCTATCCGGAGTCTCCCTTCCCCCACTTCTCTGCCGTCCATCTCCCAGGGAGGAGGTCACATGTGGATCCTTTTAATCAGTTCTCCCTTTCCAACCCAGTCACCCTCCACTCTCCCAGCCTCACCCCTCACACCCCTGGTCCTGAAGGTATCGTCCACCCTGAATTCCCTGTGCCTCCAGCTCCCATATGCACCAGTGTACAATCTCTGCCCTATCGAGCCCTGCAAGGTAGAATTCGGATCATGGTAGTTGGGGGGAGGAAGCATCCAGGATCTGGGGGAAAGCTGTGTTCTTCATCGGTACTACATCGCACCCTGACTGACTGGTCTCCTCTCCTAAACGCCTGTGTGAGGGGATCTCCAGTGGTCGAAACTTGGGCCTCGGGTCTCCACTCTGCACTTCCCACTTCATTCACTATGGTATATATACACACACATATATATACACATATATGTATATATGTATATATATTGCATGATGCCTTATACCTGGTCCCTTTGGCACCTCGTGATTTCACAGGCTGGGGTGCTTCTTCCATGTGGGTTTTATTGCTTCTGAGCTAGATGGCCGCTTGGTCACCTTCAAGTCTTTAAAACCCCAGACACTATCTCTTTCGATAGCCGAGCACCATCATAAGCTGGACTTTTAAACAGAATGCTTCATTTGTAAATATGTGGAAGTATGGGTGTGCATGCATTTATAAAATGAGCTATGAAAATATTTTAGTAAGGGAACAGTTGATCATGAAATTTTTAGAGTGAGAAAATAAGCAATAAATGCTCAATTGCAAGTGTGCAAAAGTGTGGTTAAAGTAGAAATGTGATCTTTCCTTAAGGAAAATATGCTGTTTTAAACTTGAGACAGGACGGTACCTGTCAAGTTTGTTGCAGAATACAAGACAGTAACATTTAAAATAGCAACAGAGGTGTGAGAAAATTTGTCAACCTTGATGAATATCAATTACTCTGAAGTTACTTGAAAGTTTAGGATACCCTTGGGAAAGCGATAAAATATGATTTTGTAAAGGAAGGAAAGGAGCAATGTGTGAAAACTTTTCCTGTCTACTTATATGTAAAAATATACTGAAGAATTTGAGTTTGGAAAAGACTTTTTAAAAATTTTTTTTAAAAGTCACTAACAATGGTACTGAAAATTAAGTGTGACATTTAATTCAAAGGTAAGGATATCAGTTCATACCCAAAACATGTTGGTTATGAATGGGGTGGTGATCCACAAGGCCAGAAATTCAAAATCACCAGGTATTCCATTGGAAAAAGACAGGGCTTTCTACTCCCATAAAAGGCTATGGTCTCAGAAACCCACAGAGGCAGTTCTACCCTGTTCTAAAAGGTCGCTTTGATTTGGCATTGACTCAAGAGCAGTGGGCTTGCACAAGCGTAGTTAGTGATAGCTAATTATACTTGGTTTAAGTTCATATTTAATAAAGGGCTTTATACTTATTTTTGCCCACCTTTAAGATATTTCCTACTTATTTTGAAACCCTTAATAAGAATATAGTTTGCTATTAAACTTAATATCCAGAAATGTTTTTCTCAAAGGTAAACTACACTATGAACAATAAAAAGTAGACAATCATCAATCTGTAGATGGATGTTCTGGTGGCATAGTGGGTTATATATTGAATGTTTAATCACCATGTCAGCCATGGGAACCCACCAACCACTCCCGAGAAGAAACATGAGAATTTCTGCTTTGGTAAAATTTTAAAACTTTGGAAACCCTATGGAAGGTCTCTTAGTCAGCATACATTTGATGACAGGGACTGGGTATTCTACAGGTAAGAAATTCTTAAACAGTGGTCTTGGGACCTGGGCACCGTAGGACCCAGTCTCCCTTATATTCGATTTCATTGTATTTGTGTTTATATGCATACAATTTTTAAAATAAAGGTCTATGGTCTCTATCTGGCTATGAAGGGGTCCCATTTTCACTGATATGAATCAATGAGATTCACTTATTTTATGCTAATGAGAAAAATCAGCGTTAGGCTAAGTGTACAAATATTATTGGTCTATGATTTGAGAATTCAAGATTTTATCCATCTCATGGAATTTTAAAGAAGAGATACGTGCAAGCATCTACTTTTTAACAGAATGCACCAACTAATAATATGTTGAATAAGCTTTTCATCCTGCTATCTAAACTTTTAATGAGCATGCACAAACTGATGGAGCTTTTGTTTTGTAAAATGGACCAGCATCAAAAGGATTGATGAGAAGAAGGATTAAAGATGGGGCTAATAGGTACTGATGGGGATCTTACAAAAAAGCAAACATGGTGGTCGGAAAGAAAGATTTCTTATTATTTTACATAAAGACAGATAACTGGTTAATAGGTTGAAAATGAAATGTGACAAAAGGCTAGGGAACTTGACGGATGATGTTTTGCTTTTTTTTCCCACTAGTGAGAGCAAAATGAAGACAATAAAGGCATTCTTACAGCTACCCTGAGAGCTAAACTGCCCTCAGCATGGACGTTGTCACACATATTTCTGTCCAGAAGTATCCTTTTTTTGGTTGTAGAATGGGGAAATGAGGTGTTTGGCTTTTCCTTCTCATAGGAGATTTTTCAATAAGTGTTTGTTGTTTGGGTTTCTCCAAGATATTGCCCTTCACTGTGGCAGACAATATTCAGTAAATGGTCTAAAGAGACATCCCAGAAATAGTCATTTTAGCATATAATATTAAACTCAGTCCTAGTACTTGCTTATGAATCTAGGTAAGTACATGTTGTCTTATTTATAATGATCCCCCAAATGTAGCTATTTTTACCCAAGTAAGCCTTTACTCATTGCAGTGCCTGAATTCCATGAACAGAAACTGCGAACAATCCCTGGTTGATCCTGTAAGCAATGCTCAAACCTACACATCTTTTATAGTTCTTTTTAGTGGAGTCTCAATGATGAATTTATATCCATATACCAGAAACTACATTACTAATGTCAGAAAATTGCCTCTATGTAATTTATCAAAGTATTTCTATAGACTCACTCCTTTATTATCTTTTTTCTTGTAAACTGTAATTCCCCTTATTTTGTCAAGGAAGACCTTTAATCTTGCCTGACTGCATTCTGTGGGGGCTTTCTGCTTGAAAGAGCCTGAGGAGGTGTTACATTAGGAAACAGAAATGATAACCAACATTAATGGGAATTTGTATGGAAGGAACTTAAAAATTTGTTTGATAAAAGTGTTCTTTTACTTTTATAGCCTAAAAATGGTATTAAATGTTTGTCAAAAAATAAGATATCAGTAATATTGACACTTACCTTTATTTTTTGCTAATTTTCAACTTATACTCTTAACTTACTTGAAAGCATTATTTTCCCCTGATCTCATACTAATACACAAGTTTGAATTCCTTGTGTAATAACAGACTGGGAGACAGTATCATCTGTGAATGTCCATTCCATGGGAATAATGGGATCATTAAAACATGGCAGACACACTTGTTGGAGTCACGGTCCTTAGCCTTTGAAATCTCTATGCTTATTCCATTTTCCTCTGGACATTTCTCCACTGATAGATATGTGGTAGGTAAAACTGAGGTAAATACTTTCCCAAGGACAAGTTTACCATTGGAAAATATATTAGGAAAGATGAATTAATGGTGAGAGATACAATAAAATAAATGGTTTAAGAATTATTTTAGATTAAATGGAAACATGTAAATTTTAATATAGACATTAAAATTCCATGGAAAGTGTTGCCAACAAAACAGAATTCAAGTTCCTTTCCTCCCCAATAAAATCTATGTATATAGAAAACAAACTTTCAGAATTTACATTTCAGAACACTGAAAAATAAATAAAGATTTATTTCCAAAGAGTATAAATGATTGTGTATGTCTCTTCTAAACACTCTGGAGGCTAAATGAAAATATCATATGGGTTGCTTGCTTTTCTGTTTCATTAAACTCAGAACTCAGTTCAGAAAACTAGTGGGTAATTAAATAAACAACTTACAAATAAAACAAACCAAAAATCAGAGCACAGGGTTATAATTGGAAAATAGAAAACATAGCCTAGTACTTGTAAGGAAATCATAGAAAGATTATTTGTGAAATTAGGACATTCATAAGCATGACCAAGTGAAGGGGTTTTTGAAACCCATGTTCATGTCCAGTTCAAGACATGTTTTGAGAAAGATCCGAGATAGGCTTTGGTTGTCATTACACCCAGCTAACCTGTGAAGGCTTCAAAATACAGATATCTCTTCTGAAGTTTCTAGAACTGAGTTAAAACTCTGTCAAAACATTAACTAAGAAGCAGAGACATAAGTGATCACAAATCACATTGCACATTATTAGAGTGTAGACCACATAGTAAAAACAAAATGTGCTACTCCAGTTTCAACAATGAAAAGATGACAGCAACACCAAGGAAATGGGACAATCTATTTACAGAGTTTCCACATTATAACATCCAAATATTCGTTTTATGAGAATAGAAATAAAACAAGAAAAGTCACAGTACATGCACAGAGACAAAGAAAATGGCTCACGAAAGGAGCAAAACTAATAGACAGAAATTGTCCTCGATGAAACCTAGATATTGGTTTTAGTAAACAGAGAATTAATAACTGAATTACAGATGCTCAAATATGTAAAGAAGCACATGAATAAAAAATTAAAGGATATCAGGATGATGATGCATGGACAAAACGATAATATCATTACAATTATATATTTTTAAAAAGAATCAGGCACACATTGTGAAACTGGAAAATGCAATCGCTAAAATTGAAATTTTTCCTAAAGGGATTCAATACCATATTTGGGATAGCAAGAGACAGAATCCATGAATTTGATGATGGAACAATTGAAATAATTCACTCTAAATAGCAGAAAGATAAGAAAGAAGAGCGAATAGAGCCTAACAGAACATCTCATGTGTATGAAAATTGAAGAAGGAGAAAAGAGAAATAAAGAAGCAGAAAGAAAAAAAAGAAGCAGAAAGATTATTTGAAAACTCAAAACTTTGAAATGAATGTGGATCTATATATCTAACAAGCTCAAAATCTCCAAATAGCATATATTCAAAGTGATCCTCGTTAAGCCAAATGACAATAATACCAATAAAAGGCAGTAGCAAAGAATCTTGGAAGGGCTAAGATAAAAGCTCCTAATCATATACAATAACATCAACAGCTGTTTTGTTTTTGTCAGAAATTATTAAAGTCGGAAGGCAGTGTGATAAATATCTAAGTATCCATTTGAATTACCAGTTACAACAAATGTATTAGATTTATGCAAATATATTAAAATGGTGAACCAGTTTGCAAAGGAGAAAAGTACATTTCCAACTCTCTCCACAGGTCTCTTGTTAATCTAAAATTACCATTAAGAATAACACTCTACATAGATAGATAAGTAGATAATCAGATGGACCGAAGACCAATAAGAAAATAGAGAAAAAAACAACTAGACCTAGCAAATGCATTTAGACAATTCCACTCAATAAGAGTAGAATGCATATCTTCTCAAGTTCACACAAAACATTCTCTAGGACAAACTGTTTCGTCTATATTTAGTCCAGGACATAACTATTATAAAAACTCAGTTTTAATACTTACAAAAACCATTCGATACATATTTTATCCATTATTGAATTATTATAATATTAAATAATGAAACAAGAAATTAATAGCAGAAGAAGATCCAGAAATTATTTCAAAGGTGAAAATGTAACGCCTGTCTTAGTTTCTTAGTGCTGCTTTAAAGACTTAGGTTTAAACGAAATTGTTTAACAGCTCCAGAGGCTTGAGGTTCAAATTTAGATTACCAGCTCAAGAGGAAGACCCGCTCTCTCTGTCTTTGTTTCAGCTCTGGAGAAAGAATTTTGTCTCTATGAACTGTTGTTCCTTGATTTCTTGGAAACCTTCATGTGACATCTATGTTCCTTCCCATTTATGTTTGCCTGTCTCTGGGCTGTTACTCAGAAGTTATAAGGTTTGGACACACTTAATAACACAGAAATCCCATTTCCCAAAGAGGATTACACCCAAATGTAGAGGTATTAAGATCCCGATAACTTAAGGTACACAATTTAATGCATACTAAGACTCAGTGAATTACGGAAGAAAAGCTAAGTATGAGATAATTATTTAGTGATAAAATGAAACCGAAAATAGAACACACTATTACTTTAAGGATGCAGCAAAGGTAGTCCCCAGAGGGAAATTGATAGGGAGAAATGTTCACATACTGTCTGCATTATAAAAGAAGAACGCAAATCAGTCATCTAGTTCAAATCTTGAAGAACAAGGAAAAGAGGAGCAAACCAGATCAAAAGCTTACAGGTGGGTGAAAGTGGGTTTATAAAAAATAAAGAGGAGAAAAATGAAATCAGGGCTCTAGAACTAATAGAGTAAATGAAACAAAGTTATTTTCCTTTTCATAAAAAATGAAACTCAAATATTTATTGACTATTTGAATTTTTACCCTGAATTTCTTTCTTTAAAAAAATCATTTTATTGGGGTGGGGGTTCATACAACTCTTATCACAAGCCATACATACATTCATTGTGTCAAGCACATTTGTACACTGGTACCTCATCATTCTCAAAACATTTGCTTTCTACTTGAGCCCTTGGTATCAGCTCCTCAGTTTTTCCCCTCCCTCCCCTCTCCCCCCCCCCTCACAAATCCTTGATAACTTATGAATTCTTATTAGTTGTCATATCTAACACCATCTGATGTCTCCCTTCCTTCACCCACTTTTCTATTGTCCGTCCCCTAGGAGGAGGTTAAATGTAGGTCCTTATAATCGGTTCCCCCTTTAATGTTATTTTTCTTAAGGGAAACAAAATTGAAAAAAAACTTTGACTGCAAAAACAAAGGAAAATAAAAGAAAGATATGGATTGGGAGAGCAATAGAGGGCAGAGGCTCCAATCGCTAATACCAGCAAAATATGCTGAGGTTGCCACTGACTTTGCAAAAATAAAATGTTTATAATAGAACATATGAGCAATCAATTACCAATAAAATAGGTAACAAAGATGAAATCAAGCAAGTCCTAGAAGTCCACAAATTACCTAAATTAAATTAAGAGGGAATAGAAGATTTCAACAGCTATATAACAAGAAAATGAATCAAGCCAGTAATAAACCTCTTCCTGTCAACAGCAAAAACAACAACAAAAATTCAGAATCAGGTAGCTCCACTAAGGAATTTTAACCAAACATTTAAAGGTGAACATCTACTAGTTTTTCCCACACTCTTCCAAAGGAAAAAATGAAATTAGATTTCTTAATTTATTCCATAAAAACCACCATTACTTTGATTCCAAAGCCAGATAAAGATGTCACAGGAAACAAACAAATACAGATCGATCTATATTGTGAAAAAGATGTAAGTCTCCTCAACAGAACAATAGCAGATGAAATTCAAAAGCATATTAAATAGATTACAGAGTATGACTAAGTGGGATTTATCCAAGAAATGTAAACTTGGTCCCAAGTAAGAAAATCCCTATGCATCCTACATCCTATTAATACAATGAAGAAACAAATTCTACATGGTAATTTTGGTGCAGAAAATAACTTCAGAAATTTAGAAACTCAGTATGTAAAAATCATTTACAAAAAACCCACAGTTAATATCCTATTAATGGTAAAATATTTCAAATTTTCCTATAAAATCAAGACTAATACTAGGATGAACATTTTTAACACTGCTGTTCCACACTTTACTGGAAGGAGAGAGAGCAATTAGGCATGAAAAAGAAATAGAAAACTCCTACATTGGAAGGAAAGGAGGAAAACTGTCTCCTGAGACAAATAACATGAGCTTATGTATTAGACATCTCAAAATCCACCAGAAGGCAGCTGGAATTAATTGAAAGTCAGAAAAATTGAAGGGCGCATGTCAAAACAAAACAAAGCAAGCACCAGCAATGTAGGATCAAGTAGAAAACTTTAAAGCATTATCATTATAATATATTTTCTTAATCACTGCTATGCACTTAATTCTTATTCATGGTGCCCAATAAAATCAAAATACCTAGAAATACTTTAAGCAGAGAATTTAAAGACTTGTGTATTGAAAACCCTTAGAGCTTGCTGAAAGAAAGTAAAGAACATCCTAATGAGACTTCCAGGTGACAGGATCAGAAGACATAGCATTATTAAGATGCCAATATTATCCATAGATGCAATACAATGCCTCTTAAAGTATAAATACATTTTTATGTGTGACAGTGATGGAAAACCTGATCTGATTATTCATATGGAATTACAAGAGATCTTGAAAAGCACAAAATTGAGAAATCACACTCACAATTAAAATCTTTAAAGCTACAGTGATCAACAAGTTTGGAACTAGCACAGACCAAGGACAGACAATTCAGAATCCAGGAATAAATCAATGCGTATTTGATTTTCAATGAGTGTAAAATCCACTCAATGAGAACAGAATAGATTTTTCAGCTGGGCATACTGGTTTTCCTTGTGCAAAAGAAGGAATTAGTAATTCCACAACTCCATATATGATAATTAACTTAAGATGGATCAATGACCCAAACATATAACTGAAACTGCAAAATTTTGGAAGAAAAAAATTATATATATTCATGATTGTGGATTTGGCAATAAATTATAGGATACAACCTCAAAAGCATAAGAAACAAAAGGAAAAATACATATATTTTTTAATGTTATCTAGAAAATGAAACATATAGGGTGAAAACAACTATTTGTACATCATATATTCAATAAGGATTTAGTATTCAGAATAAACAGATAGCTCCTACAACTTAACAGCCAAATGACAGACAACTCAGTTAAAGATAGACCCAGGAATTGAATAAATATTTATTCCTACAAAATAGACAAGTGGTTGACAGATACATAAAAACTTCTTAGCATTATTAGTCATTTAAAAAATTGAACACTTATGCAATAATTATGGATATGAGAAATGACATGGCTATTATGGAAAATAAGAACTTTCTTTAAGACATCAGCATACAACTGGCAAATGACCCAGCAATTCTATTCTTAGGCATTGATTCCAACAAATAAAAACAGGGATTAAAAGCATACTTCATATGTATCAATGCTCATGGCAGCATTATTTAGAATGGTCAAAATGTAAAAACAAATCAGGAGTATTAACAGAAGAGTGGACCAGCAAAATGATACATTTTCATATTTTGACCAATAGCTAGCCATTCAAAAGGAATGATGTTTGAATATATACTCCAAATTACTGAACCATGAAAACATTATGCTAAAAGATGTCAGAAACATAAGGATTAATATTGTGTTATTCAACTTAGGGTATATGGAATATCAAGGTAGGAAAATATTGAGGCAGAATGTGGATTCTATATTATTAAGTGTTTGTGGAGAAATAGATGGTTTACAAAGTCTCTATTAAGAAGGATATAAATATTTAGAAACAGATGACTCCAGAACATTGTAAATGTAATTAATGCCATGGATATGTACAGTTAATAATCTGAAAGCTACATTTTATACATAGGTTGTTCTTGTGGTAGGTGCTGTCAAGTCAATTCAGACTCATCATGACTTTTTATGATAGAGTAGAATTTTCCCATTGGCTTTGATTATTACAGCGCAGATTACCAAAGTGTTTAATCCCTCAGAGTCAGCGATGGGTTTGAACAAAAGATCCTTTGGTTATCAGTCATGTTTTACCTTGTAATAATAGAGCTCCTTATATATAATATAAAACAGTAAAACAATTCCTATGCATGTCAAAAATGATAGATTAAATACATCGTGGGAAGATGTGCTCTGACAAGTTTCATCGAGCACGAGAAGGAAAGTTGTTAAATTTTCCAATATGAATACTCTCCAGTGATGAAATGAAAATCCAGGAAATAGCCATTCCCCCCTTAACACTTGTTGAATATATCTATCTTTATATTAGACGAGGGCAATGACATGAGTTGTCCAAAGAATAAGAGAAAAAGTCATAATTGGCAGCAGTCTGATTATTTGATCAGCATACAGATTAAATAAGGATGGTGA
This sequence comes from Tenrec ecaudatus, assembly GCF_050624435.1. NCBI lineage: Eukaryota > Metazoa > Chordata > Mammalia > Afrosoricida > Tenrecidae > Tenrec > Tenrec ecaudatus. The sequence goes on from NC_134538.1 coordinate 14,494,727, forward strand.
GAAAATACAACCCTGACACCCACTGTGCCTGTTCTGAAATCAGGCAGATTTCCTGTGTCCTGTTCTTCCCACTGCCTCTTGATCCTTGCACAATTTACACAGGAGTGCAATCAAGGCTTCTGGAATTTCCATTCTTCTCAAGGCTACCCATGATTTGTTATGATCCACAAACTCCAATGCTTTGACATAGTCAATGTAACAAAAGTAAATATCTTTCTGGTATTTTCTTTATTTCTGCCAAGATCTAGCTGACATTACCAATGACATCCTCTTTTCAAAATCTTCCTCTGAATTCAGGCTGAACCTCTGGCAGATCTTTGTCAGTGTCCTGCTGCATGATATTCAGCAAATTTTACTTGCATGATACATATATCAAATTATACCTATAATTTGATAAAGCATATAATTTACCATATATAAATATAATTTACTATATATAAATATAATTTATAGATAGATAGAGAGAGAGAGAGAGTGTTGGTGCAATTTTCTTTGGAATGGGTACCAATATAGTTCAGATCTAATCAGTTGACCAAGTAGCTGTCTCCTGAATTCTCTGGCAAAGATGAGTAAGCATTTCCAGTGCTTTATCAGCTGTTGAAACCTTTCAGGCAGTATTAAATCAATTCCTGGAGCCTCATTTTTGGTTCATGTTTTCATTACAGCTTAAACTTCTTCCATCAGCACCATTGGTTCTGACTTATATTGCCACCTCCTGAAATGGTGAGATGTTGACTAGACCTTTTATTAATACAGTGACTGTATTCTTTTCATTTTTTGGATGTTCATGCAATATTTTGATCATAGAATCTTTCAATATTGTAACTTGATGCTTGAATTTGTTGAGTTCTTTCAGTTTAAGATAAACTGCACACATTTTTCCCTCTGAACAGGTTATCGTGTCCATAGTATGACTTAGATTCTCTCACGTGGAGGTCACTATCAGATGAAACACCAAATCGTGTATCTCTGAAGTTGGTTAGAGAGGTCTACATATTCACATGCCCTTCCCCAGACTACTTTGCGCCCTATTTTCCAATTTTATTCTCTTCTTGAACTCCAGACAAAGCCTTCGACATGGCCATGATGGTTTCTTATCCAAGATTAAATAAATAATTATGTTGCAAGATTGTCTTTAACACCTTCCCTACAATATGTATTGTACACACTTTGAAAATTAAAAATTAAAAAAAATCAAATTGTGAAATAACTGCCTACAAATTAAGATGGTTTTAGTTTCCTTTTGAGCCTACATTGCGTCGGTAATGCCGCCTAAGGTCATAGGTGTAAGATGAGGGAAATTAGACAATATTGTAGTAAGAGAACCTTCTACTAATCTCTTCTCAAGACCATTTTATGAGGTAGTATTTTGCATGTCTAACTCTGATTTGTAAATAGATGGCAGCTCATATTGCAGAGAAACCTGGTGGTTCATGGTCAAGAGTTCATTCTCTATTAAGACTCAGTAGAAAGCCAAAGTCTGTTTCACCAAAGAACAATTCACTTAATCACTTTCAGAGGACCCAGCTAGGTCGCAGCATTCACTAAGCAATGGAATACCCATGGAGAGGCTCCTAAGTATGCTGATGATTTAGTTACAAATGCATTTCTCAGAACTTTGCTGAAGAACGTATTCTCTTGATTCTCCCACAAGCCATATAGAGAAGAAGATCTAAGTAGGACTCACCAAAAAAATTATTACCAAATCAAGTTCATTCAAGTCCATTTAAGATTCCATATTTCAATAAAACAACCCACTAAACAACCAAAATGTCACTCCCATATGATATATGTTTTGCAACCTGTCTACTAATTTGATTCAAATCAACATTATTTTTCCTCCATTCTTATTGAACATCGTAAGGCCCATTTTTGCACATGTTCCTTTGGATTTGTCAATAAAAATAGTCATAATTTTGTAAACCATCTTCAGAGCATGTTGGAACTCCTGTGATTGTACAACCATTACGTAATGGGTGAGGTCTTGCTGAGGTTTAGCAGTACCGTGAAATAAAGATTTCAAAAAGAAGACAACAGCACGTTTACCAAACAAGAAAGGGGTTGTCTTCAGTTAGGAGAGAGGTAGTTGCTTACATTGAAAAACAGGGGTAGAATGTAGTAGTTCGAGAAGCCCAACTCCATTTTCATTCCATCCTAATTCATTCAATCAATGCCCAATTTTAATTTAACACAGACTGCATCACTAAATACATTTGCAACATAATATTTAACCAAATCAATAGGCTTTGGGATTGCTCTTTAAAAGACCTGATGCAAAAGGCTTAAGTGGAGAGAAAATGCTTTGAAAATGATTAGGACAAAGAATGTACATGTGTGCTTTATACAATTGATGTATGTATATGTATGGTTTGTGATAAGAGTTGTATGAGTCCCTAATAAAACATTTTTTTAAAAGTTTGGAATCACAAGTTCTCTATTCCAGTTTAAAAAAATAAACTAAGGCTGTCTTCTCTTTATTTTAAGTAACACCCAAAGGTAGCAACAACTTCCATAACCTAAAGTTGTGTTTTCCAATCACTTGATATTTTAGATCTATACAGATGAAAAATGAAAACTTGTTATTACAGTACTGGTATAAATTATTAGTGTTTCATTTTTCCCTGGAAAATGGCATTATTGTCTTTATATCCATTTAAATCAAAGAATGGATTCCAAATATATGAGGACCAAATAGAAATATCTAAAATTTGCCTCACCATTTGTCTGTTTTTTGTACTGTGAGGGCTTTGGTCACTGTGATGCTGGAAACGACGTGACTGGGGTTTCAAATACCAGGATCATCCAAAGCAAAGAGGTTTCAGGTAAGAGTTTCCAGACGAAGCAAAGAACAAGCAGAATGAATAGGCTGTCTACTTCAGAGGAATTAACAACCTTATGATTAGCAGCAAAACACTGTCAAATATTAAAAATATAATGGATAGAAGTCGAACACTGTCAGAGGGAGTGCCAGAAGATGAGCCCCGCAGGTAAGAAGACACTAAAAATATGACCAAGAGCTCTCTTCTTAAAGTCAAGTTCACCATTATGACACAGATGGAATAAAGCCTTCAGGACTGTGATTTGCTGGGGGGGGGGGCAAAACTAAAAATGAGAAGAAATGTCTATTAATAACTGGAATTTGGCATGCACAAAGCACGAATCTAGAAAATTAAGTTATTAAACCTGAAATTGGAACTCATAGAAATGGAAATTATAGCCATTTTGGTTGTGATTGTTATTGTTAAGTGTCATTGAGTTGGTTCCACCCCACCATGACCCTGTGCACAACAGAATGAAATACCACATGGACCTGTGACCTTCTCATCATTGTTCCTCTACTTAAGCCCATTATTGCAGCCACTACGTCAATTAATCTTGTTGAAGGGCTTCCTCTTTGTCACTTCTAGGCATTATTAAACGTACATAGACTGGTATTCGCCAGTTTGAATAAGAAAATCATGTGGTTTACTATGCTGAGAATGACAGATTCAAGAGAGGTGCAATAAGATTCATCAACAAAATGAACATTTCAAGATCTACCTTGGAGTACAACAGTGTGATTGGATAATATCTGTCTGCATACAGGGAATTTCAGTCAATACAACTATTTTCTAAATGTATACACCAACATGTAAAACCAGTGATAAAGAAATTAAAGAATTTGACTAATGTCTTCAATCTAAAATTTATCAAACATGCATTCAAGATTCATTGATAATTATTGATGACTGAAATGTAAATGTTGGAAACAAAGAAAAAGGAACAATAATTGGAACATATGATCTCAGTGATTAAAACAAAGCAGGATGTCACATGATAGGCTTTAACAAGAACAAGGATTTCTTCGTAAGAAATACATTTTTACAAAAATGTGAACAGTGATTATACCTGTGGACTGTTACAGATGGAATTCACAAAAATCCAATTGACTACATCTGTAGGAAGACACAACAGAGAAACTCAATATCAGGAGCTAAAAGGAGGGCAGGGGCCAATTGTGGAACAGACCATCAATTTTTCATATGTAAGTTCAGACTGAAACTGAAAAAATTAAAACAATTCCATAATAGTTAAAATACAAACTTGAGCCTATCCCACCTGATTGTCAAGAACATTTCAAAACCAGATTTGATATATTAAACACTAATTCCAGAGATAACGGGCTGTGAGAAGACTTCAAGAACATAACTCATGAAGAAATTAAGGTCAATAAAAAGACAGGAAAGAAGAAAGTAGATGCGGAAGATTCTCCAGACTTGCTCTTAATCATAGAGTATCTAAGGCAAATGAAGAAAACAATGAACAAAAAACTTCAAAGGGTAGCTCAAGAAGACAGAGTAAAATATTATAATTTATTGATGAAAAACCTAGCATTAGAAATCTAAAAAGGAAGAAAACACTCAGTGTTAGTCCAAGTAGACTAGAGAAAAAAATCCAATGACACTCATATGTGTGTAAGAGAGAACTTTACATTAAAGAATAACTGTATATTAAGAAAACATCCCAGCCCAGTTTAAGTCCATAAGTCTGATATTAGCCTTTATATTCAATATCACTCTATAAATTCCTCTTCAGACTCATGGGAACACATATAATGATGCAATGATGCAGGAACATCACAGGCTGGAAGGTGGAAAATCTTATTGATCCAGTGGCAGTGGAAACATCTCAGTACTGGTGTGGGTCTCCATGTAGCTCCTCCAGCTCCAGAGCTCTGGCTCCATCAGTGTACCTCCATGTGGCTTCTCATCAGAAATGTCTCATAGAAAGACAAGCAGACAGAGTTTGCCGGGCCTCCAGTGAGCTATTTATTTCCGTAGTGCCTCCAAATGAGATCATCTAGCAGCGACCAGGATAGGCTAAACTCCACCCCTTCACGCTTACTAGTCTCAAGTTGACACCTGATTATGTAACTACCACATATCTTAAAAAAAAAAGTATTGAAGGGAAAAAAAACAAGTCTTGAAAGCAACTTTTGAGTTAAAATATTGAAAATGTCATGAGCAACAATTGAATGAAGCATGAAGCATCCAAAGAAGATTAAATAAATGCTCAGTTACTGTATTCAAAAAGAAATAGTCAATATCTCATCATTTGACGAGGTAGCATATAAGTCAGAACCAATGATGCTGACGGAAGAAGCTCAAGCTACAATGAAAGCATGAGCCAAAAATTAGGCTCCAGGAATTGATGTAACACTGATTCAAATGCTTCCACAATCTGAGAAAGTACTGGAAAGACTTATGCATCTATGGCAGGGAATTTGAAGACTGTAACCCATAATACTTAATCCTTAGGTGGTAGTTATGTAATCAGTTTGTCAATTTGAGGATTAGGAGTGTAGGGGTGGATTCTAGTCTGTCAATCATTGATTAGCCAATGAAGCCTCTGTATGGGCATGGCTTTCCCCTAAGGATTCTGGGAATTCCTGTATTTGCTCCTTGGAGGCAGGAGACATTTCTCTCTCTCTGCTCTTTCCCTTGGAGTCTCTCTACTAACAAGACTCAGGACTTACTCCCTAACAGACCCTCTGCAGACAAGACATGTGGCACTAGGCCTTGGGAGCTAAAGAAGCCACATGGATCTACCCTGAAGCAATCAGACCTCTGGAGCTGGAGGAGCCACCCAGAGAACCTGCCCAGCACTGAGATATTAACAATGCCACTGGATCCACAAGACTTTCAACCTCCTGGCCTGTGATTCTCCTGCATTTGGCATCATTGCATGTGCTGCATGAGTCTGAAGAGGACTTTATAGATTGGTATTAAACATATGGGCTAATATTAGACTTATGGAATTGATATGGACTGGGCTGAGACTTTTTCCTCAATATTCAATTGCTCTTGTATATAAACCTCTTTCTTATATACGTATGAGAGTCTATGAAGCTGTCTCTCTAGTCTACTCAGACTAACACACCTTATCACAGGCTTCATCAGTTTACACCTAACAGTAACCCTAAGCCGAACACAAGTGCTAACGCTTAACCATAACACATACACTAATCCTAAGCCTAACCCTTAACCCTAAACCTAACTGTAATCCTAACACAAACTTATCCCTGAGTTATTAATGTAGTACCATTCTTCAGGGGTAGCAATTTATATTGGTACTAGACTTTACTGGACTTCTTCCATAATACAGGTGAGCACTTGCTCTCTTTGGAGAAAACACATGGCTCACTTACTGTAGCTATGTATTCACTTGTTCACTAATAATAGCCAAAATTAGCATCTGTTGATTTACACAATGATTTAGAGAGCTTTGTAGTATAAATAACATGAAGCATTGTTTCTAGCAAAGGAAATCATTTAAAAATAAATCATTTTAAAAAACAACGAATTTATTGAAACTGACTGATCTAACAATGCTTCTCATCAGCCTGAAGTCACTAGAGAGGATGGTAAAATAACCTTTAACTCCAGAGTTGACATTGTGGGCATAGGATAATGTGCTTTGTGATGTGTTCCATGTTACCTGCCAATGATCAATTTATAGGTTATTCCATAGCCAAAATTTCTGAGTTTGGGAAACAAGGAGAGATTAGGTGTTGTATTTTCTCCAAGTGTTGCTAATGATTCACTAATGGGATTATTTTAATCTCAGTATTTCCACTCTAAACTCTACTGTTTCAGTGGTCCTAATGTATACTCTATAGAGACTCCCGGTCTCAGGAAGATTAAAGATGAGGCATTTGGGACTGCTGGTGTTACTGGCTCACTACAGAAAGGAAAGAACTTCATGGTACAACCCCCCATGGTGACTGCACCATCTGTGCGTGGGCGGGTTTGTTATTACACACTGTGAATACGGAAGGGTTATGTCTAGAAAGCAGTACATCTCTCCGTGCTCCTATCGTGACTGAAAATAAGTTAATCAAAAATAAAACATTTGAAGATACCTAGCTGTATTCAGGTCCTGATCATTCCACCAGACAAGGAATCATAACCACCAGTTTCTTACTGAATGAAAAGAAATATAGAAAACCAGACTACATATGACCCAAAGAGGAATAAATCAACATGTGGAGTTTTACATTGTTTTTAAAAATTATTTTCAGAAGGGGCTTATTTTGTTTTCAATTGCAAGAGATGGCTGTGTTGGGTTAGATAGGATCATATTTGTGTTACTTTCTTTATCTGAAAGCTAAATATAGTTAGACAGAAGTACATGTGGATACCATGGAAATCCTTTCCAGAATAGTTCTAGATTTGAAAAATCAGCTTAGAAATTCAGAGACAGATGTAAAGTAGCAGTACCTTTGCTCAGAAAGTATGTGCAGGACTGAAGAAATGCAGGAATTTCCAATGATCTGCTCACTCATCTTATGAGTGTGGGGCGGCAGATAGATCCATAGCCCAATCAAGTCTAGATCTCTTCCTTCTACTTGTGGGTCCTGAACTAGCTTTGTGTATGTGCATTGCTTTGTGTAAAAGGGAAACAGCTCCTGAGAGGCACCTATGAGATCAGTCAGATATGGTGAAGCACAGGAATAAGTCTTGCTTTTTCCCTCCTACACACATCTATCTGTTCTACCTGATTTTCATGACCTACAGAGACTTCTGCTTACCCTTACATTAAAGCCTAATGTAAGATTATTTCATCAGCTCATTTCCTGGGTCCCTCCTTCGCGATTTTTTTTTTGATTCCTCAGCTAGTTCTTTGTGGACCTTTCTCTTCCTACTTTCTGGAACAATAGAGTATGGTCAAATAAATATAATAAATCTTTTATTTCATATCACTTCAGCTTCTCTGATTTTATCCAAGATGATGAAAACTTGATTTGAGTCAGAACCTCTTGGTTCCCAGCATAATCCTTAGTTATTATTCAAGTCTTGATGCTGTGACTAGGTATCACAAAGGCAGAGGAAAGAAAGAATTCATGGAATGTACAAATGCACGTGATATAATTGGTGTATGGATTGTTCTAAGAGCTGTAAGATCCCCCAAAAATGATTTGTTAAAATTTTAAAAAACAATAATTTTTTAGAAAGAAAGAATTCATGGAACTCAGCTACTATAAATGGGTCTGGATGAATGCTTCTCAGTCTAGAGGAAAAACTCACCACACTTGCAATTTGATTCCTGGCTCATTCGTCATAGGTCCACTGACTTTTCTACATGTATATCTTCTGAAATTTGAACATTTTAATAGGAGATTAGCAGTTTTCTATAAAGCGTTCCATTTGTTTGTTTGTTTCTCTAGGAAGAGAAAGAGTCCATGGTAAGAGTGTATCAACAAAAGATAACTAACTGCTCACTATTAGTGGTAATTAAGATCTTTCCCAATATTTAAATATATATATACATGTTATTGTTTCATGAATCTCTGTGTTCAAAACGCTGAGGTTTAATTAGTGCAAGATGCTGTATCACCAGCAATTGAAGACCCTTCATTTTCCTAACTTATGCTAACTCTCCTATAATGTGTTCTGAACTACAAGGGGAAGCCCAGATTAACCCTGCATGGACTGCTTCCTCATTTTCTGTTGTGTGGAACTTACTTCCATGGATGGCATAGAAGTTGCTACAAAAACTCTATTTGCTATGTAAAATGTAAAGAATATTTCTGGGTTTTGCATGGGGCTTCTGATGAAAAGCTGTGTAATTATGGCTTCACCTCAATCTATTTTTAACTCCCAAGAGCAGATGAATGAGTTGTGGTTCTAAGTAGTGGGGTTACCAATTGCATGTTAAATGTGTGGGTGGTACTTGATTGTGCATCTTAAGATTGATGTTTCAAGTCTACCCAGAGGTACCTCAAAAATGCCCCGAGTCTACTTCAGAGTAGCCAGCTTGTAAAAATCTTATGAAGGCCATGTCTAATACACATGGGCTACAAGTCAGAAGCAACTCAGCAGCAACCAGTTACTTTAGCCTAAATCTAAGATCCACTAAAATGATTAATACCAGTTATTTCTATTGTAAATGGTTTTTAAACATGTTTACTGTCACTATAGCAATTCTTATTTATAACCAAAATATTATGTACATAATTTAAACTTACTATAGCACTATAAGCACATCCCAGATTTGTAGAGTGAACCAAATTAAACTCAGATGCATAAACCTGTTCTTATATCGCTGTGCACCTTAGGCAGTTTAATTCACTGCTATGGGCTCAATTCTAGCGCAAAGCGAGTGATCCTGACATTCATCTGTCATCCTCTGAGGATTCTCAACTGAGCTCTCCTACAGCTGAGCTCTCCTACATACATAGATAACTACAGTTAGTAAATAAACATTATGTGATATATATTTAAATAGTATGTAAATGACATAAACACAGGCTCTTCAGCGGAACAAATAGTTTGCACTTGGATAGTAACTGAAAGGTGGGAAGTTTAAATCTATATAGTGGTTATGGTCAGCGTAACCGTAAGGTCGGCTGCTTGAAATCACCAATTGCTCTCCTGAAACGCGACAGGGCTTTCTCCTCCCTTAGAGTCACAATCTAGAAAGCTCAAAGGGGCAATTCGACTTTGACCTAGGGTCGCTATGAGTCGGCATTGAGATGGCAGTGAGTTGAGGTGAACAACACCATGGAAGAGGAGGCTGATATCCGCTGCGGTCTTTACAGCAAAGACTGGAATAGTTCTACTCTAATGCATGGAGTCATCATGAGTCAAAACTGACTCAAGGGTAATACACAAACAAATAGCTGGCAGATGGGCTGCTCTCTGTTACACTCAGGTATTCAGTAAGGTCTTTGGATTTACAGTGTATATTAAGATGCATTGACAAATTACGTAGTTTATCGTAGTCAAATCCTATTGAAATGCAACTGTTCTTTAGTACCTATTCACTGAAGGAAATGCAATGCTTTGGACTTACTTATAAGAATATAAGGTTGTTTTTCTTTCCTGTGCAATGAGGTAATTTGTATTGCTTCCTTTTTTGTTGTTATTCTATTCTCTGAATTATTCTCTACGTATTGCTCTGATGTCTCTAAAACCAAAGCAGATCAACAGGGTTGTTTTGTTTTGTTTTTTAGAAGAACACTAGTGGGAAATGAGAAATCCACTCTGGGTTGCAGAAAATGCTTGAAACTAAAAAGAAGGAGAAGGGCTTTTCAATCAATTTGATAAAAAAATCAAGTTAATTAAAAGAATATTCTCCATTTTCCTAGAAGGCGACACTGATCTTCATTATTAATGCATGCCAGCGTTCCATAGCTATGCATAATGATGGCCTGTAACATCAGGAGGAGCTTCATCTGCTAATTTGTCATAAAATCTTTTCTAGTATTCTTAAAATGTGGCCTTTGCCACTGCTTCCCTCAGGCTTCTGGGCTAATTTTGAGCTTTGTGAGATTGTCTTACTTTTTTCCTTCACCTGAGAAATAATTTGCAAGATAGTTATTGGTTTTATTGTAGTCTCTCAACCTTCTCCAAAATCATTTATAAAATTTTAAGTTTGTTTTCATTTTATTTCTTATGTTCTAATAATAGAAATAATTGTCAAAACATTATACACACAATCTTAGAAGTTTATATAATAGCCATAGCAGAGAGAGCAAAGAGAAAGGACACTAAAAGGTATCATATTTTAATTCAAGCATTGTAGTTTTGGATGATTAAAATATTCTGCCAAATTTGAGTATTAAGTTCAATAGACTTATTCATTCTTACCCTCATTTGTGTAAGTATGGATTGAGAGCTACCTACATACCAGCCACACTGAGAAGAAAAAAATGGTTAGACAGTTCTTGTAAGTAAGAGAAATACAATATTTTATATCTTGTGCTTATTGTACTTGATGAGAAATGGAAGGTCAGTGGCAGAATATCTGCCTTCTAGGGTGGAATTGGTTTTCTTAAATACCAATTTTGGTCAACCATCCTTTTCCACAGATACATTTGACAAAGAATTACTAAAGTAAGATAGAACTTCTTTTTACTTCTTAATTTGTGCTTAGGTGAAAGTTTTAGCAGTAAATTAAGTTCTCCTTTAACAACTTTTATACTAGTTGTTTCATACCATTGATGACCATTTCTACATTCTGTCAATATTTCTATTACTTCCATTGTTGTTTCCATTGGTCTAGTTTCCCTTCCCCTCTTTGCCTTCTCACCTTGCTTTGGGAAAATTCTTTCTGTTTCTTGCTTAAAAATTCACATTACTTACAGATACTACTACACTCACAGATCTACTACAATATCCAGTTTATAAGCCAATCTATTATTTGGATGAAGGGTGACCATGTAAATACCGATACTTTCAATTCTACGTTAAAAAGTTAACGCGACTGCTGTAGCCTCGATAAGTGCCATGAATCTGATTGTTTTAGGAATTCTAAAATTTTCATCTATATTTCCCCCCATTCTACCAGAAATCTCTTACCTTGCTCTTGGTCAGAATGGTAGGTAGTATACCTGGGCGCCATCTAGTTCTTCTGTCCTCAAGTTTGAAGAGCCTGTGGTTTGTGTGGACTATCACTCCTATGCGTGAATTATTTCTGGGAATCTTTGATGTCTTTCATCGTCTTTCCATTTACATGAGTAGAAAGGAATAGTTGTAGATTAAGGAGCCCATTCGTAAGATTTTAGGGGCAGAGGCACTACTGATTAAACTAGGATGTAAAACATTCTTTTTGAACCATGTTATGGCAATTCACTAAATGGTCTTCTAGTTCCTGTTTCTTAACCTTGTAAGTCAATACTTTGAGTTAGTTGGTTATGTTTAGGAAATTTCCATAACTGTGTTCCATTGTGGTTTACTATATAAGTGGAAATTATGCAACCCGTATAAATATGATAATGGATATGCCTACAGAAACCAACCTTTGTGTGTCCGTTCATCATACTGTGATGGCTGGCATGCTGCTGTGATGTTGGAAGCTAAGCATCACCACCGGTTGCTTCAAAGACTGACTGGTCTGCTGACACATTAGCCTCTGACAATCTTATGAAGGGCAGTGGATCATTATCTGATATAATGCAGGAGATGAACTCCTAACATTGAAATTCACCAAATTGCCACTGGGGAAGAGTTTCTGCTTCATAAAAGAGTCAACAATTGAGATGTGTATGGAGTCAAGTGCTCAATATTTTAATTTTTTTGATATGACATAACTCAAAATTAGAAGAAACAACTATAAACACTAATTAATAATCCGAGTGAGGAATATATGAAGCAGAAACTAGGAAAACTGGAAATTCTCAAAAGTGAAATAGAATGCAGAAAGATATTTCTTAGGCATTAGTGAGCTAAAATGGATTGGTATTACCGATTTTGAATCAGAACATCATATGTTGGAAATGACAAATTGAAGGGGAGTGGCAGAATATCATCATTAAGAAGAAAATGTCAAGATTCTGAAGTTCAAGTACAACCCTGTCCACAATAGGAGAATACCAATACACTTACATGGAAACCCAGCCTTAAGTGCAGAAGATGAAGAAACCCAAGAAGAGCCCTAGTGGCATAGTGGTTTCTCATTGGGATTCCAACCACAAGGTCAGCAGTTTGAAACTACCAGCTTCCCCACAGGAGAAAGAGGCTTTCTACCTCCGTAAAGAGTGAAAGTCTCTGAACTCCACAGGAACAGCTCTGCCCTGTCCTGGTGGGTCACTGTGAGTTGGAATTGACTAGATGCAGTCAGTTTTGTATTTTGATTGTAGTCTGAAAAAGGCCCTTTATGTAATCAAAATACACTGATAATCACTGGTGATTGGAATACACAGTTGGAAGCAAAGAAACTTCAGCAGTTGGGAAATGTGGCTTTGATGGCAGAAGCAACATAAATCTTATAATGGAATTTTGCAAGGTCAATGATTTTTCTATAGCAATTTTCCCCCCATAAGCCTAACTGGTGACTATACTTCCACTTGGAAGGTCAGGAAAAGAGAGGAAGACTGTGAAAGAGAGGATTCATCTGCACCAGTGAGCTCAAAGATAACACGTGTGAGCTGGCACGGGAACGGGCAGTGTTTTGTTCAATTGCACACCGGCCCTCGATGAGTTGGAACCAACTGAACAACACCTAACAACAGTGAACAATTGGATGAAACAGACGGGATAAATAGATTATATCTGTGGAAACCATAGAGAAGCGAAATATCATGACTCAAGATCAGGAGCAGACTACAGCGCAGACCATCACTTTTTTAAGATGCAAATTCAAACTGAAGCTGAAGAAAATAAAAGAAGTACATGAGAAATCACAGCAACTCTCAAGGACAGAGTAGAACTGCCCTTGTGAGGTTCCAAGATTGCAGGGCTTTCTTCTGAGGAGCGACTGGCAGGTTCCAAGGGTGGCCTTGTAGAACTCAGCTGGCAGTGAATTCTGTGTGGGTCTATGAGGTAGATTGATTGTGCTACCAGGTCTTCTGTATGTTTGTTGAGTTTATTTCTTCTTGTTCTATTATGGAAAGTGACTCCCTACTACTGTTGAGCTCTCTATTTTCTTTTTAACTTTGTTAGAACTTGTTTTTATGTATTTTGGAACTCTGTGATTGGGTACCTAAATATTTGTTGTAGTCATGTCCTTGTTTCTTATAATGGATTCTTAAACTCTCTTTCCTCAGAAATTATTATTATTCTTCCTGCTCTCTTTTGGCTACATGTTATATTTTTTGACACTTCTATTTTTAGCCTGTGTGTTCAAGGTCTATTTCTGGTAGGCAGCTGATTAATAAGTCATGTTTTTTGTTTTTAGTTTTTAATCCAGTCATTATTCTGTCACTTTTCGTGTCTCAATGATGCATTTAAATCATTTACGGTGTGATTTTTAATAGGTATAAATTTTCTACATTTATTTTGTTATACTTTCTTTTGTGGTGTTAGCAATTTATTTTCTGCACTGAATGTATTTTGTTGATGGGTTTAATTTTCGTTCCATTTGTTGCTACTAATTTTGTATTTGCTAAATCTTTTTACATTTTCTTTTGAATTTAATGAATAGAATTTTTATCCTTCTTTGTGATTACTCCATAATTTCTCTATGTTTATTATTTCCAATGTTAAATCTGTAAGTTATGAATTGATAAGTACTTGACTTACATTGTAGATGGTGGTTTTATAACGGCAATATTTATTGTCCACTTTTGTTTTAAAGTTTTCAGATTGGTATCTATAATTTCCTGTGTTCAGGATTGCTTGCAGGTTTATCTCGTTTTTAAAATTCTTTTTTTTCTGGATTTCTCCAGTGATGCTGCCATGTATCTTCATCTCGGATTATTGTGTGACGTCATGGGTTCTCTGTTCAACAGATCCCTTTTACTATTTCTTGCAATGTTCTAAATTACTTTAATGTATGCTTATCTGGGAATTCCTGAAGGAGTTCTATTGGCATATTGGGTTACTTGTTGGGCCATTAACCACAGGTCAAGAGTTTGACTCTACTCTCAAGGTCACCCTATGGACAACAGAATGAAACACTATCTATCCCGGTGAAATGCTAGCAATTATTCTTATACTTGAACCCATCAATGCAGCCACTGTATCAATCCATCTTGTCGAGAGTCTTCCTCTGCTTTGCTCTCCTATGCATGATGTCTTTCTCCAGGGACTAGTCTCTCTTCCCAACATTTCCCAATTCCATCATGGAGGGCTCGGCATCCTTGCCTCTATGAACCATTCTAGCCGTACTTCTTCCAAGACAGGTTTGTTGGTTCTTTCAGCAGTCTGTGGTACTTCCCATGTTCTTCCCTAGCACCGAATTCCAATATGTCAATTCTTCTTCAGTCTTCCTTAAGCAATGTCCAACTTTCAAATGCATATGAGGCATTTGAAAATAACATGGCTTGGATCAAGCACACCTCAGTCCTCACAGTAACCTTGTTTTTTTCAGCACTCTAAAGAGGTTTTGCACACCAGATTTACCCAAAGCAACTTATCATTTGATTTCTTGACTGGGGCTTTAATGAGCATGGATTGTGGATCAAAGCAAGGGCCAGCTCTTCTCATTATTTGCTCAGCATAGAGATTGCATAAGTTAGGTGAGAGGGTACAATACTGATGCACAGCTTGCTTGATTTTAGACTATGCAGTATTCCCTAGTTCTGTTCCCACAACTGACTCTTCATCCATGTTCTACATGAACACAATAAAATATTCTGGGATTCCAATTCTTCTCAAGGCTATCTATAGTTTGTTATAGTTCACACAGTCAAAGGTCTTTGCATAGTCATTAAAATACACCCCAGTCTCCCTCCACCCTCTTGGTATTGCCCCGCTCATCACTGGTCCTGAATGGATCATGCGCCCTGTATCCCCTGTGTTTCCAGTTCATATCTGAACCAGTGTACATCGTTTGGTCTCCCCAGATTTGTAAGATAGAATTGGGATCATGATAGTGTGGGTGGGGGAAGCATTTCGGAACTAGGGGAAAGTTGTATGTTTCATCGTTGCTACACCACATCCTGACTGACCCATCTCCTTCCCAACCCTTCTGTAAGGAGATGTCCAGTTGGCTACAGATGGACTTTGGGTCTGCACTCCGCACTCGCCCTCATCCACAATGATATGACTTTTTATTCTGATGATGCCTGATACTTCATCCCTTCAATATCTCGTGATTGCACAGGCTGGTGTGCTTCTTCCATGTGTACTTTGTTGCTTATTGGCTAGATGGCCACTTGTTTACCTTCAAGCTTTCAGACCCAAGACACTATATGTTTTGATAGCCAGACACCTTCAGCTTTCTTCACCATATTTGCTTATGCACCCATTTGTCTTCAGCGATATTATCGGGGAGGTGAGCACACAATGATATGAATTTTTTGTTCTTTACTGCCTGATAACTGATCTTGTTGGTACCTCGTGATCACACAGGCTGGTGTGCTTCTTCCATGTGGGCTTTGTTTCTTCTCAGCTAGATGGCCACTTGCTTACCTTCAAGCCTTTAAGACCCCAGATGCTACATCTTTTGATAGCCAGGCACCATCAGCTTTCTTGACCACATTTGCTTATGCACTCACTATGTCTTCAGCTATTGTGTCGGGAAGTTGCACATCATGAAATGCCAGTTTAATTGAACAAAGTATTCTTGCATTGAGGGAGTACTTAAGTGGAGGACCGATGTCCATCTGCTACCTTTATAGTAATCCTATACATATATGCACATAGATCTCTTTCCCCATCCTCCTATGTAAATATATTTACATATGTACATGTCTTTATTTAGACCTCTATAAATGCCCTTTGCCTCCTAGCTCTTTCTTCTATTTCCTTTCACTTTCCTCTTGTTCCACTATCATGCTCAGCCTTCATTTGGATTTCAGTAATTCCTCTCAGTTACATTACCCTTGGTCACACCTTACCAGGCCTCCTACACCCTCCTCACCACCTGTTTGGATCACTTGTTATTTCCTTGTCCCTGGGTTTGTTAACACAACTTCCTTTCCCCTTACCTCCCCCTGCCCCCCCAGAACTGTCAGTCCTGTGGTTTCTCCCCAAGATGGTTTATCCAGCCTATCTTATTTAGACAGACCCGAGGAGATAATAGCATGCACAAAAACAAGAGAGCAAAACAAAACAACAACAAAAATAAGACAATGATAAAAAAACAAACAAAATAAAACACAAGAAAGAAAAGCTTGTAGTTAGTTCAAGGATTGATTTTGGCCTGTAAGAGTGTTTTCTGGTGGAGTCTGATGGGGTGCCAAGCCCTGGCCCCAAAGTCTATTTTTGGTATTCCCTGGGGACTTCATTGCTCTGTTCCCCTTACTGTTCTTTTCCACGCCCTAAGTGTTTTGCCTTGGTGTGGTGGGATCAGATAGGGTACAATTCCCACACTGTGTCATCATCGTTGTCCCCTGTAGGGTCAGTGAGGGATGTCGTGTCTTATAGTGGGACCCCCAACATGGTGTTCTCTGTGGATTGTTTGCTCTGAATGGGAATATCGTCATCAAGGCTTGGTGGGCCAAGATGTGCTACACTCTCTTTCCCCCTTCATTTGCTACCATGTGCTATGATCAGACATGTCCCTTTCCCAGAGCTGCAGATTCAGCGCTGCCCTCTGAAATAAATTCATCTGGGGGGAGGGGGAGGTGTCCACATAGTTGGGATTGGGGCCAGCCCCTCAGACCTCTCCACTAGTTCTCTACCCCACGCTATCATGATGCATTCCCAACTTGGAACACCGGATTGAAGTCTGGTGCCTCTTTACCTGTGGAGATATAAACATTACCCTCCCCCTGGGTGGGTTAGTGCTCTGTTTCCCCACTAACCATTTTTTTTCCTTCCCCACCCCACTGCTCCTTTTTAGTTGGCTACCGTATGTATCCCTGGATTTGGTCTGGCGCCTGCCATACTACCTGGTCCTCACTCCATGAATGTTTGTATACAGTAGGTTTTTCCCCATGTCCCTTTTGCATTTTTTTTAAATCTCACCTCAGCAGACTCCTGTTGTACTTGTCCTTTTGTGCTATGCTTACTTTGCTTAGGATGATTTCCTCCAGTTCTTCGCATGCAGCAATGTACTTCATACATTCATCACTCCATTGTGTGTATGTACCACCGTTTTTTAATCCACTCATCAGTTGATGGAAATCTGGGTTGTTTCCAACTCTTTACAATTGTGAATTGTGCCGCAATGACCATTGGAACTCGGATTTCTGGCCATGGTTTGTTTCTTGTCTCTTCTAGGTATATGCCCACCAGCGGCATTCCTGGGTCATATGGTAGCTCGATTTCCATCAGTTTTAGATACTGCCAAATCAATTTCCACAGTGGCTGTACATACTTTCAGGTAGACCAGCAGTGGATGAGATTCCCTGTATCCCCAAAGCCCCTCCAACACTTGTTGCTTTCTAATTTTTTGAATTGGGCAATCTTCGAGGGTGTTAGGTGTTATCTCATTGTTGTTTTAATTTGCATTTCTCTTATGGCTAATGATCAGGAACATGTTCTCATATGTTTATGGGCCATTTGGATTTCAGATTCTGTGAAACTTCTGTTCAAGTCCTTTGCCCACCTCCTTAGTGGGCAATTAGCTTTTTTCTTTTTTTGAAGCTGGCAGAGTATTGTAGATTTTAGTACTAAGGCCTTGTCTGATGTGTTATTGCTAAAGATGTTTTCCCATTCTGTGGACTCTTATTACTCTTTGGTGAATTCTTTAGATATACACAGGTGTCTTTCTTCAGTATATCCCACTTGTCTATTTGTGCCTCCTCTGTGTTTGTGTCCTTCCCTATTTCTGATAGTCTATGTATTCCATTTGCCAAGGTTTTCAAGTTGGTCCCAATTCCCTCATTGATGGCCCCAGTACTTTGGGGTTTAACTTCAAGGTCTGTGATCCACCTTGAGTATATTCTTGTTTATGGAGTGAGATAAGGGTCTTGCTTCATTTTTCTGCAGGTAGATATCCATTTTTTCCAATACCACTTGTTAAACAGGGCACCTGCTTCCCATTGGTTATTTTGGGGGCCCTTATCAAAGATCAGTTGTCTGTATGCTGATTATTTTATTTCTGTGTTTTCAGTTATTTTCCATTGGTATGAGTATCTGTCATTGTACCAATATCATGTGGTTTTGACCACTGTGGCTGTATATGTGCTAAATTCAGGTTAAGCAAGCCCTCCAACTATGTCCTTCTTCTTGAGGAATTATCTGCTAACTCTGGGCTTCTTCCCTCTCTGTATGAAGTTGGTAATCAGTTTATTTTCTATTTCTTTGAGGAAAGATAAGGATAATTGTATTGGGGTTGCATTAAACTTATATAGTGCCTTTGGAATAACTGACATCTTGACTATATTGAGTCTTCCAATCCGTGAGCATAGGATATTCTTCCATTTGTTGAGGTCGCTCTTGGTTTCTTGTAATAGTGTTCTGTAGTTTTACTCATATAGATCTTTTGTTCTTTAATCCCTAGATATTTCAGTTTGTGCCTGGCTATTAAGAAAGGTACCACCTTTTTGATCTGCTCTTCTGTTGTCTTATCTGATGCGTATAACAGTCTAATGGACTTCCGTTTGTTGATCTTGTATCCTGCCACTCTGCCAAACTCCTCTATTCCTTCCAGTACTTCCCTTGTGAAACTTTTGGGATTTTCCATATATAAAAACCATATCATCTGCAAATAACGATATTTTCACATCCTCCTTCCCCAGATGGATAACTTTGATGTCTTTTCTTTGCCTTGTGCTGTTAGCTAAAAACTCCAGTACAATGTTAAATAAGAGTGGGAACAAGTGGCATCCTTGCCTGGTGCCCCTTTTCAGAGGGATTGTGTTAGTCTTTTCTCTACTGACTACCATGTTGACTGTTGGTTTTTCATATACAGCTTGTATTGTCTTTAGAAATTTTCCTTCAATTCCTACCTTCTCAAGTGTCTTTAACAGGAATTGGTGTTTGATGTTTTTGAAAGCGTCTGTTGATATTATCATTAGGTTCTTATAGATTTTCATGTCAATGTGGCAAATGATACTAATGGCCTTTCATATGTTGAACTACCCTTGAATCCCTGGTATGAATTCCACTTAGTTGTGGTGTGTTATTTGTTTTATATTCTTAGTATGCTATTGGCCAGTGTTTTCTTAAGGATTTTTGCATCGTTGTTCATTAGAAATGTTGGTCTGTAGTTCTCGATTCTTGTGGGATCCTTGCCCAGTTTCAGTATCACAGTTATACTAGCTTCATAGAAGGAGTTCTGGAATTTGCCATTTTGTTTCCCCTATGTTCAGGAAGAATTTGTGTAGGATTGGTGTTACTTCTTCCCGAAATGCTTGGAAGAATTCTCCTGTGAAGCCATTTGGTCCAGGGGATTTTTTTGTTGGTAATCCCTTGATAACCTTGTCTCTTTCTTCTATTATTTTGGGTCTATTGAGATTCATGATGTCCTTTAGGGATAGTCTAAGAAGGGACTTTTTTTCAAGACTTTGTCCATGTCTTCCAAGTTGTTGAATTCATTGGAGGACAATCCTTCATAGTACTGTGTAATTATACTTTTGATTTAATTAGGGTCTGTTGTAATGTCCCTCTTTAATCCCTTATTATTGCTATTGAAATTTGTTCCCTCCTTTCTTTGTTTAGGTTTGCCAGCAGTCTGCCGATTTTGTTTATACTTTCAAAAAACCAACTTTTAGCAGCATCATTTTCCCCCCATAGTTTTCTTATCTTCCTGCTCCTGAATCTCAGCCCTAATTTTTACAATTTCTTTTCTTTTGCTATTAGTAGGTTTGTCCTGCTGACTCTGCTCTACTGTAAATTTTATGCCACCATGTCAGTCATGAGTCTCTCTTCCTTTCTCAGGTGTGCATGTATTGCTATGAAACTTCCTCTGATGCCTGCTTTTGCTGTGTCCCATAAGTTTTGGTACGTCGTGTTCTCATTCTCATTGGTTTCTAGAAATTTCCTAATTTTATTTCTGATCTTTGCCAGTATGCACACCTTTTGCAATAGAGAGTTATTCATCCTCCAAATGTTTGCTCTTGTTTTCTTCGTCTACTTTTTGTTGATTTCCGGCCTTAAGGCACAGTGGTCAGAGAGAGAGTTCTGCATGATTTCAATGTGCTTACATTTATTATGCCCAGCTTATGGCCTATCCTTGAATATGTAGCATGCGGGCTTGAAAAAAAAATGTGATTTTTTTTTTTGTATTTGGATGAAAAGCTCTGTCAATATCTATCAGGTCAAATTGTCTAATTGTAGTATTTAGACTTCTAGCCTCCATGTTTAGTTTCTTTCCCAGTGATCTATCTTTCTGAGAGAGCGTTGTATTGAAGTCACCCACTATAATTTTTGAGGCTCTGATTTCTTTTTTCATCTTTTGGAGTGTTTGGTTGACGTATTCAGCAGGTCTCTCATTCAGGGAATATATGCTTACAATGCTTAGTGGTTCTTTATCTATCATTCCCTTGAGCATTATATAGGGCCCCTCATTATCTCTTTTAATGTTTTGCCCTTTGAGGTCAATTTTATCCGAGATTAGTATTGCAACCCCTGCATTTTTTGAATTGTCATTTGCTTGGTATGTCTTTCTTCAGCTTTTGATTCTCAGCTTATGTTTGTCTGTAGTTTTGAGATGTCTCCTGTAGGCAATAGTTTGATGGATTGTGTTTTCAAAGCCAGTCTGCTAGCCTCAGTCTTTTATTACCTAAGTTCAGGCCATTGATTTCAGGGTTATTTTCTCCATCTGCAGACTCTGTGATGTACTCTTACATCTTTTGTGTTGGGTGTTTTCCTACCTTCCTTTCTTATTAGTGTGTGGTGCATGTGTGTATCATTCTTGACTTCTTTCCATCTTTAAGCTAATGCTATCTTGAGGTCTGTTTTCACTTTGTTGTCCTCTGGGCAAGGTTGTTCTATGTGTCGGTCTCTTATTTATGTTTGATAAGTGTTGTTCTTCTGCCCAGAAGTCTGAGCATATTCTTATTTGGGAACCTTTATATGCGATTGCTTGTTTTTCCCTAGCTGCTCTCATGATTTTCTACTTTTCCCTAAAGTTGGATAGTTTAACAATTATGTGCCTTGGTGAGTTCTTCTGGGGATTTAGTCTAGCTGGTGTTTTTTCAGCCTCCTGAATGGTTGCCTGGTTTTCATTCTAAGCCTGGGGAGTTTTCCTCCAAGAATTCTCTCACTATTGTTGCAGATGACTTCTTTGTTGTGTCTTCCTCCAGTACTCCAATAATTCTAATGTTGTTTCTCGTCATTGCATGAGACATAGCTCTTAGGTTGTCTTCAGCTTCTCTGATGATCTTATTAGATTTTTGTTCACGTTTGTTAAATTCTTCTAGGCTGTCCTCCAAGTCACTGGTGCAGTTCTTTGATTCTTCCAGTTGATTCTCGAGGTCCTTGTGTCTGCTACTGGTTTTTGTTATCACCTCCCTAAGCTTTTGTATTTCCCTTTGGTGAATGGTCTTTGTCTCCTGTATTGTTCTATCCTTTTGCTCTTTTGTTTCCCTCCTATTGTGGATAACTCCAAGTAGCATTCCCTAAATTTCTTTCTGTGGCAGCTCAATATTTGCTTCTGTCATTAGGTTCAGGACAACTTCTCCCATTGCCTTTTGTTTCTCCTGTTTTCTCACAGAGGTAGTTGGGGATGATTGCTGTTTGCGTTGCATTTTTTAGAGGAGCCAGGTGCAATTTTCCAGGGAGTGGAAGAGCACTGGCTCTCTCTGGGAGACTTGTAGGAATGCTTCTTCGAACAGCCTACAGCTAATTTCACTATGGAATTAGCCTATCACCTTATCCTCCTGTGGCTTACCTCTCAGGCCAGTGACCTAGAAGTCCGGTGGTTTGCCTGATTTGTTGTAGAACACTGTGAATGGTGGGAGGAATTGCTTTGGCCAGGTAGATCACTGGGGAGGTTGGGCAGAGGTTCTGTAGCAGCTTGGAACATTGGTAAGAGTGTTGGCCCAGCTGCTTCTGGCCATGTGAGGCACTAACGTAGGCATGAAGAAGTTCCCTCAGTCACGTGGGACAACAGAGGGAAAATAGGAGCTCCCCCAACCACACAGGAAGAAATTCCCTGGTAAGACATTGGGCAGAGTATCCCCTGGTTGAGGTCTTCAGGGCTTTCCCCAGTCTCGGGCTACTGGGCTACGCTGCTATACAGGGTGGAGCTCACCTAACTGGGTGGGGGACAGGCATAAATACCCTAGGCTAAAGGGAGTGGTCTGGAGGTTGGCAGTGGTGTGTGAGAGAACAGGGAAGAGACAAAGAGGGGGAAAAAACTAAGCTCCCATGAGACTGTTGGGGCAAAGAGAGGAGAGAGGTAAAAAAAAGTAACAATATAGCTGAGCCCAGTCCCTGCCCATGGGGTTGCAAGGGTTTAATCCCTGCCCCAAGGCAGCAACAAGCTGTGGCTGTGTTGAGATAAAGCCCATCTGTTGGTTCTAAATTGTCCTGGCTCTGCTCAAGACAGTGGCAGGGTTAATGTCAAACCGTAGCTGTCCTCCACTGTGGTAAGCCAAAAGCCCTCAGCCCCTCAAAACCTCGTGGATCTGTGCCTACTCATCTTTATAATGCTCCTCCTCCAATCCAACATTGTTAACTTTCCCTTTTAGTAACTCTCCTGGGCTGATTTATATGGAGTCCCTCTGATATTTGTTACTAAGTTGCCACCTTCCCAGAAGTCTCCTGTATTTATATTCTTTAAAGTTTTTTTTGCATTGCACCCCATTCTCCTTTTGCCTTTCTGGTTCTCCCATGAAGTTGGAGCTGAATCTTAGTGTACCACCTTGTCGATTGTGTGTAGTTTCATAAGCTAATATCAGAATTCTTTTTTTGTCTTTGGTTTATTAAAGTTTAATTATTTATGTCTTGGTAACTTCTGCTCAAATCTATCCTCTTTGGAGTTGGTTGCAGCTCCGGTAACGTGAATGGAATACTTATCATCTTTCATGATATTATGGAAGTTTTCAGTCAATATATCTTCTACAATTTTCTCTATGCTTTTTCTTTCTCATTTTCTGTAATTCTAATTACAAATAAATTATACCAATTCTTGCTGCACATTTACTAGTTCCTATGCCTCTTCTCTTCTTTTTCAATCCTAGTTATATTATCTTTCAACCTTAGTTATCCAAATTTTCTACCTTGTATCAGTTCCCTTTTTCTGATCTTAGAACTTCCCAATGCATATATCTGTGTCATTGTGGATAATTGTTTTATTTCTTTTGTTTGGAAACATCTTCCATTTGTACCCAATCATAAAAGATATTGTTATTGCACTTAGATTTCTGAAGGATACCTGATGACATCGTGGGTTACAATTTGGGCTGCTAACCATAAAGTCAATGTTAGAAAGATGAGGTTTTTACTCTCATAATGATTTACAGTCCCAGAAAACTTCCATAGAGGCAGTTCAACTCTGTCCTATAGGGTTATTATAAGTTTGAATTAAATCAATGGCCGTGAGTTTGCTTTACTTTTTAATCCGCATATATCTATATCATCCTTTCCTTTAGAAAATATTTTTAGTCTATTGTTTTCTGACCTCAGCTCTTTCTAAAGAAAACCTAGTGCTAATTTGAATATCTTTTTATTAAATGAGGTAACATTCTTATCTTTCTCCTTTCATGGTTTATTTTTCCCCTTTTTCTTTTTTTCATCAGCTTTATACTAATATAAAAATGACATTTGCTTGTATTTGTTTTATTTGGCAGTCACTATTTTGTTGAACTTGTAACTCTATGACTTCAGATAATTTTAGTTATTTTTATTCAATTGTTCCCTATTCAATTTTCCTGTTTTTGCTTTTAGCTTAATTTTTTATTATTTCAATGATAAGTAGAAGCTTTCTGTATTGTTCAACAAGTCTTCAAGGCTTTGCTTACTTTTATTTCTCCTTCTTGTTTCACTCTATTTTTACATTATGTAATTTCTATGGACCTTTCCTCAAGTTACCAGCTTTCTTTAACCAGGCATTGAATATAACTAGTTTGGAATTGTATGCATCCGTGGTTTTAAAATTTTTATTACCATTGTATATGCAATGGTTTTTATTCTTATCAAGAACATTTTAAATGCAATGTTTCAGAAGTTCTAGATTATTTCATAGTCCTTCAAAATATATTGTGTTTTGTTGTTATTGTTTTAAGTTTACAGGTGACCTATCTGAAATTAAGGTATAAATTGTATCCTCTGTGGATAATGGCCCCTCGTTTCTGTTACTTTGGATGCATTGAAATTAATTTGTGCTTCATGGTTAGGGAGTCATGGAGAGTTTTGAACAGAGTTTATGCAGATGATCTGAGGCATCTCCTCTTTTGAGCTCTCCTTTTCAGGTCTTCTCCATTTTCTCCCATGGCTGGTTTCCCTGAAATCAGTTCTATGGCTTTTCAGACTACTAATACTTAGGCTTCCTACCAAAGTCTTCCTGTGGCATGAAGAATGGAACATATCCTAAAGAAAATACTTTATCTCTATCCAGAACTATCCTCTCATGGTCTTTACATTTTATCCAATTTGTAGTAGTGTTCTATATAGTTTGGTTCAATAGAAATGGTTTGCCATTGCTAAAAGCAAATTGCATCCACCAACATATATTCTTTTTTTTTTTTCACCAACATATATTCTCTCCTACTTCTTGCATGCTAAACCTGCATTCAGGACCCTGCCTATTCTGGCCCTAACCTCACATTTATCCTTGATGATTATACATCTTAAGCATTACAGAGTGTTTCATTTTATTTAATGCTGAGCAAGAGGTTTTTGAACATGTTCCATGTATCCAGAAGCTATGAACAAAACAAGTACTCCTTTGGACAAAAATAGAAGACTTCCAAATATGCCTTTTCACCACAGCCTCTGAACACTTGCTGGGTTTCCTTGTCTCATATTTTATTTCCTTAAATATTTTTATCTATATTTCTAACTATTGAGGACTACTCATCCTTAAATCTCTTTTCATCTTAATCTTTATCAAATATCTTTTTCACATATTTTCCTCTAATATTGGAAACTGATGTAAGAAGGCCAGGAAGTCCATGAACTTTCTTTGTATCTCATGTTTCAATCCACTATAAGTAGGCTGAAATTATTAGTTAATGAATTAATACTATTGATTATCCCATTATTCCATTCTACTTCATCATCAGCTTTAGTGAATGTGTAGTTTACTTGCTGATGCAGTAAGTAATCAGGTTAAGGTCATCCCATTTCTATCTATAAATGCAAACCAGTTTATAGCAACTTCCAATATTTTTATTCTTTTTCATGAATTGAAACTAACTTATCTGCATTAGTAATGTGGATCAACAGTATATAAAAAACATATTCTGTTTTGTTTCATTGTTAATTACTGTGTTGGGTTTCTTATATTAGGATGACAGTTGAAATGACATTGCAATAACTTTTGTGTTCCTTCAATTCCTGGGTAAATCAAGAGATTCTAAAGTTCATATAAACATGTTTTATCTATTTACCTGTGTGCACTCATCAATTTATATCTCTCCTCCTTTCTTCCAGCCAAGCATGACAATAGTGGTGGGTACAATGGAAACTAGCCACATAAAACAGATTGGTTCAAATACAACGGAGGTCCAGAAAAGAGTTTTGGATAAAGACTTAAAACCATAAATCTACTTATAATGTATTGCTTATGTTTTATTACCTTTTTTAAAAAAGAAAAAATGACATGTGTATGTTCAGGTAAAATCTAGGCAACTGCTTTTTGTGATTTAGGAGTCACCATTCTGAAGACAGATACAGGTTTCTGTGACATTACTGACTGGAAATGGACATTTGTCAAGTTTGGGTTATATAATACAGTGTCAGAATTGTATTATAGTATTGAGAAAACTCATAGAATTGAGAAAAACCTGGAATCAGAACTACTCTGAATCATCCAAACCATGTGATATTCACAAGTAAAATTTATTTCAATGCAGACATGGTGAACTTTCTCAAGTGAACTATCAAGTTTTTTAGTTTCTTGCCAGCCTTCTCATTTCACATCGTGCAGTTCCGAGAGTACAGAAACAGGGCTGACATTCAACAGCGTGCTCCAGTATGGTGGCAAAGAAACACAACTACCATTTTTTGTCAGTGCCCATACCAAATAAATATTATTTGGTATTATTGTCTTATTATCAATTACTATACCAAATAAGTTGTTAAATATTTTAAATACAAGGGTGTGTTGAAAATATGCTATCATTTATTTAACATTGCATTTCTATATAAAATATGGGAGGAATATATCAAGTTCTTATGCTAAAATATATGGACTCACCACACTCTCTTGAGTATTCCCTTTCCTCAAGAAAAAAAAATAGCTCTTTTAAACAACACATCCAACTTTATTTTTTATCATTTTATTAGGGGCTCATACAACTCGTATCACAATCCATACATACAACAATTGTGTAAAGTACATTTGTACATTAATTGCCCTCATCATTCTCAAAACATTTGCTTTCCACCTAAGTCCCTGGCATCAGCTCCTCATTTTTCCCTGCCTCAAAAGATCCCCTTTCAGATCCCCTTGCAGAGGGGTCTAGGGGAGGTGATGAGTCAGTCAAGGTGCGATGCAGCACCAATGAAGAATGCAGTTTTCCTCCAGTTCCTAAATGCTTCCCCCCTCCTCCCACTCCCCAACTATTATGATCAGAATCCTACCTTGCAAGTCTGGATAGAGCAGAGGATGTACACTGGTGCAGATAGGAGCTGGAGGCACAGGAAATCCAGAGTGGATGATACCTTCAGGACCAGGAGTGTGATACTGGGAGGGTAGAGGGTAAGTGGGCTGGAAAGAGGGAACTGATTACAAGAATCTGCATGTGACCTCCTCCCTGGGGGATGGACAACAGAAACATGGGTGAAGGGAGATGTCAGACAGGGCAAGATATGACAAAATAATAATCTATAAATTATCAAGGGTTCATGAGGGAGGGGCAAATGGGGAGGGAGTGGGAAAAAAAAGGACCTGATGCAAAGGGTTTAACTGGAGAGCAAATGTTTTGAAAATGATGAGAGCAAGGAATGTACAGATGTTCTTTATACAATTGATGTATGTATGGATTGTTATAAGAGTTGTATGAGCCCCTAATAAAATGCTTAAAAAAAAGAAGAATAAAGGTGGACATGAATCAACTTTATATTTAGAGCAAGTTTAGTTTGAATCCCAGTTCCTGCCCACTCCTGCCTCCTCCCAAACATTCTACAGAACTAATGATGTGGTCCTCACTTACCCATTTGCCCTTCTCATTGATAAGTTGATTGTCCCCAATTTAAAAATTATAGGTCCACACTAATCATGCATTTAATTTAAAACCTAGTTCTTCATGAACTGGTGACTAAATTAAATAAATTTCAGTGTATATATATACAATGGAATATTACTTAGCCATAAAGAAACAAAAATGATGAGAGCAAAGAATGTACAGATGTGCTTTATACAATTGATGTATGTATGGATTGTGATAAGAGTTGTATGAGCCCCTAATAAAATGTTAAAAAAAAAGAAACATCATATCTTGAAACACTCTACAGCATGAATGGATCTTGGAAAACATCATGCTGAGTGAAACAAGTAAATTACAGGACAAAATATTGTATGATGGCAATTTTATGATAGGCTAATATCTAGAAATCAAAATTTATTAGTCACTTCCAGGAGTAGGAGAGAGTATGGAAAATCATTGATTAAGGGCGACTCAGTCCCTCTTCATAGGCCGTAATAACATGGAAACGGATGGTAGCGACAGATGCACAACATAATGAACACATGTCTCTGAGTTGCACACACACACACACATACACACACAAATTAATTTGAAAATGCCTTTTTATATATACAGAGAGAATTTCAAAAAAAAGTTCTTGGGAAAATAGAATTTCCCCATGCACTTTTAGAGGCCTCCTGATCTATATTTTACTACAGGAATCCCTGTCTGGTGTAATGGTTAAGTCTTCAAATACTTACAACAACAAAAAAGGTTGGTGGTTCAAACACACCCAGAAGCGTCTCAGAGACAGGCCTGGTGATCTGTGGTTCTGGAAGGTCACAGCTGTGGGAACCCTCGGAGACAGTTCTACTCCGTGCACTTGGAGTCCTTATGAGCTGGAATTAACTACGTGACAACTAAGAGCCACTATAATAACACACACACAAGCCACACAAATCGATCTCAACAACAACAATGATACCAACAGTCATAACCCTTAGCTTAGGTGAATAAATAGTATCTCAAACCCAGCCCTACTCATCTCTTGATTTCTGCTCTACCCTCTGGATTCTCCATCTCAATAGTTTGTTGTGTTACCATTCAGGCAGAAACAAACTCATCTGTGATCCTGCTTCCAATCCTTCAAAATCCTCTCAGTGATATTTTACCAAAGGGACCACATTTCATCACCTTGAGAATTAACATCACAATAAACTATATTATCATCCTTTACATACACTGTGAAAATAGTCTTCAGCTATACTTCATATTTTTTTCTTTCTGCTTCTCCAGTATTTTACTTTGTCTGCTTACCACATCTGGAGCAATACTCAAAGTATCAATAAGGAAATAACATTTTTTCAGTTGAAAATTGTCTAGCATCTTCTTATAACGCTTGGTATAAAATTCAGGACTTGAGATAAGTTGGATTCTGATTCACAGATGCCTGGGATTTGAACACTATGAGTTGTACTGATTATATACTATCGTAAAGGTATCTGTCATTGAGACTGCTTAGGAAAAAAAAAGGGGCACTGTGAAGTTGTAGGGAATAATAGCTTGGCTGTGGTCTCCAAGATGGACTAGAGAACCCATCCCTTCTCTCACTTTTCATGAATTGGAATACCCAAAGTCCATAAAAGGGGAGGTGGTTACCATATTCCTCACAAATTCATTCTGGTTTAGCTGTTGCATGGGCAAGTGGAGGCTTAGATAAACTTTTTGAAGGAAAATAAGGAAATATAAATTTCACAAAATATTGCAAGCCAATATCACATTTAAATTATTGCATAATCCTCGGAGAACTACATAAACTACTATTAAATGTATTGATTTTTCCTTCCCAATGGAGCTGACATCGTCCTGAAATCACTGCTATGTTTCTCTATTTCACTACATAGTAAGGCCACACATTCTTGAGTGACTTATTTGTTCTTCTCCCTTGATTTTTGAGATTCAGCCATATTGCCACCTGTGGTTCTACGTAATCTTCATAGATGAAAGAATCATATTTTATGAACACACAGTTCTCATTTGGGTAAATGTGGTATTTTTTTCAGTTTTGTGTTCTTTATGGGCAATGCTGTTCTGATTATTGTTTTGCATATATCTTGATATGTAAGTGCAACAGTTTCTCTAGGATTATAATAAGGTGAAATCACTAGGTAATAAAATACAATCATCTTTAACCATTTTAAATATTAACTCACTCTTCTTTCAATATATTCAGTCCCTTTATCCCACTAGTAATGAACAATGAAAAATGAGCTGACTTTCTCCACATTTTGCCAACACTTGGTATTTTCAGACTTCTTAATTTATTTCAAACTGAAGAGTACAATTTAGTTTATAAAAATTGTATCTTATTTTCCTGATTAATAATGAGGCTAAAATGTTTATCATATCTTATTGAGTGTCATATTTAAATTATTTGTTCATATCTCCTAATTTGTTATTGTCTTTCTTAAGATTTTTTCACAACTATTATTACAAAATAACTTCAAAGGGTTTATTTCACAAGTAGAAAGGAGAATATATAATATGAATTTGGACTTAGTCCCCAAATATCTCATTAATATGGAAAAATTAAAGCAAAAGCAGACTTTGATAAAGTTCATTAGTTGGCAATCACAATTTTTAATAGCTCCTTGTGCTTCAAGTTGAGCATTACTAAGGCTTTCTACTGCCAGTAATTATTCTATGTTCTTCTATGGATAGTGGTAGACTTCTAATCTGAAGAGGAACCTAATACAGCTATGGCTCTTTCCAGGTACTGCAAAGGGCATGAGTTCAACTCTCACTCCCTATGACTAGTTTTATTGCTTATAGAGTGAGGCTGCTCTCCAGACCCTGCTGGCTCTTCCAAACAGATGTGCGCAATTTCCCTATGTCCCAAGTGCTCCCCTATAAATAATATTTATAAGGGGATTAAGTGATCACTTGTCAGTCTTGAAAGGGGTAGTATGGAGCCATGAGTCTAACTATTTGGAAGATCTGAGGGAATTCCCTGGCATCTCTTGTCCAAAAAACTGTCTGTGTATCTTTACGTTCATAGAATTCTGAGAATTCTTTTTATTACATAACACACAGACCAAAAGCAATGCAATGTATTATATAAGGAATAATAAAGCATACATGTTTTCCTCCCATAACATATAGAAAACAGATGTGTTTCTGAAACTGGTCAGAAATTTAAAGTGCAAAGAGGAGAAATCGCATTTTGCAGCCAAGAAAATGAAAGAACTATATATTCAGACTAGGGTCATACTGCGGGTATGGGCTCCTCCACGGCGGCGCATGCCATTTGTCAACTTGAAAAGGGAACGTGAGTGCGGCCCTCGAGTGCAAATTAGCTGTGCCTGCTGTTAGTGGTTACGGTGAGATGTCTAGTAATGATTATAATGAAGCTGCTCTCCTTCCACAGGGTGAGATTGAGTCTTGTTTAGGGCATTGGAGAGGTATGAGTCCCGATCAGTGACTTTATGGATCCACTTACAGGGAGGTAGTGAACTCCTTTATCTGAGTCTCGATTTCCTGATATGTACTACCCTATTAACCCAAGGATCAACCATAGAAATGGATTAAGAAAAAGTATAATTGTATCCCATCATTTTAAAACTGCTATGATCGCAGAGTTTTGGGGTCAATAAGTCAAGTCAGATCCAAACTAGACCTAAATCAGCACTAATTATGGTTTTCTCTTGGTCCAGTGGGATTTGGTGATCAAGTTAGTCAATGGATATGGAAGCATTTATAAAAAATAAGCCTGTGGTTAGTCAAAAGTATGCTTAAGTTATTTAATCTTAGAGAGAGAGAGAGAATATGGGGTTCTTGTTCAGCGTCTATCAACTCATTAAACCATAACAACAAAAAATTACACAGAGCAGTAACACTTCAACCACGTTCAAATCATCGTGAGAAGTATTCAAGGTCCCAGTTTCGTTTCTCAATTAAGGCACTGTTTACATTTTAGGCCTGCTGACATTTTTATCCTGCATTTTGTATAATGTTGACGACGGTGTTGGTCTCTATTCAGTAAAGGATGGTTATACAAATCTGTCCACCAGTTGTCACCATCAAAGATATCTAGAGACATTTCTAAATGCTCTTTGGTGGGCACAATTCCCTATCCTGTTGTAATCTGCTAGCGCATTAATATGAAATGTGACCTGTAGCTTATAAAGAATTTGTGGTGGGGATTGTACAAGAGTCATGCTTAGATTCTTGTTTCTGACTGTGCAGCAAAAGCTTACGCTAGGCAGTTTAGGATTAAACATGCCATGTGAGGCTTTCTGTGAGATATCAAAGAGTTTGGGTTTTGTTTTTAGATTTTTATTTTCTAATATAAAACTCTTATTGAAATTGAGTCAATGCTGACTCACAGAAAGCTTAGAGGACAGGGTAGAACTGCCCCAGGGGTTTCCAAGACTTTAACTCTTTGCCAGGAGTAGAAAGTCTGTCTTTCTTCAATGGCATGGCTGGAAGTTTTGAACTGCTGACCTTGCAGTTAGCAGCCCAATGCATAACCCATATTCCATCAGGGATCCTGTTTCTAAATATGAGTAAAAATAAATGTTCCTATGATAGGATGGGCATTACATTTCAAGAGCAATGAAACTCTAGCTTCACCTTCTTAACTTCAATCTCTGTCACAATAATTGTTCTTTGATAATACTGTATGTATTGCAGAGAGAGGAAGAAAAGCAAAACAAAAATATAATATATATGTTCTGTTTAAATTAAAATACTACAAAATATAATCATTGAAATGTGTTCGTTTTAATTCTCTCATTTTATTTGACATTTTGTTCTTTTGTTTTATTTGACATTTTTGCTCTGTGGTCTGATTTTTGGTAGGTTTGTATACATTTATGTATTTGTTTTTCTTCTTAAATACATTTAATGATCATTAAAACACAAGATCTTCTTAGCCTGCTTTCTATCTCCATTTCACTTGCATTTCTCACTTTTCCTGACATGATTTGCTTATCTTGAGCTTGTCCTACATCTCAAAGACTTTAATTGCATAGTTTCTAATCTATGCCTTTCTGCTTTAGATATGTTTATATTTCTGCAATGATTTAATTATCATCCACATTTTATGAAATAGTGAACATATCGAAGGAAGAAATGTTAGAAAAGATAAGAGATAAACAAAAATAAGAGGTGCCAAAGACAACTTCAAGGATAAATATTATAAAACCATCTACCTAGTAAAGCCCCGAAGGGAATGGAAGAATAAGAAGGATTATAGGAAAGGATAAATTGTGCTCATCCTGAATTTGAGTGTGGGACTGCTCCTGTTGTGGGTGGAGCTCGGTGCGATGAAGTGGACTGAAAGCATTTGTTATGACATTGGAAGTGAGCCAGTGCAAGGTGAGAAAAGGGAAAGTAACATTGTCAAGCAACATGATCAGGTAGTCAAGTGGGGCCTCCAATTTAGATTTTATTCTTAGAACCAAATACGTACCACAATTTGAGCTTCTGTTCAGTAAGTGCACAATAGTCTAGCTTAAAGTTGCTGAATGCATTCCCACATAATTTACCTCTCTTCTGCCTTGACCCCTAATATCCACATCTGATGGGCAAGAAGAATGACATCTTTCCTTAAATTTGATAGAGTACAAGATGGGAAAGTAAACAAATTCAGTTCTAGACATGGATGCAATGAGGTCACACAGAGACACAACAAATAATCCAAGGTAAAATAAATCATATGTAACCTACTAGTGAAAAATATTATTTCTGCTCTTATGGACTAAGAATCATAAATGTATGCATATGGCCTGGATGACTGGATGACTCAATGCCTTTCTAATTTGATATTTTTCTCTGGATGACCAGTATGGTTAACCATCAAAACTCTTAAAATAGTATCCACATTTTATATTTCTTCCTCTAAATTTTCCATGCAAATAATCTCACTCATTCACTCACTGCCATCAAGCCAATGCCAACTCATAGAGGCCCTATAGGACAGTGTAGAATTGCCCTGTGGATTTCTGAGACTATAACTCTTTATGAGAATAGAAAGCCTCATCTTTCTCCTATGGACTGCTTGTAGTTTCGAACCAATAACCTCACAGTTAGCCACTAGGCCAAAACAATCTCGAGGTCTCCAATTAATCATCTGCAATAGTAACAAAAATATTAGGAGTAAAACGGCAAATTTAGAAAACACAAGACCAGAATTTTTGAGTAGTCAAAGTATTTGTTCAATAGATCTTGAAAAAACACACACATAAATGCTAAAAATAAATCAGAAAGTGGAGTGAAAATAATTAAGTTATTCTACCTACCAGATTTTTAAATGAGAAAAAGCAAAAATCCAAATTCCAGTTTATATCATCACCAAACCTTAAGCATCCTTGATTCTAACAAATTCTAATCATAATTATAACCGTTGGGCTGCTAACCACAAAGTTGCAAACCCACCAGCCAACATGTGTGGAAAGGATGTTCTCATAATGATTTAAAAAGCTTCAGTGGGATTGTTTTTTGTTTATTTTTTTCATAATACTTAAGTAGTACTGCTTCGTGTGGAATTGCAAGTTTATATTCTCCTGGTCCACCACCAAGTCACTATGGTGGCTCCGTGCACTGGCCTGGCAAAGCCTCATGAGGAACCAATAGTGATGTGAGTGCCTGAGAAGATTTCAGGTATAACTGTCACTGCAGGTTTCTCAGATAGTACATCACATGTCAATAGTTTAAATGTGCGAATGGTCATGGAATGGAGCCTTGCTAGCACAGTGGGTTGTGCACTGTTTTTTTTTTAAACCACAAAGCCAGCAGTTAAAAAGAACCAGCCAATCATGGGGAACTGATTAAACTCTCTACTTCCAAATGATCTATTCCAGACTCATAGCCTCAGTTGTACTGTGTTTCAGGGGACTGCTGTGAGTTGCAATCAAGTTAATGACATGGAGTTTGGTCTGGTTTGGGACATTTATGGAAGCAGCAGTCAAGACATCAAACCACGTCTTTCATTGGGCAAATCTGCTGCAAAAGACTTCTTAA
The DNA here is from genome assembly GCF_050624435.1 of Tenrec ecaudatus. NCBI lineage: Eukaryota > Metazoa > Chordata > Mammalia > Afrosoricida > Tenrecidae > Tenrec > Tenrec ecaudatus. Next base: position 14,529,303 of record NC_134538.1, read on the forward strand.
GAGTGTTAAAGAGCATATGTGTTTTTTTGAAGATTCATTTGCACCTGATGCAACAAGCTATGGCATTTTTATTTGCTTCATGTGCATGTGAAAAAGGAAACATTACTTGGCTGGGATGGTGCAAAAACAGCAGTCTGAAACCCCCGGCCAGCTCCGTGGGAGAAAGATGGGGCTTTTCACACCTGGAAGGAGTTACAGTCTTGGAAACTCAGCGATCAGTTCGAGCCTGCCTGTACCGCGTGGCTATCAATCGATATTGACTCAGCAGTAGCGAGTTAAGTCTGGTTTGGAGAGGTGTAAATGGTTTGCCGTTGGCTGTTAGCCTAGCAGTGGTCAGAGGCCAGTGGCTCCGAGGAAGAAAGTTCTGATGAAGTGTTTGTGAAAGGATTTCAACCAAGAGCACTGTGCGGAGCAGTTGGTTCTATAACACACCGTGTCTGCGTGAGTGAGAGCCGTGGTGAGCCAGTGGTGAGCTGCTTTGTTTATGTGATAAGTACTGGGGAGATGGTAGCCACGAACAGTTTAGATTCCAGTTCAAAGACACTGAGGGAAGACATAAGCCATCTCAAAGCCACATCTTCTGACTGTCCTTTTCTTGTACAATGGTTAAAAATGACGTAAAACAAGTCGGTACGCAAAGGGATAAAACCATGAACACACAATATAGACAAAGGCCGAATAGCAACTACAGATGCTATGAAAGGTCCCTATTTGAGAATGACGTAGCCACTTGGTACCTCTCTAGTCTATATGTGCAGCTGAGCGTCCAACCCATGGACTCCCATAGTGCATGCTGGCCATCAGGAGAAAGGCCTCTACCTTCCCGACGGGTGGGAGTAGGATGAGAGAAAACAGTGTGGAGTGTCTCCCAGGGCTATTTTTCTAGAGGAATGGAACTTGTAAAGATTACCTGGACAGGCCTGGGTTATGGAGAAGGCAAACAAGGAACATAGCGGACTCTTGACGGGATGTATTTCTTACTGATTAGCATTGTATTTGTGAGGTATCCATGGATTGGTACATTCTTTCTGTATTTCCTAGGTGTGAATTTTGTTCAGGGCAGAAAGTCTGAGTTGATTAGGACACTGCATGATGTAAGGGCAGAAATTGGATTCTCGCTGTTCATTTAGGAGATCGGTGTTTGATTTAAGGTCAATGCACCTCATGTACAGCCACCACCAATCCCCAGAGACATGTGTGTTGCTATGATACTAAAGAGGTTTCAATGGATGTCTAAAAATTAGCCAGTGTAAACCCTTTGCATCAGTCATTGTTTGACCTGAAACCAGGCATAAGGATAGCTCGAGACTGGGTAGCATTTTTTATTCGGTGCATAGAGTGGAGATGAGTTGAGATCTGACTCCATGGCAGTTAACAATAACAACATTACGTAATATCCAACAGAAATTTTTGGAATGGAGTGTGTCTTACTGTGGCCTGAAGGAGGTATACAAGTCTCCTTGCATGGTAGCCAAACAGCTTGGTTTTCTCAGCACTGAGAAGCTTCTGGGATTTCTCAGTGTTTGAATGAAGAAAGTCAAAGATAACCCAGGGGCCGTTGATTGCCAAGTCAACTGCAGCTCATGAAGCTCCCATTTGTACAGAGTAGGTTGTTCAAGGCCACTGCCTGTTTTCTAAGGTACTTCTGGGTATGTCTGAACCATTAACCTTCAGCTAGGAGTCAAGTATTTAATCATTTGCCCATCCAATGACTTTTGGTCACCATTGTTGTGTACAAGACAGAAAGAGTAGGACAACATCCCATAAGGGACAGAGAATAGTGGTCACTACTGCTCTGTATTGCCATGTAGATGTACACAGGCATGTCAAGGCCATGGACTACTCTACACTCAAGTAGTAGGGTGATGCTGAAAAGTGAATACATAACATGAGCAACTTTTTCCCCCCCTATCCTATTTCCATTTCCAGACAAGTTAAACATACACAAACATATATTTTTAAAATGTCTTCATGTTCTCTAAGCAAATTTTTAGTATTTTATGCAAATGGACTCAAGTGGTCACTGAAAATTAGGGCTAAGAAGAACTTCGGATAAATCTAGTCTTACAGCCTCATTTGACCAGACAGGAAGCTGTGGCCCACGAAGTGGAAAAGGCTTACCCACAATCCGACAATTGGCTTTGTGGAGGCACAGTGGTGAGAAACAGTCATTTCAGAAGGAACTCCTTTCTGGGATCACTCAGCATTTTATCAAGCACTGAAGCTGTGTTTGGACCATCGCTCAAGTTGATTTATGTAACAGGATTATGTTTTGTTTGCCTGGGTTGGCAAGGTTTCTCTCTGCGGACTGAAAAATCTCTGCAGCTTCAGCATGAGGCCTGTTGTCAGGAGATGGGTGGCAGAGAGAACTGCTAGTTGTCAGCCTGTGAGAATGCCTTCCGGTGGCCACTGCCTCCGAAGCACACCCCTGGGAGAGTTGACATCTCTCTGAAGGGCTGCCAAAACATTCCCACACATCTCTGAGCTCGAGACTTCATTCTGAGTTGATAGAGCTTGCTTCTGCGAATGCAGCCCCACTGCTGTGAAGACAACCACAGTGTCTTGAAAGCGAGGCAGGGAGACCAGCCAAAAAAATACAATGTTCTGGGGAATCTTCACAACGGTGGAGAAGCCACTGATCACCTTGTCTTCATTGGGAAACTGAGCTGTAAAAAGCAGGCAGGTGTGTGTTTGTGTGTGTGTTTATGTGTTTGTGTGTTTTCGTGTGTGTGTGTGTTTATGAGTGCATGCAGGATATGTATTGATCTACATTCAACACACATTAAAAATAATATGTTTTACATTTTTAAATGTATATATATATTTATACATATCGATATATATATAGATATGCATATACATTTTATAAATACATATACATTTCCTTGATTCAGGAAGAAAGATTTAAGTGAAATTAGTTTGTTAACACAAAACCATGACTAATTATAAATTATTTCAAAATCGTTAAGGTTGCTGGAAATTTGGAATATTATGTACCAATTTGATGATCTTTTACACAGAGCATTGGGCATACTCTGTGGATACAACATATCTCCAGTGTTTCAGGGGGTTGGGCCCAATTGATATCATTAGCGCCCCAGTCCTTTCACATGGCCTTCGAGGCGTCTGTGTTATCAAGAAAGCAGCTTTTGATATATCTTGCTTTTCTTCTTCATTCTTTCCCTCTTCTCTTTCTTCCTTTCTCAAGTTCTGCTCAAAGGCCCAAACTGTGAAGGTTAAAATCCCACAATCCAGCTGCAGGGTTAAAACATTCTGGCTTGCAAATCTGTTTCTTAAGTCGACACATCTAACAAGGCACCCTTGGCATGTCTAACGGCCAGTAAGTCTTGTTTAAAAGGGGGCAGTCTATGCGCAAGACAGTCTAAAACATTTCAGTCACTTCTCAGATGTTTCTTGTTCCCTTTAGAAGAAAGATATATTCTTGTTCCAGCTTCAGCAAAAGACTTCAGGTTTATAAATGACCTTTAACGTTTTGTCTGTTGAGGTTCAAGTTCCGTGTCCCCTTAGCTCTGATACAAGTTTTCATTCTCAGCCGTGAATCCATCATCTTTTAAGTTACCCACTGATCAACATTTACAAAATGTCTTAAATCTGACTTTTTATCTAAGCGAAAACAACCGAATATATGTTTATATTGGCTAGTAAGTTTATGTTTTATTGAATTCTCTTCAGATGTTTCCATTTATCATGAAAAAAGAATTTGAGCCTCGTTAGGCAGAGATCGTGAATTTCAGTTTATTCTGGCAGTAGCCAAAACTCAAAGAAGACATCTAATAGTATAGATACAACTACTTGTTGTATCATGTGGTTACATTGAAAATAGTGAAATATTAATTTTGTGATGTTTTTAAAGGAAAATATGAAAGAATGTTATTCATGTTATTATATCTTTGATTAGAGATTATGTAAGCAAACCTCTAATAGGGTACAGAGTAAATTCTAGAACATTCTTAGGTTCTTACATGACGCACGACATTGTGTGATGAATACAACCCATTCCTGTTTCAGAGCTGTGAACTGGGAGGTGAAGTCATTTGTCTACATCACACAGTGGGCATGAAGCAGAGACTAGTGTAGAGGTAGTCTATGTTTCCAGTTTAGCGCTGAAACCAAATAGCAAGAACAGCCTGCTTTCAGAGATAACCAGACTCACTAACGTAGCTTTCAAAGTTCTGCAAAGCTTGTTACTGCTCTGCTCCCTCTTTCTTCTGCTCAGACTTTCTGTTGTTTTAGGCTACCCAGATTGTGAGCATTCATATAACAATCCGAGGAAACTAATACTTCAGTCCAGGACCCATGGTATCATGTCACACACCCCCTCTGCTTCTGGGGCACATACATTTATTTATTTTCAAAATGTGTATAACTTTTTGAGAAGGAAGAATGTATAGGAGGAGGTCGTATTGTACAGGAAAAAAAATGTAAGATAATTTTTTTTCTCCAACATCTCTATCCAGTTGGTGATACAAAACGAGAGACTTCTGAACAAGAATAATTAGGAAAATACGTTCAACTTCTTCATAGACAAGAATCAAAGTGCTCTTCAAATGAATAACAATAACCAGCTCTGAGGTTACCAATGCACCGCTCTATATGAGGAGTCCTGGGGGGTGGTGCGTTATGCATGGGGCTCCTCACTGTGAGGTCAGGAGTGCAAATCCACCACCCACTCCTCGGGCCTTCTGCTCCTGCAAAGATTCACATCCTCAGACATGCAAGGGGCAGTGATACTCTGTATTGAGTCAAAATTGGCTGGATGACTGTGAACTTGAGGCTTCTTTTGAGATTGCTTGATATATAGTGTACTCTGTGAGGTAGCTCTAGATGCACATACACACGCACTCACAGTGCTTAAGCCACTATTTCAGATTGTATTTCTCTTCTAGGCATACTCAAACTTTGCCCATCACAGTTGTCCCCAATGCCACACATTTGAAAGATAATCAGTACCTCTGAAGGAAACTCAGTGGTATAGTGGTTGCCAGGTGGACTGCCAGCTCCAAGCTGAGTGATTTGAAACTACTTGAGGGAGTGAGTTGATTGTGCCAACCTGGCCAATAAACACAGGTGGGGTTAATTGAAGGGCAGAGGGATAAATGGCGCTGCAAGCCTCACCTTTCAAGTTCTCGGGTCTCTTGCTTTTTGAGGGTCAGACCAGGGTGCAGCTGCCTTAGCCAGTTCTCTGCTTCAGCTGTCCAGGCTGACTTCCTGCAAGGCATCCCCAAGGAGAAGCCGCCTGGACCTACCATGATGCAGACCTGGGTATTGGAGCAGCCATGTGGAGACTCCTGCCAATGCTGAGATGCTTACACGCTCACTGACTCGGCTTTCCTCCTGTAGTAGGCATCATTGCGCCTGTTTTGTGAGATGGAGGAGGACTTTGTGGATTGGTTTTGGACATATGGGTTAATGTTGGACTTGTGGGCTTGGACAGCACTGGGTTGGGATTTTTTTTGATGCGCACTTAACCTTTATATAAAACTCTCTCTTATACATGAGTTGCTATGGGTTTGTTTTTCTAAAGCACGCAGACTCATACACCACTCTTAGGGAGAAAGATTAGGCTTTTCTACTCCTATAAAGATGTAGTGTTTGGGGAACCCTCAAGGGCAGTTCCATACTGTCCTTTTGGGTAACTACCTGTGTGTATCAATCGACTCAGTGATAGTGAGTGAGAGTTTGGATGTCTTATAAACAGCAGTTAAAGATCACAGAGATGGGAAACTTTATTTGGAATATGATTTTCCTGCCATGCTTAGGTTCCTAGAGATGCAGACAGAGTAAGACCTTGTCCACACTGAATTTTTTTTTCTTTTCGCAAATTGAAAGAAACAATCAGGCAGCTAAACATCCCCTTCTTCAGAAAGTACTCCATCCCTTTCAAGCTGCTAGCTAGGTAAATCAAATTCTGGCATGAGCTGCTGGATACCAGCTCCCACTAACTCCTGTCTTGGAGTCTAGTGCAGTGTGCACCCTGCACAACTGCATAGGAAACACTCTGAGCCCAGCCTCCCACCCACCCCCCCGCATCCTCCCACCTCCAACAAAGCAGGATATGCCATGCTTGGTCTGACAACACAAAACCGTTAGGGACCATTGCCACCTAATACCTTGTCCTGGACAAGGGGTGTTCTTATACAGGTGCCCCCTTTGATGTACATCATATAACCATATATTTCCCCAGGAGCCTCCCATTCCTTTGTTTTGATGCTATATCTACTCAGCTTTCAGAAATCCCCTTCCTTAAGCATCAGGCTTTCTTCCAATCTTAGCTATTTTTTGGCAAATGTACCCTGACCCCACAGTCCTGCACATGTGTAAGAGAGGAAACATTCCCCAGCCATGATCAGCAGAAATAAATCCCAGAGGCTGCATTGAATTACAGCACTTTTATTCCCACCATCATTCTCTCCTGCTTTTACCTTTCTTCTCAAAGGATCCTGACCCTACAAAACCAGGTGAATGGATTTAGTTGGCAGAGATATAATGTGAGAGCTATTTATTTGGGAAATCTGAGAGATAAAGTGCGAAGTATTCTCTGAGGATAGGAATGGGGGTGGCAATACTGACTTGTTTTAAAGGATATCAGTGGGAATTACTCAAAAGAAGACAGAGGTTTTGTGATTTGGGGAGTCAAAAGTCAAGTCAAACTGAGACTCAATTTTGAGTTTGTTATTTGTAAACTTTGTGAGGCTCCGCAAGTTAGTCAACTCCAAATCTTAGTTTCTTTCTGTGTTAGTCCAGGTAGACTAGAGAAACAAATCCAGGGAAACTCACATGTGTGTAATAGAGAACTACATACCAAAGAGCCATTGTATATTAAGAAAACATCCCAGTCCAGTCCAGATCAAGTCCATTAATCCGGTATTTGCCCATATGTTTGATTCCAGTCTGTAAAGTCCTCTTCAGTCTCATGCAACACATGCAAAGATGCTGAGTACAGATAGATCACTGGCCAGTTGGTGGAAAGTCTTGTGGATCCAGTGGCATTGGAAGCATATTAGGGCTGTCATGAGTCTCCACGTGGCTCCTCCAGCTACAAGGCTCTGGCTGCCATCAGCATAGCTCCATGTGGCATGTCAACAGGAATGTGAAGCGGAGAACATGTGTGGCATTTGGTGAGTTATTTATCTCCTTTGCACCTTCCAATGAGGTCATCAAGCTGCCACCTGATTGACAGGCTAGACATCACCACTTCACAAGTTGACAGGCCTGAGTTGAAATTTAGGTCAGGGCTGGATGGAGGGAGTAGAGCCTATTTTCTTTAAAACTGTACCACGCTATTAGACGTAAATGTCTTCTTTCTAACCTGGGGATGATAACCTCTGGGGGGAAATCATCTAAAAACATACCTGTTTTATGGCTGTGTCACGTGTTTAATCAGTAAAGGTATTCTCTGGAATGGTCAGGAAGTCGTTTTCCAGGAATAGTTCGCTGTTCTAGGGTTATGAAGAAACGACATATGATGTATGTATGGATTGTGATAAGATTTGTATGAGCCCCAATAAAATATTTATTAAATTAAAAATATTTTAAATGTTTATAGTTTTTAAGTATTAAAAGTCTTTCTCTGTTTCCCATGTAGACAAAATCCCTGGCTGAGCATCTGAACAGGACTGCACGGATCTCCGAGAGACACACGGCTGGGTCAGGTTTGTGTTATGTGAGGAGTGAGATTTTCCATTCCTGCGGCTCTCCTGGTTTCTCTTATCCTGCTGCCCAGGAATCTCCTCATTGTCAGCCACCCCTGATATTGTGAATAGTGCTGTGTGCTTCTGACAAAACCGTGCCGAAATCACAATGGCCTTTTGAAGAACCACCTTCTCCCTATGAATTCATGCATCAGTCTAGTGAAATTGTCACGTTTCTACTGCTTTCGTGGATAGTCGCTGATTCACAAACACCACACCATCCACAGTCAGACGCTCACCCATATGCATATTTAGACACCTCAGCAGCTCATGCCAAGCCGAGCTGACAGGATGCATGGCTGCTAAATTTTGTCTTATTTTGAAATGCAACATTTAGTTCCTATTTAAAGAGGATAAAGAAAAACAAGACATTGCTACCTTGCAACAAATTATTGAAATCTGTGTTTCTGACTCCTCAGGACTCACTGCTAAAAGGGAGATCCGTGTTGCAACTTTATATGATATGGTTGCCACCATCACACTGGCCGGGTCCCTGGTATCAACACAGAGCTTTCATCTCTCTTAACAGGGAGGGACTCTTTATTGAAATTCCTAAAGTGAGGTGAACTAGCAAGTAGCAGATCTCACAATTTCATTAAATACTTCTTAGGTTATTAGGTTTTCTTGTTTGGTTATTAGGTATTTCTTTTTTTGTTTTTACTATTTCAGTAGTTTGTTTTGTTGTGGAAGGCATGGTAAAGCACACTCCATGTGACTATATGCACATGGAAAGATCATGCAAAGTTCCCTCTTCTGACATCTCCAAAGCAGTCTTCTTTCCCCTTATTTTCAAGTCAAAGAGCCAGCATTCAGAGTGAGTGACATTTCCAAATGCAAAAAGAGATCTCAAGGAGAAGCCACACTTTTTGCTTAGTCTTGACCCTTGTTTTCCCTCTAGATTCACAATGTATTTTTATAAAAAACAAAACAGTTTATTAATATACTGGCAGACTATGCACTCAGTCCTGGGGCTCTAACTGTACGTTTTCAATTGAGAGCGGTGGACATTCTTTCCCCATAGGACATGATCAAAGTGATTACATTGGGTCAAGGATATATGCAGCAGCATCAACATTGAGTCATATCTGACATTTAGAAATATAGTAGGCAGGATCATCTCCTCAGACTACCTTTGACATTATCCTTAAATGTTCCCCTCTGTTCTCCTGATTTTAGAATAAAGAGCTCAATTCCTTTGCTTCACCTTGTGGGGCTGATTAGCTAGCTAATGGACCATCCTCCCATGTTTCCAGTATTCTCATATTTCAGTAAGTTCATAATATTTTTATAATCAAGTCACTCTCCAGAGTGGTGAGAGTAATGATACCGGGAGGGTGACAGGAAGTTGGGGGGTGGGGAAAGAGGGAACCAATTACAGGGATCTACATATAACCCCTTCCCTGGAGGACAGACAACAGAAAATAGTGTGAAGGGAGACATTGGAAAGTGTAAGACATGACAAAATAATAATACTTTTTAAATTGTCAAGGGTTCATGAAGGAGGTGGGGTGAGGAGGGAGGGGAATAAATGAGGAGCTGATACCAAGGGCTCAAGTAGAAAGCAAATGTTTTGAGAAGGATGATGGCAACACATGTACAAATGTGATTGACACAATGGATGGATGAATGGCTTGTGATAAGAGTTGTATGAGCCCCCGATAAAATGATGCAAAAAATGCATCTCCTTTTTCTATTTTCTAGAAATTGCATGTCTGTCCTCTGGTCACTGGCAATTGTCTAGTCCAGCAAAGTCATCATTCCCTCCACTCCTCAGTAGTGGAGGGCAGTGTTTAGAGTCAGGGGCAACTGGGATATTCTTTCCCTGATATCTCAGGTCTTTCTGATCTCTACCTAATCAGGGTAGTAAAAATAGCAGTGGGGGCTATAGCTGACCTCCTCCCGCTTCTTACTGCCATGACACTGGAGTCAGTCCTGCCTTCCTACTCTCCCCTTCTTCACTCTTTGACAGCTACAGCTCCTCCCAGAGAACTCTTTATACTGGATTCAATAATTATTTGCCATGACCACACAGAAATCACAAGGAATACTCAAAATTAAGGGGATTTATTAGAGAGGTTAATAAGGTTCCAAGTTGGGGTCAACAAACAGTGAAAATATAGTGACTGGTCCACAGCAACATCACTGCTCATCCAGCAGATAAGTCTGTCTCTAGTCCTTGGTCTATCAGCCACATGAACCCTTGGCCTGCGCCTCTGTGGGTCAGGAAGCTCTGCCTGTCATTCTGTCTCACAGGGCCACATAAAGAAAAGGCAGCCCGTCAACGCCAGCTTCATGTCCCTCTGAACATCCATGACACAATCTTTGATGCATTAAGTCTTGGCAGCCTCCACCACTTCATAGAGAGATCATGGATGTGCTATTCCAGATGGTCCTGAGATTTCTTTCTGAGACCAAGATGACTCTTATAAACCAAATAATGGATTTGATGGAGCTGTGCTTGTCTTTAATCATATGTCTTAAATTATACCCTCTAGTAAAAAAGAGTTTAAAGATATCATTAAGGAAACAAAGGGTATTGTTTGGTTCACACATATACTAAGGTCAAAATTTAGCCCCACCTGAATCCTGTAATAGACAACACCCCCCCCCCCTAAATGGGATCACAGGCATAGAACGTACCATTAGAATAAGCGACATAAGGCATTACCTTCCCTTACCCTCTCTTCCTCAGACCCGTTGAAACAAAACATAACATAGCAAACTATTCAGCTGGAACTTCTCTTGTTTCACATATTTTAAAGCTAAACACACCCATTAAATCTTATAGGCCAGCAACAACATGCCCTTTTCTGTGTTCACCCAACTCCCCTCTCATTTTGGAGATCTAAATTCTAAATTGCCCATTTCCAACAACCTGTACTCTAGGGGTACATGCAAAGTCTTTGATTCGAATAATTTTCATTCCCCTTAGAACTTTGAGCATCTGCAACCAGAAGGATGATAAATATCATGAGATTTCATCACAATGGCACAAAATACACCAGCTCACAAGGTCAACCTATTCCTCTTCATTCCGTCTGCTTCTTGTCATCTCAGTGCTAGCCATACACAGGTCATGTGGGCACCAGTCAGTCAGACTATCTGGACCCTCACTCGTCTTCATCAATCCTAGCCCTCTGTGACTAGGTTATGCTCATAGGCTCGGTTTCCACACAGCTATTACAGATCTCATTCAACCTAGCCCTTCCTCTTCATTTCTAGACTGTGGACCAGGTCAACAGACACCTCTTTATCCCCAGCGTTCATCCCCAAGTGGGTGCAGGTGGTCATACAACAAAGTCATACTTGCTAACTCCATTTGATATTCAGTCCTAGAAGGGTGTTTTCTCTGGTGGGTGCAGACTTTTCCAGTCTATGTTCATCCACAGGTAAACCCTTTGCTCAAAACTTAAAATGTCAAAAAACACTTTTTTGGGGGGTGGGGGTGGGGGTGGGGTGGCTGATTAAGCAAAGGCTTAATCCACATGAGAAATGTGCAAATTGATTTTGGGTTCTCAACGCCCTTCTTCAAACTGAGTGCTCAGAATTTAAGTTCTAATATCCTTTCCTCCTCCGGCCTTGGAATTTATTAATTACAATCCTTGTATCACACAGGCTGTGTGAACTTAACTTACTTATCTTAAGACAAGCCTTTAAGACCCCAGACACTATTCTTTCTGATACCTGTTTACCATCTGAAATCAGATCTAAAATTCTATTTCATTAGTTTATATAACATCTTGTAAGATTATTATTATTTACATTACACAAAAGTGTAAGAATTGGCTTAGGAATCAAACAGTCTGGTCTAAAATCCTGAAACTACCTCTTCATTGATTGAATGATCTTGAGCATTTTATTAAAGTAGTTGTGTTTCAGTTTCTCATCTGTAAAAATCAGGATCATGGTACTCATTTCCAATCTGGTCACTAGCAATAGGTTTTGTTTGAGTGTTTTGTTTGCACTATCAATATGCCTATAATATGCAAAGAATGGATGGTGGTTGGTCCTCAGTTATACATATATTCTGTCTGTATTCACGATTTGTGCTTCATTGGAAGTAGGTAGATGTATGACATCAATGGACTCTCTTGAGTTCTCAAAATTCACTCTCAACCAATTGAAAATATTAGGCAATATACCCAAGAGATGAGCACAGAAAGGAGACTTTCCTTGAAGTGTTTCACACATAGAGAGCTAGGTGATTCTTTTTCTGGTTGATCCTTCGCTTCTTATTGGTAGACTGGAGAGCAACATGGGAGGGCGTGGCCAATGGGCTGCTTTAAGACTCTTGCATTATCCTAGAACACAAAGGGAACAGACTGTGATTGAGATTGAAGTTATCACCAGTTGAGTGGGTAGGGATGCTGAATTGCATTTATATTGATTTAAATCATGTTTTCAGTCTGTTTTCTACATTAGAAATTTTGTTAAAAAATCATACCTGCTATAGAAGCTATAAACTCTCCATTATTGGCAAAACATTATGTGTTTAAAGACATTACAAATTGCCGCATATCTTACAATCGAGTATAATGCTTCAAATATTTTAAGTAGAATAAGGAATGTGGAGGTGATGCTAAAGTTTTTGGTGACTGTCGGGTCTCAGCTGGCCATCAGGCTCTTTTCTCCATCCACAGATTTAATATACAGCTAAAATTGCACTCATTAGAAGGTAGAAACCAAGTTGTCACTATCTATCAAGTTGATTCCACTTGATGATGAGCCTGTGAACAACAGAATGAAACATTTTCCGTCCTATGCCAGCTTCACAATCCTTGTTTGAATCCATCTTTGTAGCCACTGTGCTAATCCATCTCCTTGACAGGCCTCCTCTTTCTTCTTTGACCCTCAAGTTTACCAAAAATGACGTCCTTTTCTACGGACTGGTCTCTCTTGTCGTAATTATGGGCACCCTCACTTCTAAGGAACATCTTGACTGTCCGTCTTCTGGGACATATTTGTTTTTTTCTTTTGGCAGTCCATGGTGATTGTAGTACTTTGTGTCAACACAATCATTTTTTTTGTTTTATAAATAAACCATTTTGGGAGGCTCTTATAACAATCCACACATCAATTGTATCAAGCACATTTGTACATATGTTGTCGTCATCATTTTCAAAAAAAAATTTTTCTGTTTGAGTCCCTGATATCAGCTCCTCTTTTCTTCCTCTTCTCCCCTCACATCCTCATGGACCCCTGATAAATTCGGAATTATTATTATGTTCATATCTTACACAACCCACTGTCTCCCTTTGTTCACATTATTATTGTTTTCCCCCTGGAGAGTGGGGGGGCGTGAATTATGCACATTGCAGTCAGTTCCCTGTTTCTCTCCCATCTCTCCTCACCTTTTCCCCTACCCTCATGGTATCACTACTTCCATTATTGTTCCAGAGGGGTTTATCTGTCCTAGATTCCATGTGTCCAGAGCTCTTATCTGTCCCAGTGTACATGCTTTGGGCTAGCTGAATTGTAGGGTAGAACTGGGGTCATGATAGTGGGGAGAAGGAAGCATTAAAGAGCTAAAGGAATGTTGTGTTTCCTATTGGTGCTGTGCTACACCTTGGCTCTCTCGTTCTTTCTTTCTTTCTTTCTTTCTTTCTTTCTTTCTTTCTTTCTTTCTTTCTTTCTTTCAAGATCATTGTGGACTCTTACAGCTCTTAAATAATCCATACATCAATTGTATCAAACATATTTATACATAGGTTTCCATCATTATTTTCTAAACATTACATTCTATATGAGCCCTTGGTGTTAACTCCTCTTTTTACCCTCCCTCCGCCCCCCACCCTCGGGATCCCTTGATAAATTATAAATTATTATTAATTTTGTATTTTATACCAACTACTGCTTCCCTTCCCCTATGATTTCTGCTGTTTGTCCCGGGTCGGAGTGGGGTGAGTAGGGTTATGTGTTGATCGTTGTGATCAGTTTCCCATTCCCCCTCTCCTCTCCCCACCTTCCCTCTACTTTCCTAATATCACCACTCCCATTATCTGACCTTGACTCCACTCCTTGTGTCCTGAGCTCTTATCTCTACCTGTGTACATGCTTCAGCCCAGCCTGCAATGAAAGGCATGATTGAGGTCATGACAGTCGGCGGTGAGGAAGCCTCAAGGAACAAGAGGAATATTATGTGTTTCATCAGCGCTATACTTCGTCATTTATCACGATGATGTCTCTTGTACCAGTTGTGAAGATTTTTTCCTTTCTTTTAGATTGAGATGTACATTGAGGACTGTAGTCCTCCATCTTCATCAGAAAGTGTTTCAAATTTTCCTCCCTTTCACCAAGCAAGGGTGTTATCATTTGCACATTTAACATTGTTAATAAGCATTTTTATAATCTGATACCTCATAATAAGCATTCTTTTGTTCCTGGTCGCTCATTCTTCTCTAGTAGGCCCATTTTCTCAGCTTAATTGCTTAGCACACAGTTTGAATAAGTAAAGTGAAAAGATACAAGCTTAATGCACACCTTTCCTTATTTTAAGCCATATATGTTCCTTAATTTTATTTGAATGATTGTTTCCTGTGCTGTGTATAGGATTGAATGTTCTAGAATTCCAGTTTTTCTCAATGTTATCTATAATTCTTTATGATCCAGATAGTTGAATGCCTTTGCATAGTCAAAAAGCACAAATAAACATTTTTTGTGTGTTCCCTGCTTTGAGCAAAGATACACCTGACATTAGCAATGATATCTCACATGGTATGTCCTCTTTGAAATCCAGTTTGAATTTCTAGCAGCTCCCTGTCAGTGTAGCAGCTGCAGCTATTGTTTCATGGTCTTCAAAATTCAACTTGAGTGTGATTTTCATGAATTTCGGTACATTTCCCATTATATTCCCATTATATGCCTTTCTTGGGAATAGACACATATATGGATCTCTTCCCGTCAGTTGGCCCAATCACTCTTTTCCAAATGTGTTGACATTACAGGTTAGTGTCCCTGGTACTTCATTACCTTGTTGAAACATTTCAGTCGGTATTCCATTAATTCTTGAAGCTTTCTTTCCCACCAGTGCCTTCAGTGCATCTTCCTTCAGTGTCCTTGGTTCTGGATCATTTGCTATCTCTTAAGTGGATGAATGTTAACAGAGTGTTTTGGTATCTTGAATCTGCCTTCCTCTTATCATCTTTTGGTGTTTCCTGTGTCGTTCACTATTTTGCCTGCAGTTTCTTTCAGTTTTTCCACTCGAGTCACATTTCCCTCCTCTGTTCTTCTCCCTTGATATAGACTTGCGAGGGTCCTCATTTTGATTTTCTAACTCTAAATCTTTCAATATTTCATTATAGTATTTTCTTTTATTGAGATGACGATTGAAATTCTGTATTCAGCTCTTTCATGTCATAATTTTTTCCATTTGCTCTAGCTACTTTATGCTCAAGAGTAAGTTTCAGAGTCTCTTTTTACATCTCCTCTAATCTTCCCTTTCTTCCTTGTCTCTTTAATGCACTTATTCTTTCTCATGTGTAATGCTCTTGATGTCATCCCATAGCTATTTAGGTTTTCTTTTTTCATACTGCCAGTTTCAAATGCACATAATTCACATATCATATATGATTCACATATATGATTCACATATATAATTCACATATCATATATGATTCAACAGTTCAATCATATTAGGGTTGTTACTTAATCACCACACATTCATCACCACATCAAACAGCATCCCCCCCAATTAAATCAACTTTAAAATGAGTTGGGCAATCACAACCCACTCCAGTGCTCCCTACCCTCTTCTTATCTCTTCCACCCTCGGTATCGGGCCTTTCCCCAAAGCCTTGTATTTTCATTCTCTGTGGGCTTAATGTCCTTGGGATTCATTTACTGAACAAAAGGGAAACAAGTAAAACAGCTAGAGGGTGACTCTTAATGGCAGCGCACCTCTGACATACAAATATTAATATGCATAAGCAAAAAGTAACGGAATGGCTGCCACAGGATTGTTGGAATATTACATATCTTAATAGCGCATACAAGGAGTTGATGTAGTAAGACCTTGTTTATCCACAACCAATAGTACATCAGTGTCTTCTGCTTCCTCAGACACCTTGTTTTCCTGTTTGAGTCCTCAGGTTACAAGTGTGCATAAGGTAGAGTCCAGTTCACCCAGTGGAGTTCCCACATGGGGTCTGACTGATACAACCTCTGGAGCACACTGTGCAACCCAAAGAGCCAAGATTCAGCGGCTCGGTGTTCTATGGCACCTGGCCTTGGCTCACGCGATATCCCCAGAAGCCCTAGGTAAAGTCTGTCCACCTGCTGCATGCCACTATTGACAATCCCACCTCATGTCCCCAAGAGCATCCTTGATCTCTCTGCGTTCCCCACCTGGGGGTCAGCTGTAACCCTTTCCCTGCAACAGACATGCACCTATGTCCCCTCAAATTTGACCATTCCCTCTCCCCTCCCCTGCACTGCCCCTACCCTCAGTAAACCTCATCCCTCAGGGCCTCTCCAGGGGGCCTCACCCCAGAGCCACATGGCTACCACTCAGCAGACAGCCTCCTCTCCCTCTCGCCTATCTATTTGAGACCAGCTGTGTGAGGTGCCCTCTGGCCAAGTGGCCTACACTCTGCTTATCTAGACTGGATGATGTGTGGTTCATTGGCATGTGTCCAGCTCTTTACCAGACTGTCTGCTCCCCAGCCAGAATATTGGATGTCCTGCAAGCCCGAACTTCTGCCTTTTCTGCTGTTTGTTCCTAATGGACTGGACTCATACAGTACTTGACCTATTTTGCTTGACTAATTTCACTCAGCGTGTCTTCCAGATCCCTCCATGAGTTCAGGTGTTTCATCACTGTGTTTTAGGTATGCCTAGTATTCCAATGTGTGTATGTACCAGTGATTTTTATGTACTCTTCTTTTGATAGGAATTGTGACTATTTCCCACTTCTTGATATTGTGAACTTTACTGGAATTTTACATGGCAGGAGCAGAGCTATACATATATTACAAGTCCACCAACAGTGGATAAGAGTTCCTATCTAACCACACCCTCTCCAACATTTCTTGTTCTCTGTGTTTTTAAACTGGGCTACAGTTATGGGCATTAGGTGTTATCTCATGCTTGTTTTGACTTGCATTTCCCAGATGGCTAATGACCAGGATTATTTCCTGGGTTTATTACACATTCTACTGCCTACCTTCTCAGAGGGCTATTAGTTTTTCTCTTGGTGTAAGCTTGTAAAATTCTGTAGATTTTAGTAATTAGTCCTTTGTCTATTAAGCCATTACTGAACGTCTTTTCCCAGTCTCTGTGTTCTCTTTTTACTCTTTTAAGAGTTGTTCAATGCACAGTGTTTTACTGTTAATAGGTCTAATTCATCTATTTGATCTTCCACAGAGTGTGTTTCCTTTGTTATTTCTGATAGACCATGTATTCCCCACACTAGGTCTTCTGGCTTTGTCCCAATTTTCTCACTGATGATCCTGATAGCTTCGGGTTTTACATTTAGTTCATTGATTCACCTTGAGCTTGATTTTGTGGATGGGGTGAGATACAGGTCTTGCTTCATTCTTCTGCACATGCATATACAGTTTTTCCAGCACATAGGCCTTTTTATCAAAAATCAGTTGTCTGCATGCAAATGTTTTTTTCTTTCTGGGTTATCTGTCCTGATCCATGGATCCATGTAGCTATCATCATACCAGTACAAGTCTGTTTTGACAACTGTGGTTGTATAGTAGGATTTGAGGTCAGGTAGCACAAGACCACCTAGTTTATTCCTATTTTGAGGGAGTTATTTGCCTATCTGGATTTCTTCCCATTTCCTGATGAAGTTTATAATCTCGTCCCGCCCCCCACCCCCCAAATTTCTTTGAAGATGGATGCTGGGATTTTGACCAGGATTTCCTTGTATCTACATATTGTTTTAGGTAATATTGATATTTTCAAAATACTGAGAACATAGGAGTTCTTCCATCTGTGTTGCTCTATTCTAGTTTCTTGTAGTAATGTTCTGTAGTTTTCTTCATACATGTATTTAGTGTTTTGGTTAGGCTTATTTCTAATTATTTCAGCTTCCGTGTGGATATTGTGAATGTTATTGTTCTCTTAATTTCCTTTTTAAGCGTTCCTATTTCTGATAAATAAGACACCAGTTGATTTCTTCTTAGTAATCTTGTATCCTGCTACACTACCAAATGTTTCTATTGTTTCTATTGATCCTATGATGAACACTTTGGGATTCTCAATATATAGAATCATATTATCTGGAAATAGTGAATGTTTCACTCCTTTATGCAACTGTATTCCATTGATTTCTTACTGTTGTCTAATGACATTGGATTTGACTTCCAGCAAAATGCTGAATAAAAGTGGGGATAGGGACATCCTCAGCAAGTTCCCTTATTCAGTGGAAATGAATTCAGGTTTTCTCCATTGAGTGTAATATAAGCTATTGGTTTTTCATAAATGACCTTTATTGTATTGAGAATTTTCTCTTTCAATCCTATCTTCTTGAGACTTTTATTAGGAATGGATGTCGGATATTATCAAATGCTTTTTCTGCATCAATTGGTATGGTCGTATGGTTCTTCTCCTTTTTCTTGTTAATATGATGGAGTACGTTAATTGTGTTATGAATGTTAAGCCGTATCTGCATCTCTGGTATGACTCCCACTTGGTCATGATGTATTATTATTATTAAGTTTTGATATGTTGCTGGATTCCATTGGCCGTGATTTTGTCACGCATGTTTGCCTCTACGTTCATGAGAGATAGTTCGATAGTTCTTTATCCCAGGGCCTTTGCTGTTTTGGGATTCAGGGCTATTCTGGCTTCATAGAATGGATTTGGTAGTTGGCGGTCCCTCTCCATGCCCTGGAAGAGTTGGTGGAGTATTGGTGTCAGCTCTTCTCTAGATGCGTGGTGGAATTCTGTGAAGCCATGTGGACCAGGGCTTTTTTTAATTGGCATTTCTTGATGACCTTATCGAATTTTTTATTTGCTATGTGTCTGCTCAAGTTCTTAAAGTCCCTATAAGTTAATCTTGGGAGAGAGTGTTTTTTCTAGGTATTTGTCCATATTCTCCAAATTATTGCATTTGTTACCATACAGTACTGTGTTATTAATCATTTATTTCATTAGGGTCTGTTGTGACTTCCCCTGTTTCATCTATAATTCTTAATATTGACATCTGCTCCTTCTTTTTCTTTGTTAAGTTTACTAGTGGTGTGCTTATTTTTTCAATCCTTTCAAAGAACCAACTTCTTGTTTTGTTCATTTTTTCCATTTTTCTTCCGTTATCCAGTTCATTTATTTTTTATTTTTATTATTTATTTCCTTTTGCTATTAGAACGATTATGCTTTGCCTCTGTTCTAATTGCAGGACATGCAGCGTTAAGGAGTTGACCATGAGTCTCTCCCCTTTTTCATGTGTGCATTTACTACAGTAAAATGATCTCTGTAAACCACTTTTGCTGCATCCCACAGGTTTTGGTATGTTGTGTTATCATTCTCATTACTTTCTAGCAACTTCCTAATTTCCTCTCTTATTTGGACTATGACCCAATCCTTTTTGAGAAGTGAATTGTTGAGTCTCCAAGCTATTGCCTTTATTTTTCTATTATTGTATTGCTATTTTCCAGCTTAATGGTACAGTGGTCAAAGAAAATGAAGTGAATGCTCTCTATGTGTTTGAATTTTCTCAAGCATGTGGTCTATTCTACAATAGGAACCATGTGCATAAGAGAAAAATGTGTATTCTTTTGCTAATGGATGGAGAGCTATATAAAGACCTATGAGGTCAAGTTTATCAATCGTCTTGTTCAGATCTTCCATTCCTTTATTGAGTTTCTTACCTATTGATCTATCATTCTTTGAGGATAGTGTATTTCAATCACCTACTATAATGATTGATCTAGTGATTTCTCCTTTCATCTCTTTGAGGGCTTGATTGTTGAATTTCAAGGTTTTTTTGGTGGGTGCATATATGTTTATTATAGTTATTGGTTTTTGGTCTATTGATCCCTTGAACGTGATGTGATATTCATTATGTCTTTCATTATCTTGTGCTCCTTGAGGTATATTTTATTAGAGATTAATATTGCCACCACTGATTTTCTTTTTAATTGCCATTGCCTTGGGAAATTTTTCACCATCCTTTGACTCATCTATTTTTTCTGTGAAATTGAGATGTGTTTCTGAAGGCAGCAAATCAATTGATCTTGCTGTCTAATCCTGTCTGCTACTCTGTCTTTTTATGGGTGCATTTAGTTCATTAATATACAGTGCAATTAAGTCTGATTCCAGGTTAGTCAGTGTCACCTCTTACCATTTGTGTTTGATATTTTCCTTTCTTCCCCATTTATACGGTGGTATATATATATGAGGAGTTTATTCATGTCTTTGTCTCTCTGTTCATTTTGCAAAGTTTTGGATGCTGTTTTCCGTGTATTGGTTCCTGGGTAGAGTTATACCCTGTGGTCGTCTCATTTTTACATGCCATGGTTGTTGGTTTTCTGCTCATAAAGAACTAGATAGTATTTTTGTAATGTTGGGTTTTGGGGGGTAATTTAAATATTTCATTATTTGAGAAAACTTATTTCTCCTTCAAATTTGGAAAGCTTTGCTATATAAAGGATTGTTGGATTGTAATTGTTGTCTCAACTTTTGAAATATGTTGCTCCATTTCCTTCTTTCTTGCATGTTCTCTACAATGTGGTCTGAGCATATTCTTATCTGTCTACCTTTATATGTGTGGTAGCTACATAATCTGGTGCCAAGAGTGAAGGGGTGGAGTTTAGCCTGTCAATTAGATTGCTGCTAGGTATAAGTCCATAAATCTGATATTAGCCCATATGTCTGTTACTATTCTATAAATTGTTCTTCAGACTCACGCAGGACATGCAATGACACCAAATGCAGGAAGAAAGATCACAGGCCAGTGGGTGGAAAGTCATGTGGATCCAGTGGTGGCAGAAGCATCTCAGCATTGGCGTGTGTTTCCACATGGCTCCCTGATCTCCATGGCTCTAGCATAGCTCCATGTGTCTTGTCAGTATAAAGTCAAAGCAGAGAGTCTGTGTGTGTTTCTTGTCTCTAGTGAGCTATTTATTTCTGTCATGCCTCCAGATGAGGTCATCACGTTGCGAACTGATTGACAGACTAGACTCCACCCCTTTGTAAATGGACACCAGGTTATGCAACTATCACAACAGTGCTTTGGCCACTGTGGTGGGTGAACAAAAGGGACCGGGAGCACAAGTCTCTGGTTCAGGAAAACAGAGGGGAGCACAAACACGTGTCCTGGTGAGCACAGCTGCACGCACTGTCTGTGGGGAAACACACAAAACACCCTGGGTCACTGTGAGACCAGAGCTCATGCCTGACTCCCCTGAACTGGCCTCCTCACTGAAGACATGGAAATCAGTCAAAGGAAACTCCTGAAAGCTGACCCTACCATTGACGCTATTTCCCAGAAGTCTAGTGTCAAATATATTCCTAAGATGTTCTCAAATTTCTGTACTTATGTCTAAGGATTCTTTGGTTGTTTCTAGGATCTCAGATAAATAGAATTATAGAGGATCTTAGATAAATAGAATTATAGAAGTCTTTATTAAAATTGTCTGATTAAGAACCTCTAAGGTAATCTCAGACTCTTCCTCTAGGAGTGTAATAAGGGGATTGGCTCAGGAATTTGTAAATATCATGGTAATTTATATTGAGTACTTCTATATATCCAAATAATTTTCTTGCTCCTGTGGAAAAAAATACATTGGCACAAATATGCAGCATTTATTAGTTTTCAATCAATAAATGATAAACATATAAGTACTGTTATTGTGTCTTAATGCACTGACATATATTCAATGTCACATTAAAATATATGTGAGGAATATTATCTGTAGAGAACAATTATACAGTTTAATCTATGTATAGTATTTATCACAAAAGCAATTTTCCCATGGAAGTATGGGCCATTAAATTTAGTCCTCAGTAATAAAAAATATGTAGTGTTATTTGTGCCCTGCCCAAGAGACAAGTAAAACATAATGCTACTGCTTGTAAAACATTGCTTGACTGGACTTTGCAGTAATGTATTCAATATAAAGTCAAGGGAAAACATGTGAAAATGAATTCACTTAAATCTGTGCTGCAATTGTTTCAATTAATTCATTTTGTTAATGATGAGATTAGGCCTTTGTCCCCAAAAGGCAACACTTTGGACTCCTTCTAATCTGCACATTCAGGATTGAGGGTTACAGATAATTGCACACTGAAAAAATTTTATCCAAATTCTCATGGGGCTATTTGTGAAATATTATAGTTTTAAAATTATTTCCATGCCTTTTCTTTTTTTCTAATACTTTTATTGGCATATAATTCACATATCTGTAATTCAATAGTTGAATCACATCAAGAAGAGTTGTTTAGTAATTACTACAATCAGTTTTCAAAGATGTTCTTCATTCTCATTCTCATTGCTATTAGTTCCCCATCCTCGCCGTCCATCCTCCTCTGCCAGACCCACAAAAAACCATTGATGCAGTCACTGTCTCTCTAGATTTACCTATCCTGATTTCATATACAGAAGAACATTGTTATAATAATAGCAAGTATTACAAATTTAAACAACTAAAACTTCAATAGAGAACAAAGCAGAAAATACTGAAAATGAGAACAAATTCAAATGGTTCAGTAGGCTGATCAAATAATAGGTTGCTAAATTTAAATCCAACCACATCTGTACCAATCTACTTTCCAATACATTATGCATGATAGCAGGTCTATTCAGATCCCTGGTCCATGGTCAGAGGGGATTCGCCAGGGAATTAATCCATGTGTATTTCCTTTTCAATTTCCTTTTTAAGTTGTAGTAGCTTAAGTGTGGGGCAAAAGGGAAGTCAAATGATATGATATCACTTTACCTAAGTCTGCAGTAATCAACTTTACAATGTTCTTTGTCTGAAAACGGGCTATTCACTCAACTAGGACCAGAGGGGATTCACCAGAGGTTTAATCCATGTGTGGACGCTGCAAATGGATAAAATCCGATACCATTCCCTTCTTTAGATTTGAATTATATTTTTACAGTCCTTGAATCACACAAGCCAGTGTGCTTCTTCATTATCTATTCTTAAGGATATTTTCCTGCCTGATTTAATACTGATTAAATGTTAACTATTGATATCAACCATATATGTGCATAGTCCATATTATCTATATAGTGTGCTCATATAATCTGCACACTGGTACAATTATGTCTGTGAACAATACACCATTAAAAATTCAATTGGCTAGTACTTAAATTCAAGATGCCTTAATCAACCCCAAGCATACAGAAAGCTAGGTATAATAGTTTTAAGTATTGAAAAAAGTTCATTTGAAAGGTTCTTATATAAATTGGATAAAGTATCATTTATTTTAAAAGTTTTTAAGTTCAGATGGACTTCCTTTGTAAATCTACCTAAATCCTAAAAGCTCTGAAACCCTAAATTTTAAGATTTATTATTTAATTTTTATGATTTTTTCCTAAAAACCTTAGACCATGTATAGTCTTTATTTATGCCATCTAATGTACTCAGATGATAACCCAAGTGTTAAAAATTTCAAATTCACTCATAGCTATGATGAGCATATTCTGGAAATGTACTCGCAAAAATTAAGTCATTTGAAGTCCCACAGAGCACAGTTATACTCTGTTCCAAGCCATTATAGTTGAAGAGGCTTGATGGCAACTGGTTTGGTTTATAATCCTGGTAAGATACTTTGAAATATATCTACTGGAATTACTTCCCTAAGTTATTTTGATTAAAAACTTGACTTCTGAATATTATTGGGGGAGATGGGTGAAAATTAGTATTAAAATGTCTGGATGTGTGTGTGTGTTTGTGTGTGTTTTGTCCAAATGTTCACTGTACATATATAAACCTGTCACCACAGGTTTAGAGGGCAGATATTCTTGTTCTGTTTGGTGCTTTGCATTTTTGTTTACATCCAGTTTTGTGATCTTTCTAATATCTGTTACTTCATCTATAAAATTAAAAAAGTTATCCTACACTTATAGAGTTAATACATGCATAAAAGGAGAATTACTACTAAAATCAATAAAATACAGTGTCCAGAGTAAATTCTGGATAAAAATAAATAAAGTTGTTGCTCAATAGGTAGTAATTCTTAAACTATTTCTTGCATTGTGTGGCAGTTACATAATCTACTGCCAACTTGAGGAAGGGGTAGAGTCTAGCCTGTCAATTAGGTCGTAGCTTGATGACCTCATTTGGGGGTGCAACATAAATAGCTCACTAGAGTCCAGACACACTCACTCTGCTACACATTCCTGTTGATAAGCCACATTGAGCTACCCGGATGGATCCAGAGCCCGGGAGCTGGGGGAGCCATGTGGAGACGCATGACAGTGCTGAGATGTTTCCATCACCACTGGATCCACAGGACTTTTCACCCATTGGCCTGTGATCATCCTGCATTCAGTGCCATTTCATGGGTTGCTTGAGTTTGAAGAGGAATTTACAGACTGGGATTGGACATATAAGCTAATATCAGATTTATGAACTTGATCTGAACTGGGCTGGGATGTTTTCTTAATATACAATTACTCTTTGATATAAAGTTCTCTCTTACGCAAACATGAATGTTCCTGTATTTGTTTCTCTAGGCTACCCAGACTAACACATGATAGATAGATAGATAGATAGATAGATAGATAGATAGATAGATAGATAGATAGATGCTTTCAAGTTGATTGTAATTCATGGCAACTTTATGTGGACAGAATGAATCATTTCCTGGGTCTGTATCATCTTTGTATGCGTGTTTGTGTCCATCGCTGTAGTTGCTATCAAATTCATCTCATCAGGGTCTCCCTTACCTCACTAGCTTTCTACTTCACTAAGCAGTATTTCCTATCCTAGCAACTGATCTGTCCATATGGTGTGTCCAAAACTAGTTTACCATACAGCATTCTGTTATGATCCATAAGGTTTTACTTGTCTAATTTAAGAATTAATTCACCAGGTATTTTATTTTAGTCTGGAAGATCTCCTAAATTCTTCCTATTATCCATTACCTTGGGGGTGTTTGAAATACTGTTAGCACAACTTAGAGCACCATAGTTGCATACAAATGCACCACAGTGCAATAACTTGATAGGTGGTGGTGATATATATATATATATATATAATTATTACAAGTAAAAATTAGTATCAGTCTCATAACAATATTTCCATGACCAAAAATTTATGTTCTCTCATGTGAATAAGATTCCTCGTGCTAATTTCATCACGCATCAACTTCTCTTTTATAGTCTACACCCACTAATTCCCAACTACAATTAAATGGAAAAATCACCTTGGCAAGTAAATGCAGGGTGCAATTCCCCTCTAGGTTTAAATATTGTGAGAAACATAAGAATCATATTTCCAAAATTCTGCTAGAAACCCAAATCATTGTATTGACTCCCTGACATTATCACAAAGAGCATGTGTGATGATTTTTACTGAAGACCTCAATCCAGAGGAAGAAGGACAGAATGTCAAGTAATAGTCAATGATAATATATTGCTTTATTATATATCATTGCTTTTTATGTAATATATATAGTGCTATGTGCTATAATAATAAAAAGAATAAAGTGGTGTAAAAGATGGGAAAGAACAGACAAAGCCAGTGATTTCTGTTTGCCTGTGTAGAGGAAGCAGTGCCAGGTCTGGAGGTGGCTTCTAGTTGCTGTGGACGATGTTTTGGTTAGCTGCCAAAATAGATTGTTGGTGTTAATATTCCTGAGTGTGATGAATCTGACAGAGTGGGAATGCTACTACTAAAATTGAATGTAGGTGATTCTAGTAAAATCTGTTAGCAATGCTCCTTGCAGTGGGATGAGGCATGTATAAAAGATGCAGTGAATGCAGTAGAGTCAGTTACCCAACTATAGTTGCATTAAAAAAATAGAATGACAGGTCCTCATAAGCAGAATGACTTTTACTCAATAACAAGTGACCCTGAGTTCCTTCCACAATAACCTTGGCTTCTAAAGCAGCATTACATATGCTTACATGTGTGCATGTGCAACCAATGACTATTCCATGGACCCTAAATCATGGCAAGCCCAAACAGATTAGAGTAGAAGTGTGCATCATAGGATTTCTAAGAAATGAATTTTGGGAAGAAGATCACCAATTCTTTCTTCCATAGCACCGCTAGGTGTACTTCAATGGCTAAGCTTCCAAGTTAGCAATTGGATGTGTTCACCATTAATATATATATGAATAAAAGCAAAAAAATCAAGATGCTACTTTGTATTGCAAAATTGTTCAACTCCCGGGTTAAAAAGAAAATGAGAGAGAGCAAGAGGGTCAGTCTTGTGTCTATTAACAGATGTGTCTATTCTTTTGAGCCAGGATTTTATATGACTTAAGATGGAAATACATTCTCTTATGACAGTATATCTTTCATCACCATTAAAATTCAATAAAACTATATGATGGGAAAGAGGAAATATTTGAAAAGTTGGGTAAGGTTTTTTTCTGTATTAAGAGTTAGTATCTGAGAGTTATGTTTCTGGTTAAGCTTATATCAGGAGCCATAAAGAAGGTAAAATGCATCTTTGTCACGCCCTCTGAGCTTTAGCTCTGGGATTCGGTGCTCCTATAATCAAAGACAATTGCTCTGATTGATAGTCTGTCCAGAACAACCCTCATCACAGAGCTTGCTATTTTGCAGCATGCAGGATAGCAGGTGTTGTTACTGATCAATTGCCCAGGTGATCTATGTGGCCTTTTCAACTATCATGAGGAATGTCAATATGCTCTCAACACAATGCCTCTCGGAAATGGCAGAATCTTGTTCAGCAAATATTTACTGACAACATTATCATTTAATAGCATGATCCACAAGACATTAATTGAGCATCTATTTGCTCTACATGTAACACAGCATGCATGTGCATGTGCACACTCAGACACACATACAATATTGTTATATTGTCACAGAACTTTAAGTCTAAGAATATAGTATAAAGTTATTTTCTCTTCTAACTTATTATTATTATTTGACTATGTTTATACATTGCTAATTTTTTATTCAATAAACTATAACAGCAAACAAGATTTTTTTTCAAAGCTCTGTTAGTCTGGGTTGGCTAGAGAGACATATTCATAAACACACATATGTGTATAAGGAAGAAGTTTACATAAGAGAGCAGTTGAATATTGAGAAAGCATCCCAGCTCAGTCCAGATCAAGTCCATAAGTCTGATATTAGCCCATACATCCAATACCAATCTTCCAAGTCCTCTTCAGACTCATGAAATCCATGCAATGATGCTAAATGCAGGAAGATTACAGGCCAGTGTGGGAGAAGTCTTCTGGATCCAGTGGCGTTGTAAGCGTCTCAGTGCTAGCAGGGGTCTCCATGTGGCTTCTCCTTTCCCAGGGCAGTAACAGGGTAGGCCCATGTGGCTTCTCAGGGATGTGTCACAGGAAGTGAGCAGAGAAAGAGTGTCTCCTACCTCCAGGAAGAAATTCAGGAATTCCCAGAATTCTCAGGATTAAGGAATGCCCAGTGGTTATATCTGGATTGACAGGCCAGACTCCACCCCTATAGTCGTAATCCTCTCAAATTGACACCAAATTATGTAACTACCATAAAAGCTATTCATTTAATTTTTTTTTAATGTGCCCTAAGCATGAAACAGCTCTGGCCACGATCTAGGCATCAAGCTAGGATGAAAAAAAGGCTGCCAGTCTGCTCTTCCCCTGACTGATATAAGAGCACCACCACCAATCAGGTATCTCTTTGCCCATAGCCAGGGATAGCATTTAATTTTTTTTAACAAAACAACCTTATCACCTTCAAAGTACTCTCCATTGCACTTGATACATTTGTCAAATCTGTGATTCCATTCTTGGAAACATATTCCAAACTCACCTGTTTGGCTGGCTGACAGCCACTCCCTTGCTTTTTTCTTCACCTCTTCTATGTCCTGAAGTGGATAAATCACACAAAGTTAGGCCAGGTGAGTAAGGTGTGTGGGGCAAGAGAGGAGAGCTGGGTTTTGTTTTGTTTTTTCCCAAACCGGGTGCACTGAGATGGCTGCATGAGCAGGTGCATTGTTGTGGTGGCAAAATCAGCCCCCATCTCCCACAAAGCAGGCCTTTCTTGTTTCAGACTGAGACTCTTTTCAGAACCTCCCAATAGGATTCTTGATTAACAGTCTGACCTGGTGGAATGAAATCCAAGTGCTTTGTGAGCTGACATTTGCATCCACTCGGGAAGCTGCTGGAGGTCCAGCATGAGGTTTGTCATCAGTCATCATTTCACCTTTTTTTTTCATTGAGGAAACCACTCATACACTTAACTTTTTCCCATAGTGCTGTCCTTGTAAGCTGTGTTCCACATCACAACAGTGTCTGCAGCAAATATCAAGGAGAAAGAAGCTGGAGCAAGCAGCACTGGATTCGATCATGTGGTCGGATTCCTGAGTGAGAAGACAGAGTGCAGGCAGATGTGCATGGGTGTGATGAGCTTTCTTTCCAGACAATCTGGGTTTGGGAGCAGGGAAGAAATCTCGCTCAGGTATCACATTGTAAACTGAGATACACCAAAACTATTGATGGCCTTCTTCCTTGTTTTCGGTCATGTGAAACGGATTACAAAAGAAAGTAGCGCTGTAAAAAGTGAGATAATGAGGTAGGTACTCTGAGAAGAGCAGAAACAAGTGCCAGAGAAAACAATCTAGATTCTTCCAAGTCTGTGACTTCCCCCAAGGCCTACCTACCATCAAGTCCTGTGCCTTAAACTCTTGGTCTCTGTCTCACTCTCTCTCTGTTTACAATACCTTCAGTGGAGTCCTAATTAATACATTGGGATTTGTAATATCAAGGGATGGTGTAGTAACATCCTTAGTGTTTGCACATTTTCAATGTGCTGAGAGTGGGAACAAGGACAGAGAAGAGTAGGGGAAACCTGAAAGCAGAGAGCAAGAGTAAAAAGAGGAGCAAAGTTTTGAGAACCATGCGGAATGGTTATAAATTCGATAGGGAAAACAACAACAACAAATAATTATTTATTTTAATATGGAAAGATAGGAAAACGGGTAAGTGGGAGAAATTTGAACTGATAATTTTAGGTCAACGTGGCAAAAGTAAATTTTAGAAGCGTAAACCTGGATCCATGGCATTCTAGGGAAATACCAAACACAGTCACCCTCTTCTCCTGTCCCAGGTGTTCTAAGCTTGGGAGAAAGAATGGGAAAAAAAACGGAGGCTCAGAAAATTTCAAGTGCTATTCTAGACTGAGATTATAGAGTGTGAGCTGTATTGCAAAGAGACTGGTGGTGAGAGAAAAGTTGTTTAGAAACTCCCGAGAGCCACGGTTCCATTGAAACAGCAATGTGCCACACCCAAGTCACTGACACCTTCAAGCAGGGACATCCTATTAAGGGAACGAACTATGCCACCATCCGTCACTGGTCCCACTCACATTCTGGTCCTTGGTTAGTAAGGGGCCTTGTGTGGTGAAACAGCCCAGTGGCTGGTTACCTGCTAGGTCTAAGCAGACTATTTTTCTTGGAAGTTGGCTTTTGGGTAGCCCTGTTGGCAAATAACTGAGACACTTAAAAGAAAGTTTCTCAATTAAAAACAAGACATAGAATAACACAAAAATTGTTTATTTTCATCTGAAAAAATAAATACAGTGCTAGATAGGGCTAGTGTTGAGATTTCAGCGAAATTTTCAGACTGACAGACTGGAATAAAATTAACCAATGAAAGCTTGTGAGTCACAATGGTCCAATTCTGTCATCCTTGTAGTCACCATGAGATAGGAGCTCCCTAATGCACAGCAGAGGAAATGAGGTGGAGGCCACTTCTGAGCTTCTCAGGCTACACAAAGGGAAGGAGAAACCAATGCCACACCTGTGAAAGGTTGATTCCTCCAAGAGTCTAGGGCATATGTGAAATATGCCTCACTCTCGATCCTCCTTGATTCTCACCTAGCACCAATTGTTCCTTTCACAACACTCTGCTGCATTTAATTATCCATTGCAATGGCTGCATACAACTCACAAGGAATATTCGCAATTATGGGCTTTATTGGGGAAGCTAATAGACCATGATATATTTTTAATTAATTAAATTTTAAAAATATTTCATTAGGGGCTCATACAACTCTTATCACAATCCATACATATACATACATCAATTGTATAAAGCACATCTGTACATTCTTTGCCCTAATCATTTTCAAAGCATTTGCTCTCCACTTAAGCCCCTTGCATCAGGTCCTCTTTTTTTCCCCTCCCTCCCTGCTCCCCCCTTCCTCATGAACCCTTGATAATTTATAGATTATTATTTTGTCATATCTTGTCCTATCCGGTGTCTCCCTTCACCCCTTTTCTGTTGTCCGTCCCCCAGGGAGGAGGTCACATGTAATCAGTCCCCCCTTTCCAACCCACTCACCCTCTACTCTCCCAGTATCGCCCCTCACACCCCTGGTCCTGAAGGGATCATCTAATCTGGATTCCTTATGCCTCCAGCTCCTATATACACCAGTATACAACCTCTGCTCTATCCAGACTTGCCAGGTAGAATTTGGATCATGGTAGTGGGGGGGCAGGGGAGGGAAAGAAGCATTTAGGAACTGGAGGAAAACTGTATTCTTCATTGGTGCTACATCGCACCCTGACTGACTCATCTCCTCCTCTAGATCCCTCTGTGAGGGAATCTCCATTGGCTGACACATGGACTTTGGGTCTCCACTCTTCACTCCCCCCTTCATTCACTATGGTAAGATTTTTTGGGTTTTTTTGATAACACCTTATACCTGATCCCTTTGGCACCTCGTGATCACACAGGCTGATGTGCTTCTTCCATGTGGGCTTTGTTGATTCTCAGCTAGATGGCCCCTTGTTCACCTTCAAGTCTTTAAGACCCCAGACACTATCTCTTTTGATAGACTATGATATTTTAAGGGTATATTGTAAATCTTTTTTTTCATAGCATGCCCTATCAGACATGCAGACAATCCTCATTCTCTCTGGTCCTGGGACATAGTCACAGGATCCCTTTAGCCTCTCTGGCAGTTCAGGCTTTAGTGCTGATAAATTCCTGGAGGGCACCCTACTCTGCAAGTCCGCCTGTGCCCATAGCTTTAGTCATCCCCTGGGTCAGGAAGTCCATGCTTCCGCCTCAGTCCCTGTGTTGTTCCTCTGGTCTTTGTCCTGCACCCTTTGCCACTCCAGGCAGAGATCAGTCATGCACTCCACTGGTGGTTTTTCTTTCCTGATGGTCATGCGATTCTCTGATTCTGCTTCTGAAACAGCACACTTTTATACCAAGCAGAATAGCATAACCGACCAATCACGCAGTTTGAATCCTCTAAATCAGCGGTTCTTGGGATCGCGACCACTTTGGAGATCAACGACCCTTTCACAGGGGTCCCCTGAGACCATGGGAAAACAAGCTTTCTCCCAAGCTTAGAACACCTGGGACAGGGGAAGAGGGTGACTGTGTTTGGTATTTCCCTAGAATGCCATGGATCCAGGTTTACGCTTCTAAAATTTACTTTTGCCACGTTGACCTAAAATTATCAGTTCAAATTTCTCCCACTTACCCGTTTTCCTATCTTTCCATATTAAAATAAATAATTATTTGTTGTTGTTGTTTTCCCTATCGAATTTATAACCATTCCGCATGGTTCTCAAAACTTTGCTCCACTTTTTACTCTTGCTTGCTGACAGCCATTAGAGTTATCATCGTGTGCTTCAGAATGCTGATTTCCAGCCTTTTAAAGTTACTTTAAAAAATAACTATGAAGGCAAGTTTTAAAAAGAAGAGAAGAAAAGGTCCTTCTTCTGGAGAGGTGGGCAATAGCCCTGTAGACTACCCTCTATCAACAAAGAAGGATGGATATCAAAACGGGGAGCACGGAGCTGTGGTGTGTGCTGGCATAGGCTGAGCAACTTGTCTGACCGCTGAGGTGGATGCTGCATTTAGTACTCTCATCCCAAGCCTTGGGGTACATTCCATGGCAGTGACTCTCTGGCACAGAGCAGACTGGTTCTGTGGTATTGCCAAGCCTGTAATTCTTTATGGAAGCAGGCTGTCTCATCATTCTCCAAAGGAGTGCTTAGTGGTCGCTAATGCCAACCTTGTAGTTAGTGGCCAAGACTTTATGCACTCCTCCACCAGGACTCATATTTCAATATCCCAAAGGGGGTTCAAGAGATCTTGGACACAGGGAACAGAGAAGGAAATATCAGAAACCAAAAATTTGAGGTGAGGATGATGATGAAAGGCAAGAGGGATGGCAGATCAAGAGTAGTATGGGAAATCATGTGTGTTAAACTGGTTGTATAGAGAAAGACACATATTTGTGAAAACATTAATATATGTATAAGAAAGAAATTTAGGGCAAGAAGTGAATTTATCGCAAGAAGGTATCCCGGTCCAGTTCAACTCAAGTCCATGGGTCCGATGCTAGACTCATGGGGCTGAAAGCTGAAGATACAGAAAGGGAAGGCCAGATGCAGGAAGATCACAGGCTGGTGGATGCAAAGTCATGTGGATCTAAGTTTTGATGGAAATATGGCAGGGAACTGATGGTTCCCATGTTGGCTCCCAGGGTTAGTTTCCCATATGAGATTTGCTCCAGAGTCCCAGCAAGTAGCCAGGGTACAGGAGTCAGAGAGAGATGTGCCCAGTGCCTTTCTTATAAAAAGATATCAAGCTGCGACCAGATTAACAGGTGGGATACCCCCACACACACACATTCACACTGGTACAAGTTGACATAAACTCTATCACAGCATGGTTCTGATTTATGTCTATTGCAGCTATTACTGCTCTTGAGAAACGTGAGTCTATTTGAAATATGGCTGAAAAGACTGTGTAAAGTCAGAAGAGCTGTACTTGTGTGACCACTTGGTGGTCTAATGCAAACCACTTGTAGTTTAAAGGATTCAGTTAATAGTAGCTTCCTGGTGGTTGCTGATTGCTACTTGAGCTTAGGGATTATGTAAATTATAGGTGATGAAATGCAGTAATTTACACCTTTCTTTACTGGCCACCTCAATAGATGTGTGCACTGATGAAGGCAGTGGGCCTGGACATGACTAGACACCATACTTGCCCCACAGGACAGGACAAGACATCATAATTGTCCCATAGGTTTCTCAAGGCAGATCTTGTTTTAGAACAGGCGGCCAAGTCTCTCTCCTGAGAAGCCCGTGGATGGGTTAGAATTAATCACTGGGGCTCTTTGGCCAAGAATTAGAGAAATTAAAATTTATTGAGATTTATTTCAGCGCAGATCCTGAACTATAATCACATGCCGACGTAGTCATGCAGCAGTACTGTGAGTTAGTCCTTGCTTCAGTTCTACAGATATGAAATGTGAAATAAAGTGTCCACGTTTATACTACTAGTAAGTTCAATACTGTGAGACTACTTTATGATCATAATTGTACTTTACCAAAAATTGCTTTCTATTCATTTTATTTGTGATCCAGATGACTATTTTTCACTCTCATGTTCACTCACATGGGGACATATAGCAGTCTTATACAACAGGCCAGAACTGCCCCTGTGATTTTCTGAGATTGTAATTCTTTATGAGAGTAGAAAGCCAATCTTTACCGGGAAAAGGGACTGGTGATTTCATAATCCTGACCTTGTGTTAGCAGCAAAATGCCTAAACACCACACCACCAAGGTTCATTCTCCTCTCTCTCTTTCTCTCTCATATATATGTATATATGTATATATATACCCAATTATTTTATATATATATGTACCCCCCAAAAATGATGATCATTTATTTTTTTATGTGAGGGGGATAGTGCATTTGGAGTTCATTTTACCAGGTCAGATTGTTAATCAAGCTTTCTATTTAGATGTTCTGAAAAAAATTGCATAATGGTGTGTGTCAAAAAAAGGCTTGATTTGTTGCAGACAGGGAACTGGTTTCACCACCATGACAATGCACCTGCTCACGCAGCCATTTCAGTGTGCCAGTTTTTGGCAAAAACAGCATGCCTTTCTAAACCACCTGACTTCACTCCATGTGACTTCTTTTGTTTCCACGAATAAAGAGGGACATGAAGGGACAGTGATTTGTAGATGTAGAAGACGTGAAGAAAAAAACCAAGGGAGGTGCTGTCAGCCATCCAAACAGATGAGGTTGCAAGATGTTTTAAGTATGGAATTGCAGACTTGACAAGGGTATTTAGTGTAATGGAGAGTACTTTGAAGGTGATAGGGTTTTTGTAAAAAAATTTTAAAAACATATTTAAAAAACTAAAATTTAGATGTGTGCAAGTGTGTAGTTAGGGACCAGTATATAAGAAAAAATATTTATCAAACTCTACAGTGTATTCCATGCCAAACTCTTAGCTGCAAACTAGGCAAGCAGTAAATTGCAGGGCAGAAAGCACTATTGTGAAAGTGATGTGATAGTGGTCATAAATTTACTTCTCAAATGTACTGAAATTTACTTGTGGGCTGTTTGGGATGATATGTTTAAATAGTATGATTTGATATGTGTGTGATGAAAATACAAATGTATTTAGAGTTTGTTTGACTTTTTAATCTTGTGATTATGAATTTTTATGAATGTATGTAAATATGTGTGTCTAAATATCTCTTTTTTATAGTTGTAAAAAAGTTGGAAGCTTGCTACTTCTAACTCATAAAGTAGATGACCAAAGAATATTTCCATACTTTTATGAGTAAACCAATATTATAATGTGAAAATCACTGGATTCCCATTTTACCCTGGCGTTTCTATATGTGTTTCCTTCAGTTTTTAATATTTCTATTTCAGTTTGATTTTTGACCAGTATAAAAATTAGCATCATTTGAAAGGCAATTTATCCTCAGAGGAAATCATATATTCCCACTTTGACA
The DNA here is from genome assembly GCF_050624435.1 of Tenrec ecaudatus. Lineage (NCBI taxonomy): Eukaryota > Metazoa > Chordata > Mammalia > Afrosoricida > Tenrecidae > Tenrec > Tenrec ecaudatus. The sequence continues at coordinate 14,563,895 of NC_134538.1, forward strand.
TAGTTATCTTTAATTGATAAGGTACTACCCTGGGGCTAAATTTCTAATACATTAAAGATGACTTATACAAAGGATCTGTTAGAATGATTCCAATATTACAAACAGGAATTATTTTTTGATAATATTATGTCCTTTTCCTTCTATCTTTTTTTTAATTAATTAATTAATTAGTTTTTTTACATTTTATTAGGGGCTCATACAACTCTTATCACAATCCATACATATACATATACATACATCAATTGTATAAAGCACATCCGTACATTCTTTGCCCTAATCATTTTCTTTCTTTTTTTTTTAATCTTTTTATTGGGGCTCATAAGGCTCTTATCACAATCTGTACATACATCAAATGAGCAAAGCACCCTTATACATTCGTTGCACTCGTCACTCTCATAATTCACCTTCCACTTGGGTTCCTGGAATCAGCTCGGTTTCCCTTTTTTTTCCCCCATCCCCCTCCCTCCCCGATCCCACCCCTGGTCCCTTGATAGTTTATAAATAATTATTATATCTTATCTTACACTCCCCGGCGTCTCCCCTCACCCGCCTCCCCCTTGACAATTTCCCAGAGAGGAGGTTACACATAGATCTCCGAGATCGGTTCTCCCTTTCTACATGCCCTTCCCTCCTGGTGTTGCCTCTCCCACCGCTGGTGTTGAAGGGTTCGTCTGTCCTAGATTCCCTTTGCCTCCAGATCCCCACTGCACCGCTGTACATCCTCTGGTACAACCAGGTCCGCAAGGCAAGGTAGGATTGGGGTCATGATGATTGGGAGGGGAGGAAGCGTTCAGGAACTAGAGGAAGGTTTTGAGTTTCATTGTTGTTACACTGAACCCTGTGTGGCCCATCTCCTCCTCCCTACCCCTCTGGAAGAGGTGTTCAGCTCTCTACAGGTGGGCATTGGGTCCCCATCATGCACTCCCCCTCTTTCACGGTGATGTGATTCTCACCACCACCCCACCTTTGATGTTGGAGACCTGGTCTCCTCTGTCCTTCATGGTCACCTATGTTGGTGTGCTGCTTCCGTGTGGGCTCGGTTGCTTCTGGGCTAGATGGCCGCTTGTTTGCTTTCAAGCCTTTAAGTCCCCAGACGCTATATCTCTCAGTAGCCGGGCACCATCCGCCTTCTTCACCACACTTGCTTATGCACACTTTCGTCTTCAGCCATTATGTGAGGAAGGTGATCACACAATGATTGTTTTTGTTCCTTTGTATCTGCTACATGGTCCATTCAACACCTTGTGTTCGCTTAGGCCGTGTGCTTCTTCTCTGTGGGCTTTGTTGCTTCTGAGCTAGATGGCCGCTTATTTGCCTTCAAGCCTTTAAGACCCCAGACGCTATATCTTTTTTTGATAGCCGGGCACCATCAGCTTTCTTCACCACATTTGCTTACACACACGGCTGTCTTCAGTGATCATGTCGGGAAGATGGATATCCTGCAATGGCTGCTTAGCAGGGCGAGGTGCTATTGTATTGGGGGATTATGCATGAGGAGGCCCATTGTTCATCTGCTACCCTACTACTGAACCTATCACGTTTCCCCCAAATTGTCAAGAGCAATCTCCATGAACATCTAAGTAAATATTCCTTGGATAACAGATAATTTTCTTTGAATGAACTTTCAAGAATGAGTAATAAAATATTAATCTAAGTTTTTGATTTATAGCACTTTACAACATCTAGTTTAAATATTATCAATGTAAGTTTTGTTTATGACCAAAAGATTATTCTCTATTTACTTTTAACATATATTGATGACAGGAGACATACAAAGATAGAAATTTGTTTAATAATATATTTGATCTTCTTTACTGTACATATGGTTTCACTCCTTTATATCTTAGACCGAAAGCATCTTGAACACTGAAAGTAATTTTGAAATGAATTACTAGCTAGAGTATCTATCTATCTATCATCTATCTATCTATCTATCTATCTATCTATCATCTATCTATCTATCAATATATAGATACCTTTGCCATTGAGTTAGTTCTAACTCACAGTGATCTTAAACACAACAGAAGGAAACACTGTCCAGGCCTCTGCCAGCCTCACAACTGTTGTTCTTTTTGAGCTCATAGTTGCAACAACTGTGTCAATCCATCCGATCTTCAGGGAAAATTGTAATCCAAATTTTAGAACCTTGTAAATACAGGAGAGAACTAATATCTACTGAACTGCAGTATAAGAGAAGCCCAAATTTATCTACTACCCAGACACCTGTCTTTACTATTGCCTTCAAATTAGGAATATTGTATGATGTCACTGCATGTTGAGCTGCAGACTAGTGGCAAATATTCAATCACTTCAAGAAATTTTAAGTAAGAATAATAGTTTGCAGTCTGTCTAGGCTAGTTAAAAAAAATCCAAAATGATAGGCTAATGGATATTATCCCTGTTGTTCATTTGCTTTCCAATTGCAGATCTTGGCTAAAGATCATGTGTACATATGATAATCATATTTCCACACAAAAATGAAATCCACCGTGAGTGCCACACCATGATTCTGTCGTTAGAGGAAAGCATATTAGGGGAGGCAAGAGACAACAATGTAGTTGCACTGGAGTGGAAGGGGATTTTGACCCAGTAGTCTCTGGCTGTGTCATCATGCTCTGTTCTCTCTCTCTCTCTCTCTCCCTCTCTCTCTCTCTCCCCTCTCCCTCTCTCCCTCTCTCCCTCTCCCCCTCTCTCCCTCTCTCCCTCTCTCCCTCTCTCTCCCCTTTCTTTCCAAATTCACAGAATGGCACTGACTTTGAGGTGTGGGGGGTGGCGGGAAGCACTGTCCTATTCCTTTGGTTAGAGGATGGAGTGTTGTAATGGCAGGCCGAGTCACAGGAAGGGGAGCAGAAAATAAAAGGAGGCAATATCAAGGGATGAGAGATATAATTATGTTTGCAGAAACTGTGTTCAATAAGCAGATTGCTGGGGAGTGGCAGAACTTGCTTTTCGTACACATGAAATTGGAATTGGGTTGAAAAAAATGAGGACACTGGCGTGATAATGGCGTGATAATGATGGCGTGATAATGGAGGTGATTTCACCTCCACTGCTACCTGCCACTTATCAATCACCTAATTACATTTTGGAGAGTGGGCTACACACAAACTTCTCTATTGCGCAGAGAGCGTGGCTGAGGTTTTTGCAGGGGCTAGCTCATTTTGTTTTATTTTTGTATGTTGAAATTAATCTTTAATGTTAACCATCTTAAAAAAAAGATGACTGGAGAAGAAAAGAGGAAGAGAAGCGAAGGGAAGTGATGGAGTGAGTGAAAGAGGAGCAGAGGAGGGAAAAGAAAGGTGGGCAGTGGGGGTGATGACCCTGGAGAATGGAAAGATGGGGCAAGGGGAGATGAGAAAGCAGGAAGGAAGAAGGATTTGATGAAGGATGGACGGAAAAGGATGAGAAAGAAGACAGAAAAGGAGAGGCTAGAAGAAGCTGCTAAGACCTGTGAAGAAAAGTGCAGCTGACTCAGCCCAAGCCTTTGGAACTTGGCCACGCCCCTTTAGTCATTATGGAAAGAAACCTGCCAAGATGAGAAATTGCCCGAGGAGGGTTGGGATATGAGGATTAATTGTCTCAAACCAGTGCAGTGGAGCAGGTACACAGGCAGACTGAGGTGGAGGCAAGGAGGAAAAGGAACACTCGGTTTTATTTTTCTTAAGAAAATACAAATTTAAGTAATTATACCAACAGTTTCATGACCATAGGACACATTTTAAAATTATATATATATATATATATATATATATATATATATATATATATATATATATATATATATATACTAAGACAATGTATTTTTTGGTGATGCTTTTAAGATTTGCATTAAAGTAAGGTGCATCCTTGAGAAAACGTTTGAAGCGGATGTGATTTTCTTGTCGCTCCGGATCATCATTCGGTTAGTTTTATTGTCCCTGTTCCTAATGGAAGTGCTTTTACTTTTTGATATTTATGTTAGACATTTACCTATCACTTTTAAAATTTAAGCTACTTTAGTTTGTCTTAACCAATACTTTCAGAAAATTACTATGGTCAGAAGTAGACTTTAACATGGCTCATATTGAAGCTGAGAGAGGAACTTAGTCTGTAAAATGCCTTTCAGAAGATCATTAGTTTACAAATGGTTTCATGCACCCCTGAAATTGGACTAGAACACGAAGGGGTTCTGGAGATATGTATTTTGTTGATGTATCTGTTTTTATAAATGATTATAGAAAATTCTGTGTAACTATCATATTAATGTGTGGATACCCACAGCTGTTTATCATATTCTGAGCTGTCATTGGGTGAAAACATGTATGTTGTTCATTTGTTTATGGACAATCTAGATATTTCAAATGAGTTTTTGGCGGCAAAGTGGTTAAAGTGCTCAGTTGTTAATCAAAAGGTTGTCAGTTTGAAACTAGCAGGAGATCTACAAGAAGTTGTGGCAGTCTGCTTTCATGAAAATTCACAATCTTGGAAACCCTATGGGGAAATTTTTGTATGTTCAGTAAGGACACTGTGAGTCTGGACCAGTTTCATAGCAGTGAGCTTGGTTTTAGGCTTAGGTATTTCAAATTCAGATAAACTAGTTTCCCTCTTTAACTGACAGGAGCTCCTTTCATCAGACTGGCCCCATCCAGATGCTGCAGGAATATTCCCACCACCACAAATCTCGCATGCAGTCTCACCTCGAGAGTGTCTTTGGCCATATTTATAGGTGGTAGCATAAAATATGAACATCCAAGAGGAATCCTTACTCTGTTGATCACGTGTCCAATAAATACCCTAAATAAATAATCATTTTCCTTATTTTAGCACATTGTGCTCTTTTTCAATTGTACACATGAACATAGTTTAGTTGGAGGGCTTTTTATTAATTGGGATTTAAAACATATAACATATCATTCCCCATTTCAATCACATCAAGTAGAATTATGCAATTTCTACCACAATCAGTTTCCAACCATTCTTTTTCTATATGGACTCCTTGACATTGTCCCCCTTTTACCCTCAGCACCATCACTGAACCCACCTCCCCCAGAACTCCTCATTCTATTTGCTGCTATGATACATTCATCAATTCTGGGGTTCATATACCGAAACATGGAAAAGCATATAACACAGCTTCAAGAGGGTGACCTCCTCTGACATACACTCCATTATGAAATGAGCAAAAACAAACACAACAATACAAACCCAAAATATGGAAAATTTTGGAAACCAAAACAGATCCAGACTGCACTGGGGAGATCTACTTTCAAAGTTTCCACTGTTCAGGTCAGACGTAAGTCTTTGATCTTCTATACCCCTCTCTCCAGAGCACTTTCCTCCCAGTTCTCCGGAGGTCTTTTTCTTATGGATTTCCACAAATGACTCTTGCGCTTCCATTGCCATTCACTGCATTCTGCACATCGGATTCTCATAATTTAGGCTGTGATATGGATTCCTTCTTCGACTTGCTCTTATATGGATTCCAATCCTTTGAACAAATAACACAACTTCAAGAGGGTAACCACAAGTGATAACATGCCTCTGAGATGCACCCTAATATGAACAAGAATAAGCAGCATATAACAGAGTGACTTTCACGGGAATTCCGGAATAATACACCATATGAAGTATGGATGTAGCAAGGTCTTGTTTTCTGGCCGAACAATTCTTTGTACAACTGTCTTCTGCTTCCTCAGATACCCCCTTTTATTTTATTTTTTTTGGCTAATCTCCTCCGGACACAAGTGCATCTGAGGTATAATCCAGTTCACTCAGTAAAGTTCCCCCATGGGGTCTCACTGATGCAGTCTCCACAACATGTCTTGGGCCACAGAGATCCAGGATTCAGGGTCCCAGAATGCCATGTACCCAACCCAATTTCCGGGGATACCTCCAGATGCCTTAGTTCAAATTTCCCCACCTGCTGCACATGACTAAAAGTACTCCCACCACATGTTCCCCAAAGCACCTTCAGTCACTTCTCCCTCCCCACCACCCCCGTGGAATACAGCCCTCCCTTCCCTTCCCTCAACAACAATGCACCTATGTCTCCCCAAAAGTGATCATTCCCACGCCCCTCTTCTGTGCCACTCCTCACCTCATTAAGATTCATCCCCCTCACAGGACCACCATGCTCCCCTGGGGACCTCGCCCCACATCCACATGGCAACGACTCGGCAGTCAGCATCACCCCCATTTTCTACAACCATTTGATCCCAGCTGTCATGAGGCAAGCTCCAGTAAAGGGACCTACACCACATTTACCTGGAGCAGATGATGTGTGGCTCATGGGCACTGGTCCAGCTCTTTACCAGGCTGTCTGGTCTCCAGCCAGAAGACTGGATGTCCTACAAGCTTGACCTTGTGCCCTGCTGCCGCTTGTTCCTACAGCAGTGAACTCATACAGCATTTGTCCTCTTGTGCTAGACTAACTTCACCCAGCATAATCTCTCCATGTCTTGAGGGGTTCATGGTATAATCTCTGTTTTTCAGTGATGCATAGTATTCCCTTGTAGATATGTACCAGGTGTTTGTGTTTCCCACTCTTCTATTGATGGGAGTTTAGTCGGTTTCCAGCATCTTGCTATTGTGGACTGTGTGATGAAGAACATGGGGAACAGATGTCTGTTCGTGATCTGTTTCTTATTTCTTTGGGGTATGTGCTCAGTAATGGTATGGCTGGATTACATGGTAGTTCAAATGCTATCTGTTTTAGGTATCACCATATCCCTTCCATAGTGGTTGTACGGATTTACAGGTCAACCATCAGTGGATAAGAGTTTCTATCTAACCATAACCTGTCCAACATTTGTTCTCAGTGATTTTTAACTGGGCTACAGCTATGGGCATTAGATGGTATCTCAAGGTTGTTTTGACTTACATTTCCTGGATGGCTAAGTACTGGGGAGCATTTCCTCATGTGTTGGCCATTCAAGTGTCATCCTTTGTAAATTGTCTGTTTGGGTCACTTACCCACCTTCTCAGAGGCCTATTAGCTTTTTCTTATTGAAAACTTATAAAATTTTGTAGATTTTAGTAATTAATCCTTTAACTGTTATGTTGTTATTAAATATCCTTTCACAGTCTGTGGTCTCTCTCTCTCTTTTTTTTTTTTACTATTTTAATGAAGTCTTTCAATGTACACAAGTGTCTTACTTTTAATAGGTCCCACTCATCTAGTTTATCTTCCACGGAGTGTGTTTCCTTTGTTATTTCTGATAACCTGTGTGTTCCCAGCACTCGGGCTCCTAGCTCTGTCCCAGTTTTCTTATCGATGATCCTGATAGCTTTGAGTTTAACATGTAGGTCCTTGATGAACCTTGAGTTAGTTTTCGTGCATGGTGTGAGATATAAGTCTTCTTTCATTTTTCTGCATGTGGATATCCAGCTTTTCCAACACCATTTATTGAAGTGGACAGCTGCTTCTCATTTAATGTTTTTTGGGCATTTGTCAAAAATCAGTAGTTTGTATGCAATTCTGTTAGTCCGGGTTGACTAGAGAAGCAAATTCCAGAGATACTCATATATGTGTAATAGAGAACTTAATGTCAAAGAGTAATTGTGTGTTAAGAAAACATCCCAGCCCAGTCCAGGTCAAGTTCATAAGTCCGGTATTAGCCCATAAGTTTGATCCCAGTCTATAAATTCCTCTTCAGACTCACACAACACATGCAAGGACACAGAATGCAGGAAGATTACAGGTCAGTGGGTGGAAACTCCTGTGGATCCAGTGGTGGTGGAAACATCTCAACATTGGTGTAGGTATCCACGTGGCTCCTCCAGCTCCAGGATTTTGCCTCCATCAGGGTAGCTCCATGTGTCTTGTTAACAGGAATGACAAGCAGATAGAGAGTGTGGGACCTCTAGTGAGCTATTCATCTCTATTGCTTCTCCAAATGAGGTCATCATCAAGCTGTGACCTGATTGACAGACTAGACTCCACCTATCCTACAAGTGGACAATAGAATATATAACAGCCACAGCAATATTTTAATTTCTGGGCTTTCTGTCCTGATCCATTAGTGCAAATACCTATCATTATACCGGCATAAGACTGATTGGAGAACGGAACTGTGGTTGCAGTGTAGGTTTTGAGGTCAGGTAGTGCAATACCACCTACCTTGCTCTTTTTTTTTTTTTTTTTGAGGATTTATTTGCCTCTCCTGGGCTTCTTCCTTTCCCATATGAAGTTGTTAGTCCTTTTATTTTCCTCCCATTTCTTTGAAAAATGCTGGAATTTGGGGACTTGGATCAGGATTGCATTGAATTTGTAGATTACATTACATAGCATTGACATTTTTATAATATCGAGTTTCCCGATTCATGAACTCACAGTTCTTCCATTTGTGTATATCTTTTTGGTTTCTTGTAATAATGTTTTGTACTTTTCTTCATCCAAGAATTTGTTTAGGTTTATAACTAAGTATTTCAGCTTTTGAGTCATTATTTTGAATGGTACCGATTCCTTGATATCTTTTTCTGTATTTCCATTACTGTTATATAGGAATCCACTTGATTTGTGTTTGTTTGTTAATCTTGTATCTTACCACTCTACTAAACTGCTCTATTGTTTTCAGCAATCCTATGTGGACCCCTTAGGATTCTCATTATATAAAATCATATTTTCGGAAAATAGTGCAAGTTTCCCTCCTTCTTTACCAAATTGTATACCCTTGATATCTTACCGTTGCCTTATGGTATTGGCTAGGACTTCCAGCACAATGTTGAAAAGAAGTGGGGATAAGAGAAATGCTGGTAGTATTTTCTTATTCAGTGGACATGTTTTCAGCTTTTCTCCATTGAGTGTAATACTGGTGATTTCTGTGTGTGTGTGTGTGTGTCTTATATGATTTTGAGGAATTTTCCCTTCTAATTCTATTTTCTTGAGAGTCTTTATTGGGAATTGGTATTGAATGTTATCAAATGCTTTTTGTGCATTAATGGATATGATCATATGATCCTTGTCCTTTTTCTTGTTGAAGTGGTGGATTATGTTAATCATTTTTCAAATGTTGAACCATGCCTGAAAGAAACTCTGGTATGAATTCCACTTGGTATTCAATTGGATAAGATGTTTGTTGAAGATTTTTGCATCTATGTTCATGAGAGATATTGATCTCTAATTCGCTATTCTTTTGGAAACTTTGCCTGGTTTTGGTATCAAGGTTATGCTGGGTTCATAGAATGAGTTCAAGAATTTGATGTCTCTCTCTATGTTCTGGAAGAATTTGTGTAGAATTTGGTGCCAACTCTTCTCTGAATACTTGGTGGAATTCTGCTCTGAAACCAACTGGTTAGGGATTTTTTTTTTTAAGTCGGGAGTTTCTTATCTATTTCTTCTATTGCTATGGGTCTGCTCAAGTTCTTCATGTCTGTATGTGATAATTTGGAGAGAGAGTGATTTTACAGGTATTTGCCCATGTTTTCCAAATTATTGAATTTGTTGGGATGCAGTTTTCTGTTCTTCCTATTGTTGATTTCCACCTTTTGGGCACCATGGTCAAAAGATGGTTTGAATGACCTCTTTGTGTTTAAGGTCATTCTCTCAAGCTTGACTCCTGTCCCAGTATGTGGTATATTTTGAATATGAGCCATGTGCATTTAAGAATTTCTCTCTCTCTTTCTCTCTCTCTCTCTCTCTTTGCTGTTGGTTGGAGAGCTCCGAAAATGTCCAGGAGATCAAATTGCTAAACTGTGTTGTTCAACTCTTCAATTTCTTTATTGGGCTTCTTACTTGCTGATTTATCTTTCTTTGAGAGAAGTGTATTGAATGAAATCATATATTATAATTATTGATACAATGGTTTCTCTTTTCATCTCTTTTAGGATTTGGTGAATGAATTTTGAGGGTCTTTCAATGGGCATTTATATGTTAAATTATGTTTATGGGTTCTTTTTCCCTTGAGCCTTATGCAATGCCCATTCTTATGTCTCTAGATTATATACCTTGAGGTCTAGTTTGTCAGAGATTAGTATTGCCTCCCAGGCTTTTATATATGATTTCCATTAGCTTAGTAAATTTTCATCCTTTCACTCTCAGTCTGTTTTTGTCTATGAGTTTGAGTTGTGTCTTCAGAGGCAGCAGATTGCTGGATTTTGATTTCTCATCCAGGCTGCTACTCATTGGCTTTTAATAGGTGCCTTTATACCATTAACACTCAGTGTAATTAAATCTAAATGTAGGTTAGAATCTGTTATCTCCTATTATTTGTGTTTGTTATGTTCCCTTCTTCTCCTTCATAGGATGGTGTGTGTATGTGAGTAGTTTATTCTTACTATCATTTATCCACTGGATCTGTGATGTTTTGGGTAGTGTTTTCAGTGTGTTGGTTTCTGGGTGGTGTTACACCCTATGGTGGTCACATGTTTGTGTGCTGCTGTGGTTGGTTTTCTGCCTCCGAAGAACTGGAAAGTATTTTTTGTAATACTGGTTTTGTTTTTATGAATTCTCTAAATGCTTTCTTATTTGAGAAAAAATATTTTATTTCTCCTTTGAGTTTGATGGAGTTCTTTGCTGGATAAAAGATACTTGGATTGCATTTGTTATCATTCACATTTCAAAATATGTTGGTCCAATTCCTTCTTTCCTGCCTGGTGTCTGTGGAGATGTCTGAGCTTATTCTTATCTGTTCCTTTATGTATGACTGCTTTTCTCTCTCTAGCTGCACTCATTATTCTCTCATTTTCCTCAAAATTGGATAATTTGAGGGTTTTTTTTGGGGGGGGTGGGCAGGTGTGTGGATGTATGTTGGTGTTAATCTAATTTGTGTTCTCTCTGCTTCCTGAATACTAACAATCTTCTCCTTTGTGATATTGGAAACATTTTCTCCCAAGAATTCCATTACTATTTTAACTGTAGGTTTATTTATTTCTTCTGGTTCAAATATTGCTTCACTTCATAGAATACCACATTATCTCAGGATTTCTTCAGATTCTTTTGCACTTTTTAAAATTGTTTCTCTCATTTGCTGAATTCTGCTTTGTTATCTTCGAGATTGCTGTTTCGATTTTCTACTTCCATTCTATTCACCTTTCTTTTTATCTCTGCTACATGGTCCCTTAACTCCTGGATTTCTCTTTGGTGTGAATATTGTACTATCTCTATTAATCATTGGTTTTCAATATTCATCCCCTAATTTCTTGCAAGGACTTAAAAAATATTCTTATTCATTCGTACTCTGCCGTTCAAGGGCTGATTCTTCAAGAACACCATTGGGTTTGGATCATCTTCCTTAATTGAGTTTTGTTTCTCTATATTTTATGGCAACAGCTGGTGTTGACTTTTGTTTTGGTTAAGCTGAAGTGATGCCTAATATTCTGGGAAGTATGTAGGGGAGCAGCTGGCTCTTTACTATAGGAGAGGATACATAAGTGCTGGAGAACGTATTGTTTGTAGATAAGGAGGGAACATTATCTCCTTATGGGTGCATAGGAGGATTAGGGTATTGGTGCCCTGGAGTAGGTTTTAAGTGATTATATTAATCATATTATGCCTTCCCGTTAAATATAGTAGTTTTTAATGAGTTGCAGAAGTGGGTTGTGGGAGATTTGAGTTTACTTGTTAAGTTAGAGGAGCATGTGTGTTACTGTGGTGGAAGGAACATGTCCCAGATGTTGTGGTTGTTGGAGTAAGGGAGGGGTATATTGAATCTACCAGAACCATTTATGGATCTTGTCTATTATTTAGGGAGAGTTCAGTCATTCTGGTATATCTGCTCATAACTGTATTCCTGCACTACTCAGAACTATCCACTCTTTCCTTGTTGCTCTAAGGTGGAAATGAACTATTATAGTGACTGTCCCAGGTAAGAGGTACTTCCTATCTGAGAGAGATCTGCCTCAGGTCTGTGAGCCATTGTTCTGCAGGCTACCACGGAGGCACTCAATTGGATTTCTATGTACTCCATCTGTAGAAGTCCATGTGTATCATTGGCATTTTGATTGTTGAAAATAGGCATTTTCCATGAACAAGTCATTGGTTTTGTAAAATTCTATCATGTGATCTCCAGCTTAATTTCTATCACCAAGACCATATTTTCCAATCATTGTTCTTTCTTCTTTTTTTTCAAATTTTTCATTTGGCAATAATCATCAATGCATCTTGATGCCATGCATGATCATTTTCTCACTGACGACACTGGTAGAATTAGTCAATTTCTTCATCACCAGTCTTTGGGGTTGTTGCATAATTGAATAATAGTTGTATTGATTGAATTTTTAAGACCAATTGATAGTGCAAACATCATTGTACTTCAAGATAAACATAAAACCCCAACTCAATGCCATTTTGTCAATGCCAATGCATCGTGATCATAAAGGGCAATGAAGAACTGACTCTGTGTGTTTTTGAGACTGTAATTGGTAGAAAGCCCATTCTTTCTCCTGTAGACTGGCTGAAGATTTTGAACTACTGACTTTGAAGATTTCTGCCCAATGTGTAACCACTCCACCCAAAGGGCCCTTTTTGACAGTAAAGGCAACACCATTCCTCTTGTTTATGTTGCTTCACGTGATTTTCTGATGCAAAATAGTCTAACAAAACCAGTGCATTCCAGTTCATCAGTGCCTAGGTTACTGATGTTAATTGTTTCCATTTAATTTTTGGTGACTTCCAATTCTCTAGATTCATACTTCATACATTCCAAGTTCTGATCATTAGTAGATTTTTTTCAGTTGTTTCTCCTCATTTTTAGTAGCGGCCATCAGCAAATGGAGAAACGGAAGTCTTCACTGCCACGGACTTTACCCATTCACATCACTGCTGTTGACTCTACTTTGAGAACGCAGTTCCTTCTCATTCATCTTTTGAGTGCCTGTCCACCTTGATTTGTGGCCACCATCTGTAGGACGTCTGACACTGAACACATTAATGGGATCAGATAACCTCAACTTTCTTCTGTAGTGAACAGAAGCTAAGTTTGCAGTTAGCAGTCCCACGTTTACTTCACAGCACTGCAACAAACCTTTAAATGTTTTTCGTACCATGATTGGATGATACCTTGAGCTGGGTTCTCTACTGAAGAAAAATCAGTGATACATAGGCAGGTATACATGGGCAGTATACATAGGTATACATAGGCATACATAGGCAGTAATTTAAATTTTAAAACTACAAGTATAGAAGTAGGACAGTCCAAGTCAAGGCAGTCAAAAATCCTTAAGAGTAATTTATGTTCTCACATTTTAGAGGTTAAAGTCCAAATAAGCATCTCAGCCATGCCAATCCCTCCCTTATTGGCAGCATTGACATATCCTGGTTCCTTGGCTGGGAGATGAGCCACATGTAGGGTTTCTGACCTCCCTTGCACTCTACTCCATGTGACATGCAGGGACATTAGGGATGAAGAAGGTTGTCTCCACTGAATTCCAATGCTAAAGGAAACTTAGCTGGTCCTGCCACAATAAAGAGGTTTGAAAGAAATCAGGTGGTACACATTCGAAAGTAATCTATGGGGCAAGATCCAAAGCTGTGTCTGTGCAGACCAAAGCCACCTGGACAGAGATGAAGGTCACCTGAGCATGCGATGAAGATAAACATGGGCATATAGATTAAGGCCACCTGGGCATGCACACTAGAAACCAGCTACACTATGTCATACACGCACCTAGACTCAGTCACTAAGAATGGCCAATACCCTCAGCCACGCCACCGTCAAGTGGGAGAAGGGACCATGAAAGGCAGAGATGGAGTCCAGGCCCTCTCATTGCACTGTAGGGGACAGGTTCTCTCCCATCCCCTTTTAAAGTTCAGAGCTCTCTTCTTGATTCCACCGAAGCTCTTTTTTCAGTTCCAGCACTCATTGGTTCCTGCTCCCAAGAAGCAGTCATTAAAAAAAAAAAAAAAGAAGCAGTCATTTTTTATCACGAACTCTTTTGTGCAGTCACCAGAGTGGCTTTTTACACCTTCTAGGTGGTAGCGTGTAGAGACTGTGACATCTAAATACCTCTTTCCCTCGTGAAATTTACTTGGACTCTCAAAAGTATTTCTGTTGCATGAATTCTCTCAGCGTAGAGAAGCAAGAACTGGAGGAAACTGTGCCAGCAACCTAACAAGTGAATTTTTATTTCTATTGTTTTTAATATGCATACTATATTTTAGAAGTTATTAGGTTTAGTATTCACCTTACACCGGCATCATTTCACTCATATAACAAACGAAAAATGAATTTTAGAAAGAAGTCACATCCACAGGGATAAAAGCCAGGAATTTAACACTTATTTTGATGACATATGATTTAATTCATAGCAGTGGATCTCTGGTGAGACAGAGATCTAAAAAAGGAAGAGACCCAGGTTTAAAAGAAGAAAATTCTGGTGAGTGACAACTCACAAAGCTAGTTGGACCATGTCAGTTGGTGTGTCCATTCACAAGGGAAAGTCGGTCCGTATTTGGAGTTCGAGCCACATGATACTGAAAACAAACCCAACACGCCACTGCCATCGCATTGATGCAGAGCCTTAGTAAGCCCATAGAACAGCCTAGGACTGACCCTGTGAGTTTCCAAGATGAGCCCTTTATGGGAGTAGAAAGTTCAATCTTTCTCTCGGGAAGCTTCTGGTGGTTTCAAACCACCTGCCATATGGATCACAACCCAATGGGTAACCACTACACCACCTGGGCTCTGGGGCTATGGGAATCAGGGTTACAACCAACTAAGACAGGTTCTACCTTCAGTGCAGAGCTAAGTGCCAATGAGAAGTACAATGTGAATACTTTCTATGTGACAGGGGACTTAATAACCCCATTCCTAAGTGTGGAGAGGAAGACGGTACATTGGTGAGCTGCAGGTAACAAGAAATCAAACATGGTCCCTGGGGGAAGACTTTCAGTATGTATGCTTAATTGGAGGCCAATAAAATAATATTTGCCTACAAGCTAATATTAAACTTCAATCATTGCATTAAACCAAAATTAGTTGAAGAAGGCAGAGATTAGCATTATTATTTTGAGAATTATTTGTAACTTACAACTATGATCTTCAAAGATATTTTATCTTCACCTTATTTGAAGAGATAATTTAGGTGTTATCTGCTATTTGAAATAAATTGGAACTAACTGATGCAAAATTTTAGATAAAAGCTAGAATTATATGATGAATAATTCTAGATATTTATACCATTATCAACTACTAGGCTTCAAGAAGGCAATATTTGTATTCTTTGTACATTCCAGTTTTTTTTCAAAGCCTGTGTTTCCCTAGAGGGGAAGGAAAGCTAGGAAAAGTTATTTGATCATGCCCTCAAAGTCTGTGTCCTGGACTTTGACCAAAGTAGCTGCCCCTTTAAACAGGCAGCATGGATTGAGACCGCCTGACAGAGAGCAGAGGCCTTGTCTAATTTAGAAGAGGGCAGGCTTCCTTGTCAAAGTCTGGAGAATTTCCAATCGGATTCTCCGTCGGGGTCTGACCCCCATCAATCAGACTGGCCTTTGGCCACAGTTTTCTGGGAAATGTGGAAAGTTATCATGGCCAGTAAATCTGCTCCCTTATTTTATTTAAAATTTTGTATCTTCTATCACTTTTGTGTCTATAACACAAGATCTGGTTTCAGAGAAACCAACCTGACTATGGCTAAAAAAATGTCTATCTTGTCAACACAAGAGCAGATTTTTCTTTGTTTTAATTTTTATTTTGAGTAAAACATTCTTGTGATGAGTAATATATTCTTGTAATAATCAAAATACTTCATCTGTGCAACAACTACTGAGGCAAAGGCATAATTCTTAGTTTTAAATAGCTCTCACTATTAATGAAGAAATCCTCATATCCCTACAAATACTGCTACATATTGACAGGAAGAGAAATTGGAAGCTTAGTGGAAGACAGAGATTTTCCAGGCCTAGGAACTTCCATGAGTAGAAGTGTGAGTATTAAAGGAAGCATGGTGTGTTTGTTTATGGACATAACCACGTGTGGTTACAGACTGGATGGCGGTTAGGGGAAGCAGGAAATGAGGTGAGGAAGTAGTCTCAGACAAATTGCATCAAGCGTAGAATGCCTTCCTGATAGAAGAGAGAGTGCTGTATAACAAATGGACATGGACCGTGAGGATGGGAGAGAGGATGGGGTGGCTCCTCTGTAGCTTCTACCTCATTGAATATTGAACTTGATGAATCATGTTGCTGTTTTTTTTGAAAGTAAAAATGCAGTGATCATTTTAATATACAAGCATGTACTATACATGGCATTACAAAACCTGTTAGTTTCAAAGACCTTTTTAGATTAAAACAGCCAAATTCACTTTGCTGTTAGATCTTGTAATATCATAGATATCGAGTGAATCCCCCTTTCTCTGAACAAAGATGAGCCGTACCTCATAGGCCATCTACCTTAGTTCTCTGTTAGTTTATAAACAAATTACCACTATGTTGAGCCAAATCTGCTTATTTTGAATTTCCAAGGCCCTGTCTTTGGTCATTACAGTCACAACAATGGTCCTAAATTTTCTCATCCATCACAGAGCTATAATTATTTTATAAAACAAGATTCTATCCTGCCAAGGTCTTCACTCCTCCTCGACTTTCTCATGGGCCATCTTGATGTCTGAGCACCCCTTATTGAACAAGAATCCTTTTTGTAACTGCAGACTCTGAAAAATGAAAACAAAAATCTAGGTATAACTTGATGAAAGAAAACAGAGTGTACCTAGTTTTTAGACCGTCTCTAGTTGCAAAGGTGTCTTGACAATGTACGGGTGGGTTATGCCCTGGGTCACTAACTGCAAGGTCAGCAACATTAAACCACGAGCCACTCTTTGGGAGAGTGAAGGAACTTTCTACTACCCCAAAGAGCTACTGTCTCAGAAGCTCCTAAAGGCAGCTCTACCCTATCCTGTAAGGTCCATATGAGTCGGAATTGACCTATTTGAACTTCTTGAAGTTCCCTCCTATTTCTATAAGAACACAACAGGATTCATTAGTTAGTTGATATCTGAGCTCTAGGACACACCTACAATCAGTAATTATATGAATAATTACCTCCATTTGATAAGTAAAAAAAGAGAGAAAGAAAGAAATCAAAGCAGAGTGTCAGTTAAACCATGTAACTGGTATAAACTCTCCACTTAGCAAGTTATGAAGTGAAAATATAAATTTAAGCCAGCCTCTCTTTAAGGATTGCATCCGTTCATTACCACATGACATACACCATTTACTTGCCAAATTAGATCAGCAAGACTCTTTGAAAGTTGTGTAGAAAGATCTGTGAGTACACTATTGGACTACAAAGCCTAATGATCAAAGGTTTCTTGGTCACGTTCATTTTTATCACTCATTCACTCACTTATTGACATTGAGTTGATTCCAACTTTAGTGAGGCAGTTAGTATATTGTGTCAACCTGGCCAATAAATACATGTGGAATTGACTGAAGAATGGAGAGATAAATGGCTCTGCCTTTCTTGTCTCTTGCTTTTTGATCATCAGACCAGTGTGTGGCTACCTTGCTTGTTCTGTGCCTCAATTTGCAAGCTACACTACCTGTGGGACATCTAACCCATAGACTGTGTCGCTGTAGTTTGAGGTTCCTTCAAGACCTGCTTCACCATGCTACTGGAGTATACATCTCTTGAGCTGGGGACTGTCGGACCCTGTCTTCTGACTGACCATTGGTGACCTGCCTTGCTGTTTGCTGCCTGTGCCCGGATAGCCTGAATTGCTCTACAGAGGCCTACCTGGCTTCCCTCAAGACTTGAAGGGAATGTATATATATATATGAATGTATATATAGATATATGTAATTATTAGCAGTTTTGTTTCTTTGGAGAACCCTGTCTAACATATCTAGTGATCCTCCATAGCAGAGTGGAATTGCCTGTCAGAGTTTCTGAGATTTTCAATCTTTCCAAGAATAGGTAGTCTCATCTTTTCCCCAGGAAGCAGCTGGTGCATTCTAGAGCCGACCTTGTGGTTAGCAGCTCAATGCATAACCCATTAAGTCACTCCTTTTCACGGAAGCTTAAGTATACAAATAGCTCTAGGACAAAATAAGATATTGTGTTGTTGTTGCCATAGAGTTCACTCTAACTTATGGGAGCTCTTTTGTGTCAGAATAGAAATGTTCTTCATAGTGTTTTCAGTTGTTTTTTTTATTTTTCAGAAGTAGACCAATAGTTTTTCTTTTGAGGGACCCCTGTGTGAACTTGCACCACCAACTTTACATTAAAGGCACCACCAAATTAGGCTAACAATATTCAGGATACGATTGTGTCCATAGAAGCACTGGCCTTGAACAGATTCAGTTGGGAAGTTGTAAGAGAAAATGGCGTACTAGCAGGTATGCTTTCTCAAATTAAGGAACTAAAGAATTTCTGTTTTAATGTCCAGAAATGCATCTAACATGGGTATAAATATCTCCAGGAGCAAATATGTCACTCTAAGCACTAAGGGCTAACGAGTCAGGTACCTCCTTTAAATCATGATATTTTCAATTGCCTCATATACATATGAAAGCTTGACAAGGAATCAGGAAGATCACATACGATTCATGTGCTTGAATCATGGTGTTGGTGAAGAAAAATATTGAAACTACCAGGGACTGCCAGAAGAACAAACAAATCTGTCCTGGAGGACGTATACAAATGCTCCTCAGAAGTGAGAATGGCAAGACACACATACATTGGTCATGTTCTTAGGAAGTACCGCCTCAGAGATGAGAGGACACCCTCCTTGGTACAGTAGAAGGTCATAGAAAAAAGAAAGACTTCAAAGACGTGGAGAAACACAACTGCTGCAACAATGGGCTGAACCATATCAACAATTGTGAAGCCATTTGTCAGAGACAGACAAAATGAGGAGATGACCTCACATAACCATCACTCCTCTGATCGACTTTCTATGAATATTTTATATGTTCTATTGTAGGTGTTTCTTATCAAACAGGGTAACTACAGGGCAAAGGATAACAGGAAAACTGACTCAAACAGAGGTAGATCCTCCTTTGAAGGGCCATCTTTAATATATATAATAAGAAAGATATTTTGATTACCAGGATTGAACAGGCACATCATAATATTATCTTGGAAACTAAATAAAATGATAACTAACCTGCTCTAAAACCAAATGTAGAGTCAGATTTTTGAAAATTCTATTAAAGAGGCTGAATCCTATAATAGAGCACAAGACTCAGAGCAAAATGAACTACTGAATATTCTGGAGAATTTTTGAGTTAAAAATTGTTGTTAGGAACTAGTTTTTTTGTTTATATATTTCCCCTAAGATTCTAGGTTTTAAAGAACATCTAGAGTAGCAGTCCTTAAACTTGTGGCTCGAACCCTTTGGGGTGGAACAACCTTTTCACAGGAGTCACCCAATTCATAGCAGGAGCAAAATTACAGTTATGAAGTAGCAACGAAAATAATTTTATTGCTGATGGATGTGTTAGTCTGGGTACTTTAAAGAAAAAAATACACAGAAACTCCTGTATAACTGAGAGTTTTATATAAAGGTTAAGTGCACATCAAGAAAACATCCCAACCCAGTGCTACCCAATCCAAGTCCAACATTAACCCATTAACCTGTATGTCCAACACCAATCCACAAGTGCTCCTCCATCTCACAAAACACACACTATGATGCCAACTGCAGGAGGAAAGCTGAGTCAGTGAATCTGTAAACATCTCGGTGCTGGCAGGGGTCTCCACATGGCTGCTCCAGGACCCAGAGCTGCATCAGGGCATGTCCATGTGGCTTCACCTCAGGGATGTTGTGCAGGAAGTGAGCCTTCCCAGCTGAAGCAGGGAACTGCTAAGGCAGCTGCAACCTGGTCCAACCATCAGAAAGCAAGAGACCCAAGAACTAGAAAGGCGAGGTTCACTGATTTATCCCTCTGCCCTTCAATTAACCCCACATGTGTTTATCGGCCAGGTTGGCATAATAAACTTTAACTATATCAAGGGATCACCACAACATGAAGAACTGCATTAAATGGTCACAGCATTAGGAAGGTTGAGAACCACTGATCTAGAGCCAATGGTCTGGATGAGTTAGTTACTCTTAACTTCATGAAAGTTGGAAGAACAGAAATATTAACAATAATATTAATCAAATTTCTGAAATAACTCATAAGTCCAAGACCTGAAGCTCTCTGTTCCAGGAACAGCAATTCTCATTATCTATTTTTCTACACCTAAGCAGTACCAGTAGTGACTATATTCTGTAAAATACCAGGTGGTATATTAACATGTGTACTGAAACATTCATCTAATGAAACACAAAGTTTTTCCTTTGAAGACTTCGCAGGAAAAATTTATTGATGTTCAACTTTGTAAATCATTGGCTCCTCTAGTCAAGGTCGCTGTGAAAGGGAGGTTTATTGTGCCAACCTGGCCAATGAACACATGTGGGATTACTTGAAGGGGGGGGGGATAAAAGGCTTGCCTTTGTGTCTATTGCTCTTTGGTGGTCAGACTAGTGTGCATCTGCCTTAGCTGTTCTCTGCCTCAACTTACAAGCTAACCTATGGTGTGTCGCTGTAGTTTGAGGTTACTTCAAGACCTGCTTCGTCATGCTACTGCAGTAAGCATCGCTTGAGTTGGGGACTGTCAGACCCTGTCATCTGGTTGACTGTTGGAGACCTGCCTTGCTCTTTGCTGCCTGTGGCCGGATAGCCTGAATTGCTCTACAGAGGACTCTGCTGTCTGCTCACTTGACTTGCACCCGGCAGCCCTCATGACTTGAAAGACTGCCAGAGTATTAGCTGTCCCATGGAAGTGAATTGCACTGAGCCATTTGTACTGCTAATTAGCTGTTTATTTCTTATGTTGTATAGCTAGCTAGCTATATAAATACATATAAAAAATCATAAGTGTCCTGGTTTTGTTTCTCTAGAGAACCCTGTCTAACACAGTTGCTTTTATAAATGTGCTAACTTTATTAATAACATCTTTCAGTCTGAATATCATAATATCTAAATCTATTAGATAATTTAAGAGAAACGTAGTTTCTTATATCCAGAGAATAGACCTTTACAACACCCAAAGTATTCCCACAGAAAACACACACAAAAAAACATTTTGTCTACTTAGTGGCTAAATTCCATTGTTTATGATTTTTGGATCAGTTCTGATTCATAAATCCTGTCATCTTCAAGAGTTCTGGAATTTTGATTTAGTCAGGTGAGCTGCAAGCTATATATTATCAGTCCATTTTTACAAATCCAATATAGACCATCTTTCTGTTTGAAATTTTGGTTATGTAACAAAGCAAAAATGTATTTTCAGAAGACAAAATAATATGGCCATGGTAACATGATAATTTTTTAAATGAAAAACTCATTGGAAATTGTTGAACCAATGCAAAGCCAAATAATTGAGTCAGAAGAAATGTCAGACCAAAAAAACTCTCAAAACACAATGATTAATATGCTTCTGATACAATGTCACACCCTCAAGTTGTTAAACATCTAAGTGAATCTTATATGTAAGTAGTTAGATTCAAAAGAAACAAATTAACAATTACAAACAAAAATTATAATTTATTTAGCAAAAATATTTCTTGTGACTTTCCATGAAGTTTCAAATTGCCAGAAATTTATAATTATCTGCTAAGAAATAACACTAGCTTTATTATATACACATGGTGTTGTACATTTTATTGCCCATGTTCTCAAAGCCAAATGTATACTTAAAAATAATAAAACCTTTAAACTAGTAATCAAATAAAATTCTGTTGTTTCAATGGCAAGTAACCAAATTTTTTGTTTATGCTATTAAATAGTCTGCCCCATTGCACAAATAAAATTAAAAGTATTAAACTTTAGTTTGACCGGTATGACTTTGACAATATCAAATCAATCATTTTAAATAAATCTTTTCAATATTGTTCTTATTGAATATCATAAAGAAAAATTGTTTCCCAGAGCTCCTGAGATGGGAAATTTCTACATGAGAGGACAGGTCAGCCTTACTTCAGTAGATAGTGGGCAGAAACTGTTGACCTCTCTTCAACATTAGATTAGTGCCAAGAGATCTGAAGGTACTGCCTCATTGTTGTTGCCATCGAATTTGTGTGCTCTTTGGGGGAGAAACCATCAGATAGTGCAAAGTTTCACAGTATCGGTAGGGTGGCAGTGCTCCTGGTTTGAAGTATCTATTGTCCCTTAGTAAGGTGGAATTCTGCCCCTAAAGATCAGACTAGACCCTACTCAGGCAGTAGAAACAGGCAGGTCAAGAATACTTTAAAATGAGTGGCTACCTTTGAAGGAGATTTTTGAACTGCTTGAAATTATGTAACTGCTTGTGTATACGTGTCTTGCTTTGTGTTGTCCTGTATTATGCTGTGTTGAGAATGCCATGCAGTTGTTTATTGTCATAGCATATACTATTATGAATGAAAATACAGGAAATGACCTCATAGCCTCTTAGTTGACTTCTGAGTATATGAACTTCAAGCAAGATGGCATCCTTTTGAATTTAAGCTGCTTAGGTGTCAGCTAGGAGGGGGGTAGGGTCCATCTGGAGGACTTCTCTTTTTACTTTAAAAGCAATCCATTTAGATTTCTTTGATGTTGCTTTTTCCCCTCCATGAATAAACTGCCTTTTGTGAGTCTTAATTAATCAGACCATTTGAAGAGCATATTATAGAAAAAAATTCTTATTTTGATGGTTATAACAGGCCTTCTAAAACATAGCATTTATAAAAATATATATATTTTTTTACCTCTGGATGGTATTACAAATTTGACATCTTTTCTCTCAAGAGTTTCTGTTTTGATTTTATAGTACTAGTATGTGTATGAATTAAGTTATTTTAATATGATGAAGAATCAATAAAATAATCCACTTGGACAGATGTTTGTGCATAATAATCTTGGAATTCAAAATTTTACAAGTTATTAGCGTAAGATATTACTAAATATGTTTCATTTGAAGAATAACAGATATTTAAAGGGCAAATGTAGTTTTTTAGAAGCCTAAGAAATATCCTGAAATTTTGATTTAATTCTTTCTCTAATCCTGAAGGAGAAAACAACTTGCCTAAAAATTTGGTTGCCCATAGATTTTTTAATTACCTAAGTCAGTTTAAAGATCTTCAAATGACTTATCCTTGTCTTTCATTATTGTCGACAATGGAGTTATCATGTCTGAGTCTCACTTGTCTCCAGGAAAAACATCTTTAAAATTAATTCATTGAGTTTTGACAGTTTCATCAGTTATACGAGTCACATTTTTTTTCAGTGTAGAAGACACTTGTGTGTAACATTGCATCTATACGCCACAGAGCAAAGCGCATCTGTGAAAGTAACTCCACACTTCTAAGCTGTTCAATCGTCTAAAAACGATTGAAAATTTCCTCCAAAGGTGGCCAGTGATTTTGTAAAGGAACTCTTGGTTTAGTCTGTAACTGTTGACAGCAGCAGAAAGGCTCAACTTTCTGGGTCAAAGTGACAATGATATTCCAAAACAGAAGGGGAATTGCTGTCCTACTGCTGTGAATACCTTCAAGTATCTGGTAATTCCCCCCAAAACCACACAAATCCAGATGGCAACAACATCCAGTGAAGCAGTACATTCACAGTACCCATCACTAATTGGATGCAAACATGACCCAGAGATCCTCAACCAAAGAAATTCCCTCTGTTAAATGCCCAAATGGAACATCATTCTCCAGATATTCCTCTGGTTCATAGAAATCTAGGTATAAAAATCAAAAGTGTTTGTCCAAGGATAGAGAAAACATACACTTGTAACAATTCACAGAGAAGAAAGCATGCCATTAGAATTAATAAGATTTCATAAAGCCTCGGAAAGTCCCAAAATGTTGTTTTATAAATCCAAGTGCACTTTAAGGGTCTCTGAAAGGTTCATGGAAATCTGTTGGGGCAAAACTGCCCTATTCTCTGGACCCACTTCCTCAACCCCAAGGGAGATCTTGACAGGAAAGGTAGCTTTGGAAATTGCCAACTACACCATTTGCTCTAGGGAGAAAAGACACCCCTGATTCAAATATAATTTTAGAAGCACATTTATTAAGTCTTAAGTAGGACAAAGACAAGACAAAGAAAACCCCTCTAGATGATGTCAATGGAGTCACAGAAACGTAGCCACTTCAAGAGAACACGGAGATAAACAAAACTGTCACAAAATCATCATTGGCACCAGGTTAATTTATCACACTTAGAGGAAGGACTGCAGAAGCAGGAAGGAGGTCAGGATTGGGACATGTACACTAAGGAAAAGCTTACAAGATTGGTTCCATGTCCTCCAAACAAGGCAATTGCGGTATGATTTATGACTTTGTGGACCCCGGGAACCCAAATTCCAACAAGGGCACACCCAGACAGATCCTAGGGCAGTGGTAGCAATACACTGTGGAAAACACTCTGCCTGAGGGCAGGATTTTCATTGTGCATTAAGGAACCATGGTGGTGTCCAAGGTTATGCATTGGGATACTAACTTCAAGGTCAGTAGTTTGAAAACTACTAGGTTAAAGGCGAGGCATACCTATTTCCAACGAAGATTTACAGTCTTGGAAAATCCACAGGGGCCGTTCACAGAATCCCTCCTGCAGATTCTACTCTGTCATATAGAGTCACTGGGAATCAAAATCTACTCCATGGGAGTAGGTTGGTGGCCAATGATGAGAAAGAATTAAATGGAGACTAAATCTTTGTGGATTCACAAAAAATGATAATAACTCAATGTAAAGAAAACTTAAATCCTCACAACTGGACCAATAGGTAACATCATGATAACTGAAAAGAAGAATGAACCTGTGAAGGATTTTATCTTGCCTGGATTCCCAATTGGTGCTCAAGGAAGCAGCAGTCAAGAGAGCAAATGACGCATTGCATTGGATAAATCTGCTGCACAAGACCTCTTTAAAGTATTGGAAAGCAAGATGTTACTCTGAGAACTAATGTGCACCTGACTCAAGTCATGGTATTTTCAACGTTATATGCATGTGAAAGCTATACCTTGAATAAGGAAGGCCAAACATGAATAGATGTGCTTAAATTGTGGTGCTAGTAAAGAATATTGAAAGTGCCGAAGACTACCCACAGAACACATAGATCTGCTTTGGGAGAACTCCATCCAGAATGCTCTCTAGAGGCAAGCGGATTCATCTCACATACTTTTGACATGTTGTCAGGAGAGATCAATTCCTGGAGAACAATATCAAAATAGAGGGGTTTGTTAAAGTAGAGGGGCAGCTAAAAGGAATAAGATTTTCAACAAGACAGATTGACACAGTGACTAACTATGGGCTCAACCATAAGAACTCTTGCCAGGAAGGCACAGCCCAGGGCAGTATTTAACTCTGCTCTGTATAGAGTAGCTATGGGTGGCAAGTGACTGGCTGGACTATAACAGCAAACAACTACTGAAAGGGCTCTCACTGTAATCCATCACTCACTCACTCACTCACTAGCATCGAGTTGGTGCTGACTCATAATGACCTTTAGGGCAAGATAGACCTTCCTCTGAGAATTTCCAAGACTGAAAGTCTTTCATGGCATAAAAGCCCCATCTTTCTCCAATAAAGCTGCCGGAAGTTTCGAAATGCCAGCTTTGCAGCTAAATTAACAGCCCCATGAATAACCATTTCGCCAACAGGACTCTGCCTGTAAACAGTTTCAAATCCCCTGCATTGGAATCAGTGCTGACTCACCGTGACCCACTGTGTGGTTCTGAGACTGCCCCTGTCTACAGGGTTAGAAAGCCCAGTCTTTCTCCTGCAGAGCACCTGGTGGTTCGCAACCGAAAACGTAATCACTTCCCCACCAGGACCTTCTGTAAACCTAATGCCCCTGTGCCATTTGTTACAGAAACCTGCTATTGAAGCTGAACAGGAGCCCCCATTGCCCAATGGGTTGAGGGTTAGGATGTTAATCAAAAAGTCCGTGTTTCCAACACAGCAGACACTCCGGAAGAGAAAGCTGAGATCGTCGGCGTCTGTAAAGATATTTAGCCTCAGACACCCTGTGTAACAACTCTACTATGTCTTGGAGAGTTATTAGAGGCAGAATCAACTTGACGGGAGGGTTTTGTTTTGCTTTATTGAAGCTGGAATTACTCTATCTCTTCTCAATGTGAGTAGATCATTAAAAATACCGAGGTGAGTTTTGCATTTATTGGCAACATGAGGCCTTGGCTTGACAGTGTGTGGTAGTGGTTGTCGTTAGGTGCCATTGAGTCAGCTACAACCCATAGAGACCCTGTGCATAATAGAATGCAACTCTTCCCGGTCCTCACAATCTCGCCTATGTTTGAGACCATTGTTGCAGCCACTGTGTAAATCCACTTCCTTGAGAGCCTTCTTCTTTTTCCCTGTGTTCAGCTTCAACAGCGAGTTTCTGTAACCAATGGCACAGGGGCAGCACCTGACCTACTCGGACTTCACTAGAGGGAAGGAGAATCAAACTTAGCTCAGAGGCTGGGGTAGGACATGCCAACGCCCTCCAACTTTCTTACCAGTTCTGACCTCAGCTATGTCTCAGGGCATTCTCCACATCTCTGCTGGGTGAAATAACTCATGGCAATGAACACACAGACACTCATGACTATGGGCTTTATTATGCAGGCTAGCAGGTTAAAATTCAGCATAGAAATGGTCAGGACTCAGCTCTCTGGTCAGGTCAGTCTCTTCTGTGCCATGCCCACCGGCAGGCATCCTTCTGGCCCTCAACCTATTCACCTGGCCTCTGAGCTACTCATGCAATGTCATGAAGTCTTTTTAGCATTGCTGGTAAATGTCCATAGGGGAAAACACTGTCATAGCTTCCACCCAAAAGTCATTGGTTTTCCATAAAAATGTGGCTTATGAGCCCGAGTACACCCTACTTGGCAAGTGAGTCTTCTGCCTAAACATAGTCAGCGTCACTTGCTCCATAGGCTGGGAAATCTACTGCTCTGTTATATCATCAGGACATCTTGAGAAGGTGACTAGAGAGCTAAATTTTGGGCAGCATGGGAAGGTGATGACTCGTCTTTGCAAAAGGGCCAGAAATTGGCCTCTATTTCTTGTGTGCCAACATGTAGATAGTAATAATTACTAATTATGAATATTAAAAGCCTTCATCCTGAGAGTACTTGGT
Organism: Tenrec ecaudatus; assembly: GCF_050624435.1. Lineage (NCBI taxonomy): Eukaryota > Metazoa > Chordata > Mammalia > Afrosoricida > Tenrecidae > Tenrec > Tenrec ecaudatus. The sequence goes on from NC_134538.1 coordinate 14,590,906, forward strand.
TTTAATTAAAAATATCCCCAGAAAACCTAACACATGTCCTCATTAGTAACTCCCATGCATTTTCATAGATTGTGCCATATGCAGACCTGTCTTAAGAACATGGGGTCTCTCTTATATGAAGGTATTTAACCTCAGGAGTTCTTAACACATTTTCACAATGACCAGATAATTGCTGGTTCTCCCACAGTTTATTTTTATTTATAATAGCCTCAGCTTTCAGAAGCCTTCCAGATTTCTTCAGGCTCTAGCACATTTGAAGCATTTTAAATTATTTCATATGGCATATATATTTTCATTGTTAAGTGCCATAAAGTAGTTTCTGACTCATAGTAACCTTATGTACAGCAAAAAAATTGCTACCCAATCTTAGTCCATCTTTACCATTTTGCATGTTTGTATTCCAATGCCATTGAGGCTGTACTACTTTTTTCAACAGAACCTCTACTGTACTAAGTATGGTGAAGTGAAATATCTTAATATGATTGGGTAATGCATTGGGCTGCTAAAGGTCAGCAGTACAAAACTACTAGCTTCTCTGAGAGAGAAAGGTGAGACTTTCTACTTCCATAAAGAGTTATAGTCTTGGAAACCCTTGGGTATGGTTCTACTCTGTCCTTTTATGAGTCAAATGGACTCAGGAGCAAGGAGGGGCTTTTTTGTATCCATTGTTGCTCTTTTGAAGGATGACCTGCTCCATGCTGAACTTTGCTTATGAATGTACATACCAAAACCACCAAGTGGAATGAATATTCTTCACATCAAAGAACTTAACTGTCTCTTCATAGTACTGGATTGAAAGAGATGGGCAATTTATAAATGGGACATCTAAAACTGGAGAGATAAGAGCATGGAATAACTTGTTCATGAAACTTTTGTGGCTATCTCGTGAGTAAGAAAAAGACACACCCCTGAATACCTTAAAAAAAACCTGAAAATTTTCAGTTATTTATCTAAGTTTTTTGTTTTTTTAACAAAACAATCTTATCACCTTCAAAGTACTCTCCATTACACTTAATATACTTGTTAAATCTGAGATTTCCACTCTTAGAAACATTTTTCAAACTCATCTCTTTGGATAGATGACAGCCCTATCCCATTTTTTCTTTACTTCTTCTCCATCCTCAAATCACTGTCCTTTCATGTCTCACTTCATTCATGGAAACAAAAAAGTTTCATGGAGCAAGGTCAGGTGAGTAAGGTGTGTGGTGCAAGAGAGGCATACTGTTTTGGCCCAAAATTGGTTCACTGAGATGGCTGCATGAGCAGGTGCATTGTCATGGTGGATAAAGCAGTCCCCTGTCTGCCACAAATCAGGCCTTTTTATATATACATTGTTACACTATCTTTTCAGAACCTCTAAATAGAAAGCTTGATTAACAGTCTGACCTGGTGGAATAGCCTCCAAATGCACTATCCTTCTCACATAAACAAAACAAATGAACATTGTCTTGATCTTTGATTTCACTTGACCAGCTTTTGAGGAGGGGGGGGGGGGTTCAACACGATGGTGATGTTGTCCACTGGCTTGATTCTCTATTGTCTCTTTCATCATACTTTTTTCAATCTGTAGGCTTAGCACATAATGGAATAAAATGGGTTATATGAAGAAGAATGCAGTATTATATGTTTAGATTGGAAGAAGGTTTATTAACAACCCCTATTATGCAGATGACACAACCATTTGCTGAACAAGATTGAAGATTTCAGCCTTCAGTACGGATCTAAACTCATTGTAACAAAATCAAAATCCTCCCGATTGGGCCAAACAGTGACATGAAAAATGGACACAAGATTGAAGTTGTCAGTCACTTTATTTTATTGGCGTGGGTTGACTATCTATGTTCATGGAAGCAGCAGTCAAGAATTCAAACAACCTATTGCACTGAATAAATCTCTTACATGCGATCTCTTTAAATTGTTGAGGACTTTGAGGACGGAGACATGCCTGACGCAAGCCATGGTGCTTTCAATTGCCTTCTATGCAAGTGAAAGTTGGACATTGAATACGGATGCCTGAAGAAAAATCCGTGCATTTGAATGGTGGTGCTGGCAAAGGACCGCAGCTGCCAAAAAAACAAATTAACCTGCCTTGAGGGAAGTCCGGTGCTTTAGAGGCAAATACGGTGAGAATTTACCTCGTCCTTTAGGCATGCTGGTAGCACAGATTCATCCCTAGAGCAGGGTGGCATGCTTGGTAATGTGGACCAGTGAATATGAAGAAGGCCCCACCAAGACGGATTGTCATAGTGGCTGCAACAATGGGCTCAAACCTAACGCTTACACGGATGACATTGGGCCCGGGGTCTTCCATTCTGCGGTACACAGGGTTGGTATGACTCAGCATGGGCTCAAAGGCAATGAGCAGCAGCAACGTTGTGTCTTTCAATGGGATTCTGATGTTGTCCGTAGTTGATTTATTTCTTGCGTTCCGTTCAGTGAGGTCCACGTGTACAGTCGCCATTTATTTTGTTGATGAAGGTTTTTCCAGTGAAAAGTTCACTGGTCTTGCAAAATTCTGTCATGTTATCTCCAGCACTATCCTTTTCTTATTAAAAATTTTAAATTTATTAATAATTTGGAATTAATGCATACATCATATAATTCCATAGTTCAATCATGTCAAGCAGGACTGTACACGTGTTAAGACAATCAGTTTTCAAACATTCTTTCCCTTCCTGGACCCCTTGATATCATCTCTTTCTTATCTGTCCCCCCCACCTCAATTGCTCTCCTCAATATGGTATTTTCCAATGACCAATCCTCCTTCATTGTTTCCAAATCTCACATTCCAATAACTAAGTGCTATTTTCTTAAATACATGCTCATATTATGCTTAATATTTTCTCATTTAAAAATACAGCTATAAAAATATATAGTTGGCTAGAAATCTCTCTGGAGGCACAGTGTTTTATTATTTCAAGGAAACACTAAACATTTAAAGAGATTTATCTGACATTATAAATGCTAACATTCTGCATACCTAGAAGCCTAACTATTAAATCAGTGTTTCAAGACACTCATTTGTGACTTTAAGTTAATGGCAATCTATCCTTTATGCCTGTAGTGTAAGTAAGACCTTCCCTATTCTCATATGAGTAACATGAAAAACAAATAATAGTTGGGGATGATCTCAGCCCCAATTCTTTGGAATTTGTGTAAGGGGAAATGTGGTCTGTGTTTGCCATCTGAAGGACAACTTGAAATCTAAAGCCGCGTTTAATAGCAGCTGCAGTCCTGGCTAGAAAGGTGACCAGAAGGACTCTCCTAGCTTAGGCGCCCTTTTTTCTGAAAGGAAGGGGACCCACTGCATCTGGAGATGATGGAACGCATGATTAGCATTCCCACCGAGAATGATTAATATCTTCTTAAAGCACCTACTTCCAGATTATCCATCATTTCATTAGAGTGAAAAAAAGTACCTAGTGAAAAGGGGCTGGCCTTCTGAACCATGAATAACTCACCCACCCCTTGACATGTTTACTAATTGAGTAGCAGAGTGGGCTTAATACTTTAATATATTTATACTAAGCAAATTATGACTTTTTTTTTCAGTGCTCCGGGTGAGTTCAGGATTGCAGTGAAATAACAAAGTGCTTTTGTTTGGCAATTAAAGGTCATTTTATGATTAATACCAAACTTAACCCTTATTCTTGACAGAATGCATTAATTTTTTTGTCATAAGCCATTGACCAGATTTCTTGTGAGGGATTTTTGCTATGCAATATTGGTTAATTTGCACTGTTGATTTGACATTTAAAAGATTCTTCATTAGCTAGAGCTTTTTTAAGCATCTACTGTTAGTGTGGGACCCGAGTCCATGAATTTATTTATTGTTTTACTTAAGGAGAGATCGTGCATTCTGGAGAAGAAAACGTTGGCATCATGTAAGATTTTCTGTTGTTTTTTTTTCAAATCCACTATAGAATGAAATATGTCTTTAAAATAGCAGGGATACCTTCGAATAGACAGAACTAAGACCCTCCTAGAGTACCTCAAGCGTAACTTTGAAAGAAGACTAAAATTTACCACCTTAATATAGATGACTTAATTTTTAATATATATGATTTATTTATATAGACAATAGAAATAATTATTTTCACAAGTCTAAACAGATCACATTTTTTATTAACTGGACTCACGGCATTCATTAAGTTTTATCCTTATTACAACAATTCCAATCAATAAGTTCTTCATCTAGTTTTGATTATGTAAAACTTCCGGGAAGAATAATCAAATTGTTATTTGTCTGTGTTCACAAACTCCACCCTGTCATATTATAAAAGTTTTGGATTGAACTTGAAAACAATTAGTTTTGTTATCCTTAAGAATCCATCTCAAATATGAATAATGCATGGAGTAGGAAGTCTTTGAGTGTGCCTAGAACTAGCCCGTGCAGGAAAAGCTGCATCCTTGGCTGTTAATGGTTAGGAGGGCTTTAAGTCAGTGTTCCTCTCTTTGTTGTGTGTAACTTTGAGTGTGTCCTTTCTATTTCCTTAGAACATCTTTAAATGGAAACCTTAGGTTAAATGATCACCAGATTCAAGTGATATTAATTCATCAGTTCACTGAAAAAATCTGATAATATTGCTGGAATTGTTCATATTAAATCTTATGGAAAATTGATTTTTAAAATTTTCCAAAAGTGATACCACATTTTCATTCTTATTATAATTATACAGTGTATGTGTTTGCATTGTATTCATGTGGATATGCACATAGGATTAAAAAAACTCAATTCCTAGGAATGAAATTGTTTCAATTTTCGGTTAAATCCATCAACATTTTGTCAAATTATTGGGCTGCTAACTTTAAGTTCTAGATCACCAAGTGCTCCATGGGAGAAAGATGAAAGAAGCTTTCTACTCTAACAATTAACCATCTCAGGAATCCACAGGGCCAGTTCTCCTTTGTTCTTCTAGGGTTGCTATAAGATGTGGTGAAAGGAACCACTAATTACAAACACATATGTTTCAGGGGAGCAACAACTTATCTCCCACTCCATATAATGTGATTCTCTTGCTGTACTTATCTAAAAGATTGTGAATTATTTTATACTGCACTATGCTTACCATCCGGGGAAAGGACTTTCTACTTCTGTAAAGAGTTACACTCTGGGAGGCTCACAGGGATAGGTCTGCCCTGCCCACAGGGACTTTATGAGTTGGCATCTGGTAGTGAGCTTGGTTTGGTTTTGTGTGTGTCTCAGTTTATGCTCATCATAAACTAGAAGTAAATGACCTCATATTCATTTCCTAAACAATGGTCTACAGAATACTATTCTATGGGTCTTTCTTAAGGCTCCATAAAGATATCAATAAGAAGTCACATACATGTTAGAGGTGCCAAGCAACCTAAAATTAAGTTGGTTTCTTTCACATGGAAGCTGGTATGGATTGAATTTATGCAACCTGGAAAGATATGTTGAAACCCTAACCAATATATTTGTGAAGATGACTTTGTTTAGGGTTTTTCTTTGAAGACCCATTAGACCATACTATAGAAATCAGTACTAATTCTAATACCTTCGGAAAAATATCATTCCAAAGTGGAAAACAAACTAGGAACCAGAGTCACACAAAGAGGAAAATAACATGAGAAGCCCTCTACAAGCCTGGGGATGCTATGCAATACCCATGGCGAGGAGAAAGTAAGAGGCAAAGAGAGGTCTTCCCCTAGAACCACGTGAGAGATGCAGACTATAGGACTGGAGATGAATGGAAACTTATTGAATGGCCAAAAGCACCTATGCGTATGCATGTGGTGTGTCCACACAGTTATTTTATACATAACATTTACTACTTAGCATCTCTCTACCTACCAATTTACCTACCTCCCTAACTCTTTATAACTTATCTATGAAACTGCTCATCAGGTCATATTAGCAGCTCCCATGCACCAGTTCCTCGATCAGAGAAAGGTGTGACAGGCTGCTTCGGCAAAGGTTACAGCTTTGGAAGTTTTACAGGGCAGTTCTGCTTTATCTCTCTATACACGCAGAATATCTATATCTGTATATATCTATATCTATCTATCTATATATACACACACAAAAGTGCTGATGTTTTTTAAAAATCAGGTATTAGAATAGAGAATTAAGCAATATTTTTACTATATTTGAAGAAATCATTGGCTCAAAGATATATTAAAAATAAAACAAAAATAGTTGGGGTTCAAAAACCAGAAAAATTTTAGGACTGGTATAATTATTCATTATTTAAAGCTGCACCTTTTGGATGGTTACTGTACACAGATATATCTAACTAGATCAAGGATAAAATATTAGAGGGGATTTTGTCCTTGATTGTGCTATTTTTTTGTAAGTATATCTCAATTTAATTTTTTAGGATTGGAATCAGGTCAACACATTCTTAGATGTATGTGTTTTGGGCGCCTTTAAAAGACTGTGTATGTATAGGTCTTATAAATACCCTTTTACAGGGGCCTGAAGAGTTAAGATAATCCATCTTGACTGTGGCTTGATTCAATTATCTTGGGTAATTCCAGTCTAGATCATGTCACTAAAAACGTTCCTTTCTTTTCTTTTTAATAAAATCATTTTATTAGGGGTTCATACAACTCTTATCAAAAACCATACATACATCAGTTGTGTCAAGCACATTTGCACATTCCTTTCTAATCATTTATGATTGTAGCCAGGTGGAGCTATCTTATTCCTTAGGTGGTTCGCAGTTCCTGGATGGCTCTATGTGCAACCAGGATATTTCATTTAAATAAACGACGCCCACCAATTTTTCAAAGATCTCTTCCTTTGACTTAACTCCTACAGGTACATTATCTCTTACTAACTCAGAACTCTATTAGAGACCTTATCAAGAGATAAATCTGACTGGCAACTTTGGAAACATAATTCCAACTTCATATTTCCTATTTTTATAACCAATGCCACACACAACTCTTTGAGAATTGAGTGACAAATCTTCATGTGACACACAGAGGAAGAATACATTTTACGGTTAAATATTCCTGAGTTCAAGTTCTGGCTTTGTTATATACCATTCTGTGTACAATCACATTTATTACAAAGTTATCAATTTAGTTTGATTCTCGCTACTGAAATCGTGGTCCTTTGACGTGTAGCACTGATAGCCCTTGGGAGCCTGTTATAGATCAGAATTTGCATTTTAATAAAGTCTTAGGTGGTTTCTGTGCACTTTAAAATTTAGGAAGCCCTATTAGAAATTGTAAACAAAATTGTGTAATGATGCAGACATTCAAGCATCTACATGTTAAAGAACCATGAAAAGTAAAATGATCACACACACACACATAGTCTCCATGGTTTTCATTTCTGGGATCAAATTATCGAAGTCCTTTGAGTTATCAAATGTGCTATTCCTCTCTCATTTGTTCCTGAGCAAAGCACCATTTTACCTCCTATTTGAATTTACTGTCGCCTTTGCACATCAGCATTTCTGCAGCCCTCCTGGCTTCCCAAAATACCTGTTTCTGGAGCTTCATCACATCCCGGCCAGTATTATAGGAAACAGAGCCTGAATTAGAGTTAACTTGTGTTTTATCAATCTTTTTCTTTGTATGTGTTTCAGCTAAGGATTTTAAGTCAAATTTTATAGATATCTGCCCTTAATCCACTACATTTTAAAACTATAGCCAAGATGTCATCTACTCTATATTTATATCATTTTTCCCCCACTGAGAAAAAAAATCTAGCTCTATAACATAGTTCACCGGCTGTTTTGTTTGCCTTAAAATGTTGTAATACTTTGATTATATGGTAACGATTTATCTGATATGGAAATTTTGGCAGTGATATCTTTTAAAGGACAGAAAATGTCCTCTTCTTCCATTAAAAAAGAGCTATTAGATCATATGCATTAGATCATTACTTTTCAATATAGACAATACTGTGTATGTGTGTGTGTAAAAATACAGACAAGTGTGCAAAACAGTATATGTTCTGGAATTTTAAAAATTCTTATAAGTATATATCAACACATATATTTTAAGAAAATTTTAAACTGCTAAAAACTCTCTGAAGAAAAGAATAGAAAAGATGCATAGCCTAAGTTGAATTCTTATTCCAAGGTCTGTTTTGTTGTTATTTCTGTTTTCTTTTTCTTTGTGCCGTGGTAAATAATGAACACGTGTAGTAAAAAGCATTTTCCACTTTGGAGTCTCTATAGATATATGAGTGACATCAGTCAGTGACATTACTTACGTTCATCGTGCTGCACAAACATCATCCGCCCTGTTTGGCTCATTTTTAATTTCGGAGAAGTTAGTTTAGTTTGGTTTGAATCTTTCTGCCAGGTGCAGGTTAATATTGAGTGTGAGCACCTTCCTTTTAGTCGACTCCCAGTTTAAGTAAATCAGGGAAATAGATTGAGGCCCATGCCACCTAGCAGCAAGGCAGAATTTAGCAAGGACCTAACTTCTCTGCATCTTAGTAGCCCTCTACAAAGAAAACAAAATTTACCAGAGGTCCCACTCACTGCTCTGTGAGAACTAAACTCTGCTTTGAACGGAGTGTGTACGTTATAAAGCAGTCACACCACCAACAACGTACTTGTTCACAATTGTGGTTTATCTATTCCATGATTATTCAACTGTGGTGTGTCCCTGTCCCTTCAGATCGTGGTTGAGGGGGTTCAGGTGCACATGCATGGAAGCACCCTAAGCATTACTTAAGCCGCAGTTTAAGAAGCCCTCTGGCCAGCACAGTCGCCCTGCCCGTCAGGCCTCAGCAGCCCCACTTCAATGGCTATTTGTCCTCTTCTTTGCCCTCTCTGCTCCGTTGAGAGAGTCCTGGATTGTCCCTTGCTGCAACTGCTGTCCAGACCAGCTGCACCCACTACATCTTCAGCAGTGGACCGAGGAGGGTATTAATCATATTTTTGAGAAGGACACTCTGCTATTTATCTCTCTGACACCTCCAGCTTTGGGCCGCCCAGGCCTGCCCACAGTCCATTGACTGGTGAGATTACACATTACTTTGCTCCATTGCCTTTCCCTGCCCTCTCCATTGACTGGCTGCTCAACAGTGGAGTTGTGTTTGTTCAATCAGACATAATTTATACCTTTTTGATTCTTTTGGAGTGTGCATGTTAATTTTTAGTTGAAGCACAACATTTTCAGTCTGATTTCAGGTTAAACTATACGGAGACCAAAGACCCCAGAAACATTCTTCTACCACCCCTCCCCTACTGCCACCAGCTACCATGGGAATTATGGGGACATGTGGGCTTCAACCAGCAGCTGCATTCACAGAATGTATGATCAGGTTCCTGAACACCCATGTTTTGTTATAAATTGGGTGCAGATGTGCATTTATAAACATCATCTAGCTCATGGTTAAAAGTTCCCAACAGAGAAATGACCCATCTTTTGCCCGCCCCCTCTGCAATTCATTTCTTCCTTTACGTGTAATCGCTCCTTATAAAATAATCTGGTATGTTTACCTTATGCATCTCATAGCTTAATGTTCCACTCATCTTTTTACTGCTTAAACTTTTTAATTTCAGTTTAAATGCAAGAGAAGGAGGAGACTGGGAGGGTTGTTTAATATATAAATAGATTTAATAATTAATTTATTCACTAATTAGCTAATCAGAAAGCCCAATAATAAACTGGCTGCAGAGAGACAAAAGGCTACTTACCAAAGTGATTTAGTAATTTGTTTTCAAAAAGCATTGTTCTCTTGCACACATTTCCGTTTCTTACATTAATAATTAGCTTAAAATCTGCCTGATTATATTGAATAGACAAGTTAAAGGGGAAAAAGGAGACATGCCATCCAAAGGCGGCTGAGTTGTCCATTCTTTTGTTCAGCAAGTGATTACGATAATCCTACTGTGTGTTATGTGTGAGCAGCTAGCTTTTTGTGGGTTTGACATACACAAAATAGAGATCCAAGAGAAAGAATTTGATTAGACCATGTGTCTGAAACAGTATATGAGTCTTTAGCTACAACTGACTCTTCCTTATTTGAGCCAGATTGTCTGTGATCGCCAAATTTGTAAACAGAAAAAAAGAAAGCCCTTTGCTAAATACCAGTTATGGGCAAGAATTGACCAAGGTTAAGTGCAGGCACCCATTTCAAGCTTTCGTGCAGCTGACAAGTCCTAATTCTTGTGGTTTTGACTTTAACCAGACAAATTTCTCATCTTATTAGTCAAAGTGTTGATTTTATCTTTTATTTTTTTCTGCTGGAAATCTAACACTCTTAAAGAGCTTTTTGCACCAGTCTGGTAGCAACTCCCAATCATCACGGCTTGAGAAAATAGTAGATAAGTCAGCACAGTAGACCAGGACACGGAAGCCGCTTCTGCTTGGTGATGCTATTTTGCTGCATGCAAATTGTCTCCTGACTCTGGAAACATCTGCTTCAGTTGAGAATGCCACTTTCATATGGGCCACAGAGTAGAGTAAGTAGCTTTTTCTCCCCTCCCCACCCTCCACTCCAGTTCCGTACTTCTGCTTCTAATTCTCACTCTGTTTTAAAAATGGTCCTACCATCTTCTTGGACTTCTCTCTTCCCTCTCATCTTGTCTTTCTGAGGTCCCTGCCCCTCTGTGAGAGCCTGTGACTTCATGAAGCATGGCAGTGACTTCATTAAGTGTGGCAGGATTCTTGGCATTGTACTGGTTGCTCATTATGCTGCGAGCTACAAGATCAGCAGTTGGAAACCACCAGCCCTTCTGTGGGAGAAAGACGGATCATTTCACTCTCATCGAGTTACCATTTTGCAAACTCCCAGGGGCTAGCACATCCTACCGTGTCTTTTGGGTTGCTATAAGCCAGCATCTACTCAAAGGCAGTGGGTCTATTTGGGTTTGTTTTAAATGAGTGGGACAATGATACTGCCGCTTCTCAGAGATGGTTTTGGCCACAACGTCACTCCCGAGCGAGCTGGCAGAAGGTACCCTCTCACTTGTATCAAGGTCTTTCATGGAGGTCAAGACGTTGTTACAATGAGAGTGAAACGTCATTAGACAATGAGAGGGAAACATCGCACTAAGTTCCTTAACTGTTGCACGTGTCAGCAGAGGATGTGTCGACAACCTAGGAAAAGTTCCTAAAAAGATGCTCTAGAATTGAATGTGGTGGTAATTGTACAATTCTTCTCGATATGAATGAATCATTGAATTTTATGACGTTAATGAAGTGTTAACAAAACTGTTTAAAAATAAAGAAAGCTTATTCTAAACTAGTTAATTGGTCAGAGAGTCTTTCTGGTATTCTAGAGAAAATTATAAGATGCTGTTAGAAAGGGTTTTTTGGGGGGCATACAAGGAATAATTGAATCATTCTCTATTCTGGTGTCTCTCTCTTTTCTCTTTATTTTGTGTGACCCACGTACATGGAAATTTTCAAAAATATTTACACAAAAATTGAAGCATTTTTTTAATTTGTAAAAAACTGCAAAATAGCCCTATGAACTTACAACCCTGACAATCTCATCTTTCTGGTTTGTTCTAAATGGACACACCTATCCTTGAGAAGAGACATAGTCTTGGCTGATCTTTACGAAGCAGAGTTGCTGCAGCCTGCCCTCCGGGGGAGACAATTAAAATATTGGTGAAAGGTCATCAGATGTGACATTACTTCCTGGAAATGTTGAGCCATGAGTCATATTTGTTTTCATGGAAATTTAAATGGAAATATGCAAAAGCAGGTAGCCACGTTTGGCACATTGTGGATTTAGGAATGGTGGCCAGACCTGTCTTTTCATGTGTTAGGTGGAAAGACCATCCATTTCCATTGTATGTCTTTTCATTCATTGAAATCTCTAAAGAAATAATGCAGCAGTAACTTTTATCATATTCTACCTTTCCCAAAAATATGAAATTGGATTTCAATGCTTTAAAGTTTTGACTAATTGAAAGCACAATTAGAGAGGAAGGTGTGTCCATATCTTCTGCTGAGAAACAGAGAAGGAAAAATAAGGAAACATGTTGACCGCTTACTAGGAGCATGATGCATTATCTAATTGAATTTTCACAACACCTCATAAAATATGTGTAATCATAGCCATATAAAATATAGAGAAACCTGGTCCAGAAATGCCAAATAACATCACATGTAATCAAAGAACATGATATGTAAACACAAATTTGTCCCATACCAAATGCCACAGTATTTGTTTTGCTCTGTCATTTAACACAAGCCTTCATGATTAGGGGTTGCAAGCAGATTGATGCAAATGATTTTAAGAATTAAATTTTTCAGCAAAAAATTTTTAACTATAATGTTCATTGATAAGGTAAAATGTTTAACTGGTTAATTTCAACATCACTAATATCAGGGCTTATCAGATGCATAAAGCTTTATGTGGTTCCATTGAATAAACCTTGGCCGATATTTGCCCATAACTCCTGTTTAACACAGAGAATTATTTTTGTCTGTTCATAAATTTGGAGATAAGGGACTGCTTGTCTCCGGGGAATGTAACAGATAAAATATTACAGATAAAATATTAGTTACAGATAAAATATTTCTGGCATCTGATTTTCTAAAGTCCTTTCTATTGAATGGTTCTCAGTTCTGGAATGATGCATAAAATTGTGGGCCAACTCTTGGCTATTCAATTTCCAGAACTAGCCTTGATAGGAAAAATAACAAAGTGTTTTCAATTTTCTTCTGGTTTGCTGTTCAGTCGCTGTGTATTTAATAAAAGAACATGGTCAGTATGAATCAGAATTGACTCATGACAATAGACTTCTTTAATATCAATAATAAAAATCTCAGTCAGCACCTAATGCTTGTACTTGGTCAAGGTCTTGTATTCAGTATTGACAAATAGGAAACAGGGTTACAACATCAGTGTCTTTTTCCACTTGGTTTCTAATGTATCATATGTAAAATCAATATACAACTCTTTCCCAAGACATAGTTATTTCTTCCTGAGGAAGATGTAGCAAGCATAAAGCACATGTAGCCACATTGAAGGATGTGATATCACATAGGAAAAACACACATAAAACTTTTGAAAGAAAACTGGTTGCTTAATTTGTTAACCTCAGGTCAAAAGGAAAATATAGGGCTTCTTGTTCAAAAATTAGAATTTAGAAGATGATGGCAGTAGATTATGGAAACAATTTTAAGATCATCTTCAGCGTTGGGTTCCCTATGATGGATATTATTTTTTAGCAATCTGTGATGTTATTTAATGTAGCTATTCACGTTCAGTGGATTGTGAAGGTCCAAGTAAGAGTGAGCGTCAGATTGTTTAATAAGAATAAATAACAGATACACGATTCTCTCTTGCACTCTTAAAATTTCAGAGTGCACTAAATAAGAACACATCTTCCTGCTTCTAGGGGGAACACTCTTTGCTCTCCATTATAAACATGAAGTCCATTTGGCAAACTGCAAATATCGATTAGGTAATACAAAAGGAACACCAACAGGGATGCTTGTTGAATAGTCGTCATTTAAAAGTCAAATATGAACAAAGGAATAGGTTATCTAGCTCCATAGTACTGACCTGTACATAGAACCCGCCAGAGACTCAGTCCCTGCATAACAAATGGTTAATGCACTGCTCTCGACGCTAACCTAAAAGTGAATGTGCAATTTACTCAAAGGTAAAGAAGGTCTTAGCTGCGTACCTCCCCAAAACGTAGCCATAGAATATATTTTCTCGTTGTTCTTCATATCGGAGAAGTAAGACAGGCCCCTGCATAGGTTGTTGAACAACTTCCAAGAGCAAAGAAATGCAAATAATTTCACATCAAAGAAGTACATAACAAGTATTTGTGAATGTTAGCTTGTATTATTATTATTACTATTATTAATGGGTTCTGGAGTACCTAGGGCCACATTTCTTTTCATTAAAAAAATGAGTGGAGGATGTTAAAGCTGCCTCAGGATCTGGAATTTTTTAAACACCTGTTCCACGTATTAAATTCTTAGGAAATGAACTCCTTGCTTGGTGTTTCAACATTCGAGTATCTGCTGGCTGTTGAGTTGATTTCACAGCCATCATATGGGCAACATATATTCTGCAAGATTTACATTTAGAGAAAGGTAGTGAAATTGAAATTTCTACAGAGTTACCATAATCCCTTTAATAATATCTTCTACAGCATTACTAAAACTTTGAATTAATATTGATTCAACAATAAGTGTGTTCTTGTTTGTTGGCCTGTTTTTGTTTTCGATTGGGTTGGTTAACTTAGCATGGGGAATTTATTTTTAAATTAAAGAACCAATATTAAACCCATTACTATTAACTTAAGTTGGGAGTTTATCTAATTTTTCTTATTTTAAAAATGTGTATTGTGACATACACACTTTAATAAAGGGTATTGCTACTAGAGTTCTAGTTTATACATGACTAGATTTATTTCAACGAAGGCATCTTTAAATACATCTCTGTAATCAATGGGTGGCTGTAGTTATTTCTGTAGCTACACCTTACTGTCACCACCTCCCTTCCCTTATCCTCCTAGTATCACTACTCTCAATATTGGTCCCCAGGGAGTTATCTGTCCTGCACTACCTGTGTTTCCCATTCTTTGTTGTGGCCTTTCTGACAGGAAACGTCCAAATGACTACTGATGGGCCTTGGGTCTCCACTCTGCCCTGCCCCTCATTCACATGGATATGACTTTTTTGTTTGGGGTCTTTGATGCCTGATACATGTTCCCATTGATACCTCTTAATCACACTGGCTGTTGGGCTGCTTCCTTGTGGACTTTGTTGCTTTTAGGTAGATGGCTGATTGTTTATTTTCAAGTCTTTAAGACCCCAGATGCTATATCTTTTGATAGCCGGGCATCTTCAGCTTTCTTCACCATGTTTGCTTATGCACCCACTTTGTCTTCAGTGATCATGTCAGGGAAGGTGAGCATCATAGAGAGCCAGCTTCATAGAACAAAGTGTTCTTGCACTGAGGTGGTACTTGAATGGAAACCCAATGTCCTTCTGCTGTTTTAATACTTTATAAATAAGTATATGCACATAGTGCTATCCCCTATCATGATATAAAAATGCAATTGCATATATACATACCTGTATTTAGACCTCCTTAAATGTTCTTCAGCAAAGAATTATTTGGGCAGGGTTAGTCATATATAAATACTACCTTCAGAAATGTATAGACCTAGATGGAAGGTATGTTGAGAAATAACAGCTTTCCATTTTGATATTTTTAAAAATTATACTTTTAAAATTACTCTTATAGAAAGAAAAGGATAGTCAAACCTTTTGTCTTGCTTGGATTCACAATCAATGCTCATGGAAGCAGCCGTGGAGTCCAAAGGATGCATTGTGTTAGGTAAATCTACTGCAGCAGACCTCTTTAGTGTATTATAAAGCAAGGATGTTACGTTGAGAACTAAGTTGTGCCTGGCACTAGGCATGGGGTTTTCAGTTGTCTTCTTTCTATGCATGTGAAAGCTGGACACTGAGTGAAGAAGACTAACGAAGAATCAAGGCATTTAAAGTGTAGTGCTGATGAAGAATTTTGAAAGCACCAGAGACTGCTGAAAGGACTAACTGATGTGTTATGGACAAAGGCGTGGCCAGAGTGCTCCTTAGGGACAAGGATGGTGAGATTTGTCTTGCATACTTTGGACATGTTGTCAGGCGAGGCCAGTCTCTGGAGAAGGACATTGTGTTTGGTCAAGTAGAGGGGCAACAGAGATGAGAAAGTCCCTCAACAAACTGTACTGATCCCATGGCTGTAAAATGGGCTCAAGCTTTGGAACAATTGTGAGGGTGACATGGGACTGGGCAGTGATTCTACCTGTTGTGCATAGGGTCACTGTGGGTCAGAACCGACTCAATGACACCTAATAACATAGGAGGGGATTTCAAATTCATTGTTTTCTATGTTTACATTCCTATGAACTTTTTGAAATGATATACATATACTTACACATATATTCATCCATTAGGGATATAAATGTTCATTTTGACCATCTTTAAATGCACAATTCAGTGACATGAATTATGTTCAATATGTTGTGTCTCTACTATCCATTCCCATAAATTTTATCAACACCTCAGACAGAAACTCGGCACCCCTTAGGCCGCAATTTCTATGATCCCTTCCCCAAAGTTTCTGGTGACAACCATTAAACTTTTCTTTCTGTGTATTTATATCTATACTAACTATTTCAGGAAACTGGTATCATATGATATTTTTTCTTTTGTGTCTGACTTATTTCACTTAACATTTTGTGCTTTATCCATTACATACCACGTATTAGAACTTCATTTATTTCTGTGATGAAATTATATTTAATTGTACACTTATGTGTACACTTATTTTATTCATTGATATGTTTCTTGACACTTGAACTATTCCCATGTAATAATGTTGCAATTAACATTGATGTGTAACAATTTTTGCATCCTTGCTTTCAAATCTTTGGGGTATATGACCAGGAGTAGAGTAGCTGTGCCAGGTAACTCAGTATTGAACTTTCTGGGGAAACGCCGAACTGTTTCCCACAACAGCTACCCTATTGCCCAATCCTACCAACAATACACTGGGCTCCAAGTTATAAACCTCCTCATACATTCTTGGTGTTTTCTCTTGCTCTGCTCATTGCTGTCTTATTTGGGGGTATAGTACTGTCTCATTGTAGGCTTTTGTTTTCATTTCTCTAGTGGGTACTGTCAGATGAAATCCTCAGGAATCAAATTGGCTACACACAGGATAGGGAAGCTCAATGTCATCTGTCAGACTAGGCAAGGGACTGAATGATTATCTAGGTATTATATGCAAGTTCAAGTTGAAGCTGAAGAAAATTAAAACCACTAGAATAAGTCTATGTTAGCCAAAGTGATACTTGGGGCACTATCTTGTGCATAATTTTTACACATTGAAACTGATGACCAAATGCCAGGGGAGTTGTTGAATAATGTCAAGGGCTTTATACGTGAAGATAGGACAGTGTCATTAAAAAGACAGGAAAGAAAGACAAGACCAAATAGATATCATAAAAGACCATGAAGCTTACTCTTAAATATAGAGTTGCTAAAGTAAATGGAACATTACCTTGAGTGAAGTGAAAAAGGAAACAAAACGTTTGAATAAGGAAAAACCGAATAAGGAATAAGAATTTGGTACCGGTGAATTATGGTGCTGGTAGTAATAGTAAATGTACAGCAGACTACTAGACAACAAGAAGAATAAGCAAAGATGTCTTGGAGGATAGACAGCTAAAATGCTCCTTACAAGCAAGGATGGGGAGTCTCCATCTAGTACATTCTGGACATGTTATCAAGAGAGACAAGTCCCCTAGAGAAGGACATCTTTCTTGATAAAGTAAGGAGTTGGCCAAAGAGAGGAAGAACTTGCGGTGAGGTGGCTGACAGAGTATTGGGCTCAAATAGAGCAAAGGTTGATGGCACAGGACCAACCAGCATTTTGTTCTGATGTGTTTAGAATCACTATGCATCGGAACTGACTTGAACTTACTCATTGACAGAGAATGAATTCTGACACACAGGGAACTTATAAGACAGACTAGAACTGCCTCTTTTCATTTCCCAAACTTCGAATGTTTATACGAGTAGACAGCTGCATTTATCTCCCACGGAGGAGTTGGTGAGTTTGAACTACTGACACTGTGGTTAGCGGTCAGGACATAACCCACCACACCACCGGGGATCCCTAAATAACTTGATAGTCCATAACAACAATAGCAACAATGATTTATAACATGTGCTTATTGGCCTTTTGTACATGTTCTTGGGAAATTTTTCAATTCATATCTTTGTTCACTTTTTTAGTTGATTGTCTTTTTCTTTAGTTTCTTGAGGTTTGGCCCATGATTCTATTTTGTTCTTTCTTGTTTCTAGGTACTATCCGAGATGTCACATTGTCTTCAGTCATCATGTCTCCTAGGCTCTCTTGGTCGTGACAGCTTCTCTTGAATTCTTTGTTTTGCATGACCTTGGCAGTTGCAAGAAGTATCGATCAGGTATTTTGTAGAATGTCATACAATTGGAATATATCTGACGTTGTTCTCATGATTAGACTAGGACTTTGGTTTGTGATAAAGAAAATTAAGGAAGTGATATCCTCATCATTGCACATAATATGTAGTATATATCATATTCTATATAATAGAAAATATTAATACTGTGCAATCTGTCATCAACATGACCTCTACTGATTATTTTCATCCTGATAATGTGTCAACGACAGGCTTTTCAGGTTTCCCCATGTTATCCCTTATTTTATTTTATAAGAGATACATTTTAAGGATCAAGTGCTGGTGGTCACAGAAGAAAAGGATCACTAAACACAAGCTCCAGAGTCCATAGAGAGTCAACTGGTTTGTCTAACGTGGACTCTAACTTCTGGAAGGCAATCCCTAGAGGTTTGATCCGTTCAAGAGGGAGAAGGGATGCAGAATTCATACTAAATGCAGAAACTTACAGTTAATTATGTTAGTTACAACATTTTATTATGTTTTCAGAGAAATTTACACAGCATTTTAAGTTCCCCTTAGACAATTTCGAAACAAATTGTTGAGTGGCATTGGTTACATTTTACATAATATGTGAATATTCTTATTATATACAATGTTATTCCATGTCCACTATCTAGTTTCCCTTCCTCTTATCTCTTTATATTCATTTTAAAGTAATTGTTGGCTTCATAAATTTGTAAAAAATGCTCATGGTTGATATCTATCTCTCCTCTCGTGCATGAAGTACATATATATCTATTTATACACATATATACGAGATATGTATGCATATATAATAAAATTTGGTGCATATCTTTCATATCTTCAATTTGTTACTGAATTAAAGGACCACTTCACGCTTAGTTTCAGTTCACCTGCAAATTATTCATTGCCTGAAGGAAGAAGAACCTGAAATCCCACCCAGAGCAGATGGAGAGCAGGAGAAAGAGTTACAGTCATGGGTTACTTAATGTCCACAATTCATTCTAGGAAATGGGATGTTAAGTGATTTGGACTTTGCCTAAACAATATATCATCTTTGCTCTTCCCATAGTTCACTGCTTGCTTAGTTGCAGGATAGCCAGTTACCCACTCCTTGCTCTCCTCTCCTTCCTCCTTTTCTGTGAATCATTTTCTTCGTATTTTTGGTGGCTCTGTGATGTTCTCACAATGTCCAGTCACATAACATCCTATTCCACAGATATGTTGTGAATGTTAACAGAATATGGCTGTGCATACCAAGACATACTGGGGGATACCTATAAATACACAGGAAAGTGCTTCACAAAGTTTGTGGAAAAGAGGAATTAAAAGATAATAAAGTTTTTCAAAAGCTTTCTGAACCCTCCTCATATATTCATATATAAAGATCATTTGGGGAGTGACATCATTTACTCTGCACAAGCATTTTATTCTGTGTGAACATTCAGTATTACATTCTGCCCATCAGCTAAAAATAACAAGTATCCTATCTAGATTTTTTATATTCATTGAACACAGTTATATTGTGCTATGTGCTTAAAATGTTGCATATATTATTCACTTAACTTTATAGTTATATACTATAATAGAAACTATTATCTTTCTCACTTGTTAGTCATGAAACGTTGGTAGAGAGACGTTAAATAATTCACCCACAGGTATAAATGGTGGAATAAAATTTCTTCTAAGCAGTTTGACTCCAGGGTCTAAGCTCTTAAGCCCTGCTTCACCTTTTTTGAAGCTAGGAAAACCTAACCTTATTTGGCCTCTTCAATAAAGTCCCCAAATCCTTAGCTATATAATGTGAAGCCTTATTATAAAAATGAATTGTGACATTGTGAAAACATCATACATTCATGAATTCTACTGCTGAAGGATATGCAATACAGAAACATAAATTAAATATTTAAATTATTAGAGCCACTTTAATAAATCAATAAATATGTAAATTAATTTTGCCTCCAAAGGATTTAGCAAGTGAGATAGTTAATGGTTATTGTGCCAACCTGGCCAATAAACACACGTGGGGTTAATTGACAGCCAGAGGGATAAATGGCTCGGTGAGCCTCACCTTTCTAGTTATCAGGTCTCTTGCTTTCTGATAGTGGGACCAGGGTGCAGTTGCCTTAGCCAGTTCCCTGCTTCAGCTTGCAAGACTCACTTCCTGCAAGACATCCCTGAGGAGAAGCCACATGGACCTACCCCGATGCAGCCCTGGGTGCTGGAGTAGCCATGTGGAGACCTCTGCCAGCACTGAGATGCTTACCTATTCATTGATTCAGCTTTCCCCCTGCAGTTGGCATCATTGTGTCTGTTTTGTGAAATGGAGGAGGACTTTGTGGATTGGTGTTGGACATGTGGGGTAATGTTGGACTTGTGGGCTTGGGCAGCACTGGGTTGGGGTGTTTTCTTTATGTGCACTTAGCCTTTATATAAAACTCTCTCTTATACATATAAGTTTCTATGGATTTGTTTCCCTAATATACCCAGACTAGCACACCAAGTGATGTCCACATTGATGTCTACTTAAATAAGGAGCATTAGAATTCCTTGTCATGGGTAAATTTCATTGGAATATGACAAAAAATAGAATCAAGTGAGGTTCAAAAATAAAAGAAAGAAAGAAAAAAGAGATTCATTAATAAAAACAGTAATTAAAAATATGATTTCAAGACATACAAATTAAGATGAATTCAACATTTTTAAAATTTAAATATGCTTTACAGGAATATCTTCTTAATTGTGTGAAGTCACAAATAAATTTTTCATAGTTTCTGGAAAACACCATTCATACATTTTACAACTTTGATAATAAATTTTCATGCATAAATGATAAAATATTAAGAAAAATGCAAAATAAATCCATACATAGTAAAGTTAGATTTCTTCGTAGGCTTAAAATATTCTACAAATACTCATAACTTGAGATACATTTTAAATATAATATACATACATTGTGTATCATTATAAAAGCATGTATCTGATAACGGCATTCATGAAATTGTAAACCCTGAATTGTCCTAGCTCCAGGTAATACTGACATTTTCCTCCATGGTGTTGGCAGGTTTTGTATATATTAGCACATTTTGATATCCTACTTTTTCAAATTTATGAGTCAATCAAGTTGTATAAAATATTAATCAAATTCTTTTAAAACTTATAAAGTTCAAAACTAAGAATTGTTATTCACCTATGCTACTTGATGAACAGGTTTTTCTTCCAAATGTGGACTTTAAATTATCATGTCAGTACAAAATAGCTATCAAGAACACATTTTTACCCCTAAGACTATGTAAAAATGTTGTATTAATCTTAATCCATTTCTGATCCGTACAGCATATATCACCCACCAACATTCACAAAACTCAATTTTCTTGGAAAAGTTCTATCTAGGTTATAGTACTTGTTGCACATGGCAGGGATCTGTAAGACACCTCTTTTAGTCAAGGTTCACTAGAGAAACAAATCCAGAGACACTCCGATATGTATAAGAAAGGGAGTTATAACAAGAAGTAGTTTTATATCGAGAAAACAACCCAGCCCAGTCCATCTCAAGTCCATAAGTCAGATATTAGTCCTTAAGTCCCACTTCAGATTCCCAAGTCACAAGCAATGATGCAGAATGATGGAATATCACGGGTGGAAGGGTACAAGTCATGTGGATCTTATGGTGGTGGATGCACCACAGGTCTCCGGCAGCAACCAGGGTCAGCCAGCAGGTACTTGAAGACAGAGAGAGAGGAGGAAAGGTTCCCAGGGCCCTCCTTATAAGAAGGCCATGCCCATACGGAGGCACCATCCAGCTGTGACCCGATTGACAGGTTTGAATACCACTCGTACATATTTATATATCTTCAAGTTGACATGAAATTATGGAACTACCGCAACTTCATAAATCTGAATGAATAGACCTTATTTAAATATAAATAGATCTAACCTTGCAATCAGAGTCTACTGGGGACATATATGTAATTGTATCAAAATCCTTATTACCTCACTTTTTTTCTCTCCTTACTTTAATCACAGGGACCACACTGAGCATCACCAAAATATTCATTCCCAGGTCAGGAAAAAATTGACATCACCAAAAGAGTCAAAGCAGAAAATATCTCAGTCACAAAAGGGTTAAGACACCCATTGAGTTAGTCTGGGTAGACTAGAGAAACAAATTCATAGACACATGTATGTGTATAAGAAAGAGGTTTATCAGATGGAAATTGAGTTACCATATGTTCCAGCAATCTCCCTATGGGGTATATACCCAGAAGAGGCAAGAAACAAACCACGGCCAGACATCTGTGCTACAATGTTCATTGCAGCACAGTTCACAATCTCAAGGAATTGGAAACAACCCAAATTTCCATCGATAGACAAATGGGTTAAAATACTGTGTTACATACATACAAAGGAGTACTATGCATCCCTAAAAAGCAGTGATGAACGTATGAAGCACATCGCTGCATGAGAACAACTGGAGGAATTATGTTAAGTGAAGTAAGCCAAACACAAAAGGACAAGTATAACATGAGTCTGCTGAGGTAAGTTTACATATATATATAAAATAAAGAACAGAAAGGTAAATACAAAAGGGGCACAGGAAAACAGCTACTGTACACAAACACTCCAGGGGTGAGGTCCAGAGGTCCAGGTAGTATGTCAGAGGCCAGACAAAATCCAGGGATACATATGGAAGCCAACTAAAAAAGGGGTGGAGGGAGGAAAGGGGAAATAAAAAGGAGAAAAAAGAATGTGTGATGGGGGATTAGGGCACTGACCCACCCAAGGGGAGGGTATTGTTTGTGTCTGCATAGGGAAAGAAGGATCAGATTTGAAGCCAGTGCCAGATGAATGCAGTGTGCCAGCAAGGAATGGGGAGCCAGTGGAGGGGCCTGAGGCCCAGCCTGCACACCAGCTACATGGACAACTGCCCCTCCCCCAGAAGAATTTACTTGAGAGGAAGGCACTGAAGCTGCAGCTAGGGGAGAGGGGCATGTCTGATCAGAGCACATGGGAGCAAAGAAAGGGGAAGAAGAGAGTGGAGCACATCCTGGCCCATCAGGCGTGGAGGACAATATCCTCACACTGAACAGCCAATGGACAGAGTGCACAGTATGGCTGATTCCATTATGAGACACGCCGTCCCTTGATGGCTCAGGGCCTTAAGGGGGACAACACTGAAGACTCTGTGTTGGGACTGGCCCAGAGTGACCTTGTGACACCGAGGTAAACCACTGTAAGTATGCTGCAGAGCAACCGTGGGAGCAGAGCAGAGGGCACCTGAGGGAGTGCAAAGGACAGACTGTGGGGCAAAAGCATGGTACCCCATTGGACCTGACTGAAGTACACACCTAGAGATCAAAAATCAGACCTTGTTCTATTTACAGGTTTTTCTTTCTTAAAAATTTTTTTTTCGATTAATTTATTCTTCTATGGGTAATTGGTTTCCTTTTTTGTTGTCATCGATGTGTTCTCACTCATTGCCTATCTTGTAATGAATTGATTTTTGGTGAATATTACTATCTCTACAGCTCTATCTAGATAAGACAGACTGGAT
Source organism: Tenrec ecaudatus (assembly GCF_050624435.1). Classification (NCBI taxonomy): domain Eukaryota; kingdom Metazoa; phylum Chordata; class Mammalia; order Afrosoricida; family Tenrecidae; genus Tenrec; species Tenrec ecaudatus. Next base: position 14,614,354 of record NC_134538.1, read on the forward strand.
GAATAGTCTGGAGGAGAAAACAATGGGACCAATGGTCCCGGGGGTAAACCAGAGAGGGGAAGGAGGGGGCAAGGAGGTGGTGCTGACCAACCCAGGGACAAGGGAGCAACAAGTGATCCAAAAATCAATGGCAAGGAGGGTGTGAGAGGCCTGGTAGGGATTCAGCAAGGGCAAGGTAACTGAGAAAAATTACTGAAACCCAAATGAAGGCTGAACATGATAGTGGGACAAGAGAAAAGTGAAAGGAAATAGAGGAAAGAACTAGGTGACAAAGGGTATTTATAGGTCCAAAGACTGGAAGCTACATATGTAAATATATTTATATAAAAGTGTGGGGAAACAGATCTATGTGCATATATTTATAGGTTTAGTATTAAGGCATCAGATGGACATTGGGCCTCCACTCAAGCCCTTACTCAATGCAAGAACACTTTGTTCTATTAAATTGACATTCCAGGATGCACACCTTCCTGACAAGATTGCTGAAGAAAAATGTGTGCATAAGCAAATGTGGTGAAGGAAGCTGATGTTGCCCGGCTATCAAAAGATATAGCACCTGGGGCCTTAAAGGCTTGAAGATAAACAAATAGCCATCTAGCTGAGAAGCATCAAAGCCCACATGTAAGAAGCACACCAGCCTGTCTGACCACAAGGTATAGAAGGGACCAGTTATCAGATATATAAGAACTAAAAATCATATCAGTAGGTACCCACCTTCCTGATATGATCACTGAAGATAAACGTGTGCATAAGCAAATATGGTGAAGAAAGCTGATGGTGCCCGGCTATCAAAAGATATAGTGTCTGGGGCCTTAAAGGCATGAAGATAAACAAGTGCCATCTAGTTCAGGAGCAACAAAGCCCACATGGGGGAAGCACACCAGCCTATGTGACCAAGAGCTGTCGAAGGGATCAGGTATCAAGCATCAAAGAACAAAAATCAGATCATTGTAAATGTGGGTGAGTGCAGAGTGGAGACGCAAAGCCCATTGTTAGGCAACTGGACACCCCCTTACTGAAAGGTTGTGGGGAGGAGATGAACCAGTAAGGGTACAGGGTAGCAATGAAGTAACATATAACTTTTTCTCTAGTTCTTTAATGACACCCCCCCCCCCACTATCACGATCCCAATTCTACCTTACAAATCTGGCTAGACCAGAGGTTGTTCACTGGTACAGATAGCAACTGGAAACACAGGGAATCCAGGACAAATGACTCCTTCAGGACCTGGAGGATGGAGGGTAGAAAGGGGGAACCTATTACAAGAATCTACGTATAGCCTCCTCCCTGGGGGGATGGAAAGCAGAGAAGAAGGTGGGGAGGATGTCGGGCAGTGTAATATATGACAAAATAATAATAAATTATGAATTATTAAGGGTTCCTGAAGTAAGGAGGTATGGGGAGCGAGGGGGAAAATGATAAGCCGATATTAAGGGTTCAAGTAGAAGACAAATGTTTTGAGAATGATGATGGCAACAAATGTACAAATGTGCTTGACACAATGGATGCATATATGGATTGTGATAAGAATTGTATGAGCCCCCAATCAAATGATTTTTTTTAAAGAAAGAGGTTTATATACAAGAGCAATTGAATATTGAGAAAACATTCCAGCCCAGTCCAGATCAAGTTCATAAGTCCAATATTAGCCCATGTGTCCAATACCAATCTGTAAAATCCTCTTCAGACTCATGAAACACATGTAATGATGCTGAATGTAGGACGATCATAGGCCATTGGGTTGGGAGTCCTATGGATCCAGTGGCATTTTAAGCATCTCTGTGCCGGCAGAGGTCTCCATGTGGCTCCTCCACTTCCCACGGCACACGGGGGTCTATCAACATAGGGCCCTGTGTCTTGTCAGAAGAGCATATCTCAGGGAGTGAGCTGGGAAAGAAGGGTCTCCTGCCTCCAAGGAGGAAACACAGGAGTTCCCAGAATTCTCAGGAGAAGACCATGCCCACACAGAGGCCTCATTGATTATATCTTGATGGACAGGCCAAACTCCACCCCTTCACTTACAATCCTCTCAAATCAACATTGGATTATGTAACTCCCACACCCATGATGCATGCATAGCATGACATCTCCTCCAAATCTGTGCTTTTTTTATAGGTAAGTACCAAAAGAAGCCCCATTTACCAGCAACTCTAACACTCTGCTCAAATTCCCCCCAATCACACACACTACAAAAGGTAAAGAAAATTATGCACACTAGTGACCTTATTTCAGTGATAATAGAAACCTTATTTCAGCAATATTTTGACCAAGAAGTAAGTAATAAGTGCCTGTAAGCACCAGCTTTAAAGGTCTAATGTTCTAGGTCTTCCCTAGGTAACAGGCATCAAAATTTCAGGCACTGCGTGAGCACTCATTTAATGCTTGTTCTTTGATTATTTTAGCAGTAGCATTTTGGAAACTGAGGGAACCCAAACTATGCCTTGGATTCTTTGTGGTGCTGTTGCACACGTATCAAATATCAAGAATGGGTGGCTCTGGAGAGGAGAATTTAATTTCTCACTGCTCGGGATGCTAGAAGTTCAAATTGAAGAGTTTAGCAGTAGGGTTAAGCTCTCCCTGTTTACTCCCGAGTGGAAAGATCCTTGCCCCTCTCTGTTTTCACAACCCCCGGATTCCTTGGTTCCTTGATGATAATCTCATGCTTTGGGTCATCCCTGATTTGTATGTCTCTGTGCTCATTCAGCTATTTTTCACAACTCAAGTAATTAGATTTAGGATACAGAATATATTTTATAAAATCCGCTGGTTGTTACGTTATATTATATTGAATTATAAGATGTGATTATTTTATATTACATTGCACATGCATATATATGAATCAGGATTCCAAGATGTTTTGGGGAGACATGAGCAATCCATAACAAAATATATGAAAAACATATCTGGGAGAGCAAAACTTGATCGGCAACAGAAAACATCTGCAATGTTACTGGTCAAAGAAATGGCTCTTGGTCTTCCCAGCCAAGCTAATGGATACTCATATTTTGATTTTTAAATTTCAATAAAATCCTGAAAATATCCTTTGGCATTAGAAAACCCAGGTTCAAATCTCCACTCTGACACTAGCCATGTACTCTTACACAAGTTGCTAACATCTCTGTTTCACTTTCCTCATTGTAAACTAGTTTAAAAGTTTGATAAAAGCATTTAAGCAAACAATTAATAAAACACTGAGAATATAAGCATGTAACTTCTTTCAAACTAAAAACATTATAAATTATTATCAGCCTTGTATATTTGTATTATCAGCCTACTGCCTCCTTCAAATGTTGCTTGCAAATATTCAAGAAGGCTATGCTATGTTAGGATCGTTGACAACTCACCCATCTGGGTGCTCTCTGCATTTGTTCAGTTTCTTCTCCTAGTTGGTGCTAAATCATCCACTTTTCTATTTTTCCTCTTAATCTCTGATTTCTATGATTACCAACTGTATCTGTTCCATTTGGTCTCTTGTGATTTTGTTGTACATGGTCTGAATAGCATGTCAACTCTGCTCACCCACTTGTCAGCCATCCCTTCTTGCTACTTCTTGCTAAAGACTTCTCTAAAGTGACCTTGGCCAATGATTCAAAAAGTAGCATCTTTGTCCCACACTTGACAAAATCCTGGGATCATTTAACTCCAATTATCTGTTAGTTATTTAACTTCAATTATCTGTTAGTTTTTAAGGAGTAAGGGGAGAAAAAAAGTATTTTAATAAAGAAAAAAATAAACTAATGACAAATCCCTTTAATATTCTAATTTTAAATGAACAATTTATTAATAAAATAATAGCATCTTTTGTGGCAAACCAAGAGCAAAGGATTATCAAGATTGAACCATTGGTCCTCCTCCATTCACCCCAGCCCCTCACACACAAACATCAGATATGTAGCAAAATATTGAAGAGTGGTGCTGGAGATATAGACAAGTAGCTTGCTTCTGAGAAAGAAGGGGACTCCAGTCGATAAAGCAGGAGCCATATCCTGTGTACAGCAATTTGCTCCTGTAACAGAATGCTGTTAGGTTTTCACACACTTCAAAATTATTTCATAAAGTAACTATGAGATGTAGTAATAAAATATTTCTTAAATCTTCAACGATTAAATGATTAAAATTGCACTTTTAATTATAAATTTCTTAAAATGTTATGAGAAGAATACAGTCCTTCCAAGTATACAGAATATTGCTGACACACACTGTTTTATCTAATTTCCCTCATTAAATAGCTTTTGTATATATACATATATATACATATATGCATATTTATGTAGAGTGTGTATTCAGTCACACATTTCCTATATCCTAGTGACTGTATGTATACATATGTGAAGTGTGTATACATATACATATAATGCAGTATGTTACTGCGTGCCTGTATCCCAGCATCATTCAATGCCTTGCCAAATAGCATTACAGGCATAATGCCAAATCTTTTTGCTTACCCATTGAAGTTATTTGGAACATATCTGAACATGGCAAAATACATTTGCCAAGTTATGTGCACAAAACACCCTTTGATCCTTCGGAGCCATAAATATGTAATAAACAACATGACTGCCCTACTGATCTGTTCAACATCAATCGTATCTTCCCTTCTTATGGGTTCATCAAAATAAGATATGATCAAGATACAAAAGAGTTAAAGAAGCTATTTATTTTAATGCTTCCTTTGAGAGCATGCTTGTTATTATGTGTGCAAATTATATAGATAATATTTCACGAATGATGTTGCAACATTAAAAATCACCTCTGCTCTTGAAGTTAACACAAAACTCTGGCTCTCTGCCAATATTCCAATCAACCCCTTATGGCCTGCTACAAGATGCAGTGTCATTTTATTTTTCATTAATAATACTGGAGTTTTTAAAATAAAATTCCTTTTTTAAGTCAACGACTAAATTCTTAACATGATCCGCTTTTTAAATATCCAGGAAATTGCGCTCTGAAAGAACTATTTTATTTGAGCTAAAGAGTTTTTACTAAAATTAGACATAATCCAAATTTTAAAAGCCTTCAAAAATAAGGTTCATGAGGTTGAAAATAAATAGAGATCACAGGAATGGATTACATTGGCAAAAGATAAAACGGTGGCCTTAGTTTTCTTAAACCTTTAAGAAATGCATATTCCTGGATTCTGTGCTTCTTGGGTTTTATTGAATGTTTTTAACAGCAATCTATAAATATGGGTTACATCTTAACATAGATTATTATGAAATATGATAGGGAAGCAAAAAAAACATGTTGCTCATAAATTGAGTGATTCATGTGAATGGTAGTAAAATCTACAATTTTTTTGCAAGGGACAAATAAGATTGAACAAAGTGTTTCAGTCATTCGAAAGATGTAAGTTTTACCTTGGAGCAGAACAAAATAATTATCTAAGTTCATTCTGATATATTTAGGGCAGTGAAGAAAATTGATTTATGCTAGTGGATTTATGCTAGGGTAAAATATACCCTAGTAGATCTTCAAAAGTTGTGGATTGTATGGTGTTTTCTTTATGGTAGCATAAAAGAGGCTGGATGTTAGCAGGTGATTACTAACAAAAGGGTTTTCTGCAATGCACCCAATTATTCTGTAAGACCTTAAAACAAGTCAGTGGAATTCCATAATGTGGAATTACACTATAAATTGTTAATTTCACTATAATCCACGCTACTGATTCATAATTTTATTTTTAAATATAATAAGAATGAAGTGATTTTTATCCAAGATCCATTATATTAGGCAACAAATGAGAATTACATTATAGCTTTCAAAATATCTGGACTTGGACTATTTTGTCTATTGGAAAAAAAGAGCACCAAGGTTATTGATGACTTTACATCTATTGACTAGTCATGGATCATGGATTCTATTTCATTCAGATAAATACTTCACAGTGATAGTACTTGGAGTTCCTGTGTAAAACAAAAATCAAGTTTCTAGTTTGAACCAGGAAACTTTTGTTGTATCTCATGGAGAACAACAACAACAACAACACAGTATGGAATCTCTTATATATAGTTCCAGCAGTAATCAGCAGGTCAAATGAACTGAGCCAAAACTCTACAGAAAAGAGTGTATGACTTCCTAAAATTGCTGAAGACCAAAGCTTTATCTTTGCTCTGTGCACAGAGAAGATGTAAGCTAAAAATTAAATCTTTGACTCGGAACATCTTCAGTCTATGCAAGCCCTCCTCTCCTCAAGATGACTTACAGCTCTTTCCAGTCTCCGTACATGGGCACCCCGGCACATACCTTTTATATTCTTTCTACTGTTACGCCCAACTGTGGCAGCTACCGCTATGAATTTTTTTTATCTGTTAGATCTGTTTTCTTCAGTGTTAGCCATTTTAAGCCTCTTTCCCCCTTAAGGCCCAATTATGTGTTTTCCTGCTTACCTAGAGCTGATGAAGTGGGCACATTGCTAAAGAATTCAAGACCTTGAATTTGACATAATTTTTTTCACCATTTCTCTTATTTTACCTGACCTAGGGGAATTCTTTCATTTTCCCTCATTTTCACTCTTTGTCTCATGAAACAAATATTGTGATGTTTGAGAAATAGAGTTATACGTATTGTGTGAGTATGGGTTGACTACAGAAACAAATTCATGGACACTCATATGTGTATAAGAAAAAGCTTTATATAAAAGAGCAATGTTGAGAAAACATACCAGCCCTATCCAGATCAAGTCCATAAGCCTGCTATTAGCCCATATGTCCGATACGAGTCCATAATTACCTCTTTAGACTGATGCAGCACATGAAATGATGCCGAATGCAGGAAGATCACAGACCAGGGGTTATAAAGTCTTGTAGATCCAGTGTAGTGGAAGCATCTCAACACTGGTGTGGGTCTCCATGTCTCTCCTCCAGAACTCTGAATATCTCAACAGCAGGAAGGAGAAGGCAGAGAAAGTGCGTCTGGTCTCTTGTGAGCTATTTATCTCACTCATCTAAATGAGATCATGAAGCTGTGTCCTGACTGACAGGCTAAGTTCCACCAAGTGGAATTTAATATACTCTTAATATTCTCAAGTTGACACCAGATTATGTAATTACCACACTCACTTAAGGACTAGAAGATCCACAATACATATTTCTCTACCTTATCTGATGAATATATTCTCTATAGAAGTAGCTAATAACAGATATGGAGTGAGAACTTTCAAGATAGTGTAATAATAGAGTTCTGTCTAGGTGGAAAAAATGGTTCTGAAGACAACCAGAATTCTAATTATGCCATACAATCTAATCAGACTCAACAGAAGAGAAGGAGTTTAAAGCTCTGGTTCTTAACCTGTGGGTCATGGCTCCTTTGGGGTCGAAGATCCTTTCACAAGGGTTGCCCAAATCATAACCGTAGCAAAATTACAGTTATGAAGTAATAACAAAAATAATATTATGGTTTGGGAGGGTCACCAAAACAAGGAACTGTATTAAAGGGTCACAGCATTAGGAAGGTTGAGAACCACTGGTTGAAAGGAAGGTAGTCCCAGGGTTGTACCCTCTCACCACATTTATTCAATCTGTATGCTGAACAAATCACCACAGAAGCTGGATTCTATGAAGAATATGGCATTAAGCTTGAAGAAAAGACTTTAGCAACCTGTCATATGCGGATTACACTGAAAGAGAGGAGGACTTGAAGCACTTTTAAATGAAGATCAAGGATTGCAGCCTGCAGTATGGATTACAACTCAATGCCATGAAGGCTAATATACTCAATTTAACTAATAGATAGCTTTATGATACATGGGGAAAACATTGAAGTGCTCAATCATATTGTCTCGCTTGAATCTATAATAAATATTCATGGAAGCAGCAGGTAAGACATCAAAAGATGTGGTATATTAGGTAAATATGCTACACAAGAACTCTTTAGAGTATTGAAAAGCAAGGATGTTAGTTTGAGGACTAAGGTGCTCCTAATATAAGCCATGGTATTTTCAATTGCCTCACATGCATGTGAAAGTTGAATAATGAATAAGGAAGACCAAAGAATTGATGTATTTGAATTGTGGTTCTTGAGATGAATATTGAAAATACCATGGACTACCAAAAGGACAAACTAATGTGAACAGTGTTGCTCAGAGGCAAGGATGGAAAGACTTCATCACATACACATCAGATATAGTGACTGTAGAGATCAGTCCCTGGAGAAGAACATCATGCTTGGTAAAGTAGAGAGACACTGAAAAAGAGAAAGGTTGTAGACAAGAGGGGTTGACACAGTGGCTGCAAAAGGAATGGGCTCAAGCAGAAGAATGATTGTGAAAACTGGGGTTCTGGAGGACAGACACATAGCTCTTGGTGAGGTACCATATATCCTGGATTGTAGCGTCCTATTCAGGCCAAAACATATATCTGTGGTCAATGATGGCTTAACAGAAGAGATGCAAGGATCCTGTGGAAAGTGAAATCAAGGATGTCTTGACAATAGCTGGAAATTTGAATACACTCCACATCTTACACACAGATCCATCAGCGGCAAATAAAAAATATCTCATGTTAGAGTATTTAAGCAGACTTTAATTAACCTTTGGCTAAGGTATAAGGAAAGCAATGAATAGCAGAACTCAGAGAAGCCAGGCTTCAAATTAATACAAGGAAGACTATCTGAGGAGAAATATCAGCCATCTCACACTGCAGTGTAAGCGATTTTAGAAAAAAATATCATAACATGTTATTATAGAAAAGATAGCATTTAAAAAATAGATGTATTAGCATTTAATTCACACATTATACAATCTGTTTAATAATATTAAGAAGAGCTGTGCAATCTTGTACGCTTTTTGTTAGCTCCTCATTTTCCCCCAACCTACCCTGCCATGCCTCTAAGTGAGTACTAATTACTAATTTCTGTCACTATAAATTGACCTCTCTTGGATTTCATATACAGAAAATTATCCAAACGAAACAAAAAATAACAATCAAGCAAACAAAAATTCCTCCCAAACAGTGGCAAAGAGAAAACTTCAAGAGTAGAAAAACAAAACCAGGAGAGTTTTCATTACATGGTAGTAGGACAAAAGGTCAAGAGCCCAGGAGCCATAGAGAGTCATGCACTAGTCTGCTAACTGCAAGGCCAGCAGTTCAAAGCCACCAGCTGTTCCATGGGAGAAAGATGAAGGTTTCTACTCCTTTAACAAATTATAGTCTCAGAAGCTCACAAGGGTATTGTGACCCTATCGTACAAGTCAGAATTGACTCAAAGGAAGACAATTTGAATTTTGAAGGACAAAATGTTAGCCCCAAACCCAAATTTATTGCCATGAGGCCGATTCTGCTGCATAACAACCAGATATCTGGTCATAGCAACCAATTCTGATTAGTTTCTGAGTCTGTAAAACTTCATCGTAAACAATTTTTATTGTGAATTAGGTGGAGGTTTACATTTCAGATCATCAGTTTTGTGTTCAATGATTTAAACTACTTCTCAGGCTCTCCCTCCCACCTATAGCTTATTCTACCTCACCTCCTATGATTCTTCTTCTCCACATCACCCAAATTAATACCTGTCAACCAAGTTAATACCTGTCAAACCTGTATCCTATAGTTAAATCATTCCTCTGTTGCCTTCCTCGCTTGATCATCTCCAAAGTCTGTTGCATTCACTATGAAAGTCTTTGCCTTGGATTTTGTCTTTCTAACAGAGACTGAGACTGTAAATCTTTATGGATACAACCTCATCTGTCTTCTGAATAATGGCTGGTGGGTTTGAACCACTGACCTTGTGGCTAGACTACAATGCTTACCCCACAGTTCCACCAGGGCTACTTCAGGACACGGATAACAATATCCAAAAATATCGCAGAGCTCCTTACCCCCACACTGAACAAATATTAACTCCAAATAAATCAGAGGCATAAATTCAAGTGTCTATAAACCATCTGTAAAACACAGGGAGACATCCTTTTCTTCATGTTTTTGAGTTAACCAGGTAGTCCACAATCTCAAAAGAGCAAACACAAGACAAATGATTCCTAAATACGACTTTATTAAAATTAAAAAAAAAAACATTTTACTTTAAAATAAAATGAAAAGGAAGGTACAGATTGGAATAATATATTTATAAATCATGTATCCGACAGAGCAGTTCTATCTAGAACATGTGAGAAATTCTTAAAGCAAAATGATAAAAACATAACCCAATTTAAATTAAATTAAATTAATTTAAATATCGATTTCAACATAGCTGCAAAACATGTGAATGTGTATTCACACGTGAATCTGTAATTCATTTGGGAAATGCATATTAAAATTATAGTGGGATACTACTATACTTTCACTAAAATGGCTTTAATCTAAAAACTGACATTACTAAGGGTTGATAGTAATGTGGACATACATGCACCCTTACACATTGCTGTGGGGGATGTAAAGTTATTCAGTGACTTAGGAAAACCATTTGCATATTTCTTGAAAGATGAAACATAAGCTTTGTATATTACCTATAATTTCCTTTCCTATGAATTTACCCAAAGGAAATGAAAACCTGATCATACAAATTTGCAAATGAACACTTGTTAGCAAAATTATTCCTAATAGTGAAAAGCTGGAAATAATTAAAAAGTACTTCAATTGTGAACGAATGGAAACAATATAGTATAGCTGAACAACATAATGAATATAGACAAGTAAAACTTCCTGCTTGATGATACATGGGTGAATCTCAAAGCATTGTGCTAAGTGAAAGAACTCAGACAGACAGTAATGACTATATTTTGTGTGACTCCACTTATAGGAAAGGTTCAGAAAAGATAAAAAATAAAGTTACTCCTGAGGCTGAGTTTCTTCTGGGGGCTCTGGGTAATATTTGTTCTCTTGCATCTTCCAGGTTTAGTGACTGCTGCATTCCTTGGCTCCTATCTTCTTCCTCCACCATTTTCCCATCAGCTAATCACACTGTGGTGGCTTGTGTGTTGCCGTGATGCTGGAAGCTATGTCATCAGTATTTCAAGTGTGATCAGGTTTCCCAAAGTGAACAGATTTCCGTCCAGGGTCCAGATGAAGAAAAGACTACAAGGAAGACTGTCCGGTTCTGAAGAGTTAGCCACTAAAAATCTTATTGACAGAATAGAAACACTATTTTTTTGCTTTTACTGAAAAAAAGCAGAACACTGTCCGAGATAGCGTCAGGGCATGAGTCCCTCAGGTCAGAAGGCACACTAAGATAACCGAGTAAGAATTGCCCTCTTAACCCAGAATCTACCATTATGACATGGATGGAGTAATTCTTGTGGGAGTCAAGTCTTTGAGGCCTTCGTTTGCTGTTGGGGCACACCTCTAAAGGAGAACAGTTGTCAATAACAATTAATAATTGGTACTAGAATATATAAAGTATGAATCTAGAAAAATTAGAAGTAATCAAAAGTGAAACTGAATGCATACAAATCAACATTCCAGGCATTGGTAAGTTTAATTTGATTAGTATTAGAGTTATTTTGAGTCAGAAAATCACATGGTTTGCTATGCTAGGAATGGACCAAAAAAGAGGAATGGTGGTACACTCATCTCCAGAAATCCAATCAACACAAATATTGTTCAAATTTATGCACAGACCACCAAAGCTAGTCATGAAGAAACTGGAGAATCCTACCAATATGTGATCTAGATGCATTAATAATTATTGATGATTGGAATGCAAAATGTTTAAAGAAAGAGGAAGGAGCAGTACTTGGGACATGTGGTCATGGTGATGGAAAAGAAGCTGGATATTGAGTGGAAGGAATTTTCAAGACCAAGGACTCTTAGGAAACATGGTCTTGGTGGTAGAAAAGAAGCTGAAGACCAAGCATCTCTTAATCTGAAGTGATTTTTTAACAACCCAGCAGACCATAGATGTGGGTATTTCCAGATGAAATATGCAGAAAGCAAATGTATTACATCTGTGGGAAGAAATGATGGTGAAGCTCAACATCAACAACTGAAATCAGGCCAGGAGCTGATGTGGAATAGATCATCAATGGCCCATCGGAAGCTGAGGAAATTTTAAACAAGTTCATGGGAGGGAACATACAGCCTGGAGTCCATCCCACCTGAATTTTGGGAAGATCTCAAAAGAGATTTGAAATATTAAACCCTAATGACAACAGACTTATGAGGTGTAAGATGACACCAAAAACATCATACTGAAGAAATCCAAGATCATTAAAAAGAAAGAGAAAAAAAGTATAAAGGTGGGTGTCAGAATAGACTCTGAAATTTTCTCTTAACCATAGCCTAGCAAAGGTACATAGAAGAAACAATGAAGTCAAAGAGCTGAGCATAAAATTTCAAAAGGCAGCTCCAGAAGAAAAAATCAAATATACTTAAATTTGCATAGACCTAGAGTTATAAAACCAAAAGGTAGAAAATACTCAATATATGTTAACCTAAAACCTCAATTAAAAATAATCAAGAATGGAGTTACCCAAGACCTCTTTGAAATATTGAAAATCAAGGATGTTACTTTGAAGACTAAAATTTACCTGACCCAGCTCATGGTATTTTCTATGTAACCATATGCATGTGAAAGTTTCACATTGAATAAGGAAGATTTATACATTTGAATTATGTTGCTGGTGAAGAATATTGTGAATACCACGGACTGCTAAAAGGATAGAGTTGTCTTGGAAGACGTACAGCCAGAATGTTCCTTAACGGCCAGGATAGTGAGAATTCACCTCATGTACTTTGAACATGTTGACAGGAGAGACCAGTCCCTAAAAAAGGGAAAATGGTGGGGCAGTTACAAAGAAGAAGACGCTCGACAAGACAGATTGACACAGTGACCACTTTGACGGGTTCAAAGGTAAGTACAGTTGTGAGAGTGGTACAGCACCTGGCAGTGTTTCATTCTGTTATACATAGGGTCTGTAGGCATCAGAACCAATTCTATGGCACCTAGCAACAATCTCCCTTTTTCATCCTCAAAGATACTCAAAAAGCATATTATCTTTAAATAGCATCCCACTCTCCATAAATGTCTTTCTGTGTCAATGAATCCTGTGAATACATCGGGGCATGTATATAATCCAGTGGAATCTCCCCTTCTCAATGTCCTTAACTTTATCACAACTGTGAGTCCTTGTTGCTCCCTAGAGTAGCATATTCATAGGGTGCAGAGGTTAAAATATGGACTTCTTTGGACTATCATTCTCAAACCCCTTGCCTTTGAGTAGATTCCGATCCATTGTGACCCTTGAGACAGAACTGCTCCTTTGGGTTTCTGACTGCAGCCCTTTATCTAGTGGAAAGTCTTATCTTTCTCCCGAGGATTGTTGCTGGTGTGACACTGCAGAACTTGTAGTTAACAGCCCTCTGCTAACCCACTAAACCACTAGGACTCCTTTGGATTACCATTATTCTGCCGAAAACATTAAGATTCCACATCAAGTAAAATATGTTATTTAAAGGTTGATAAAAAGTCACTGCTTTAAGTTAATCAAGTTAGAGGCTTATCATTTGTGACATAGTCAATAAATACGTTATCTTTTGTGAAGAATTGTAGAATAATATTTTCTTTTCTTTTCACAGATGACTTGCTACTCTCATTTTTCTCATTGACAATGAAGGCTAGTATCCTAACAACAATGGACTTAGTTCCTAATAAGGATAATGAAGCTAGGGTGTTCTGTATATTAATAACTTTTACATTATGCATGGCATGTTTTATTCCACAGGGAACAAGACAGGGGCTTCGTTGATGAGAAAACTCTGAGGACCCCACCTTCCGGAGATTAGATGGTCAGGAGGGAATAAAACAAATAAACGAAAGAACAGAAACATCCATTGAATCATCTAATGTTCATCTCCTAGTATGCAAATTGAATAATAGCAATGAGAGCTTATAGGAAAGAAGAGAAGCCCAAAGAGTTCACATCCAATCAAACGCAGTTCAAATCCTGGCTTTTCTACATATTTACATTTAGGCAATTTATTTGATGTTTAGAAATTCTATAAAATGAATATGTTATGACACATATATTACAAGGCTGGTGGGTCCTTTGGCTCTATTTTTACTTTTAAAAATAACATATTTCATCTATTTATTCATGATCTAGAGACTTGCTTTATTTCCAAGATTATTGATGAGTTTTATGCTGAATATTACACCACAGTATATGAACGGTACAATATTGGAACTTCCTAATGGTTATTGGAAAGATGCTAAACCTCTGAATGTCCATTTAAGAAAATATGGTTGGACCTTTACAGAACTTCCCATGTAAGTTTGCTTTGTTTTTTCTTTCGTGGTGAGCTCAAAATGTCTCTCTTTTTTTTAACTTGGGAGTTCACACATATATCATATCATTCAATATTTCAATCACATCAAGTAGAATTATACAATTTTATCACAATGTTAACAAACATTCTTTATCTTGCTTTAATCCCCACCTCCACTTTACCCCCTGCCCCCAAATCACTTTGTGTTAGTTCGAGTTGACTAGATAAACAAATTCATAGACACACGTTATATAAAAGAGCCATTGTTTATTGAGAAAACATCCCAGCCCACTCCAGATCAAGTCCATAAGTCTGATATTAGCCCATATGTTCAATACTAATCCATCAATCCCTCTTTAGACTCATGCAGCACATGCAGTGATACAGAATGCAAGATCACAGGCCAGTGGGTAGGTCTTGTGGATTCAGTGGCAGTGGAAGCACCTCAGTGCTGGCACAGGTCTCCACGTGTCTGCTCCAGCTCTCAGAGTGTTTCAACAGCAGGAAAGGGAAGGCAGAAAGAGTGGGTCTGGCCTCCATTGAGCTATTGATCTCCATCACTCCTCCAAATGAGGTCATCAAGCTGTGACCTGATTGACAAACTAGACTCCACCCCTTTGCTCAAGTTAACGGGAGATTATGTCACCCTAATTCTACCTGCTGTCACTATAGGTTCGTCATCCTGGGTTTCATATACTGACAACAAGGAAGCATATAGCACAGCTTTAAGAGGGTGACCTCCATTGACACAAGCATTCTGAGATGCACTCTAATATGAACCAACAAACGCCAAACAAAAAAATACAAACCAAAAATACAGAAAATTTTGGAAACCGGATCAGTTGTAGCTGGAACAAAATGTCACAAAGTAAAAGAATTGGCTTCGGGGTTCCATGCAGATTTCAGAAAACACTTGTGAAAGCTTTAATCGAGGAAAGCAATGGTATTCAGTGCAGGCAAGCTTGCCTGAAAAATCTAAAAAGAAAGATGGGGGGGAGGGGCAATAAATGTCTTTTAAACACAGTAAAAAATCTATGGTAAATTAATACATTACTCAAACTTGTGGGTTTTGGAGGGTTGGGCAAGAAAAGCAAGTGAATGAATGAAGGGAAAATGGAGAAGTAATGATCAGAGTTCTCTAGAACAACCGAAGCCTGTCTAAGTATAGTCACAGGGATCTATTGGGTGGACACCACCAGGAAGTTGATATGGGCAGCCATCGTCCACCAGGGATTTGCAGACAATGCTTTTTAGTTCTCTTATTCTGAATGGAATTAAAACCAAATAGACAATTACTGCCAGACTTCTGATGAAAATAGTTTAATATGCTTTCCTAGATTACAGGAGCCCTAGTGGAATAGCTTCACCAGTTGGGCGAACAATGACAAGGTCAGCAGTTCGAAGGCAACGGCCACTTTCAGGGAAAAAGACAGGGGCTTTCTACTCCAATAAAGAGATACAGCCTCAGAAATGTACAGATGCAGTTTTACCTGGTCCTCGAGAGTTGGTGTGAGTTAGCATTGATTTGGTGGCAGTGAGTTTGTTTTGAATTTTTTGTTAACATTCTTGCTTGCTAATTGATAGGTTGTGATTTCAAAGCCATTAGCTGCTCAGTGGGATAAAAATATGATAGTCTGCAGTCAGAAAAACTACAGCCCGTGAAACCCCTGGGGAAGTTTTACGATGAGATGAAATCAATTCTACAAAAATGGGTTTAATTTGGTTCCCCAGATTACATTTCAATTTTTAAGATTCCACTGTTTTAAATTATGGTTTAGATGGGGAAGTTTACAGTTCAAACGGCCAACACTGCATTCAATAGTTCAAATCACTTATCAACCCAACTCCTACCCCTGTATTCCATCCCACACATTCTACTCTCTCCAGTTCAATTTTCCCTCTTATGAAGTTTGTATTCCCTTATACATATTGTCATAATTAGATTTTATGTCCACTTGGTGGTGTCTATGTGGAGGTAAGGGTGGAGGTCCATCCTACCAATCAGGTTGCAGCCTAGTGATGCTTCATTGGGGTTATGACCTTTTAATAAGAGAGGCACTGAGAACTTCCCCTCACTTGCCCCTTCATCTTCTTGCTTGACTGGTACTCTGTCTGACATCTGGGGCCAACATCCAATGTACCTCACAGATCCTGTGAGCTCTGTGTACCTTATGAAGTTCCTGTGGACCTTGGACCTGCACCCATCGGTTGGTGATCTCCTAGCCTCCCATTTTGCCTTTCTGCTTTATCCATGGGCAGCTGTGTGGGTTTAAGAGTCTCCAGCTAGCATCTGACCTATCAACTTGATTGTACTAGGCTGGGGTGCTTTCTTGTGTGTGTGTGTGTGTGTATTATACACATACATATTTACACATATATGTATATATATTCTAAATGGGTGTGTATATTTCTTGATATAAAATGTATGGGTTATTGGTTCTACAGAAAAACTCAGCCTTCGAGTCCATTAATTCACCTTTCCACCTTTGTCCTCCATCCCTTTGGAACCTCAAAGTCTGTTTCATTTGGTATACCAGTCTTTTCTTGCTGTTTATCCAGATAGTAGTGGTCTCATACAATATTTGTTATTTTATGATTGACTAACTTAAACCACCTGTCTGTTAACTTGTTGCACTGTGGTGACTTGATATTTCTGTGGTGCTGGAATCTATGTCACTGACATTTCAAATGCCAATAGGGCTACCCAAAGTGAACAGGTTTCAGCAGAGTTTCCAGAACAGACGTCGAAGAGGGAACTGATCATTTCAGAGGAATTGCTGCTGAAAATTTATGCATAGCTTTGAAACATTATCATATCCTGAAGACCTAATGAAAAGGAATGTATAAATATCAATAACCTAAGTATCAGTGTGCTGAAATGGACTGGTATTGACCATTTTGTATCAGAAATCATACGATTTACTATACCAGGAATGCCACAATCAAGAGGAATGCTATTACATTTCATTGTCAAAAAGACATTTCATAATCAATTTTCAAGTACAATGCTCTCTGTGATAGGATTATATCTATCTTCCTTCAAGGAAATCCAATCAATAAAACTAGTATTCACATTTGTTCACTGACTGACTACAAGAGAGAGTGATGAAATAGATAAAAATGCAATCAAGATTCATTGATAATTATTGATGACTGGAATACAAAAATTGGAAACAAAGAAGAAGGAACAATTGGAAAACATGGTATTGGTGATAGAAATGAAGCTGAAGATCATATGATAGAATTTTGTAAGACTAATGACTTGTTCATAGCAAATACCTGTTTCAACAACACAAAAGGCAACTCTACATGTGGATTTCTCCAGATATCATGCACACAAATCAAATTGACTGACTCCTTGGGAAGAGATGATGGAGAAAGGCACTATCAGTAAATAAAACGAGGCCAGCGACTGAGTTCAGGTTGAAATTAAAGACAATTCAAACAAGTCTATGAGAGCCAAAATACAACCTTAAAGCTATCACCCCTGAATTTCAAGAACAACTCAAGGACAGATTTGAAGCATTAAACAGTAATGACAGAAGACAAGAGAAGCTGCATGTGGGAGAACGTTAAGACCATCATTCAAGAAGACAGAGAAAAGACAGGAAAGATAGGATCACATTGGATTTCAGTACAGACTATGAAACTTTCATTTAACCATAAAGTATCTAAAGCATATAGAAGAAATAGTAAAGTCAACGTGCTGAACAGGGAAATTTTAAGGACAGCTCAAGAAGACAAAATTAAATATTATAATGAAATGTGCAAAAATATAGAGTTAGAAAACAAAAGAAGCAACATGGTCAGCATATCTTAAACTGAAATAGCTCAAGAAAAACAATCAGTCCTCAAGTTACAATCATGAAATTATTCTGGGAGAAATGTTGAGTGATACAGGAAGCATTCAAAGAAGATGGAAAGAATACACAGAACCACTGTACCAGAAAACTAATCAAAATTCTACCATTTCAGAAGGTGGCATATGAACAAGAATCAATGGTAATGAAGAAAGAAGTTCAAGCTGCACTGTAAACATCAACCAAAAACAAGACTCCAGGGATTGATAGAAAGCCAATTGAAATGTTCCAGCTAGCTAATGAAGCACTTGAAGTACTCAGCTATACCAGGAAATTTGGAAGACAGCTACTTAGCCAACAGACTGGAAGAGAATCATATTTATACCCATTCCAAACAAAGGTGACCCAACAGAATGCTTAATTTATATAACCATATCATTGATATCACATGCAAATACAATATTGCTGAAGATTATCCAACAACGGTTACAGCAGTGCATAGACAGGGAGCTGCCAGATGTTGAACTGAAATCAGAAGAGGATGTGGAACAAGGGATATCTTTGCTGATGTCAGATGATGTTAGAGAATTCCAGAAAGATAGCGACTTGTCTTTTACTTACTATGCCTACACCTTGGACTGTGTGGATCATAAAAAACTACAGGTTACGTTGTCAAGAATAGGAATTTAAAAACATTTCATTGTGCTCATGACGTAACTGCAGCTGAATCAAGGCAGTTGTGTGAACAGAACAAGGGAATACTGTATGGTTCAAAGTCAAGTCAGGTCTTCATCACACTTTTGCCCTTTCATCATATTTATTCACTCTGTATGCAGAGTACATCATCAGAGAAGCTGGGTTTTATGCGAAGAATGCAGCATCAAGGTCAGAGGAAGGTTTACTAAAAACGTTCAATAGGCAGATAACATAATCTTGTTTGCTGAAAGGAAAAGGACTTGAGGCAGTTGCTTAAGAAGGTCAAGGATTGTAGCCTTCATTATGGTTGTCAACGCAGTGTAAAGAAAGACAAAATCTTTACAACTGGACCAACAGATGACATCACGTTATGTGGGGAAAAGGTTGAAGTTGTCAAGGATTTCATCTTGCTTGGATCCACACTCAATAGTCATGGAAGCAGTAGTCAAGGTATTGAAAGACTTGTCAATATGGGGAGATCTCATACACAAGACCTCTTTAGAGTATTGAGAAGCAAGGATGCTACTTCAAGAACTAGGTTCCACATGACACATGCCATGATATTGAAATGCTTCATATGCATTTGAATGTTGGACATTGACTAGGGAAGACCAGAGAAGAAGTGATATATTTGAGCTGTGATCCTGGGGAAGAATATGGAAAGTACTATGGGCTGCAAAAAAGGAAAAATGGCGTGTCTGGAAAGAAGTATAGACAGAGGGCTACTTAGCATCAAGGTGGCAAGTCTTCAACTCACATACTTTGGACATGTCAGGAGAGACCAGTCCCTGGAGAAGGACATCATACTTGTTAATGTAGAGGGGCATGGAAATGAATTGACACAGTGACTGCAACAATGAACACAGCATACAAACAATTATAGTAATGGTGCCGGACCAGGTATTGTTTCCTTCTGCTGTGCATGGGGTCACTATGGGTTGGAACCAATTGGATGGCACCTCACGACAACAGCAACAACAAAAATAATCTATTTCAATCCAATATTCTCTAAGCCCATACTTATTTTGAGGGACTTTATGTTTCATTATTGTTTTCAGCAATGCTTAAAATTCCACTGAGTATATGTAGCAAAGTTTCTAACTAACACTATTTCAAGAAACCTACATAAATGGAAGAACATCACATCTTCAAGAATAGGAAAGTTCAACACCATGAAAATATACATACTGCCCAGCACAATCCACAAATAAAAATCAAATGCTGATCCTAATACCAACTCCATTATTTAAAGAAATTGGGGGGGGGACGAATTACTAACTTTATATGGAGAGAGAAGAAACCAAGAGTAAACAAAGAATTGATAAGATCTCTCACTACCTGGTCCAAAACATATTACACAATAACAGTAGTCAAACTTAGTATTGGTACAATGATAATTACACAAACCAATGGAACAGAATAAAAAACCCAGAACTAAATTCATCCACCTACAGACATTCTTTTACAATGGGAAAATATAAACAAAACAAAATATTAAATTGTAAAGAAAGTGTCTTCGAAAATTTGTGTTGTCAAATTGGATCTGCGTTAATTTTTTTTACTACAAAGTAAAATTTTGAGTCCATACTCATGTTTCAGTTAAAAGAATCAAGCTTTTTGTCTTAGATTAAATGCAAAGGGAGAGCAATAACTCACCTGGGATCTGTTATTCACTTTTGTTTTGAACAGTAAAGAGTAGGGAAAAGGCAAAGGAGCACAGCCCATGATCTAAGGCAGAGTTGCTACACATATTGGACTCTGAGCTGGGCTGCAGTTCTCATTAGGCTCTTACCTGTTTAAATAGGAACATATATCATTAGGAAACTGTTTTCAGGATATGCGACACTATTCAAGAAGAAATCAAGATGAATTCAAGATCTAATGCTGGCTAATCAGAAAATCAATAATATTTTCACAAAACAATAACAATAGATGTTATTAATAATCCTTGAGGTCTATTAGATTTACTGTGATGGGATAGTTTCTAAGCTGCTTGCAGTCTAGCCTTTATTCATTTAAATCTCTAAATTAAAAATGAATTATTATTTAAAGAATTGATCATTTCATAAAACTATAGGAAGATTATGATCCTGGATATTCACCCTTTTTATGGTAAAAGAGAAATTGCATTTGAGAACCACCATTGTGTATTCATGTCCATAAACATTTCCTTACTTGCTACGTAACTTATTCACTATTTTAGATAGAGGTAACACTTAAGTGCTTTCTTAAAAGCATAGCACAATAGATCAATGTGTCAGATAATAATGCCTAAGCAGAAATAATTTAGTAAATATGGATAAGACAAGTCAGAAGAGAAGCATTTTTCCTCCAATGAGAAACTACAAAGGGAAGCACACTTTGGCATAGCGCTTCAGTTAGAATTCCTGCTCCAATAGATGTTCGTAGCAGTATATCATTTCTGGATTTAAAGCCACAATGAAAGAGAAAGAATATCGGTTTTACAATTTTAAATAAATTCAAAAATTTCTAATAGTTTGTTTGCAATTTTTTGACTTACTCAAGTATAGAATTCTATTTTTAACTAAATGTAAGTAAAATGGTGGATCTTTTAGGATTTTTATATTCTTGCATTTTAACTCAAATATCCTTAGGCTTATGAATAACAAATTAATTCATAGTTTTGTTTGAATAATAATTTTTCATTATTAATTAAGAGGTGCTAAGAAAACATATAATAAAATATATTTTTAAAACAAAAATCCAGAGATATCCTTACACAGAAACCTGTAATTATTAACATTTGTGAAATATTATTCCACACATTTTAATTTTTGTACATAAATTTAAATCTAAATGCTAAGTATAAAATAAAACTATAAATATGAAATTGACTAATGAGCTAAATGATAACTATGTGTAAATGGACAAATAGAACTTGAATGATTCAGTAAAACCTGTGGAAATAATAATTTGAAGATCGTTTCAATGTTTTACAAGGTGCAGTCTCAGTATTGTTCTATCTCTCCTTTTAGTTGAAAATAGATTTACTCGAGCTCAGCCACATGACGGAAACACCGAAGATTTAGATGTTATAGGAATGTGTGATGAAATAATTTGAGGGTGCCTGGATATCAGATAGAATAGCATCTGGGTCTTAAAGGCTTTTATCCAATCAAGTAGTCATCAGAGAGATGTCCACTAAACTCACGTGGAAGAAGCACACCAACATCTGTGATCCAAGGATCGGAAAGTATGTAATCCCATACTGAAGAGGGGAATAGTATCAGAGCTTAAATTGGGAAATCCTAGTGTGCAGAGCGCTACGGATGGCAGTGGAAGCCCAAAATACATTTTCAGGATCTACATAGGGAATACACCTCCAGCAATTTTTCTATAACCATAATTGAGGCATGGGAATTACCTGTTACTAGACAGAGAGCATGGGAGAGACGACTATAGTAGAATAACATGATAAATCTGACTTCAATGGTTAAAAAACTTTAGCTGATCTCCCTTCTTTGGGTTTGATCTGGTTTTTAATATTTTCTGTGGTTTTCTTTTCATATAGGTGTTTATTTCTGTTGTATTTTGAGATTATTTTTTGTAGACTGCTTGCATTTCTGTTATGTTTTTCTTATGTTTTTTAGTATATGAAACCCAGGACTGAAGAACCTATAGAGACAACAACTAAGTTAAGAATGCCTGGGGGTATGGTGGGGGAGGTATGTGCGTGTGTGTGTGTGTGTGTGTGTGTGTGTGTGTGTGTGTGTAAGGGGGGCTGATATGAAGGAGTTTAAGAAGGAAGAAAATGCTTTGAAACTAATTTTGGTAGCATTTCTACAACAATGCTTGATAGAATGGTGTGATATCTGGATTAACTCCTAATAAAATTGTTTGGGTGAAAATGACAACATCAACAACAAAAGAGAAACTATAGATTTATTGGAAAATACGTTATTTGATACACAGGTTCTGGTTTTTGTAAATTTTACTGTAATTGCATTTGTCAACAGTTAAATATCATTTTATTGTAGAAATAATAATTTTGGTGAAGCTGATGGAATCGCTCAATTTCAAGTAAATATTTTATCAACACAAGAGCTACCAGTTCATAAAATATAGTATTAAGAAAATGAATAACCAGAAAATTGAAGGCATTGAAGTCATTATAAAGAAAATATTCCTTTCTACTCCCTCGGGCTCCCTTTGCTCTGTCTAAAGGCCAACAAAAGGACGTTGAACTACTAGCAATTTTTCTTTTAATATTTGCTATCTTTTTGCTTAGCCTTTTTAAATTTGTTTTGTTTTTTACCTTGTAAATTTGGTATGTTAGTGGCTTTTCTGCTTATCAGCGTGTCGATGTTGCTTCTGTCAAAGCCATGTTCTTATGGGCCACTTGGGTGCAGTCAAAGTCATATCCATTTGTATGCACATATTACTATGTCAGCAGGTCCACCTAGACAAGATAGGCTGGACAAATAA
Organism: Tenrec ecaudatus; assembly: GCF_050624435.1. Taxonomy (NCBI): domain Eukaryota; kingdom Metazoa; phylum Chordata; class Mammalia; order Afrosoricida; family Tenrecidae; genus Tenrec; species Tenrec ecaudatus. The sequence continues at coordinate 14,637,494 of NC_134538.1, forward strand.
TGAGAGAAGAAAACAACAGGACCAGCGGTCCTGGAGGGACATGAGAGGAGGTGTCGACCAACACAGGAACAAGGGAACAGCGAATGGTTCTAAAACAGAGGAGGGAGGGGAGGGGAGGACTGGAAGGGAGTGACCAAGAGCAAGGTAACTGAGAGGAACTACTGAATCCAGAATGAAGGCCAAACATGGTAATGGGTTGGGAGGAAAGCGAAAGGAAATAGAGGAAAGGAGTAGGAGGCAAAGTGCATACAGAGAACCCTTAATACAGACATGTACATATGTAAATATATTTATGTTTATGGGGGCAATAGATTTATATGCATATATTTATAGGTTCAGTAGTAGGGTAGCAGATGGACATTGGGCCTCCTCATGCATAATCCCCCAATACAATGACACCTCGCCCTGCTAAGCAGCCATTGCAGGATACCCATCTTCCCGACATGATCACTGAAGACAGCCGTGTGTGTAAGCAAATGTGGTGAAGAAAGCTGATGGTGACCGGCTATCAAAAAATGATATAGCGTCTGGGGTCTTAAAGGCTTGAAGGCAAATAAGCGGTCATCTAGCTCAGAAGCAACAAAGCCCACAGAGAAGAAGCACACGGCCTAAGCGAACACAAGGTGTTGAATGCACCATGTAGCAGATACAAAGGAACAAAAACAATCATTGTGTGATCACCTTCCTCACATAATGGCTGAAGACGAAAGTGTGCATAAGCAAGTGTGGTGAAGAAGGCGGATGGTGCCCGGCTACTGAGAGATATAGCGTCTGGGGACTTAAAGGCTTGAAAGCAAACAAGCGGCCATCTAGCCCAGAAGCAACCGAGCCCACACGGAAGCAGCACACCAACATAGGTGACCATGAAGGACAGAGGAGACCAGGTCTCCAACATCAAAGGTGGGGTGGTGGTGAGAATCACATCACCGTGAAAGAGGGGGAGTGCGTGATGGGGACCCAATGCCCACCTATAGAGAGCTGAACACCCCTTCCAGAGGGGTAGTGAGGAGGAGATGGGCCACACAGGGTTCAGTGTAACAACAATGAAACTCAAAACCTTCCTCTAGTTCCTGAACGCTTCCTCCCCTCCCAACCATCATGACCCCAATCCTACCTTGCCTTGCGGACCTGGTTGTACCAGAGGATGTACAGCGGTGCAGTGGGGATCTGGAGGCAAAGGGAATCTAGGACAGATGAACCCTTCAACACCAGCGGTGGGAGTGGCGACACCAGGAGGGAAGAGCATATAGAAAGGGAGAACCGATCTCGGAGATCTATGTGTAACCTCCTCTCTGGGAGATTGTCAAGGGGGAGGTGGGTGAGGGGAGACGCCGGGGAGTGTAAGATAAGATATAATAATTATTTATAAACTATCAAGAGACCAGGGGTGGGATCCGGGAGGGAGGGGGATGGGGGGAAAAAAAGGAAAAACGAGCTGATTCCAGGAACCCAAGTGGAAGGTGAATTATGAGAGTGACGAGTGCAACGAATGTATAAGGGTGCTTTGCTCATGTGATGTATGTACAGATTGTGATACGAGCCTTATGAGCCCCAATAAAAAGATTAAAAAAGAAAGAAAATGATTAGGGCAAAGCATGTACGGATGTGCTTTATACAATTGATGTATGTATATGTTTATGTATGGATTGTGATAAGAGTTGTATGAGCCCCTAATAAAATGTAAATAAATAAATTTTAAAAAAAAAGAAAATATTCCAATTTTAGTCAATATATTGTCTTCAAAATATGAAAAAAAGGAAAACTGTGTGGTAGTTACATAATCCGTTGTCGATTTGTGTATTAAGAATGAATGGGTGGAGTTTAGCCTGTCAATCAGGCTGCAGCTTGATGACGTCATTTGGAGCTGCTAAGGAGAGAACTAGCTCGCTAGAGGCAAAACGCAGGCTCACTCCCTGCGAGACAGCCCTGCTGACAAGACACATGGAGCTGTGCTAGAGCTTTGGAGACAGAGTAGCCACGTGGAGATCTCTGCCAGCACTGAGATGCTCACAGCACCACTGGATCCACAAGACCTTCCACCCACTGGTCTGTGCTCTTCCTGCATTTGGTGTTATTGCATGTGTTTCATGAGTCTAAAGTGGACTTTATAGATTGCTATCAGACGCATGGGCTAATATTGGACTTATGGATTTGATCTGGGCTGCAATGTTTCCTCAATATTCAACTGCTCTTGTATATAAAGCTCTTTCTTATACACATATGAGTGTCTGTGAATTTTTTTCTCTAGTCAACCTGCACTAGCGCAACTAGTATACTTACTTTTATAAGTCATTTTCATCTCAAAATCTGTTTTTACTTCATAAAGTTTTCGAAATATTCCATAAATAAAATTTATGTATTTCAATAAATACCATAAATGGTATCACATTATTTACATCATGGTGAATTCACTTGATTTTATTCTTATTCATATCTGATGGTTCTTGATCACTAAATGTTGAGTTTGTTGCCATTTTTCACCTTTTTGTTTATTTATAATTTTCCAGACAAGGTAGTTGCTAAATTCTTGCACATTGAAATGTATGGGCTCTCTTTATACAAGAACATGGCTGTGTGTAAAATGAGTGTCAGTTTTATTTCCTTTCCATTATATACTATAAACATGACCCTACTATCCTCATTAGTTAGCGAATACAATCATCTTTAAAAAAATCATTTTATTGGGGGCTTGAACAACTCTTATCACAATCCATTGTGTCAAGCACATTTGTACATTTATTGCCACCATCATTCTTCAAACATTTGCATTCTACTTGAGCCCTTGATATTAGCTCCTCACTTATTCCTTCCCTCCTTATCCTCCCTCCTTCATGAACCCTTGATAATTTATAAATTATAAATATTTTTTCATGTCTTACACTGTCCGATGTTGCCCGTCACCACTTTTCTGTTGTCTGCCCCCAAGGAAGGGTGTTATCTGTAGATCATTGTGATCTGTCGCCCCTTTCTACCCACCTTCCCTTTACCCTTCTGGTGTTACTACTCTCATTATTGGTCCTGAGGGCCAGTGTACATCTTCTGTAAGGTATAATTGGGATCATGATAGTGGCGGTGGAGCATTAAAGAACTAAAGGGAAGTTGTGTGTTTCATTGGTGCTACACTGCACCCTGACTGGCCCGTCTCCTCCCCGCAACCCTTCTGTAGGGAATATGCAGTTGCCTACAGATGGGCTTTGTGTCTCCATTCCACACTCCCCCTCATTCACAATGATATGCATCTGCTCAACTAAGACTAAAAATGCAAAAGGGTCATAAGAAAAAAGCTACTATATACAAATATTCCTGGGGTGAGGCCCAGGTAGTATGGCATGGGCCAGACCAAATCCAGGAGTACACATGGTAGCCAACTAAAAAGAAGAAGGAAAAAAGAAACATACACGGGTAGCACTAAACGACCCAAAGGATATTGTTTGTGTCTCCACAGGGAATGAGGGACAAGACTTCAACCCGGTGCTCTAAGATGTGAATGCTACATACCGGCATGAAGCATGGAACCAGTGGAGAGGTCTGAGGGGCCAGCCCCAATCCCAACTATGTGGACAACACCCTCTCACCACAGAAGAATTTATTTCAGAGGACAGCACTGAAGCTAGAACTCAGGAAGTGGGCATGTCTGATTGAAGCACACAGGAGCAAATGAAGGAAGTGGAAATGATAGTGGAACACATTCTGGCCCACCAAGCCCTGAGGACGATATTCCTGCTCAGAGAAGCCAAAGGCCAGAGAGGACCGTAGAGCAGGCCCTACTACAAGACACGACATCCCTCACTGTCCCACTAAGCTACAGGGACAACACTGGAGACACAGTGTGGGAATTGCACCTGATCTGACCCCACTACACTGAGGCAAAACACTAAGGGTGTGCAACAGAACAGCAAGGAGACCAGAGCAAGGAAGTCCAGAGAGAATCCCAAAAATAAACTTTGGGGTCAGGGCATGGCACCCCATCAGACTCAACCAGAAATATTCCTAAAGGTCAACAAACAGACTTTAAACTATTTACAGTCTTTTCTTTCTTTTTGTCCTCGGTTTTTTGTTGTTGTTTTGTTTTCATTTGTTGCTTTGTTTAGCTGTCTTGTTTTTCAGGCATATTATTATCTCTGCAGGTCTATCTAGATACGATAGGTGGGATAAACAATCTGGAGGAGAAAACAACAGGACCAATGGTTCCGGGGAGTGGGGGATATGGGAGAGGGGTAAAGGAAGTGGGTGTTAACAAACCCAGGGACAAAGGAGCAACAAGTGGTCCAAAATCCATGATGAGGAGTGTGTAGGAGGCCTGGTAGGGCATGATCAATGACATTGTAACAGAGGAACTACTAACACCCAAATGAAGGTTGAACATGATAGTGGGACAAGAGGAAAGTAAAATGAAATAGAGAAAAGAACTAGGAGGCAAAGGGCATTTATGGGGGTCTAAATACAGGCATGTACATATGTAAATATATATATGACAATGGGGAAATAGATCTGGGTGCATATATTTATAGATTTAGTATTAAGGTAGCAGATGGAATTGGGTCTCCACTCAAGTACTCTCTCAATGCAAAAACACTTTGTCCTATTAAACTGGTGTTCCATGATGCTCACCTTCCCGACACAATCACTGAAGACAGCAAATTCATAAGCAAGAGGAATGAAGAAAGCTGATGGTGCCGGCTATCAAAAGATACAGCGTCTAGAATCTTAAAGGCTTAAAGGTAAACAAGCAGCCATCTAGTTGAGAAGCAACAAAACCCGCATGGAAGAAGCACACCAGCCTATGTGATCACGAGGTGTAGATAGGATCAGGTATCAGACATTAAAGTACACCCTTCGCTTAACTTCAGCTTCTTACTAGATTAAATTTCAACAGATTGTGGTGTGTGTGTGTGTGTGTGTGTGTGTGTGTGTGTGTGTGTGTGTGTGTGTTAGAGAACAGAGGGTCACTATAAGTGTTTATGGATGCTTTCGTTTGTATTTTCCTGATAGCTTAAACTGTATATCTGTCACTTGTATTCTTGAAAGACAATCTGGTTTGGAATCATTTCCTTAAGTTACGTCTTGCTTCTCTGGGTATGTATTAGTTATTGCTCTATTGACTTCCAACAGGGAAGTTGGCTTTGGAAAACTCTAATTCAGTCTTTTTCACCATTATACATGTGATAGGTAGGTTTATTGTGCCCATCTGGCCAATGAACACATGTGGGTTTAATTGAAGGGCGGAAAGATTAATGGCTCTAAGAGTCTCACCTGTCTTGTCTCTCGTTCTCTGATCATTGGATCAATGTGCGGCTGCCTTAGCTAGTTCTGTGCCTCAGCTTGCAAGGCTCACTTCCTGCAAGACATCCCTGAAGAGAAGACACATGGACCTACCCTGATGCAGCCCTGGGTGCTGGAGCAGCCACGTGGAGACTCCTGCCAGCGCTGAGATGCTTATACGCTCACCGAATCAGCTTTCCTCCTGAATTCTGCGTCATTGCATGTGTTTTGTGAGATTAAGGAGAACTTTGTAGATCTATGTTAGACATATGGGTTAATGTCAGTCTTATGGACTTGGACAGCACTGGTTTGGGATCCTTTCTTAATGTACATCTACCCTTTATATAAAACTCTCTTATTGCGCCTCCCTCCCCCATGAACCCTTGATAATTTATAAATTATTATTATTTTGTCATATTTTACACCATCTGACGTGTCCTTCACCCACTTCTCCACTGTCTGTCTCCCAGGGAGAAGCTTATATATAGATCCTTGTAATCTGTTCCCCCTTTCTCCCTCACCTTCCCTCCAACATCCCAGTATCAACATTCTCACCACTGGTCCTTAGTGGTTCATCTGTCCTGATTCCCTGTATTTCCAGTTCTTATCTATACCAGTGAACATCCTCCTGTCCAGCTGGATTTGTAATGTAGAATTGGGATCATGATACCCGGGGGAAGGTGGGCTGGGGCAGGTGGAGGAGGAGGAAGCATTGAAGAACTAGAGGAAAATTGTATATTTCATTTTCTGTAGTAAATCTTTTTCTTTCCTTGCACTTATTGAGCTTCCCTATTTCTAATTTAGTAATTCAACAGTAATATGGTAAGAGGAACTTATTTTTAGCATTTTGGTTTTTCATTTCCAAAGCTCTGAATTTTCATATTTACCACTTTGTTGTGGATTATCATCTTGAGATTGAATGGTTTATCTCAGATTCTCATTAAGAATTTTCATGATACAAGGTCTTACTTTGCTTTTTTCTTGGGTTTTCTTTTATATTGATTTTTGTAGTTATCTCCAGCATTTTTTGTAATATGATATTTTTATAAGTTCCCTCATCATATCCATTATTAACATAGATCCCTGCATTCAAACTTTCTTATTATTCTGCAATGTTTTCAGTAAAATTCCTTTGTCACTATTTACATTTTGTGAGAATTTATTTCCCTGACCCATTTCGCCATAGTTGGAAGGCTCCATGGATTTTTGAATCAGCTGACTTGAAGCTGAGGTTAGAGAGGATGTAAAAGTGCCCAGTCAAGGCTTGTGTGGCCTTTTCTGGAAAACATTCATTTTCCACATTTACTAAGACAAGAGTGGAATAAAGTCTCGAGTAAGAGATTTGTAAGCCTTTAATTTCAGCCCGAAGTATTATCTCTGCTGTTGCAATGCAGAAACAGCTATAAACAATACCTTAATGGCCGGTTGTGCCTGTATTCAAACAAAATTTGGCTTTCAAAATCAGATGCCTGAACTACAAGCCAAAGTATACCTCTATCTAAGAGACGGATTGCTGTCTGCACTTAGAGAGCAATCAACCTTGTTGGGATTGTTGCCAATTTAAAGACATCCAGGATAGGTAAGTCTTTAGAGATGGTAGCTGAATTAATAGTATCTTAGAGACAGGTCAGGGGAGGTTGGGGGAAAATGGGGAGCTACTGACATGAGAACAAGAAAGAAAATGTTCTAAATTTGTGATGATCACAATACTTTTTAATATGACTGAATTGCATTATGTGTGAATTATATGTCAATAAAACTGTTAAAATACAGTGACTTCCGAAGTGCTCTGCTGGTCCAGTTAAATTCAAGGCAGAGCAATTAGCTCAGAAGATTATGGTGATTGGGTTTGTGTGTGTGTGTGTGTGTGTGTGTGTGTGTGTGAGTGATTTCAAAGGTGTAATCTTGATATATTTTCTCAAAGGATGATCATGAGGGCTTATTAACTGTTCAGGAGAGCACATCATTTAATTTCTTAATACATCCAAAATAAAATAAAAACTGCATTTGGGAGAGAGAGGGAAATAAAGAATTTATATCAACACTCTACCATAAGGCCAAAGAACATAGCAAACTCTTTCATAGACTGCCCCTTCTACCAAAAAAAATGGAATATTCTTGTTTCCCCTGATACTACATGTTCACTTTACACTTGATCTTAGCCTAATGGCCAAGGAGAAATTAAAATTTATGGACATTTAGCCCTATAACACCAAGTGTGATGTTTTGGTAACATTTAATTAAAATGTACATATCAATACATATTTATTGATAATTATGAAAGTAAAGAATAAAAACAAACGTTTTTTTCCCTGAAATTAAAAAATTCAGGCATTATAAGGTTATGACAGGATATATACTCTATTCCATATATGGTTATTTCTAACAACATGTTTTTCTTATTATTTTAGGGTATTTATGCAAAGAATTCCAGGAAATTGGTTTTGATCTGCCACTTTCACTTGAAAGTGTCCTCAGCAGTTCAATTGCTCTCTTCCTTCTCTGCTACTTCCTAGTCATTTCTGGGATTTCAGTAACCCATGTCGGCTTCCCAAGGCTCCTCCACTTTGTTTCTGTCCCCGGCCACCCTGCTGCGATCAGGCAGTAGATTTAGGTGCTGCTCCACTTTAGGGAGTCAGTTATTCAAGGGGCTCCACACTTTTCTACTGCTACCAGTCATCTGGCATGCAGGTAGTCATTATATGCTCAAGGTGGCAGAGGAAAACACTGTTCTCCAGTTGTCTAAGGATAGTACAAAGTCACAAAAATATAGAAGCCTGTAAATATTTCATTGTCAGCCTCCGGACAATAGCAGCTGCTGTATGAATTCAAACCCAGCCTACCCCACAATCAGAAGCTCATTGAAAATCATGTTGTCTTGGACTACATTCCCAAGTCCCCAGTGATATATTCAGGATGAATTCCCACTCTCTGATCGAGATTTAGATAATATTTATGCAACAAGTCCCTATAGATTCACGCAGAAATTTCTCAACTGTCATAGAAAACTCTATCTGCCCAAACTGATTCATTGATATATAGTTAATTCCAACCCATATTGACTCTATCCAAAACCTGAAAACCAAACTCAATGCCATTGAGTCAATCCCAACTCAGAACAATTCTATAGGACAGGGTAGAACTGACTCTGGGTTTCGGAGATTGTAACTCTTGTACTTAGCTGCCTAATGTGTAGCTCCCTACACTCCCAGGACTCCCATGAGACTAATTCTTTGGGGGCATAAAACCTGAAGAAGAGTTGGCATTTTCAAAATGCTGACCTTGGAGTTTGCAGCCCAACACCCAACCTGTGTATCCAGGACTCCTGAAGTTAACCCTATAGGACATAGCAGAATTGCCTTTTTGGGTTTAGAAGACAATGAATCTTTACAGAAGCCTCTGCTTCATCTTTCTCCAGCAGAGCTGCTGGTGGTTTCAAACTGCTGACCCTGAAGTTCGCACCGCAGTTCATAACCCACTATCCCGCCCTATGCTATCAGCATGACCAACTGTCGCATAGTACCACGCGTGGACCATCCAAAAGCAGGCAGGTTCTCTGAACATAAGAAAACACATTTCTTTTTCTAACCCTCCATGCCCTTGCACTCATTACTTTTGTTCTGCACCTTCAGATTCAACCATTCAAACAGCAATTCTTAAAATGAATATAGTAACTCTTAACACTTTGGACAAAATGTGATGGTAAAGAATGGTTTAAAATGCATTTTGGGCCCCATTAACCTGAGCTTACAAAATGTCTTATATACCATTCCATGAATAAGCAGTCTCATTTCCCCTGCCCTCACATCTTTGTTGGTGCTGTACTTAGGTTGACACTAGTGGTGTAGAGTGTTAAGTGTTGGGATACTAGCCACAGGTGAGAACTTGGAAACCACCAACGTATCCTAGGTATACATATGAGGTTTTATATTCCTGTAAAGGGGTACAGTTTCAGAAACCCACAGGGGCTATTTTAGTCTGTCCCATAGAGTCACTATGAGTCAGAATTAACTTAATGGAAGTGTTTATTTATTTATTTTACACTTGTCTAGAATTTATTTCAGCGATTGTGACACAAGAATGTTTTAAGTGTGTATGATATTGATCTTTTAAAAAAATAATCTTATTGGGGGCTCTTACAGCTCTTATAACATCAACTGTGTCAAGTATATTTGTACCTATGTTGCCATCATCATATCCAAAACATTTTCTACTTGAGCCCTTAGTATCAGCTCCTTCATTTTTCCCTCCCTCCCCCACCCTCTCACCCTCCTGAATCCTTGATCAATTATAATATTGTTATTGTGTCATATCTTATTCTGTCCTTTGTTTCTCTTCACCCACATCCATCCCCTTCATGGGATGGAGGAATTATATACCCAAATATTTCTTTTTTAAGAGTCAAACAGAAGAAATTCCTCCCCATTAACTGTTTCATATCCCTCATTTCCTACTCAACCCCCAAGTCAAATATATACTCAAGCATGAAAATTAGAAAAGCCTCAGAAATTGAAACAGCTTAACACCTCCATGGATTAAGTTACTCTTACGCCCGTGCAAAGGAACTATGCTGTCTTAACTAATAGTCTTTACTTTCATACATAGGTCCTACTATCCATTGCAGTGGCTACATAGAACTCACAGGTAATATCTACTATTAAAAGATTTATTAAGAAAGTTTGCACCTTGTCAGACAAGTGAGAAACTTTCAGCATAGGATTTTTCATCAGGACATGTTCCAAAGTTCTTTCAGGGATGTTATAGATGTCTAAATATCACCCCACTCTACTGTAAGCCTCAATCTGAAGCATTCAATGCAAGCTCTCTGGGTCAACAAACCCAGTTCCCGCCATTAAATATACAGAAGCATTCCACTTCGCAAGCCAGTCTCTATCCCCAAAGCACTCAGCTTTCCTTGCTCCATGGTCTGGGAAGGCCGCCACTCTGTTTCATGCTCTGGCTCCTGGTTCTGTTGCTGCTGCTTCTCTGGTGTCACGGCTGTCTTCGGCATCCAGGGGATTCGCTACGCAGAGATCTTGAGGTCTATAGGACAACTCTTGGCTCTTGCTGGTTCTGAGATTCCCCGATCCTGTTTCTAAAAGAACATATTTTATATATAACAACATGGCATTCCAATGAAGCCTGTTCACAATTACTTATGAGTGAATCCTATCAGTATCACCCCCCACTTTCTTACCAGCCACATGAAATAAAGGTCATCTAGTAAGAATTAGAAACTTTTGTGAGAACCCCCTACAGGTACTATTTTCATATATTTATTCTCATTTGGAACCTAAGTATGATACCAATGCTTAAAGAATTTGACTGCTAGCCAAAAGATTAAAGGTTGAAGGCTACTCAGAGACATCTTGGGAGACAGGCCAGGCAATCTATTTTCAAACCCCAAAGGGAGAACATTCCTGGTAAAAAGCTCCAAATTGGCCAGTGTGCCATAGACTACAGGAACAGTACAGTCTGTTCTTTGGAGTTACACAATATCCTTCACAGGCCACACCAGAAGGACTCAACTACAAACTCACTGGAAGCCCTTGGACTTAAGGTTGAACCTCCCTACCGTGAAAAGAATCAGACGGCTGCCTGCCCAATGTCATAAAACTGGGGGCAATTTAGCTTTGATTCAAATCTCTTGCCATGAGGGTGAAAAAAAATCAATGGTGGTCTGAAACTACAGGTAATCTACTTACTATTTTAATGACTTCTTTGCTTCATTATGTCATGGATTCATCTGGTAGGTGTGACTCTGCCACTGTGAATGAGTATTATTGAAAGTATTGCTCTAAAAACTGATAATTAAAACACAATTTATCTGAACAAAATTAATCTGAACACATTTTGATCTGATACATGCAGGGTCACCATGAGTAAGAATTGCTCCAACAACAAATGGTTTTGACTAATTTTCTCAACATCTATAATCATATGAATGAACACTTACATATAAATGTATATATATGTATCTATGTGTACATATATTTAAAACATTAGTGACATTACCATATACATTTCAACAAGAGGTACAACTTTCCTATGACTCTGGTATGCCCTATCCTAAAGAAGAAGGGACAGCTGGAGCTATAGGATTGTTGCTGGATGCGATTTAAAAGATTTCATGTCAGTATCTAACTGAGATAGATAAAGATTACTGTGCCAACCTGGTCAATAAACACATGTGGGGTTAATCGAAGGACGGAGGGAGAAATAGGTCCATGAGCCTCACCTTTGTAGTTCTTGGGTCTCTCACTTTCTGAGGGTCAGACCAGGGTGCAGCTGCCTTAGCCAGTTCCCTGCTTCAGCAGACAAGGCTCACTTCCTGCAAGACATCCCTGAGTAGAAGCCACATGGACCTACCCCGATGCAGCCCTGGGTGCTGGAGCAGCCATGAGGAGCCCCCTGCCAGCACTGAGATGCTTACACATTCACTGATTTGGCTTTCCTCCTGCAGTCGACATCATTGTGTGTGTTTTGTAAAATGGAGGAAGACTTTTTGGATTAGGGTCGGATGTATGGGCTAATGTTGGACTTGTGGGCTTGGACAGCACTGGGTTGGGATGTTTTCTTGATGTGAAGTTAGACTTTATATAAAACTCTCCCTTATACATATGAGTTTCTGAGGATTTGTTTCTCTAATGTACCCAGACTAACACATTATACACTGTTTACGCTGTTGTTTTCTGGGTAAAATATGGCAAGTATGAAAATAAAACGTTTGTAAGCACACTTGCTTTCAGCCATTAAAATTTGATCTTTAGATAGTTTTAGGCCACTCCTGAAAAGAAAGCTTTGGTAAAACCTCCCAAACCAGAGCACCTACCCTACCCTTTCTATAAAACTCTCTCTTATACATATGGGTTTCTGTGGATTTGTTTCTCTAATGTACCCAGACTAGCACAATAACTTAACTCAGAAACATGAAATATATCTTACACTACAGAAAATGCATATTTAATGTATATTGTTTGCTTTTTAATTTAAAAATAATTCTGTTTTCTCAAAGGAGTGTTTTAATTTTCCTCCTTGTATTATGGAGAAATTAAGTAGGAACATATAGCAATTACAGAAATATATGTTCAATGAATTTTGAGCCATTTCTGACTAGATTTATAGCAAGTGTGTTATTTGGAATATTTAGATGTTAATCTGGGTTTGATGTGTACATCTAATTCAATAGATGCAGCATTAAGTGATTGTCCTTTAAATTAGTTGTATTGAGTTTTAATCTCCTTTAACTAGTGTGGATAATAGGAAGCCCAGGGAGAGCCCTTATTGCTTACCAAGCAAAGAGGTTAAAGTTGCATGTGTGCACCATGATCTGATAAATCCAAATTAATCTTACCTTTCAGTCATGGGAACAACGTCCTACATGAAAAGCTTTCTCTCACTCTCGCCACCAAGACTGCAGACATCAGAGCTGAAATAGCTAATATTACTATTAAGAGGGTTGCGCCAACGAGAGCTGCGCAGAAGGAACTTCAAAAGCTAGAGCCGCTGTGGTCATAGAAGCATTTGTTATGAAACTAGGTCTCCAAGTATCATTTTCTATCCTTTGAAGAATGATAATTGGAAAAGAAAAATCAAGCATTTTTGACCAGGCCCCTGCCAAAGAAAATTATAGGAGCAAAGATGAAAAGGAATGTGTCCTGATTGTCTTGTTATTTAAAAGTGCCCAAACATTAAGAGTATCATTGTAACCAGATTCATCGGGGATGATGTCTGCTAGTGATCAGCCAAACATGGAGTGAGTGTGTGTTCTTCTCCAAGGATACTGGAATAGGTACATTTGAGATTTTACATTTAAAATAATAATAAGATGTACAAAAAGGTTTGAAGAGTAATTTGATGCCAAACCAATTAAACAGTTTGCCTTTTCTGTTTTTAGATATTAATACAATAAAATGAGAATTTATACAAATATATTATTTTTGAATAATATGATATTTGCCTTTATACTTAATGATATCACTTATTCCCTCAAATTAAACTTGCTAAATTGGTATTGAAATAAAATAGCTTCATGCAAGTAAATCAGAAAACAAGAAATCAAATAAAATTAAATAGGTTGTAAACCCTTCAAAAATTACTGGGATAGAGCTGTGTCCTCAAATTAGAATTTAATTTAATAACATGCATGCAGTAAGCTCTCGGGACCTTCATTTGCCAATGTGACTCTACTCAAAATGATAAAAATCAGGTGAACACTCCCATTCAAAATCAGAATGTGGACTATATGAAATTATAAAAATTATAAATCATCAAAATATAAATATATGTATCCTAGATGTAGACTGGTGCTGGCCATTTTGAAATTTCCTCGGACATCATCACATTCATCACTAAGGACAATTCATGTCTGTACTGCTGTATATCACTGTCAATGAGAACATAATATCTGTACACCTTCAAGGAAAACCAGTCAGTACAATTATCATTCAAACTTATTCATGAATCACTAATACCAAAATTGAGAAAAGTGATGATTTTGTATCAATATTTGCAGGCTAAATTGTTCAGGCCTGCATTGATACTTGATCATTACTACTGATTAGAATTTGAAAGTGGTAAACAAAGATAAATGTCTAGTAGTGAGAAAATATGCCTTAATATGAGAAAGGACATTGGATAGGACAAGATATAATTTTGACAGATAAACAACTTGTTGCTTGTACATACCTTTTATCCCCAACAAATTAACAAGTATACACATGGCACTGGCCTGCATGAAATATACAGGATTAAAACAAGTCTGTGAAATGAAATTATAGAAATTCAGTACCATCTGTTAGAACAAAGCAAGGAGCTGAATGAGAAACAGACTGTCAACTCCTCATATGTTAATCTAAGTTGAAACTAGACAAAATTAGAAGTCCATTAAAACCAATATACAACCTTGAGTATATGCACCTACAGAGGAAACAACCTTCCTTGTTAAGGGTGAAAAATTAACGTAAAAGTAAAAGATTTCATATGGAAAACAGCACAATATAAAGAAAATAAAATTCCTCACCACAGAACTAATAAGTAACATCATTATAAATGAAGAAAAGGTTGAAGTTTACAAAGATACGATTATACTTAAATCCCTAACCAACGCCCTTACACCTAACAGTGACAAAATCAAATGATGGAGGGACTCTCAGAAAGGTAACACTCAGGTAAGCTTTGGAAGCTCCATGGCAATCGGTGAGTTTGGGAATTCAAATCAAGTAATTAAACCTGTGGCAACCAGAGCTTTTCCTGACCTGGGAGGCAACCCCTTATCCCACCATCAATACAAACTCTGAAGCCCTAGAGATCTACCCTCTTGTGGCTCAGGCAGTCATGCCTAGTACCTCAAACTTTACCTTCTGAGCATGGCCTGAGCCTGCCAGCCATGCAGGCACTTCAGCAGCATAAGTGGATAACTCTATAAACCTGCAAGGTGTTTTTCTGTGACTCTTAACACCATTGCTGGATCCCTCTGCAACGTCTGAATATATTTCCTGATGCCCCAGGGCGGACTTGAATACCATCTGTCAGTGGCACTCCTTTGGTCCAGTCAATGACCTGCGGCTCCTCTGTGGTACCCCTTTAGCCCTGGAGCTCCCCACCAGCTCTGCCAAGACCCACACTCCCTCACCCCGGCCAGCCTGGCGCTGAACTTGTGGCTCCCCCATCGATCTGCTCTGAATCCATGAGGCACCCAGGCAACACACGCTGGGATTGTGGACCCCTTCTGAAAGAACCTGGCCACAAAGCCCCCTCAGACAACCTGGACCCAACCCCCAGCACCTGCAGACCCAGCCGAGACCCGCAATGCTCTCATTGGGCAACCCCAGCCCTGTAGCCCTGGCCCCGCGTAGGCCTATCTTTGCTCTGTGGCCCCAACACCAGCTAGCTCCATCCCCACAGCCCTGGCAGGCCCAACCCAAGCCAGAGACCCTGCTACCTCACAGGCATTAGCTCCTCCATAGCACAATCCAGGCCTGTGGATCCCATGCCAAAATAGATCAAACCCGTGGGAACACTGGAGAACCACCCTCATCCATAGGCCTGCCTACAGCTGCCAGCCTCATTCCACCCTCTGAGATCTCCCTCTGATACCATCCATCATGCCGCCACATCAACTCACCTGAATGATCTGAGAATCACCCTGGCTGCCCATATTTGCCTCACCTGCATTGTGAGAGAGGACCATCCTACTTGCCCTCCAAGAAAAATGGAAATCCTAGCTTTCTAAAGAGTGAAAACCCAGTGAGATAAAGCAGTAACAAGAACCTCCAGCACAGTTGGCCAAAGGTACTCCCCGGAATAATCCTTTTTAGACTCACAGAGAGAAAGCTCATGCTCTTTAACAACCGGTAAGATGGCACTAAGCATCTCCAAAATGACACGCAGAGAGCAACGTGCCTCCACACCTTCAATAAGAAAACAAGAGAAACAAAATTCAGTGTCAGAAGTCCTGAAAGAAGAAGTCCATTCAAAGAAGAAGCAGACCTTGATCTGCCTCAAAAATAAAACTTCAGAAGGCGGCTTGAACTCATGTAGGATATGAGGGAAGCAATACAAAAAAGATTGAAATGTTCGACGAGATAAAGTCCAGGCACCAAAGGAAATTACACGAGTTAAAGGGTGAGGTAATAGAAGAAAAGAATAAAATAACAAACCTCAACAACAAATTAGAGGAAGCAGAGAACTAGGCAGACTTCAACAAGCAAGGAAGACAGTCAAACCAGGAGTCAAAAAAGATACTGGACATACATATTTTGTAATAAAATTAGGTGCCTCTGCTGATATTTGGGTGAGATTATACTCGAGTATATACAGATTACAGAAGATGAAGAAAGCATGAAGACAGAGACTGATGCTAAGATTAGGAACAATATTCTAATAACTGGGATACCAGAACAAGACACAATGAAGAAGTCTATAGCAAAAGTATCAAGGGAATTCCTGGAAGAAAACTTCCCAAAACAACACTGGAGATCTCGTGCAGGAATGGTACCCAATCTAATGCCACCAAATCACTAAGGGCAGGCAACATAGAATAAAGGGAGCAAAGCAATGAAGTCCCTGAGGAATGCCAAAAATAGATTTGGAGACCAGGGCATGGCACCCCATTGCACCCAACCGGAAAATACTCACAAAGTTCAATCAACAGACTTGGAATTATTTATAGGCTTTTCTTTTGTTGGTGGTGTTTTGTTTTTTCTTTTGTTTTGCTTTGTCTTGTTTTTGTGCTTATTATTGCCTCTGCATGTCTATCTATATAAAGTATGCGGGATAAACAATGTAGCCATGAGGAATTACTGAAACCTGAATGAAGGCCAGACATGATAGTGGCAAAAGAAGACAGTAAAAGAAAATAGAAGGAAGAACTAGGAACAAATGGCATTTATAGAGGTCTAAATAAAGGCATGTACATATGTAAATATACTTGTATATAATGATAGGGAAATAAATCTATGTATATATATATTTATATTTTAAGTATTAAGGCATCAGAGAAACATTGGGCCTCTAATCACATACTTCCTCAATGCAAGAGCACTTTGTTCTAATAACACAGCCTTCTGTGATACTCACCTTCCCAACACAATTGCTGGAGAAAAATGTGGTGAAGAAAGCTGATGGTGGGTGCCCAGCTATCAAAAGATATAGTATCTGGAGTTTTAAAGGCTTTAAGATAAACAATCAACCATCTAGCTAAAAGGCAACAAAGCCCACATGGAAAAAGCACACCAGACTGTGTGATCATGAGGTGTCAATGGGATAAGTGATCAGCATCAAAGACCCAGGGAGAAAAATCATATCAATGTGAATGAGGGGGAGGGCAGAGTGGAGGCCCAAAGCCCATCTGTAGACAACTGGACATCCCTTTCCAGAAAGGTCTCGGGCAGGAGATGAACCAGTCAGGGTGCAGTACAGCAATGATCAAACTTTCTTCTAGTTCTTTAATGATTCCTCCCCCAACTATCATGATCCCAATTCTACCTTAGAATACAGCGAGACCAAACCATGTACACAGGTATAGGTAAGAGTATGCAACACAGGGAATCCAGGACAGAAAAACCACTCAAGACCAATAATGAGAGTAGTGATACTGTGAGGAGAAAAGGAAGGTGGGGGGGGGGGAGAGGGATCCAACCTCATTATTGACATATAACCCCTACCATGGGGAAGGGCATTAGAAAAGTGGGTGCAGGGACACTGTGGTCAGTGGAAGACATGAAATAAAGGTAAATTTTCAAGGGTTCATGAGGGAGGAAGGGAGAGGGTTGAGTTGATACCAAGGTATCAAGTAGAAAAAAATGTTTTGAAAATGATGATAGCCCCATATGTACAAATGTGTTTGACACATAGATTTGTGTATGGATTGTGATGAGCTGTAAGAGCCCCCAATAAAATTATTTTTTAAACCCTCCATATGTTAATGCATGAGAATCGGACAGTCATACAGGAAGGAGAGGGGATACCAATTACTATAAACCCCTGGATGAATTCACTAATGCACATAATAATTAAATTATCCAGAATCCTGACCGATGTTATGAGAGGAACAATATTCAAATAATTGAGATACCAGAACAAGACAGAGTGAAGAAGTCAAAAGCAAAATTAGTGAGGGAATTCCTAGAACAAAACTGCCCCATTTCAATGAATGAGAATCAGACAGTCATATAAGAAGTAGAGAGAACACCAATTAAACTAAACCCCAGGAAGAATTCACCAAAGCACATAAGGGTTAAATAATCCAATTTTAAGGAATAGGAGAAAATCATAAAAGCAGTTAGACAAAAATAGGCAGTCGCATATAAAGGTACTCATAAGAATATACTCAGACCTATTAGCAGATACACTTAGGAAGAAGGGAGTGGAGTAACATTTTCAGAAATAGAAAGAGAAGAATGTCAACCCACTATCCTGTGCAAGTATCATTCAAGATAGATGGAGAGTTATGAGTTTTCCCAGAGCAGGAAAAACTAAACAATATGTCAAAAGAAACTCCACTCTGGAAAAATTCTTGCCAACTCACCATGGTCAGCAGAACAACATTCACTGAGCACAAACAGGAGACCACCACATAGTGAAACTTTACCCCAAAGTCACCATCACATCGAAACAATCCCCAAAACAACATTGCCTCAACAGTGAAAAGAAGGTAAGAATGAAGCCCCCAAACATACACAGCACAGTAATAGGGAGGGAGGGGGAAATCACCCAAAATAAAAGGCACGAGATGACAACAAAATGCACAAATTGACGCAATAACTCTGAAGGTCAGTGGTCTGAATTCACCCTTTTAAAAACAAAGTTTACAGAGCACCTTAGAAAATATAACCCATCAATTTGTTGTCTGCAGAGACCCAGCTTAAGCTTGCAGACAAAAATAGGCTGAGAATTGAAGACTGGTGAAAATATACCAAACAAATGGTAACTTAAAAAAGCAAGGGTCTCAATACTAATCTCTGACAAAATTGAACTCAAGGTGTGAACCATAAGAAGAGATAAAGATGGGCACTATATAATGTTCCAAGGATCTGTAATCCAAAAACCAGTGAGCATAATAAATATATATGCATCCAGCAAGAGATCTGCAAAATTTGTCAATGAAATTCTCCGAAAGATGAAAAAATAAATCACAGATACAATAGTCAGAGTAGGTTACTTTAATACACTGTTCTCTAAGAATGATAGATCACTTTGAAAGAAACTCAACAAGGAATCAACAGAACTAAACTCTTTTGGTGACTTATCCTGACAGGTATTTTTAGAACTCTCCGCCCAAATGCAAAATCATTCACATTATTTTCAAGAACACATGGAACATATTCAAGTATAGACCATATGCTGGGGCACAAGTTGAGCCGGAGTACATTCAAATACATAAAGGTCATTGAGACTTCCCTCTCAGACTACTATGCCTTAAAGCCGAAAATCAACAAAAGGATGATCAATAAAGCAAGAGCAAACAATTGGAAAATAAGTAACTCTCCTCTACAAGATTAATGGGTACTGGCCCAGAGCAGAGATAAAATTGGGAATATTTTATAAACCAATGACAATGAAAACATAACCTATCCAAACCTTTGGGATACAGAAAAAGCAGTGATCAGAGGAAGTTTGATAGTGATAAATGTATACCTGAAGAAGGAAGAGAGACTTATGATAGATTTGCTGTCGCAAAACCTCCAATGATTAGAATAAGAACAGAGTCAACAGAATAATCCCACCAGTAGCAAAAGGAAAAAAAATAATAAAACATAGGGTGGGGATAAACGAGTGGGAAAATGAGAATAACTGCAAAAAAAAATCTATGTAGTGAAAAACTGGTTCTTTGGAAGTATCAACAGAATTAACAGACCAATGGCATAATTAACCAAAGACAGGAAGGAGCAAACATCTATAACCAGGTTGAGGGATGAAGCAGGGGAATTTATAGTGGACTCTAATTAAATTAGAAGGTTAATTACACAGTAATATGAAGGTCTATAATCCAATAGATTTAGCAACATTGAAGACATGGACAAATATTTGGGAAAACTATCCCTTCCTAGATTATCCCAGATAGATGTCAAGAATTCTAGAGACCCATAGCAATGGAAGAAATAGATAAAGCTCTCAAGGGATTACCAGCGAAAAAACACCCTGGGCCAGATGACTTCGCAGGAGAATTATACCAAGCATTCAGTGAATAGCTGACATTTATCCTACACAAACTCTTCCAGTGTATAGAAAAGGATGGAAAACTCCAAAATTCCTTCTATGAATCATGCATAACACTGATACCTAAGGCGGGCAAGGATCCCACAAAGTAGAGAACTACAGAATGATATCTCAAATGAACGGCAATGCAAAAATTCTTAACATAATACTGACCAATAGAGTACAAAAATATATTAAATGAATAATTCATCATGACCAAGTGGGATTCATTCCAGGGATGAAGGGTTAGTTCAACATCCAAAAGTCCATCAATGTTATCCACCACATTGACAAGAAAAAGGAGAACCACATGATAATAAAAATAGACCTAGAAAATGTATTTGACAACATCCAACACCCAATCCTCATTAAGACACACAAGAAGATAGGAATGGAAAGAAAATGTCTCAATATAACAAAAGCAATATATGAACTGCCAATAGCCAGCGTCATAGTCAATGGAGAAAAGAAGAAAACAATTCCACTGAAAAAGGGGACCAAACAAGGATGGCCCTTGACCCACTTTTATTCAGTATCATCCTGGAGGTTCTGGCTAACAACATAAGGTCAAGGAAAGGCATTAAAGGTATACATCTGGGGAAAGAAGAAGTAAAATTATAGCTATTGGCAGATGACATGATTCTATATATTGAAACCCCCAAAGCTCTATAATATTAGTGCAGGAAGCAATTGAGGAATGCAGTAGAGTGGCAGGATACAAGATCAACAAACAGAAGTCTATTGGATTGCTACATACATCAAATAAGATTATGGAAGAGGAGATTAAGACAGGTAGCACCCTTCACAATAGCCAAGCACAAATCGAGAAAGCTAGGGATATACTGTACCTATAAAACAAAGGATCTATATGAGGAAATCTATTATAAGAAACCAAAAGTGACCTCCACTAGTGGAAGGATAGCCCATACTTGTGGATCAGAAGACTCAATATAGTAAAGATGACAATCGTACCCAAGGCATTATATAAGTTTAATGCTGTCCTGATACAAATACCAGCATCTTTTTTCAAAGAGTTGGAAAACTGACTACCAACTTCATATGGAAAGGGAAGAAGCCCAGAATTAGCAGAGATTTTTTCAAGAAGAAGGACAACATTGGAGGGCTTGCTCTATCTGAATTCAACACATATTATAAAGCCACAGTGGTCAAAACTGCATGGTACTGGTGTAATGATAGAGACTAACACAAATGGAAAGGAACACTGCTCTAGTTATATAATCTGGTATCAATTTGGGACTTTAGAGGCTTAAGAGTGAAGGGGTGGAGTTCAGTCTGTCAATCCGATCATAGACAATGAGGTCTCTGTGTGGGCATGGCTTTCTTCTGAGAATTCTTGGAAATCTGGTTTATCCTCCTTGGTGGCAGAAGACTTCTCTCTCTCTCTCTACTCACTCCCTTGGAGATGCTCAACTGACAAGGCTGATGCCTGTTGAGGCACTCCTGAGGAGAAGCCACGTGGACCTCCCCTGACGCAACCCTGGGTGCTGGAGAAGCTGTGTGGAGACCTCTGGAAACACAGAGATGCTTACAATGCCACTGGATTTACAGGAATTCCCACCCCCCGGCCTGTGATATTCCTGCATTCATGTCATTGCATATGTTTTGTGAGTCAGAAAAGGACTTTATAGATTGGTAGCAGACATATGGGTTAATATTGGACTTATGGACTTCATCTGGACTGAGCTGGGATGTTTTCTTATTGTACAATTAGCCTTTATATAAAAGTCTCTGTTATACACATGTCGGTGTTTATGAATTTGTTTCTCTAGTCTACCTGCACTAACACAAAGTCCAGAAATAAATCCATCAGCATATAGACAACTGATCTTTGATAAAGGCCTGATAAATATCAAATGGGAAGTGGATGCCCTCTTTCAAATTGGTATTGGAAAAAATGGATCTACCTGCAGAAAAATGAGCAAAACACTTACTTTACTATATGCAGAAGAACTAAATCAAGGTGGATCACAGACTTCAAGCTAAACCCCCAAACTATTAGGGCCATCAAACAGGGCATTGGGCCAAACCAAATAACCTTGGCACAGGGATTGTGTAAGCTCCCAGTACTAGGGAGGGACACACACACAGAGAAAGCACAAATTGACAAATGGGATGCACTAAAGATAAAACACCTGTGTACATCGAAAGAGTTCACTAATAAAGTAATAAGAGAGCCCACAGACTGGGAAAATATTTTTAGCAATGACATATCAGACAAAAGGCTTATTACTCAAATCTCTTATTACTTATTACTTGTAATTATTACTATAATACTCTGATAGCCTACAGTAAGAGGAAAACAAACAGACCACTGAAGAGGTTGGCAAAAAGGCCTGAAGTTTCACAAGGGTGGAAACTTGAATGGCCAATAAGCATAAGAGAAAATGTTCCTGATCATTGGTCATTAGGTAAATTCAAATTAAAACAACATTGATTTACCACATAACACCCTCAAAGGTAACCCAATTAAAAAAATCAATAAGCAAAAATGTTGGGGAGGATGTGATGGGATAGGAACCCTCATCCACTTCTGATGGTCTTGTAGGTACGTGCAGCCACTATGGAAAGCAATTTGGCGATACCTAAAGCAAATGGAAACTGAGCTGTCATACAACACAGCAATTCCTCTACTAGGTATATATCCAGCAGAAGTAAGAAACAGACCACAACCACACCTCTGCACTCCAAGGTTCATGTCGCACAGTTGGCAATTGTAAGGAATTGGAAACAGCCTAAAGTTCTAGAAATTTATGAATGGATTAATAAAGTCTGGTACATACACATCCCTAAAAAGCAATGATGAATGCATGAAGCTATTGTCTCATGGGAAAGTTGAAGGAAAGTATGTTAAGCGAAGTTAGCCCCGCACACAATGACAAGTACAGCGTGTGTCCACTGAGGTACGCTTAATAGCACAATGGGCATAAAGGATAATTTACTTAATGCATAATTTCTGGGTCGAGGTCCAGGCACTCTGGCAGGGGTCAGACCAAACCCATGGATGAATATGACATGCACCTGAAAAGAAAGGAGAGAGAGAGACAGAGAGAGAGCATAGTATTGGGGGAGTAGGGTATTGTTTGTATCTCTAGAGGGAAGGGAAACAGAAACCAGTCCTTATTCTGGTGTGACATGCTTGGGGGCAACATACCTGCACAGAGCAGCTCACTAACAGAGAGGACTGTGGGGTCATTCCCAATCCAAGCTATGTTAACCTTCCCTAGGTAAGGTGCTCCAGAGAACAGCACTGATGAAACAGACTGCAGAGTGTTGCTGATCTATCCTGTTCACATGAGAACACACTAAGAGGGAAAGATAGAGCGTGGACCTCATCCTGATCCACCAAGCCTCAAGGGCCATGCTCCTGCTCACAGCAGCCAATGCAGAGAGGACCATAGGGCCAGTCCCAGCTCAAGACATGTCATCTCTTTACTGGTCCACAGCACTACAGAGGATAAAATCAAAGACACAGTGTGGGAAGTGTGTCCAGTCTGACCGTTCCACAGTGGGGTGAAATTTGAAAGGATCATAACAGATCATCAGTGGAAGTAAAATCCCTTAGCAGCCCCCAAATAGCCTTCTGATTTTGCGGGCAATACTTGGCACCTCACCTGATCTTGTTGGGGGACATTCACAAAGGTCAGCAGATAGACCGGGAACTATGTCTAGGCATTTAAAAAATCTTATGCTTGTCTATATAAGATAGGCAGAATAAACAATCTCATGGAGAAAACAATGGGATTGATGCTTCGGGGGGGGGAGGAGGGACATGAAAGAGAAGGAGGTGGGGTAAAGGGAGCAGTGAGCTAACAAAGTCAGGGACAGGGGAACATCAAGGGTTCTAAATCTGACGCCAAGGAGGGTATAGAATGCCTGGTAGTGTTTG
Organism: Tenrec ecaudatus; assembly: GCF_050624435.1. Lineage (NCBI taxonomy): Eukaryota > Metazoa > Chordata > Mammalia > Afrosoricida > Tenrecidae > Tenrec > Tenrec ecaudatus. Next base: position 14,661,363 of record NC_134538.1, read on the forward strand.
ATCAACTGTAATATAGCCAAGAGGCATTACTGAGAGCCAAATGAAAAGTGAGCATGATGGTGGGGCAGGAGCAAAGTAAAGGAAATAGAGGACAGAACTAGGAGGTGAAAGCTATATAGAGAGGTATAAATATAGACATGCATATATGTAAATATATTAATATACAAAGATAGGGATATTGAGCTATGTAAATATATTTATAGGATAAAGCAGTAAAGTAGCAGACAGACTTTGGGCCTCTAATTAAGTCTTCCTTCAACACAGGGACTCTGTAATAATAATGTGGTACTGTGTGATAACATCCTGACAGGATCGCTGAAGGCAAAATGGGTGCATATGCAAATGTGGTGAGCAAGTCTGATGGTACCCAGGTATTAAAAAATACAGCATACTAGAGAAACAAATCCATGGTCACACATATGTGTATAAGTGAGAGGTTTATATACAACAGCAATTGAATATTGATAAAACATCCCAGCCAAGTCCAGATCAAGTCCATAAGTCCAACATTAACCCATATGTCCGACAGCAATCTATAAAGTCATCTTCAGACTCACAAAACACATGAAATGATGCAGAATACAGGATGATCACAGGCAAGTGGGTAGAAAGTCTTTGGATCTAGTGGCGTTCTAAGCATATCAGTGCTGGCAGGAGTCTCTATGCAGCTTCTCTGGCTTCCGAGGTTGCATCCATGTAGCTTGTCTTCTGAGATATCTCTCAGGGAGTAGCAGAGAGAGGTGTCTTCCACCTCCAAGAAGGAAGTATCAGATTTCCCAGAATTCTAAGGAGAAGGCCATACCCACAGAAGTCTCATTGTTATCTTCAGATTGATAGCCCAGACTCTACCCCAATACTCTTAATCCTTAAATTGACACCAGATTAGGTGACTACCACATGGAGTCTTAAAAGTTTGAAGTTAAACAAATGGCCAACTAACAGGGAAATAACAAGTCCACATGGAAGAAGCACGCCAGCCCACGTGATCATGAGGTGTCAATGGGATCAGGTATCAGAACATCAAAGACAAACAATCATATAATTGTGAAGTAGAGGCATGAGAATGGAGACCTAAAGCCCATCTGTTGATAATCAAAAACTCTCTCACAGAAGGAATACATGGAAAGGACAACCCATCCAGGGTGCAGTATAGCTCCAATGAAACACAAAACATTCCTCTAGTTCTTTAATGCTCCCATGGTCATGGCCCCAGTTCAACCTCATAAATCCTGCTAGACCAGCATATGTGCTTTGGTACAGATTTATATACACAGAATCCAGGATAGATAAATCCCTCAGAAACAGTAATGGGAGTAATAATTCCATGTGGGTACCAGAAGAGACAAGGGGAAGGGAAACTGATAGCAATAATGGTTGTATAATGCCCCCTCCAGGGGATCAAGTAACAGAACTGTGGGTTAAGGGATACATTGAATGTACAATATGTAAAATAATAATATACAATTTATTAAGGGTTCACAAGGGTGGTGGCGTGGGGGAGGGAGGGAATAACGAGGAGCTGATATCAAGGGTCTCAAGTAGAAATAAAATATTTTATAAGTGATAATGGCAGTATCTGCACCAGTTCCCTTGATGTAATTTAATTATGGATTGTTATAATACCTGTAAAAGCCCCTAATAAAAAAGATCAATTAAAACAACAACAAAAATCAAATGGAAAATTGTGTTGGGAAAATCTGCTGGACAAGCCTGCTTTCAAGCGTTGAAAAGCAAAGCTATCACTTTGAGGACTAAAGAGTGCCTGAATCAAGGCACGGCATTTTCACAGGCTCATAGGCAAGCCAAAGCTGGACAATGAATAAAGACGACCAATGAAGAATTGATGCCTCTGAATTATGACATCAGGTAAGAATATTGAATAAAGCATGGGCTGTCAAAAAATTTGTACTGGAAGAATGCCCCTTCAAAAAGAGGACATTAAGACTTTGCCCTACTTCCTTTGGACATGTAAAGCGTCAAGTGAAAAACAGGAAGCTGACTCCCAGTGGGAAGGAATTGACAGTGCTGCAGTAACAGATTAAAACATAGCAAAGGATTGTGAGGGTGATGGAGTACTTGGCAGCATTTCCTTCTGTCATGCCTGGGGTTGACAAAAGTCAGAACCTGTCAACAAGTACCATGCAAATTTTGACAAGTATGATATATTTTTTTAAATCAGTGCAAAACTATTGTTAAAGAAGTTTTTTGGATGAAAGAAAAAATAATCATTTTGGTAAAAAGAAATTTTTGGAAATCTTCTGTTATAGCCAGCAAATCTCTATGGGATAATCTCAATACACATAAATTGAATTTTTTTCGTAAGATAAATCTGTCAAAAAAAGTCAATTAAATATAAAAGTAATTTTAATTAGAATTTCTCACTTTATTCAATAACTTGATAGAAAAAACATAATTAAAATACAAATTCTCATAGTATTTTTTCATACTTTTGATTAGCTTTTCAAGAAGAGAAGTTTCTTTAAAATTTACTGAAAAGAACATGAAACTGGAAATTACTTCAAGAAAAGGAATTAAAATAAGAAGGACATGGAAAGTCCAATAAGTGAATAGGACTTTACCTTAAGCTCACTAAACACTCCCTTGACCCCTAAGCTGAAATGTCGTAGTAGGAGAAGAAGCAGACAACCCCTATCCCAATGTTAGGTAATTGGTGGTTGTTGGACTTTGGATGTGTGTAGGCCTAATGAATAGCAACCTGGGACCAACATATAGGAGGGGGTACCCCCCAAAACAGAAAGTTTTTTTCAAATTATGTATTTAATTTTCTGAAACAATCTTATCACCTTCAAAGTACTTTCTGTTAACACTTATTACATTTGTCAAATCTGCAATTCCATTCTTGGAAGGGTTTTTTCAATCTCATCTGTTTGGATGGCTGGCAGCACCTCCCTCATTTTTGTGATTACCTCATCTATGTCATCAAATCATGTTCCCTTTCATTTGTGGAAACAAAAAGAAGTCGCCCAGAGGGAGGACAGGTGAGTAAGGTTTGTGGGACAAGAGAGACATGCTTCTTTTTTTGGTCAAAACCTGGAGCATGGAGATGGTTGTGTGAGCAGGTGCATTGTCATAGTGGAAAACTCAGTCCTCTGTCTGCCACAAATCAGGCCTTTTTTGTCACACACTTTTACATTATCTTTTCAGAACCTCTAGAATGAACTCCAAATGCACTATGAGCAGAACTTTTTGAACATTCAGGAAGTTGACAGAAATCCAGAGTGAGGTTTGTCATCAATCAACATTTCACCTTTTTTGAAATGAGAAAATCACTCGTACACTTGAGTTGTTTCTATAGCGCCGACCTTGTAAATTGTCCTCAACATCACAACAGTTTCTGTGGCATTTTTCTGTTGCAGGAAACAAAATTCCACAGACACATGCTGGTTCTGAAATTGTGCATCATAAAAACAATATGAGGTTTTTGTGAAACTGCTTTTATGAAAAAAAATTCACTGTGACCAGAGAGAACCTTCCCAGGCAATGCCACTAGGTGCACTAACTCAGAGTGGTTGCTTGATGCTTGCTTAGCAGATAGAATACGTATGAAAACTTTGCCTAGCAGAAATTTTCCCATATGGGGTATTTTTTTTGGTACCCCTTCGTATTTGCTGTCTTCACACACTCTTAACATTGTGTGACACGTTAGTCTAACAGGTTTTCTTTTACTTAGGTCTCAGAGGTATTCGACGTTATCACAGTTTGCAACATTTTCATCCACTAGATGCTCTGATTCTATCCTCTCTAGTCTTTCCCTGAACACTCTGATCTACCTTCTCCACTCACTTTGTTGACACATTTAATCTGTCCCATCATTAAGCTGGCATCCTGTAAGTGTCTAGTCTAAAAAGGTTCCTCATATCCTGTTATATCCTCAATATTTATACTACTCCCTGTTAAATAAATTATTTCAATTACTATCTACATACTGATGCATCCTAAATCTCCAATTCTAAGGTTGTGGCTTCTTCCTGAGTATCATCACCAGTTCTCTGAGCCTGCAGGACCTCCTGAGTCACATGTATACAATTTAATTTACATTCATCAGGATGAATGGATTCTGATCTTGAAACCACAGTGTGCTAGTTGTGAGACCATCGTATATTCGTTCTTCTTACTGTGCCTCAGTTTCATTAGCTCTCAATATTTGTACAACCCTCATAGTATTGAATGGATTAAATGAGTATGCGAATGTTGTTTCCAAAATGCAAGCCTGCCCTTCTAACATCAATCAAAAGGACTTCTATTACCTTGATTAAACCCCAGAGCCTTGAACCAATATAAAAGCTCCGGTGTGATCTGACTTGATTCTGCATCGTTGCTACTTTTGTTAACTGCATGGCTGTTAAATAGGTCCATTTTCAACTCTGTCACAGTCCAACTCCAGAAAAAGCACAAGCTGTTTCTTCTACCTGCCATGCTATTTCTCTGCTTTTAATACTTGAGAAGGACATCATGCTTGGTACAATAGGGGTTAACGAAAAAGAAGAGAACCAGGAATAGATGGAGTGACGCAGTGGTTGCATCCTTGGGCGCAAACACAGGAATGATTGTGAGGATGGTGCAGGACTGGACAGTGTTCTGTTCTGTTGTACACAAGGTCACTATGAGTTGGGACTGACTTGATTAAAGCAAACAAATAAAACGATGTGGCTTAACAGTGTCTATTGTATTTTATTTTGTCTCTTCAATGCTGGTAGAGAGAAGGCTCTTACTGAATAAAAAATGACTGTCATTCTCAAATAACATTCCTTCCTTCATTCAGCAATCTCTCATTTAATGTCTCTTGGTCCTAGGCACTAATATTGCAATTGTAATGATAGAACACACAAGGTTCTTTGCCAAAGAGCTTATATTTCCCTACTCTTAATTTTTGTGGACACAATGTGTGTGTGTACATATTAGTACACAAATGAAATAACTACAAATTTACAGAATAGGTAGCAATAAAATATATTATGCATCATTTTGCAAATAAATATACTCATTAATAAGAATTGCTTTTTGGGTGATACCACATTTAGTCTGAGACCACAAAGTTCAGAAATAATTAGGGGTAGAGTCAGAGGAAAACATCCAAAAAGAAGGATCAGGGAGAGCACACTGAAATTCAAGGAGTTTGTCTTCTAGGAATGACTTGTCACCTGTGCATGTGAATGAGACAGAGAGTGGCATGGCATTATATCAGGGCATTTGGCAGAGAGTAGATCATAATGGGCATGTGGGCCATGAGAGAAATTGTGAAACACTCGCACATCATCTAGATTTATAATAGAAAACGGGAACCAATTGCTAATAGTGATTGCTCCATGAATATCATGCCTTTCCAATAAGAGCCTGAACACACACAAGATGGTTTTGTAACATTTAACTCACTGTCATCAACTCAATTCCAACTCATAGTAACCCCATAAGACAGTAGAAACGACCCCTGTGGGTATCTGAAGCTGCAAATATTTATGGGAGCTGTGTGTACCTTACTTTGTACCACCGGCACAGGACTTTGAAAACACCCCTATTTCTGTCAGTTTTCCCATACCAGGTCGGTTTAGTTAAAACCAAACTCACTGCCACTGAGTCAATTCCAACTCAAAGTGACCATGTACAATAGAGTAGGACTGTCCTGTGGGTTTCCAAGACTACAAATCTTTGTGAGAGTAGAAAGCCCTGTCTTTCTCCTGTGGAGCAGTTAGTGGCTTATGAGCTACTAACCAATACACAACCGACTAGAGCACCAGGGCTTCTAGGCTTAGGTGGGCTTATGCCACATATGCATATCCCTAGCACCATAGACGAGGGACAGCCAATGTCCATCTCCCAAATAGTTGTAGCCTCAAAATCTATAAGGCATGCTACTACATATCCATATGAACACTCTTGGGGGTGGTGAACAATGAACACCTTGATACAGATGCAGAAAGATCTTTCTTTTATCTTGTTGACACACCCAGACCTCAGTGATTTGAATGGATTGATCTTTTAAGAGGCCCATAATGCTCCTTCCCTTGCTGAATTCTGCCGCCCAAATGGTGGATAGAGTGCATCCAGTACTTGTACACAGGTTGCCTGGCTATTTCAGAAATAGAAAGGGCACTTTTACTCCTCAGAAATGCAAGATATTTTCCAGAAAGGGGGCCCTGATGGTGTGATGGGTAAGTTCTTGGCTGGCAAACAAAAGATCCTTAGTGTCCTGTATAGGGAATCCATCTAAGGTATAATGTTTTTATTATAATCAAAAGACAATGTTTGTTGGTGGCGTTAGGAAGAAATGGCGATAAGGGGAAAGGGGAGACCAGCATGAAACTGTCCATAGGTAAGGTGAAGGTCTCATGGCAGATTTACTGATGTTTGGATTCCAGAGCACAGGGTTATTGTTTCCATCCTTGGATCCCAGAGTCCTTTTCTTTCTCACTACAATATTTTCATTGAAGGCTAGTCTACTGAGCATGCAGATTAAATGACTCTGTGACATGAGATTCCGCTGGTCTCGGCAGAGGGCAGCGAACAGGCCCTGGTTCTCTGCTGAGCTGATCTCTGAAAGGCAGAGGAATCCAGGGTGCTTTCCTGGGAATACCTGAGGAGCCTTCCGAGTCCTCCAGCCTCCCAGCTCCATGTCTCCCCAGAGGTTCTGGCCCCCACGGTTGTGGTGCAGAGTATAGTCCTGAATCCAGTAACTTTTCATACCTGAAGGCCATACGCTTCTCGCCAAGAAGCTGGAGCTGCCCTAATATCTATTTACTTTTGGCTCTAAGAGAAATTTATTCTTGAACTGTTTGGGAGGCTAGGAGTTTGTTGGTGCCTTAAAGGTCTCCTGTGGTATAACATCTATCCTTCATTCTGTGTGTTTGGGCTTTATATTTATGATCTGGGTCAACAATTACAGAGAGAACTGGCTTCCCACTAAAAAATTCATACACATTTTGAGTCTTGATATTGATGGCAATCCCCTCTTCCTCCCTATATTTACTTTTTTATTTGTCCTTCTTTTTCCTTTTCTGATACTTCCTCACTTCTGAGCGTATCCTTGGGGAAATGCTGCCCTTTGATGTCTTATTATTTAAAGGAGTGTATTCTTCTGTGGTGTTATTGTTCTTTTGAAAGGCCAATCATTAATCTGAAAGCTAAACTAGAGTGATGAGTTCAATTCCAGGTGTCTCCAGGGTGACACCAATCTCGATCAGAACAATGAGCCTGGCCTTTTATTTGGGAGGAATTTTTTGAGTTTTGTTCTACAATGCTCTCATTCTCTCCAGGATGTCTTACTGGAATCCTTTTCAAAGCGGTTAGAAGTGGTAGCTGGTAACAAGGTCGTTCTGGACTCAGGGTCAGGGAGGCTGAAGTTCACATGTACTTTGTTTCATTCTTTTTCTTTTTTTTTTTTTGCATTTATTGATTTTTTTTGCATCTTTGATTTTCTTGACTCTCCATTGCTCTGGGAAAGGAGAGAGCCATAGTTACATCTTAAGATCAGTCAAAAGCGTTTAAGACTACAGTCTCTGCTCACTGAAGTGGGATATAGAACATAGATTTTTAGTGTTCTCTCAAACGATGTTCTTGAGCTTTTAGGTTTGATGACTCACTCCTTAAAGGTCCTTCAGCATGAGGGTGTTAGTCTGGATACTTTCAAGAAACAAATCCACAGAAACTCATGTATAAAAGAGAGTTTTATATAAAGGTTAAGTGTGCATCAAGAAAACATCTCAACCCAGTGCTGCCCAAGCCCACAGTCCAACATTAACCCATTAAGCCATATGTCCAACACCAACACACAAAGTCCTCCTCCATCTCACAAAACAGGCACAATGATGCTGACTGCAGGAGTAAAGCCGGTCAGTGAATGTGTACCCATCTCAGGGCTGGCAGGGGTCTCCACATGGGTGCTTCAGTACCCAGGGCTGCATCGGGGTAGGTCCATGTGGCTTCTCCTTGGGGATGTCTTGCAGGAAGTGAGCCTTGCAAGTTGAAGCAGGGAACTGCTAAGGCAGCTGCACCCTGGTGCGACCATCACAAAGCAAGAGGCCTGAGAACTAGAAAGGTGGGGCTCACTGATCCATTTATCCCTCCGCCCTTCAATTAACCCCACACGTGTTTATTGGCCAGGTTGACACAGTAAACTAACTACCTCAATGAGGAAGAAGTTTTCATGACTTCCCCTTCCCTCCCCTTTGGTATATGCATGTTTAGTTTAGCTTCTATGTTTGTAAATCTTTCCTTAACTCTTTTACAGTAAATGTATTTTACAACATTTGAACTTTAGTGATCGTAATTTCACTCCATATAATGTCCTCAAGATCCACTCATGTTATGAAGTATTTCATAGATTGATCATTATTCTTTAATGTTGCCTAATGGTGCAATGGTTAGGAATCAGGTGGCTAGCCTCAAGGACAGCAGTTGGAAGCACCAACAGCTCAGTGGGAGCAAGACAAGACGTTTTACTCCCATAAAAACTTGCAGGCTTGGAAACTCCATGGCAGTTCTACACCATCCTTATAGAATTGCTATGAGTCTGAATCAACTTGATGGCAGTGAGTTTGGTTTTAGTTTTTGGAGTGTTAGATGTGTGTATGTACCATTGAGTGTTCATCCATTCATCCATTAATGAGCTCTTTTATAGGGCAATCTTTTTCTAATATGAATATTGCTACAATGAAAAAAGGAGTGCATATACCTTTTCACGTCACAACTCATATTTCTCTCAGATAAGTAGTGAGAGATTACTAGACCATCAGCTATTTCCATTGACCATTGATTCAAAAAGAAAGTACCACACCATTTCCCACAGTAATCGCACCATTTCGCTACGCCACCAGCAAGTTAGGAAGGCTGCAGATTCTCCACGACCTCATCAGCACTTCTTGTTTCTGGTATTTGGAACATTGCTATTCATGATGGTAGCTCGGTGGGTTAAGTGCGGGGCTGTTTACCATAAAGTCAGCACCTGACACCCATCACCCACTCAGTGGGAGAAAGAAGAGGGTATCTGCTCCCACAGAGATTTATATTCTTGAGACCCCAAAAGGAGAAATCCTGATCTGACCTATAGATTCCTTATGATTCAGAATCAACTCTACAGAAGGAGGTTTTGGAAATAACTAATGATCACTAACATTTTTTAGTATATTTGTAGGTCATCTAATTATCCTCTTGGGTGAAGAATCTGTTCATGACCTCTGCTTATTTTTAATTGGACTATTTGTTCATTTTTGATGTGTTAACACTTTGTATAAGTTGTATAGAGCAGTCCCTTGTCCATTATTTTGCAGCAGAAACATGTTCTTAATCTGTAGGGTTTTTATTTTATTCTTTAAGTGAATTTTGATGTGCATATGTGTCTATTTTCCTAATCTGTAGGGTTTTTATTTTATTCTTTAAATGAATCTTGATGTGCATATGTGTTTATTTTTTTAAGGAGGTCTCACTTATCTAGATTGTCTTTTGCCATTTGAATTTTTTTTACTTGGGTATGATAGTGCATTTATGTCACATATCTGGGGCCCTAAGTTTGCCCTATTTTTTCTGTGCTGATCTTTATGGTTTTAGATTTCACATTAATGTCTTTGTTTATTTGTTTGTTTGCATGGTGAAAAAAAGATATATCCTGTATCATTTTTCTGAGAATGTATAGCCAGTTTTGCTAGTACCACTTGTACTTGTTAAGCAGAACATCTCTTCCTCCATTTAATAGTGTGCATCCTTTGAAAAAGATCAATTGTCCATAAATGGATAGGCTAATTCTGGGTCATAATTTTGGTCCCTTGCTCTATGCCTCTGTCATTTAACCCATGCTAGGCTGTTTGCACTACCATGGCTTTTTAGTTAGTTCTGAATTTGAAGACTTTGAGGCCTTAAACTTTATTCTTCTTCTTTAGTGGTGCTTTGATTATCCAGGGTCTTTTTATGTATAAAATGGATGTTTTCACACTTCTTTAAAGAATGAAAATGAGAGAAAAATAGCATCTAGTTAGACTCCCCCCTACCCCCACGAGCTCCTGCTGCCAGATCAGAAAATTGGGAGGTAAGGTGAAGGAGACTGGGAGGTGGAGTCCTGAAATTAGAATCAGGGTACTAGAGTCTGTTCTGAACCCCACTTTTTAAAAAATTTCCACTCACAAAGTGAACCAAGAACCCACTAAATCACCCTAGGATTGATGTGCTGGGCTCCTGGGCTCCAGCTGAGTATCTACCAGTGCCCTGGTTTGGCAGAAAGTAGGGATTTCCCCAGGCTGATGCCCAAAAGGGGACATAATCCCAGACTGGAGGAGAACCTCTGACAGCTTATCACAGGACCCCACACCAGAGCTCCATGTGCTGTTAGCTGCCTTGAGCTCATGGCCTGGGGATTGAGGTCAGCGGATAGTCATAGATTTGGAGCAATTGAAAAAAAAAAGACGTAAGGAAATTTTCCTGAGTCAGGTCGAGGTGTGGCAGAAAATAAGCAGATAGTCATAGTCCAGGGGGAAAATTCGGTTGCAGTTGACCGAGAAGAAAGCAACCTCTCTGATATGCTGGATCTCCTCCTATGGGGGTCAGTCAGTATGACAGCCCCCAAATCAGGGCAATCCATAAGCCCAATATAAAAAGAGAGAAAAAATATTTTCTCAGTAATAACTGCAAATCCAAGGCTCATTATTTAACTCCAAGGCAACTGATAGAGCAAGTCTTTAATATTAATTAGCACAATAAGGGAGCCCATGCTAAGGAATGCCAGAAGTTAACTGCAGAGAACAGAGAATATCAACATAACAAAGAACCCTTGGAGCAAGCCAGAGTTTCAGAATAACGTAATTCAACTCCAGTTGGCCAAGGAGAAAAAAAAACAACAGCAAAAAACCCTCTGAGCTATCAGGGCACAGACAGTCCTGGCACAATGCAGACCAACAAGAGTAGCTCCAAATTAGTGATCCTACAAACAGCTGGGGAGGTCATGTCTGTCCTGAGCCCTACACAGGGCTGAACGAACACTCCCCCACAGCTGCAGTGTTGCACACAGCACAAAACAGCTATACGAGTGAACTCCAGCACTCAACACCTCTGTGGAATCACTGCCTGGCCTCTCCTGTGCTCTTGCCTTCAAGGATGATTACTCCCGGTATCCTTAGGACCCTATACCAGTGGGCACATCACCCCACTACTGTGAAGCAGGGTTGAAACTCCTCCAGATCCATGGTCAAGAGATTAAGTCTCAGTTATCTCCTGCCCACACTTGTTGGCTTTATGTCCAGCTGGGGAAATCACGCCCATCCCCCACCATACCACAAGTGGGTAGGGATCGCCTCTTAAAAGGGCTGGGGGAACACCACCCTAAATCCTAAGGCACTACATGTGACTTTGGGAACTCCTGCCTACCACCAGTGGTGCTCCAATCTGTTGCAGGAACATGTGCCCAACCTTCACAGTGATCACTCTGACTATGATAATTCCACCTGCCATCTACTGTGCTCTACATTATCGAGGGTTGTCCTTAGAAACACTCAAATGAGTCCCCAGTGCTCTTCAACTCTGGAAGATGGTGCCAGGCTCCCCTAAAACAATATGTAAACAGCAACCAACCCCAATAGCCTCAACAAAAAAGCAGGAGAAACAGAAGACAATTCTGGAAGCAGTCATGAACCTAATGATTTGCATAGAAAAAGCAGATATTGACCTGCCACAGAAATACATTTTCAGAATGCTGTTTGTAGTCATACTGGATATGAGATAAACAATACAGAAAAAGAATGAAATAATAAAGGAGATAAAAAGCAATGCACCAAAGAGAAATACAAGAATTAAGAGATGAAATGAAAAAATGAGTTACAAATGGACAGGCTTTGACAACAGACTGTCGGAGACAGGAAAATACCCAAAACAAAAGGTACAAGATGACATCACAAAGTCTACAGATGGATATAATAACCCTGAATATGAATGGACTGAATGCGAGCATTAAAAGGTAGAAGCTAACAGATTGCTTCAGAAAACATAACCAATTGATCTGCAGCCTACAGGAGACACATCTCAAGCTTCCAGACAAAAACAGGTTGAGAATTAAAGGCTGGAGAATAATATACCAAGAAAATGGCAATGCTAAAAAAGCAGGGGTAGCAATCTTAATCTCTGACAAAATTGATCTCAAGGTATAAGCCATAACAAGAGACAGGGAGGGGCACTATATAATGCTCAAGAGAACAGTAGATCAAGAATCAGTGAGCACAATAAATATACATGCGCCCAATGAGAGACCTGCAAAATTCAAAATTCACACTCCAAAAGATGAAAAAGAAAACCCAGGCTCAACAATTGTAGTAGGTTACTTTAACACACCACTCTGAAAAAGACATATCACAGGGAAAGAAACTCAACAAGGAAACTACAGGTCTAAATAGCACAATTGGTTGAGTAGACCCGACAGATATTTTCAGAGCTTTTCACCCAAATTTTCATTCTTTTTAAACCCACACGGCACATACTCAAAAATACACCACATGCTGGGACACAGGTTGAACCTGGGTAAATTCAAGCACATAGATATTATACAGACATCTTTCTCTAATCACTGTGCCATAAGATTGGATATTAACAGAAGGACGATGAAGAAAACAAGGGTAAACAATTGGAGGTTGAATAATTTTCTATTGCAAAAGGAGTACGTATTGGCACAGACCAGAGATGAAATTGGGAAATTTTTAGAAACCAATGAGATTGAAAATATGACATACCAAACCTTTGGGATACAGCAAAGGCATTTATCAGAGGAAAGCTGATAGCAATACATGCATACATGAAAAAGGAAGAGAGACTTGTGGTTGATAAGCTGGCACAAAACTTGCACCAATTAGAGCAGAGTCAAGAGAACAATCCTACTAATAGCAAAGGAAAGAAATAATGAAAAATAAGAACTGAGATACAGGAGAGGGAAAACCAGAATACTATGGAAAAAAATAATGCAGCTAAAAGTTGGTTCTTTGAAAGGATCAACAGAATTGATAGACTGCTGGCAAACCTAACCAAAGAAAGGAAGGAAAGAATTTCAATATCAAGGATGAAGGATGAAACAGGGGACATTACATCGAACCCTAATGAAATCAAAAGAATAATTATACAGTACTATGAAGGCCTGTACTCTAACTAATTCATTAACTTAAAAGACATAATCCCTCCCAACACAATTCCACATGGATGTAAAGAAATTCAACAGACCCATAGGAATGAAAGAAATATTCAAGGTTATCAAGGGATTACCAACAAAAAAATCCCCTGGGCCAGATGGCTTCATAGGAGAATTCTAACAAGCATTCAGGGAAGAACTGACACCCTCCCAACACAAATGCTTCCAGAATATAGGAAATGATGGACAACTCCAAAACTCTTTCTATGAAGCTAGTATAACCCTGATAACTAAACTAGGCAAGAATCCCACAAGAATTGAGAACTCGGGACCAATACCCCTAATAAAATTTGATGCAAAATTCCTTAACAGAATACTAGGCAATAGAATACAAAAGGATATTAAAAAAATTGACCAGGACTGAGTGGGATCCATACCAGGGATGCAGGGATGTTTCAACATATGAAAGACCATTATTATTATTATTTGCCACATTGGCAGGCGAAATTATAAGAATCACATGACAGTATCAATAGATGTAGAAAAATCATTCAACAGAATTCAACACCCATTGCTCTTAAAGACCCTTACCTAACTCCAGGAACAAAAATAAACTCAAGGTGGATCACAGACTTTGAGGTAAACTCCCAACACCCAACAATTAGGGCCATTAATGAGGTAATTGGGACAAACCTGAGAACCTTGGCACAGGGAATATATGGGCAATCAGAAATAGGGAAGGATACAAATATACAGGAGTCATAAATTGACAAGAGGAATATACTGAAGATAAATCACCTGTGTATATTGAAATAATTCATCAAGAGAGTAATAAGAGAGCCCACAGATTGGAAAATATTCTTTAGTAATGACACATCAGATAAAAACCTGATTACTAAAATCTATAATACTATGCAATAAGTTCTTGTAATAAGAAAAAAAAAAACCTAACTGCCTAAGAGGAAGTGGGCAATAGACCTAAACAGAAGTTTCACAGGGGCAGAAACTGAATGGTTAATAAACATATGAGAAAATGTTCCAGATCATTAGCCATAAGATAATTGAACATTAAAACAACTTTGAGATACCATTTAACATCCTCAAAGATAGACGAATTAAAAAAAATCAGAAAGCAACAAGTGTTGGAGGGGATGTGGGGAGATAGGAACTCTCATCCACTGCTCGTGGACTTATAGATATAAACAGCCACTATGGAAATTGATTTGACAATATCTAAAACAGATGGAGATTGAGCTATCATAAATCCCAGCAATCCCCATATAGGGCATCTACCCAGAAGAGGCAAGAAACAAACCACGGCCAGACATCTGTGCTCCAATGTTTATTGTGGCAGAGTTTATAATCGCAAAGAGTTGGGAACAACCAAAATTTCCAACAACAGACGAATGGATAAAAAAAGTGGCACATACATACAATGGAGTACTACGCATTGCTAAAATGCTGTGATGAACTTATGAAGCACATTGCAGCATGGAAAGAACTGGAGGAAATCAGGCTAGTGGAGTAAGCCAAGCACAAAAGGACAAGTACAACATGAATTCACTGAGGTAAGCTTAAAAAAAGGGCCATAAGGGAAAAGCTACTATATACATATATCCCTGGGGTGAGGACAAGCAAGTATGGTAGGGGCAAAACCCATTCCAGGAATACATATGGCAGTCAATTAAATAAGAGGGGGAAAGAAAGAGGAAAATGGAAAAGAAAAAAAGACATGGATAGTGAGGGAGCAGGATACTAATCCACCCAAAGGGAGGTTATTATTTATAACACCACAGGAGAATGAGAGCGAGACCAGGCTTCAACCTGATGTGCCAAGACATGAATACAACAAACTGGCATGTACCAGGGAACCAATAGAGAGGTCTGAGGGGCCATCAAATCCCAAATATGTTGACACCCTCCCCTCAGAAGAATGAACTTCAGAGGACAGCACTGGGGCTACAGCTTGGGAAGAGGGGTATGGGGTCAGATTAGAGCACACAGGAGAACCACAAAGAGATGGAGAGAGAGAAGAGGACATACTGACCCACAATACCCTGAGGACAATGTTCTTGCTCTTAGAACACGAAGCACGGGGATAACTGTAGGGCTGGGGAGGATTGTAGGGGCAGCCCCACCATGGCACATGGTGTTCCTCTCTGAAACATGGTGCAGTGTGGGGGACAGCACTAGAGACACAGTGTGGGAATAGTGCACGTTCTGACCTCATCACGCTGGCGTGAGGCACTGGGGGCATGCAGCAGAGCAGCAGGGGGACCACACGGATGAAACCCTCAGGGAATACCAAAAATAGACTTTGGAGACAGATTTTGGCAACCCATCAGACCTGACTGAAAAACACTATTAAAGGACAGGAAACAGATCTTGAACAATTTATAGGCTTTTCCATTTTTGTCAGTGGCTTTCTGTTTGTTATTGCTATTTTGTGTTTGTTTTTGCTGCTGGTGTTATTGTATTGTTGGTTTTGACTTTTTTGTTTGTTTTATTTGGCTTTGCCTGGTTTTTGCACTTATTAATGTATCTGCATGTCTATCTAGATAAGATAGGCTGGATAAATAATTCAGAGATGAAAAGAACAGAAACAATGGTTAGAGGGGGATACAAGAGAAGGAGAGGTGAGATGTAGGAAATGGGGTGGGAGGGACCAACTCAGGGACAAGGGAAGAACAAGTGAACTAAAATCAATGGAAGGAAGGTCATAGGATGCCTAGTGGGGCTCAATCAAGGGAAATGTATCAGCAAGGAATTACTAAACCCAAATGAAGGCCAAACATGATGGTGGGACAAGAGAGTAGTGAAAAAGGAAACAGAAGAAAGAACCAGGAGGCAAGGGCATTTATAGTTGCATAAATATAGGCATGCAAATATATATAAGTGGGGAATAGAACTATGTATTCATATCTATATGTTGAGAATTAAGGCTGCAGATGGACATTGGCCCTCAAATAGTCCCTCAACACAAGACCACCTTGTTCTAACAATCAACATTCTGTGATGCTCACCTTCATGACACAATCGATGAAGACAAAATAGGTGCATAAGAAAATGTGGTTAAGAAAGCTGACAGTGCCCAGCTATCAAACGATATAGTGTCTGAGGTTTTAAAGGCTTTTAGATAAACAAGCAGCCATATAACTGAGAAAAAACAAAGCCTACATGGAAGAAGTACACCAGCCTGTGTGATCATGAGGTGTCAATGGGATCAGGTATTAGGTATCAACGACCCAGAATAAAACCATACCCAAGAAGAATGAGGTAGGGCATTGAATGAAGACCCGATGCCAATCTGTAGACAATTGACATCCCCTAACAGAGGGGTCACAGGGAAGAGATGATCCACTCAGGGTGCAGTATAGCTCCGATGAAACATCCAACTTTCCTCTAGCTCTTTGGTGCTTACTTCACCCCACTATCATGACCTCAATTCTACCTTACAAATGAATTAAACCAGAGCATGCACACTGCTACAGATAAGAACCCGAAACACAGGGAGTCCAGGATAGATAAACCCCTCAAGGCCAGAAAGGAAATTAGAGATACCAAGAACTTTAGGGGAGGGGAGGGGAAAGGGGAGAAAGGGGGAATCCATCACAAGGATCAATCTAGAACTCCCTCCCAGGGGGACAAATAATGGAATAGTGAGTGATGGGGCAATGGAGGATGATGTAAGTTATGGAAAAAATAATCCACGACTTATCAAAGGTTCATGAGGAAGGGTGGGCTGGTGAGGGAGAGGGAAGAAATGTGGAGCCGATATCAGGGACTCAAGTGGGAAGCGAATGCTTTGAAAATGATGATGGAGGCATATGCGTAAATGCGCTGACACACTGGAGGAATGCATGTATTGTGATAATAGATGTAAATGCCCCTAATAAAAATATTTTTAAAAGAATGATAATGAGGTATAGACCACAATTGCATTATATCTTTAAATCACTTTGGGTAGAATTAACATTTTCACAATGCTGAGAATTTCCATCAAAAAGCATGGCCTATTGTTCCATTAGTGTAGCTCTCTTTTGCTTTCTTGTAGTATTGTTTCATAGTTTTCTTTGTACATATCTTCTGTGTTTGATTAGTTTTCTTCTTAAATATGTAATCTTTTTAGTGGCTATTGTAAATAATATTATATTTCCTAATATCCTTTTCAAAATTGTTTTTTTTAATTGAAGATTCTCAACTGATTACTTATATTAAGCTCATATACTCTACATCTAAGCCCCTCCCTAGGGGGTAGACAACAGAAAGTGGGTGAAGGGAGATGGACAGTGTAAGATATGACAAAATAATAATAATTTATAAATTATCAAGGGTTCATGAGGGAAGGGTGTTGGGGAAGGAGAGGAAAAAATGAGGAGCTGATGATACCAAGAGCTCAAGTAGAAAGCAAATGTTTTGAGAATGATGATGGCAACAGATGTACAAATGTGCTTGACACAATGGATGTGTGTATGGATTTTGATAAGAATTTTATGAACCCCCAATAAAATAGTTTTAAAAAAAAAGAAGCTGGGAATGATGCATTTTGTAGGCATGATTTTTCCCTACTGAAGAACAGAGTGGCTAAAGCAACCATTCCCTTTAAAGGCCTGAAACACAAAGGTATGAACATTGCGCTTAGTTCTGCAGGAGTTGTCTTGCAGCCAGAAAGAGTTAAGGTTGATTTTGAAACACACAGTTGTTGTTATGTTTGTGCTCATTGTTGCAATCACCGTGTCATTCCACCTCAGGGAGGGTCTTCTTTTTAGCTGGTCCCTGATTTACCAAGCATGATGTCCTTCTTCAGGGACAGGTATCTCCTGAGAATATGTCCAAAGTATATGTGATGATGTCTTGTCTCTATGGAACATTCTGACGGCACTTTCAAGACAGATCTGGTTGGTTTGTTGGCAATCCGTGTACTTTTAATAATCATTACCAACACCATAGTTCAATTCCATGATTTTTCTTCAGTTTTCCTTATTCAATATCCTACATTCACACATATATGAGGTAATTAATATACCTTCTGTTGGGACAGGCACAACGTAGACCTCAAAGTAACATATTTACTTTTCAACACTTTAAGCAGAGTTATCCAATGTCACAGGTTTGATCTCTTGATTGCTGCTTTAATGAGTATTGGTTGTGGATCCAAGCAAGATAAAATCCTTGACATCATCAATCTTTTGTGTTTATCATTCTATTACAGCTTTGGTCAGTTGTGACGATTTTTATTTTCTTTACATTGAATTGTAATACATACTGAAGGCTTCCATCCTTGGATCTTCATCAGCAAATACAGAAAATCCTCCTTAGTTTCAGCCATCAACATTTTTCATTCTTTTAGTGTAAAAAAAAACATTTCACATACAATTTAAAGAGAACAATTATCATATATTTAAAGAGACACAGAACACAGAGACATCATCTAGATCAGGGAGACCAACAACACAAGGTTGACATTGTGTCAGTGGGTTCACAATTGAAATTTAAGATAGCTCGATATGGGGTGGGTGGTGTGAAACCATCACAAAACACATGATTGATGGTGGACAAATACATTGAAGTTACAGGTGGCGTTAAAGACATAGGAAAGGGACCATGATTGGGACAGGAGCATTTTTAGATAGAATGGCTTATAAGATTGATCCAGGACCTTCCAATCAAGGCAGTAAGGGCTAAAATGAAGAGCATGACTCATGATTACTCAACCCCCTGTACAGTCCAGAGTATAGTAACCTCCGTCAAGGACAAATGTAGGAAAGCCCATAAGAGAGAGACTTCATTTCCCTGGGCTGGCCAGTGAGGGGTGGACACAATCCCCTCTTGAACAAATTCTGCCTGAAGTCCTTTCAGAAACTCAAGGGGCTAGGGACCCTAGGGAAAGATGTATCGGAAGGAAAGACCAGTGCTAGGTAGCGCTCCTCCCTGCTTAGCTGCTGTCTAGGGTCATAAGCCTAAACTGGAAGTAGTTAGTGCAGGGGACTGATGCCAAGGGAGTCTTGTCTGATTGATACACTGGCACAAAATTTACAGCAACTAGAGCGGAGGCAGCAAGAAAACCCAACTAACAGAAAAAGAAAAGAAATAATAAGAATTAGATTTGAGATTCAGGAGAGAGAAAATAAGAAAACTATGGAAAATTTAGTGCTACTAAAAGTTGTTCTTCGAATGGATAAATTGAATGGACAAAGCTCTCACGAATTTGACCAAAGAAAGGAAGGAACATGTCTCAATAGCAAGGATGAGGGATAAAAGAAGGAATATTACAACAGACCATAGTGAAATCAAAAGGATAAGTATACAGTACTATGAAGGACTCTACTCCAATGAATTCAAAAACTTGGAAGACATGGATGAATTCTTGGAAAAACAATCCCTCCCTAGATTATCCCCAATGACCATCAAGAACCTCAACAGACCCATATAAATAGAAGAAATAGACAAGGCTATCATCAAAGAATTACCAAACAAGAAGACACCGGGACCAGACAGATTCACTGGTGAATTCTATTAAGCATTCAGGGAAGAACTGACACCAATCCTACCCAAACTCTTCCACACCATAGAAAAAGATGGCAAACTCCCAAATGCCATCTATGAAGCTAGTATAACTCTGATATATAAACCGGACAAGGATCCCACAAGAATTGAGAACTACAGACGAATTTCCCTAATGAATATAGATGCAAAAATCCTTAAAAAAATACTAGCCAAGAGAATAAAAATATATATAAAACAAATAATTCACCATGACCAAATGGGATTCATACCAGTGATGCAGGGATAGTTCAACATATGAAAGACCATTAGTATTATTTGTCACATTGAAAAAAAGAAATGTAAGAACCACATGATAATATCATTAGATGCAGAAAAAGCGTTCGACAACATTCAACACAAATTCGTGTTTAAGACCCTCAAGAAGATAGGAATGGAAGGAAAATTCCTCAATATAATACAAGCTATATATGAAAAATTTAACAGCCAATGTGGTAGTCAATGGAGAAAAGATGAGATCAATTCTTCTAAAAAAGGGACTAGAAAAGGATGTCTCTTGTCCCCATTCCTATTTAACATCATGCTGGGGGTCCTAGTTAACAATATAAAACAAAGAAAGGACATCAAAGGTATTCATCTGGGGAAGGAAGAAGTGAAAGTATCATTATTTTCAGTTGATATGATATTATATATGGAAAATCCTGAAAGTTCCACAAGAGGAGTACTGGAAACAATAAAGGAATATGGCAGAATAGCAGGTCACAAGATCAACAAACAGAAGTCTATTGCATTTCTGTACACATTGAACAAGGACACAGAAGAGAGGATCACAAAGGGGGTGCCCTTCACAATAGCCAACACAAATTGAAATATCTAGGGATATACCTGACTCAAAAAACAAAAAATCTGTATGAGGAAAATTACAAAACACTATTAAAAGAAACCAAGGATGACCTCAATAAATGGAAGGAGATCCCATGCTTGTGGATTGGCAGACTCAATATTGTAAAGATGTCAATTCTACCGAAGGCACTATATAAGTTCAATGCTATCCCGATCCAAAATCGAGCAACTTTCTTCAAAGATTTGGGAAAAAAAAACAGATTACCAACTTCATACGGAGAGGGAAGAAACCAAGAATTAGCAGAGAAGTTCTCAATATGAAGGACCAAGTCAAGGGGCTTGCTTTACCTGACTTTAGCGCCCACTACACTGCCACAGTGGTCAAAACAGCGTGGTACTGGTATAACGATAGATATTCAGACCAATGGAAAAGTATTGAAAACCCAGAAATAAAATCATCCATACAGACAACTGATCTTTGATAAGGGGCCTAAAAACATGAAATGGGAAGCAGATGTCCTCTTCAATTCATGGTGCTGGAAAAATTGGATACGTAGCTGCTGAAAAATGAAGCAAGACCTTGACCTCACTCCACGCACAAGAATAAACTCAAGGTGGATCACATACCTTGAGGTAAAACCCCAAACTATTAGGGTCATCAATGAGGGAATTGGGACAAACCTGAGAACCTTGGCACAGGGATTACATAGGCTATCAAAAATTGGGAAGTACACCAACACAGAGGATGCAAAAATTGACCAATGGGGCATACTAAAAATAAAACATTTATGTACATGGAAAGAATTCACCAAGAGAGTAATAAGAGAGACTACAGAATGGGAAAGCATCTTTAGCAATGACATATCAGACAAAGGCCTTATTACTAAAATCTACAATACACTGCTAAACTACAACAAGGGAAAAAAAACCAAAAAACACAATTGTCTACTCAGGAGGTGGCCAAAGGACCTGAGCAGGAGTTTCTCAAGGGCAGAAATCCAAATGGCCATAAATATATGAGAAAATGTTCCAGATCTTTAGCCATAAGAGAGATGCAAATTAAAACAACTATGAGATATCATCTAACACCCTCAAAGATAGCCCAATTGAAGAAATCAGAAAGTAACAAGTGTTGGTGGGGATGCGGAGAGATGGGAACTTTTGTCCACTGCTGGTGGACCTCTAGGTATGTACAACCATTATGGAAATCAATTTGGCGATACCTAAAACAGTTGGAAATTGAGTTACCGTATGATCCAGCAATCCCCCTATTGGGCATATACCCAGAAGAGACAAAAAAGAAATCACTGCCAGACATCTGTGTCCCAATGTTCATTGTGGCACAGTTCACAATTGCAAGGAGTTGGAAACAGCCCAAATTCCCATCAACAGACGAATGGATTAAAAAACTCTGGTACATACATGCAATGGAGTATTACGCATCCCTAAAAAGCAATGATGAACGTATGAAGCACATCGCCACATGGGAAGAACTGGAGGAAATTATGCTAAGTGAAGTAAGCCAAGCACAAAAGGACAAGTACTACATGAGTCCACTGAGGTAAGCTCAAAAAAAATTCAAAAGGGGCACTGGGAAGAAGATGCTGTATACATAGTCCCTAGGGTGAGGCCCAGGTAATATGGCAGGGGCCAAACTAAACCCAGGGATACATATGGGATACATTGAAAGGGAGGATGGAAAAAGGTATGGGTAGCCGGGGGAACAGGGCACTGACCCACACGGGGGGAGGGTGTTGATTGTGTCTCCACAGGGAAAGACCAGACTTCAACCCGGAACGCCAAGACAAGAACACAACACACTGACATGAAGCAGGGAATAGATAGAGAGGCCTGAGGGGCCGGCCCCATTACCAACTAAGTGTACAGCACCAGCCTCCACCCAAGAAGAATTCACTCAGAGGACAGCACTGACGCTACAGCTCAAGAAGAGGGGAAGAGGGACTGGTCTGCTAAGAGCACACAGGAGCCAATGAGGGGGCATAGGGAAAAAAAGAGAAAAGAGTGAAGCACATCCTGGCTCAAAAAACCAGAGGACAACGTTCCTGCTCAGAACAGCAATGCACAGAGATGACTGCAGAGTTCCTCATTGACCCATAGCACCATTGGGACAACACTAGAGACACACAGCGGGAATTGTGGCCGCCATGAGCTCACCACGCCGAAGCCAACCTCTGGGGGCAAGCAGGGAAAGCAGAGCAATGAAGTCCCCAGGGACAGAGACAGTGCCAGGGCATGGCACCCCATCAGACTTGACTGGAAAGCACCTGTGAAGGAAAACAAACAAACCCTGAACTATTCATACATTTATGAGTGTATGCATGTGTGTGTGGGTTGTTTTTGTTGTTATTGTTTTTCTTTCTGTTGTTGCTTCATGGTACTCAGTCTTGTGATAGTACATAGCATGTCAACCTGGAAGGGAGAGGCAGAATAAAGCCAGAAGAGAGAACAACGAGATGGCAGTTCCTGCGGGACATGGTGGTAGGGGAGGCAGGGGGAAGGAAAAGGGTGTTAACAAGCCCAGGGACAAGGAATAACAAGTGATCCAAAATCAGTCTCAAGGAGCGTGTGGGAGGTCTGGCAGGGCTGGATCAAGGGCAATGTAACCAAGAGGAATTCCTAAAACCCAAATGAAGACAGAATATGATACTGGGACAAGAGGAAAGTGCAAAGAAACAGAGGAAAGAACTAGGAGGCAAAGGGTAGTCATAGAGATTTAAATACAGACATATAAAGATGTAAATATATTTATATATTTATATATGATGAGCTGGAAATAGATCTATGTGCATATATTTATAGGTTTAGTATTAAGGAAACAGATGGACAGTGGGCCCCTGCTCAAGTACTCCCTCAACACAAAAACACTTTGTTCTAACAATTCAGCAGTCTGAGATGTTCACCTGCCTGGCATGATCACTGATGACAATGGGTACACAAGCAAATGTGGTGAAGAAAGCTGATGGTGCCTGGCTACCAAAAGATGCATCACCTGAAAGTCTTAAAGACCTGAAGATAAACAAGCAGCCATCTAGCTGAGACAACAAAATCCACATGGAAGAAGCACACAGGCCTGACATGACTCGATCGCTGAGGATAAGAAAAAGTGGGTGCATAAGAAAAAGTTGGGAACAAAGCTGATGGTGCCCGGCTATCAAATGATATAGTTTCAGGGGTCTTAAAGGCTTGAAGACAATCAGGTGGCCATCTAGCTAAGAAACAACAAAGCCCACAAGGAAAAAGCTCATCAGCCTACCCTGACACGAACGCTGAAGACAAAGCAGGTGCATAGCCAAATGTGAAGAAAGCTGACGGTGCCCCGTTGTCAAAATGTATAGAATCTGGGGTCCCATAGGCTGGAAGATCAGCAAGGGGCCATCTAACTGAAAAACAACAAAACCCTAATGGAAAATACACACCAGCCTGTGAGATGACAAGGCATCAAAGGGATCAGTTATCAGGCATCAAAGACAAAAAAAAATCATAGAATTGTAAATGAGGGGGAGTGTGGAGTGGGGACCCAGGGCCCATCTGGGGGAAATTGGGCACCCCCTTGCAGAAGGGCTGTGGGGAGGTGACAAGCCAGTCAGAGTGCAGTGTAGCAACGATGAAACATACAATTTTCCTCTAGTTCTTAATGCTTCCTCTCCCCCACTATCATGATCCCAATTCTACCTTACATATCCAGCTTGACCGGAGGATGTACACTGGCACAGATAGGAACTGTAAATACAGGGAATTCAGGCCAGATGAACCCCTCAGGATCAGTGGTGAGAGTGGCAATATGGAGAGGGTGAAGGGAGGGTGAGGGAGAACGGGGGAACAGATGATAAGGTCTACATATAACCTCCTCTCTGGAGGACCGACAGTGGAGAACTGGATGAAGGAGACGTCGGATGGTGTAAGATATGATAAAATAATAATTATTTATAAATTATCAAGGGATCAGGGGGAGGGGGGTGGAGAGGGAGGTGGAAAATGAGGAGCTGATACCAAGGGCTCAAGTAGAATGCAGGCGTTTTGAGAATCATGATGGCAACATATATACGAACGTGCTGGACACAAATGATGTAGGTAAGGATTGTGAAAAGAGTTGTATGAGCCCCTAATAAAATGATTAATAAAAAAGAAAATAAAAATAAAGAAAAAAAGAAAGCATTCAAGGGAGGCTTAACCTATGTGGGACTTTGCAAATGATTTTGTGGTCGTCAATGCCATTCATGCTTTTTGCAAACCAGGTTCTCAGGCTTCAAGATCCAAAATCTAATTTATTGCAGCTTGTTAATAACCCTTCCTCTAATCCTCATATCTCATTCATTTTCATAAAACCCAGCTTCTCTGATCATTTGCTCAGTTTACAGATTGAACAAACATGGTGAAAGGGCAGACCCCATAAGCACTCTGTTCTGATGTTAAACCATGAAGTCTTCCCTTGTTCTGTTCACACAACTGCCTCTTGATCCATGCACAAGTTCCACATAAGCACAATGAAGAAGTTTGATATGATCCACACAGTCAAATGCCTTTGGATAGTTAATGAAACACAAGTAAACATCTTTCTGGTCTTCTCTGCTTTCAGCCAGTACCTATCTGACATCAGCAATGATATTTATAGTTCCATGTCCTCTTCTGAAACCAGCCCGAACCTCTGGCAGTTCTCTATCAGTGTACTGCTGTAACTGTTATTGGATGATCCTCTGCAAAATTTTGCTTGCAGAAGAGGTAGTATATACTTTTAACTAGGCAGAAATTAGTATCCCCGAACAATTTTGAGAAGGTTAAAGACAGAGCTTTGATGTCTCAATTTTACTTCTCTGCGTTCTAATACCCATTGCAATGGCTATACAGATCTCACAGAAAAAATTCATAATTAACAGGTTTATTAAAGAAGTGACCAGGTTATCATGCTGGTGAGAAATGCTGAAGGTTGAGTTGTTTACCAAAACATGTTATAAAGTTCTTTCAGTTCTGCTAATAAATTCCCAGTGGGGCATACTATATAGCCTGTAAGCCTCAGCAAACGCAGGGCAGGTCGTGAATTAAGTGATCAGAGGTAGCACATCCCACTAAACTATGCCCTAAAGCACTCACCTGCAGTTCCATGGGTTAAAAGACCAACTTCCCTAGTGAAGTGTCCAGGCTCACCCTGCTCCACAAGCTAGCCTCCAGGACAAAAGCACTCAACTTAACTTGTTCTGTGGGTGGGACACTCCATCTCTGATACTTGCTCTGGCTCCTGGTCCTGCTGCTGCTCTTCAGCTGTCATCTGGATCCAGGAGGCTCAGTGCTCAGGTATCTCAGGACCAGAGGATAAGCTCCACTCGTGGCTTTTGCTGGTACTGGGAACACTCTTCATCCTCTCAGAGGGCTCATTTTCAACACGGCAGGAGGGCACTCCAGGAAATCCTGTTCATGGTTAGTCACATGTGAACCTTTTTACCAGACTGGACCGGTGCAGAAAAGGGTGGTGGTCGTTAGAGACTTTGGCTACAAAATCTACATGAAATAATTCAGTGTCTGTGAAGAGGACAAAAGCCAAAGTAACACTAGGGATCTGTCACATGGAAAAGCCCTAAGACAGGGCCTTGGTTGGCACATTCCTGATTTCCAAGGAGATGGGGAATTCATACGGAGAGGATAATAGGCGATCAAGGCAGAAAGATAATGGTAATGTCAAACTGAGGCTTGTGGCTCTTTGATCTATAGAAAACCTGAATAACGTCAAGGTCTGTGGTGAATGCTTTAATTATATTATACTTGCCCTAACCCTTTGGGACAGGTATTTTAATTGCATTTTACCGACTAAGAACTGAGAGAGTTGCCATAGTTCAGGTGGCCTGTGAAACTAGGCTCACAAGTTAGCAAAATTCAAAGTTTGAGCTCCTAACCTTGGCAGAGCCCAAGGGGCTACTGGGTCCTTGTGTTCACCTCTTCTGCTGTGAAGAATTGTCGTGTGTTAGCATATTTGTTACAAAGCAGGAACTATGCAAGCTCGGTTCATGAGCATTAACAATTCCATATCGAGGAGTTTTCCTAGAAGTATTCGTTGGGTTCCATACCCAGAGGAATCACCACACAGGCACTTAAATCATTGCTTAAATCTACTTCATATCAAATGTTAATCCTCCAATGTTAGTAGCCTTTCACAGTATCATTTTGCTTTAACATTTCATTTTGTAGTGTCTTTCCTTTTTATGCCAAGTGCTAGGGAAAAGCAGCTTATCCAGTGGCCCTAGAAAGTTAATGTTCTGTTCTGTTGATTGTAAAATTGAACACTAATTGATGAAGATCAAGGCGAAAGGGAGTATTGTTCAGTATCTTAAAAGCCAAGGATTTTCTAAGGGATAGCCTAGGAATTCATGTGAAAATAACGCCAACAGGAAGTTCACAGCGGCTCACCGTCCAGTCAGAGTATTCTTTTAGGGTATTGCTGATGATGGACTCAGGAACAGATTCGCGTGGTACTTGATATTTATCTACTACATGCTCCCTGGAAATTTTAAGTATAATTGAACTACAGGGCAGCTTGAACTTGGTAAGCCAAAATAGCTCAGTAGAACTTAACTGATGAGCTTGAGAAAGGTAGTTCAAGTTCTGGAAGACCTCATTAGACTAGATAGCCGCATGATGTTTGATAACGTCTGCCTTTTAAATAATTCAATAAATAAAACCTTATGTTTACTTTTGCCTCTTGATGATATGTACCTATAATTACAACAGCCACGTGTATTTAAAATTTATTACTGTTCTTGAAGAAACTAATTCTTCCTATGCTAATTTGATTTTCTTTCTTTCTTCTTTTTAAAGTATACTAGGTAGAACAGAGGATGGGGGAAGGCGAAGCATTAGCAACAAAATTTTACAAAAATTTTTGCTCTGCATGGAAATCAGAGGCACCCTCTCATGATGAATTGAATATGGGTAATAACTAGTCTACAAATCATATCATAAGGCATCATTTCCTATTATGACACTTGGTGTGCGAACATATTCATTGACCTGCATTATTTATGCCACTCCCACAAAGATGATACAAAACATCAGGCAACAGGACAAAGACCATGACAAATAAAGAATAAGAGGAAAATGGCACTGGTATGGGCAGCTAGGAAAGAAATATGTATTTTGTGCTCATTATTTTTCCAAGTATGATCCTAAATCCATAGACCTTATGGACATGACTTTAGGTTGGAGACATGTACTTTCTCTATACGCTTCAGACTCTTTACAGGGAATTCCCAAGGTCTACTAGGGGATGGTAAACGGAGTATCAACAATGTTATTAACAAGCTATGATAGTGTCTCCTCTGAATTATCACTTCATGTCATGCAATTAACTTGACTTTCAAATACTCCTACTTACTTTTAGGATTCTTTTTTATTTTTAACCAATGTTGGTGATATCATTATCAAATGATTGGAAGGTTACAATGAAATGCAGATGTTTACATCCTTTATGTTTCAATAAAGCGACATCGGCCCATTCTTATAAGAAAAGGAAAATCCCAATTATCACTAATATATGTAAATTGTAAAGCATTGGTAATCATTTTAAAACTTAATATGTAGCTCTATCCTGAGTTAGTGTTAATGAAAAAGTAATGACTAGTATTTTACATTTCAGAGCCTGAGGACTTATATACATGGGGAAAAAAAGTCATTCCAAATTGTTTTACAAGTGTGAAAATTCTGCCAGGCTAGAGCAGTAGCTCTCCATAATCAAACAGGAGAAGCAACGTCCAAACAAATAACTCTGCCCTGGAATTACTCTGTAAACCTAATTCAGTGGGTGAGTATGGTCTCTTACAAAAATGGTCCTTTCCCCCAAATGACTGATATTCCAAGGCCAGCATTTGAAATCTGCAACATGTTTTTGGCTCACACCCAAGAGCTCTCTTGACTCAATAGACCGAATTCATTCAAATGAATTTTCAACATCTAAGTAAAGTAAAGGTGAGAAAATACTGAAAGGCCAGGAATTGAAATGAAAGAAACTCAAGCCGGAGAATGGTTTCATAATTATAATAGCTCATTTTAATCACTGTGATTGTTTAATATATTATGAACACGAAGCTATAAGGATAATAATTGTCCTATCAGTCACAATCTCTTTGTTATAACCAGTGCTCATTTGGGATTTAGCATCATATAGCTCCACACTCCACACTTGTCTCACATATCAAGTGGCCTTAATTATGTGGGCAGTCAGGCACTCTCCTGAGACAAAGATGGGGATGACTAAACATCAGGTAAGAAGAGATGCTCATTCCTTCCTTCTTTGTTTTTGCTCAATCCCCTGTAGTTAAAGCCACATATGCAGCTTTTTCCATCTTTAAGACACTTTAAATGTGAAACAAGTAATTTAGCTGAAAATTCCACGGTGTTTTTTTTCCCTTGCATGCTTCATATGCTGGGTTAAGCCCATTAGCATATAACAAAAATCCGAGCAGATGCAATGCAACAGATTCCTTAAGGGAATCCATATTTTTACATATTTTGTAATAAGGAAACTGTCACTCCCAGATGGTATCGAGCTAATACTGGTGCTTTGCTTGCTGATAACATACTAAAAAATAAAATTAATTGTATTCTATTTGATGACAATGAAGTCATTATCATATATACTGCACCCTTGAAGGAAACAGATCCAAAAGGTGGTCTTCCTGGAGGATGATTAGATTTCTTTAGGTACTTGGCCTGGCCAGCCAGAAAAAGGAAACATCCAACTTGGATCTTAGAGATGGAATTCCCTGCACCTGGCACCAAAATGCACTCTGATTTATAAATGTAAGAAGTAGTGGCAGCGGGGATGTTATATTGAATTGCTAATGGTATTAGAAAGAAATCTGTGGTAAAAGTACAACACATCTAACACTCGAATTCTCTCTTCCCAGGAGCTCCATGGACTTCCACATATCAAGTGTTGCCTCTTATCCGTAGTCAGTGATTGCAGGTGCAAATGATGCTTGCCTGAAAATATGTTTTTAAGTCTTCAACTTAGACTATTTCCTCTCACAAATCATTTCATTATGTAGGACTTAACAAGAATTATATGATAAAGGGTATCTTGTTTGCTTTTATTTAAAATAAGCATAACTATTTCTGGATCCTACATCGAGACCAATTTTACATGCAATGTTTTTTTCACTTACATAATCGTTCACATCCTTTTACCTAAAGGCATAATAACTAACTAAACCCCAAATGATTCTATCTACTGGGCAGAGAGAGAGTGTACCAGGTTACAGGGGGGCATAAAAAATTCACAGAAAAATACAATTATTTAAAAAATAATTTAATTCCACTTTCCACGAGTTTTTTTTAAATCACCACATGTATGTGTATTCTATATCAATATATAGGCACATATCACAAATATATCATTTTTGTTGTTCCCCAAATTGGATTAGACTTGCATTTTTTATAATACTATTTTTGTGTGATTTTGATGTTGGTGCTATTTTCATTGTTAGGAATTGTTCTTGGTAAGATAGCATAAGATTCTATTGTACCTTAAAAATCCCAATTCTGGGAAAAAAAAAGAGGACCTGATGCAAGGGGCTTAAGTGGAGAGCAAATGCCTTGAGAATGATTGGGGCAGGGAATGTATGGATGTGCTTTATACAATTGATGTATGTATATGTATGGATTGTGGTAAGAGTTGTATGAGTCCCTAATAAAATGTAAAGGAAGAAAAGAGAAAAAATGATTATGGCAAAGACTGTACAGATGTGCTTTATACGATTGATGTATGTATATATATGAACTGTGAAAAGAATTGTATGAGCCCCAATAAATTGTTAAAATTTTTAAAAAAAGGGAAAAAAATCCCAATTCAATATTGTCCTTTACTCTAGAAAATAATCATAATGAATAGGACTCATTCATTGGGAGGATTTAGAAGTACAAAAGTCCTCATATTGCTGTTGTGGTTAGTAGGTTCCGTCAAGCCAGTTCCGACTCATAGCAACCCAAAATAAAACCAAACCAATGCTGCCATCCTCACAATTGTTCTTATAGTCGAGCCTACGGATGCAGCTACTGTGTCAATCCATTATGGTGAAAGTCCTCCTCCCTTTCACTGTGCTGATACCTTACCAGTGCATGTTTGCTAAAGTAGGTCCTCAAATGTGATATATGACAGAGTAGTACATGAAAAATATATATTACACTGATATACCATATATGTTTTAACAGAAACGTGAATTTTAATCCTGAATCCACATTTTCTTTCATTGAGATTACTTACTTAACAATCAACTCTTTAGCTTTTCACATCTAAATGGCAGAAGAAGGTGACAGTTGGGTGTGTATATTTCAGTTCTGTGAGAAGTTATTTGAGCTAGCGTAAATGGAGCTATGGTCTATCAAATCACTTAAGTGTTAGATGTATGCATGTCATTCCTTACATGACTAACCCTGAGCATTCATATTGCATATTAACTTTGCTTGCCTATAACATAAACGGCCAAGAATGCTCAATGATGGAGCACTCATGTTGGTGAAAATCACAGGAAGATACAGAAAGGAAGACTGTAGAAGTCATCATTCTGATACCTACCTATCCATAAAAGAGAATCAAGACACTAAATGGTGCCATAGGGCAAGCCAATGAACACTTAATTAAGATCATTAGAATGTTTATACATGCAATTATCTGCCAGAGAAATGTGAGTACAGAAAAGATGTAACTCTTGAAGCAACAGAAGAATTATAGCTGGCAATGGAGTCCAAAGTTTCAAGTGATTTTGATCTAATGCATAGCAAAATCATTATTTCTGGAGAAGTGATAATTCATAAATAATTTCTCTCTGTTTCAGGTCTCCAGGAAGGTTGTTTTATGTTATCAAAATCACCAATAGATACAAGAGGGAAAGAAAAGGCAGGTCAAATAAGCATGCAGTGTCATAGACCTTAATATTACAATTCTTTATAACTAAGTACATAATGTAAAATATTTATGAAAATATTTGATATAAAAATCCAAATCACATCTGGCTTTAAGAGATCATGTACAAATAAAAACAATTATAAAGGCAGAGGCAGGGCATTATAATGGGATGGCCCTGGATTCTGAATCCCCCAATCCCCTGAGTGCTAATTTTAGCGCAGCTCCATTGGACAAGGATTTTCATGTCCACGAGTCTTATTTTTTTCAGCTGAAAAATGTTGATAAAAATACCTACTTGAATTACCCTTAATTGGCATTTGAGTGTCACCAATGACTCAATAACTTATGTGAAAGTGATTAGAATTCTGGGGATATGTTGGAATTTATGAAATCTACAAATAGATGGGATGGGATTGGATGGGATGGGGTGGGATAGGGTGGGATGGGAGGGCTTGGGGTCTGTTAAAACAACCTGGAATTGTAGCCAGGAGGCAGAAGGCTGCTCCTTCGCCTCAGTCATGAGAAGCAGCTGCTTAAGGACTCCAGTTTGTAAGGAGCAGGCTTGTGCAGAGGGATTGCAACAGACTGTTTGGCACTGAGTAGACTTCTCCCAAAAAGCTGGCAAGAGAATTAGTTTAAGTAATAGTATGTCAAATACTCATCAAGACAAATACTAATTGAAGCTTCAAATAAATTAAGCCCTGCCTGAGTAATGCTAGGAAAGCAACAAGCATGACTTATAAATTTAATTTACAGGAGTCTGCCATGCCTTTCAGAATCACGGAGCTTGAACTCCTGTTTAGAATCCACACACCTGCACACAGACATGAAGTGCTCTTCTTAGGCTTAAAACACGTTCCTTTTGTAAGATAGATGGCCTTGGAAGCCAAGACCTTCTCCAAGACATTCTCAAAGGTTATTTCACATCCTAATTAAATTTGATTCAGATGTTTTACATTCAAATGACATATGTTATCATGAACATCCTTGATTAAGGATACTATTCATGATCAATTCTTCATATTTGAACCCACCAGGGCCTACCAAATAGCACTAAGGAAGCATGCTATATGCACCAGAATACAAGAAAATATGCCAAATCAGAATGTGCAAAAATTGTTGGCTTTAAAACTATGATCTGCTCTCTAAACTTTCACTGACTGCACAATAAAAATTCTGGATTGTGTCTTAATAATAATTTTGAGGGGGGGAAATTCCATAAAAACCTCATCCAATGAGTACTTGATGAATGAATGGAAAAAAATAAGGAAAAGAAAAGCAGCAACGGAAGCAATTCTTGTGACTACTGAAGAAGTATTCATTCAGTGACCTTTATGTACCAGGCCCGGGGTGAATTCTGGAAGTCCCCGTATTAGACCTCATTAATTTATTAATTGTTAGACTTCAGCAGTTTCAAGTGTACCTTTTTTCTTAAATAGTCATTCATCACAATTTGCCCTTTGCAAAGCATGAGATAGTCTATGAAAACTAATTTTCAAGAGCAGCACATACAATACATAAAAAAAGATATACATTTTTTGGACCAAATGTCACGAAATCTGAGAGTGCCATTGCTTCCCGGATCTGCAGGTGAGTTAGTTAGTTACTTTATTGTGCCAACCTGGCTGATAAACACATGTGGAATTAATTGAAGAGCAGAGGGATAAATGGCTGAGTGAGCCTTGCCTTTCTAGTTCTCTGGTTCCTTGCTTTCTGGGGGTCGCACTAGGGTGCAGTTGCCTTAGTCAGTTCCCTGCTTCAGCCAGCAAGGCTCACTTCCTGCAAGACATCCCCAAGGAGAAACCACATGGAATTACCCTGATGCAGCCCTGGCTGCTGGAGCAGCTGTGTGGAGACCCCTGCCAGTGCTGAGATATTTACTCGTTCACTGACTCGGCTTTCCTCCTGAGGTTGGCATCGTTGTGTCTTTTTTTCGAGATGGAGGAGGACTTTGTGGATTGGTGTTTGACATATGAGTTAAGGGGTTAATGTTGGACTTGTGGGCTTGGCAGCACTGGGTTGGGATGTTTTCTTGATAAACTTTATATAAAACTCTCACTTATCCATTAGTTTCTGTGGATTTGTTTCTCTAAAGGACCCAGAGTAACACAGCAGGTAAACACACTGCTCTGTCCCACAGAAGGAACATGTCCCCCTCAAACTCACATTGGCCAGACCCTTCAGAGGTATGGGGGTGAGGAGCCATACCTCCAAATGATAAAATGGACCTCATGTACAATCCCTCTGTCATCTAGTAATTGTTTTCCTTTAGGTGGCAGTGCTGTCGTTAGGTGGCAGTGGGTCAGTTCCGACTAACACTGCCAGTCCTGCACCATACTCATAATCCATCCTATGTTTAAGCCCTTGTTGCAGCCACCATGTCAATCCATCTTGTCAAAGGCATTCTTTTCCCTGCTTCTCTACTTCCCAGGAATGATGTCTTCTCGGGACTGCACGTATGCTGACACACTTTAGAATCCTAAATGGGCAGGTGATTTGTGTGTTGGTATGCTTTCGGCCAGAGGAAATATTCATGCCTTTTATAAAATGAGCAGAGGGCTTTTTGACACTCAAACATGTGTATACTTCATCTACAAAAACAATTTGGGGAGGATATTTTCTTGGCAATGCCCGTGAATAATCCAGTTTGTCTAAAAGAGAGTTAGCAATGTTTTGTTCAACAATTTTGAGTTGGCGTTAAAATGGTTCCATGAGAATTTGTCAAAAGCTCATAAATAAACATTAAACACGAGATATCTCATGTAACCACAATCTGTGATGTAAATTCCTCATAAAGACAAATGCACAGCTGGAAGTTAGAAAGTACCGTATTTTATGAGGATTTTTAATGTAACTAATATTTTTTTAATTTAGTAACTATTTCCTTCTAAACATCTACCTCTACTGGATATAATTCTGTGCACATTTCATACACTAGTTGAAGTATTAGATTTCCATGATGGGGCGGGGGGGATGGGGCAAAAATTGAGGAGAGCTTACAGATTCTAAACAACGCCACACATTTGTATACACCTTTGTAGGTTTCAGGGTAACTTGCTATGTATTATCACAGTAATCTTTCAGTTCAGGTATCACGCATTATAGGGACAGTGAAATCCATGAGAGCCCAAGCTCTACGCACCTACTTTGAGTTTCTGGGTCCTGCATCTCCTCTGCTTTGGATAGGGTAACTGTCTAACCACTTACTTATTTCTTGTTTACTGGAAAATATGTTTTCTTTCTCTATCAGGTTTCTGCCTTACACAGATCGTTTCCTTTGCAGGTTTTACTGTCCTACACTCAGGAAAGTAAATTTACTAACACTCTAGCCAGACTTTTGCTCTCTGTCATTTTAATTCTTGGTGGTCTGTATAGCATGATGAAATCTCATCGCATCCTCCTTTCCCCTGGCTGGGATGTGTATCATCTCTTTATCCAACCTCTCTATACTGTATACTCTTCCCACCCAATAGTTGCTTAGTGGCCATCTCAGTTACCAGTTTTCAAGTAAACCTCATTTCTCTTAGGAATGGCCCCAAAGCAAAAGTATAGCAGTGCTGGCCATTAGCTGTGCCGAAACGCAATTGGGTGAAGGGATGCACCGAGCCTACGTAATACTGTCCGCCTGGAACACCCTAGGCACCTCTCACGGATGATTGTATAGAAGCAAACAGTATATGTAGCATGTGGTACTCTCTGAAGTTTCAGGCCTCTGCTGGGGATCATGGGATGCATCCTCCATAGCTAAGGGGCAATGATTGTATTTGATCTAAATAAGATGTCCTATTCCAGCTTTAAGAGCACTGATTTCTTAGGATAGTAAAATGTCCTCACATCAACAGTTGTTTTCATTAAAATATCTTTCTGCTTAGGCTCCAGGCGATGCAAGCATGACTCTTATTACTCACCGAGACCCCAAGGCGTTAAGTCTGTACTCCCTAGGATTTTCGATGGCTGATTTCGGAGAAGTAGTTTGCCAGATTTTTCTTCAGAGCTGACTCTGGGTGAACTCAAGCCTCCCACTCTTTCCTCAGCAGCTGAGCACCCGAATAAGACATGGCACTCCCCATGGATTCTCACCTATGAACAGCATCTTTAATCTGATGCCTTTGAGTAGTATAAGGCTAGGCTTTTTTTTTTCATAAAAGAAATCATCCAGAGCAGTTGGGAAATTAGGGAATGTGCTTATCACTGATTTGTTTGTTGCTAAGTTCACAATGTAGAGAGACCATGTTCCACACTGAGTGGTCCGCAGAGTCAATAAATTGTTGCTCAAAGAAAGGATAGCAGAACGAGGGCTGGCCATGGTCATAACTCAAGGTGGAAGTGATTGCTCTCTCAGCCACCACTTCGCTCTTTCAAACCTGGGGGCTCTCCTGTCTACCTTATTTACAACCTTGGCACTGACTCAAGATAGTTTATCAATAAATAATTTGCATTTATCTTGTTTTTCTATGGTTGACCTACTGAGTAAATCTCCCCATTTGATGCTTTATTTTTTCCAGTGGTGATAATTCATTCACACCAGACTTTGGAATCTTCTGAATACTTGGTAGCTGCCCCAGTGCACCAGGAAGACACTGCTTCAGTAGTGCGAATCCTGCCTGATGCGTGTGGATGGTCACAGAGGAGCCCAGAGCCTGCTTTCCTTGTGTCAATGTGGGATGCATCAATAATGGCCTACAGGGGAGGGATGTTGAACCGAATGGCAGGTCCCATTCTTGAAGCAAACCTGCTTTATTTCAAGCATTATTTGCAGTATCATTTAGTTATTCTGAGTCCAGAGAACATTATCGGGTATTCTTTTTAAAGTTGTGTTTTATGGTTATCACGGATTTGTTCTTTGTATTTCTGTTCATAAGCCAAACTAGTTGTCCTTGAATGGACTCCAACTCATGGAAACCTCCTATGCTCCAAAGGCTTTCCGAGCTGAGACTTTTCCAAAGCATGTTGCCAGGCCTTTCTCTGAAGGGGCCTCCAGTGGCTTAGAACCACCAACCTTTGGACAATTAGTTATGTTCCTGAACAATTGCTCCATCCAGGGGCTCATATCATTATTAGTGATGGAGCAGAACTTATTTTAACTCCATGAATAGTAAGACTGGTCTTTTCATAATATATATAAATATAAAACTTTACAAAACCCCATAACCACTTCTACTAAGCCAAAATTCACATCTGATTCTTGAAGAAAAAAGAATCCGGGGAACGAGTTACATATGAGTTCTTCAAGCTTGTTTTATGCTTATACATATAATCAGCATAGATTACTTGGAAAATATAATATTAATATAAATAATTTTATCCTTAAATTTCTTAGTGATTTTTGCCTTGAGGATATCTAATGTGTAATACTGTTCTTCTTAATTACCACATACTATTTTTATGGTATAATTAAATCATTTTCTACATTTCAATCTGTATGCTGAACAAATAATTGAGAAGCTGGGTCATATGAAGAACAAGGTGGTATCAGGATTGGAGGAAAGTTTATCACAGCCTGTGATAGGGAAATGACAGTCTTGCTTGCTGAAAGTGAAAAAGGCTTGAAGCACTTGCTAAGGAAAGTGAAGGATTGCCACCTTCAGTATGGATTACAGCTCCATGTAAAGAAAATTAAAATCCTCACAGCTGGACAAGGAGGAGAAAAGAGTGACGTTGTCAAGCTTTCATCTGGCTTGGATCCACAACTAATCCTTATGGAAGCAGCAGTCAAGAGATCAAAGGACGCGATACAATGCAAAATTTGCTGCACAAGACCTCTTTAAATTGCTGAAAAACAAGGCCATTACTGTGAGGAATAACATGTACCTTCCCCCCATCCACGCTATTTCCCACTGCTTCATATGTGAAAGTTGGACATTGACTAAGGAAGGCCAAAGAAAAGGGATGTATTTGAACTGTGGGATGGTGAAGAATATTGAACGTATCATAGACTGACAAAAGAACAAACAAATCTGTCTTGGAAGTAGAACCAGAATGCTCCTTAGAGGAAAGGATGGTGCCGCCTCTTCTCCTGTACTCTGGATGGGTGCTCAGCAGAGAGAAGTGCCCGGAGAGGGACATCATGCGTGATAAGTGGAGGGACGCTGACAAAGAAGGAGGCCCTCCACAAGATGGATTAGTACAGTGGCAGCAACAATGGGATCAAGCATAAGAACAATTGGGACTATGGTGCAGGACCTGGTGATGTTTTGTTCTGTGGTGTATAAGGTTGCTATTAGTTGGAAGCAATTGGACAGCATGTAACCACCACAACAATTAAGTCGTATAATTTCTCTACTATGCATGCACATTGTGTTTGGCAACAATTATTTTTATTATTAAGGATAATTATTCAATTAATACTCATGTGTACTATAATTATTTTTCCACAATTAGTCAAAAAATTGCATGGAACATATTTGTCAAAGATGAAATTGTAACCTCCCCAAAATTTGTGTCTACTTGACTGAGCAATGTCCTCATTGATTTTCAGTTATTTAATGATGTTACATGGCAATTATATAATAATCTCATTATCCCCCATGATGTGATCTGAAGTGATTAGCCTTGATCTGATGTAAGAGGGGTAGGATGGAATGCTTCAGGTCATAGCACTAATCCAATATAAGGGGATTTTCTCTAGGGCGTGGCCTGTATCACATCTAATATTACAAGAGTTAAAAGAAAGAGAAAACAAAGGGGAGCAGGAATGGAGAGCTCTGACTACCACCAAGAGAGAAGAGCCACGAACAGAGCATGTCCTTTGGTCCCAGTGTCCTGGCACTGTGAACCACACAGTTGCAAGGGAAGATCTATGTCATGCTATAACACGTGCAAAATCTCCAGGGAAAGCCCACCTATCAGATGCTGAACGGAGAAAAGGCTCTTCCCCTTAACTTAGCCAACAAAGGTAGGAACTGTTCTTTTAAAGCTTGCACACTGAATTCCTACTTCTAATTTTCTTAACCACCACTCGCCTGCCGGTGTGATGTACTCTGTATGTTGTTGTGATGCTGGAAGCTAGGTCACTGCTATTGCAAATACCAATAGAGTCACACACCGTGAACAGATTGGAGGAGAACTTCCAGACTATAAAGAGGAATAAATTATCCACTTCTGAGGAACAAACCACTGAAAACATTGTGACTGAAAGCAGAACACTGTCAGATATAATGGTGGACAATGCGTCCCTCAGGTTGGGAGGTGCTCAAATGTGACTGAGGTAGAGCTGCTTCCTCAAAGTAAGAGTTCGCCTTAATGATGTGGATGAAGTAACGCTTTGGAAACCTTTATTTGCTGGTGGACCACAGTCTAAAACGTGAAGAAACAGTGAAAAACATCCATTAATAACCAGAGAGTGGAATGTGCAACGGATGTATCTAGGAAAATTGGGAGTTTCTAAAAATGAAATGGAAAGCCCAGAGATCCATATCTTAAAACCATTAGGGAGCTGACATAGACAGGTGTTGGCCATTTTGAGTTGGAGAAACATATGTTTTACTAAACCAGAAATGACCTATCCAAGAGGAAGGGTGTCACATTCATTATCAAAATGAACATTTCCTGATATATCTTGAAGTACAGTTATGTATTTGTTAGCATAATATAGATACAGCTACAAGGAAGTCCAGTTAGTATAGTTACTACTTAAGTCTCTACACCAAGCACTAACAGCAGTAATGAAGAAATTAAAGAATTCTATTCTCTTCTTCTGTGCAAAATTTATCAAACATGTCATCAAGGAACATTAATAAGCTTGTTGAAATAGAAAAGAAACAAGGAGAAAAGTTGGAAAATGTGACCTTAGTGAAAGAAATAAAACTGGGATTCACATTTATAGAATTTTGCAAGAACAATGATTTCTTCGTTGCAGATGGATACACACACCAAACACACACACACACACACACACACACACACACACACCACACACAAACACACACACACACACGCCACACTATATCCAGCAACTATATACGGGGGATTTTTCAGATGGAACAAATGGAAAAATTGACTACATCTGTGGGAAGAGATAATGGAGAAGCTCAATATCAGCAACTAAAACCAGGCCAGTGGTCAACTATGAAACAGACCATAAATTCCTCATATATAAGTTCAGATTGAAGCTGAAGAAAATTAGCACAAATGCACAGAAGCCCAAAGAGGAGTGTGTGTATATCCTACTTGATTTTAGAGAACACTTAAAAAACACAGATTTAACATGCTGAGCACTAATGACTGAAGACCTCATATATCGTGGAAAGACCTCAAGAACATCAGACAGGAGAAAAGCAAAAGTCATTAAAAAAGAGCAATATCAAATTGGATGCCAGCAGAGACTCTGAAATTTGCTCTTGAGTATAGAGTAGCTAAAACAAATGGAAACAGACCTTTTTGATAAAGTTAACCGAGTAGCTGTATAACAAATTACCTGGCATAGACAAATGAGTGTTTCCAGTCTTTCATTAGCTTATTGAAGCATTTCAATGGCTTTTCGATCAATTTCTAGAGCCTTGTATTTGGTTGATGTTTACAGTGCAGCTTGAACTTCTTCCTTCAGTACATTGGACCATGCTTATATGCTACTCCTTGAATGGTGAGAGGCCAATGAATTCTTTTTGGTATACTGAATCTGTATATTCTTTCCATTTTCTTGTGATGCTTATTTTATCATTCAACATTTTGCATTATTCAATATTTTTAATCTTGCAACTTGGAACTTGAATTTTTTTTCATGAATTCTCTCATGAAAGACATGTGGAATGTTTTCTCCTTTAGCAGTTTTCTGTCTAGGTCTTTGCACATTTCATTTTAATACTTTGTATGACTGGAAGAGATCTTTATTTGTTCCCATACATCCCAAATAAAAGTGACACAACGGAATGCTCAAAATAAAGAATTATGTTATTGACATCACATCAAGTGACAGATATAATTAAGTTTAAGTGTAATACCTTAAACTTAATCTCCCTATAGACTCATTTAAAAGTCCCAAATTTAATATATTCTTCTTTCTTTTCAATTGAAGTTTTTTGCATATATATATATATTCCTGTACTTTTATTGGGGGTTCTTACATCTCTTATCACAATCCATACATTCATGCAGTGTGTCAAGCACATTTTCACATATGCCGCCATCATCATTTTCAAAGCATCTTCCCACTTCAGCCCCTGATATCTGCCCCCTATTTTGTCACCCACCCTCCCCCACCCACCATCCCACACTAACCCTTGATAAGTTATCGATTATTATTTTCATATCTTACATAATCCTCCATAACCCCTCATCCATTTTCCATTATTCATCCCCCTGGGAGGAAGTTATAGGTTGGTCCTTTGATCCATTCTCCCTATCTACACCCTCTTTCCCCTAATCCTCCTGATATCTCTACTCTCATTGTTGGCCCTGAAGGGTTTATATGTCCTGGATTCCCTGTGTTGTGGGCTCTTATCTGTAGAAGGGTGCATGTTCTGATTTAATCCAATTTGTAAAATACACTTGAGTTCATGATAGTGTGGGCAAGGAAGCACCAAAGAACTAGAGGAAAGTTGTGTTTCATCAGTGCTATACTGCACTCTGACTGGCTTATCTCATCCCTGTGACCCCCCCCCTGTGAGGGGATTTCCAATTGTCTATATATGGGCATTTGGTCTCCACTCCATGCAGTCCCGCCCTTCACATTGTGTATGATTTTATTCTGGGTCTTGGATGCCTGATACCTGATTCCATTGACATCTCATGATCACACAGACTGTTGTACTTCTTCCATGTGGGCTTTGTTGCTTCTCAGCTAGATGGCTGCTTGTTTATCTTCAGATCCTTAATACCCCAGATGCTGTATATTTTGATAGCTAGACACCATCAGCTTTCTTCACCACATTTGCTTATGCACCCTTTTTGTCATCAGCGATCATGTTGGGAAGGTGAGCATCACAGAATGCTGGATTATTTGAACAAAGTGTTCTTGCTTTGAGGTAGTACTTGAGTTGAGGCCCAATGTCCATCTGCAACCTTATTTCTTAATATATAGATATGAGTGAATATGCACATGCCTGTATTTAAACCTCCATAAATATCCTTTGCATCCTGGTTCTTTCCTCTATTTCCTTTTACTTACTTCTTGTGTCATCACCATGTTTGACCTTCATTTGAATTTAGTAATTCCTCACTGCTACATTGCCTTTGAATAAGCCCCACTAGGTGTCCTATGCCCTTCTTTCTATTGATTTTAGTTCACTTGTTCCCTTGTTCCTGGGTGTCCAGTCATTGTAGCTTGATTGTTTTTTTGTTTGTTTGTTTGCTTCCTGTATGCTTTTATACATATGGAATCCAGGAGAAGCAAATGTATAGAGATAGTAATTAGATTAGGAATGACCCAGGGCAAAGGCAGAAGAGATTTGGGGGAAATGGACAGCTATAAAACAATGAGTTTAAGGAGAAGCTATTTTGAATTTGATTGTGCTAGTGATTACACAACTCTTCTTAATATGAAAGAATGATTAAATTGTATGATATGAAGTAAATGTCAATAAAGCCATTTTTTTAAAAGATGAACAGAAAATTTCAAGTGCAGCTTAAGTTAAAGTATTATAATGACTACAGATGTCCAGCTGCTTTTCTTGATGTACATGAAGGGAATGTCAGGACCCTAGATCTATACAAGCAGCCATCTTTCTGGAAGCATTGTCCTAGAAATGCAAACATCTGAAGTTAGACATCCACTAAGAAGGACATGCTCAGTCTGTTTCAAACTGATTAAAATAAATGTTAAAAATCTGGTGTTGCAATAATGGAGTATTTTATGGGCAAAATATTAAAGAATACAGGAAGTATCAACAGATTCTGGAAAGAATGCACAGTCCCTGTACCAAAAAGAACTTGCCAACATTCAACCATGTCAACAAGTAGCTTATGATAAAGAAGCCATTATAATGATGGAAGAAAAAAGGCGCCAAAAATGGACAGAATAACAGTTGAAATATTACAACAAGCTGCTGAAGCAATGGAAGCACTCAGTAGTCTAGCCTAGAAATTTGGAAGACAGCTGGCTACCTGTCCAACATATTGGATATATTTGTACCCATTCCAAGATGGCCCAAGGGAATGTAGACATCAAATAACCTTAATATAATATATAAGTAAAATTTTTGCTAAAGATAATTTTAAAATGGTTGCACCAATACATAGACAGGAGCTGCCAGAAACTAAAGTCAGGTTCAAAAAAGGACACGTTAATGTCTGATAAGTCTTGAATGAAAGCACAGAATACAAGAAAGATGTTTACCTGGGTTTTATTGACTAGGCAACATCATTCAACCATGTGAGTCATAACAAAGTATGAATATATTTGTGAAAGATGAGAATTGCAGAACACTTAATTGTGCTCTTGGGGAACCTGCAAATGTATTGACACAACTGTTCCAATGGGATGATTGCAGATGTCTAAGTGCTTTTACTGAGACACACGAGGGCGGTAGCAGAACTGTAGAGCTGCACATGCAGCACCTTTGTGGAGAGCCCTGTCCCCGTTCTCACTGCTACATTGTCACTCATGTTCACCTGCCTTCTGCGGATGTTTTCTATCATATTTTTGTTCTAGAACATTTTTATGGGTTAAATAAACATGAATTACATATATACCTGCTTATTATTTGTTGCTTTCTGTATATCATATTTATCACATCTTCATTCAAGCTTAACTTTATTTGCTTTTACCTGCTGTCCTCTGAGACTTTGATCCTGAACCTTCAAGTGTATCAACTTATTCCGCCAACATGACTGTTCATGTCTAAGAAGTTTTCATAAATTGGAACTCCGTATGTTCTACTATATTCATAGATATGTTCGTAGTATATGCAAATGCATATGTGGAAATACCTTTTCTCAAAGATATTATTTTTATTGCTTATCTTCGAGTATCTCTTTCAAGAGGGTCTGTTTCAGGAGGCTATATTGCTTATTGTTACTTATAGGAATAGTATTTGTTTTACTTTGTCTTTATTTCACTTTTGAGAAGTAATTTGCAGAATTTAGAATGTTAAATTTGAAGTTATATTCAAGGACTATTGCCAGGGTATCTGCCCCCAACAGTCAAATAGGTTCTTAGGAGTGACTTTGGGATTATGGAAAATAATACAGACAGATAGACAGTGGGGCACAGGGCTTCCTTGTCCCTATGTCAGGACCAAGAGAGAGAATGCATTTTCCAATGGGTATATATTATCATGGGTCTTACAAATCTTTCAAAAGGCATATATGAAACATAGTGGACATATTACATAGTGAATGGGTAATATGATAAGTGGATAACCTAATAAACAAGCAATGAAGCGAATTACCCTTTATGGTAACTCCTTCATGACTGCTCTTAATGGGGTTGTATAGTGGTGGCACATTTTCGGCCCGGAGAATATCTATTGAAGACATTGCTATATCAGAGCAATGGAGATCTTTCTCAAAATAGAGCCAGTTTTCCAATTCTGTGCTTGGGAGTGTAGAAATAAGGCTGAATTTAGCACGGACTCAGAAATTAGCTATATATTACCTTATTGTATTTAGTGATTCTGTTTGAAGTCACTAGTGAAGTTCAATTTAGAATAATTATGTTTGTGTTCATCTCTCTGAAAACTTGTAAAGATTTTTTGTTGTGATTTTGAATTAGAGTTAGGAAATTTTACCTGAATATTTTTAGGTGCATAAACACTTTTGTTCATTTATTTTGTTATATCATTTAAAAAGAAATTGCTCACTCATTCTTCTGGGCACTTAATGCTTTATAATACTTTTATGATCTCGAGTTTTAGGAGCTAATAATTAAGATGCAAAATATTCATACTTAAATAACTATCTTAGCCATTGAAAATGAAAAAAAATGATTCCTGTTCTCAGTTTTCAAGAATTACATTAAAGAATTTTTCTCAAATTTAAACATTTATTTTAATATTAAT
Organism: Tenrec ecaudatus; assembly: GCF_050624435.1. NCBI lineage: Eukaryota > Metazoa > Chordata > Mammalia > Afrosoricida > Tenrecidae > Tenrec > Tenrec ecaudatus. Next base: position 14,705,662 of record NC_134538.1, read on the forward strand.
TCTTAAACTTAAATGTTAGACCTTTCTTCTTACTGAAATTGGATGTAGTTGGTCTTATAGTTGACTTTTGATTGTGTGGTGGAAACTTTCTGTGCTCACTCTTCCAAAGGGTGTCTTCTAGGGCCTTCCTGAAAATAAAAAAATGATGTGTGTATGTGTATGTTTTATCTGCCAGCATTGTTCTAAGACATACTCTGTCCACTCCAGCCTCGAGTGCAGCACAGTTGTTAGCATAACAACACAAGCAGAGGACTCAGGAACTGGGGAAATAGGAGAAGCCATCTCTTCTCTCAGCCCAAGTCACAAAAGATTGGAAGGAACACATTAACTCCCTGAATCTGAACCCCACCACCTGTCCATCAAATGGTCCATGAGCTGGCCACATCACTCTCGGGTGGGTACCTGTGGGCGGGTGACCGCCCAGGCACCAGGGTGCCCTTATCGGTCTCCTGCCCAGTGATTTCATATACCACAGTAATGATCCCAGGAGTGAGACAAAGACTGTAAGCTCCGAGAGAGACAAAGGGGCATAAGCTACAGGGATCAGAGGGCTCTCAAGCTTAACGTACTCCATAGACTAAGAAATTGCCTCCTGTCTTACCACCCCAGCTCCTGGGAAGAACCCCAGTAGATCACCCCAGGTCACTCAGAGCAAACAATAAGCCCTGTGAGTAGACTCTTAATCAAGCACCCCCCATTGCCCCAGGTCAGCTAAGTATATGGCAGATACAGACCCACTCTCTCAATCTCACTTGATGATGTTCATTATCTAAAACCAGTAAAATTCACATTCTCACACCTGATCCACCTGAGGTCTATACCTTTAAGACAATTAACTCAATTTCTAAGACGACAGGCCATCAGCTCTGCCAGACACAAAACCAATCCCCTAGTCCAAAACTCAACCCCTCCAATCCCAACCTAAAAGAAGATGGTTGTAAAACAACTTACTACCAGACACTGCCCTCAATTATGTAACAGACCCCTGGCACACACAGTCCTGATCTCCTGAGGACAAAGTTTAGACACCAGCTCTTCTATGCTGTTGGTAGTGGTGCATGTGTTCTTTCTGTTCTATATCCTCCCCTTCTTTAAAACAAAGTCATGTTCTATTCTTATAACTAAATCATTGTTAATGAGTACTTCCACATAGGTTGGTATAAGTTAAAAAGAATTTTTAAAAACCTTAAATTCTTTAAAAAATACAATTGGGGCTTTCAATCTACATATTAACAATAGCCCATTTCTCAGTTGACAGTCCATACATATTAATAATCTTACTGAAAATTAATGGACTAATTGCACCATCAAAGAAATAAAGAGTACCAGAATGAACAAGAAAACAAAATCCATCAATATTGTGTCCACAAGAAACACTCTTCAGAAACACAGACATAAGCAGACCTCAAATCAGAGACTGAACGAAAACATACCAAGCAAATATGAACCCAAAGAGAGTTGGCCTAGCAATATTAGTCTCTGAAAAACAGACTTTAAGGCAAATAGTGTAGTAAAAGACAAGGACGTTTAGGACTTTGCGCTAGGATATTAAAGAGATTTAACATGAGTAAAAATAAAAGACAAGGACTTCCACTGTGCAATGATCAAAGTAAAAATAGCTCAAGAAGATGTAACCATAATACATGTCCACGCACCCAGCTAAAGACCCTCGGAACACATTAATCAAATGCCACAAAACTGAGAAAGGATGGAAACAGCTCAACAATAACCACAGAGGACCACTCTCAAGGAGACACACCGATTCCCCAACACAAGGAAAAGGCAGAACATCAAGAAAGAAAGTCAGTAGAGACACTAGAGAGCCAAATAACACAATCATCAAACTTGACTTCATAGACTTCGGAGCTCTCCAAATGCATGCATATGGGATATTCTCACAAATACTATACAAACTATTCGACAATGCAGGAAAAAAATTAAACTCATCTGGAAAGCATGCACAACCTTGATTCTCCAGAACAGACCATACTAGGCCACAAAGCATACCATAACATTTTTTTAAATGGACATGTTACAAACTATCTTCTCAGACCACAATGCTATAAAACTATAAATGAGCAATAAACATACAGAAACATAAACACAACTGTAAATTAAACAACATAATACTGAAAATGATGTAATAACTAAAAGCAGGATAATAAATTAAATAAGGGAGGAAATTTAAAAATTCTGGAAACAAATCTGAAGCATAAAACAACATATCAAAACCTTTGGGACACAGCAAAAGCAGTAACCAGGGGACAATTTATAGTAATGTGTATATAAAAATTAAAATGTGGAGAAATCCTGAGGCGACACCATAATGCAATGCCTTCAAGAACTGGAACTTTCTATTAAAATGAAAAAGACCCAGCATACACAAATAACTTTTAAAAAGAAGAACCAAGTAGGAGGCATTGATCTACTTGACCTAAAAACCTACCGTATAACCACAGTAGTCAAAACAGCCCAGCACTGATACAATGAGAGGCACGAAGACCAATTGAACAGAACAGAAAACCCCTTGTAAATGTATCAGTCTGTAGGCAACTAATCTTTGACAAAGAACCAAAAACCATTAAATGAATTCAAGACAGCTTCTTCAGCAAATGGTCTTGGATAAATTGGATCTTCATATACAGAAGAATAAAACAAGACGTATCTCTCGCTATGCATAATAAGGAACTCAAGATGGATTAAAGGCCTAAATAAAACCCCAAAAGCTATTAGGGTCATAACTGAGAAAATTGGAACACATTTATGCACCCCAACCCAGGGCATACATCGACATAGACTACCAAGTATAAAAAAAAGGAGTACACAGAGTGGAAGTCAAAAATGATGACTGGGACATGTTAAGAATAAAGCACGTATGCACAACAAAAACTTGATTAAAAAAGTGAAAAGATTCCATAGATTGGGAAATTTTTTTAAGCTTTGAGACAATGCACAAGGGTCTAATTATCAAAATCTACAGAATTCTACAACTCAATAAGAAAGTAACAAGTGACCCAATTAAGTAGTGGGCAACCAAGATAGGAATGGAGAGTTCACACAAAAATGACACAGAATGTCTAACAAATATATTAAAAATGCTCCCGATTACTAATCATCTGGGAGAAGCACATCAAAACTACCTTACACTCACAATGGTAGCCCAATTCAAAAAGTTAGAAAACACCAAATGCTGGCAAGGATGTGGAGAGAATGATGGAATTTGTGTACACTGTTCTGAACTTGTAAATACAAACAACTACTATGGAAAGTATTCTAACATTACCTAAAAACAACGGAGAAAGTAAATCTCATATGACCCAACAATCATACCACTATTTGGAATATACCCTAAAGAAGGAAGTAACAGCACACAAGTGGGGGCATGCTCTCCATGTTTATTGCAGCACAGGTCACAATACCAAGAAACTAGAAAGAGTCAAAATACCCAACAGTAGACGAATGGGAAAATGATGGTCCATACACCCAATGGGATTCCATGCAGCCCTAAGAACAGTTATGAAACACGAACTACCACATGACATGGAAGAGCTTGGAAACCATTATGCTGACTGAAGTTAGTCAATCACAAAACAACAAATACGGTATGAGCCATTACTATCAGGAAAAATACCAATTAAAAAAAATGTTAGAGGTCAACCCCCAAGCAAATAGTTAAAAATCCTGCCAACTGTCCATGAACTAACACTAGAGACAGGAGTAAAATGAGGCTTTCTTGGGGTTCTACTGGTGGTGGTGGTGGCAGCACGGAGGTGGATGGGGTTGACATGGAGCGGATGCCAAGGAGATCAGGAAGGAAAATAATGTTTTGGAACTGATTGTGGTTGCAGTTGTACAATATTGCTTGATGTGATTGTACTATAGAATGATATAATATCTGTACTGACTCCCAATAAAATGGTTTTGAAAAAAGAACCATCTCTAAATAGGACACCACGTATCAGCTGGGGTCACTCCTTCAAGAAGTGGGGAAGGTGGAAGACCATCCCCTTGGCACTATACCACAGTGAGATAAGAGCTTGCCAACTCAGTAGTCACACCACAGGAAAGAGAAGGGCATCTTACTGGAAAGTCAAATCCTGATCCAGGGAGGGCAGCATCTAGACTTCTGAGGAGGCACTTATACTTCTGTCGGTGGGTAAGTGAGAAACAGCAATATCATATGAGCATCAGGGACACTCAACAAAAATTGAAGAGAACCCAAGGGGAAAATAAGCTTCGTAATATGTTCCTGGCTAGATATTTACAAAATTACTTTCTACCGAAAGCTCCCTGAACCATGCTAAAGACTCTGTACTACAATGACCTTAGCTTCTATCCGTTAAGGGGAACAGGGTATTTCCAAAGGACCATAGCAAACAACTTCATGTAGAAACCCCACTGAATGATCTCTGTGCTACCTCAGAATTATCTGTAACCCGTGAACCCTAAATCAAACTTGCCCGGTGTGAGAAGAAACAAATGATGGCCACCCCAAGACCATGGAATTGGAGGTAGTGGACTTTGGTTAGAATCCCTGTATTAGGGGGTGTTAAAATAAAGATAGCACAGAACCACCATCTAGTTACAGTTTAATGCCCTTTTGCTTTAATATGATGCGTATAATTCTTATAGGCAAGCATCTCCCCTTGTAAATGAATGTTACTGGGAATTCTCCCCTAGCACCAACCTCCATGGTCAATGTAAACAGAGGTTAATCATTTAATAATTTGATGAGTACAAATCAATTCATGCACTGCAGTTCACAGCTGGACTGTACTTGAATAACCTCCTTTTCACAACAGTTTGTCAAATTCCATGCCATTGGATAAATTAAAATTGCGTTCCCTATGGAATTTCCTTATGCTTCAGGGATATATTTGATAATGTTTAGTACCATAAAACGACAAGGAGACCTCTAAAGGGAACCAGAGCCATACATAATGCATAGACAAATGAATAGATTCTGAGCTCTCACTTAATTCTAGCCCCAACGCAAGAACATTTAGTTCTTATAACATGGCGCTGCTCAATACTTGCCCTCATGAAGGGATCACTGAAGAGATGGGTACTACAGCAAAGTATGGTGAAGAAAGCAGATGGTACCCATCTATCAAAGAAAGTAGCATCTTAAAAGCTTTTATCCAAACAAATATCTATGTAAGTGAAGTGTCAACTAAGCCTACATGCAAGAAGCACAACAGCCCGTGTCATCCAAAGATGACAAATATCAAAATCCAATTATGACGGATGGAAAGGTACCAAAGTTTATGTGAAAATTCAATTTGTAGAAGGCTATGAGGATAGTGGGATCCTAAAATCGATCTCCACTGTACCTATGTGGATTAGGCTTCTGGCAGTCTCCCAATTAACACAGTGAAGGGATGCAAATGGGCCTTGCTATCTGACTTAGATTAATGTCAACTTGAGGATGCGGATGGAACTACAGTATAACATGATACCTGGTCATTTGATCTCTCTATTGATCCAATATGCTTGTTTTTGACAGAAGTTTTTCTCTGGCTTCATACACACATACACAGATTTTGTGGTCTCTTTTTGTTTTCTTTAGTTTTGGTATGTTTCTCAGTTTATGAAGCACAGGTAGATACATGTACATAGACAACAATTGATGTAATCACTTATTAGGGATGGGGGATGGGGAGAACTGGGGACGAATAATGACTACTAGAGGGGAGAGAATACACTAGAACTGATTGTGGTCATGTATGTATACACAACTCTTTTTAAAATAGGACTGAACTATGGAAACATATACATGTGAATTGTACAACAAGAAAATTATCGGGAAAAAAGACAGTTGATTTTCCCCAATATTTTTAATCTCCCTTGTACAGATTCTTGACACATTGACAACTATTGGTGTTGGGAATGCAAAACCAACAGAAATCAAATGGAGTACATATGTATGAAGAGAGATATAGACTCTCAGTATTAGCTGTTAAAACCAGACCAGGGGTTGACTGTGGAGCAGACCCATCAATAGCTCCTATGCAAGCTCGGTTTAAAGATGAAGAAAATTTAAAGTCCAGGAGACACTAAATACAACCTTGAATCGATACCACCTGAATTTTGAAAACATCTCAAGGACGAATCTGACACATTGCAGACTAATAACAGAAGACCTGAAGGTGTAGGATGACATCAAGACGTGAAATGTGCAAACGATCTTATAAAAGACAGGAAAGAAAGAAAAGATCAAAGAGTATGTCAGAAAAGACCCTGAACTTTGCTTTTAGTTGTAGATTAACTCAGATGTAAGGAAGAAATGGTGAAGTAATTGAGCTGAAGAGAAAATTTCAAAGGGTTGCTTGAGAAGACAAAGTAAAGTACTGTAGTAAAATGTGCACAGATCTGGAGTTAGAAAACCAAAGGAAGAAGATGCTCAGCATGTCAATAAAAAATTCAAGCCTTGAGTTGAAATATTGAATGATTCTACATGCAAACGACTGAATATGAAGGAAGCATCCAAAGATGTAATTTTATCAATAGAACTAGCCAACACTCCACCATTTCAGGTAACATATGAGCAAGAACCAATGGTGTTGACGGAAGATTTTCAAGCTGTGCTGAAAGCATTTGCTAAAAGCAAGGCTCCAGGAATTCATAGAATTTCGATAGAAATGTTTCAACAACTGATGAAGCATTGGAAGCACTGGCTCGTCTCTGCCAGGAAATTTGGAAGACTTGGTCAACTGATACATATTTGTACCCATTCCAAAGAAAGATGACCCAACACAATGCTCAAATTATAGAACAATATCATTGCAAGTAAAATGTTGCTGAAGATCATTCAACAATGGTTGCACCAGTATAGTGACTAGGAGTCGTCAGAAGTTCTTGCTGGATTCTGATGTCTCATGGATTTTTATTGAAAGAAAATACTAGGCCGGCGGACCCCAGAGAGCCCTGAGCAGCCCCACCGCCGCCGGCCTAGTTACCATCACACCCCGGGAGGAGCCGCAGCTGCCACAGCCGGCCCCAGTCACCATCACTGCAACTATGAGCAGCAAGGCCGAGACCCAGCAGCAGCCCACCGCCCCCGCCCTCAGCGCCGCTGACACCAAGCCCGGCACCACGGACAGCGGCGCAGGGAGCGGCGGCCCAGGCGGCCTCACATCGGCGGCGCCTGCCAGCGGGGACAAGAAGGTCATCGCAAAGAAGGTTTTGGGAACAGTATAATGGTTCAATGTAAGAAACGGATATGGGGGAAAGCTGTGCACAGCTTTCCCCCAGATCCTGGATGCTTCCTCCCCCCAACTACCATGATCCGAATTCTACCTTGCAGGGCTGGATAGGACAGAGGCTGTACACTGGTACATATGAGGGTTGGAGGTACAGGGAATCCAGGGTGGATGATACCTTCAGGACCAAGGGCGTGAGGGACGATGCTGGGAGAGTGGAGGGTGAGTGGGTTGGAAAGGGGGAACTGATTACAAGGAGCCACATGTGACCTCTTCCCTGGGAGAGGGACAGCAGAGAAGGGGGGAAGGGAGACCCCGAATAGGGCAAGATATGACAAAATAACGAGGTATAAATTACCAAGGGCATATAAGGGAGGGGGGAAAGGGGAGGGAGGGGGGGGGGGAAAGAGGACCTGATGCAAGGGGCTTAAGTGGAGAGCAAATGCCTTGAGAATGATTGGGGCAGGGAATGTATGGATGTGCTTTATACAATTGATGTATGTATATGTATGGAGTGTGGTAAGAGTTGTTGGAGTCCCTAATAAAATGTAAAAGAAGAAAAGAGAAAAAAATGATTAGGGCAAAGACTGTACAGATGTGCTTTATACAATTGATGTATGTATATGTATGAACTGTGAAAAGAATTGTATGAGCCCCAATAAATTGTTAAAAAAAAAAAAAAAAAGAAACGGATATGGTTTCATCAACAGGAATGACACCAAGGAAGATGTGTTTGTACACCAGACTGCCATAAAGAAGAATAACCCCAGGAAGTACCTTCGCAGTGTAGGAGATGGAGAGACTGTGGAGTTTGATGTTGTTGAAGGAGAAAAGGGTGCGGAGGCAGCAAATGTTACAGGTCCTGGTGGCGTTCCAGTACAAGGCAGTAAATATGCAGCAGACCGTAACCATTACAGGCGTTACCCACGTCGTAGGGGTCCTCCACGCAATTACCAGCAGAATTACCAGAATAGTGAGAGTGGGGAAAAGAAGGAGGGATCCGAGAGCGCTCCCGAAGGCCAGGCCCAACAGCGCCGGCCCTACCGCAGGCGACGGTTCCCACCTTACTACATGCGGAGACCCTATGGGCGTCGACCACAGTATTCCAACCCTCCTGTGCAAGGAGAAGTGATGGAGGGTGCTGACAACCAGGGTGCAGGAGAACAAGGTAGACCAGTGAGACAGAATGTGTATCGAGGTTATAGACCAAGATTTCGCAGGGGCCCTCCTCGCCAACGACAGCCAGGGGAGGATGGCAATGAAGAGGATAAGGAAAATCAAGATGAAACCCAAGGTCAGCAGCCACCTCAACGTCGGCACCGCCGCAACTTCAATTACCGACGTAGACGCCCAGATAACCCTAAACCACAAGATGGCAAAGAGACAAAAGCAGCCGATCCACCAGCTGAGAATCCGTCCGCTCCCGAGGCTGAGCAGGGCGGGGCTGAGTGAATGCCGGCTTACCATCTTTACCATCATCCGGTCTAGTCATCCAACAGGAAGAAATGAATATGACATGCCAGCAATAAGAAATGAACAAAAGATTGGAGCTGAAGACCTGAAGTGCTTGCTTTTTGCCCATTGACCGGATAACTAGAACTCTCTGCATTATCTATGCAGCATGGGGTTTTTATTATTTTTACCTGAAGCTGTCTCTTTTTGGTAATAACAAACGTGTTTTTTAAAAAGCCTGGTTTTTCTCAATACACCTTTAAAGGTTTTTAAATTGTTTCATATCTGGTCAAGTTGAGATTTTTAAGAACCTCATTTTTAATTTGTAATAAAAGTTTACAGCTTGATTTTTTCAAAAAAATGTCAACAAACTGCAAGCACCTGTTAATAAAGGTCTTAAATAATAATAAAAAAAGAAAATACTAGGCCAATGTTTACTTGTGTGTATGAAATATGCACAGGCGTTTGACTCTCTAGATCATAACAGACTGTAGGTAGCATTGGGGAGATGAGACTTCGAGAACACTTCATAGTGCTCATGCAGAAAATGCAGATGGAACAAAAGGCAGTTGTGTAGACAGAATGGAACACTGTGTGGTTTAAAATTAGGAAAGATGTATGTCAGGCTTTTATCCACTCACCATACATATTTAATCTGCATGCTGGGCTATATGAAGAAGAATGCATCCTCAGGATTGGAGGAAGGCTTATTAACAACCTGGCTTATGCAGATGACATTGCCTTGATTGCTACAAGTGAGGAGGACTTGAAACACTTGATCAAGATTTGCAGTCTTCAGCATTTATGATAACTCACTGTAAAGAACAACGAAATTCTCACAACTGGACCAATCAGTAACGGGGAAAAGTTGAGGTTGTCAAAAATTTTGTCTTTCTTGGATCCACCATCAGTGCAGATGAAAGCAGCAGCCAAGAGACCTAACAGAGCATTGCATTAGAACAAGACCTCTCTAGAGTATTGAAAAACAAGGATATTACTTTGAGGACTACGATGTGCCTAACCTAAACCAGAGTATTTTCAATTGCTTCATATGTATGCGGGATTTGGACATTGAATGAGGAAGACCAGTTAAAAATCAATGCATCTGAATTGTGTTGGAGAAGAATAACGAGAGTGCTGTGGACTGCTAAAAGGACAAACCGATATGGCTTGGAAGAAGTAATAAGGCCAGAGGGCTCCTTAGAGGCAAGGATGGCAAAGCTGCATCATACATACTTTGGAGATGTTGTCAGGAAAGACTAGTCTCTGGAGAAGGACATCATGTTTGGTCAATCAGAGGAGCAGCGAGGACGAGGAAATTCCTCAAGGAGATTGCTTGACACCATGGGTGCATCAATGGGCTTCAGCACGAGCATACTTGTGAGAATGTGCTGGAGAGGACGGTGTTTTGTTCTGCATGCGTTGGGTTGTCAGAACCAACTCGATCCATGGCAACTCAAGACAACAACCATTTTGGAAAAGGTACAAATCTCCATTTTTTGGGGGGGGTGTTATTTTGTTATTTGGTTAGCAAAATCCCCAGCCAGAGAGAAGAGATTGAATTTATGTTTTGCCTCATGTAATGCTGTGGGCCCTTGTGAGGCTGATCAGAGCATCTTAATCTGTAATTGGTGATGCTTAGCGTACGTTATGGCAGTTGTGACTCAAAAGTATCTGACATTTCACAGAAAGGCAGACTACACTGAACAGCTCCCACCTGCTAAACAACTTCCATCTGCTGCAGGATTTGGACATAGCTTGGAAATAGTTTGAAAAAACACCTCACCTCTTTTGAGGAGGTATCCCATGAAGCTTTTAGTCTCTGAATGATTCAATGCTTGCATTTGATCTGTATGTCAATAACTAGGAATTAGTCAATAACTAATCAGTTTCTAAACATTGCTGAGTTTTGTTGCCATTTAATTTCACCAGCACACTGGTTCCAGCATAAATGTTATCACAAACTGTGTAATATCATGTTGATCTCAAAAACGAATTTCCTTGAGTGTACTGCAAGCACTAAAAGCTAATTTTGGCTTAAACATATGAAGATAGTATTAGGAATGGTGTGAATAACTATAGTCAAATCCACCTGAATTAATAAGAATTTTTAAAAATTCACACAGCTTATCCTTATCATGGTGGAATATAGACAAATGGCAAACAGTTTGAGGTATAATTTGTTCAAATTTGAAAACAAGACTATGTGATTTGTGTAGATCATCTATTTTTTTTGTTGGTCTAGTTAGGTTTTTTGTTTGTTTTTTGGTAGATGGCATTCGGAAGGGAAAAGGGGGGAGATAATATTCTAATCATTTAGCTAAGCATGATGGTAATGGAAATAGTGTTTATGCTATTTTAAGCACTTTAATTTGTTTAGTATTAATGAGATATCAAAGTCATTACATATCACTCATTGTTTTGTATATTTTTTATATTTCATGGATAAAATGTTAAAAATTAGAAGGGAGGCCATTTATAGAGGACAAAGCAATTCTGAATTTTAGGAAAATAAATGCTATTTTCTCAAAAGTATTACCATTATATTCCATGCTTGTGCGAATCAGATCAGACCAGTAGAGCATTGCCAAACAGGTCTTCCTGGAGTTCTGGGCATTGGGGTTCAGAAATAAAGCTCTTGGTGTTATGGCACCAAAGGAAGTCTATTCAAGAATAAGTTAAAGTTTAATCATTGAATCAAACATTATAATTAACCATAAATAATAATACTTATACTTTTTGTGAGTTACAAATTCATTTTAATAATAATTTATAAATTAGTAGATTAGAATATTTAATAACAAAGAAAGATTTAAAGAAAAATTACCAATATGATACTACAGGTTGATTAGCAAAACAAATGTAGCGACACATATATCTCTATTTTTATCTATGTAATCTATGTGAAAGAGCTTTAGATCAAAAAGTACCAAATATACTCGTGTATAAGCTAAGTTTTTCAGCACATTTTTATGCAGCTTTTGTGGCTGATGTTTGGGTTGATTTATACTCGAGTATATATGGTAATTGTTTATTAAGGTAACATTCCAACCCAGTCCAGATGAAGTCCATAAGTCCCATATGAACCCATACATCTGGTACTAGTCCATTCAGACACATGGTCACCTGCAATGATGAAAAATGCTGGAAGATTACAAGACAGAGGTGAAAGGTCTTGTGGATCCAGGGTTGATGAAGCATCTTAGCACTGGTGTGGGTCTGCATGGGGCATCTCCAGCTCTCTGAGTGTCTCAACATCAGGAAAGTCAAGCAGAGAGAGTGAGAGAGAGTGTGCGACCCACTTCCAGAGAAAAAGAGAGGATCTTTCTTGAATTATCCTGACAAGGCCATGCCCACAGGAGGCATCATCAAGCTGTGACTAGATTGACAAGCTACTCTCCACCCCTACATTATTCATCAAGTTGACACGAATTGTATAACTACTACAACCAGCCATAGTTACTATCTGAATCAGTTTCATATATTTCCTTACCATGAGTTTTTTAGCCATGTTTCTGTCATATTCTTTTATTGTGAATATCAAAAAAACCTTCACAAGACCTACTACTGACATGGTAATCAGGTTTTATGCCAACATGGCTGGGCCCAGATCTTCGGTGTTTTGCGTTCCACCATACCCCCACCCCGCCCCCATAAAGTGATCTAGTATAATGTAATCATCTTCATGGTGGGATCTTTTGGGAGCTGCTAAGCAGCTGTTGGAGGATTAAAGTGGGATGCAATCCCTTACTCATGTCACAGCTCTAAAGATTTTTCCTTTGGGATTGTGGCTGATTTATAAGTGAACAGAGGTTGCTAATGTGGATTCTGCATTTGGCTCATTGATCTCAGGTTCTATTGGCCATGAGCCAATCATCAACCACGTTGACTGCCAGCCCTGGGAGCCATCAGAGACTGCCATGTGACCTGCCATCCAACCTGTAGACCTTAGATTCATCTATCTCTTCATCTACCAAACAGGGTCATCCTGTTTTATCATCTTGCTGCCTGGCTTGTCAGCCATGGCCGCTATATGATTAAGGCAAAATACTCCAATTTAACAGCTGACCACTGACTTGAACTAGACTTGGTTTATCTGCTCCAACTACTATGTGAATCACTTTCCTTAAACAATCTGTTACTTTGCTTTTCTTGAGAGCCCCAAATAACACATTGACTTAGGACAAAATATTAAAAAGCATAAAAAGGGTAATAATGCTTGAATAAAGGCTCAGTGCAATTGGCTACCACCCAAGTTTTATCTCTCCAACCAATCCCCTGCTTTGTGAGCAATGCCTGTATTCTCACAAAGATCCCTCTCTGTAACATCCAGTTTAATGATGTCAAAGTCAATGACTTTCCCAATTTAAGATGATTTCATTGCGTTTACATATTCATTCTTAGAAGAGATAAAACCAGAATGCTCATTAGAGGCAAGGATGAAGAAACTTACTGTAGAATTACCATAAATAAAGACAAATCTCTACAGAGGAACAACATATTTGGTAAAGCAGAATCAGCAAGTCAATGTAAAGAACATAAAAATCAGCACAATTGGAGCAAAAGACAACAAACTGGTAAAGAGAAAAGATTGAAACTGTTAAGATATCCTTCTACTTGGGTCCACAACCAACTCTCATGGAAACAGCCCTCAAGGAATCAAACAATTTAAAAGCACTTTCCTGGGCTCCAGGAAGATAGTGCTTTGAATACCTTGTCAGTGTGACAGCAACTCCAGGCTTTTCTTTCCACTTCCCCCATCCCCATTTGACGGCTAGTGAGTGTGGGGAAGTGTCTGGAGGTGTCAGTGCCTCAGAGATATCCCACAGATGCATGGATAGACAAGTGGAAGCTTGATGCTGGAGAACACCATGGTCCACAGAGGAGAGCCCCCTTGGTGATGATCCCTAGCTAAAACCAGCCCCCTCCTGCAGATAAACAGCTCATCAGTTGGAGAGAGTTTCAGACCCAGGAGGGGCTGTCAGAGTGGTGTGGCTGTTAGAGTCTCAAACACCGCAGATTCTGGGAGATCAGTAGAAGCGTTCCTATTTGGCTCTGAGACAGGAAGCACAAAACTTCTCATCCTGCCATAAGAAACAGAACACAACACGTCGGGTTTTTCTGTGACTCTTTGCCACAAGAGAGGTTGCCTTCTGACCAGAAGCCCCTCTACCCTGGGCATCCACTATAACAGCCCATTTACATGTTAGGACCATGTATCAGGTGTGCATAATCTGAGCTATGCAGGAATCCACGTTATAAGCACCATATGGAAAAATTCACTCTCCTTATTAATACACAGGGGGTAATAAGAGACTGGTAGATTCATTACACTGCTCATTTCCCTCAAACACGGTAACTTCAGGAACTTGTCCCCTTCACCTCAACAACACACAACCTCCTTTAACTTACCAAGTAAAATTGCGTCTCCCATAAGCCTTTTCTCCAGCTCATTAAAAATTACTACACCTAAGGTAAGGTTTCCTATGATTAATACCACTACTTAAAACCTACACCAGGACATTTAAACTGTAATGATCCTTCTCACCCAACTGATACTCCCTCATCATCTGCACACAATATGTCTTCTAGTACCTATCTGGTCCTCCCCTAATCTAACTAGCCAGTCTCTTCCCCCTACACATCCTAGAAGATTATGCTCCATCATCAGCTCACACAATATGTGATGCAAACAGCAGCCAACACCTACAGCTAGAAAAAAAATCTGGAGAAACTATAAAGTCAATTACTGAAAATGACCCAAATCCAACTGTTAATGCAGAAGAAGAAACCTTGAACTGACAGTGAAGGAATGCCTGAGAACATTGTTTAGTGCCATACAGGATATTGGGGAATCAATCCTGAAAACAAATGGAAAATCAGAGGTACTAGAATCCTCACACTGTAGGGAAGTCCAGCAGTTAAGGAGTAACAGCAAAAATAGATAAAATATGGATGATATCAACATTATCAATGACAGAAGTGGATAATCCAATAAGCAATCTTTAAGATAACCAGGCAGAATTCAGGAAGTGAGCGAAATAGTCAAACTAAAAAGCAAACTAATCTGAACAAAGCATGAGGAGGATGTGGGATTCCTTGAAGCAAAACAATATTCTAATTAGTGGAGTCTCAGAGTAGGTAGAGAGAAATAAGCCTACAGTTAAAATAGTAAGGAGATCCTTGGAGGAAAATTCCTCAATATCATATCCAAGGAGTAGACAACAACCATTTAGAAAGCAGAGAGAACACCAAATGATTAAGTCCATCCCCCACCCCCCAAACAACAAAACACATTAAGGCACATAGTAATCGAATTATCCAGTTTCAAGGAAAAAGAGAGGCTCATGAGACCAGCTATAGAGACAAAAGCAGTCAGTTATAAAGGTAAATGGATAAGAACAAGCTCAGACATTTCTGCAGAGACTATGCAGGAAAGAAAAAACTGAAGCAATGTGTTCCTGAACTTGAAAGACAACAATGACAATCCAAGAATCCTTTATGCAGCAAAGGTCTCCATCATATTTGAAGCAGACATTAAAGTTTTCTCTGGTAAGGAAACATTTAGAGAATTCATAAACGCAAAATGAGCTTTACAAAACAAAATAAACCTTCCAGTCCTTTATTGGCAGAACATCAACATCTGAAGCACGCAAATATGGGACCACCACAGGGTGTAACAACACCCAGACACCAACACACTGAAAACACTACCCAAAACATCACAGATCCAGTGGAGAAACAAAGAAACTCCTCACACACTCACACCATTCTGTAAAGGAGAAGAAATGAAAATACCAATCACAAATAGCATGATAGAAGAGACTTAACTAATTAAACTGAATGTTAATGACTGAAATACACGGATTAAAAACAGACCAAGGGTAGCAGACTGGATCATACAATAAAACCCATCAATCCAATCCCTTCAAGAGACACATTTCAAACTCACAGACAAAAATAGATTGGAAGTCAAAGGATAACAAAATTTTACCTAGCAAATAGAAATCCAAAAAATGCAGGGTTTGCAACAGACAAAATCGACCTCAAGGTATATAACATAATAAGAGATAAGAATGGGCATTACAAAATGTTCAAGGGATCAGTAGACCAGCAATCCATAAACATAATAAACATATAAGAGCCAAAGGAAAGACCCTCAAAGTTCATCAACCAAATTCTCAAAGAGATGAAGAGAGGAACCACCAGATTAACCATTATGATAGGTGATTTCAGCACACCATTCTCAAAGAAGATTGATCAACAGGTAAGAAACTCTATAAAGAAACTGAAGAACTAAATAACACAGTAAAACAAGTCCTCTTAATATGTATTCTCAGAGCTCTCCAACCAACATAACAACCACAATACAGTCTTCTCCAATTCACATGGTTAATTCTTGAAAATAGAGCGCATTCTGGGGAACTAGGTAAGCATGAGAAAACCCAAACACATAGAGGTCATGCAGACCACCTTCTCTGATCACAGCACCATAAAGTTGGAAATTAAAATCAGAAAGACCAAAACCCAAAAGACAAACAGTAGGAGAATCACTGATAGGCTTCTCTAAAACCAGTGGGTATTAGGCCAAATTAGAGAGAAAATGAAGACATTCCTAGAAACCAATGAGAATTACAACATGATATACCAAAACCAACAGCTCCCTTCAAAGTCAGTTATCAGAGTTCACTTTATTACAATAAATACACACATGAAAACAGAGGACAGAAGTATGGTCAGCACCTTCATGCAGTACCTCCAGCAGCCAGAACACAGCCAACAGCATGTCTTCTAGCAGCAAAAGAAATCATAAAAATTAGAGCAGAAATAATTGCTTCCGAAAGCAGAACAATGTAAGGAATTAAAAGAATCAACAAAATAAATAAACCAGTAGCAAAGTTAACAAAGGGAAAGAGGAAGCAAATGTAAACATCTAGATTTAGGGATGAAACAGGGGAAAGAACAATAGATCCCAGTAAATAAAAAGATTTGTTATGCAGTATTAAGAAAGACTGTATCCTAACAAATTCAATAATTTTGAGGACATGGAACAATGCCTGGAAACGCACTCTCTCCCCACATTAATGCATGTGGACATGAAGAACTTGAGTAGTCCCAGAACAAAAATAAGAAAAAAAAATCAAGGTCTTTAAGAAACTCCCGACTAAAAACAAAAGCAAACCCAGTACAGATGGTGTCACAGGAGAATTCTACCAATCATTGAGAACAGAACTGACACCAACCCTACCCAAACTCTTCTAGAACACAGAAAGGGATAACAAACACTTAAATGCATTCCAAAAAGCCAGTATAACCCTAATACCCCCAACTGCAAAGAACCCACAGGCTAGAGAAATACAGACCAGTGTGTCTCATGAACATAGATGCAAAAATCCCCAACAAAATCCAGGCCAATATAATCCAAAAACATATGAAAAAATAACACATCCTGACGAAGTAGCATTCATACAGGGATGCAAGGATGGTTCAACATTCAAAACACCACATCAAAAGGAAAAGGGCAAGATCATATGACTGTATCAATTGATGCAGAAAAAGCATTTGATAACATCTAACACTTATTCCTAATATTCTCCAGAAGACATGATAAAAAGGGAAAATCCCCAATACAATAAAAGTCATATTTAAAAAGCTAATATTACATTCAG
Organism: Tenrec ecaudatus; assembly: GCF_050624435.1. NCBI lineage: Eukaryota > Metazoa > Chordata > Mammalia > Afrosoricida > Tenrecidae > Tenrec > Tenrec ecaudatus. The sequence continues at coordinate 14,722,985 of NC_134538.1, forward strand.
TGGAGAAAAGCTGAAAACATTTTCACAAAACAAGGGAATCTGACAAGGCTTCCTGTTCCCCACATTTATTCAATGTTTTGCTGGACACTCACATAAGGCAAAGGTGAGATATCAATTGGGTACGACTAGGTAAAGAAGAAGCGAAACTTTCGCTGTTTGCAGATGGTATGATTTTATACACTGAGATTCGTAAGTGGTCCACAATAGAATTCCTGGAACCTAGAGCAGTTTAGTAGAGTAGTTGGATGGAAGATTAACAAGCAGAAATCAATGGAATTCCTATATATAAGTGATGGGAATATGGAAAAAGACGCCATGGAATCAGTAACATTCACAATAGCTACGCAAAACCGGAAGTACTCAGCCGTAAACCTAGCGAAAAAACAGAAGACCTGTATGAAGGAAAACTACAGAGCATTACAGTGAAAACCAAAAAAGTCCTACAAGAATGGAAGAATATTCCTTATTTGTAGATCTGAAGATGCAATCTTGTGAAAACACCATTAGTATCTAAAGGAATCTGCGTATTCAATCCAATCCCAATCTAAATCCCAGCATCATTTTTCAAAGAAATGGAGGAGCCGGGGGGTGGGGGGGACACTGATTACCAGCCTAATATGGAAAGGGAAGAAACCCAGGATAGGAAAAGGACTCCTCAATAAGAAGAAAGTACGTGGCTTAACCTCCCTGACCTCCAAACCTACATGTCACAGTGGTCAAAGCAGCTTGGTGCAGGTGTCATGACAGATACACAGACGAATGAGGACAGACAACCAAGAAATGAAAACATCCGCACACAGACCATTGTTGATTTTACGCCAAGCCCAAAAACATTGAATGGATGGCTGATGTCCACTTTACTAAATGGTGTTGGAAAAGCTGGATATCCATGTATAGAAGAATGAAACAAGACCCGTCTCTCACTCCATGCACAAAACAGACTCAAGGTGGATTAAAGACCTAGATGTAAAACCCAAAGCTATTAGGGTCATCAATGAGAAAATATGGGACAGAGCTAGGAGCCCTAGTGCAGGGAATACACGAGCTATCAGAATTAACAAAGGAAACACACTCCAAAGGAGATAAAATAGATGAATGGGACAAATTAAAAATAAAACAATTGTGTACATCAGAAGACTTTATTAAAAGAGTAAAATGAGAGGTCACATATAGTACAAAAGATATTTAGTAACTATATACCATACAAAGGACTAATTATTTAGATCCACAGAATTTTACAAGCTTACAGCAAGAAAACCTAATAACCCTCTGAGAAGGTGGGAGAAAGACCTGACAAATGATTCACAAAGGATGACACTCGAATGATAATAAACACATGAAAAAATGCTCCAAGTCATTAGCCATCTGGGAAATGCAAGTAAAAACAAGATACCACCTAACGCCCATAACTGTAGCCCAAATTTTAAAATCTTATAACTACAACTGTTGGAGAGTGTGTGATAGATAGGAACACATCAATCTCCTGCTGGTGGACTGCTAAGTACATACAACCCCTGTGGAAGACAATATGGTGATGCCTAAAACAGATGATAATTGGAATACTACATGACCCAGCAATACTATTACTGGGAATATGCCCCAAAGAAATAAGAAACAGGTCACCAACAGGCGTCTGCTGCTCCATGTTCATTGCAGCACAGTTCACAATAGCAATAAGCTGGAGACAGCCTGTATTTCCATCATTAGAAAAACGGATTTAAAAAAATCTGGTACATACAATACAATGGAATACTATGCAGCCCTAAAAAGTGGTGAAACCATGAAGTACCTCAAGATGTGGAGGGATCTGGAAGACGTTATGGTCAGTGGATTTAGTCAAGCAAAAAAGGACAAATATCCCAGGAACAAATGGTAGACCGACACAAACTCAAGCTTCATGGTGTCTGAGGAAGAAAAAGGCAGCTGTACCAAGAGCGGTGTACCCTTGGTTGGCAGACAAACAAGGTCATGGAACATCAAAGCCCTGTATGGTGTATTAAGATATGTATTATTCTGGCAATCCTTCAATGGTCATTCTGTTATATTCTGCCTATGCTCATCTATATTAGGGTGTATCTCAGAGGTGCATCACCACTGGGGCTCACCCTCTTGAATCTGTGTCGTTTGTTTCTTTATTTTTTGGTAAATGAAACCCAGGGATGTTAAGCCTAGAGGGAAAAGAATATAACAAAGGTGTCTGGGGAAGGGGGACGTTAGAGGGGTGGAAGAGCTAGAAGGAGATGATGTCAAGAAGTCCAGGAAGGAAAAGGATGTTTTGGGAAACATAAGATTATGGAAAAAATTGTTGAATTATGTGTGACACGATTGAACTATGGAACGATGAGACATGTTTTGACTCCCCAAGTAATAGCAAATTCCAAAATAAAATTAAATAAAAAGCATAGATCCAGGAATGAGTTTTGGGGCCCGCACTAAATCCTAGCTCCAAATTAAGAACAATCCGTTCTTACCCCTTGGCTCCATTCCTCTCCTCAATACTCACCTTCATGAAATGATCACTGAAAATAAGGGTGCTACAGCAAACTGTGGTGAAGAAAGCAGACAGTGCCAGGCTATCAATCTTCAATCTTAATAGTGTCTGGAGTCTTAAAAGCTTACATTCAAACCAGGAGCCATCTAAGCGAGGCGGCAGCTAAGTCCACATGGAAGAAGCACACCAGCTTGGGTGATCCAAAGATGACAAATTACAAAATTCAAATATGGTGAGGAGAAAAGCATCACATCAAAGCAAAAATTATGAGCACCCAATCTGTGGAGGGCTAAGAGGGATGGTGAGAGCCCACACCTCATCTGCTGAGTAACTACACAGACTGAACCACTGACACATCTGCCCTGGTCACAGGCAGGAGCCTCCAACAGCCTTACTGAGAGGCAGACACCATTGCAATCTTGATTCTGCTGGACCAAACTGGTACTTGGTCTGTTGACCACCCTAGAGAAGCGACCTGAATCTGTTCTGGTGCAACTCTCTCTTACTGGTTCCATGACAGAAATTTGTTCTCTGGCTTTTGGATGTTGTTGGGGTCTTTTCCGTTTCACGTGTTTTTGTATTTTTATCTATTTCTCTTACATTTTTATCCTTATCATTTTGGCATGATTTTGTTTTTTATTTATTTTTTTCTGTTCAGTCTACCAGCTATGCAGCACAGGAGATGTCGACGCATAAGGACAATAATTGATAAAATGGAATATAGGGAGTAGAGGGGTAGGGAGTAGGCGTTAGGGAGGGAAAGGGGGTTTTGAGAGTAAATAATTAACAAAGGAAGGGGAGGGGGCACTAGAATGGATTGTGACTCCATAACTCATCTTAAAGGTGATTCAACCATGGGGGAGGGATGCTCTAAAATTGATGTTGGGGTGATAGTGCAATTCTTCTTGATATGTTCAAAAGTTAGAACTATTGAACGATATGATATATAACTTATTTGTCAGTAAAACTGTGGGAAAAATAATCAAACAATGTATCTACTACATAAGATCTATTTAAAATGTTGAAAAGCAAATATGTCACTTTGAGGACTAAGATACACCATACTCATAATATATGTTCTTTGTTTTTTTCTTTAGTTATTTATTTTTATTTAAATTATTTTATTGGGGGCTCATACAACTCTTATTGCAATCCGCATATACATCCATTGTGTCGAGCACATTTGTACATTTGTTTTCCCATCATTCTCAAAACATTTGCTTTCTACTTGGGCCCTTAGAATCAGCTTCTCATTTTCCCCCTCCCTCCCCACTGCCCTTTCCTCATGAACCCTTTATCATTTATAAATTATTATTTTATCATATCTTACACTGCTCAACATCTTCCTTCACCCACTTTACTGTTGTCATTCCCCAGGGAGGAGGTTATATGTAGATCCCTGTAATTGGTTCCCCCTTTCTATGCTACCTTCCCTCCACCCTCTAGGTACCGCTACTCCCACCACTGGTCCTGAGCGGTACATCTGTACTGGATTCCCTGTGCTTCCAGTTCCTATCTATACCACTATACACCCTCTGGTCTAACCAGGTTTGTAAGTTAGAACTGAGATCATGATAGTATGTGTGGGGTGGGGGGCGGGTGGGGGGAAGCATTTAAAAACTAGAGGAAAATTGTGGGTTTCATCAATTTTACATTTCACCCTGAGTGACTCATAACCGCCCCACTACCCCTCTGCAAATGGATGTCTAGTTGCCTACAGGTAGGCCTTGGGTCCCCACCCTGCACTGCCCCTCATTCACAATGATATTATTTGGGGTTCTTTGGTGCTTGATACCTGATTCCTTCCATCCTTTGTGATCACACAGTCTGGTGTGCTTCTTCCACGTGGACTTTGTTGCTTCTCAGCTAGATGGCCGCTTCTTTACCTTCAAGCCTTTAAGACCTCAGACACTATATCTCTTGATACCCAGACACCATCAGCCTTCTTCACAACACTTGTTTAAGCACACATGTATCTTTAGCCTTTGTATGGGGAAGGTGAGCACACAATGATGATTTTTGTTCTTTGGTGTCTACTACCTGATCCCTTCAACACCTCTGATCACACAGGCTGGTGTGCTTCTTCCATGTGGGCTTTGTTGCTTCTGAGCCAGATGGTCGCTTGTGTGGTTACGCCAGATGGTCGTTTCAAGCCTTTAAGACCCTAGGCGCTATATCTTTTGATAGTCGGGCACCATCAGCTTTCTTCACCACATTTGCTTATGCACGCATTTTTCTTCAGCAATAGTGTAGAAGGTGGGTATCATGGAATGTCTGTTTAATCAAGCAAAGTGTTCTTGTATTGAGGGAGCACTTGAGTAGAGGCCCAATGTCCATCTGTTACCTGATTACTAAACCTATAAATATATGCACATAGACCTATTTCCCAATCATCATATATAAATATATTTACATATATATATATGCCTGTATTTAGGCCTCTATGTATGCCCTTTGCCTCCTACTTCCTTCCTCTATTTCCTCTTGTCCCACTATCATGCTCAGCCTTCATTTGGGTTTCAGTAATTCCTCTCAGTTACATTACCCTTGATCATGCCCTACCAGACCTCCCATCCCCTCCTGCCACTGGTTTTGAATCACTCCTTGTTCCTTTGTCCCTGGGTTGGTTAGCACTACTTTCCTTCCACCACCACCCCCTCCCCCATGTTCCTCCAGAACAATTTGTCCTGTTGTTTTCTTCTCCACATTGTTTATCCAGCCTATCGTATCTAGATAGACCTGCAGAGGTAATTATACGCACATAAAAACTCAACAGCACCAAAGTGACAAAAAACAACAACAACAAATCGATGATAGCAGCCACACACAAAAACATCAATGACATACAAAATCAAAAAGAAGAAGAAAAAAGGGAAAGAAAGAAAAGTCTGTAAATAGATCAAGGCAGGTCTGTTTGTTGACCTTTAGGAGTGTTTTCCGGTCAGGTCTGATGAGTGCCATGCTCTAGCCCCAAAGTCTATTTTTGGTATTCCCTCAGAACTTTCTTGTTCTGCTCCCCTTGCTGTTCTATTGCACCACCTTTTTGTTTTGCCTTGGTGTAGTGGGGTTAGCTAGGTCATACATCCCACACTTTGTCAGTTGCTGTCTTGTGTAGGGCCATGGGTCAGTACAGGAAGTCGCATATCGTAGTGGGGCCGGCCATATGGTCCTCTCTGCACTGACTGCTCTGTGCAGGGCTATTGTCCTCAGGGTTTGGTGGGCCTGGATGTGCTCTGCTTTCTTCCTCCCCCTTCATTTGCTGCAGCTTCCGCCCGGGTATGTTGGGTCGGTTCCTTTTCCCTCAGCTGAAGGTCTAGTGTCATACTTGTGGCACACCCTTCCATGGTGGGGGTCAGGCTGACTATGGTTGGCGCCAGTCATATTTTCCAGTCTTTTTATGGATTCCTCCACGTGTTACGTTGCCCTCCTGGTCATACCATGGTATTTTCAATGATCCCATAAGCAGGTGAAAACTATACAGTAAATCAGGAATATGGAAGAAAACCTGATACATTTGAACTATGGTGTTGGTAAAGAATGTTGAAAGTACCACAGGCTGCCAGAATAAGTAAATCTCCCTTGGGAGAACAGTAACCATAATATTTGCTCAAAGCGAGCATGGCAAAATTTTATTTCATGTACTTTGGGTATGTTGTCAGGAGACCAGTGCTTCAGAAGGGACGGTATGGTTGATGAATTAGTGGGTCAATGAAAGAGTTAGACTCTCAGCAAGATGGATCGACACAATGACTGCAACAATGAACTGAAGCAGAACAATTGTGAGCACGGCACAGGAGCAGGCCGGGTTTCATTCTGTAGTACACACAGCTATGAGCCAGAACCAACTCAGCAGGACCTAGCAACAACACTCAGTGGAAAAGAAGAAAGTCTCCAATGGGATGGATGCCAAAATAGTTAAGACAGAGACCTCAAGCATACCAATGGTCATGAAATTGGTATAAGACTGGGAAGCACTCCTTTATGCTATACCAAAGGTGTATTAGAGGCTACATTCCGATCATTAATCAGAGCCTAGTTCATACCACATATGAATAATTACAGAGTTAGAGGGGGAAATGAATATGAATTATGCTTTATGGTTAAGAAGACTTTTAACATTTGAATCTTCTTTACAGATGCTAACTAACGCTCAATAATTCTCAGGGTCCCACATATTGAAATAAATAACTTTTTTTCTTTTTATTAACTGTAATTAAAAAATAATTAAATTATTTTATCGGGAGCTTGTACAACTCTTATTGCAATGCACACATCCATCCGTTGTGTCAAACACTTTTGTACATTTGTTTCCCTCATCATTCTCAAAACATTTGCTTGCTACTTGAGCCCTTGGTATCAGCTCCTCATTTTCCCCCTTCCTTCCTGCATATATCATATCATTCCATACTTTCATCACGTAAAGTAATATTGTTCAGTTGCTACCACAATGATTTTTCAAATATTATTTTTCTACACAGACCCCTTGATATTCTCTCCCTTTTACCCCAGCCCCTTCACTGTACCTCACTCCCCCTGAACCCCTTATTCTACTTGCTGTCCATATAGGAACAGCCCTCCTGGGTTTCACATACCCCAAACTGGAAAAACCATATAACACAGCTTCAAGAGGGTGACTTCCAGAGACTCTACACCTCTGAGATATAGTCTACTATGAACACACAAAAATCAAACACAACCATATCCACAAAAAATACAGAAACTTTTGAAAACGGTTCCAGTCAGATTTATGTCTTTGATTTCATATACTCCTCTCTTCCAAGCACTGTCTACTGACTATTTTCTTCCCTTCTCTCAATTTTAGATAGGAGGACTTCTCTGGGTTTTATATCCTAAGTAACTCCACAAATGAACTGTGGGCCCCAGTGCCCATCCATTGCTTTTTGCACCCAGTTTTCTCACAATTTAGGCTCTGATACTGATTCATCTTTCAACTTCAGATTACATGGCTTCCAACCTTCAGTGACTGATGATGGTGTGCTTCATCCATGTGCACTTAGTTGACATCTCTCTTGGATGGTTGCTCTTTTAGAAACAAGCCTTCAAGAACACAGATGTTATTTTATCTGATAGCCGGCAATCATCTAAATCCTTCGGCACATTTCACTGTCGCACCCATATCTTCTGTTTTCCCTTCCTGAGGATGAGTAACAATCAGGGACATGATGTAAGAACTAAGTGTTCTTAAATTAGAGCTAGGATTTAGTGTGAGCCCAGAACCCATTCCTATATCTATGCATTACATATTTTTCTTTTAATTTGTTGTAACTTGGGAGTTAATATATATGTCATATTGGTCCATAGTACAATCACATCAAATAGAATTGTATAATTGCCTCCATAACCAGTATCCAAACATACTTTCTCTTCCTAGACTCCTTGACATCATCTCCCTTTTATTTCCCTAACTCTACCCCTCCCTTACCCCTCCTCCACTCTAACCTTTGTTACATTTGCTTTCCCTATAGGCTCATAGACCCTGGGTGTCATTTACCAAAACACAGGGAAACAAAAACACAACTTCAACACCAATGACATCACACCTCTGAAATACACCCTAATATGAACAAGCATAAGCAAAATATAACAAAATATCCCTCACTGGTTTGCCTGAATAATGCATATGATCATATAGCATTTAGGGCGAGGATGTAGTAAAACCTTGTTTGTCTGACAACCAACAGTACTCCGATCTTGGTACAGCTGTCTGCTCCTTCCTCAGACACCATAAATTCTGACTCAAGCCCTCTGCTTACAAGTGTGTCTGATGTAGAATCCAGTTTACCTAGTGGAGTTCTGCATGGCGTGTACCTCTGGAGCATGCCGTGTACCCTGAAACCAAGGATTCAGTGTCCCCGTGGCCATGGCACTGGCCCTGGGTTACCGGACACTCCCATACTTCTGAGTCCAATGTTGCGCACCCACTGCGTGCCACCAAAGACACTCCACGTTTAGTATCACCAAAGCATCCCCAGGCACTCCTCCCCGCATACCCACATGGCTACCATTCAGCAGACAGCATCTCCACCTCCCCCACTCCCTGACCATTTGATCCCAGCTGCTGGGAGGTGCCCTCCGGCCAAGCGACATACACTACACTATCTAGCGGGGATGATGCGTGGCTCATCGGAACTGGTCAGACTTTTTTATGAGCCTCTCTGGCTCCCAGCCAGAGGACTGGATGCCCTACAAGCCTGTGCTTGTGTTCTTTCTGTTGCTTGTTCCTACCACAGTGAACTCATACAGTATTTGTCTTTTTGTGCTTGACTAACTTCACTCAGCATAATGTCTTCCAAAGCCCTCCATTTCTTGAGGTACTTCATGGTTTCATAGCTGTTTTTTAGGGATGCATAACATTCTATTGTGTGTATATGCAGTTTTTTCTATCTACTCTTCTTTTGATTGGGAATTTAGGCTGTTTCCAGCTTCTTGCTAATGTGAACTATGCTGCAGTGAACACAGGGGCTCAAACTTCTATTGGTGATCTGTTTCTTATTTTGGGGGGGGGAGGGTATATGGCCAATAATGGTATTGCTAAGTCATATGGCATTTCAATTGTCATCTGTTTTAGCCATTGCCATATCACATTCCACAGAGGCTATAAGTATTTACAAGTCTACTAGCAGTGGATAAGAGCTTCAGTTACCTGTTGATTTATCTTTCTCTGAGAGCAGTATATTGCAATCACCAACTAAAATTGTTGATGTAGGGATTTCTGTTTTCATCTCTTTGAGGATTTGGTTGATGCATTTCAAGGGTCTTTCCTTGGGTGCATATATGTTTGTTTATGAGTTTTTGTTTTATTGAAACTTTGAGCATTATTTAATGCCCATTCTAGTCTCCCTTTAAATCATGTACCTTGAGATCTATTTTGTCCAGGATTAGTATCACCATCACTGTGGATCTTTTTTTTAGCATGTACCATTAGCTTGGTAAATTTTTCATGATCCTTTCACTCTTCGTCTGTTTTTGTCTGTGCATTTGAGCTCTGTCTTTGAAGGCAGCAGATTGATGGATTTGTTGTCTAATACAATCTGATACACTTTGTGTTTTAATTGATGCATTTAATCCATTAACTTTCAGTGTAATTTAATCTAAATGTAGATTAGTTGCTGTTGTGTCATACTATTTGGGTTTGGTATCTTACTTTCTTCCCCTTCTGTGAGATGGTGTGTAATGGGTTTATTCTTTTCTTCATTTCTCCACTAGACGTGTAATGTATGTTTTCAGTGTGTTGGTTTCTGGATGATATAAGACCATGTGGTGTCATCATGTTTGTGTTCTACTTTGGTTGATTTTCTGCCCATAAAGAACTGGAAAGTGTTTTCTGTAAGGCTGGCTTTGTTTTGACAAATTCTCTAAATGTTTTCTTATCTGAGAAAACTTACCTGACCAAACGTTGCTCCCGTTTCTTTTTTCCTGCATGGTCTCTTCAGCAAGGTCTGACTTATTCTTATCTGTTTACCTTTATATGTGACTGCTTTCTTCTCTATAGCTTCTCTCATGAAACTCTCCTTTTTCTTGAACTTGAAGAATTTGACTACTATATGTCTTAATGTGTTTTTTTTGGGGGGGGGGGTAATCTAATTGGTGTTCTCTCTGCTTCCTGAATAATTATCTCCTTTATGATATTGGGGAAAGTTTCTTCTCAAAATTCCCTTACTATTTTAATTGTAGGCTTATTTGTTTCATCCTGTTCATGCACCTTAATAATTTGAATATTGGTTCACTTTGTGGTGCCCCCTATCATCCTCAGACTTTCTCCAGAGTCCTTCATGGTTTTATTTGAGTGTTTCTCTTGTTTGTTGAATTCTGATTGGTTATTTTTTAGTTTCCTGAATCGATTCTCCATTTCTTTCATTTTATTGGTCATATCCTGTACTTTCTCCTTTATTTCTGTTATGTCATTTTTAGACCTTGGATTTCCCTGGGATGTGCAAATCCTAGTATCTCCATTTTCTAATCTGTTTTCAGGATTGATCCCCTAATTTCTTGTATGTCCCTAAGCATCATTCCCTTGAAATCTCTATCTATCTGGCAGTTCAATGGCTTTTACTTCTGTGTAATCTGCTGAGTTTGGGTAATCTTCAATACATGACTTTCTTTGCTCTTGCTATTTTTTGGGGTAGCTGCTGGTATTGACTGTAGTTTACATTGCATATTGTTTGAGCTGAAGGTGGTACATAGGCTTCTATGCAGTGAAGGGGGAGAAGGGCTGGCACTTTAGGTTAGGGGAGGATCAGAAAGATGCTACAAAATGTATTGTGCGTAGATCAGGTTGTTAAGAGATTGTTAGTTAGGTGAGTGGGAGGATTAGGGTAAAGTGGGAGTAGGTTTTAAGTGGTGGTATTAATCATAGAAAGCCTTCCCATTAAGTATAGCAGTTTTTAATGAGTTGGAGAAAAGGTTTATGAGAGGTGTGATTTTACTTGGTAATTTATAGAAGATTGTGCGTTACTGAAGTGGAGAGAGCAGGGTCTAGAGGAGTGGTTCTCAACCTGTGGGTCGCTACTCCTTTGGGGGATTGAATGACCATTTCACAAATTTCCAGAGGTCTTGGAATAGAGACACCTCTCCTCTATCCATCTCCAGAGGAGTCCGCCCCCATGCAGCTATGCCCCAAAGACATGAAACTAGTCAGTCTCTGAAAATGTCTAAGCCGTTTCCTGGAGATAAATCTTCTTACTTTTTTTATACAACTCAGCCTAAAACAACTATGTGCCAGGAATTTCATATTCACTGTAGGTTATTTATTATAAACCATATTACATTAAATAAACATTTTAAAAGGGGAATAAAAGTAACTTCAATTAACCAAAAGTTTTAAAATTATAATTATATTAAATAAAATATTTTCTATGTTTTGCTTTTTCTCCAGTCCCCCCATAAACATGTTCTGGGATGACTTAATTATTATTATTATTATTATTAAAAACTACCACTCAGTTTTTTAAGGAAATTGTGAGATCTGTAAACTACTGTTGGACATTTGGTGACAAATATAGTGTCAATAAAACTTGCATGAACTTTAACTGTATATTTTCAGAGGCTCAAAAGTAAAATCTCTAAATTATCTTAACCCATAATTGCTTAAATTATCATCAGTAGACACACCAGAGGGACTCCGCAGAATCCAGCCCAGGAGAGTTGCTCAGAGTGAAATTCAACGCCACTGGATCGCAGGAAGTGCATCATAAAGATAAGTAGGCACAGATCCACGGGGTTTTGAGGGGCTGGGGGCTTTTGGCTTACCTCAGTGGAAGCCGGCTGGGGCTCGACCCTAGTCCAGTTGCCAGATCTGCCCAAGCCGGGACCATTTGGAGCCTGTAGCAGGGCTTGGTCTCAGCACAGCCACAGTTTTTCCCTATCTGCCTCAGGGCAGGAACAGGACTCTTGTGGCTCCACCGGCAGGGATCAGGGTTCATCTACATTGTTGCTTCTGTTTGCGTCTCTGCTTTATATTCCCACACAGCCTTGGAGGGCTGCGCAGGGGCTTTTTCAAGGCACAGCCGCAGCCGCGCCGCGTGGTCTGAGCAGGGAATAAACCCAAACCCCCATAGCTCCATAGGCAGGGATCAAGCTTCAGCTACACGGCGGTGTCTGTTAACATCTCTGCTCTCTGTTCCCCCATTTCTCTGGGGGCGGCTCAGCAGTTTTCTTGCTACCCTTCTTGGGGCTCAGCTGCGAACTACCGCTGGGGCTTGGGGCAGGGAGTAAGCCCTTGTAGATCCACAGGCAGGGAGTGGGACTCAGCTACATAGTTTCTTTTGCTTCCCTCGCTTCCCTGTACCCCTGCACAGTCTAGTCTCACTTTTTGATTTTTCTCACCCCCCTTGTTCCTGCCCTGCTCTCTCACACTCCATTGCGGACTTACGGGGCACTCCAATTGCCCTAGGGCATTTGCGCCTGGGTCACACCCAGCTAGGTGAGCTCCACCCTGCATAGATAGCCCAAGGCTAGGGTAAGGCCTGCTTGCTCTCCAAGGGATACTCCTCAGACTTCTCACCAGGGAGTTCCTGCCTGTGTACCTGGGGACATAAGGCAGCTCAGCCAACACTTATCAATATTCAAATCAATAGCGGGAACTTCAGCCCAGCCTCTGCAACACTGGTGCAGTCAGTCGATCTGCCATCTGGGGCACTCCCCTAATAGGGAAGCCACAGGAAGATAAAGTGGTAGGTTAATCCCATAGCAAAAGCAGCTGTAGGCAGATCGAAGAAGAATTCCTATAAGTCTTCCAGAGAGAGACTAGAAAATGGCACCTGGTCCCTCAAAAACAACTCAACGCAAACAGCCATCACCCCCAACGACCTCAACGAAAAAACAGGAGAAACAAAAGGCAAAGGAAGAAGATGTCCTGAACATAACATACATAGAAGAAGCAGACATTGAGATGCCATACAAAGAAGCTCTCAGAATGGTGCTTGGAGCGATGCAGAATATGAGGGAAACACTACAGAAAAAGGATGAAATGATAGAAGAGATAAAAGACATATACCAAAGGAAAATACAGGAGCTTGAGGAGCAGGTAACGAAAAACAATAGCAGAATCATGTTCCTTGAGAATCGATTGGAGGAATCAGAGAACCGCATCAGTGGCGTGGAGGACAGCCAAGCAGACTTTAATAAACGCGAACAAAAATCTAATAAGAGCATCAGAGAAGCCGAAGAAAACCTAAGAGCTATGTCTGATGCTATGAAGTGGAACAACATTAGAATTATTGGCCTACCGGAGGAAGACACAACAAAGAAGTTATCTGCAACAATAGCGAGAGAATTCTTGGAGGAAAACTTCCCCAGCCTAATGAATGAAAACCAAGCAACCATCCAGGAGGCTGAAAGAACACCAGCACGACGGGACCCCAAGAAGAAATCACCAAGGCACATAATAGTTAAACTTTCAAACTTTGAGGAAAAGGAGAAAATCATGAGAGCAGCTAGGGAAAAGCAAGCAATCACATATAAAGGTTCCCACATAAGGATATGCTCAGACCTATCAGCAGAAACTATGAAAAAAAGGAGAGAGTGGAGTAACATATTCCAAAAATTGAAAGAAAACAACGCAAATCCAAGAATACTCTACCCAGCCAAATTATCGATCAAGATCGATGGAGAAGTAAAAGTTTTCCCAGACAAGGAAAAACTCAAAAAATACGTTACAACAAACCCAGCATTACAAAAGATCCTCGCCGACTCAGTATGGGCAGAAGAACAACACTCACCAAGCACAAATAAGGCACCAGCACATAGAACAACCTCACCCAGAGCACAACAAAGAGAAAACAGACCCCAAGATAGCAATGGCTTAAGGATGGAAAGAAGTCAAGAATGATACACACACAAAACACACACTAATGAGAAAGGAAAGTAGGAAAACTCCCAACACAAAAAGTATAAAATGGCATCACAGAGTCCGCACATGGAGATAATAACCCTGAATATCAATGGCCTGAACTCAGGCATTAAAAGACTGAGACTAGCAGAATGGCTTAGAAAACACAACCCATCAATTTGCTGCCTACAGGAGACACACCTCAAGGCTACAGACAAAAATAGGCTGAGAATCAAAGGCTGGAGAAGGACCTACCAAGCAAACAGCAACACAAAAAAAGCAGGGGTTGCAATCCTTATCTCGGATAAAATTGACCTCAAAGTGCAAACCATAAAAAAAGATAAGGAGGGACACTATATAATGCTCAAGGGAATGATAGACAATGAACCACTAAGCATTGTAAACATATATTCCCCGAATGAGAGACCAGCTCAATACGTGAACCAAACACTCCAAAAGATTAAGAAAGAAATCACAGACTCGACAATTATAGTGGGTGACTTCAACACACCACTCACTGAGAAAGATAGATCACAGGGAAAGAAACTCAACAAGGAGACCAGAGAGCTAAACTCCACAATTAGACAATTTGACCTAATAGATATTTACAGAGCTTTTCATCCAAATAAAAAAAATTTCACATTCTTTTCAAGTCCTCATGGCACATATTCGAAGATAGACCACATGCTGGGGCATAAGGCAAATCTACATAAATTTAAGCACATTGAAATAATACAGACCTCTCTCTCTGACCACTGTGCCATAAGACTGGAAATCAACAAAAGGAAGACAAAGAAAATAAGAGCAAATAATTGGAGGATGAATAACTCTCTACTGCAAAAGGAATGCATACTGGTGCAGATCCGAGATGAAATTAGGAAATTTCTCGAAACCAACGAAAATGAGCACACGACGTACCAAAACTTATGGGACACAGCAAAGGCAGTCATCAGAGGAAGGCTCATAGCAATACAAGCACACCTGAGAAAGGAAGAGAGACTCATGACGGATACGCTGACACAAAATTTACAAAAACTAGAGCTGAGTCAGCAGGACAACCCTACTAATAGCAAAAGAAAAGAAATTATAAAAATCAGGGCTGAGATTCAGGAGAGGGAAAATAAAAAAACTATGGAAAAAATTAATATCGCTAAAAGTTGGTTCCTTGAAAAGATAAACAGGATTGATAGACCATTGGCAAACCTAACCAAAGAAAGGAGGGAACAAATCTCAATAGCAAGAATAAGGGATGAAAGAGGGGTCATTACAACAGACCCTAATTAAATCAAAAGGATAGTTACACAATACTATGAAGGATTGTACTCCAATGAATTCAACAATTTGGAAGACATGGACAAATTCCTGGAAAAACAATCCCTCCCTAGACTATCCTCGGTGGACATCAAGAATCTCAACAGACCCATCGCAATAGAAGAAATAGAAAAGGTTATCAAGGGATTACCAAAAAAAAAAATCCCCTGGCCCAGATGGATACACTGGAGAATTCTACCAAGCATTCAGGGAAGAACTAATACCAATCCTACACAAACTTTTCCAGAACATAGAAAAAGATGGCAAACTCCCAAACTCCTTCTATGAAGCTAGTATAACTCTGATACCCAAACCGGGCAAGGATCCCACAAGAATCGAGAACTACAGACCGATATCCCTAATGAACATTGATGCAAAAATCCTTAACAAAATACTAGCCAACAGAATACAAAAGTATATAAAACAAATAATTCACCATGACCAAGTGGGATTCATACCAGGGATGCAGGGATGGTTCAACATACGAAAGACCATTAGTATTATTCGTCACATTGACATGAAAAAGTATAAGAATCACATGATTATATCAATAGACGCAGAAAAAGCATTCGACAACATCCAACACCAATTCCTGTTTAAGACACTAGCGAAAATAGGAATGGAAGGAAAGTTCCTCAAGACAATACAAGCTATATATGAAAAACCAACAGCCAAAGTCATAGTCAATGGAGAAAAGACTAACACAATCCCACTGAAAACAGGGACCAGACAAGGATGCCCCTTGTCTCCACTCCTATTTAATATCGTGCTGGAGGTTTTAGCTAACAGCATAAGGCAAAGAAGTGACATCAAAGGTATTCGTTTGGGGAAGGAAGAGGTGAGACTATCGTTATTTGCAGATGATATGATTTTATATATGGAAAATCCCAAAAGTTCCACAAGGGGAGTACTGGAAGCAATAGAAGAGTTTGGCAGAGTGGCAGGATACAAGATCAACAAACAGAAGTCCATCGGACTGTTATACACATCAGATAAGACCACAGAAGAAGAGATCAAAAAGGTGGTACCCTTCACAATAGCCAAACACAAACTGAAATATCTAGGGATACACTTGACTGAAAAAACAAAAGATCTATATAGGGAAAACTATAGAACACTATTACAAGAAACCAAGAGCGACCTCAACAAATGGAAGAATATTCCATGCTCTTGGATTGGGAGACTTAATATAGTTAAGATGTCAGTTCTGCCAAAGGCACTATATAAGTTTAATGCTATCCCGATACAATTACCATCATCTTTCTTCAAAGAAATGGAAAAACTGATTACCAACTTCATATGGAGAGGAAAAAAGCCCAGAATTAGCAGAGAACTCCTCAAGAAGAAGGACACCGTGGGAGGGCTTGCTTTACCTGACTTTGGCACATACTATACAGCCACAGTTCTCAAAACTGCATGGTATTGGTACAATGACAGATACTCAGACCAATGGAAAAGAACTGAAAACCCAGAAATAAAAGCATCAGCATATACACAGCTGATCTTTGACAAGGGCCCCAAAAAGATCAAATGGGAAGCAGATGCCCTCTTTAACAAGTGGTGCTGGAAAAAATGGATATCAACATGCAGAAAAATGAAGCAAGACCCTTATCTCACTCCATGCACAAGAATAAACTCAAGGTGGATCACAGACCTTGAAGTTAAACCCCAAATTATTAGGGCCATCAATGAGGGAATTGGGACCAACTTGAGAACTTTGGTGCAGGGAATACACAGGCTATCAGAAATAGGGAAGGACACAAACACAGAGGAGGCACAAATTGACAAATGGGATATACTGAAGATAAAACACTTGTGTACATCTAAAGAATTCACCAAGAGAGTAATAAGAGAGTCCACAGACTGGGAAAACATCTTTAGCAATGACACATCAGACAAAGGCCTTATTACTAAAATCTACAGTACTCTGCTAGCTTCCAAAAAGAAAAAAACCAATAGCCCACTTGAAAGGTGGGCAAAGGACTTGAACAGAAGTTTCACAGGGGCAGAAATCCGAATGGCCAACAAACATATGAGAAAATGTTCCCGATCTTTAGCCATAAGAGAAATGCAAATTAAAACAACAATGAGGTACCACCTGACACCCTCAAAGGTAGCCCAATTCAAAAAATCAGAAAGCAACAAGTGTTGGAGGGGCTGTGGGGAGACAGGAACTCTCATCCACTGCTGGTGGGATTGTAAGTACATACAGCCACTATGGAAATCAATCTGGCGATACCTAAAACAGATGGAAATAGAGTTACCATATGACCCAGCAATCCCCCTACTGGGCATATACCCAGAAGAGGCAAGAAACAAACCAAGACCAGACATCTGTGCTCCAATGTTCATTGCGGCACAGTTCACAATTGCAAGGAGTTGGAAGCAACCCAAATTTCCATCAACTGACGATTGGATTAAAAAACTGTGGTATATACATACAATGAAATACTACGCATCACTAAAAAGCAGTGATGAACGTATGAGGCACATAGCGGCATGGGAAGAACTGGAGGAAATCATGCTAAGCGAAGTAAGTCAGGCACAAAAGGATAAGTACAACATGAGTCCGCTGAGGTAAGAATTTAAAAAAAAAATTTTTTTAAAAGCAAAAGTGGCATAGGGAAAAAAGCTACTGTATACAAACATTTTAGGGGTGAAGACGGTGTAGTATGGAAGAGATCAGACCAAAACCAGGGATGTACATGGTAGACAATGGTGGAGGAGGTGGGGAAAGGAAAACAAAGGATGAATACAAGGAAGAAAAGGGTAGTGGGGTCATGGGGCATTAATCCACCCAAGGGGAGGGTATTGTTTATATCTCCACAGGGAAAGTGGGACCAGAGTTCAGCCCAGTGTCACAAGGTGTGAATGCAGTGTCCCGGCGTGGAGGAGGGAGCCGGTGGGGAGGTCTGGGGGGCTGGCCCCAGCACCATGGATTGGGTGGAGTCCTGCCCCTCCCCCGAGGGGAGTTTGTTCCAAGGGACGGCATTGACTCTGCAGCTCTGGGGGATGGACGTGTTTGATCAGAGCACGCGCGAGCGGATGGGGGGGCAGGGGGAGAGAGTGGAGCGCAGCCTGGCCCACCAGGCCATGATGGTGATGTTCCTGAGTGGAGCGGCCAGTCCACGGAGGGAACAGCATGGCTGGCCCTGCTATGAGACATGGTGCCCCTCGGTGACTGAGGGCGATGCAGGGGACAGCACCGGAGACACAGCGTGGGAGTTGCGCCTGGCCTGGTCCCACCACACCGAGGCGAATCACTGGGGGAGTGCAGCGGAGCAGCGAGGGAGTGGAGTGGCAAGGTCCCCAGGGAATGCTGAAAGTGGACTTTGGGGCCAGGGCGTGGTGCCCCAACAGACTGGACTGGAAGGCGCTCCTAAGGGCCAGCAAGCGATCCCTGGACTAACTACAAGCTTTTCTCTTGTGAACTGTTTTGTTCTGTTGTCAGTGGTTTGTTTTTGTTGTCTGGTTGTATACTGTTGCTTTGTTTTCCTCTGTCTAGTTTTCGTGCATGTTGGTGACTCCACAGGTCTGTCTGAATAGGACAGGCTTGATGAGCTATCTGGAGGAAAAACAACGGGACCGACAGTTCCGGGGGGACTTGGGGTGGGGGGGTAGGGGGGGTTAAGGAAGTGGTGTTAACAAACCCAGGGACAAGGGAAAAACATGGGACCCCAAATGGTAGAGAGGGGGGAGTGGTAGGCCTGGTGGGAAATGATCAAGGGTAAGGTTGCTTGGAGATGAGGTATGCTCTAGCCCAGGTGGCGATGAAGCATGGTAGTAGGGCAGGAGGAAAGTCAAGGGAGATGGAGGAAAGAGCTAGGAGTCAGGGGGCATTCATGGAGGTCTAGACAGAGACATGTACATGCAAATATATATAGGAGGATGGGGAAATAGATCTGTGTGTCTATATTTGTAGGTCGAGTGTTGGGTGGCGGAAGGACTTTGGGCCTCTACTCAAACACTCCCTCAATACATGAATACCTTCTTTTATTAAATTGGAACTCTACGATGCTCACTCTCCCGACAAACGGCTGGAGCCAAAGTGGGTGAACAAGTAAATGTGGTGAAGAAAGCTGATGGTGCCCGGCTATCAAAAGAGATAGTGACTGGGGTCTTAAAGGCTTGAAGATAAACAAGCGGCCATCTAGCTCAGAAGCAACAAAGTCCACATGGAAGAACATACCAGCCTGTGTGATCGAGTGGTCCCAAAGGGATCAGTTACCAGGCATCAAAGAACAAAAAATCATCATATCATTGACTGCACACCTCCATGATAGGATCGCTGAAGACAAATGGGTGCATAAGCAAATGTGGTGAAGAAAGCTGATGGTGCCCGGCTATCAAAAGAGATAGTGTCTGGGGTCTTAAAGGCTTGAAGGTGAACAAGCGGCCATCTAGCTCAGAAGCAAAAAAGCCCATATGGAAGAAGCACACCAGCCAGTGCGATCACGAGGTGCCAAAGGGACCAGGTATAAGGCATTATGCAAAAAAAAAAAAGATATATGTGTGTATATGTATGTATATATGTGTGTGTATGTATATATATTGAATGAAGGGGGAAGTGCAGAGTGGAGACCCAAGGCCCAAGTGTCGGCCAATGGAGATCCCCTCATAGAGGGGTTTAGGAGAGGAGATGGGTCAGTCAGGGTGTGAGGTAGTACTGATGAAGAACACAGCTTTCCCCCAGATCCTGGATGCTTCCTCCCCCCAACTACCATGATCCGATTCTACCTTGCAGGGCTGGATAGGACCGAGGCTGTACACTGGTACATATGAGGGTTGGAGGTACAGGGAATCCAGGGTGGATGATACCTTCAGGACCAAGGGTGTGAGGGACGATGCTGGGAGAGTGGAGTGTGAGTGGGTTGGAAATGGGGAACTGATTACAAGGATCCACATGCGACCTCTTCCCTGGGAGAGGGGCAGCAGAGAAGGAGGGAAGGGAGACTCCGGATAGGGCAAGATATGACAAAATAACGATGTATAAATTACCAAGGGCATATGAGGGAGGGGGGAATGGGGAGGGAGGGGGAAAAAAAGAGGACCTGATGCAAGGGGCTTAAGTGGAGAGCAAATGCCTTGAGAATGATTGGGGCAGGGAATGTATGGATGTGCTTTATACAATTGATGTATGTATATGTATGGATTGTGGTAAGAGTTGTATGAGTCCCTAATAAAATATAAAAGAAGAAAAGAGAAAAAAAATGATTAGGGCAAACACTGTACAGATGTGCTTTATACAATTGATGTATGTATATGTATGAACTGTGAAAAGAATTGTATCAGCCCCAATAAATTGTTAAAATAAATAAATAAATTAATTTTTAAAAAAATAAAAAATCTAAAAAGATAAAAAAAATTATCATCAGTAATATAAACACGTTATAAAAATCCTGTGGTAACTGGTCACTTAGAGAAAAATTGTATCTATTTTTACTTATGAAGGTTTCTCTAAATTTTTTAATTTAAAAAAACTTAAATAATAGTGTCTACCTTATGGTAAAATGTAACTTTTAAGCAGTAATTCATGTACTATATATTTGAAACTTCTATTGAAGAGGTAAGTGAGTAAGAAAATGCTACAGCTTTGATCAGCTATCTCACCTCGATGAAAGTGACATTTTCTGTTTCTATAGACAGATGTTTCTAGTTGGTGCATTTTAGCTATTGGGATGAAGGACTTTATGCATAAATAGTAAAAGCATTTGCTGAAATGTAATGCATTTAATTAATGTTTGAGATTCCCCAAGTGAAATATACAGATTTTAATTATACAAGCTTGATGGATTTGTACACTCTTATGGTTGCCACTATAATCAAGGTATGCTATGTATTCATTATAGAGATAAATACATAGGGAAAATAGGTATTTAAATCATGAAAGTGTCTCACACAATTGTAGCAATGGTTGAGTGAGTTCTATTAGGGTTTGTAGGTCTGCAGCGAGAGGCTTTCCCTGACTCATGTCGGTGCCAAAGCAGATGAATCAAGAAGCAGGAAGATGAAACAGGCAGATGAAGCAGGAAGACCACAACTGGTGGAGGTAGCGGTAGATGAACTCCACGTTGGAAGCTTATATGACAAACACTTATGGCTCCCAGATTTGGTAGTAAACATGGGCGGTCAGTGGCTCAAGTCTAAAGAACCAGAGGCCAATGATTCAGATGCAGGATAAAGACAAGCAAGAAAGAAACCACACCACTGAGGAAGCGTCATTAGGGATGTGACCTGAATAAAGGGTTGGACTGTATTCTAATGTCATAACTGGTTTTCTGCTCACAGCAGATCCCATCATGGGGTTGATTATATTATATTATGTTATGGTTATGTTATGGTTATGTTAAGGTTATGTTATGGTTATGTTATGGTTATGTTATGGTAATGTTATGTTATGGTTATGTTATGGTTATATTATGGTTATGTTATGGTTATGGTTATGTAATGGTTATGGTTATGTAATGGTTATGGTTATGGTTATGTTATGGTTATGGTTATGTTATGGTTATGTTATGTTATGTTATGTTATGTTATGTTATGTTATGGTTATGTTATGTTATGGTTATGTTATGTTATGGTTATGTTATGTTATGGTTATGTTATGTTATGTTTATGTTATGTTATGGTTATGTTATGTTATGGTTATGTTATGTTATGGTTATGTTATGTTATGGTTATGTTATGTTATGGTTATGTTATGTTATGGTTATGTTATGTTATGGTTATGTTATGTTATGGTTATGTTATGTTATGGTTATGTTATGTTATGGTTATGTTATGTTATGTTATGTTATGTTATGTTATGTTATGTTATGTTATGTTATGTTATGTTATGGTTCTGTTATGTTATGTTATGTTATGTTATGTTATGTTATGTTATGTTATGTTATGTTAGAGTACATCAAAGGGGAGACTTTAACTACCAGAATATGGAGAATATTGACCCAGATAAAAAGCCAAAATATCACACTATGGATTATAGTTCCTAAAGTATCATATCATTGGAATTATATTGCTTTATCTCTGTTAATCTAATTTCTTGTGTTTAGCATCAGGTATTTAAAATTCTTCCATGATGTCACATATATTATTCTTTCATTTTTCCTTTCCTGAATATTATTTCATGTTATGGGTATATGGCTATTCACATGTTAATCTACATCTGCGTTATTGTGAGGTTTGCAATATTAAGAAAAGACTGCTATGAATGTGGACATGTAGTCTTTTTGGAGACACAGTTTTGTTACTTTTGAGTATGCTTTCAGTAGAATTGCAGGGAAATGAATAAGTTTATACTTAACTTTCTAAACATCTTCCAAACTGTTTAACAAAGTGATATTTAGCATTTGAAATATTAGTGATGAATGTATGGGAGTTTCAGTTGCTTCATAAATTCACCAATCTTTGAAAATGTCAAAATACGCAATTTTACCCCGTTTCACTCATGTAATAGTATTTCCTTGAGTTTCCAATTTGCATTACCCTGCTGATAAATAATGTTAATAAATGTTTATACCCCTACTAAGACTTTATATTTATTCTGATATATGGAATTCTTAGATAGAGTTTTTCAAAAATGTATCCTATTAACATGTCTCTATTTTAGAAGGGACACATAGAAAATAAACCCTGCTAGTGTTGTAGACAGTTAAAAGATGTTCTTTGCCCTTTCCATTTAAATTAAATATATATTTATGTGCCTGTGTATTTAGGGGTGGGAATAGGAATGTTTGAGCCATGTTTAAGCAACAGTGCTTTCAAAAGCCATAAATTTCCTAAATGCAGCAATTGAGACTGTCATTAAGAGTGTTGTACATCATTGAGAATGAGGGGCAGTGTGGAATGGGGACCCAAAGCCCATCTGTACACAACTGGACATCCCCTTACAGAAGGGTTGCGGGGAGGAGATGAGCCAATCAGGGTGCAGGGGAGCAAAG
Source organism: Tenrec ecaudatus (assembly GCF_050624435.1). Taxonomy (NCBI): domain Eukaryota; kingdom Metazoa; phylum Chordata; class Mammalia; order Afrosoricida; family Tenrecidae; genus Tenrec; species Tenrec ecaudatus. The sequence continues at coordinate 14,746,077 of NC_134538.1, forward strand.
ATGAAACATACAACTTTCCTCTAGTCCTTAAATGCTTCTTCCCTCCCACTATCATGATCCCAATTCTACCTTACAAATCTGGCTAGACCAGAGGATGTACACTGGTACAGATAGGAACTGAAACACAGACAATCCAGAACAGATGATCCCTTTAGGACCAGTGGTGAGAGTGGTGATACCAGAAGGGTTTAGGGAAGGTGGGGTAGAAAGGGGGGATTGATTACAAAGGTCTACCTTTAATCTCCTCCCTGGGGAACGGAGAACAGAAAAGTGGGTGAAGGGAGAAGTCAGACAGTGCAAGACACGACAAAATAATAATTTATAAATTATCAAGGGCTCATGAGGGAAGGGGAAGTGGAGGGGGAGGGGAAAATGAGGAGCTGATGCCAAGGGCTCAAGTAGAAAGCACATATTTTGAGAGTGATGACGGCAAAACAAGTAAGATGTGCTTGACGCAATGGATCGGTATGTGGATTGTGATGAGAGTTGTATGAGTCTGCAATAAAATGATTAACAAAATAGATTGTTGTACAACTAGATGCATCTAAGGAAACTTCCCTGCATGGGGAACTTAATGGTTATCTCCACAAAATTACTTTCTTCGGGTCTTCTGCGTTTTCCTATGTCAAACTTGTCTATAGATCTAAACTAACCATGACCCCTTTCCCCAGTGGGAGAGGTGACTCTATCCCTGTTTGCCACGGCTTGTCTGTCAGGTTGTAGCCATGTGGGGTTCATATTATTGTTGTGATGCTCGAAGCTATCCCCCTGGTATTTCACATACCAGCAGGTCACCCAAAGTGAAGAGGTTCAGCAGAGATTAGAGACTAAGAACAGGAGGCAAAGAGAATTAACCACCGGAAACTTCCTGGTTCCCAAACACTTTAGATATTCAAAATCTGACCGATAGAAAGAGAATATTGCCAGAGCTGTGAGAAGAGGATCCCTTTACCTTGTAAGGCCCTCAAGTAATGCACTAGGAAGAGAATCCCTTTCAAACTAGAGTCTCCCAAAAATGATGCAGAAGGGGGAAAGCTTGCAGGAGGAAAGCATCGAGACTTTCACTTGTGGATGAGACATGACTCAACATGAGAAGGAACAGCAGAGAATTACAGTGTATGAATGTAGGAAAATTCGAATTTTAGAAATTAAAATGGAATGCATAGAGATTGAAATTCTAGGTTTCAGAGAGCTCTTATGGACTGGTATTGGAATTTCGAATCAGAAAATGATTTGGTTTCCTATGACAGGAATGATACATTCAAAAGGTATGACATTGCATTTATCATCAAAAGAAAAATGACCCAAATATTTCAAAACGTATCTTGAAGTGCAACGCTGTCTGTGATTGGATTATATCTAACTAAATAAAAGGAAATCTAGTCAATACAACTATCACCAAAATGTGTGCATCAACCACTAAAACAAATGATGATGAAATTGAAGAATTCTACCAATATCTTAAGTCTGAAATTAATTTAACATGCGATCAAACTCAACTGATAAATTTTGAAGATGGGAATGCATAAGAAAAAGGAACACAGTAGCATATGTCATTTTCAAATAATCCCTTTCTGGGTCAAGTAATCCTAAAATTCACAAAGAGCCTTGTAAAGAATGATGTTGGATAGACACATGGAGAGTGCACAGCTTAAACTTATTTTTCACTGACTGAACAGATCAAGCGAGGTAGGGGTATTGCTTTACAAATGTTTCCTTGAAAGAAGTATATATTTTTGAGCCTGAAATACATTAAATTTATATACTTTGGGAATGATATATAAGGCTAAGCAGAATAAATATGAAAAGTTAAGGGAAAAAAAGAAAGAAAAAGGAACAGCAGTTGGAAATATGGTCTTGGTGATAGAAATGAAGCTGGATATGGCATGATAGAATTTAGCAAGGCCATCAACTTCTTCATAACAAATCCCTTTATCAACAACCCAAACTACGACTATACGTGTGGACTTCTTATAGACTACACAGAAACCAAATTGACTACATCAGTGGGAAGAAAGGATGGAAAAGCTCAATATCAGCAGCCAAAACCAGGTCAGGGACTGACTGTGGAGTGGAAAACAAGCCCATAAGAGCCTAAATATGGCTTTGAGTCTCTCTCTCCTGAATTTCAAGAACATCTCAAGAAGAGATTTGACACCCTGAACTCTAATGACAAAAGAATGGCTGAGCTGTGGGATGGCATCAAGAACATCATAGATGAAGAAATCAAAATCATTAAAATGTTGATATAGTTTTTCCATTGGGCTTAGTTGACTTCTCCCTTAGATGGCTGCTGGTTTTAAAACAAGATTTTAAGACCCCAGACACTATTCTTTCTATAGCCGGACACCATCTAATTCCTTCGCCACTCTTTGCTATAGCATCCACATCTTCTGGGTTTCCTTTAAGAGGCCAAGTATGAGTAAGGCCGTGTTGTAAGTACTAATTGTTCTTAGATTGGAGGTAAGTTTAAGTGCAAACCAAAATCCATTCATGAATGTGTATCCCTGTTTCATTTAAAATAAAACATTAAGAAAAAATCATAACACAAATTATATTGGCATAATGCTTTTCAACTTTTTGAAATAATAATCATAGAAAAACACTGAAAATATCTGAAGAACATAACATAATTCCTTTTAATACCTTTTTAAAAATCAAAAATTAACAGTATTTATTGAAATAAGAATTGAATAGGTATATAATTATGGTAAAATAGGTGCTTCAAGAGCATCATGTACAAAAATGATTTTGACTACATCTGTTAGACTTCAAAAAAGAAGCTTACAGATCAGTTAAGGTCTTATTTTACTTGGAAGATATCACATGGGGGAAAATGAAGTTAGGAGGTTGCATGTGGCATTAGAAGGAAATATATTAATAAGAATCATCGAACAGTGAGAAGTAGCATGCACACACACATTCTAATCTAAGGGGCTCACCTTTCAGCAAATGTCAGGTTTCAGCAGTAATGTTTCCAACAGTCGTACCTGTCCCTTCTTCCTAATCGGCTTTAGACTGGACGCTGATTGTCCACCGTGGATCACTCTGCTGGTCTATGAACTAGGGATTGCACCGCATCAGTCCAACAAGCAAGTTACCGCAGGAGAACAAACTGACAGAAGAACAATGGTTAGAGGAATTGACAGACTACGAATCGACATGTTTCAACAACATATTAAAACCTGGACGTATCTGTGTTTGTGCCTATTTCAAAAAGAAAAACATGTGATTCGATTAAATGTAAAAATTATCAAACGGCATCATTAATATAGCACACAAGTAAAAAATTTGAAGGCAGTTCTAAATGGCTATGCCAGTACATCAACAGGGAGCTGCCAGAAATTCAACTCAGAAACAAAAAACTATCCTGTGTTTGGGGATTCCATAAGGAGTATCATTGCTAACATCACGTGGATCCTGACTTGAATCAGAACAATATTTACCTGTATCTTATTGATAATCCAAAGGCATTAAACTGTATGAATCACAACGAATTATAGATAACAATGCAAAGAACAGAAATTCCAGAAACTTGCTTAATTGTGCTCATGGGGACCTGTTTATAGACAAGAGACAATTCTGAACAACCACAACCAAAAAATGGATATTCCATTGTTTAGATTCTGAAACAATATGTAATAAGGATGGATCATTCTGGCACATTTATCAAATCTGTATCCTAAGAAAATAATCAGAGAAACTGGACTGTACGGAGAACACAGCCTCAGGGCCGGAGGCAGACTCATTAACAACCTGCAGTTGTCACATAACACAATCTTGCTGGCTGAAAGCTGAGAGAAGTTGAATCACTGATGAAGATCAAAGACTCCTTTGTGAATTACCCCTCACTATCAAGAGAATAAAACTCCTCAGCTGAACCAATAAACAACATCATGATTAACAGACAGAAATTGAAAACGTTAAGCATTTTCGCTATCTTGGATCCACAATCAATGCCTGTGGAGACAGCAGTTAAGAAATCAGACGACTCACTACAAAAGATCTCTTTGAAGTTTTCAAAAACCACAGGTAATTATTAGAGGAATAAGATGTGTTTGGCCCATGCATGATTTGCAGTCACGCGTAATGCATGTTAAAGTTGGGCAATGGCTAAGAAAGACATCTTGGAAGAAGTACAGCCAGCATGTTCCTTGGTGAGGAGTATGTTGAGACTTCATTTCATGTATTTTGCCAGTTTTCAAGGGGGACCAGTTCCTGGAGAAAAACCTCATGCTTTATAAAAATTAGTCCGTGAAAAAGAGTAAGACCCTCAATGAGATGGTTTTGACCCAATGGCTCCAACATAGTACTGGTGGGGAGCATTGAAACGAACCAAGCAATACTCTGTTCTGTTGTGCATGGGGTCACTACGAGTCAGAACCAACTGCACAGCATCTGACTACAGTAACAAAGTGGATTGAGAGAGATTACGGGGAAATCTTCTAAAAGAGATCATCCTTGAAAATATGTCAGGCAAGAACCATGGGCTAGTTTTAAAAATTAAATTGCTTGTTATAAAAATAAATCAAAAGAATGTCTTTGTATAAGAATGTCAATCCCCTAATATGAAACCGGACTGGTATATCCTGTCATGTCCAAAGTACACGAGACAACAGAGTCGTACCAGCCTTCCAATGTTCCCAGGCAGATTTGTTGGTGCTCTTGGTAACTTATGGTACTTTCTCTGGAGAAGGACCTTGTGGCAGACAAAGCAGCAGGGCAGAGAAAAAGACCTTTGACAAGATGAATTGACACGGTGGCTGCACTGATGGGCTCAAACATAAAAAGAATTGAGAGGCTGGCCCAGAATCAGGCAGTGTTCACTGTTGCACTTAGGGAAGATATGAGTTAGAACTGCTGTGATGGCACCTAACAACAATAGAAACACCACCAATACACCTCCCTTTTCAGTGGATTACATTTGGCCACACTGCGCTTTGCCCACTGTTGTGAAGCTAGTCACTGAATGGGAAACCCGGGCACATCTAATAACCTTTATCACTTTTTTGTCAAAATTCACTTCTGAACACTTCACTCTCTGACTCTTAATTAGAGATCAGTTCGATTTCATCTCTGGACTCCCAGGACCAGGTGATTGGTTTTCAGGTTTAGGCTCTGTCTTCTGCACATCTCCCTGTACTTCCGAGTAGCCGTGTCTGTCATGGTCTTACTCACTTGCTCCATGGGCCCAGTTCACAAGCTAGAAGTGCTCTGTCTTCTATTGACAGCCTCTGCAGCCTTGTCCAAATCACCAACCACCGAGAATTTCTATCTTCCTGAATTAGGCCTCTTCCTTACTAGCCTTTGCCTCCGATTAGCTGAGGCCCCTTCAGTATTCCACACTGAGACAGGGAAAACCAGCAAAGGTAGAGAATGTGTAGATCCAGAACAATATCTTGGGACTACATTTCCCAGAACTCCTTGCTACCCCAATGTAAGTTCCCAAGAATCTCATATGTACAGGAACCCTTGAAACTATTCCTCATGCGTGATCACGAATGGAGGGATGAGAAATAGCGAGACAGGCCATGCTGGCTGGTAAGGTTTCTTCCTCCTAGGAATCTCTAAATAACATTCTCTGATGATGCCCTCTATCTTCCAAAAGTAAATCTTTCCCTTGGCAAGACAAGAACCTTTACTATGACTCTGGTTTGGATGTTCACTCTCCTCTGAGGACGATCTTGAGACGTGGACAAGAATTGAGAGGGAAGGGGCTTGAAATGGTGAGCCCACTACTAGTAACATCATGAAACAGTACATGTTATTCTTTTGAACTAATTTAAAAGTGCATTGCTAATATTTGTAATCAGCTTATTCAAAGTCTCTAGGTTTTAGAGGCAATGGCATGTCCTTCTCTCTATGTGGAAAGGCTGCTGGGAATAAACCTTCTATTTCATTTTTTTTGACTTCGTATTACTTAAACATGAGTGATAATGGTGGTCCATTGTGAGTAAGCTTCCATTGCGACCATTTTGATATTCTAGAATACCATTTTTCATCAATAGTGTGGATTATTAATAAGACCTGTATTAGAGCTTAAATTATAAGCACACAATTTCCAGGTGACAGTTTAAAATGGGAGCTTTATACCCTCTTTGATTTGCTACACAGATTCAGCCTCTATTGCACTCTTTCTATTGCTCTAACTACCTTAAACTGAAAGAGCTCAAGAAAAAATTCAAGCTTCAAGTTGCACTATTAAAATAGTCTGTGGGCAAAATGTTGATTGATGCAAGTAGCATCACAGAAGATGGAAAGAATATACTGAGATACTGTATCAAAAAGAATTCATCTATTGTCTCCATTTCAGGAGGTAGCATATAAGCAAGAACCAATGGTGCTGAAGGCAACGTTCAAGCTGCACTGAAAGCATTAGCCAAAAAACGGGTCCAGGAATTGATGAAATACCAAAGGAAATGTTTCAGCCAGCCAAGGAAGTCTTGAAAGAGTTTAATTGCCTCTGCGTGGAACTTTGGAGGGCAGCTTTCTGCTCAACTGACTGAAGGAGATCTTTATCTCTAATGATTTCAAAGAGGGTTGACCCAACAGAATGTTCAAACTACAGAACAATATTCTTGAGAAATCACCCACAAGCAAAATGTGGTGAAAATTACCCAACCAATGTTGTAGTGGTACCTTGACAGAGACTTATACAGGGTTGAGGCTGGGTTCAGAAGAGGACTTGGCACAAGGAATATAAGATCTATTATCAAATGGATCTTGGTTCAAAACAGAGAAGACCAGAAAGATCTTTTCTTGTGCTTTATTGCCTATGCTGAGGCATTAGGTTGTGTGTATCATAACAAACTATGGATACAATTGAGAAGAATGGGAATTCCAGAACACTTCATTGTGCTTATGAGGAACTTGTATGTGGATCAAGAGGGAGTGTGGGAATAGAACAAAGGGATACTGCATGGATTGAAATCATAGAAACTATGTGTGAGGGCTGTATCCTCTCAATCTTTATGCTGAGCAAATCACCAGAGAAGCTGGCTTACATGAAAAAAGCATGGCATCAGGATTGGAGGAAGGCTTATTAACAACCTGCAGTGTGCAGAGAATACAACCTTGCTTGCTAAAAATGGGAATATGAAGGACTTGCTGATAAAGAACAAAGATTGAAGCCTTCAGTATGGATTGCAATTCAATGTAAAGAAGACCACAATCATTACAACCAGACTCAGAGGTAGTATAATGAAACATGGAGAATAGGTTGAAATTCACAATGATTTTATCTTGCTTGGATGCACAATCAATGCCCACGGAAGCAGCAGGCAAGAGTTAAAACCTATGTGCTGCATTAGGTAAATCTGCTGCACAAGACTTCTTTATCGTGTTGAAAAGCAATATTGTTGCTGGGAGGACTAAGGTGTGCTTGACCCAAGCCATGGTATTCTCTATTACCTCATATGCTTGTGAAAGCTGGCCAATGAATAAAGAAAACCGAAGAAGAATTGATGAATTTGAATTATGGTGCTGGAACCATCTGTTAAAAGGACAATCCAATCTGGGTTGGAAGAAGTATGAACAGAGTGCTCCTTGGAGGAAATGTTGACAAGGCTTCGCCTTAGAAACACCAGAGAGACCAGTTCCTGGAGAGGACATCATGCTTCATAAAATAGAGGGGCAACTGGAAAGAGGAGGATCCTCATCAATTGAATTCACACAGGAGTTGCAACAAGGGACTCCAAAAAGGAACAATTGTGAGGATGGTGCTGGGCTGGACAGTGTTTTGCTGCTTATGACATGAACTCTAAAGATAGAAACAATATATATTCTAGAAACGAATTTTGAATGTTCACTTTAAGTCAGAAGGCCTGATTAAAGAACACTAGTTATTACAAAATCTCTCCATTCAATACTTATCCTCATGAGGTTCTATAGCAAAGTGCACGAAAGGAATGCGATGGTATTCATCCATCAGCGTAGAATAACATCTAGGCTCCTAAAAGATCTTGTCCTGACATAAGCAGTCATTTAACATGCCCTCAACTAGTCAGTACTGAAGGAAACAGATCAACTAACGTGTGAGGTTTTAATAAGAATCCATGATTAGAAGAATGGATGCATTAGAGCTTAAATTCTAAGCCAATAGGTTTGCAGAAGGTTAAGATTTACAGTGTGAGCCCTAAATCTATTTAGAATCTTTACTTAGACATAGCCTCTGTTGAATTCTTTCTAGCCCTAGACTGGTAATGTAAAATTTGTGTCCTCAGATATAGTGTGTTTGCTGCAATTCACCAATTCATGGTCCTATTTCATTTATGTAGTCCCACTTGTAATTGTGATGAATTGATCTGCCATCAATCAATTTTGGGAAAGTTCCCTTTGTTTCTAAGCTTTATAATTTTGTGCATCACACTAATGGCCTCTCTCATCTGGGTGATTCTTCTTGTCCCTTTCCGCTATGAGACTGACTACATAGGGCTTCGGCAAATATATTTTCATTTAGGAACTCCCCCCCCCCCCGAGCAGATCAAAGATATGAAGTCAACACTGACTTTAACTTTGGATTCTAATTATGACTTGGTCTGTGCCCTGCAAGTATCTAGGCGCTTCATATGTGAAACGGAGCAGCTGATACATAAATATGAGCACACCATTAGGTGATTGAGACTATATCATTGGATCGTAGAGATGAAAAATTTTAAATATTATAATGTCAAGTGTCATTTAAAAGGAGCCTTCCTGGAGCCATTAGCTTGGCTCTTATTTAGTGGTGGGATCCAGCCAGTTCACATGAGTTCTGTAGAAGTAATACCTAATTTTCTGTTGAGTTCAGTGAAGTGGATGTTAAGATGGCACCTGTAAACAGAGTTCTCTGTAACATGGGTTGCTGGGCAGCTGCCCACTGCGGAAATCACAGATTTACATTCCTTGCTCCTCCCCCCTCAATAGTTTTGTTGATGTATAACTCCCATATAATAAAATTCATTAGTTCATCCCATCAAAAAGAGTTGTACAATTAACATAATCAGTTTTAGAAGATTTTCTTCACTGTTAGTAGCTCCCCATTTCCCACCAACCCCCCTCTCATGCCCCCAAAGAACCATTAATCTTATTACTGTCTCTATAGATTACCTATTCTGGATTGCACACACACACAATATATACATTTTTTAAACAAACAAGTATGACAAAATAAAACAGATTAAAGAAACTCTATTCAACAGAAAGGAGAAAATATTAAAAACAAGGACAAAATCATTTTTACAAAGAAATTTAAATGTGTCATAAAAGGAGATCAAATTATAGAAAACTGAATTTTAACCTACCTGCATCTGCACACCATTTTCTAAGCATGAGCAGTAATGTTCATTCTTTTATAGGTATAAAAAATAGATGGAATTAAGCTTTTAATATTTATTTATTCATTTCATATTTAATATATTTATTTATTTTCATATTTTACATTTTATTTATTTAATATTTATCATTTAATATGTATTCATTCATTTCATGAAATGCGTTTTGATGAAATACTACATTTTTATTCCCTTGCGATTTTTATTTCTTTAAACAAACATATAATGCAAAGAGGAAAAGTGCCAAACAAGCAGTTTGACACTCTGTCATTCTTTTTGACTTTTTATTACACCCTATACTTTCATAAGTTATTATGAGAGAATTAGGAAATTCCTGAAAATGTTCAAAACCTAACAATGTTTTCAGAAAAATTGCTGTAAGCTCAGGGAAATCAGATGGCTTTCTTAAAAGATGGACCTAATTTAGTCAGTGAATAGTAGTTGCTTTGTCTAACATATCAAACATAGTGACTATTGTCTAATCAGCCAACCTCTCTTTAAAGAAATGGGATCCTACTATTACCATGAAAAGATTGTTATGGATAAATCACACAGCTGATGATACTCAGAAAAAAACAAAAAATATTGCAAGTGAAGATCCCAATCAAGAAGTAAGATGGAAATATTTTAAGAAAATTTTTGTTGGTTTTTGTCAGGTATTATTTAATATTTTTAATTAATACGTTACAACTATTTCTTATAACATAATCTAGTTTTGTGTGTTTTGTTTATTGCTTTTATTTAAGTACTAACCTTATGAAATTATAAACAACTTCTCATTATATCTTTTTAAATATATACATAAGATGGTCATTGGGGCAGGAGAACAGTTGTGAAGTTACTTGAATACAAGCACTGCTGTTAACCTATATTTTGACAGTGTTCTAATGGGAAAAGATATCAAATTCAAACATATTCTATAAAGACCCTTTTAAAAATTTTATTGGAGTTAAATAAATGCATTAAATCATTCCATAGTTCAATTATGTCCAGGAGAATTATACATTTGCTACCACAATGTTTCCATTCTTTTTCTATATGGACCCCTTGACCTCATCACAACTTCACCCTGCCCCCACCTCCGTGCCCCCTTCTTGCCCAAACCCCATCAGTCCTGGTTCTTATGCACCAAAACCCTAAAAAACATACACCACAACTTCAAGAGTAATACCCCCACTGACATAACACTTGTGAGATACCCCCAAAAACTTAAGCCACTTAAATAGTAAAACTTGTTAGCAGATCACCCCTATGATGCAGGCTAGACCTGATCTGGTTTCCAAAATTTTATGTATCTGGGGGTTGTATGGTTTTGTGCATCAAGACCCTTTTATTGGGTCTTCAACAGTACAAAAAGAGGACAAACACAAACATTTAGATGAGGAAAACCATCCACGTAGTGCCAAAATAGTGTCCAATGAAATCATAGCAATCTGACTAATTATATGGAAAACAATTGAAATAGTCACACCATGATGCTTGTCGGACGATTGCTTAGTCACCATCTCAGGCAAGATTATAGAAGCTCAGAAAGAACCCTGGTGGGGATGCACACACAATGGCAGATTTGAACAGGTTAGAGGAATGGTTCTGGGATTTGGGCCACGTGGTTTTTGGTGGTTCAGTTACAACAACTTCCAAATCACCGAAGGTCATGACCCAGTCAAACTGACAACATATTTTGGGGGGAACACATCTTAATCCATGATAATAATGCAATGTATTGAAGAAACCTTCATGCACATAAGTTCCATATGTAAAATGAAAAATAGAGAAAAATCTCTCACACAGTAAATTGTTATTTAATATATTTTCCTTGCCTTTCACATACATAGGTTACATAATGTGCCCCCACTTTGTCATTTTGCTTACCCCATCAGAGATGCAGTAATTTGTTCAAAATAATAAAAGGAAATGGTGAAGATAGATCAAGTCTGTCTAGTCCCAAAGCATTTTGGAATAATATAATCTCAGCAGAACTTTCCATTCCTATGTACACATATCCTTCACCAAGTGTCTATGAACCTAGTTCTTCTTGTCAAAAATGAGAGACAGCTTGGAATTAAACCTTGGTGGAAACTGGCTCTAAAAGGTCACACCTTTGAAATCCCCAGTTAGCCATGAGTCATAATTAACTTGATAGTAATTAACAAACTGTATCTTACTGGTCCATATGTTTCCTCTAGATCTGTTTCTCTCTAGAACGCTGGCCGATAAAAATTTTGGTCCAAAATCTAAGGTGCAGAATGACAATATGGGAACTCAAATGAGTTTGTGTTGAGGTTTAAATAGACAAACATTTGGAATTTTGCTAATCTTATGGAAGAAAACTTATCTAGAAGTAATTTTAGTTTATATTTAGTTTAGCTATATTTTCAAATTATTATATATTTTCATTTATTTTTGTGTGAATTCACTAGCCATCTGAAAATGGGTAATGGACTTTTGTTCCCTTTTTTGTTTTATATTATTTATGTATTACAAATATGAACCCTAAATATCTTTTATATAAGTTTAAATAGTTCCCTGTGGTTATACATGTTTTTCTTTTTATATGGCATACTATTTCTTAAATCATATGTTCTTTTGAGGGGTATTTTAGATATGCTATGAAAATTTCCCTTGAATTCACTCACATTTTCTTCTACAACATTGTTATGTTAGAATTTCACCTTTTTCTACAATATAATTCCATTAGAATTTATGCTAGCATATATTCTGATAAATTCATTTAATCCAAAGGGATTTCCAGATATTACAAGACATCTTATGAGAAAATTATGTCTCTAATTTGTTTTGATGTCATTATAGTGAAGTAAATGTCCATGTACAATTAGGGCTATATGAATGTTCTATAATCTTCTTTGGTGTGTCTGTTTATTCATAAACCAATACCATACTGTTGCACTAATAAAGGTTTTATAAATAAGTTTAATTGTTTGGAAAAATTGAATTTCTTCCATTTTCTTCTTTCTGTGTGTCTGTATTCTAATATAAAATTTAAAACATATGTATCTAATAGTACTTTATTGAGGTTGATAAATTTATCATTCAACTTATAAGAACTGTTTTAAAGATAGTATATCCAAAAATATGTGCACCTATATACCATTATACCTTTAACAATAAAATACGAACAACCTATATTTAGAGCTTTGGCAAGTTTTTCTAGTTTAGATTTTTGACATAAGAACATTAGCTCTTTAAATGTCAAGATTAAATGCCTTTACAACTGTGGAGGAGTTCACATAGTCACCCTTACACACAAAGAGACAAGCAAGCAAACACAAAGGAAACAATCTAATCTGTAATTTCATATTGAGTGTAGTCTCATAATTTTATTTCCTTTTGAATTCATGGGTCTTAAGACATTATTGGAATGCAATTTAATAAGCCAAGTATATATAATAGCCTTAGGTATCTAATGACTTTGTAAATTATTTATTTGCTGAACAGCTTAAAATGCTTCCCTCTTGTGTAGCCAATGTTAATGCTATAAATCAATCAACCAATAGAAGAGGAACTTACTTTTAAACTTGATTTAGCTGAAGAGAGTGGGGAAAACACCTTGAAGTGCAGTTCTAATAAGTTTCAGTATAAAAAGGCATTGACTTACATGTTAGTATCATTAATTATCTTTTTTTAACAATAGCAAATTGTTTAGAGAATCGTAGATCTTCATTTATAAGACAGAGTGGTATAACAATATTCTGTGAAATAGCATGATTTATTGAACTTAGGAATTTCAGTAAAAGGCTGAATGGCTTTCAGATCCAGTAAGAACTGTCTCTCTGATGATCACATTTGATCTAGTGGGAACTGTCACTGTTGCCTGCCAAGAAAACATGTGATATAACTTCTCCGCAAACCTCCCTGCCTTCCTGCCCATCACTGGGCTTCGTGGAGCACTTCCTTCCCCTCTCTCCTTGAAAATGTGTACGAAGGGGGAAGCTGCCCCGTGTTTCCCGACTGGCTGCCTTGTGAAGCAAAATAAAGAAAGCTTTAAACTTCACAATTGCCAATAATGAGCAATCATTACTCAAATTACTCCAAGCACTGATTAGGTTTAAAATAATGAAGAAACCACCATAATCAATCATCATCAACCCAAAGGAAGTCAATCTGTGTGGAGAACCCATAGAAATTAGCACAGGGCTCCACCTACAGGGTCCTGGTGGCAAAAGAATCGCAGGATGGCTTCAAACCCTACTCTCTGCTGGCTGCTGCTTTTTCTACCTCCCCTTCTGCCAGCCCTGAACTCCAGGTAGGGGAACCCTGACATTAAACTCTCTCTTTCTTTATAAAAAGGCTGTCACCAAACAAGCAGCCCTGATAGAAGCCAGGTAGAAATTGTGATGTTGTCACACTTTCATAATTTAAATAACAAACCCTCTTATAAAGACCTCAACACTGATTTGCAGGTAGAGAGAGAGAGAGAAAGAGAGAGAGAAATAGATAGATAGATAGATAGATAGATAGATAGATAGATAGATAGATAGATAGATAGATAGATAGATAGAAATATCTTCCAGTTATGCTACAGAGATCATGAGTACTACAAGAATATAACCATTGGGCTGCTAACCAAAAGGTTGGAAGTTCAAGTCCAGCCAGAGCCAATACAGAACAAAGGCCTGGTAATCTGGGAAAGAAAAAAATAAAACCAGTCATTGAAAAGCTTACCAGGCACAGTTTTACAATGACACTCCTGGGGTCGCCATGAGTCAGAATACACTTGATAACAATCCGAAATGCTATACAATGAAATTATCCTGGTTTACCCTTGGTTGAGAAACTTCATTATGATGCAGAATTCTCAGATTTAAAAACAGGGCAATTCCAAGGAAAGAGGAGCAAGTTGGTTACTAAAGTTTTTTTGGATAATACAGTTGATATCAATTGTGGTAGCCACTGAAATAGCATGAGGAATAGATTCTATGGAAATGCCATTTCTCTCTCTCTTTTTTTTTTCTTGGCTGAAAAAGAAGATACCTTTCAAAGTGAAGGGGATTTTTCTCTTGGTTAATACCTGGGCAACATTTTTGTTTTCCCCAGTTAATTAGATTCATCATTGCCAGCTGTTTCTCAGTTTTGTCACACTTGTCACCTTATTGGTGTTCTGCAAAGCGGAAACGTAATTATAATGACACTTCTAAGGGAGAGAATTAGTCAGTGTAATAGACCCCAGTCATTGCATTAAAAAATTAAGATACCAAATACATGTAGAGCATTGGTCATCACCCATGGATAGGTGTGGATACACTGTGGGGGGTGGGAATTGAACTACTTGGAAAATAAGCATTTGCTGGTTCTTTTGAACATAACTGGTTGTATTTTGTCCAGTAATATTTTACTTAGCATATGTTATTCCAATGAATAACTGATTACTTGGTTCAAACCTGTGCATATATGTGTGTGAATGTGTGATCGTCATGGTCTGATTTAAGGTACACTATGAAAACAAAATATGAATGCAGGCAATCTTTTCTTAATTTTCTGCAATATTAGAGTGATTAGATAGATATGAAACTAGGGAGTTTTTAAAGATTACATTTTTATGTGTTCTTGAAGGTATTTATAAAAGTATAATCTTGATAGTGCTCAAAATTGACGTGAAATGCCATGAATTGCTTCTTAGAATTAAGTGCTCAGAGACAATGGCACACAAACCTTTTTATAGAAAGCATCTATATTATCCTTACTTAAAACCTATATGAAATGCCACTCTTTTACGATAATATTAACTTAATTCCATGGCAACCCAGAAATACAACCAAATCCATGCCACCTCAACATACTAACAGAGTATTACAGAATCCCTTTGTCTTTGGGTCAAGATATTTCATTTAAAACATTTGAAAGTCAATTAGCATCTCTGTGGCTAAGCCCATCTCTATTGAACTATTAGAAAATAGTTGGAGGAAAAGTAAATTATCTTTTTAGTAAAGTGATAAGTAGGCATGAAGCAAGGAAAGTATCTCTTCTACAGGTTTCGTGTATAAGGAATGATGTTAGACTGGGTTGTCCAGAGAAGCAAAACCATTGACACTCATTTATGATTAAGAAAGAACTTTAGATCAAAAAGTGTTTTTATAGCAAGAAGTTTCCCTGCCTGGTTCAACTCAAGTCCCTGGGTCTCATACTAGCCAGAACCCTCTTCAACCTATCTAGGTGCAGGTGAGTGACAACACAGAAAGGTGAAGCGGGAAGGAGAGAGATTATAGGCTGACTGGTGTAGTCATGTAAATCCAAAGCTGCTGGGAACATGACCAGGTGCCAACAGTTCACCAGGTCAATGGAAACATGGGCCTATTCCTGGAGGCCAACACAGAATTCTGGCAAGTGGGGAGGGTGAATGGCAAGAGATAGAGACAGAGAGAGAGGGAGCGAGACAAAGAGAGAAAGATAGAAAGGTTGTCCGTGTCTCTTTTATTAAAAGATCATGTCCCCAAGGAGGTATTACCCGGCTGCCCCCTGGTGGGTCAGTTGAATTCCACCTCTACCTCTACACATGCATTATCAAGTTGACATAAAATATGACCTCAACAGGACCAGAAACCTACTTTTTTGCTCCTCATAATAAGCATAAAACTAATGTGACCCTTTCTCAAAATGTCAACCCCCAAGGAGAAGCCAGAATCCTAACTGAGCCTGTAGATCCAATTTCCATTTAAAGCGGTCAGGAAAACATATATGTCAGAATTTGGTGCCAATCCTCTTGGCAATTCTGTTAACCTTGCTTTTCAGAATATTACTTCGATCCTGTTTATGTCCTCTTTTTAAATTAAATATACCGGGGAGGTGGGGATTAAATATACCAATTGTGGGTTAGGCATTCAATGGTGCAAACCCAACAATTGCACAAGGGGGAAGGAGGAGACTTTCTGCTCCAGTAAAGTTGGACCAAAACTTTGTTTAGGATCACAAGGAGTCAGAATTTACTGGATGGCAGTGGGCGGGTGGAACTGAGTGGGATTCCTGGGTGGCTTAGTCAGGCCTCAACTACTGATCAAACAGTTGATTCTTTGAATTTATTCAGAGGTACCTTGAAAGAAAGGTTCAATGATCTATTTCTGAAAGGTCACAATCACTGCCATCCCCATGGAGGGATATTCTATTCAGACCCGCATAGGCTCACCATGAGCTGGAATCAACTTGGCAAGGACCGGATAATAGTTAGTGTTGATTAGACTCAGCTTATGGGTCTGAATTCCAGGTATCCATGATGTTTACTACCAAAAGGAACTATTTAAAATTTCACAGTACTTACAGTAGCTATTCCATTTCAGCGATGCCGCTAACATTATCGTGAGAAGTAATGTGCTATTTCTAAAATATAGACTAAATTATCTTTCAATTTTAGTTGTAATTTCAGTGTTAAAAAATGTAAATCTCCTTAAATTGCAAGAGAACTTCATCTTCTAGTAAATCTGTATTTTGGTTGCCAAAAGGACAGTAAATGGACTGTCTCATGAATTTATAGGTTCCTATTGATTGATTATCTGAATGAATTGATTCCAAATCTTTGATTAACAGTGAATAATAAGTTAGTGAAAAAAAATGAAGTCACAGATAACACAAAGTCCCATTAAAAAGAATAGTAATAAACATAATAAAATGACAGTGACTGAATGCTCACTGTGCATTCGGTCTCCAGATGGGGCTTTGTAGGGATGCACTTACTCTCTCATGCTTCACAAAAGCCACTTTTGGGAGTTACTAGTATTGTCCTTTGTGAACAGGGAAACTGAATAATTTGACCAATGTAACACCATGATTCAAAAGCTTACAATAGAATGATCTCTTCTGGATAATGAATGGTTGAAGAACAATGACATTTGGAATAGGCTCCGCCCCCCCCTCCCCGGCCCAAGTACTATTTCAGACTATGTGGATGGGGCCAAACCAGTGATGACCCAGATGATATTGATCACCTCCTGGATGATCTTGATCAGGTTGACCTTTCTGTTTGAAGTGGGGCTGAAGACTTGGCAGGCGGGGGTGGGAAGGATAGGGTGCAGACTTTTAATTATTCCCTATAGCTGATCATCAACCAAATACCGGGAATCATCATGATAGTGCAAGTGCAGATTCACTGGTGGCAGCAACAAGCTGGTTAAAGAGTAAAATGATTTAAATTTTCATTCTAGACTTTTTTTCCCCTCTCAAAATATCACATCATCATGATATTTTGTTCTGTGTAAATTTGATGGCAGATTCGTTGTTTGAAATGTTCTTTATACCAGATGAATTATGAGAAATATATAATGAAAGATAAAAGTATCATCCCCAAAGCCTGGTGATATTACTGAGGGGGAGGCTAGTCTCTAACCCAGGCCCCAAGAGATCAAGCCGCCCACAAATTCAGTTCCTGTTCCCTGATTAAGTTCTTCCTCACTGTGGGTGCATCACAGTACTGGATCTACTGCAGTGGTGGCATGGAATATTGGGGATACTTAGACCTGAAGTATAATTTTATATCTATATTAATTTTATGAACATTAAATATAATTTACCAGAGATTAGTGACAGTTAACCTTTAAACTCTGTAACAACAGGCATCTCCAAAGAGAACAGGAAATAGTAATTCAATTTCTGTGGATGTTGGTGGAAAATAAAATGTTCCATAAAGTGCTGTGAGTATTTCACTCTTTCACGTATTTATGTATTTATTTAAATAGGTACAGCATTCACATGGACACACATGAAATGAACAATGACCCTCAAAGGGTCAGGACAATGTATATAAAAGGGTAATCCACAAAATGGGTAGTAGAAAACAAAATTAATTGGTAATTATTGTGACAATGGATATAAATTAAAGCAATATTAAGATAACAATTTATTTATTACTTATTTGTTTACTAGCACGTTAGTACCTTGCCCCGGGGTGTAATTAAATAGGTATCAACTTTCATGGAAGCAATTTGGATAATATATTATAATGACTAAAATGTATATATTATATCATCCACTGATTCTATTTCTATGAACTAACCTTCAAATAAAGAATGAGAACTAAGTTTCCTCCGCAAATAAGCTTATGGAATGATTATGGTAATGAATAATTGGAAATGATCAATAATATACAATAACTCACCGCGCTTGATTCTGACTTAGAGAAACCCTGTAAGACAAAGCAGAACTGCTGCATAAGTGTGTGCTGCGGCTTGCCGTGTGGACGGAGGCAGACGGCCTCCCTTGTCTCTTTCCTTTAGGGGGGTGTGGGTTTGAATCATCTTTTGATTAGCCCTCCAGTGCTCACCTGGATTCCTTATGTTTGCCCCTGGTACATAATAGAACTTTGTTAAGTATCTTATCTGTCAGTGCGCTTTTTCTCCCTTAATTATTCCTTAACAAGCTCACTTAACAAAGACTGTGAACTTGTAGTGAAACCACCTGAAGCGCATCCAAACTCACCTCCCAGGAAGCAAGCAATACGACAAGCTCCAAGTGGGTTGAAATTTTAAAAATGTGCAGACACACTTCCATTCATTATATATGCTTTGTATTTTTAATAACTGAAAATATGCACAGATTTGGGGGGCTTGTTGTTCATTAATATATTATAATGACTAAATATATTCTCCTTCCATGCAGAAAACCCAGGTTCAATTCTCACTAATGCTCCACATTTACAGTCATCCTTTGTCTGCCAGGCCACGCTGATTTCATAGAAACTTCTAGATTAAGACTAGGAAGAAAGACCTGCTGACCTACTTCCAAATACCAGCCAATGAGAATTCTATTTCTCACAGTGGTGTGAGTTATAATCTATAATGCAGTAAAAGGCAACATTTGGTTCCTTTGTGCACCAGGTCACCACAAGCCAGGGCCAACTCCATGACAGCCAACAAAGCCAACAATAACATCGACAACTGTTTTGTGTACTCCCTGTTCTCAACACGGCAACCCGCATTGTTCCTGCTTATTACAGAGCAGCTCATTTACTTTGTTCAAACCTTGTGTCATGGATCCTGAATTCAAAGCCAAAGTCAAAAAGTGTTGCTGTGGTCTAAATGACTCTGATATTTTCCCTCGGTCACCACCACAACTCCCACAACCTTCCTGACAGCATATCCTGCTCCATATTGCTTTCTTCACACCTGTCCAGCTACAGAGCTTGAGCAGGTTCCTGTCTTGCCCATTCTCATGTCTGTGTTTCTGTCAGCCATGCTCTTTCCCTAGGTTGGATACATTTTTCAAGTTATTTATACTTCCATTGGGCCTATCTTAAGTCTTCTAATTAAAATCGGCATGCATAAATCCACTGGATAGTCATGATTCTATTGTTTTGTTTTCAGATACCTATAAATGCATCTTAAAAATTTGTAGTAAACAATTTTACACAGTGAGCAATTTTAAACATGTCAAACTGTACACTGAAGATTAGTAAGTACATACAAGTAATCCAATCTCAATCTTGCTGGTCGGTGCACTGTACTTGTTGGGAAAAAAACCTCATTGCCACAGAGGGATTTCTGCTTCATAGGGACCCCATAGGGCAGTGGCTCTCAACCTTCCCCATGTCGCCACCCTTTCATACAGTGGCTCATGTTGTGGTGACCCATAGCCATAAAATTATTTTCATTGTTACTTCCTGACTGTCATTTTGTTACTGTTATGAATCGGATGGCTCCGGTGAAAGGGTCATTTGACCCCCAAAGAGGTCTTGACCCACATGTAGGGCAAGGGAGAACTATCCCTCTGGGTCAGGGATTGCCAATTTGAAAAGAGATTTTGATTCTGTAAGATGGTGCTGTGGGGTTGGAGGGAAACAGATGGCAGCCATACCTAGAAGCAGAATCTTTGATGTGGTGAAAAAAGGTGAAATTGTTAATACCCTGCTTATTGTGTAATCTGACACCACCTGTAATAAATAAGTTCCAGTGGAGATTCCTAAGGGAAACAAGGAAGAAAGGACTGACAATCCACTCTCCAAAATTAGCCAAGGAAAACCTATGTATCACATCTGGTTATTATCCAACATGGCGCTGGAAGACGAGGCCCTGAGATTTGAAGGCAACTTGGGTCCACTAGATTGGCAGCCTCTTAGAATCAGAGACCTATCTATAGGACGTAGCACCTATGACAAGCAGTAACTATGCACCCCTCTCCAAAATCTGCCACTAGTTTTAGATCGCTAACATAAGAGCCATTGAGAAATGCAAGTCAAACTCATTAACTCTTGCTCAACCCATTGTAGCACTGTATGAAAATCACAGCTGCACTGTTCTTATTTCACTGAAAAAAATTGGTCTATGACAAACTCAAAATCATTTTTCTCCATTTGTTTTCTTTCTACACTAAGCAGCGCAAAGACCACACAGTCTGCCTTGGCCCGTACTACCATTGAGTTGGTTTCAAATCATAATCCCTTTAAGACATCAGGGTAGAACTGCCCTGTGGGTTTCTGAGTCTGTTAATCTTTATGGGAGTAGAAAATGTCATCTTTCTCCCTTAAATGGCTGGTGCTTTTGAAAGTCTGGTCTTCAGGTTAGCAGTCCAACTGATCCCCTGCTATGCCGCGAGGGCTTGGTGGATCCTCTGAAATACAAAAGTATTAGATTTAACTTGCTGAATGATCTTTCACAATTGGAGATGGGAACTGTAGCGATAAAGAGAAACTACTCAGCGACATTGCCCTCATGTGAAAGCAGTGCATGCGCTATGGGTGTCATACCTTTGAGATGCTTTGCTGAGAATACATCGTGTCCATAGCAACAGAGTCACGCATACCAATGGTCTGGACTGGGCAATATTTTATTGGGTTGTACGTGGGGGTCCTCATAAGTCAGAGCTAACTCTGGGGTAACTCACTACACCAAAACATACTGGTTGAAAGAATGAATTTTATTGCTGGCTGGAGAAAGTGCAGTAGGTCTTCTTAGACTTGATGATGTCATATTCAAGTTCACTACCAGCTCTTGTTATTCAGTCCACTGTGTGGTAGGGAAAAACAAACAGACAAAAATACAGATGACAAACATTCCACAGAGACACTTGCATTAAGCCTTAAGCAAGATGAATACAAAGCAAGGACAACCACACAATGCAGAGGCCAAATGGAGCCTGCTGATTCCAAGCAGAGAGGTTCATTAGCTACAACAGAGAACACAGGGGAGCGTTGTAAGATCTTGCCTGATGCAGGTCCATTTGTCACTGTTGGTGGCAAAACCACGGAAGTGAAAAGATCATGACTGGGATACATTGCAGGTTATGCAAGATTAAGAATTGGTTCTGGGGCTTCTCCGTGGTGGTCTGGGTATGATTCATATCCATGTGGCACTAAATCATAGTCATCAGGAACCCATGTTTTAACTTCAATAATACAATGTTTCTTTGTTTTTTGAAAGGGGGGCTGGTTAAGGACAGGGTCAGCAAGTCCCTTGGCTCTTTGTTCAAACCTAAGAACACAAGGCTTGGGTTTGCTTGGACTTGTGTAAGCAGAGTCACGTGGCTTATGATCTGCAGCATGGTGGACATAAACACAGAACTCAAATGGAGTCTGAACTTATGTCAAGACCCCAGATGAGCTTAGGGCTCCCACTGGAGGCAGCTCATTCAGGCCTCCCAGCTAACTTTTCTTAGAAAACAATACACATTTGTAAACAAATGTACATATTCCTAATCCTCAACCATGATCTCACAATTTTTAATGGAATACTGATGGCAAATGCTCTATATGTTGTATCTCTTAGAAGGCATGTTTGCATAGTATTTTCAAATTCTTACAAGACTAGAAATTCAAGGAAGTAATTGGTAGCATCTTGTCTTAACAAAGTTAAAACATATTTTTGGCCCACTTGAAGTTCCATCTCACGCATGTGACCGGTTTTTCTAAGTTCTGTAACATTTTAACAAAATGGTGCTCATTCAAAAGGAATCCCCCATCCATTGTCCCATTGACAATTAATGCAGCCTCATTAAACAAATTGCTTGGAACGCTGATGAGGTTTTCCTGAACACCAAAGGCCAGACTGATCAATTGAGTTCCCACCTGTGACTCTTCAGTGGCGAGTCAAAGGTTACTGGGGTTCTCAGGGGCCTCCATTGTGTCAGCAAAAATTAGCAAGGCCAAGTAGTCAGTAGAGCACAGAGACAATTAGTTCATGATTAGAGAGTCAGCAGTTGGGGAATTGATAACGAAATTAGCCATCGCAGGTACATTTACATGCATTTAGAAAATCTATAGCACAGTAAAAAGTACATTACCACAGAGAGGAAAGAAAACGATGTGACTTGAAACGAAATTAAAGAAGAGAATTTAATGGTGGGCAGAAATGTGCCCAGGTTGGAAGAAGGTCACCATTTTGGTCGAAAAATGCAGCCGTGTCTACTACATGGACTAATTGCTAACACCCAAGTTAATATTTGGTTTGCCTCAATATAAGGCCTTCCCTCAGAAGGTGAATTAATTAATACAATGATTCAATCATTAAGCATATATTTTATTGAGAAGCTGCTATGGGCCAGGCACATTTTTTAAATGAGGCAAAACAATGCTAAAAGGGGGGGGGGGAGAAGACCTCTAATTCTAATAGAAGCTGGGGGGAAAGCCAAACATACAAAATAAAGAATCAAGTGCTCAAAATAATTCCAATTTTTTGTAAGTGTGTTAAAAATATTCTGAGTATATTCTGGGGCTGAGGAAGGAAAGAATTTTGTCAGCCTAGTTAGAATTAATAATCAGAATTCCAAGCATATACTGTAATATATAAGGGAAGCTTTTAAAGGTTTGTGGGGAAATTCTATTCTCTTTAAATCCCATTATTTTCCCCACACACTTTTTGAAGTCCCCTCATACATGTGAAGCATTTTTCTCGTCAGAAGACGGCAGTTCTGGGGCATCCCTCCATAGGCAGTGAGGCATTTCTGACAGAACAAGAACTGGAGTCTAAGGAGCTGGGCCCTAGCTGTTGGCAGTGTCAGAAGTAGGGAAATTCATTGGTTTAGATTTATCCTGCTTTATTTAAAATTCCGCCATGGCTTTAGCCTAAGGGTGATTCTACCGTCAGTGGAAATGATGGGGCTGTCTAAGATCACGTTTCTGACAGTTTGCAAATCACTTGAACCCACTGTTGCCATTTAAGCAGCAGCAGTGGGAAAACGTGCCAATTCAAAGCAACACTGCGGCATGACAGACGAAGCTCTTCAACCGTTTGAAGGATTGAACCAAGCCAAGATGCCATAACAATTTGTCTCACCTTGGACAAAATTGTGGCTTCTATCCTACATTAAACATGGGTAGATTGTCAGGAAATTCAAGTTCTGGCAACATGGGGGTAAGAGTCCTGAAGCTAGAAAGACTCCCAGTAAAGCTATTTTATAATCAACATACCCTGTCTCATTGCACAGCAAGACTCCAAGGTCAAGTGGCTTGAGAGATTCTCCTGGCCTAGAACCATCCTCCTAATCCCAGGCTGATCAAGTCCAACCCAGCAAGTCAAAGGTTGTACAGGCACAGAGAATAAAATTACATTGCTCCCAGCCAAATATTTGATATGTGTGTTGCAAAATTATAAGTGCTAAGCACTGTGATGGGTTGATTTTAGGTGCCATCAAGTTGACCTTGAACTCAGGGACCCCATATACACAACAGTATGAACTATTCTGTGCAGACCTACTAAGGTTTCTAGGGTTTGCAGGAGGTGGATTTTGCAAGTAAGCTATCAGGCTTTCTTCTAGTCCAGTTTAGCCCGGAGCTCCGCTGACACTTTCTCAGCCGCATGGCCACATGCAAGTCTTCTCTGACAGACAAATATACAGCAGCTGCACAGGAGGTGCATGGAGCAAGAAGGGAATCAGGTCCTCCCACATGGAGAGTGAGTCTTCTACCACTGGAAGACTATTTCCACCCCCACCATAGGCTTCAGTATATGTAGGAACTGACGAATATTGCTACACCATTGTTGAAACTCTAAAATATATCGAAATGTGAAGCTATTGTTTTTTTGTGTGTATCTTGCGTAAGCAAATCTCCCACCTTTGGACATTGGCGTTTGCGTCTGTTTCTCCCTTCCTCAAAGAACGCCATGCTCTCCAGTTTATATCCCATCCTTGGCAGTTTGGGGATCCTTTGGGGACAAAAATTATGTGCCTTTCAAATGATTATTTCGTTTGGGGAACAAACAAAAATACTATGGGGCATCATCAGGGTTATAGAATGAATAGGTTAAGGTTTTCTCATCAAAAACCAATCAAGAATCTCCTAATTCATCGTTGCCATCACCTGAGTTGACCTCCTGCCTTGAATTTATCTGACCCAGAAGATCCAGTCAGATGCTGTTGTTCTGATTGGACCTTTAAAAAAAATTCTGTAAGGAAATTAAGACAAACATATTACTGTAAGGCATTGTCTGCAGCCATCCATTGAAAACAGAGCCATATCTCAAGGCATTTTGTTTAGAATAAAAACAAACATATATGAACTGAAATTCTAGAAGCAATGCTTTTTGACTTACCCTTACACTTTTAATTCAGGTCAACATTGTTTTTCTAGCTGACATAACCAAGCCCCTGAATGAAACATATTTCTGTCAAGTTCTTTATATCTCCATAGGTCTATTTTTGTTGAATTAAATTGACTACCCAGCCAATCCTCTTCCACATGAAAGTAGAAAACCCTGACTTAGCTGGTGGTTTTCAGCTGTTAATTGGATTCTTAGTGCAAAGACACCTCTAGTTTCCCCCTCTGCTTTACTTTCTATAGCATCTTATTTTTCAGTTGTTGAAAATATGTGAAAAGGTGATGTGATTTTTTTTTCTTAAAAATCTCTACATATCCTCCTAAAAATAAACCCTTTTATTACTGCTGCAAATTTGATTCCCTAGACATGAATTTATAATCATTTTTCTTCACTATTTTCTAAACTTCCTAGCTGACTGACCTATGTGGACCCATTTTAGGTTATACATTTGTTAAATTATTTTAAAGTATTTAATACAATTTTGGATTCATTCTATGCAATTATAAATCATCTGGTCCACTCAATATTTAACACAATTAGTCATTTGAATCAAATAATTATTGGGCTTCAGAGAGATATAGTTATACTTCTCTTTAAAATATCATTTGTTTTAATTCAGTGAAAATACTTGACTCCATTCAGGTAAAGTAAGAGGGAAGAGTCAATTTATGGCAGAGGTCCTCCCTTTTAAAATAATTGAAAAATGCACTCTGTAAAACAAAAACAAACCTACTTCTAATTAGGCAGTTAGCCCCTGGATGCACACTGCATTTCCAAGCTATATTTTGAGCCATGTGCCATAGCTTTGTCCTGTGGGACTCAAGTGGAAGTCCTGGGTCTGCATTCCAAAGAACATCAGCTAAGTGAGGGTATTTGTAATCTCTCTCTTTTCCATGAAAGGTGAGTATAATAGCTATTCTAAAAACTTCCATTGGGCTATTAGGCGAATGATGACATGAGCATCACATCAGCCCCGGGTCACCTGTATTTCAAACAAGAAATGTAAACTGCTGTTTACATTAAAGCACTGTTAGTTGCGGACTTTGATTATTTGCAAAGGAACCAAGTCGTAAACTTTTACTGGAAGACAAGGAGGAGGGACGGGAAACCATTCCTGATCTAGCAGAACATTTGATACTCCACACCCACCCATAAGCACCTCTGAGCCCAAGCCTGGCAATCTGCTTCCAAGAAGTCAATATATTTACAATATTTCATATACAACTTTCATAACATCAAAAGGCTGAAACTACAAGGTGAAAAAAGTCTCACTATAAAACATTTTCCTCTGTTCAGTGTTAGGGGCACATTGTGGTACAGGGTGTAGAATACGTTGAAGGCAGACTTTGGGGGAGATGTAAAACTAAATAACTCCCTAAAACTATTGCCTGAAATAAATTATAAGCCTTAAATTTAAAAATCTCCTGGAGTTTTCTTAAAGCCACGCAATAACATCTACCTGTTGTCTGTGTTTGTTCTGAAATCGAGTTCTATGGGATCACACTGAAAAGAGAAATTTTTAAGACTGGCTACAAGTCTTAGGTAGAAGTGAATTTTTGTCATTTTGGAAGGAACAATGCAGCAAAGGAGGTGAGAATCGTTGTACAACTTAAGGAGTGTCATCAAGGCTCCTGAATTGTATGTAGAAATTGCTGAATCGATGTATGCACTGTTGTGCAGTCTCAATAGTAACAACAAAAATTATTTTTGACATACAGAATAAGATTTAAGAATAATAAACTCCATCAATAAATGCCTACCTCTTGTATTATCTCTTAACAATATTAAAAATTGGCTTAGGGAAAATTAGCATTTATTTTCTTTCATAAGAATGACGTGTCCAGAATTAAAACCTAGTTACCACATCAAAAAACTGATTTTCCTCCTCCAATCGTTCATTTCACCATAGAAACTTAGTAACTTAGACAAATTTTCTTTAATGCTCAGAGATTTGATTTAGAAATATTTTCATATATTTTCTTTTACAGTGTAGAGAATTTTCAAGGTGGTTTTTCTTTTTTTTTTTTTTTAGTGTCTTACATTCCCTCAAATCTTTAAAGACAGCTCTTCCCCATTCTGGGGTTCTGAGCTGAATTGTCCAGCACTATTATCATGCTATAATAAGAGGCCTAGACTTCATCGGGTTATGAGAGAACACCAGGAGCTCCAAAGCCAGCCTCCAGAAGACAAAGGTACGTAGGGACATGGGATCTACATATAGGTTATCTTCTGACCCACTTGCCTGCCCATTGATGTTCAGATATTGGGCTTTGTGTACCTCGGTTCTTTGACGCACAGGACCCAATTATTTTCAATTTAGATATAGTTGTCAGAACCTTTGCTTTCGACCCCAAACTCTAGTTTCCTCGTTTCAAAAGGAAATGTTGAAAAGACTAAAACACGGTTTGCAGGTGATGTTTGACCCCTTTCCTTCTTTTTTCCCACAAAGTACAGCAGCTAAAACTCTAACCAGAAAGATAGATCTGTGAGAAAAATGCAGTCTTTAGTGAAGGTGTTAAAGACACCTTGACAATGACCCAAACGATGTCATCCTCAAATTATTTTTTTCTGATTTCCTTACTAATATCACTAATCTTACCACATTAATTTCAGAGATATATTCCTAATGCTATTTTTTAAAAGAAGATCACTGTCGCCATACTCTTACCCTAGAAGTTTTAAAAAGTAAGGATATCTGGCTGGTATGGCCAGCCCTGTTAGTTGGTGCTTAAAGAGTTAATATTGGTGTGGATTGACAAGTGACTATGAAGTGCCAAAATATGTTTATTGAGTGGCTGAGTGAGCCACGTATTCATCCTGAAGGATGTGAAAAGGACTTCGATTCTGGTTATTATATTTGAATACATTTAAGGGATTTTTCAGATATTATCAAAAGCTATATTTTAATGCCCCAATTAGCAAAAAAAATCATAATATTCTCATATAAATAGCTTGAATACCATGGCACTGGATCTGATGATTCTTCCCTGAGGAGTATTGAAAAGTTCAAGTATGCTTAAGGGAAAGATTTAGTACTACTCTAAAGAATTGTGCTACCATCTCAAAAATGATCTTTGATTTAGTACTAGCAGTTCAAGTGTGATTATAAATTATATAGTAAATCATGTTGGGGGAATGGAGTAAGTATAGCTGAGGGTTCGCAAGACACTCTCTAGACACTAGAAAGCTTTAAATCAGCTAGTTGTGCTTATTTTGTGCTCTGCATAGAATGCTGGCAAAATCATGGGGTTTGTTTGGAATCTTTCTAAATATTTAATGGTAATATCAGTATGTCTGTGTAGGAAAACTATCTGCTCTTTTATATAAGAGGCTTCAAAATGTTTGTGGAAAACAATTAAAAATCATGGAATTTTTTTTACATGAAGTTTTTGAATCGCTGATGCTTTAGATAAGTCTTAGTGTCTACCGCTCTTTCAATTAAAATATCATTTCTGTTTTAATTCTTCCAAAGTAGTTCTACCTATTTAGAGAATTCATTTTTGCAAGTTACTGAAGACGTAGGAGCCCCGACAGCACAATGCGTCCAGCGTGGGCCTGCTCGCAGAAACAGCAGTGGCTCAAGCCCTCCAGCCACTCTGTGGAAGAAAGGCGAGGTCGTCTGTCTTTGCAAACACTTGGAGGCTTGAACTCCTCACCCAGTTCCAGTTTGTCTTACACGGCTGTCATGAGTCGGAATCAACTCAATGGTGGGAGGTTTGACTTGGGGTTTTAATTGAAGACTTATGAGAAACGAATTAATATTCCCTATTCATTCGGATCTTAAGGTGATACTTTGCTAAAGTAGAGGTCTTCGTGTTACTCTGTGTGGTGATTGTTCTGTGTGAACAAGTTGGGACCATTTGCTGCAGTCAGTTTGAATTCCGTAAGTGAAAGCTTATGTTAATGAATGCATACACAACCCCCCACACCGCTGTAAGGGGCTTAAGGAAGAGATCTAGAATAATTGACTATTCAAAACCACCAGTCACTCCATGCGAGAAAGACGAGACCATCTGGTTTTGTAATAATTTAAGGTCTTAAAAATATAGTAACTCTTCTCTGCCCTATAGATTGACTGTGGTGGCTATGTGATCTATTATCAATTTGAGGCTTAAGAGTGAAGGGGTGTGGTTTAGTGTGTCAACCAGATCGTAGCTTGATGACCTCATTTGGAGGTGCGAAGGAGATGTAGCTCTTAGAGGTGGGACACAGACTCAGTCCCTGTGAGACATCCTTGTATACAAGCCACATGGAGACAGACTGATGGCAGTCAGTGCCCTGAGCTGCAGGAAACACATGGAGACCCCTGCCAGTGCTGAGAGGCTCACAACACCACTGGATGCAGAAGACTTTCTTTCCACTCACTGGCCTGTGATCTTCCTGCATTCAACGTCATTGCATGTGTTTCGTGAGTCTGAAGAGGACTTTATAAATTAGTATTGGATATATCGGCTAATATCGGATTTAGGGACTTAATGTGGACAAGTCTGGGATGTTTTCTCAATATTAAACTGCTCTTGTATATAAAGTTCTTTCATATACACATATGAGTGTCTAGGAATTTGTTTCTCTAGTCAACCCAGACTAACCCAGTGACCATGAATCACAATCATAGTGGCTCTTGCACTCTGCTAAGCGAGCACTTTCACATATGTTGAATCCTACGTATACCACTTCTATTTTATTTCTATTCTTTATTATTTTAAACAGTTTTATTGGCACATAATTTCCATAGTGTACACATTAATTGTTCAATCATATAAGAGAGAATCGTACAATCATTACCACATAAATTTTAAAACATCCCTCCCCCAAGGTCAAATTGACTTTAAAATGAATTATGCAATCACAGTTAGTTCTAATACTCTCTCCTCCCTCCCATCTTCATTTCCTGTTCCTGAAATCCCCTGCCTTCTCTCTCATCCACATCCCACCCTTTCATCCCAGTATCACTATGCATCTACTCCTTGGGGGGGGGGGGGTATTCATAAACTGGAATGCCCAACAGAAAAAATAAAAACCAAATAATGTGGTAAGGATAAAATAATAATAATATAAAGAGAAAATACACATAATTAGTAAGAAAGAAGACTCCCATCCACATTCCAAAAGCCAAGGAAGAAATATCTGTCATGAATCAAGTAAGAACTTCTGTCTTGCACACACAACCAACTCAGGCCAGGTCTATAGAGAGGTAATCTGGCTAAGTATCAAGCTAGACTTAGCATATTCAAGATTGTAATGCTCTCTGTCTGACAGCAAGATGCTCGACACTCTTGCCTGTAGATCTGCCAGTGGTTCAGTCAAACCAGATATTCTGCAGATGGGTTTAGGTTCCCACTGTTCTCCATAGCCTTCTACAACTTGGGTGCTCATAATTTTAGCTCTGATACATATTCATATTTTGCAGCTATCATCTTAGAATCACACAAGGTGGTGTACTTATTCCGTGTGGACTTAGTTGACTCTCGCTTAGATGGCTGTTTGCTTGAATCCCAGCCTTTAAGACCCCAGACACTATTCCAATTCCAATTAGTAGTCAGGCACCATCTCTTTTCTTCACCACTTTTTGCTATAGCACCCTTATCTTCAGTGATCCTTTCAAGAAGGTGAGTATCAAGCAGGGCCATGTTATCAGAACTAAACATTCTTGAATTAGGACTAGGAGCCCAGAATCCATCTACCTGTTCATGGGGCTTGCACATCTCAGGTTTGCGTTGGCAGTCGTAATGTGACAAAATCACAACCTAGTAATATCAACTGCATCAATAGCAGCCATAGCCAACCAGAAACCTAATGAACAGAGCACACACACACCCCAAAAGAAAAAGATAAATAAAAATGAAAAAGTAAGCTATAAGCAGGAAAGTAGAAGCCCATAGAAACAAAGAAGTACAGCATTGCCAATCACCCCCGGGGGTAAGTGTTGATTGCCCTATTAACATCATCATTTTTTTATCACTTCTATTTTATGATGTGGAACCTTGGTATCATAGTTAAGTGTTGAGCTGCGATCTGAAACGATAGCAATTCAAAACCACCAGCTGCTCCTCAGGAAAAAGATAGGG
Source organism: Tenrec ecaudatus (assembly GCF_050624435.1). Taxonomy (NCBI): domain Eukaryota; kingdom Metazoa; phylum Chordata; class Mammalia; order Afrosoricida; family Tenrecidae; genus Tenrec; species Tenrec ecaudatus. The sequence goes on from NC_134538.1 coordinate 14,776,926, forward strand.
TTTTCTACTTCAGTAAGCAGTTCCTGTCTGGAACTTCACAGGGAAGTTCTCCCTGTCCTACCAGGTCTTTATGAGCTGGCACAGACCTGATAGCAATGACTTTGGTTTTGGATGGAGTGCTTCTGTGAATGTCAGCTTGTATGGCTGTGTGAATCAGACAACAAATGCATAGGCAGTAGCTTGATTCCCATGGCATAGTAACATTCTAGCCAATAGTCAAGCAATTTGTTTCTACTAGGGCTTAGTAGCAATCAGGAGTTGTTTCTTAAAAGGACAGTAACTAGATGGAGAACTTAGTATAGCTCTGGTACCAAATCCTAATGAACTACACTGGACCTTTAAGAACCCACAAGAGATATTCATATACAAGATATACAACCCAGCATTTTTATCTGCCACTCAATGTCCATGAAAGCATCACTCAAGAGATAAAATGATACTTTTGGTGAGCAAATTTGTTGTAAAAAGACTTCCTGAAATTATTCCAAAGCAAAAATATCCCTTTGAAGGCTAAAGTGTCCCAGACCCAAGCCATGATATTTTCTTTTTTTAAAATCACTTTATTAGGGACTAATACAACTCTTATTACAATCCATACATACAACAATTGTGTCAAGCACATTTGTACATATGTTGCCATCATCATTCTCAAACACCTGCTTTCTACTTGAGCCCTTGGTATCAGCGCCTCATTTTCTCCCCTCCCTCCCTTCTCTCACCCTTCCCCCGTAAACCCTTGCTAATTTATAAATTGTTTTAATTTTGTCATATCTAACACCATGGACGTCTTCCCTCATCTACTTCTCTGCTGTCCCTCCCCCAGGGAGGAGGTTATATGTAGACCTAGTAATTTGTTCCCCCTTTCTCCCTCATCTTCCCTCCACCCTCCCGGTATCGTCATTCTCACCACTGGTCCAGAGGGGTTCATTTGTCCTGGATTCCCTGCATTTCCAGTTCCTATCTGTGCCAATGTACATCCTCCTATCCAGCCGGATATGTAAGGTAGAATTGGGATCATGATAGAGGGAAGGAGTAAGCATTCAAGAACTAGAGGAAAATTGTATATTTCATTATTGCTACACTGCACCCTGACTGACTTGCCTCCTCCCAGCAGCCCTTCTGCAAGGGGATGTCCAATTTGCCCACAGATGGGCCATGGGTCCCCACTCCACACTCCCCCTCACTCACAATGCTATGATTTTTTTGTTTTGTTTTTGATGCCTGATACCTGTTCCTTTCAACACCTTGTGATCACACAGGATGATGTGCTTCTTCCATGTGTTTGTTGTTTCTCAGTTAGATGGCCCCGTGTTTAACTTCCAGTCTAGAGGACCCCAGATTCTATATCTTTTGACAGGTGGGCACCATCAGCTTTCTTCAATATATTTGCTTATACACCTGCTTTGTCTTCAGCATTCGTGTTGAGGTAGACTGGCGTGCTTCTTCCATGTGAGCTTTGTTGCTTCTGAGCTAGATGGCCACCTGTTTATCTTCAATACCCTAGATGCTATATCTTTTGATAGCCGAGCACCATCAGCTTTCTTCACCACTTTTGCTTATGCACCCACTTTGTCCTCGCCATGGTATTTTCAATCACCTTCTCTGCATGTGATAGTTGTATAATAGATAAGGAAGACCACCACCAAGAACAATAAAAAACTGATAAATCTGAATTATGGTGTTAGTGAAACATATTGAATATACCATAGGCTACCAGAAGAACAAACAAACATGCCTTTGAAGAAGCACAGCTAGTTGCTCTTCAAAAATGAGGGTGGTGAGGTTTCTTCACGTTTACATTGGACATGTTACCAGGAAGGGCAAATCTTTGGAGAAATCTTTACCAAGCTTGCTTGACAGTCAGTAAACAGGCAAGACTCTAAATCAAATTAGTTGACAGAGCAGCTGCAACATGAGACTCAAGCAAAGCAATGATGTGAGGATGGCACAGGGCAGGTCAACATGTCCTTCTGTTATAAATGTTGTCTCTATGAATCAATGACATCTAACGACAACATCGACTAGTGGATGGGTTAAATTTGTATACCCAAATGAGCCTCTAAAATCCAGAGACTCGCTGGGTATTTTGTATCTTAAATAGTGAAAAGAAGATTAAAATATAGCAATTGTTCTTCACCTTGGCAAGAATATATCAACAAGCTGAGACTACAGAAACCTAGAATGTTCATCACTGAGGCAAGATTACATTTTCTGGAGTATTTATTGAATCCTTTCTTAGGTGCTATTTAGTTCATTGGTATCAAGCCCTGTGCATAGATGTAGTCAAGATCCCTGTGGATTTGATTAGGGATTAACTAACTAAACACTATGGGTCAAATCTAGGCTATGGCCTATTCTTGGATTGCCCATAAACTGAGGACATTCTAAATAGTTGTATATAACCTAAAATACATATACAAAGGAATATGCAATAGAGACTCGGTAACCAAAATATACTGTCTCTGGTTCCTTAATTTCTGACTCCTTGGTAATATGAAAGAGAGCTGAGTAATTAAAATAGATTATTAAAGGTGAATTAATTGTCTTCTAAGGAAATTAGGGAGGGAGAAAAGGCATGTTTCACAGAGAAGCACCTGGATACTGGGTTCTAGGAAAGACATGGGTTTCGTTCAGAACAGTTATACTTTGAATCGATATCAGATGCCACCTCATCTGTCGTTCCACGTGTTCCCTAGTTCTTCTGCATATGCCAGCCGGGCGAGTTGAAAGGGTTTGTGTTAGGACCACCTTCATCTTCTTCAAGTCCTCGGTGGCGACACCAATCCCAGAAATGACTCTATACAAGCAGGATTGTTTGGAATACTATTTTAGTCAATAAAAGCAGTATGAGGGGCTTTCCATAATAGTCTTCATACTAAAATTGATTGAAATAATATGAAATGATGCCAGATTATTGAAGTTCTGTTCCTACTCTCCATTCTGAAACTGAGAATACCACCACTGCCCAGGCTCGGGTACCCATTTGACCTACTGTGAGGACAACCTGAGCCAAAACTCCATTCACTAATGATCTGACCGCTATAAGTCTCTGCTCTGCCTGGTAAAAACAATGCTATGTTTTTGCTCCAGTTAGAACCACTCTCCGGTAATTCTTGGAAAATTAGATTATTCTCATTTTCTCTAAAGCGCAGTCAACATACTTGTGTTCATCTGGGTATTTTAGAGAAACCAATCCACAGGAACTCATGTATAAGGGAGAGTTTTATATAAAGGTTAAGTGTGCATCCAGAAAACATCCCAACCCAGTGCTGCCCAATCCAACAAGTCCAACATTAACTCATATGTCTAATACCAATCCACAAAGTCCTCCTCCATCTCACAAAACACACACAGACTGCAGGAGGAAAACCGAGTCAGTGAATGTGCAAACATCTCAGCGCTTACAGGGGTCTCCACACGGCTGCTGCAGCACCCCGGGCTGCATCGGGGTACGTCCATGTGGCTTTTCCTCAGGGATGTCTTGCAGGAAGTGAGCCTTGCCAGCTGAAGCAGGGAACTGCTAAGGCAACTGCACCCTGGTGTGACCATTACAAAGCAAGAGACCTGAGAACTAGAAAGGTGAAGCTCTCTGAGCCATTTATCCCTCTGGCCTTCAATTAGCCCCACATGTATTTATCAACTAGTTTCGCACAATAAACTAACTACCTCAATGCTTAATGACCACAAACCCCTTGTGAGGAGGTTAAGAAGAAACTCATAATTATTTTGGCATAGCAGTAGGTTTCTCCCGCTTATGGACTTGGTTCTATGTCTATTCAAAGGTCATTAATTAAAAATCCAGGGATTTCTAATGATAATTCAAATAAGATTTTGGTAAGCACACATAACTTTGCAGTTTGTCTAAACCGGTGGTTCTCAACCTTCCTAATGCTGCAACCCTTTAATACAGTTCCTCGTGTTGTGGTGACCCTCCCAACCATAAAATTATTTTTATTGCTACTTCATAACTGTAATTTTGCTACTGTTATGAGTCAGGTGAGCCCTGTGAAAGGGTTGTTCAACCCCCAAAGGGGTCATGACCCACAGGATGAGAACTACTGATCGAAATCAATAAGAGCCCTGGTGGTGTGGTGGTTATTCTTTGGCTGTTAACTGCAAGTTTAGCCATTCAAAACCACCAGCTGCTCCTTGGGGAAAAGGTGAGACTTTCTATTTCTGTAAAGATTTGCAATACCAAAAACCACAGAAACATTTATACTCTGTTGTATGGGGCCCCTATGAGTTAACATTGACTTGAAGACAATGAGTTTGAGTTGAGGGTTCTATTTTTAGTTTTGATTCTGCAGTTTTCACTATCAATTAACCAAAATCAAAGCTCTCTGAAAGTCAAACTTTTGTAAATATTACTCTGCCTGTCCTATTACCACTCCTCTCTTGTCTCTGGCAGTTAAGTGCCATGAATTGGCAGTCAAGGAATAAATATTCAGCTGTTCATTTCTATTTCCCACTCTTAGCCTTGACCACCATACAACTCGTTACAGTGACAAGGCTACCATTACCGATGAACTTGTCAAAATCTCATAGAAGTAATATCTTCTGGGTGCTTCATGGGTAACATATCAACATAGAATGAAGTGAACACATTTTACACACACTAAAGTCATCCTATCTCCCTAAACCTTCAATAACATATCTCTTGAATAGGGCAAGAAGTCTGGCTTCTGAGTTTCATTCCAGGTAGACCACTCTTTGATTTAGGCTTCAGTCAAACAATCTTGCAAAATGTAGAGTCATTGTCAGTCTTCTGAGCTACCACATTTAATCCAGAATTACCATCTAGTATACCTCTATCTGTACAATTCTCCTGATTCAACACTCTATCCCTTTTAATCGTATTCCACACTTTCCCGGGCCAAAACCATAATCCTTTCCCTGGGTTTTGGTTAATATAAGCAATTATATTGATGTGTATACTTTATACTGGCATTTTTGTATCTTCTGGGATTTCAAGAACTTGGTTATATGTATAGAAGCAATGAGAGATGGTAGGGGGAAATTTTTAGGACAGGATGGTACTTTGAAAAACAATGACTTAGAAGAAGCCCTTTATAGTTCTTAAATAGAGAAGTCTGTTTTTAATCTGGAAGCTCTGCAGAAACCTGTTCACTTTGGGTGACCTGAATGGTACTTGAACTGTGACATAACATCCAGCAGCACAACAACATACAAACCATCAACAGACAACAGATAGATAATTGTAGATAGTTAACAAATAGATAACTATAGTTAACAGATAGCTATAATTGACATTACAGTTAGCCTCTTTGTGCCAACATAGCATCTATAAAAAGATATGGGTGTTTAACCTGTAAATCAGGTCACAGCTGAGGACCTATTTTGGAGATGCAACCAAGATAAATGGCTCTTTTGAAGCCAGCCCTTCTCTCTCAGCTTTTACCTTCCTGTTGACAAGTCACACTGAGACCTGTAGGAGTCCTGTGATTGAGCCTCCACCATTGGATCCACACAGCTCTGCACCCACGGCCTGTGATCACCTGCACTCTGCATCATTGCATGTGGCTGCGAGAATCTAAAGAGGGACTAAGGGACTATTATTGGAATTATGGACTTGAGTTGGATTGGGCAGGGATGTTTTATTGATACACGATTACTTCTTGATATAAAACTCTCTCTTATACATATATGAGTGTCCGTGGATTTGTTCCTCTATTCAACCAGGCCAGGCCTAACACAGGGACAAGTTCCAGATGAAGAACAAACTACTAAGAATACCTAGGCTGTCCATTTCTGAAGAATTAGCTACTGAAAACGTATGGTTCGCATGAAACACTGTCAAATTCCAAATACCCCATGAGTAGAAGCAGACATTTTCAAAAATCATGTCAGGAGATGAGCTTCCCAGATCTGAAGGTATTCAAAATCAGATTACAGTAAAACTGCCTTATCCAAGTACAGTCAAGATGGAATAAAGCTTGCATGGCTGGAATGGAATAAAGCTTTCAAGAGTAAAGCTTTCAGAGTCTTCATTCATTGATGGCACACAGCTCCAAAGGACAAGAAACAGCTCCACACGTCATTTAATAATCAGAATTTAAAATGCATGATTTATGAATCTAGGAAAAATGGAAATTGTAAAATAAAAATGGAGCACAGAAAGTTCAGTAGCTTAGGCATTAGTGAGCTGAAGTTGACTAGTACTTGCCATTTTGAATGAGAACATCTTAGGTTTTACTACACTGGAATGACAGATTCAAGAGTAGTGGTGCTACATTAATTGGCAGAAAGACAATTCCAACTCTAGTTTGAAGTACAATGCTGTTTGTGATGGGATAATATCTGTCTTCACACCAAGAAATCTATTCAATATAACTATTCCAATTTATGCACTAACCATACAACTAGTGACACAGAAATTGAAGAATACTACCGAAGTCTTCAGCCTGAAACTGATCAAACATGCAATCAAAGTGCATTGACAATTACTGGCAATTGGAATGCAAAAGTTGGGAACAAAGAAGAAGGAAGAGTAATTGGAAAATGGTCTTGGGGAGAAAAAAATTCTAACGATCACATCATAGCAAATAGTTGGGGTTTTTTAATAGCATAAATGACAATTATACACATGGACTTCTCCAGGGAGAACAAGCAAAAACCACATTGGCTCCATCTGCGGAAAGAGACAATGCATTAGCTCAGTTTCAACAACTAAAACCAAGTGAGGGGACAGTTGTGCACAGACCATCAATGTTCAGCAAGTTCATGTTGAAGCTGAAGAAAATTTCAGCAAATGCAAAAGAGTCAAAAACACTAACTTGAGTCTACCCCCACCTGAATTTGAGAACATCTCAAGGACAGATTTGCTGCATTTAACAATAATGCGGAACATCATACATGAAGAAAGCGGACTGTCATTAAAGAGAGGAAAGGAATAAGACATCATCATGGAAGTCAGAAGACATCTGACACTTGCTCTTAGTCAGAGAGGAGCAAAGGTACATAGGATAAAGGATGGAGTCAGAGGGCTAAATAAAAATTTTGAAACAGCAACTCAATAAAACATCATAAAATATTGTAATGAAATATGAAAGATGAAGATTAGAAAGCCAAGAAAGAAGACAAAGCTCAAACCTTAAACTGAAAGTACTCCAAAAATTCCAAAATTTCAATCTTTCAAGGTTGAGAGATTCTATGGACAAAACAATAAATGATGGAACTATAAGTTAAATACATGTCAATTAAGTCTGGGGAATCCTCTCTGACCACAGATCAGCAGTATGAATAACCTTGCTATCATGCAGAAGACGCTTGAAAGTGAATAATTGCAGATGCATTTAGGTTAAAATTTAACACCTTATCATTGGATCTCCCTTTTGATCCATTTAACATTTTTCTTGGTTTTAATAATTTTTGCTTTGTGTTCAATTGAGGTTTTATCTGTTTTTCTTTGTTATTGTTGTTAATTTTTGTTAATGTTTTTTGTATATGAAATCTGGAGACAGTAACTTGATTAATGATTAATGATTCATTGGGAGTGTAGCAGGGAAGGTTAGGTGGAAATGGGGAGCTAATAACATTGAGTACAGAACAAAGACTATTTTCTCAAACCGATTATTGTGATAATTGTACAACTCTTCTTGATGGGAGCAAACTATTGAATTTTACAACATGTGAACTATATGCCAATATAACTGCATTTTAAAAAAGAAAAAGGAAAGACTACACAGAGTCACTGTACCAAGAAGAACTAGTCAACATCCAAACATTTCAAGAGGTAACATATGAGTAAGAACCAATGATAATGAAGGAATCATACTGCACTGGGGGTATTATCCAAAAACAAGAATCAGAAATTGATGGAATAGCAACTGAAAGGTTTGAACAAGCTGAAGAAGCGCTGGAAACAGTCACTCATCTAAGCCTGGAAATTTGGAAGACAGCTACTTGGCCAACTGGCTGGAAAAAGCAATCCATATCCATACCCAATTCAAATAAAGGTGAACCAGCAAAATGCACAGATTATATGGAATCACATGCAAGGAGAATTGTTCTGACGATCATCCAACAATGGCTGCAGCAGTTCAGACCAGATTCAGAAGAGGACGTAAAACAAAAAAATATCCTTGGTAATGTCAGACGGATCTTGGCTGAAAGCAGAGAATAGCAAGAAGATATGTACTTGTGTTTTATTGGCTATGCCAAAGGCATTTGGCTTTGTGGAGTAAAAGAAACTATGTCTTACTTTGGAAAAGATGGGAATTGCAGGACACTTTTCACATCCTCATGGGCTGCCTGTACATGATTCAAAAGGTCGATGTGCCAACAGAACAAAGGAATACCGAATAGTTTAAAATCAGGAAAGATATGCATCAGGGTTGTCTCCACTCTCCCTACTGATTATGGTAGTTCTATAATCTGTTGTCAAGTTGAGAGGTTTAAGAGTGAATGGGGTGGAGTTTAGCCTGTCAATCAGGCGGCAGCTTAATGATCTCATTTGGAGACGTTAAGGATATAAATAACTCACTGGAGGCAGGACGTAGGCTCAGTCCCTGCAAGACATTCTTGTTGAAAAACCACAAGGAGACAGGCTGATGGCAACCAGAGCCTCAGACCTGGAGAAGCCATGTGGAGACCTCTGCCAGTGCTGAGATGCTTATCCCACCACTGGATCCACAAGATTTCCCACCCATTGACTTTTGTCCTGCGTTCGGCATCATTGCATGTGTTTCATGAGTCTGAAAATGACCTTATAGATTGTTAGCATACATATGGTCTAATATTGGATTTATGAACTTGTTCTGGACTGGGCTGTGATTTTTTTCTCAATATTCAACTGCTCTTGTATATAAACCTCTTTCTTATACACATATGAGTGTCTCTATGAATTTGTTTCTCTAGTCATCCCAGAGTAAAACACTTATTCAATCTGTATACTGAGAAAATGCTCAGAGAAACTGGATTATATGAAGAAGAATGTGGCATCAGGATTGGAGGAAGGCTTATTAAAACCCGTGTTAAGCAGATGACACAACTTTGATTGTGGAAGTGAGGGAGACTTGAAGAACTTGCTGATGAAGATCAAGGATTTCAGCCTTCAGTATGGATTATGGCTCATTGTAAGGAAAACCAAAATCCTCACAATAATACCAATAGGCAGTATTATGGAAAATGGAGAAAAGATTGAAATTATCTAAGATTTCTTCTTGCTTGAATCCATAATCAGTGCTCATGGGAGCATCAGTTAAGAGATCAGACTACACTGCATTGGGTAAATCTGCTGGAAGAAATTCAAATATCTTCCACTAATGAGCAATAGACATCTTTAACGTGCTAAAAAGCAAGGATATTACACTGAAGATTCAAGTGTGCCTAACCCACGCCATGGTGTTTTTAGCAGCCTCGTGCATTTGAAAGCTAGACGTTAAATAAGTAAGACATAAGAAGAATCAATGCATATGAATAACGGTGCTGGGAAGAATAGTGAAAGTACCTGGACTCCTCAAAGGACAACAAATCTGTGTTGGAAGATGTATTGGTGAGACTTTAATACATGTATTTTGGACATGTATTGGACATCTTGGAAAAGTAGAGGGGAAACTAAAAATGTAACATCCCGGACAAGACTAATTGGCACTGTGGCTACAACAATGTGCTCAAACATAACAATTGTTCAGCTGTCCCAGCACTGGGTGGTGTTTGTTCTGCTATGCATAGGGTTGATATGAGTTGTAATTGTCTGAAGGCATCTAGCAATACCAAAGAAAGGAGATTTATATGGCTCATATTATATCATCTTGGTAAGGCTATTATATACAGATGTTTGGTCAAAACACTACAATAAAACCCACAAAAGCCAGAATTCATATGAGACAGAATCCTGACAGAGAGGGAAAATTCAAATACCTTCCACTATAATGGGCAATAAAAAAGTGGTAAGACCGACTTCTCTGAAAATGTGGACAACTTTCAGGACCTAGAGAACCAACATAGTATTGTTTCCTTTGGGATTTCACCAGTTTCACTGTATTTGAGAGTTGTTGTGAAGGCATTTTGTAAATGTGATTATTTACAATCAGCTGAAGCCTAGGTCAAAGAGATTACCAATCATAAGGTGGGTGGGTAGGCCTTATCCAATCATGGCACAAAGCTAAGTTGCGCAGGGAGAAGAAATTCTTCCTCAAAACTATATTAGAAATTCTACCAGGTATTCTAGCTTGCTTCTTGGCCTCTGGCTTCTGTTTTTAAAGTCATGTGTGTGAAATCATTAAAATCAGTTAATCAATCTCTCTCTCTCTTTCTTTCTCTCTCACCACATACACGTACTCGTGCATGCAGGCTCATGCCGGTGCACACACACACAGTATGCAAACAACCGCCTTCAATTCCAACTCACAGTAACCTTATAGGATGGCATAAAACTTCTAGCATTTCAAATGACTGTCCATAAGTAAGAGGGAAGAATGCCCCATTTTTCTCCCCAGAGTGGCTAGTGGCTTAAATGGCTGATTATGTTGTTATTAATCTAATGTTTAACCTACTTCACCACCATGACCCTTGATAGAAAATATATATGTATCTCTAATTTATTGGTTCTATTTCCCTAGAGAGTCCTGACTTATAAAAAGGGACATATACACTTGGACAGAGGGAAAATGAGTACTTCTCTTGATAAAGAAAGTGTAATCGAAATTAAAATTAGAAACATTTCGTTTCATTGGAATTTGTACCGATATTTGATCCCAATTTTGAGGTTATCCCTTTTTCTAATAAGTGTACTTAATTTAACTTAAGAGAACCTGAACAGTTCATGAACTTAGTTTTCATTATTATTTAGTTTTCTTTGGTATGGCCACGTATATATGTGATAAGGACCCATTATATGGCAATAATAAAACTTTGAAGTTCTTTACCTACAGCCCCAATTTGGAATTTAAAGTTTTGAGCTTATTTTTATTCATTCAAATCATTACTGAAAACCCTAACACATTTCTTCTTTCATAAAGATGTAGAAGGGACCAGGTATCAGGTATCAAAGAACAAAAACTCCTATCAGCGGGTGCCCACCTTTCTGATATGATCACTGAAGAAGACAAATGTGCATATGCAAATGTGCATAAGAAAATGTGGTGAAGAAAGCTGATTGTGCCCGGCTATCAAAAGATATAGCATCTGGGGTCTTCAAGGCTAGAAGATAAACAAGCAGCCATCTAGCTCAGAAGCAACAAAGACCACATGGAAGAAGCACACCAACCTGTGTGACCATGAGGTGTTGAAGGGATCAGGTATCAGGCATCAAAGAACAAAAAATCATATCACTGTAAGTGAGGGTGAGTGCACAGTGGACACCCAAAGCCCATCTGTAGGCTACTGGACATCCCCTTACAAAAAGGTCTCGGAGAGGATATGAGCTAGTCAGGGTGTGATGTAGTAACAATGAAACATACAACTTTCCTCTGGTTTCTAAATGCTTTCTCCCCACCCAATATCATGATACCAATTCTACCTCACAAATCTGGCTAGATCAGAAGATGAACATTGGTACAAATAGGAACTGGAAACACAGGAAATCCAGGACAGATGATCCCTTCAGGACCAGTGGTGAGAGTGGTGATTCCAGGAGGGTGGAGGGTAGGTGGGGTAGAAAGGGGGAACCGATTACAAGTATCTACATATAACCTCCCCCCTGGGGGATGGACAACAGAAAAGTAGGTGAAGGGAGATGTCGGACAATATATGATATGAAAAAATAATAATAATTTATAAATTAGCAAGGGTTTTTGAGGGAGGGGGAGGGAGGGAGGGAGGGAGAAAATGAGGAGCTGATATAAAGGGCTTAAGTAGAAAGCAAATATTTTGAGAATGATGAGGGCAACGAATGTATAAATGTGCTTGTACAATGGATGGATGGATGAATTGTGATAAGAGTTGTATGAACCCCCAATAAAATGATTTTTAAAAAGATGCACAATCTTACATTAATTACTTTTATCAAAATATTATTTTCCATTGCTTTCTGGCCTTAAAGCTTGTCTTCTGTGGGCACTTGACCCTTAACGACTATAGATAATAATCTAAGTTATGTTTTGCCACTGAATGCCATAGACCACCAATGCCCCCTTTATTAATAAACTCAAGGTCTTTGATTCCTGGATGCCTGGTCAGATCACAGCATCGCTTCCATCATTAGAGTCTGATCCTGTTGGAAAATGTCTAATAATAATAATAATAGCTATAAAAAGCCAAAACCTGTCAGAGAAGGAAGACTATAGGTAATAGCTAATTACTTCCCATAGGAAAGTAGAGTCGCTGTGGATGCAATGGAAATTAATTATTACTATAGGAGATACATCTTTTGAGTCACAAAGCCAAGCTAGATGTGGGATATAGGAACGCAAGGAAACCTCGTACCTACAAGGCACCCTTAACTGTCCGTCACCATATCCGATTAGAATATTCACCACTTCCCTTGGGTCTTCTAGATTTCAGTCTGTTCCTATGCAGTTTCCACCTTAAATCAAACAGCTGGTAACATAATAAAACACTTGAAGGTCACATATAGCAAGAGTTGGAGTTGGAAGAGCATATCAAACTTAGTTCTGGAATTTTTAATTGCATAATCTTAGGCTTTCAACTGTTAGATATCTCCTTCCTCTTCTGTACATTAGGAACAGTATGAGAGTTGTACAAAGCCCTATGGGATAATAATTTTTGAAATAGAATGTAAACTCTTTTATAATATACATATTTATTCTTCATGACTTGCCTTCTACTGTATTCTACACTATACCAAGGTGTACCTATATTGCTTAACTTCTAAAAGATAAATCATACTGATAGATTCTAGGATATTAAAAGAAATAGCAAAGTGAAGATAAAATAAGGAAGCTTTGAAGCCAGAGCTGAGTGTGAGTGCTGACCCAGAGACTTACTTGGAACATGATTGTCAATGAGTTTCTAAATCATCAAAGCCTCAGTTCCTAAACCATAAAATAGAAAAACATCCACCTCGTAGAATTGCCCCAAGGATTAATAAATTATATACTCTAGACTTACCCACAAAGGTAAAACTGTTGCCTTTGGGTTCACTCACATTTCTGGCAGCCTCGAGTCTGTCAGAGTAGAACGTCCTGGATAAGGCTTTTCATGGCTACTATTTTGGAAGTAGATCCCTGGTCTTCTTCAGAAACTTTTCCAGGTGGGTTTAAACTATCAACCTTTTGATTAGTAGACGAAGACTTAACGGTATGCCCTATCCAGGGACTCTCTATTCACTTAATGTGGATTATTATGTTTATTTTTCACTATAACTCAGTCTGCAGAACAGCCAGGGAAGAATGCAGCTCACTCGTTACGCATTTACCTGAGCATGAAGAAAGCGTATTGAATTTGTCCGTGTGTGTGACTTCTACCAGGGACTGCCTGTAAGGCATTTATGACACAACCACCAAATTGTTTGATAACCTCAGTGCAGGGCTTGACTCCTATTAGATCACCAATAACTTTCAGCAAACCAGAGTACTTTGATAAACATAAAATAGTTAATATTTTTCTGACTCCAAGACCAAAAAAGAAATATAAAATCCTTTAGAGAGCTCCTTGGTTCTGGGAAAACTGCCTAGTCATCATTAGCATTTTAAGGTGAGCTTGGGGCAAGATCTTTATGACTTAGAGATGAACACAATAGTGGTCAACGTACTGGCAGGTAGTCTAGTTTATCAATAATAATAATGAATAACTTTGACCCATCAGTATTGGTTGTTCTGTATGTTTTGTTTCTGGAAAATCGTCATCTTCCTAAAGAAACCTATTTTTGGCTAAAAGGGGTCATCACTTTTTTGATCTGCCAATGTGTCCGTCTGGGTACTTTAGAGAAACAAATCCACAGAAACTCATGAGTGAGAGAGAGTTTTATATAAAGGTTAAGACCAGACATCCCCCTTTTGGCGGGACATCCCGATTTTTAACAATTTTTCCCGCATCCTACAGCATTTTTTAAAAAGTCCCAATTTTTGGAAAAAATGCACGAAAAGCTAGAGTATATGGCTTTTGGCTGCCATGTGGCTATTTCACCAGGATATGAGTTTTATCAGGGGTGTCCCGCTTTGCCAATGTTAAAATCTGGTCACCTTATGTTAAGTGCATATCAAGAAAACATTCCAACCCAGTGCTGCCCAAACCCACAAGTCCAACATTAACCCATAGGTCCAACACCAATCCACAAAGTCCTCCTCCATCTCACAAAACACACAAGATAATGCTACTGCAGGAGGAAAGCTGAGTCAGTGAAGGTGTAAGCATCTCAGTGCTGGAAGGGGTCTCCACACCCAGGGCTGCATCTGGGTAGGTCCATGCAGCTTCTCCTTGGGGATGTCTTGCAGGAAGGGAGGCTTACCAGCTGAAGTAGGGAACCAGCTAAGGCAGCTGCACCCTAGTGCGACCATCAGAAAGCAAGAGACCTGAGAGCTCAAAAGGCAAGGCTCACTGAGTCTTTTTATCTCCCCGTCCTTCAATTAACCCACATGTGTTTATTGGCTAGGTTGGCACAATAAACTAACTCAACCATAGCAGACAGTTTTTCTCAGTTTGGGACTCTAGACTTCTGCATTCAGAACACTGGCTCAAGGAGACTCTGCCAGCGCTGGAAATGGTCTGCTCCCTTTTCAGCTCCTTCACCTTGATGTCTTTCATATGGATTTGCCTTTATCATCTTCCATGCTTGCTTGCTTGCTTCTGTGCCTGAGCTAGTCATTTATATCTCAATAAATAATTGACTAAAGACAGATCCTACCTTGGCAGAGCCTAAGCAATTTAAATAAATTCCAGTTCCCAAACAGGAAGACCTACACCCATTTATCACATGCAATTCAATGGGACCTAATTCAACCCACACTGGAAAAACTTGGTTGTTAAGCAACCAATATTAAATAAAATTAATAATATTTCATGACTAACTAACTTTGATTTTTTCAGTGGGATAGGAGCAGGTCAAAGACCCACTTTTGAGTCAAAGCTGTGGAATTGATTTTGTTCTTTCATTTTTTGTTTTTATTTTTCCAACAGTTTTATTGGCACATAGTTTACATATCATACAACTCAGTAGTTAAATCATTCAATTATATCAAGGAGAATTGTACATTCATTACCACATATTTTAGAGTATCCCATGTGCCCCCGCGCCCTTGCCCCCTGGTTGTATCACCTTTGAGATGGGTTATGCCATCACAGCCCATTCTTAAGCTCCCTCCCACTCCTGCCTTCATTATTTACTTCCCAAATCCCCGTTTGCTCCCTATCATCCACCCCCATCCCTGTATTCTCTAGACATCCTAGTATCAGTTATTGGCATTATGCGTGCACTGCCCCTGTGTTTCACAGCTAGGAAGCCCAAAACAAAACAATGAAAAACAAAATCAGTCTAAGGTGGCAAGTGTAAAGTCATAATGGTACAAAGATAACAATACAAATAATGCACGGAAAGGAAAAGACCCCCAACCACATTAAAAAAGCCAGGGTAGAAATTTCTGCCGCGGAACCAGTAAGAGATACTTGCAAATGGAACTAATTCAGGTTGAGTCTACAGGGTGGTCAGCTGGCCAAGTGTTGACTTTGATCCAGCATAATCAAGATTACAATGATCTCAGTCAGGCTGCTCACGAGTCTCTTGCCCGGCTCCAGTGGCCATGTCAGTGGCCCAGTCTGACTGTGTACTCCTCCGGTGAGGTTTGGGCTCCCACTGTCCCCCATAGCCCACCACAAATTGGGTGTTCATCATTTTTGCCTGATGCTTTTTTCCTCAACATATTTGCATGTTTTAATTGTCATCCTTGTATCAGACAAGCTGGTGTGCTTCCTTCATATGGACTTAGTTGACTCCTTGCACAGATGGCTGCTTGTTTGAGTACACACATTTAAGAACGCAGAAACTGCTCAGATTGAAAGTTGGGCACCATCTGCTTTCTTCATCATATTCTGCTGTGGCACTCTTATCTCCAGTGATCATTTAATGAAGGTGAGTATTGAGCAGGGCCATGATGTAAGAACTAATTGTTCTTAAATTGGTGTGAGGATTTAGTGTGAACCCCAAACCTAGAGCTATCCTTTTTTTAAAAAATTTTTTGTAACTTGAGAGTTAATACATATGTTCAATCATGTCAAACATAATTATGCAATTGCTTCCATATTCAGTCTCCAAACATACTTTTCCTTCATGGACTGCTGCAAATCATCTTCTTCTTATATCCCTCACCCCTTTATCCACCCCCCCCTAAAAATTCCTTGTTATATTTGCTTTCCCTATAGGCTCAGCATCACTGGGTTTCATTTACTGAAAAACAAAGAAACAATTAACACAGCTTCAAGAAGGTGAGCCCATGAGCGACACACCTCTGAGATAAATCCTAATATAAACAAGCATGCACGGAATAGGAATATAGCACACAATGGTGGTCACAGAATGGCCAGAATAATACGCATCCTAACACAGCATACAGAGTGTTGATGTAGCAAGACCTTTTTCGTTTCGCCAACCAACAATGCACCACTCATGTTCCAGCTGTCTTCTGCTTCCTCAGACACCACATGCTTTCTGACTCAAGTCCTCAGGTTACAAGTGTGTAGAGTCCAATTCAACCAGTGGAGCTCCCAAGTGAGGCATCCCGATGCAGCCTCTGGAGCATGACGTGCACCCCAAAGATCCAGGGTCCAGTGTCCAAGCAGTCTATGGCACCTGGCCTAGGTTCCTGGGATACCCCCAGAGGCCATTGGTCAATTCGGGCCTCTCGCTGCGCACCACCAAAGAACCTCCCCACCTAATGCTCCTAAGAACATTCTCAATTCTGCCCTCCTGCTGAAGTAGGTACACCCTCCCTTCCCATCAATGGACAGATTTTGTGTGGTTATTACGAATGGTACTGATTCCTTGATATCATTTTCTGTATTCCCATCACTGGTATATAGGAATCCCATTGATCTTTGCTTGTTTGTCTTGTATCCTCTACTCTCCTAAACTCCTTGAATGTTTCCAACAATACTGTTGTGGACCCCTTAGGATTCTCAAGATATAAAATCATATCGTCTGCAAATAGCAAAAGTTTCTCTTCTTCTTAACCTAGTCATGCACACTCGATATCTTGCTGTTGTCTTATGACCTTGGCTAGAACTTCCAGCACCATATGGCATAGAAGTGGGGATAAGGGGTATCCTGTTGGGTTTCCTTGTTCAGTGAAAATATATCCAGCTTTTCTCCATTGAGTATGATATTAGCTATTGGTTTTTCATATATGGTTTTTATTGTATTGAGGATTTTCCCGTCTAATCCTGTCGTCTTTAGAATCATTATTTGGAGTGGTGTTTGATGTTATCAAATGCTTTTTCGGCATCAATTGATATAATTATATGGTTGTTTTCCTTTTTCTTGTTGATGTGGTGGATTACATTAATTGTTTTTGAATGTTGAACCATCCTTCCATCCCTGTTATGAATACCACTTGCTCAAGTTGTATTATTTTTTTTGATATGTTGTTGGATTCTATTGGCCAGAATTTTGTTGAGGATTTTTGTATCGTGAGAGACCTCAGTCTGTAGGTACCTGTCTTTGCAGGGTTTTTGCCCAGTTTTGGTACATGGGGTTTTGCTGGCTTCATAGAATGTGTGAGTTTGCTATCTCTTTCTATGTTCTGAAAGAGTTTGTGTAAGATTGATGTCTGCTCTTCTCTGAATGCTTGATAAAATTGTCCAGTGAAGCCATCTGTATCTAGACTTTTATTTAGTTGGGAGTTTCTTGATGGCCTTGTTTATTTCTTATGTTGATATGGGCCTATTCAAGTTCTTAATATTAATCTGCATTAATTTGGGAAGAGAGTAATTTTTCAGGTATTTGTCTATGTATTCCAAATTATTGCATTCTTTGGAATAGTCTTTCATGATACTGCATAATTAGTCTTTTTTCTTTCATGCGGGTCTGTTGTGAGCTCCCCTGTTTCATTCTTAATTCTAGATATCAACAACTGCACCTTCCTTTCCTTTGTTGAGTTTGCTAGTGGTTAGTTGGTTTTGTTGATCCTTTGTTATGTTGTATTGTCATTCTCATTGGTTTCTAGAAATTGTTCATCTCCCTAATTTAGGTGAATGCCCATTGTTTTCGACAAAGGTGTTATTTAGCCTCCAAGTGTTTGTCTTTGTTCTTTCTAACGTTAATTTCCAAACTTATGGGGATGTGGTGAGAGAAGATGGTCTGAATGACCTCCATGTGTTTAAATTTTCTCAAGCTTGCCTTGTGCCCCAGCATGTGGTCTATCTGTGAGTATGGAGTCATGTGTATTGGAGAAGAATATGTCGTTTTTCTATGTTGGTTGGGAAGCTCTGAAAATGTTTATTAGTTTGAGTGGTTTGATTGTGTTGTGCAACTCCTCAGTTTCTTTATTGAGTTTCTTACCTCTTGATCTATCTTTCTTTGAGAGTGGTGTATTGAAATAACCTACCGTAATTGTTGTTCTGGTGATTTCTCTTTGCATCTTTGAGAATTTGGTTGACGGATTTTGAGGGTGTTTTGTTGGGCATATATATGTTTATTATATTTATGGGTTGTTGGTCTACTGATCCCTTGAACATTGTGTAATGCCTATTCTTATGTCTCATTATGTCTTGTACCTTGAGGTTGATTTTTTCTGAGATTAGTGTTGTCACGCCTGCTTTTTGTGGATTGCCATTTGCTTGGAAAAAGTTTTGCCATCCTTTGACTCTCAATCTATTTTGTCTGTGATTTGAGATATGTCTCTTGGCATGGCATGGCCCCTGAAGAGAGACTTTTGTTAATTCTTATCTATTTACCTTTATATGTGATGGGTTTTTTTATGGTCTAGCTGTGCTCATGAGTTTCTCCTTTTGCTTGAAACTGGATAATTTGACACTACATGTCATTATGGGATTTTTTGTGGGGAGGGGGCGGTAATTTAATTGGTGTTCTTCCTGAGTGGTTATTATATCTTCCTTTGTGATATTGGAGACATTTTCTTCAAAGTAGGCATATTCATTACTTCCAGCTCCAGAAACCCAATAATCTGAAAATTGTTTCGCTTCGTGAAATCCTACTTCCTTCTCAGGCTTTGTTCAAATTATTTTGCTTTTTTAAAATTTTTACTGTTTCTCTCTTTTGCTGAATTCTGCCCGGTTATCTTCAAGATCACCGATTTGGTTTCCCACATCTGCCATTCTAATGTTGATATCAATCACCTTTTTATCTACTTATGTTTTGTTATTCCTTAATTTCTGGACTTCCCTTCAGTGTGAGGACTCTAGTATCTTTATTTTTCATTTGTTCACAGGATTGATTCCCTAATCTTCTTTATGGAAATCAGCAATATTCCCAAACATTCTTTCATGGTCAGTTCATGTGCTTCTTCTTCTATGTAACCAGTTGTGTTTGGATCATCTTCAATAATTGACTTTTTTCTTTCTAGATTTTTTTACATTAGGCTGTTGCTTGCATCACATTTTGGGTGAGCTGATGACTGAGCATTATCCTGTAGGATGTGTAGTGGGAGAGGTTAGCTCTTTAGGTTAGGGGAGAACCTGATAGATGCTGAAACACATATTGTGCATAGATGAGGAGGGAGAGTTAGTTGGGTGAGAAGGATAATTAATGTTTAGAGTAATTTTGAAATGGTGGTATTAATCATAGGAAGCCTTCCCTAAGGCATAGTAATTTTTTTTTAATTTTAACAATTTATTGGGGCTCATACAATTCTTTTCACAGTTCATATATATACATACATCAATTGTATAAAGCACATCTGTACAGTCTTTGCCCTAATCATTTTTTTCTCTTTTCTTCTTTTACATTTTATTAGGGGCTCATACAACTCTTACCACAATCCATACATATACATACATCAATTGTATAAAGCACATCCATACATTCCCTGCCCCAATCATTCTCAAGGCATTTGCTCTCCACTTAAGCCCCTTGCATCAGGTCCTCTTTTTTTTCCCCTCCTCCCTCCCCATTCCCCCCTCCCTCATATGCCCTTGGTAATTTATACATCGTTGTTTTGTCATATCTTGCCCTATCCGGAGTCTCCCTTCCCCCCTTCTCTGCTGTCCCTCTCCCAGGGAAGAGGTCACATGTGGATCCTTGTAATCAGTTCCCCCTTTCCAACCCACTCACCCTCCACTCTCCCAGCATCGTCCCTCACACCCTTGGTCCTGAAGGTATCATCCACCTGGATTCCCTGTACCTCCAACCCTCATATGCACCAGTGTACAGCCTCTGTCCTATCCAGCCCTGCAAGGTAGAATTCGGATCATGGTAGTTGGGGGGAGGAAGCATCCAGGATCCGGGGGAAAGCTGTGTTCTTCATCGATACTACCTCACACCCTAATTAGATGTGGTTTTACTTGGAAGATAAAGGAGGTGTTGGTTGCTGAGGTGAAGGGAACAGGCTCCAGAGGTTATTGTAGTTGGGCTAAGGGTAGGGTATAGTGAATCTACAGAAGTACTGTGCTTATAATGGTGGATTTCTCCCAACTCAGAACTATCTGCTCCGTAAACACGTGGCATCCTAGGTGTAACTGGGCTAGTATAGTGCAAACCCCAGGGAAGAGGGGTTTCTGACCAGAGGGCAAGTTAGCCTGTGACCACAAAGCCTCTGAGATACTTGGAAATGCCAGCTTCCATTTTCTCTCACTGGGTGAGGAGTTTTGTGTTTCCCTTTTTCAAAACAAAATAGCCACACTTTAGAAGCCTCCTTGAGCCCACTCTCTTACAGATTCCAGCAGCCCTATGTTTTTCTAGTAATGGATCTCTCTTCAAGCAGCTAGAATTATTTTTCTGCAGAGCTACTCGAGGGTGGAGCTGAATTTTGGCTAGGGCTTGTCACCAATGGGAGTTCAACTGCATATGCCAGTGAAGCTTACTACCTCCAGGGCCTACAGGTATCCATGTCAGCTGTCTGTGGCATACCCCCAGGTATAGACTGTCTTGCAGGACTTCCTCATGCTGGCAAGCCACCAAATGGGGGAGGAGAAGCCATGCATTGCCACCACACCTTACAGGGATGCAAAGCAGGGTGAGAGTTGTGAAAAGGGACAAGCACATTTTCACTCTCTGTGGGAAAACCAACAGGAGAACCTTCTTGGTCTCCCTTCATAGTCCCGACCCACCACTACCTTACTCACACAACTTGTGGTACCACGGTGAACTGTTCCTATCAGTGGACCCACATCACTGCATCTTCCTGACACTTCCATCCTTTTAAAATCTCTCATGCGATAACTTCCTGGGACTTATGTCAAACCACATATATTGAAAAGCGTGATGGTGATTATTTCTCATATGTACATTTAAAGCACATAAGAAACAATTTTCAAAACCATGTTATATTCCCCCAAAGAATCATAGGTCTAATAATACATTTTCCCCCAAACCTAAGATCAAACCTACTGACAACAAGCTGATGATGACTCATACTGACCTGTTCCTTAAGGGTTCCTAACCATCGATCTTGTAGCTAGCAATCCAATTCATAGCTGTTGTCCCACCAGGGCTCCTTCATTGGACATGACACTGATTTGATCCACCAAAAGTTCTTTTAAAGATCATTCCTCACATTAAGACATTTTTTAAAAAACTCAACGTTCAAAGGCTCCTACTTCTATGCTCGGATCATTTTGTTAAAGATATTATTCAACATGTTATAGAATTTCCTGTTTAGAAAATAAACAAATGAAAACATTCTACACTCTTGGTACTAGAGGTTGCTCTATTTTCTTAAGTAAATTTCTGTTTCTCTAGAAATAAAATTAAAAATATGAATTGTGGTGTTGCTTTATGATAACTATAAGCCAGAGTTAACTTACGGTAGTGAGCTTGGTTTGTGTTTCCATCGGGATATGCATACTACTGGGCCCTGGAGGCCTCTGGGACAAATGTTGGGTGCTCACCACAGTTAGGAGTTTGGAACTACCAGCTTCTACCATACAGATTTGCAGTCTGGGAAGCTCATAAGGGAAGTTGTGCTATATTTTCTTGAGGGAATGTTTCTATTTTTCTTTTTTTTAATAAAAATTTTTTATACCTCAAGTTACAGTTACACAGTCCACAGGTTAGGTGTCCCACAGGTAATGTAGCTTGCAAATGGAGGTGTTCCTTGGTCTGATGATCAAGGAATGAGAGAGAGTGAGAGAGTGAGAGAGAGTGAGAGTGAGAGTGAGAGTGTGAGTGTGAGTGTGACTGTGAGAGTGAGAGTCAGAGGATGTTTCTATTTTTCTAGAGAGAAAATCCAAAATATGACTCATGGAGTTCTCAGTAGTGTCACTGCGAGTTGGAAACAACTTGCTGTCAGTGAGCTTTTTGAGTAAAGTATTTGAATAATGTTAATGTTCTGTTTCTGGGGAGTGCTGCAGAGCCATAAAGCATTTTAACAGCCATACCCAAAAGTATATTTAATATTTCAATACGGCTTTGAGGATAGTTTTGATTTCTATATTTTGTATCTGATAATTACAGGACAAAAAGTAAAATTGCTTAATATAGTAGAGTTAATGGATAGAAGACAATGACCGGCTATTTAAATGTTCTAGATTTCCAATTGTAGTAGGGCTCCTTAAAGCTCCATTCTCAAAACCAGTGAAGTCATTGCTCACAAATAAATTCTTTGTGTTGCTTGACATTTAAGTCAGAATATAAACGAAAACATGAAAAATGTGGTTGTGAATTGAAGGCTGGCCCTTATTGCTTCTGGTGCCTTGTCATTGCTGGGTTCTGTTAGTATCCATTGTTCTGAGTGGATTGCTGAAAACTAATTTAAAAGTTACCATCTACAGCAGACAAAAGTGCATTTTTTTCTTACTTGCTGCTTTTAATTATTTGACCTAAAAGCAACAAACAGGTTAAGCTGTTGATTTTTAAAATGGCCACACCTTTATTTTCTATTAGGAATATTATGAGTTGTTAAACTCCATGTAGTCGATGTGAAAGTCAACAGAAACAGGACTCCACTAGCAAAGACCCTGCTTCTCCCAAAGGAAACACTACCTTTAACATAGCACTCAAAGATGCTCTTATCAAAAATAAACCAGACAGATATCAAATTCAATCCAGAAAGAAAATATTCTAGAGAACAAATTGTGACACTGGTGAGTCATGGTCACATGATATGTATAAAATGACACCGTGACACATAGGTGTTAGTACAGGGTGATCTGAACTGGTTTCAGTGTGACCAAGTCCTGCACTGGGAACATCTACCATTTGTAGATTGGAAAACTCAACTTTTCAAAAATAAGAATATAGTAGGTGCATATGGATGTTTGTATTTCTAGTTTTCTGTCCTGATCCATTGGTCCATGTGTCTATCACTAGACCAGTACCAGGCTGTTCTAACAACTGTAGCTCTATAGTAGGTTTTGAGGTCAGGTGGAGCAAGACCACCTACTATATTCTTATTTTTGAAAAGTTTTTTTGCCTATCCTGAATTCTTTATTCTCCATATGAAGTTCATAATCCTTTTTATCATTTCTTTGAAGAATGATGCTGAGATTTGGATTGGGATCACTTTTAATCTGTCTATTGTTTTGGGTAATGTTGACATTTTCACAATATTGAGTTTTCCAATCTACAAACGTGGGATGTTCTTCCATTTGTGTAGATTCTTTTTGATTTATTGTAGTAATGTTCTGTAGTTTTCTTCATGCAGGTTTTTAGTGTTTTGTTTAGGCTTATTCCTAAGTATTTCAGCTTCTGGATGACTATTGTGAATATCATTGCTTCCTTGATGTCTTTTTCAGTGTTCCCATTTCTGGTATATAGGAAACCAATTGATTTCCACTTGGTAATTGCGTATCCTGCTACACTACCAAACTCCTCTATTTTTTCTTGTAGCCCTATTGTAGACATATTGGGGTTCTCACATATAAAATCATAAAATCTGCAAATAGCGAAAGTTTCACTTCTTCATCCGTTTGTACTCCTTTAATTTTTTTAAATTAAAAGATCATTTTATTTGAGGGCTCTTACACCTCTTATAATATTTCTACATCAATTGTAACAAGCATATTTGCACATATGTTGTCATCATCATTTCCAAAACGTTTTCTACTTGAGCCCTTGGTTTCAGCTCCTCTTTTTCCCTTCCCCCTACTTTCGTGAACCCTGATAAATTATTATTATTTTCATTTCTTACACCAACCCATTATCTCCCTTCACCCACAATTTCTGTTGTCTGTCCCTCTGGGGAGGGGGGTATCTGGTTATTTATCAATCAATGTGATCAGTTACCCCTTCCTCCCCTCCTTTTCCCACCTTCCTCCTACCCTCCTGGAATTGCTATTCCCATTCCTGTTTCTGGAGTCTATGTGTCTTGACCTCTTATCTTTGAACTATTCCTTTGTACATGCTCCTATCTAGCCCACAGTGAAGGCAGGACTGGTGTCATGATAGGGAGGGGTGAGGAAGCCTTAAGGAAGCAGAGAAACACTGTGTGTTTCATTGGTGCTATACTGAGCCTTGGTTGACTCATCTCTTCCTTGTAACTTTTCTGAAAGGGGATGTTACATTGTCTATAGATGGGTTTTGAGTCTCTGCTCCGACTCCCTCATTCTCAAGAACATGTTTGTGTTGTTGTTGTTCATTTGTCTGTTTGCGTTTTTGTTTTTCTTCTTTTGGTGTCTGTTACCTAATCCCATTGAAATCTCATGATCAGACTGGCTGGTGTGTTTTCTTCCATGTTGGATGTTGCTTCTATGCTAGATGGCCATTTGTTTAACTTCAAGCCTTCAAGACCCCAGATGCTATATCTTTTGAGAGCCAGTCACCATCTGCTTTTCCCCCACATTAGTTAAGCGCCCATGTTGTCTTCAGTGATTGTGCCAGGAAAGTGAGCATCACAGAATGCAAGTTTCCCTACCAATATAAAATAGGCCAGAGGGTCTTGGGGGGTGCGGGGAGGAGATGAGGGAAGGGAGCAGTGAGCAAACAACACCATAGACAGGGGGACAACTAGGGAATTAAAATCAACAACTAGGAGGATGTTGAGATCCTGAGGATATTGGAGCAATAGCAATGTAGCTGAGAAGAATTACTTAGAGGGAGAAGAAGGGCCAGCATGATGCTGGAGCAGACGGAAGGTAAAAGGAAAGAGAGGAAAGATATAGGAAGCAAATCTATGGGTAGAGGTATAAACATATATCTGTACATATCTAAATACACAATTCATAAAAATAGAACTATTGGCATATATATATATATATATATATATATATATATATATATATATATATATATATATATATATATATATTTATTTATATTGCAAAACACTGAGATAGTTGATGGACTTTGGGCTTTGGCTCAAGCCCTGCCTCAATACAAGAACACTTTGATTTCTTGCCTTATGGTACTGGCTAGGACTTCTAGCACAATTTTGAATAAAGTGGAGGTAAGGCACATCCTTGTTGGCTACTAGTTTTTTGTATATGGCCATTACTGCAGTGAGAATTTTTCCTTCCAATGCTATCTCTTGAGCTTTTTTTTTAAAGTCATTTTACTGGGGCTCTTACAATTCTTATCACAATCCATACATCCAATGCATTGTGTCAAGCACATTTGTACATTTGTTGCCATCATCATTCTCAAAACATTTGCTTTCTACTGGAGCCCTTAATATCAGCTCCTTAGTTTTTCCCCTCTTGCCCCATCCACCTCCCTCATAAACCCTGGAGAATTATGTGTTGAATATTATCATGTGCTTTTGCTGCATCAATTGATATGATCATATGTCCTTGTCCTTTTCTTGTTAATATGGTCAATTATCTTAATTTGTTTTCAAATGTTGAACCATCCCTGCATTCCTGTTGAATTACATTTGGTTATGATATACTATTTTTCGATTCTTCTTCAGTCATAATTTGCAATAATTTATTCTGTAACATCATAAATTAATGTATACAAAAAATTGAATTCTAGATCTATGAATCACCTAAGTTCAATGCTTTTTTGAAATGAATATTAAAATCTTACATCTGTCTGCTTTATAAGCCATTCTGAGCTAATCTTTTACACATGTGTGTACAGACATACACATATACATATTTTGAGAGAATGATTTGAGATATATTATATATACATATATATACCTTGTGTGTGTATATATACATATATTACATGTATACCACATATCTCAAAACTTCTTAATGAAAGAATCAGTATATTGGTTTATGTTCTGGTAAAGGCACCCTACTTGAAATATCACCACAATAAAAAGTCATTGGCATTGCATATGGCACCTCCATAATATACTCTTTTTAATACTTTGAGAACTTTTATTGGAAAAATCACCACCAGGAAATACAAAAGGTCAAAAAGATGGTGCTAAGTCAACTTGAAAAGGACCTTGGTTTACAGTTTAAGAGCTACTGCTGCTGTTAGGTGACCTTAAGTTGATTCTGACGCATAGTGACCTTATGCACAACAGAAGAAAAACTCTTCCCGGTCCATTGCCATCCTCATAAATCATAAATGTTCCTGTGTTTGATCCCATTGATGGAGACATGACGTCAATATATTTCCTGAACACCCCCACCCCACCCCGCATGTGCCTGCTGCTACTAGAAACTAGTAGAAGGTAAAGCATCACCTGGCTTCATCTCAGCTGGGAATATGTCTAGCAACTCAAATGTTTGGCCAACTTGGAGGCATCTGCACATGGCCTCAAAGCCGCCCTGGGTACTGATTTTGGAGCTGCAAGTGAATTTTATCATATAGGAGAATTCACAAATTGGGAATTTACATTAACAGCAATAACACAAACAGGATTGTATATGTGTGTGTGTGTGTGTGTGTGTATACATCTTGTCCTCGCTCCTTCTTCCAGCTCTTGACTCATTTCTTTGCTTATATTGACAATACAAATCCATGAAAGAGTTGTCTTTTGCATTTTTGCATTGTCTTTACTTTATTTTCATTTTATTCTTTTTTAAACCATCTCCGCTCAGGTGTTTACCGCTGCTCCTACAGCAGAACGACTCTAAGCAAGGTCCCAATGATTTTCACATTGCAAAATCCAGTAGTCAGTTCTCACTTTTCATCTTATTGGAGGAATGGTTAGCATTTTCTTTTTACTTTTTATTATGAATTGGGTGAAGGTTTAGAGTGCAGGTCATCAATTTAACATTCAGCAATGTGTACACGTTTTGTTTCAATTCATCCATTGCAATACCCTCAACATCATTTATCTCACTTTCTCTTTGCTTCCTTTTCCCACTCCTTCTTTCATAACACACTGAACTTCGTTCTTGGGGAAATGTTGCCTTTTAAATGTTTAAATAACTGACGTTTCTAACAAAGGACTATGTTCACTTCCAGACCTGAAGAGGAACTAGGTGCAAGGAGTCTCTGGGGTCACACCTCTTTCTAGCCAATGAGGGAGACAGATCTCTTTCATGATTATAGGTTCCATGCTCATTTCTCTCCCACTCTATCCAGTACCTTCTAAGGTGACCCGTTCTGAGCAGTGGGGTATGGCAGCTAAGCACCATAGAGTTCTTCGGGTATCAAGGTTATAGAGACTATTTTCTTGATCAATTGAGTCCATTGGATTAATTGTTTCCATATGCCTTTAAATTGATTGATTTATTTTAATATTTCTGGAAACTTTAATGGGTTATATTCTTAAAAGACAGTTGGGTACATGTGTATTTCTTTTTCTTTTTTCAGTTTTATTTTATTGGGGGCTTGTACAGCTCTTATCACAATACATACATATATCCATTTTTGTCAAACACATCTTTACATATGTTGTCATCATCTTTTTTCAAAACATATCCTTTCTACTTGAGCCCATGTCATCAACCACTCTTTCCCACTCCCCCTCTCTCCCCTACCTTCCCTCCCTCTTCCATGCCCCTTTGATAATTTATAAAATGATTCTTTCTTTTTCTTTTATGTTTTACACTGACTGCTATCTCATTTCTCCCACTTTTCTGCTGCCTGTCCCCCTGGGATGGGGGTGTAGGTCAATCATTGTGATTGGTTCCCCTTCATCCCCCACCCCCACCCCCCACCATCATTACCTTCCTAGTATCACCAGTCCCCTATTGGTCCTGAGGGGTGTGATTATGAGGTGTCAATGGATCAAGTATCAGGCATCAAAGACCCAAACAAAACAAACAAAAAGCATATCAATGGGAATGAGGGGAGAGCTTAGGGGAGACCCAAAGCCCATCAGTAGTCAATTGGACACCCCCTGTCAGAATGGCCACAAAGAAGAGAAGAGTCAGTCAGGATGCAGTATAGCACCAATGAGACACACAACCTTCCTCTATTTCTTTAATGCTCCCCTCCCCCACGACCATGACCCCAATTCTATCTTACAAATCTGACTAGACCAGAACATGTATACTGGTACAGATAAGAGCTCGAAACACAGGGAATCCAGAACAGATGTCTTTAATTTTTTTTTCACTCCTCTTTCCCTTTGGAGAGGAAGAAACCAATGATTCTACTTTAGATATCTGCTCACAAGCTGTAAGGTCCCATTCACTACTTACCAAAGTCAGATGTCAAACATTGCCTTCATGGCTTATGTTAGCTTGACATTGCTTTTGATACTCTTCTATCTTAAGACTTTTTCCTTTGAACATTTCAATCAGTTGAAATTTTAAATTATCTCTCCAAGCTAATGACATCTATTTTCTATACCTTTAGCTCAGATTTCTCTGCTGAAGCCCAGACTTGTATATCCCGACCACAGTTGCCAACTTCTCCTGATATCTGATGAACAGACTGACATCAGTAGATTACAATTCCAGCCAAAATTCTTCCTTAAAGTTTTTCTCTTACCCCTATTCAGTCCCTTAGTGACTTTTATTTAGCCTACATTTCAAATATTTCTAGAAGTTAATCACACTTCAGAATTCCTAATACAAACTTACTCTAAGCTACTGGCATTACTCACCTGAATTATTGAGATAATATTCTAGTGAGTCTGCACCCTTTCACCTCTCTCTTTCCCTCCAGTCTATTATCAGCAAGCAAATAAAATTATTTTTTAAATCACAAGTCAATTAAACAATTCCTCTAGTCAATATTCTCAAACATTTCTTTATTTCTCTTAGAGAAAGTTTCTAGGCATTGTAATAACCTTCAGGGAGAAAGACAGGGCTTTTTATTCTTATAAATAGTTATATCCTTGGAACCTCACAGGGGCAGTTCTACCTAGTCCTACAGACTCAATGATAATAACGTTTTTATACCAGCCAATATCCTTCAAAGCTTTACATAGTATTTCCATTACTTTATGGAATTTTGCTTTTCTCCAACTGTCTTCATTTCTAGCCTCATTATTTAGTTCTGAGCATATTAGTCATGCAGTCTCTTGGGAATTTCCTCTGTTTATTCTGTATGAAATGTCTAGCTCTAATTTTTTTTGTTGGTTTATTCCACTGTATTATGCTAGGCACACCTAAAATATTATACTTTCAATAAAGTCCAATTCAGCCAACTTAGTAAAAAAAAAAAAGATTGTTGAACTATTGATAATATGCCTAACAAATATGGGAAAAAGAGCAATAATTAATGTTTTTTTCTCCCCAAATATAGCTACAGCCCTACAAAAGCATGTATAATGTTTTATTTCATTCACTGATACATTTAAAATGCTAAGAGTACTCCCTGTTAACTAATAAAAGCTCAAAACTATTAGCTGAATGAACAATTAATGGAAAAATAATTCCTTTACATTAGACATAAAATGAAGAGCTCACTTAGTGCTCAGAAACTTAATAATATTAAGGCAAACTAAAAATACGTATTAAATGTAAGAACACATTAGATAAAGATAAAATCATTCAAATATATATGGGTAAAAGGGATGTCATAAAGAATTGAAGGGCAATGTGCAAATAAAAAGATAGCAAAGTCAAACTGTGGTTTTTCTAAAAGACAATGAAATAATTTCTTCAATGTCCTGGGTAGAAAATCATTTTCTCTAGAAAACTAATCATCAAATAATTGAAAATTATGAACACATTTTTAGACATAGAAAAACACACACGTTGCTTCCTGTTGGTGTGGTGGTTGTGTGGTGGGCTGTGATCCACATGGTTGGCAGTTCCACTCCACCAGCAGCTGTTTGGGGGAACAACTGGGATTTCTACTCCTGTAAACAGTTACAGTCTTGTAAACATACAGAGGGTCAATATGAGTCAGCATTGGCTTGATGGCAGTATGTTGCTTCGATAGCATAATTTCTTAGGAAGTTATGTAAGTATATGTTACAGTGAAATCATGTGTAAACCATGTGTGTATCAGAATATAGGGATTCTACTGAGAAAATATGAAAGAACACTGCCAGGTGAGCATCAGAGCGGTGCCAACTCAGGTGAGAGAAGGACAGTGGATCACTTCAGGAAAGAGACTGTGCTCCATTAGGGGCAGGGAAAGCAGGGCTTCAGTAAGTTTGTGACATTGAACAAAGACAGAAAGGCAAAGAAAGATAAATGATATCTGAAACAACCTCAGAACCAGATCCATTGAGTCATAGCCACTCTATAGAACAGAGCTGTACAGATTTACAAGGCTGCAAATCTTTGCAAAACATGATGTCCATATCTTTCTCCCATAACTAAGATAAAGTTTAGCTATCAGCTGATGCTTTAACCACTGCACCACCAGGGATCCTTGAACAGAAATGGACAGGAATAAAGTTAAGTACTATATACTACTTGGATCTCCAAGAAGTAAGTTCACATTGTCAACATCCTTTAAGTATATTTATTGATTTTTATGAACAAAACTTTTATAATCAAATATCTTAGGCTGGGTTCCTTAGAGAAGCAAACTATGAAAATTTATAAATGTATAAATTTTACGGGAGGGTGGCATATCAAGGAAATAGCTTACATAGTTGTAGAGGTGGGCACTTTCCAAGTCTGTGAGTCAGATGTTAGTGTTGAGAATTCGCCTGACTCTTACAGCTTTAGGAACTGATGAATTCAAGATAGTTGTATGAGAAGGAAGGTTCTGATCATAGAAACAAATGAATCCAAGGTCAGTTGCTAAGATCACAGGTTGCTAATAACTTCCATGATTAGCAGCCAAAACAGCAGGCCACTAGCTCAAGTTAAATCAACTTGGACTATTTTCAGGATCCAAGCCCAGAAAAAAGTGAGCAAGTTTTTCTACAGGATTCATTTATATTAGAAGCACATCAGCCCCTTGAGAGCTCATCCTGGGAGATCAGCAGGTTTCACTGAGAATCCTGGCCTAGCCAGGTTGACATAAGATTTTAAGTATCACATAAATCTATAAAATCAAAGATATTATTATGGAATTACACAACCTTGGTAATTAGAAGGAGAGGTAAACTTTCATATTCTTGTGAGTCATAAAAAGGGAAAGGCAGACTAAGAGTCAACTTCAATCTGTATCAACTGTGTAATATAGAGTAGAACTGATCCACAGGGTTTTGTGCTAGTCTGGGTAGACTAGAGAAACAAATCCATAGACACGCATATGTGTATAAGAAAAAGTTTTATCTACAAGAACAGTTGAATATTGAGAAAACATCCCAGCCCTGTCCAGATCAAGCCCATAACTGATGTTCATTCATATATCTGGTACCAATCTATAAAGTTCTCTTCAGACTCATGAAGTAGAGGCAATGGTGTTGAATGCAGGACCATCACAGGCCAATGGGTTGGAACTCCTGTGCATGCGGTGGCGTTGTAAGCATCTCAGCACTGACAGGGTTCTTCACATGGCTTCTCCAGCTTCCAGGGCTGAAATTAGGGTAGGTCCATGTTGCTTCTCCGCATGGATGTCTCACAAAGAGTGAGCTGAGAGAGAGAGAGAGAGAAAGAGAGAGTGAGAGAGAGAGAGAGAGAGAGAGAGAGAGAGAGAGAGAGAGAGAGAGAGAGGAGAGAGAGAGAGAGAATCGGGCTCACCAAGTCACTTATCTCTTTGCATTCAAATCTAACTGTGACTTTATTAGTGCCACATGTTCTTATTGGCCAGGTTGGCACAATAAGCCTACCTATCACAGGAATCCAAGGCTATAATCAGTTAGCAGATGAGCGTTATCGCCACTACGTCACCAGAGCTTCTTAGGGAGTTAAGATAGCTCTATATGTGATTGAAAAAGAAAGCCTAAACATAACATGTCAATACACAGTCACTAAAATGATAACTTAGCTATATGGCAATGACCATTCAAAAGAATTCAGCATGATACATGGTCAAAACTGTCATTGAGAAGCTGCATGTAGGGTGGCTCTGGGATGCATCCTTTTAGACATGTCAACTGCTACAAACTTTCAAATCCATATCCCGGACTTAAAATTTGACCCTACTCTAAGAGAATTCCATCGAAACACCTTACCCTGTACATACGACAACTCTGATCTTATCCCATCAGAATGCTTTTTGTTCCCAAACACAAAGAGCATTTAAAAGGAACATAATTTGAATCCCTTGAGGATTCCAAAACTGCCAGTTGTGGGACATTTTCTAAATTAAAAAGTGTAGAATTTGGGAGAGGGGGTATGGGTAGTTACAGACATAGAAACACTGCTTTCTATATTTCTATAAATAAATCTAGATGAAATTCCTGGGGAAGGACATCTCGCTTGGTAAACTAAGAGAGCCAGACCCTTAAGATATTGGATTGACACAGTGGCTATACAAGTGGACTCAAACATAGCAACAGTGTGATAGTGATGCAGGACCAGGCAGTTTCTGTTGGACATAGGATTGCTATGGGTTGGAACCAACTCAACAACACCTAACAACAACATAACCAAGTTGTTTTCTTCTCTGGATATTTTGTTGATACCTTGAATTTGTATTAATGGAAATCATGCTGAAATCAAGGGACAATTTGAAGTATCACATAATTTTATAAAACTATATGCACCACATAGGCCCCCAGTGGACTGTGCAGGGCCTTTCTTCAGATTCATGCACTTGTACAGGTCCCAGCATGTAGTAGCATGCCCTGCAACTGGGCTACCAGCTGTCTGAGAAACCTGAGAAGCTGAAAATGTTTGGGATGATATAAATCCCATGGTTTAGGAAAAAATCAAGAGATTAGGAAGACATAAGTAACTTTCCCAAAGTCATAGGATCTGGAAGAGCAAGGTGTTAAACTCAGACAACCTGACCACACCAAGTGGAATAGAGAATCTTTCCTAAAGAACTCTGACATCTTACTTTCCTAGGTAGCCAGATGCTCCATGTTACATGTGTGGGCTGCTAGGCTGCTGTATATAATAATATATAAGTTACTTTGTATTAATGGCTGTCACTTGAAATATCTTCTAGAACTACTATAAGAAATTTAGAAAACCCAAACTAGTTACTAATTCAGCAAGACCCTATTGGGCACAGTTCACCTGACCATGGATTGCCAAGGCTATAAATATTTATAGAAGCAGATTGCCCCAGCTTTCGCTCATAGAGGGGTTGGTGGGATTGAACTGCTGACTTTCAATTAGCCGTCAAGTATTTAACTAGTGTGAAGCCAGACTTCCTTATACAGGAAATATGAGACAGTGAAATTTTGCTTGCTGCAAAATGTATTTTTAGTAAAAGTAAATAAAACATGATAGGAAAAACAGCTCATTTCAATAGTTGATGGTTGAACAAAACATGTCTGCAAATTACATACAATGAAACATAGAAGGATTTTGAGGGAATCAATGTCAGCAAAAACAAACACAGAATTCCATGAATTCAGACAATAAATAAGTCAAATGAATGAGTGATGCTTGCAAAACTCCTGATGAAACCATTACTTCAAATGTCAGAAAAATTCTAATCACCATCTGAACTTTTCTTTCCTTGTCATTGGTTTTTCTTCTCTCCTTCGTTTTGAATCTGCTCAATCAGGAACTGGAGTTCTGAGGTCCTCAGGGATTTCTAACATGGGGAAAATGGTAATATTGAGGATGTTACCCTACCTTAGGATTCATTAATAAAATTACTCAAATCTAAAATTTTCCACTTGAACATAAATAATCAGAAGGCATAGTCATTTTCAGGAAAGAGAAATATAACCATTAGCCCCTAAATGCTAACCCTATTACAGTTCATGTAAAGTGTAGCTAGTTCATGTTCAGCGAACACAGGCTATTTCCCCTTTCTGTGTCTTGTGATGCATGTGTTTGTTGAATACCTGATTACCCCTGTGCTTGATTCCCGACCGCTCAGTTATTACAGGTGATGGAAACCCCAGTTCCTCCTCAGCTCTCACAACAAATAATCCCAAATTACTCACATCATTATCTTACCAGCTGGCATCGCAAAATGAGTGAAAAGAAATTGAACTAAAACTCTCTCTAAGTAAGGTAGAAAGCTCATTAATTTCTTATCTTTTCCCCCTCATTAAAATTACTGCAGTGACCTTTCTTTGTGTGAGATTGAAACAGCTAAGATGAGAACTTTTCAACATGGCAAATGACATCATGAATGGTGATTTTTCAGATATCAGGCTTTGACCAGTGAATAAACTAGAACAGACCACATGTAAATAAAGATTTCCTAAATAAACTTTCCCTCGCTGTAAGTCAGAGGTGACAGGAAACTAAGCTGACAATTCAAAAACAGTCTTAGCTTTATGTCCAGTGAGCTTCTCTCCATATCGAATACAAATCTATTTCCAGAAAGTGCTTAAGACATTTTATTTCAAATATTGAAAGAGAAGTTATATTTCTGAAATACTCCTTTCTTGATGTTGTACATGGGGGGAGGTTTCAAAAAGGTAATGGAAAAGCTCCATTATCATCTAATGGCATTTTTCAGGAATATTTTAAATCTCCTCATATATGTCTCATATATGTCTCAGTACATATATGAGGATATAAAGATGTGTGCATATATAATATATAAGTATATTTATGAATGAATGTTGTTGTAAGTTGCCAGTAAGTTCTGACTCAGCAGGAAAAAAAATGTGCCTGGTCCTGTGCCATCTCCAAAATTGTGGACAGGGTCCTCAGTTCTACCCCTTCCCGTCCTGTGCATGAGCCCTAGGGGGTTTATATTGCAGCAATGTATCATACTATCCCGTTATGATTCATAGGAGTTTCATTGGATAATATTGGAAGTAGATCACCAGGCTGTCTTTCTTGTCAGTCTAGTCTTCATCTGAAATCGCCAGTGAAACCTGTCCTCCCTATGTAATCCTGCTGGTGTTGAAATATTAGTGACATATAGCTTCCATCACCACAGTAACATGTAAGCCACCCCACAAACTTACATATGGGTAGTGGGTGAAGATAGGTATAAGATAGCTAGCTAGCTAGCTAGATAGATAGATAGACAGACAGACAGACAGACAGACAGACAGACAGACAGACAGACAGACAGACAGATAGATAGATAGATAGATAGATAGATAGATAGATAGATAGATAGATATAGATAGATGATTTAGAAAAATCATTTTTTAAACTAGACATTTCGTTCCAGTACAAAGAACCACTCTCTAATTTTAGACCAGGACTGCCAGTTGCTAGGAGTAGGCCACTACCTTCCTTTCCCTAAACCAAAGAGACCCTGGATTAAGCCGCTTAAGGATACAGCATAGAGCTGTAGCTACTTGACTCTCTGACATTCTTTATTGGACAACTTGTCAGAGGACGCCTTCCTTTTAACCCATGATGGTAAGGAGAGAAGACCCTGGTGCATTTCCTTTGGACCTTAGGAAATTGGGTGCTCAAATTAATCTGAGGTGGACAAGCGCATCTTTGCTCATGGAAAACAATGCAAGGCAAGGACGTCTGCACACTTACACTTGAGGGAGCATATCACAGTGCAAATTGGGTCATCTCCGGAAATATCAAAGCATTATTCCTCCGAGATTTGAAGGAAAAAAAAGTAATTACTTCTTCCACCAAGCATGATTCTTTCCAATAACCTTCACTTTTGTCCCCTGGAAATGAAAAGAGGTTTACATGAAAAAGGCATTTCCTATGACTCTGTGTCCTTGAACAGACAAAATGTAAACCATTGCCGCCCCTCCTTCCTTTGAAGAGAAGGGTCTTCAATCTTTCCTCCTGAACACGGTCCATTTAAATAAGGAGATGGGGTCCCATCTTTTCGATCAGCCCCCATTGTTTGACTTGCCAGTAATAACGCTTGAGCTGAAATTGTACAGCCGTCCTGCTAATTTAGTAATTATTGACATGGTGCTGAGCAGGAAATGATAGCAAACAGAAGGAACTGTTAAGGAGAAATGAAATAAAAGATGTTCATATCATTGTTGAATAAAGGCTGGGATCATTTTGTGCTTTAAGGAGGCCCAAGACACCTTTTTCCATTTTCCTGACACATTTATAATTTATGCTTTGTAATAGTTCCAAATATTTTTAGGACACTGGACTTTGTTTGAGAATCTTGCTGAAATGAATGAGAATCACGGAGCGCACACACAGATGAGCGGGCTGTGTGACCTGCCACAGCTTCTATTTAAGTGATAGCCCTTTCTCCATCTGGACTGATGCTCTCCCTAAAGCGTTATTTCTCTACTCCTTTTAAAATTTGCAATTCTACTTATTGACCTCTTCTCTCTAGCTAAGATCCCTGTTGCTAGGGTAGGTGACGCCAGCCATGCAGTTGCACGTAGAGATGGCATTTAAACTATATTTTAAAAGCTGGCAGCTGTGTGAGTTATTGCAACGCTCCTCCAGGACGGCTAGCATGGGCTCGGATTGCTCTTTTATATAAAGTTGCATGTGAGTTCTTTGATAAAGTAGAACTCGTACATGTGGGTTCATGCAGGTTTGTGCTGATGCACTTGCTGTAAAAACATCAAGGCATACAAAGTTGGAAATAGTTTGCTGGGATAATATAAATTTGACTGAGAATGCATAGTAGACCCTTCATAACCTTGCAGTTGGGAAATCAGGATGGCTTCTTTTGGGGTGGAGAGTTCTATGACATGGCACCTATCATGTAGCAACCTGTTTATAGGTTGAATTGTGGCTCTCAAAACTATATGCCAGTGCTAATTGTCAGATCCTTATGGAATACATAATGTGTTACAATAAGTTGTCTGTTAATTAATTTCCATAATGTGTCCATCATCACAGTGTTAAAATACACTAATATTACCTTTTAAAATCAAGTACCAGAAAAGGAGATTGATGTGCAGTACAGGTTCCCAAACTGATTTGGCCTACTGCTGTTTTTCAGAAAAATAAATTATTCAGCACACCCTGACAACAGAAAACTTTTATAGTATAGCCCATAATCCAAAATAAAATGTAGGTATCTGCTTTTTCAGCCCCCCCTGGGTCCTTCCAGTAAACCCCCGGGGGAAGTATTGACGATTTTAGGAAACAGTGATATACAGGATGAAAATAGGTAAGACAACTAAGCATAGATTGTTGTGCTCGTGTGCTGCTGAATGGATTCTAATTCATAAGGATCCTGTAGGATAGCACAGAACTGTCCCATAAGGTTTTTGGAAGCACATCAGCATGTGTTTTCAACTACAGAATTACTGACCTTTGGGGTAGTGGTCAAGTACTAAGTACTTGGCCCTTATGCTATCCTGGCTCCTTCAGCATAGAGTAGAAAGAGGAAAATGACTCTCATGGTTCGGGACAGCTAGGGTTGTAGGAGATGGTGATGCAAGTAACAATAGTAATATCCACTCGCATTGCAACCAAGAGGGGTTGGCATCTATTATGTGCCAAGCGCCAGATGTAGTGTTTCACATGAAGTCACTTATTTATGTTCCCAACAAAACACAGCATTTGTTTTTCACACAGGAATAGAGCAAACCTCAGAAGGAAGGTTCGTAAAGCGGCCAAATCACAATTATAATATTACCACTTTTATTTCTGACCCAGAACTCTCAAACACTATGCTATATTTGTCCTTGTAATTTTCTTTCTTTTGAAAAATTTACTTTCCTAATTTTCCATAACACTACTTCATAAAATTGTGCAAAACATAATTTAAGAGGAGTCAGCATAACGTATTTTAAACAGTAAGTCATCTTCTATAGATTCTCTTGTTACCTAAGTTGCCTTCTACTATGAGTATCCCTGTTAGCTCCAGCACGCACAGTTTTCAAAGCTCTATTATGATGTACTGCACTAGTACAAGTGCTAAGCCCTATGGGATTTCTATTCTTCCTACAGGGTCACTATGAGCACAAACTAGTTCAAGAGCTCAAGTACAAAATCAGTGGGGGAGTAGCATGTGCCTATACACATCATGTGTCCTCTATGTACGTAAGAACAGCACCTGCACAACAGAAACAAATGAAATCGATATTTTGTATGTCTAATGTCATAATAATATTCAGATGACATTAATGCATTTCGATTACATTAAACACATAAACACTGCTTTAAGTTTCCTCTTTGATTTTGTAGCTGTCTCACAAAATTATCCTCTTCATACTGTACTATAGTGTGCATTAATGACAGGCATCACAGGCATTATCATAGACTGCGCATTCTCTTAGTTTCATTTGCGGATCCTACTAAGTAGAGGCATTTTCCAGTCAAGTTTGTACAATTTGGAAAGAATATTCTTAATAACCATAGAGGCACTGCATTAAAGAATCACAAATCTAATTTATTAAACCTACTCAAGCTATCTTAATTCCTACCTTTCTCCACACACTATGTTATGTGTTCGTGGTGTAAGCAAATTGGATATCTCTCATCTTTGTGGTAAAAGCAGTATGATGACTTTTTTATAAGTTGTGCTTGACTTTCAAGGTACACCATTTTACCTGTACTCTCCTAGAATCTGTGAACCGTCTAGCAGTCACATATAGCAAAGCCAGGCAATTACTGATGTGTAAAATAAAAACGTGTGTAAGAAAGGTAAAGCAGTGGTATCTGACTTCTCCTCATTCCATAAGAAGGAGAACAATCGAAATCAACAGCCCAAGGTTGATTCCTGCTACATGGAGATCAGACATCCCGCTCCTCTCCAGTCTTTTACCAATTTGAAGGATCCCCGCTGGGACTGTCCAGTAAACACTGGGCCTTCTAACTGCAATGTGGGCACTTCAAATTTATCAGATGGCCTAGGTGAGAAAGGAGAAGTTCTGTGTTTCTGTAAAGGTTTATATCCTAGGAAATCCTATCTAGGTTTACTACCATGTTTCCCCAAAAGTAAGGAATCCCCCCAAAATAAAACCTACTTACAGTTTTACCTCTTGCTGAAATATGACACCCCCTGAAAATAAGCCCTCCCCAAAAATAAGCACCCTCCCCCCAAAGCTCCTATAACTCTGGTCTCTGGACAGTAGCCCGCCACGCAGCTCACTGTTAGCTACAGTGCAGCTGGAGCAGACAGGACTCTTTTAATAAAACAATAAATGTGTGCCATATTCTTCTTCATCGAAAAATAAGAAATCCCCTGAAAATAAGACCTAGCGCATCTTTGGGAGCAAAAATTAATATAAGACACTGTCTTATTTTGGGGGAACCAGGGTATGAGTTCAAACTGACTCAAAGGCAGTGGGTTGGAGGAACTGAGAGGACACATACCCCCATCCATCTTAGGTTTTACACACCTTATCCACATGATTCTACCCAGCTATTGTGTGTAAGTCACAAACACTGTGGCCATAGTCTTTCTATGAATGGCCATATTAAGTAATAGAATGGCCGTATGAAGGAATTTCACTGCACTGCAAAGTATCTTAAGCAGATGGTAATACAGGCTGTTGATAGTAACAAGCCAAAGCCCTTATAGCAGAGACAGAGGCAGAATGTTCCTGAGTTGCTTAAATAAATTCAGGGACAGGCCTCTTAATCTGCAGGTTTTGACCTATTAGTATTAGGAAAATATCCCATCACAATGCAAAATGATTCAATTTGGAAGGCATCCTACAACTGTAAGCATTTTTTTAAAAGCTGTTTTATTGGCACATAATCCACATATTATATGGAAATTCAATTGTTCAATCATATCAAAAAGAATTGTACAGACATTACAAAAATAAATTTTTGAACATTTTCTCTTCACCCCCATCATGATTAAATTGCCTTTAAAGTGGGTTGTGTAATCATAATAAGTTCTAGCGCTCCTTCCTCCTTCACTGTTCACTGCCCAAATCCCCTCACCCTACCCATATTCCCCCT
Source organism: Tenrec ecaudatus (assembly GCF_050624435.1). Classification (NCBI taxonomy): domain Eukaryota; kingdom Metazoa; phylum Chordata; class Mammalia; order Afrosoricida; family Tenrecidae; genus Tenrec; species Tenrec ecaudatus. The sequence goes on from NC_134538.1 coordinate 14,817,012, forward strand.
ACCCACCTGTACATCCCTGGAAAACCCTTGAAAACATAATTATCTCTATGCAACTACTGCTCCTGTGCTTCACAAGCTGGAAAACCCAACAGAAACAATAAAGACCAAAAATGAAATGAGATGAGAAGGATGAAAAAACAGTAATATAAAGATAAAAATACAAACAATGGGCAATAGAGAAAAGACCTCTGTCAATATTTAAAAAGCCAGGGAATAAATTCTTTTTCCTAGAAAAAATTCAGGTTGGATCTAGAAGTTGGTCAATTGACCAAGTATCAAGTTTGATCCAGCCTAGTCAGGATTACGATGATCTATATTTGATAGTAAGGCTGTTCCAGACTTTTTCCTATGGCTATAGGGGATCTGCCAGAAGCTTATTCTGACTAAATACTTTGAAGATTGGTTTGGGGTTGTAACTGTCCTCCAGAGCTTTCCACAAATTGGGTGTTCACAATTTTAGCTCTGATACTTTTGCCTTCATCAGCTTTGAATTTTGTTATTGTCATCTTTGGATCACACAAGCTGGTGTGCTTCTTCCATGTGGATTTAGTTGACTCTTTACTTGTTTGAATGCAAGCCTTTAAGACCCAAGACACTATTCTTCTTGATAGACAGGCACCATCTGCTCTTTTCACCACATTTTGCTACAGCACCCTTATCTTCAGCGATCATTTCCTGAAGGCGAGTATTGAGCAGGGAAATGTAATCTGAACTATGTGTCCTTGGATTGGGATTAGAGTTAAATAGGAGCCCTGAATCCATATGCTTGTCCATGGAATATGCATAAATGAAGTTTACTTATGAGAAGTTTACTTATGGCGGTTGTCTTAAGAGAAAATCAAACCCTATAGGACCAACTACACCAGCACCAGTGAGAAACCAACCAGCAAACAAAAAAATAAAAATATGGGGGGGGTGTTAAAGGAGGAAAAGCAACTGTACCCATTTTAGTGTAAATAAAAATATGTTTGCAAATTATGTGAAGAATTTAATAATTCCAATATAGGAAAATGTTTATTGAAGAAAATCAGTTATCCAGTATAAGGGGAAATGCACTCTGCATGCCATCTCCTTGAGAAGCTTGGAGATTCTGATAAGTATTGGAGACATAGTATATATGATTCCTCTCCTTACCCATATATGCATGTGAAAGGTGAACACTGAATAAGGAAGATCATAAAATAGTTGATGAATCTGAATTGTGGAGAAGAATACTGAAAATGCCATGGACTGCTAAATCTAAATATAAAGCTAAATATAAATCTGTCTGGCAGGAAGTATGGCCAGAGTGTTCCCTAGAGGCAAGGATGATAAGACTTCATTTTACATAGTGTGGAAAAGGTTGTCAGGAGAGACCAGTCCCTGGAGAAGGACAGATGGGCAGAGAAATAGAGGAAGACCCTTTATTAGATGAATTGACAGAGTGACTACAAAAATGAATTCAAGCATACGAACAATTGTGAGGATGGTGTAGGTCTGACAGTGTTCCTTCCAGGTGGGCATAAGATTGCTATGGGTCAGTACCAATTCAATGGTACCTACCTAACAATAACAACAACACCCAAAATCTAAATATTTTAATACATCACATTAATCCTCTCTATCCTCTAAGCCATGAAGGAAATTGTACTTCAAGAACATGTTGTCCTAAGGACTGATTCTGATCAGTCCTTCAAATACTCTGTTTGAATGCGTAGGCCCCCTGTGTGATTTCACAGCATAGTGTACATATTGCAAATTACACAAGCATGGTTGATTCCTGCTTTACTCAATGGAACGTGGACGGACACCCTACTTTATGTCAATCATCTAAATAACTCCAGCACTCAGGAACATTCTTGGCTATTACCCCTCCTTCATGGGGACAGGTAAAGAATAGGTATGAAGTGATTCCTGTGTGCCGAAAAAGAAAAAGTTGCTATGTAGCCAGTTAATTTATGGTAACCCTATCTGTGGCTCAGTTGAACTGCGCTTATAGGGTCATCAGAGGCTAATTTTTTCAGAATTGGATTAGCAGTTGTTTCTTCCTCGAAGTAGAGTGTAACCTTCAAATTTTTATTAGCATTTGGCATGTTAAAATATTAACCATCTGTACTGCCAAAAGTTTCCTATGTATGTATACATACAAGTAAGGAGGGAAAAGTATCTTCATTTGGAGAAGAAAAGTAGAGTTGATATAAAGGATAAGGGATTGAGGATGGTGGTAAGTGTGATCCAGTCAAAATTGTTGTGCATGTAAATTTCACTCAGAACGCAATTTGGAAAAGAAGAAATCCTAGGGGGAGTTGTCAGTGGTGCCTCGGGCTTCTTTCAGCCCTAGAGTGACATGTAAACAACTGGTTTCAACCATAAGCGTCTAATAGGGTGGGCATGCAGGGTTTGCCAGTGTTCCTGATGTACTTCCACCCAAAAGTCATTTTTGGATCCCATGGTCCTGTGTTATCCTCCACACAGGTGAGACCCAGCAGCATGTGACTTGCTCACACTGAGTAGATCCAAGTAGAAAAGATGTGAATCAGCAACTGTAACGGGCATGTAAGCAGTTCAGAAACCCAAGACCCATGAGATTTGAATCAAAACTCTCAACTGGCCAAATAGACACCTGGAGACAGGAAATGGGTGGTGCGTGGTGTGTCAGCCTGGGTACTTTAGAGAAACAAATCCACAGAAACTCATGTATAAGAGAGAGTTTTATATAAAGATTAAGTGCACATCCAGAAAACATCCCAACCCACTGCTGCCCAAGCCCACAAGTCCAACATTAAACCATATGTCCAACACCAACTACAAAGTCCTCCTCCATCTCAAAAAACAGACGCAATGGTGCCAACTGCAGGAGGAAAGCTGAGTCAGTGAAACGGTAACCATCTCAGCGGGGTCCCCACATGGGCACTCCAACACCCAGGGCTGCACTGGAGTAGGTCCATGTGACTTCTCCTCAGGGACGTGTTGCAGGAAGTGATCCTTGTCAGTTGAAGCAGGGAACTGGCTAAGGCAGCTGCACCCTGATGCGACCATCACAAAGCAAGAGACCAGAGAACTAGAAAGGTGAGGCTCACTGAGCCACTTATCCCTCTGTCCTTCAATTAACCCCACATGTGTTTATTGGCCAGGTTGGCACAATAAACTAACTACTGGAAAGCTTTGCAGGTGGGAGAAAGATAAAACTTGTTCAGAAGTGCAGGCTCATGTGTAGTAGTTCACTTCAAAAAGGATATAATAACTCATGAAAACTTTTCATGCTTTACTCAACATACCTACCACGCTAGACGTTCCTAGTCAATTGATGCCTTTCCTCAACTCAGGGATCCAAGACTCTTTCATCTTGTGGTTCCTTGGAGCCCTGGCGGTGTACGGATTATGCGTTGAGCTGCTAACTGCAGCATCGTTAGGGTTGCTATGAGTGGACATCGACTCACTGACGATGAGTTTGGTTTGGAGTTTGGTTATTCCCTTGGGCTTTGTCATCACTATTTCGAGTTAGTTTTAAAAGAATGAGGAAAAGAACAGATATGAAGAGTGTCTGGTTCCTAAAAGCCTTGGCCTCGAAGATGCTGCTTTCCCCTCATAGTCCACTAGTGACTAGTGAGAAAGAGACCTGAGGCTATATGCCTGCTTGCAAGGGATGGTTGGAAAGTAGTACAGCCACATGTGTAAATCGACAAGCGAATCGATGTGTGATGACCAGTCACAAAAATACAAGAGAAAATTCATGTTCCAGCCAGAGTAATAAAGAGATGGCTGAGCTAGTCAGGAAATACGAGAGTGTAAACAATGGGCACAAAGGACATAAAGTTGCTTTGATTCTCTTTCATCCATCACAGTAGACATGACAGCACTACTCTATCCTATAGTTTTATGAGTACCGTATATACTCGTGTATAAGCCAAGTTTTTCAGCACAAAAAAATATGCTGAAAAACTGGGGTTTGACTTACACACGGGTCAGTGGTACCCCAGTGAGGTGTAACATCTCACTGTCACACCACCACCCCCAAGTAACAGATCAAGCACCTGTTATCTCGGGGATGGTTGCCGTTTCTCTGCTGTTCATTAAGAGCCCTGTTAACACTGCAGGGCTTTCAATGTTTGTTTACTCACATCTAACCAATCAGAGCTGTCCTATGACATGGACGACTCCAATTTGCAGAAGCACCCATAGTGATTCACTTAAGCTGGCAGCTGAACTGGTAAGGATGTGTCTGTGGCTGCGCTCCGTCTCTCCCCTCTGGTCTCTGTGTTAATGCACATCCTGCATACCCTGCCTGCACGAACTCCCCCCTTCCTTCTCCTCACAGCTAACATGTCTCTGCGGGCGGGTGGGGGGAGGAGGGAGAATTACGATGAAAGTTCTTTTTCAAAGTCTTATTTTTTATCGTATTAGAAAAGGATACTCTTATATCAAAACAAAAACGCCTGTCATATGAGGCTGGTTTCAAAATGAAGGTTGTGTCAAGAGCAGAAGAGAGTAATAACAGTATTGCAAGTAGGGAATTCTGTGTTGACAAAAAGCAAGTAAGGGAGTGACAGAAAATGAAGGCTGACTTGGAACAGATTCCAAAAGCTAAAAAAGCTCGGCATGGTTTAACATCTTTTTATGGGGCTTTAGAGAGAGAGTTGCATAAACGGGTTATGGAGTGTTTTCAAAATGGTTACTGCATAACATGTATGGGAATCCGCATACGTGCTCTACAAATGGCTAAGGATGACAAATATAAAGCACCAGGCATTGAAAAATTTGCTGCGTCAGCAGGATAGTGTACCCACTTGATGAATAGGTTTGGCCTACTTTGTTTGAGACAAAGAACAAAGGTTTCCCATAAATTGCCACAAGACCTTGAAGAAAAAATTATGTCATTCCAGTCATTTATTATAAAACAAAGAAGAATTTATAATTATGACCTGTCAGATATTGGGAATATGGATGGAACTGCCATGACTTTTGATCTTCTAAGCAACAGAACTGTGGCAAGTTTAGGAGAAAAAAAACATGTTTCTCAAAACCACAGGAAATGAAAAAAAACAACCACTTTACAGTTGTTCTATCATGTTTAGCTAATTGAACTAAGCTGTGTCCTGTCATTTTTTAAAGAAAGACCTTGCCTAAAAAGATCAATTTCCCACCAAGAATTAATGTGTGTGCACATGTTAAAGTCTGGATGGATAAAGATGGAACAAAAAAAATTTGGAACCGACGACCAGGAGCAGCCTTAAAGAAAAAGCCATCATTACTTGTTTGGGATATGTTCAGAGCCCACCTATTGGATGACATATAAAAATTGGCAAAATCTAGTAAAGTTACTTTAGCCGTTATTCCAGGTGGGCTTACATCGGTACCACAGCCTCTGGATATATCTTTAAATAAGCCTTTAAAGACCATGTGTGAAGGATGTGGCACGAATGGATGCCATCTGGTCAAGCCTGACTAAAGAAAGGAGGAAATCTCATGAGGCCTAACATAGAGTTAATAGCAAAGTGGGTTTGAGATGCATGGGAAGACATTCCAGAAGACATGGTGTGATGTGCCTTCCAGAAATGTAGTATTAAGTAATGCTGTGGATGGCAGTGAAGACTGCGCTTTGTCATGAAAATGACAGCAGTGATGGTGATGACGGCAATCTCAGTGAGGACAGTGTCTATGATGACCTCACACCAGCTGGAGCTCTGCATTGGGATATGGATGAGGAGGAGGAATCCAGTTTTGAAGGTTTTTAACTCTTTACATTTTAGCTTGATTGCTGATTGAGCTTAGGGAATAGTACTATTAAAGTATCATTGTTGTTAACTTATTGTTTTTGTTGAACCTATTTTCCACTTACTGTGCTGGTTTACTAATGTTAAATGATTTGTTGTCCTTTTATTTATGTTTTCTATTTACCCCACTGATTTCTCAATTTTTAGTAATTTTATTTTCATTTTGTTTGATTATTGCAACTCACCAATAGCTTCGGCGTTTTCCACCCTAGGCTTATACTTGAGTCAATCAGTTTTTCTGGTTTCCCAAGTAAAAATTAGGTACCTTGGCTTATACTTGGGTCAGCTAATATTTGAGTATGTACGGTATATCTCAAGTTACATGCAATAAATAAGGTAGCTTTTGCAAAGCAATGAAGAGTTACAGAATGAGCGGGGCACAATAAAAATAATATTAACAGGTTTATTTGATGATCAAGGAAATTAGTGCATGTGATCTAAATGTTTGTGAATGTTCACATAGGAAGTGAGATGTTCATACCAGAAACTATTGAAATATAAAGTCTTCCAGGATTCTCTCAGAGTATAGTGAAATTAAAAGCCAACCTCCAAGTTACTCTTAAGGCTTCCAAGATTTCCATTCCTTTACCCAATACTAAGATTTTCCAACAGTTACTTAATTTTGATTCTCCTATAAGTTATAGAAATGCTAGCAGATTATTTTGGACCATTTCAGCACTATGTCAAGGGAAGAAACACAGTTTACTTACACTGAGAAAGGGAAAAGCTGAGTCCTGCAGCATGCCTGCCCTTCCCCCCGGTTGAGAAATGTTTCCTCTCAAAGTGCAGTTCCACTTTCCTTATTCCAGCTAACAGAGACACTGTGAAAAGCACAGAGGACTCAATCACATCTTCCCCAGAGACTGGTGACAATTAAAAACTTGCTGCTTTAGGACAGAATTACAGATCTTTAAAATGAACACAAACTGAAGCTTTTCATAGGGATAGGCCATGAACACCACACATATTATGGGACTTACGTGTATCTGTCTCCTTCCATGTCTAACATCTTTGAAACAAATGAGTCTGCTAGTGGGAATACTGTCTTCAATGCCATTCATCCAGTTCTACTTCTCCTCGTTTTAGTTTTTTTTTCTTCAAGTCATCAGCAGTCAGCTGCAGTCAGCTAGGCCTCTTGATCAGTTTGGTAGATGTTGAGAGTTAGGATATCCTTTGGGGACAAAGTCCTAGGAGGACAAAATGCTCTCTCTTTGTTGCCATTCTTAATATTCTCTGGTCCTCTCCTTTAGGACAACACTCCTTCCCCCTTCCCCCTCACCTTTCTCAAATTTCCAAAGCACTGCATCAGAGAAAAATAGTTAGAAATTTAGGGTTTTAATGTTAAGTGGTTCCCCCCCCTATATCTGTTGCCTAACAAATTATATATTTCAAAGCAACAAATAGAAAATGTTTTTTGCTATTGAATTGGGCATGAACGATACCATGGAGAAGCATATTAAAATGTTCAGAAAATCCTAAAATGAAATCTGTTTTCTAAGCCACCAGCTGTCACTTCCTCTCCTGGTTACCACACTACCTCTCCTGAGCTGCCACTTTGTCCTCATTATCCTCACTCAATGCTGTCTGCTCTAATATTTTTTAAAAGGTCAGTCAGTCAATAAATAAATAAATGGAATTCATATCTGCACATTGTCTTCCATTATCAATTAATTTCAACCTGATCCCTTGGAAATTGATTTTTTTAAATGAGTGTACCAAGCGGAGTGATATTCAGTCTATTTAATAATAATACCCAAATGATTAAATAGTCTGTTCAAATGTTTTTAGAGTTTAGGCACAACGGCAATTGGCATCAAAAGTGTTGAAGTGAAAGGTTGACTTGAGCACATCAAGTTTAATCCAATAATTCAGTATCATTAAACATTGTGGCTTAGGGTGAAGGATTCTTTTCCAAATTATAATGAATTATTTGGGGCATGGTAGCATGAATGTGTCATTTATATTGGTACAGTTGAGAGTTTCCAGGAGACAAAAGAGTGTTTTAGGAAATTTACTCATCCTCCTGTGCCTAACACCCACCATCTCAACCTGGCAACAGTTGAAGCTCTTTTAGGCAGGCAAGGACCCACACGTGGAGGCCAGACTTGCTCTTCTCCCTTGCTCCCTGTCCTGGAGCTAATATGTCTTGTGAACGGCAAGGAAGGGGGGGCAAGGAGAAGCTGGGACTGCTCCAGCCTGAATCTACTCTGCCACCACCGTCACCCATAGATCAAGAAATAAAGGAAACCACTGATATTCCAGCGCTGCCAGGTGGGTTCAAATCCCCAAGCTTTATGGGTGGGAGTCAGACATACACTGCACTACCCAGAAACCTGAATCAGACCTAAATTTTGGACGAAAAGAAATCTGTCACCCAAACCGCCAACATGGTCTCTTCCCCTAATCTCTATATATGAAATAGTAATTAAGATCCTTTCTCCTAAACAAGAAAAGGGATGTGCTATGTGACCTACGGAATGCACCGCCTTCCTGCGAGCTACCGTCCTGGAATCAATCATTGGGAAAGGTAGGGGAAAGGCAAAAACTCGATGCAGCGTGAATCAAACCCGAAACGTGATTTTTTTTAAGGTGTCATGAAATCCGCATTGACTGACTGGTCCTTTTAAGCTTCGTTTTGAACAGTTGCTACTCCAATTAAATTCTCCCACCTAGCATTTCCAAACAGCTCCTGGTTGTTTCCACAAACTCTGTTAATGGACAGCTGTTTCTGACAGCTCCGCGGATTTGCCGGTGCTGGGGCGGCTGCCAGCGCAGGAGGCCCGCTCCCCATTCTGCTGCTGGCACAGGGGAATATGCAAATGAACACATGAATCAGTTGTCACCACAGCAGACATGGTGCAGGGAGGCGATCAGAATGTGTGGGGAGCAGCGCTGACTGCAAGGGAGGAGAGGGGTGGAGGGAAGCAGCTTAGCTTTCTTGAAGGGAGCCCCCCTCTTTCTTTTTCAAGAGTCTCCGCTTTAGGTTTCACTTTGTGGCACTCATTAAATTTCAGTTCAGGAAGGTGCAATCTGTTCCTCGTTATCACCGCCGGGAACCCCGAAGTTTGGGAATGATAGCAGCATCTCAGATAGGAAGGCGGAGCTGTGGTTGCACAAGCGCAATGTTATATAAGCGTCGATCTTCAGAAGGCATTCCCATCTAAAGGAGGCTGTGTGTGTGTGTGTGTGTGTGTGTGTGTGCTTGTGTGTGTGTGTGTGTGTGTGTGTAGGGGTGGGGGCAAAACTCCATTGCTCATAAGGATGTGTTTAAGAAAGTTTTGCTTGTATGCCAAAGCCTGGTCGCAATTGCTATGCATTATTTGTGATGAAGGTTTTTCTGTGAGTCGCTTGTCAGTTGAATGAAATGCTCTTAGGCAGGATATACATGGTATGGGTAAGCCAATGAAGAACTTCTGATCCAGGGGCTCCTGGTCAGTCCCTTGGTCTTTTCTGATATACTAAATGTTGTAGCCATGATTCTGCCATGGAATGATTTGAGGTTTAATCAGGGAAGTAGAACTAGGGTGTGACGCGGAGCTAAATTATTGTAAAGGATAATGAACCAATTGCCATTGAGTCAGTTCTGACTCGTGGGCAGCTCATGTAAGACAGAGCAGAACTTTGACTTACAGGGTTTTTCAAAGAAATTTTTTTGGAAATAAGAGTTCCACGCTTTTCTTCCACGGTACTGTTGGGTGAACTTGAGCTTCAGATTTTTCATTAGCAAGAGGGTGCATCAGCCATTTGAACTACCTCTGCAGTCCATTGTAAGGGTTGTACTTAATGTAATTGTGTGATATTCCAAATAAATTTCTGCAGGCCAATGTCTTTCAAGTGGTGGCAACCTGACGTCACTGTGGTTTGGCAGACCTGGCAGTGGGAAGACATGTTAGATGTGGAGTGGGAGCTGGGGAAAATACATTCCACTGATGCAAATTGGATCCTAAGGACAAATTGATCCTGCTGCTGTGCCTCATTCCTCGCCACTCTGACAGAGAGAGGGTCACATAAAGAAGGGGCTTGGGTATATGTGTACAACTTGCTAAGACTTGAAGAACCAAAAAGATGACATATGGTAGGAACTGCGGGAGATGGGGTCCAGTTGCTGCCTCGGGGAAGAGCCCTACACCAACATTCTGAGCATAATACTGCCACTTTGCTATGTCCACCCAATGTCTCTTGTACTCCTACTTCTCACAACACCAGAAACACAGTTTAGGTAGGCTGACCTGGTACAAAATCAACATAGGTGTATACCTTTTCCACTGTCTAGATAATCCGTAACAAACACACAAACACAAACAATTGCAATTGGATCTAATCTGCCTCGTGAACCACCCACAGGAACTGTGGTTTTCGATGGACAATTTCTCAGATGGCCCTTTTGGGTTTCTCTGGTTTCGACATTCCTCTGGGAAGATGGGAACCTGTATCCTTTTGTTTAGCTGCCCAGAGCGTTAACTATTTACACAACCTAGCATCCTACATTTATAATAATTTTAGTAGCATGCACATTACCAGAGAAGGGAGGAAAAGGAGACAATTAGAACTTTAGCTAAAGGCTCAAACTTAGTGGTGGTTAACTACAGGAGCACCTGAGTGAAGCAGGGTTCCATAATGTAGCACCACTTGGGGATTAGTGTGCATATCGCTATAATATAGGGATTCACTTAGATTATGTTAGAAGTCCTGCATTGTGAAAAATAGCTGTCAAGGGCCAGATTCTACACAGATATAAGGTATAAAATATGTTACCTCAATTAGATATAACATATTATTGACTTAATACCATATTATACATATTATCGATATATGCTTAATAAGTTTAATATATGTATAATACATATTATAGGTAACATATATTATAGGTAACATTATAGACCAACTGATGTATTATAGGTAATATCATGATAAATGAAGAAAAGTTATCAAGGAATTTGCATTGTTTGGATCCATAATCAATGCTTATGGAAGCAGCGGGCGAAAGGTCAAAAGACACATTGCATTAGATAAATCTACACAAGACCTCTAATTGGTCGTATTGAAAAACAAGGATGCTACTTGGAAGACTAATGTGCACCAGAACCAAGCCATGGTGTTTTCTGTTGCTCCATTTGCAAGTGAAAGTTAGACATTGAATAAAGGAACTGGAGGACTGATGCATTAGATGTGTGGTGCTGGAGAAGAACATCGAAAGTGCCATAAACTGCTCAAAGTACAAACCAATCTGCCATGAAAGAAGTCCAGCCAGAGTGCTACTTAGATGCACAGTGCAACTTCTTGGTCCAGGAAACAATTTTTGCTACCACAAGAATGATCCGTGGGTTCTTTGGAACATCTCCTGACTGAATAAATCTGTCCTGAATTATAAACTATTAACTTTCATAATACACCCCATAATAGTAAGAATTGTCTATGAGTTCAGTATGTTCATTGCAATGAATTATAGAACCTAGCTGTAGGAGACAGAGCTGAGAAATAAAAATGCTGTGTGATATGAAACAGATTACTTGTACAATCGAATAACTTTAGATTTCGGTGTTCTGATCCATAAGTTAAAAATCATAACTATGACCTCTAACCTTATTTATAGCTTTAAAAGAGAATATTATCACTCTTTTGGTTAAGAGAAATAATATAAAATCTCAAAAGGTTTTTAATTGATCCTATTGACAGCGTGGGATTTCTTCTGGTTACTGTACTCTTGGGAAATCCAGTTTTTTCTATTAACAAGATATCTTTAAAACATTTGCAATTTTAAATCATCTTGATCAGATGGCTGAGAAATTGATTTAGAAATGAAATCTAAAGGGATCAGTTATCAGGCATCAAAGAACAAAAAATCATATCATTGGCTGCACACCTCCATGATAGGATCGCTGAAGACAAATGAGTGCATAAGCAAATGTGGTGAAGAAAGCTGATGGTGCCCGGCTATCAAAAGAGATAGTGTCTGGGGTCTTAAATGCTTGAAGGTGAACAAGCGGCCATCTAGCTCAGAAGCAAAAAAGCCCACATGAAAGAAGCACACCAGCCAGTGCGATCACGAGGTGCCAAAGGGACCAGGTATAAGGCATCATGCAAAGTATATATATATACCATATTGAATGAAGGGGGAAGTGTAGAGTGGAGACCCAAGGCCCAAGTGTCGGCCACTGGAGATCCCCTCATAGAGGGGTTTAGGAGAGGAGATGGGTCAGTTAGGGTGCGAGGTAGTACCGATGAAGAACACAGCTTTCCCCCAGATCCTGGATGCTTCCTCTCCCCAACTACCATGATCCGAATTCTATCTTGCAAGGCTGGATAGGGCAGAGGTTGTACACTGGTACATATGGGGGCTGGAGGCATAGGGAATCCAGGGTGGATGATACCTTCAGGACCAAGTGTGTGAGGGGCAATGCTGGGAGAGTGGAGGGTGAGTGGGTTGGAAAGGGGGAACTGATTTCAAGGATCCACATGTGACCTCCTCCCTGGGAGATGGACGGCAGAGAAGGAGGGGGGAGGGAGACTCCAGATAGGGCTAGATATGACAAAATAACAATGTATAAATTAACAAGGGCACATGAGGGACGGGGGAGTGGGGTGGGAGGTGGGGAAAAAAGAGGACCTGATGCAAAGGGCTTAAGTGGAGAGCAAATGATTTGAGAATGATTGGGGCAGGGAATGTGCAGATGTGCTTTATACAATTGATGTATGTATATGTATGGATTGTGATAAGAGTTTTATGAGCCCCTAATAAAATGTAAAAAAAGAAAAGAAAAGAAATCTAACATTCATTTCTTTTTAGATGGAAGGCAGTAGAGTCCTAGATTTTAAGGACAGAAAAAAATGCACTGTCATGGAATTGATTCTGATTCATAGTGACCCTCGATGTAGAGTTTCTGAGGCTTTCTAAATCTTTACGGGAGTAGACAGCACCATCTTACTCCCACAGTGCTGCTGATGCATTTGAACAGATTACTGAATTTGTTCTTGACTGACCAATGCTTACCCAATACGATACTGTTGTTAGATTTCAAGTCAGTTCTGACCTGTAGGGCCCTGAGTTAGTTTATTGTGCCAACCTGACTGAAAAACACATGTGGGGTTAATTGAAAGACAGAGAGTTAAACGGATCGGTGAGGCTCGCCTTTCTAGTTCTCGGTCTCTTACTCTCTGATGGTCGGACCAGGGTGCAGCTGCCTTAGCCAGTTCCCTGCTTTAGCTGGCAAGGCTCACTTCCTGCAAGACATACTGGAGGATAAGACACATGGACCTACCCCAATGCAGCCCTGGATGCTGGAGCACCCATGTGGAGACCCCTGCCCGCACTGAGATGCTTACACATTCACTGACTCGGCTTTCCTCCTGCAGTGGGCATCATTGTGTGTGTTTTGTGAGATGGAGGAGAACTTTGTGGATTGGTGTTGCACAAATGGGTTAATGTTGAACTTGTGGGCTTGGGCAGCACTGGGTTGCAATGTTTTCTTGATGTGCACTTAGCCTTTATATAAAACCCTCTCTTATACATGAGTTTTTGTACATTTGTTTCTCTAAAGTACCTACACTAACACAGACCTTATACACAACAGAACAAAACACTATGTCATCCACATAATTGTTCCTACACTTGAGCCCTTTGCTGCACCCATGGTGTCAATCCATCTCCCTAAGGATCTTCCTCTCTTTAATTTAACAAGCATGATGTGCTTCTCCAGATACTGGTCCCTCATGACAAAATGTCTGAAGTACATAAGATGAGTTTTGCCATCCTTGTCTCTAAGGACTCTGGCAGTCCATGATACTTTCAGTATTCTATGCCAGCACCATAATTCAAATGTATCCATGTCCCTTTATTATATTCATCCGAGGCAATGTAAATACCATGGCTTGGGGCAGGTGCACTTTAGTCCTCAAGGTAATGACCTTGCGTTTCAACACTTCAAAGATGTCTGATGCAGCAGATTTTCTCAATGCAATGCATTCTTTGATCTCTTGACTGTTGTTTCCATGAGCATTGATTGTGGATTCAAGTAAGATGAAATCCTTAACAACCCAAACTTTGCTCTATTTATCATGATGTAAACGATTGGTCTAGATGTGAGGAGTTTTGTTTTCTTAACATTAAGTTGTGATCCATAATTAAGGGTGCAATCCTTCTACTTATTTACATTAACATATATTTCAAGTCCTCTCAACTTTCAGCAAGCAAGTTTGCTTCATCTGCATATCAAAGGTGGTTAATAAACCATCTCCCAGTCCTGATACTAGATTTGCCTTCATATAATGGTGTATTAAATGCCTATTTATGGTAGTAAACATGGATATATCTTATATTTTATTTGCTGTCCATTTTTTATCTATTGCAAGGTATCTAGCCATTCCTATATTGAACGCTAGGAGCCTGGTAGTAGAGTGGGTTAGGAGTTATGAGAAGTCAAATAATGTTTGCCATAATTATTGATACTGAACATGACATGTGAAGACTGTGGAAATGTCAAATATGTGGTGTTGTTACATAGGAGTGCATTAAAAAAAGATTAAGTATTTATTTTATTAGGACCAGTCATAATAAAGTTTTCAGTAATCTCTAATTAGGTAAAGTGCTTCATGTAATCTAATTAATAAACATAATGCCTCCATGAAGAATGCCTAGCTCTTCCTATATTTATGAGAAATAGTGGTATGTGCTTTTCATGTCGAGATTCCTAGCATGAATCTCCTTTGATGTTAAAGGGTCTATATCTCCTGACCTGAATATTTCTTCCTGATAAACACATATAAAACAAGAGTGAAGCAGATTTTTTTTCTTGTCCTCCAATCAGGCTGGCCTTCGTTTTAACTGTATAGGTACAATGAACAGTAATGGAAGGAGCGTGTCTTATCTTCTCTGGCTTCCCTATTACCACACTCCATCCTTCTTTGATTTTGACACCAACCACTCCTCCCACACCACTCTATTTCTATGATGGGTTTAATAGTTCATTGCCAAGGCCACAGAACTCATGGACAATATTCTCAATTGAGGGGGTTTATTAGGGAAGTTAACAGGTCACCACAAGTCGGAATCAGCAAACAGTAAGGATACAGTCTTTAGTCCAGAGCAATGCCAATCTTCAGCCAGCAGCCAAGTCTCTCTCCAGTCCTGGGCCTTACAACGACATGGTCCCCTGACCTTTGCCTCCATGGTCAGGTAGCCAGCCTACCTTTTGCTCTGTTTCACAGTTCCAGATGAGGAGACGGTATCCTGCAGTCTCATTACTGATCCTCTGAGTCTCTGCCACAGTCTCTGGGCAATTTGGTCTTGGTGTCTTCTGTCACTTCAGAGATCTTGGACACACTCTTCTAAATGGTCTGTTGAAAGATCTGTGTGTCCCAGATGACTCTGCTACACATCTTTGATGAAGGTAGGGGTATCTTCTAACAAATCATATCCCCAAGGGAGCCCTTGATGGTAGAGTGGCATGCTTTGGCCTGTGATCCCCAAGATCAACATTTCAAAACCACCAAACACTTCATGATAGAAACATGTGGATTTTCTACTCCCATAACGATTACAGTATCTATTATGTCTTTTGGTTCACTATGAGTTTGCACTTTCTTGATGGCAATGAGAGAGAGACCCCCAAGGAAAATGAATGATAGTGCCTAAGTCACGCTCTCTAATAGAGTTTAAAAGATGCCTGTAAGGAAACAGAGAGTGTGCTTGGTTCCTACCCTCTACTGAAATCAGGTCACAACCTGTAACAGAGAAACCCCTCCGAGAATGGTATCATCAAGCTAAAAAACCCAAACTCACTGTCACCAGTCAGTATTGACTCACATTGACCTGATGGAAATGGCTAGCACTGCCCTTTGGGTTTCTGAGACTACAGCTGTTTATGAGAGAATTCTCATCTTCCTTCCAAAAAGCAGCTGGTGGATTCAAACTGCTGATCTTGTGGTAACAACTCAGCTTATGATCCAATACAACATCAAGGATCATAACCACAGTTATGTAGTCCAGAATTATAATACATCATATAATGCTTAATGGCTAGAAGGGCCACATCCATCTACACATGCTAACTGGTGCCAAAGGCAGAATAATTTAACATCAAAGTCTTCCTTCTGCTTCAATACTCTATAGTTCCCTGGCCCTTCTACTCATAAGAACCGTATGAATAAAGCAGAACTTCAGATGGCTTCGTTTCTTGACATATTCCAGCTCACCAAGTACTTCCTTCTGCCTGGGAAGCCAGAAATTATGTCAAGTAGTTCTTAGAAGTTACCGTTACTGAAGGTATCTCATGATTTTGAAACTACTTTTTAGAGTTGCCCATGGACAATTGACATTTTGGAGGTTCGATAAGTAAGTCTTGGAAATGCTGCTTTATAACAAATGTTTATACTGCAAGATTTTCAGAACCTCTAGCATGCTAATTGCTTCCAAATACCTAAGGGAGAAAAGAGCAGACAGGAAGAATCAATGTTTCATAGAGAATAGGGTAGCTTCCATCCAATTATTGTCCAGAGAAATCACGCTCATGAAAACAAGTTTCTTAAATCTCAAGAATGTAACTTTGGTTAGAATTGTTCCCCTGCCCCACAGCTTTAGCCTCATGTGCTGTTTCCATAATTTCCTGCACTATTCTACTATGATGTTGCTGTTGTTGGCTGCTGAAAAGTCGATCTCTGACTCATTGAAACCCTTTTAGAAGGAAAAAGCTAACCTGGTCTAGAGCCATCTGCAGGATCAGTTGTAGATCATGGTTACTGTGACCCATAGGTTTTATTGAGATTTTTGGGAAGTGTATTTACTAGGCCTTTCTTCCTAGTTCACCTCAATCTAGAAGCTTCTATAAAACTTGTTCAGTACAATGTTATTGTTGCTCTTAGGTACCTTGATGTCAGTTCAAACTGATAGCAACACTATGTGCAGCAGAACAAAACACTAGCCAGTAGTGTGTCATTCTAAAAATTGTTCACATCTTTAAGTCCATGATGCAGCTACCATGTCAGTCCAACTAGTTGAAGATCACTGTCCTGCTAGTATATCAAGTATGATGCCCTTCTCCAGGGACTGGTCTTTCCTGACAAGATGTCCAATCTACTTGAGGCACAGTCTCACCATCCTGGACGAAAAGGACCATTCTGGTTGTACTTCTTACAAGACAGGTTTGTTGGTTTTCTGGGCAGTGCATGGTACTTTAAACATTCTTTGCCATGATCCTAATTCAAATGCATAGTTTTTCTTATATATTTCTTATTTAATGTATAACTTTCACAAGCACATGTGGCAATTGAAAAAAATCATAGTTTTTGTCTGGTGCACCATCGTCATCAAGGTAGCATCCTTATGTCTCAACACTTTAAAGAGGTCTTGCGCAGAAGATTTACCCAATGCAATCTATCATTTGCTCTCTTGAGCTGTATGTTCCATGAGCATTGATGTGCTCCAAGGAAGATGTAATGATTAACAATTCAATCTTTTCTCCACTCATCATGATGTTGTCTGCTGGCTTCGTTGGGCAGATTTTGGTTTTTTTAACATTGAGCTGTAATCCCTACTGAAGGCTACAGTCCTTAATCTTGGACAGCAAGTGCATCAAGTCCTCCTTTCTTTTAGGATGCAAGGCTCTGACATCTGAATAGCATAGGTGGCTACAAAGCCTTCCTCTAATCCTGATGCAGCATTTTCTTCATATAATCTAGCTTCTATCATTATCTGCTCAGCATATAAATTGATTAATTATGATCAATGGATGCGATCCAGATTACATGTTTGCTGATATTAAATAATGAAGTATGTCTTTGTTCTGCTCACTCAACTGCTTCTTGATCCATGTATAGGTTCCACATGAGCACAATGTATTGTTCGGAGATTCTTCTCAAGGCTATCCATAGTTTGTTATAATCCATACAATCGAATGACTTGCCATAGTCAATAAAACACAAGTAAATATCTTTCTGGTAATCTCTACTCTCAGCCAATATCCATCTGAAATCAGCAATGATTCCCTTCTTCCACATCTTCAAATCCAGACTGAAGGCTGTTTATGTACAGTTGACATGACTGTTGGCTGATCTTCAGCAAAATTTTACTTTCATGTGATATTATTCTCTAATTTGAATATTCTGTTGGGTCATATTTCTTAGGGATGAGTACAAATATGGATGTTTTCCAGTCAGTTGACCAAGTAACTATCTTCCAAATTTCCAGGCATAGACAATTGAATGCTTCCAGTGCTTCATCAGTTTGTTGAAATTTTTTCAATTGGTATTCCATCAATTCCTGCAGCCTTGTTTTTGGCTAAAGCCTTCATGGAAGCTTGGACTTCTTCAATACCACTGGTTCTTGCTCATATGCTACCACTTGAAACGCTCGGTCCTTTTTGGATACAGTGACTCTGTGTATTCATTCCATCTTCTTTTGAGGCTTCCTGTATAATCCAATACTGTTTCCCATAGAATCCTCCAATATGTCAACTTGAATATTGACTTTTTCTTGAGTGCTTTCTGTTTCAGCCACGATGAGAATTTTCTATTTTTTTTTGTATTCTAACTCTAAGCCTTTACATATTTCATTATAATATTTTTTTGTCTTCTTGGGCTGCCTTTTGAAATTTTCTATTCAGCTCTTGGACTTCATTGTTTCTTCCATGTGTCTTAGCTACTCTGATTAAGAGTAAGTTTAAGGGTCTCTTCTGATATCAACTTTCATCTTTTTTTCCCTGTCTTTTAAATGAATTTTTGCTTTCTTCTTGTCATCCTACAGTTTATCATGTTTTATGCTATTAGCATTCAATGTGTCAAATCTGTTCTTGAGGTGTCTCAAAATTCAGGTGAGTTAGACTCAAGGTCATACTTTGGATTTTGTGGATTATTTTTATTTTCTTCACCTTTAACTTGAACTTACATGTAAGAAAATGATGATCTGTTCCACAGTCAGTCCCTGACATGCTTTTTGCTGCTGATATTAAACTACACCATTATGTCTTTCCATAGATATAGTCCATTTTGTTTCTGTGTAATCCATCTGGAGAAGTCCACAAGCCTTTCGTGTTGTCAAGATAAAGAATTTGCAATGAAGAAGGCATTAATTTTGCAAAATTCTATCTGGCTATCATTCTAACACCAAGGCCATATGGTTCCTTCTTGGTTTCCAACTTTTGCATCCTAATTGCCAACAATTATCAATGCATCTTGATTACATATTTAATAAATTTTCCAGTGAAAACCCTGGTATAATTCTTCATCTTCTTCTTTGTTCAATTTGGTAGTCGGGGCATAAATTAGAATAATAATTTTATTGATTGGATTTCTTTGAATATGGATACATATAATTTTATAAGGTGCCCCACTATATTTTCAGCTATTAAGTTATGCTAATTTATTAATAGGTCATCCTAGTTTTAAATATTAGAAGTACTCAGACCCATCACTTACAGCATAAGATAAAAAAGGTAAGAAATATTTGATAAAGAATAAGGTATTGAGATGGAAGAAGATGGTATCTAGTTAGATTCACAAGTCTGGAGCTCCTGCTGCTGGACCAGAAAATTGAGAGATAAGGTGAAGGAGACTGGAAGGTGGAGCCCTGAAATTAGAATCAGAGTACTAAGGTCTATCCTGAACCCCAATTTTAAAAAGTTTCCACTTACAAAGTGAACCACGGAAGCACTAAATTGCTCTAGGCTCGGCATACTGGGCTCAAGGGCTCTGGCTGATCAGCTACCAGCACCCTACTTTGGCAGTGAGTAGCGATTTCCTCAGGCTGACACCCCAAAGAGGACGTAATCCTAGACATGAGGAGAACCCCCTAGAGCTAGTCACAGGACCCCACGCCAGAGCTCCCCAGCTCAGAGCCTGGGGATCAGGTTGGCGGGTAGTCATAGATTTGGATCAACTGAAAAGATGTAAAGAAATTTACCTGAGTCAGGTCTCGGTGTGGCAGAAAATAAGCAGATAATCATATGCCAGGGGGCGAATTCATTTCCAGTTGACTGAGAAGAAAACAACCTCTCTGATAGCTGGATCTGTCCCCTGCTGGGGGTCAGTGTGATAGCCCCAAATCAGGTACCACATAAGCCCAATTTGAAAAAGAGAGAAAAAAAAATATTTTTTCCGTAAAAACTCCAAATCCCAGGCTCATTGTTTAAATCCACTACAACTGGTAGAGCAATTCTTTTAACATATATTAGCATAATAAGGGAGCCTATGCTGAGGAATGCCAGAAGTTAGCTACAGGGCCCAGAGGGTGGAGCACACCTGTTTCAGAATCACTTAATTCAATTCCAGGTGGCCAGAGCGGGAAAAAAAGACACCAAACCGCTGAACTATTAGGGCATCAGGGGTCCTGGCACAATCTAGGACACCAAGCCCAGAGAGGGGAGCTACTGTTCGCTTTCAGTGATCCTACACACAGCTGGTAAGGTCCTGTCTGTCCTTGGGCCCTGCACAGGGATGAGGGAACACCCCCGCCACCCTCCCAGCCCCCACAGTGTGCTGCATACAGCACAAGGCAGCTATACCAGTGAACGCCAGTGCTCAAAATGCTGCAGGAACCACTGCCTGACCTCTGCTGTGATCTTGCCTTCGAGTGTAACTCCGCGCACTATCTAAGGGGCCCTAGACCAAACTGGGACACCATCCTGCTACCTTGAGGCAGGGATGGAACTCCTCCAGCCCCACGGTCAGGCATTCAAGCCTCCGTTATCTCCTTACTTAGTATTGTTTCTCTTCTCTCTTTATTCTCTCTCCCTTCTATCTTTTCCACCACAGTTGGTCTCAACGGGCCGAGTTTTGTTTTGCTTTATTTCTCTTTTTCTTTCTTTTTCCACTTCTCTCCCTCTCTTTCCTTTCATATGCCATTGGTGACTTCTGGGCCACTATCCTCTACCTAGGGCAATTCAACTCAAATAGCAGGGGCAACTCAAGCCTGCCCTCTGTGGGAACACTGTACACCACACAAGGCAGCTGGGACAGCCCACTATAGTGCTCCAGGCTGCTGAGGAAACTTCAGTGTGGCCTGTCTGGTGATCTTGCCAACTAGGGCAATTCCGCCCAGCACCCGTGGGACCCTGCACTAAAAGGGCACACCAACATGCCACCTTGGGGCAGGTTTTAAGCCCCTTCAATTCCATTTTTAGACTATCAGGGATCAGCTATTTCTTTATATTTTCTTCCCCTTTTCTTCTCTCTTTCCCACCACAGTCCATCATAGTGAGCACAGTTGTGATTTTCCCCCTTCTTTTTCTTCACTTTTTCTTGCTTTCTTCTTTCTCTATTTTTTCTCTTCTTTCATTCTTCTTGTCTGCTTCTCCTCTCTCCCTGCTTCCTTCCACATGCCACTGCAGGTTTCCAGACCCCTACCCTTTGCCTAGGGCAACTCCACAAACCCAGTGGGGAGAGCTCCAGCTGCCCCCCGTGATTATGCTGCATACAGCACGAGACAGTGCTACACATGGCACAGCATGGCATGAGGTTCAGCTATCTCTTTATTTATATTTTCTTCTCTTTTTTCTTTCTTTCCTTCTTTCACTTTTTCTTCTTTTTCCCCCTACTCTACTATCTCTTCTCTCTTTCCTGCCACAGTGAGCAGATTCTGTTTTCCTTTTTTGTTGTTTTCTTTTTTAACTGCTTTTAGTTTTATTTTGTCTTTGTATTTCTCTCTCTCTCTCTCTCTGTGTGTGTGTGTGTGTGTGCATGCTAGTTTGGTTTTTATTTTTGTTCTTGTCTTTGTTTTCCCCTTTCTCTCTTTTTCTCCTCTTCTCCCTCTCTTTACATTCATAAGCCACTACTGGCCTCCAGGCCACTCCCCTCCATTGAGGACAACTCTGATGGTCCAGTTTTGGGAGCATCCACCAACATTTTTTTACTTTACATGGAGCTGGGGAAATCACTCCCACCCCCCACCATGTGCCAAATGGCTGGGGGATCTACCCTTCAAACAGCTGGGGGAAATATAGCCTACACCCCAAGGCTCTACAACTGACTGGGGAAACTCTTGCCCCCATCTGTGGTGTTCCATGCTGCTGGGACATCTGCCCAAACTCCACAGTAATCTCTCCAACTAAGGTAACTCCGTGTGCCATCTCCACCAAGGAGATACACTCACATGCTCCCCACAGCATTACAGTTGCAGAGGGAAACACCACATGCCACCTTAGTTGCTCCGAGCTCTGTCAGCCATACCACTATGGCTTACCGAGAGATCAGCCTGTGTAATGCCACCTTTTTTTGTCCCACAAGCACCCAACCAGCACCCCATGATAGGACTACCCAACTCACATTCCAAATAATGGAATACTGGTCAGCTAGGGTAAGAGTGAAACCACAGGAAGATACACCAGTAGCCTGACCCCCCCCCCCCCAGTTTAGCTACCTGCAGGTAGTTTGAGAAGCATTCATATGAGTCTCTCAAGAGAGAACCCAGTGCTCTTTGACTCTGGAAGATGGTGTCAGTTTCTGCTAAAACAACACGTAAGCAGTAACCAGCCCCAAAAGCCTCAATGAAAAAGCAGAAGAAACAAAAGACAATGCCAGAAGAAGTCATGAACATAACAGCATACTTAGAAGAAGACATTGACCTGCCACAGAAATTTTCAGAATGCTGCTTGGAGCATACAGGATATGAGTGAAGCAATACAGAAAAAGGATGAAATGATAGAGGAGATAATGGAAACCCACCAAAGGGAAATACAAGATTTAAGGGATGAAATAACAAATCCAGTAGCAACTTAACAGACTTTGACAACAGACTTGAGGAGGCAGAGAATCACACCAGTGACCTAGAGGATAACCAAGTGGACCTCAACAAACGGGAAAAGCAGTCAAATAAGACAATCAGAGAAGCTTAAGAAAATCCGAGAGCCAAGACTGATGCTAAGAATAGGAACAATATTAGAATAATTGCAGTACCAGAACAAGACACAACAAAGAAGTCAACAGGAAAAATAGCGAGGGAATGCTTATAGGAAAACCTCCCAAGCTTAATAAATGAAAATCAGGCAACCACTTAGGAGGCTGAAAGAACATCAGCCAGACAGAATCCCAATAAGTCACCAAGACACATAATAGTTAAATTATCCAACTATGAGGAAAAGGAGAAAATCATCAGAACAGTTAGGGAAAAACAAATAGTCACTTATAAAGGCACCCAAATACGAATATGTTCAGCTCTATCAGCACACGTGATGAAGAAGAGAAGGGAATTGAGTAACATATTCCAAAAACTGAAGGAAAATAACACAAACCCAAGAATACTATACTTGGCCAAATTACCTAGTAACACATTAAAGACTGGATATTTTTTTGCCAACTTACTCAAGTGGCTGGGTATTTTTTCAGCCGTTAGTATTTTTTGCATTAAACCTTAAATGGCTTTACATCTCATCAAATTTTTTATCATATTTATTTATAACTTTCAGTTTTTGAATATAAAACATCTCACATTATGAAACAATATTTTGCACTGTATGTGGAACATTATTACTTTTATGATCTATAATCTTCATGAAATTATAAACTTCTTGTAAAAATAATCAACATAATCCATATTACATTGAAAAATTAGAAGAATTAGGGTTAAGAATTTCTTTATCATTTTTTGTGTAACGGGAGACCACTTGAGCGATTTAGGTGATGTTTTACATGTCACTGAGGTTTGATCATAATAAGTGCACAACTCCTTGCAAAACAATTCAAACAAATAGTAACTATTTGATTTAACAAAAATGCTAAATAAACAAAAAGAAGATGAAGACAATTGAGTTTGATACATTCACTACTGATATAACACTTAAATCGACAAAGTAGTTAAAATATATCCAAGCAGATAGCATCTGAAGATAGCGTGTAGAAATCACAAGTTATCTCATGATTCATCCATAACAGATGGCACGTGAAACACGAGTAAACTTGGGACCCATGCGTAATGTGTTAAGATAGATGGAGAAGTAAGAGTCTTCCTGGACAAGGAAACGCAGCCCTACAAAGATCCTTGGGCAGAAGATCAGCACTCACTGAACACAAATAAGAGACCATCACATAGAACAACTCTACCCAGAGGGAGACAGAGAAAAAAATCCCCCAAGATAGCATTAGCTCAATAGTGGAAAGAAGGCAACAATGAGCCACATACACACAACACAAAGTGATAAGATAGGTAGGAAGGAAAACCCCAACAAGAAGAATTAAAGGCTGGAGTAAAATATACCAAGCAAATGGCAATATAAGCCATACGCTCCCCTTGGGCAAAAGACATGAACAGAGGAGGTAAAATATGAATGGCAATAAACATATAAGAAAATATTCCCAATTATTAGCTATAAGAGAAATTCAAATTAAAACAACTATGAGATACCACCTAATCCTGAGGCACTGAGAGCAGGCATCTGAGCAGCAGGGGCAGCAAACTGATGAAACCCCGGGGAATACCAAAAATAGACTAGGGAGATACAGTGTGGCACCCTATCATACTCAACTGGAAAGCACTCGTAAAGGCCAACAAACAGACCTTGAAATATTTATAGGCTTTTCCATTTTTGTCAGTGGCATTCTTTATGTTATTTTTATTTTTGCTTGTTTTTTTGCTGTTGTTGTTATTGTTTTGTTGGTTTTGACTTCCTTTTTTGTTTTATCTGGCTTTGCCTGGTGTTTTCACTTATTAACGTGTTTGCACGTCTATCTAGATAAGATAGGCAGGATAAACAATCCAGAGATGAAAAGAATAGGACCAATGTTTCTAGAGGAGATATGGGAGAAGGGGAGTTTGGAAAAAAGAAGGGGAGGCGGGGAACCTAACCCAGGGACAAGGGAACAACAAATGAACTAAAATCAATGGAAGGAAGGTTTTTGGATGCTTAGTAGGGCTCAATCAAGGGCAATGTAGCAGCAAGGAATTACTTAATCCGAATGAAGGCCGAACATGATGATGGGACAATAGGGAAGTAAAGAAATAGAGGAAAGAACCAGGAGGCAAAGGACATGAATAGAAGCCTGAATATATGTATATATATAATGAGAGTTGAGTAGATCTATGTACTCATATCTATATCTTAAGAATTAAGGTTGCAGATGGACATTGGGCCTTGATTCAAATACTCTTGTAACACAAGAACACTTTGTTCTAGCAATCCAGCATTCTGTGATGCTCACCTTCCCAACACAGTCTCCAAAGACAAAGTGGGTGCGTAAGCAAATGTGGTGATGCAAACTGATGGTGCCTGGCTATAAAAAGATATAGTGCCCAGGGTCTTAAAGGTTTGAAGATAAAAAAAACGGCCATCTTGCTAAGAAGCAACAAAGCCCACATGTAACAAGCTCACCAGCCTCTGTGATCATGAGGTATAAATGGGATCAGTTATCAGGCATCGAAGACCCAGAATAAAACCATACCCAAGGTGAAAGGGGGAAAGAATAGAGTGTAGACCCTATCTGTAGACAATTGGGTATCCCTTCACAGAGGAGTCACAGGGATGAGGTGAGCCAGTAAGGGTGCAGTATAGCACTGATGAAATGTATTTTCCTCTTGTTCTTTGGTGCTTCCCTCCCCCTACTATCATGACCTCAATTCTACATTGTAAATAGGATTAGATCAGAACATACTCACTGCTACTGACAAAAGCCCGCCACACAGGGAATCCAGGATAGATAAACCTCTCAGGGCCAACAAGGAGAGTAGAGATACCAGGAGGATTAGGGTAGAGTTGGGGAAGAAAGGGAAAACCGATCACACGGATCAGTTTTTAACCACCTCCCAGGGGACAAATAATGGAAAAGTAGGTGAGTGACGATGGAGGATGATGTAAGATATGGAAAAAATAATCTATAATCTATACCTTATTAAGGGCTCATGACGGAGGGTGGACGGGGCAGGGATGTAGAAGAAATGGGGAGCTATCACGGGCTCAAGTGGGAAGAGAATGCTTTGAAAATGATGATGGCGGCATATGTGCAAATGCCCTTGACACAATGGAGGAATGTATGGACTGTGATAAGAGATGTAAGAGCCCCCAATACAAGTAATTAAAAAAATAATAAGAAGAAGGTTTTAAGGGATTGCCAAGGGAAGCTATAGGAGCCCTCATGGTATAGTTCTTACACATTAGGCTGCTAACGGCAACATTGGCAGTTCAAAACTACCAGCCATCTTTATGGGAGCAGAATACCCATCTTGGTCTTGCAGAGAGGCTGGTGGGGTTGAGTAGTTGAGTTATGGTTAGCAGTCAAAGATATTACTTACTCACTGTGCCACCAGGACTCCTTATTATACAGTGACTCTTATTTCTCGCTCCTCTTTCATTTTTTCCCCACTTTTACTGGCACATAATCCACATCATATAATTGAATCATTCAATCATAGCAAGTAGGATTATACAATCATTACCAAAATCAATTTCAGAACATCTTCTTGGCCCCGCCCCAGTATGATTAAGTTACCTTTAAAATGAGTTGTGCAATCAGGTTCAGTTCTGGTACTCCCTCCCATTCCTACCTTCAACTAATTACTCCTCAAATCCCTCACCATCCCCATCTCCCTCATACCAACCTGTACGTCCCCTACAAACCCTAACATCAACTATTGTCTATATACTTTCACTCCTGTGCTTCATAAACTGGTAAACCCAACAGAAAAATAAAGACCAAAAATGAAATGAGATGGGAAGAATAAAACCATAGTAATATAAAGATTAAAAGTCCAACAATGGACAAGAGAGAAAAGACCTCCATCAAAATTTAAAAAGCCAAAGAAGACATTCCTGTCACCTAGAACAATGGCAGGTTTGGCCTAGAGGTAGGTCAACTGACTGAGTATCAAGTTTGATCCAGCTTAATCAAGATTACAGTGCTTATGTTTGAAAGTAAGACTTTTCCCCTGCCTCTGTTATTGGCTCACTGCTCCCTTCCCCTGCCTCCCCTGCCCTCACTTCTCCACCCTGATCGTTGGTTCCATAGCTGTCTCCTTAAGATTATTTATCCTGCCTATAAAAATAGACACAGGAGAGAAAATATGAAAGAAAACGAAAGACCATATAAATAGTTTCAAATCTAACTGTTATATTTTGGTTAACTTCCAACCCCAGTAATCATCCTCGAGACTCACTGTCTGCGTTAGGTCTATGATGTCTGCCAAAATGTTTACTTACCATACACAATGATAATTATAATTAAATTTTAAGTTATATAAATAAGGAATATTTAAAATGATATTGGCTAATCGTTTTAAAGAAATAAAAACATATAAAGTAATAGGTTAAAGTTTTAAAAAACAAATTAATAAAATGCCAATGAATTAGGAAACCTATTGAGAAATATCCTTGAAAGGACATAAAACATTAGAATCATCAAAACATAATACAATTATATGAGACACAGGAACTATATTTTCTTAATTATTTTCTATGAAGTTTTGTATATTCCTGTTTGCTCAAAGGTGGAGACCTTTCTTGAATTGGATTCAGTTAGCATTTTGGAAACACTGAGAATTTTATATTACAGGGAATTTTAACTTAGTTTTAAAACTGTGTTTCCAAAGCCTATTGGGCCAGCGTAGCCTTTACTCATTTTCAATTTAACATTTTCAAACATCTGATGGATCAAGTGTGCCAAAGGTTTATATTTCAGGGAACACTAAAAAAGTCAATTGAAAATATATCATTTGTTTTTGGCCAAGCTCATATTGCCAGCAAGAAATGCAGGACTGTCTGATTGGTATCTTTTCTTACCTCTTCCAATGTTTACCTACGTATTTGTTCTGGGCCTTGATTTTCTCGTTTATTGAGTGAGAAGATGAGGACATGTAGCATGCCCGAATTTCTCATGTTTGGGGGTGGGTTCATTTAAGTTTCTGAGCCTCAGGCTCCTCATGTGTACAATATGAATCGCAAGACCCAAACGGAAAGATTTAGGTTTTCGGTTATGGAGTAGTGGGAGAGTTCTCAACTTCCATGAGGCTGCCTAGGTTGGATTCTTGGCCAGTATAGCTCATGTACAATCACCAGTTGCCAGTCATTGAAGGCTGTTTGCTATGATGCCTAACAGGTTTCACCGCAGCCTCTATTCTAAGATGAGTTAGGAAGACATGCCTGATCATCTGTGGTGAAGTGAAATGACTGAGATGGCTCTTCTATTCCTGTCTTTATAATTCCTACCAAATTATTGAGTGGTACCAAAAAACTAGCGTGTGGTGAAACACGAAGGGAGTGGATTGGTCAGTTATGCCATTCTCCTTGGTGTTTAAGTGAGCAGGAAGAGAGAGAGGAAATCCTACAACTATGAAAAAAGCAACACCACAACCGGGCATGTGAGATCTCTGATCTCTGCTGGGGCCCAGAGGCCATACCAGGATCACGAGATAGAGCAGAGGAGCTCTGCTTAGACCACGAGGCAGAGCAGAGGACCAGTGCCAAGAGCAGGAGGCAGAGAAACTGAACAGCACCGAGACAATGAGTGGCGCCTTTCCCAGTTCGGAAAACAAGATGGAGGCCAAAGGATCCCTGTGGCTGAGAGACCCACAGAGAGACCTGCCTGCCAGTATGACAAAGAAAAGGCATGGTGGACAAAAGGCAGTACTCTTAACATTTTCTAACTGGTTGCCTTCCCTAATGAGAGTCCTAACCATGCGTATTGTCCGGGAGTTCTGTATGGCTAGGACAATGACGTTCCAGGACAGTAGAGAAGCAGAGTGACATAGAAGGGATGGTTGATATCAGAATAAGAATGATGGGGGTGCAGGCATGTATGAAATATACCTTGTGGACTAGTGTGGTGCTAGATTCACTTTCTTTTCATGTAGTCAGGCATGATCACCATGCCATTTCATTATCATGTATCCAAAATCAGCCATTGCACATAGAATTGTCATGAGTTGAGGCCTACAGAAAGCCAGATAACAGCAACAGAAACCGCCAAAAACAAGAAAAAGTCTATAAAACATCTAGTTTTTAGTTTTCTCATTTATAAACAAACAAACAAACAAAAAAGAAACGGTAAAATGAAAGATGGTTTTAAAAGTTCTCAAATTTGTCACTCTTTAGATATTCAACCATAATTGTTTGGCTTGGAGATTCTGTTGGTATATTTGATATACACAGATATTTCCCCTAATGCCACGCCTCACACTTCCAGCCTTAAAAAAGTACAATTTAAACTTGATTAATTGCTTTATAACTAGAGTGAATAGCAAGCATTTATGTTTCAATGTGCCTCGTGATCATGTCACATCCTATAAAAATATTATTCCACATAATTTCAGAACGCTTTAAGGAGAGCATATTATTATTATCTCCACAACAAACTTTGGGAAAATAATTTACCTAGCATTAACTGTCTACTTACATTTTAGTCTTGAGATATGAGACCACAGTGGAAACATAGTGCCCTTTACTCAGCATCCCTATTTTCCACAGGTGATTGCTGGGTTTTGAGTTCCTCATTCAGTTTTTAAAATGCTAATAAAACTGAAAAATGAGGAATGTGGCAAATATGTGGGGGGAAATTGGAACATTCTGCATTGCTGGGGGTGATGTAAAATATTGCAGCTATTATGAAAAACAGTTTGGTACTTTCTTGAACATAAATGTATTATGTCATTGTCAGGTTATTTTGTGTTGTAGCTTACAATGATTATTTTTCTTCTTTTTTTTAGTACTAACTTCTTTATTTCTACAACATTTTAGACTTTAAGAGCATAATAGCTGCACACCCAGAAATTTCCTCACTATAAACCAAATTTAACTCCATGACAATGTTGTGGGGTTTTGTTGGGGGGTGGGGTGGATAAGGGATGGAGTGGAGTATTTAAGAAAGCTTCTGAAATGTGTCTTGGGGTGTGGGCTTGGCGTGTTGAAGAGGGTGTGGTTGCTAGGCTCAGGTGGGGTTACCAGACACAAACCAGAAATCACCCACTTACATTTCTGATGAGCAGGTAATAAGAACTTTTTAGTGTGCGCCCCGAAGACTGCCTGGATCATGCTTATGTTAAAGGGTTGTTTGTTATTGATCTGAAATTCTAATTTAATTGTGTGTCCTGTATTTTTATTTTCAAAACCTTTCAATCTCAGCCCAGGAAGGAGCCAGAGAGAAGACAAGCAGAGGATTTGTGGGAGGGGGGAGTGGTCGGCCTGCTTAAGAGCCACAGAGCTTTCTGCCCATAATTTACTCGTTTATTTTTAAAAAGTGGTTTACTACAATGAGGCAGCATGAAGGAACTCTTTAGGAGTACTGGAATAGTCCTGTCATGTGATTTTGGTGGCAGATATACATCGATAATCCATAGACCTGTACACCACAAAAAAATTACTATGTGTTATTAAATTAATTTCTAAAGTTTTCAATATCCCTGAGACAAATTCTAAAACCTCTTATTCTGCTTCTATTATATCATCTGGTTTGACTCCCACTTCATTAAGATATTATTTTATTAATGTTTTGTTGAATTCTGTTGCCTAGTTTTCTGTTGAAAATTTCAGCATTTTCTTCTTTGCTAATTTGGGTGACTTAAGTATCTTTTGTATGTCTCATAACTCTGACTATGATTTCCAGAAAAAAAGACGAAACCAAAATCAAAGTCACCACTTGTCTGTCAGTTAGTCTTACTGTGGTGGCCTGTGTGTTGCTGTGATGCTGGAAGCTATGTCACTGGTATTTCAAATGCCAGCAGGCTCACCCGCAGTGAACAGGTTTCAGTAGAGCTTCCAGACTAAGAGTAGACAAGGAACAAGGCCTCTGATCCCCACGTTGGAGAAAGAAACTGCTGAAAACCATCTGCATAGCTTGGAAGCATTTTAAAATACTGAAAGACATGTTGAAGAACCTTCCCCAGAGGGGTCATCTCAGGTGTGAGCGCATCGTAAGTGACTGAGAAAGAGCTGATTTCTTAGAGGAGAGTTGACCACGGTGAGTAATTTGAGTCAGGTAAAGCCTGTGGGCATGGGTGGAGTCATTGATCTTAATTTGCTGATGGGACACAACTCAAAGTAAAGAGCAATAGCTGAACAAATCTTCTAATGATTAGAACTGGGGATGTGAAAAGTATGAATTTAAGAAAGTTGGAAGTGGACAAAAATTAAATGAAACACATGAAGGTCAATATTTTAGGCATTAGTGAGCTTAAATGGACTGGTATTGCCCATTTTGAATCAGAAAATCATATGATTAACTGGGCTGGCAATAACACAATCAAGAGAAATCGTGTGGGATTCTTTTATCTGAAGGATATTGTTAAATCCATCAAGAAGTGTGATGCTGTCTGTAACAGGATTATGTCTACCTGCTTTCACAGAAATCCAATCAATACCACTATTATTCAAATTTATACACCAATCAAAAAAACTAGTAATGAAGAAATTAATTCTATCAACCACTTCGGTCAGAAATTAATCAAACATGCAACCAAAGTGCATTGATAGCTATTGGTGAATAGAGTGCAAAGATTGGAAACAAAGAGGAAGGAACAGTAGGTGGAAAATATGGACATGGTGATAGAAATGAAGCTGGTGTTCACATGGTATGTTTTTTTCAAAACCAAGGATTTAATAGCAAATATTTTTTTAATCTAATGGGAAATATACACATGAACTTTCCCAGACGGAATGCACAGAAATCAAATTGACTATACTATGGGACAACATGATGGAGAGGCTTAATTTCACCAGCTAAAACCAAACCAAGGATCAAGCGTGGGTCAGATCATTCATTGCTCATGTATGGGTTCAAGTTAAAGCTAATGAAAATGAAAACAAGTTTATGAGAGCCAAAACACTTCCTCAATTCCACGAAATTTAGGAGACTACTTGGCAATTTACTAGAAGAGAACCATATTTGTTCCCATTCTAAAGAAAAGTGACCTGATAGCATACTCAAACCACTATGAAATGATATTGTATTAGACAGGATCCTCTAGAGAAACAAAACCAGGACACAAATAATTTTATAAATATTTTGCATAGATAGATAACATAAGAAATAAGCAGTTAACTTATCTATAAATGGCTCAATGCAACTCACTTCCATAAGACAACTGGTACACTGGCAGTCTTTCGAGTCTTGAGGGCCGCTGGGTAGTCCTCTGTAGAGCAATTCAGGCTATCTGTCCACAGGAAGCAATTAGCAAGGCAGGTCACCAGCAGTCAGCTATATGACAAGGTCCGACAGTCCCCAGCTCAAGAGATGTACATTCCAATGGTATGGCAAAGCAGGCCTTGAAGGAACCTCAAATTACAGCGACACAGTCCACGGGTTAGGTGTCCCACAGGTAGTGTAGCTTGCAAATTGGGGCAGAGAACAAGCAAGGCAGCCGCACTCTGGTCCGATGATCAAAGAGCAAGAGACCGAGAGGCGAGGCTCGTGGAGCCATTTATCTCTTCGCCCTTAAATTAATCTCACGTGTGTTCATTGGCCAGGTTGGCACAACAAACCTACCTATCACAGATATTAAATGTGTAAAATTTTGTTTAAGATCACCCATAACAGTTGCAGAAGTACATTGACAGGGAACTGCCAGAAGTTCAGGCTGGATTCAAAGGAGGACATTGAACAAGATGGGTCATTGCTGACTCTGTGGATCTTAGCTCAAAGCAGAGAGTAGCAGAGAGATATTCACTTGTGTTTCATTGGCTAGGGTAAAGCATTCAAGCAGGTGCACCATAATAAACTGCGTGTAATTTTGAGAGGAATAGAAATGCCAGGACATGTCATTGTGCTCCTTCTGAATTTGTATATGGATCAAGGGGCAATTGTGTAAACAGAACAAAGGAATCGGCCATGGTTTAAAATCAGGACAGGTGTGGATCAGAGTTGTATCCTCTCACCATATTTGTTGAATTTGAATGCAAGTAATCAGAGATGTTGGATTACATGAAGAAGAATATGATTGGATTGGAGGAATATGATCAGGATTGGAGGAAGGCTTCACAACCTGTTACATGCAAATGATACAACTTTAATTGCTGAAAGTGAAGAGGAATTGAAACACTTGCTGATGAAGATCAAGGATCATAGCTTTCAGTATGGATTACAACTCAATGTAAGGAAGACCATAATCCTCACAAATGGACCAATATATAACATCATGGCAAATGGAGAAACAGTTGAACTTGGCAATCATTTTGTCTTTCTTGGATCCACAGTCAATGCTCATGGAAGCTTCAGGGGGAAGGGGGATAGAGGGGTAACCCATCACAGGATTGTATACATAGCAGAAATGTGGGTGAAGGGAGACAACACACATCTTAAGATATAAAATATTAATAGCCATATATAACTGATCAAGGAATCCTGAAGGTGGGGATGTGGGAGAGAGAGGGGCAAAAAGAGGAGCTTATACCAAGGATTTAAGTAGAAAATGTTTTGGAAATGGTGGAGGCAACATATGTACAAATATGCTTGATACAATTGATGTATGGAATGTTATAAGACATGTAAGAGCCCCCAATAAAATGATTTTTTCACCATATACATTTGAAAATTGCACTTGAATAAGGAAGACCTTAGAAGAATTGATGCACTTGAACTGTGATGCTGGAGACGACTATTGAAAGTACTACGGACTCCTGAAATCACAAACTGATCTGTAGTGTTGGGAGATGTAAGACCAAAGTGCTCTGTGGAAGGAAGGATGTCAAGACTTTGTCTTACATACTTTGTCCTTGGAGAAGGACATAGTGATTGGTCAAGTGAAAGGGCAGAGAAAAAGGGAAAGGCCCTGAATGAGATGGACTGACACAGTGGCCGCCTCAAAGGCCTTAGGCATAGGGACAATTGTGAGGATGTCACGGGGCCATGCGATGCTTACTATGGTTGTGCTCAAAGTCACTATGAATTGGAGCCACCTTGATGGCACCTGACAATCGCAAGGTTTCCAGGATTATGTAAGGCCAAGTGGTCTGGAGAAACAAGCCCAGAGACACTAGCATGTATAAGAAAGAGCTTCATATGAAGACTTAATTATATATCAAGAAGGCCTCCCAACCCAGCCCACCTGGAGTCCATGGTCCCATGCCAGTCCATAAATCTCTCTTCAGAATCACATAGCTGCCTGCCAGTGCTGCAGCAGGATGAACCAGGAAACATGACCATTGCAGTCCTGGGGCTGTAGAGTCATATGGACCCCAAATCAGTGGAACCACGTTAGAGCTTCAAAAGTCCCAAGAGTAGGTGGAAGATTCCAGGAAGCAGGGAGATGAAGTTTCTACAAAGACTCAGTTCATAAAATGAATTTGATACTACTTATCTTTTCTATATTCTGAAATAATATTTGTAAGATTACTGTTAACTCTTCTCTAAATGCTTGGTATAATTCCCCAGTAACACCATCTGGTCCTGGATTTTTTATGTTAGGCTCATTTTTTGATGACCAGTTCGAGTTCTTCTTGTTTCATAGGTCTGTCCAGGTTTTCTATGTCAGTCTGTGTTAACTTAGGTAGGTAATGTGCTTCTAGAAAGTTATTCAATTTTTCTAGATTTGGAATTTTATGGAAAACAATTTTTCTTATTGTATTGTTATCTTTTTATTTTCATAAATTCAGTTGTGATGTCAACCATTTCATATCTTACTTGTAATATTTACTATTTCTCTCTTTGTTAGGTTTGCCAATGTTTCATCAATATAGTTAAACCATTCACAAAAACTTTTTGTCTTATTTTTTCTGCAGTTTCCTATAAAAAATTTGTTCTAATCTTTATTATTTCTTTCTAGTGCCTAAAGATTTGTTTTCTTGTCTTGTTCTAATTGTATTGATGTTTTAAAAGTGTTTATTTTAAGTCTTTTATTTTTATGTGTGCGTGATTTCTTTCTGCTATAAATTATCCTCTGAGTACTGGTTTTGCTGTGCACCAGAGATTCTTGGTATGATGTATATGCTGTCATTTATTTTAAATAATTAAAAAATAATTTTATTGACATGTAATTCACATATCAGACAATTCACTAGCACAGTAATATTTCAAAAGCCATATAAGCATCACTACAATCAGTTGTAGCACGTTTTTTGCCCTTCTGTACTTATTGTCATTAGTTACTAATTTCTCTCCAAACTCCCTCCAATGCATTTAATAAGTGGTTAATTCAGTTACTTTCTAAAGATTCACCTATCCTGTTTTTCATATGTTGGAAAATATACCAAAAAGCAGCCTGAAAAATCCAACAACAAAACAAAATAAACCAGAGGAAAACATCAATTGAAAAGAAGCAAGAGTTATTAAAAGCTATAGCAAATTTAAAATGGATAAAAGGGAGATCCAGTGATAAGGTATACATTTTAACTAAATCTACTATGATCAGCTTTACAATTCTCTCTGTCTGATGAGGAGGCTATTCACATTCCTCCACTACGGCCAGAAGGGATTCGTGTGAGGCTTAATCCAGGTCAAACCAAACTCACTGCTATCATATCAAGTTCATTCTTATCAAAGAAACCCTGTGGGTTTCAGGGACTGTGACTCTTTCAATAAGCAGAGAGCATTATCTTTCTTCAGATCCATGCAAATGGATTTGTGCTTCCAATGTCATCCATACTCTTCTACAAACTGGATGTTCCCAATGTAATGTCTGATACTATTCTCTCTTTGGGATTTGGATTTCATTATTTATAATCCTTGGATCACACAGGCTTGTGTGGTTTTTCCCATGTGAATTAGTTGACACCCATTTTTGATGACTGCTTGCTTGAAGATAAGCCGTTTATACCCTAGACCCTTTACTTTCTTATATAGTTTTATGGATATGAATTTCACGTAGTACAGATCCATAGTAAAGTCACTTTGAAAAGGAATTATACATTTCTATTACATAATCAATTCAAGTGCACCTGTCCCCATTCCCACATTCATTCATTGCCCCTCAATTTCCTACAACCTCCCCATCCCCAATAAACCACTGAATGTGTTATTGTCTATGCACGCATTTCTTCTGTGTTTCATAAACGCAAACCTAAAAGAAACAATTTTCTCCATTGTATTTATTTTATTTTTTTAAACCGCTTATTAGGGACTCATACAACTCTTATCACAATCCATACATGTACATACATCAATTGTATAACGTACATCTGTACATTCTTTGCCCTAATCATTTTCAAAGCATTTGCTCTCCACTTAAGCCCTTTGCATCAAGTCCTCTTTTTCCCCCTCCCTCCCCGCTCTCCCCTCCCTCATGAGCCCTTGATAATTTATAGATTGTTATTTTGTCACATCTTGCCCTATCTGGCGTCTCCCTTCATCCCCTTTTCTGTTGTCTGTCCCCCAGGGAGGAGGTTACATGTAGATCCTTGTAATCGGTTCCCCCTTTCCAACCCACTCACACTCTACCCTCCCAATATCGCCCCTGACACCCCTGCTCCTGAAGGTATCATCCACCCTGGATTCCCTGTGCGTCCAGCTCCCATATGCACCAGTGTACAACCTCTGCTCTATCCAGACTTGCAAGCTAACCAGAAAGAAACTAATAATAATAAAATAAAGATAAGCAATAAAAAAAGAGTAAGAAAGAAAAGACCACGGTCAATATTAAAATAAGCCAGAGAGAAAATTTCTGCTGTGGAAGAAGAGAGAAATATTTAAACCAATAGCAGATTCAGGTTGGGTCAAGAAGGAGGTCACTTGACCAAGTGTCATTTTATACCATAGTTCCACCGCCCGCATTCAGATTTACGACAATCACTGTAGGAGAGCAAAGCCCCACTGTGGCCAGAGGGAGTATGCCAAAGGGTTAACACAAGTAGGTTTTCTGAAGATGGATTTGGGGCTTCCACTGTCCTCCATAGCCTTTACAAATTGGGTGTTCTCAATTTAAGCTCCGGTACTTTTCTCTCCATCAGATTTGAATTTTGTTATGGTCATTTTGGATCACACAGGCTGATGTGCTTCTTAATGTGGACTTGGTTGATACCTAACTTAGATGGCTGCTTATTTGAATACAAGCCTTTAAGACCACAGACACTATTCCAACTGATAATTGGGCACAATCTGCCTTCTTCACCACACTCCACTAACACCCAAATCTTCAATGATCTCTTCATGAAGGTTAGTATAGAGACATGCTATGTTATAAGAAGTAACTGCTCTTTAATTGGGGCTACAATTAAGTGGAGACCAACGGTACATCTGCCTGTCCACGGGTTTTCTTCAGCAGTCTATTCCAGGACTTTGGTTTACTTTAGCTGTCTTATTATCATTTTATGACAAAGGGGGGAAATCCATGATCAATTATCCTCCTTGGATATAAAGTGATCCCATCAATAACATCAATAATTTATACAATAATAAGAACGCATGGTACTGTTGAGAAAACGAGTTTATATGAGCATAGTTCAACTTCTAAGGGAAATCTATGAGTTTTTGCTTTGTACAAATGAGTTCTTAAATGATTGACCTGTGTTCACCTTGCGCATAGTGATTGGTACTATGGGGAAATTTCCTGTAACATTCCTTACAAGAGCAGATCCTTGCCTATCAGATTAATACATGTCATATTAATGCAAAGAGAGCATTGAGTTAGTAAATATTAGTGATTCGGGGTCCCCTTTCATTGGATGCTTGCTAAACCTGGGATCCCCCGAATCCCCATTTCCATCATCTTGGGGTGGTCATTATTTGCTTCTTCTCCCTGTTGGACATGTGGATTGATTTCAGTTTCTTGCTCTTGTGAGCTGTGCTGCTATAAACATGGGAGAGAATACTTTCACTCATTTTTTGCCACTTATTTAATTGGAGAATATGCCTGATAGTGAATGGCTGTATCATATGGGATTTCAATCCTCGGAATATAGTTTTCCATAGTGGTTGTTTGTATTTACAAATCCACCATTAATGCATTAACAGTTCCATTCTCTCCACAGCTTCTCCAGCATTTGTTGTTTCCTGTTTTTCAGTTAAACTAGCATTATGGGTATAAGATGTAGCTTCCTTGTGATTTTAGTTTGCATCTCCTGCACAGCTAGCGATCATGAGCATTTTTTCATGTTTGTCAGCCTTTTGAATTACAGTTTTTTGGTGAACTGTCTGTTCCTATCATTTACCCACTTCATTATTTTCTTATTGAGTGGTTGTAAATTTTTGTAGAATTTGGTAATTGTACTTTTGTCCTATGTGTTGCTGATTAAATATTTTCCCAATCTGTGGGTTCTTATTTTACTCTTCTGATGAAGTCTTTAGATATGCAAAAGTGATGTATTTTCAACATGTCCCAAGCATCTAGTATGTTTTCTGCTGTATGCACACTTTATTATACAAGGTAGTCTATGTATGCCCAACAGTTGGGTCCAAACGTTTGTTATAGTTTTCTTAGTGATGAACCAAATAGCTTTGAGGTTTACATTTAGGTCATAATTCATCTTGAGTTTGTTTTTGTGCATGAGGAGAGATATACATCTTGTTTCATTCTTCTGCATATGGAAATCAAGTTTGGATATATTTTTAAGAGGTTGTTTTCGACTCATTTGATATTTTTAGTCCTTTGTTGAAGATTTGTTGCCTATAGATTGATGCATTTATGTTTGGGGTTTCTGTCTTCACCCATTGGTCTACACATCTCACTGTACGAATATCGGGATGCTTTGACTACTGTGGTTATGTAGGAGGTTTTAAAGGCAGGTCGTGCCAAGTTGTCCCCTTGGTTCTTCCTTTTAAGATCTTTGCTTATCCTGGAATTTTTGCCTCTTCATATGAAATTGGAAATTACTTTGTCCATTTTAAAAAAATATTTGAGATTTGGATAGGGACTGCATCGTTGCTGTAGATTGTTGTAGGGAGTATTAGCATTTTCACAAGATCAAATCTGCCTATTCTTGAGAATGTGATATCCTTCCATTTAAATAACTCTGTTTTTGTTTCTAGTAGTCATGTTCTGTAGTCTACATAGGTCTTTTGTTTCTTTTACTCTGTGTGCTTATTGTAAATGGTATTTGTGTTAGTCCCAGTAGACATGAGAAACAAATTCATGGATATTCATACATGTGGAAGAGAGTTTATATCACAAAGAGCAATTGAATATTGAAAAAAGATCCCAGCTCAGTCCAGATCCCCTCCATAAATTCAATATTATCCTATACCTCCAATACCAGTCTGTAAATTCCTCTTCAGCATAGCACAACACATGCAATGATGCTGAATGTAGGAAGATCACAGGCCAGTGGGTGGAACGTCTTGTGGATCCAGAGGCAGTGGAAGCACCTTAGTGCTGGCATGGGTCTCCACATGGCCCCTCCAGCTCCAGGGCTCTGGCTTCCATGTGGTTTGTCAACAGGAATGTGTCCCAGAGAATGTATATGTGTCCTGCCTCCTGTAAGCTATCTTCGTTGTGCCTCAATATGAGGTCATCAAGCTGCGACCTGATTGACAGGCTAAACTCCACCTCTCCACAAGTAATTACAACAGTATTGTTTGTTTCTTTAATCATTTCATTAGGGGCTCATACAACTCTTATCAAAATCCATACATACATCCATTGTGTAAAGCACATTTGTACATTCATTGCTCTCATAATTCTCAAAACATTTGCTCTCCACTTAAGCCCCTGGTATCAGCTCCTCATTTTCTTCTCCTACCTCCCTGCTCGCCTCTCCCTCATGAACCCTTGATCATTTATACATTATTATTTTGTCATATCTCGCCCTGTCTGACATCTCCTTTCATCCACTTTTCTGTTGTCCATCCTTCAGGAGGAGGTCACATGTAGATCCTTGTAATCATTTCCCCCTTTCCAGCCCACCCTCCTTCCACCCTCCCAGTATCGCCACTCACACCACTGGTCCTGAAGGGATCATCTGCCCTGGATTCCCTGTGTTTACATTCCTATCTGTACCAGTGTACAAACTCAAGTCTTAAACAAGACTTCCAGCACTATGTTGAATAAGAATGATGATAGTGGACATCCTTTTCTGGGCCCAATTTCAGTGGAAATGTTTCTATATTTCCATCACTGAGCATGATGTTGGCTGATGGATTTCCATATATGTTTTTTATTATATTGAGAAATAACTGTTTTATTCCTATCTTGTTTACTGTTTTATTAAAAAATTGGTGCTAGATATTGTCAAATGCATTTTCTGTATCTATTGATATGATCCTGTGGCTTTTATTCTTTGCCTTGTTTATGTGGTGTGTACACTGATTGTTTTTTGAATGTTGAACCATGCCTGTAGCCATGCAATGAATTCCATTTGGTAATTTATTTTTTGATATGATGCTTGGTATTTATTGGTTAGAATTTAGTTGAGGATTTTAGCATCTATGTTCACAAGAAAAACTGGTCTATAATTTTCTCTTTGTGGGGTATTTGCCTGGGTTGGGGAGCAGTGTTATGCTGGCTTCATAGAAAGAGTTTGTGAGTTTGTTCTATTTTTCTATACTCTGGAGTATTGGTGACAGGTCTCCTCTGAATAATTGATAGAATTCTCCTGTGCAACTATCTTATTTTGGATTTTTCTTGATTGGAAATTTCTTAATAACCTGTTATAGTTCTCTGTTTGTTATGGGTTTGTTGAGTTTTGGAACATCTATCTGCATTAATTTGATAGGATAATATATACTTCTAGTTATCTCTCCATTTCTTCTAGATTGCCAAATTTTCTTGAATAGAAATGTTGATAGTAGTACGTTGTTTTTTTTAGTTCTTTTTGATCTGTTGAAATGTCATGCCTTTTATCTCTTATTGTGGGTATTTGCGTCTGAATTCTGTGAGGATTTGAATGCGGAATTTTGAGGACTGTTCATTGGGTGCACATGTGGGTAATGTGGTTATGTCTTCTTGGGCGATTGTTTCCTTGATCATTCTTTGATGCCCCTTCTTTTCTCTTATTCCCTTGTTTGCCTTGAAGCCTATTTTCTCTGTGATTAATATTTGCGTACCTGCTTTCTTTCTTTCTGTTTGCTTGGTGCTTTTTCCACCCTCTGATTTTCAGTCTTGTTTCTGACATATGTTTCTTGTAGGTAGCATATTGATGAATTTTCTTTTCTTATTCATTCTTCTACTCTGTTTATTCAGGGGTGCATTTAGCCTACTAATATTTGGTAATGTTATTAATATGTATATGTTTTTTACTGTCATAATCCTGTGTATTTGTGTGTTGTAGGTGAGTGTTTCTGTATGTTATCATTAGTTGCTTTGTTCTTCCTGTATTATTTTGTTCCTTTTGATGTTGGTCACTGTGTGCTGGTTTTTGTGAGGAATTGTCTTGAGTATTGGTTTCAGGTTTGCAGGTTACTGTTGCTGTTGTTTTGGCCATAATTCTTCACTGATTATATTTTGCAGTGGTGCTCTAGTTTTTGTGAATTATATTGGAGGGATGATTTTGCTGGGTACAAGATTCTAGATTGACAGACTTCATTACTTTTGAGACACTATATATGCCAATTCATTGCTTTCTTGCCTACTTGGTTTTTGCTCAGAAATCCAAGGTTACTCTAATGGCCAAACCTTTGTATGTAATTGTTCTTTTTTCTCTGGCTACTCTTTGAACTTTTTCCTTGTCTTTGATGTTAGACATCTTAACTGCACTATGCCTGGGAGTTTTCCTTTTAGAATCTCTCCTGATTGGGGTTATTTCAGGTTCCTGAATCTTGTCATCCTTTAGGAATTGAGAAAAGTTTTCTTGCAAGAATTCTTGGACTCTTCACTGTGTGTATTTTTGTTGTCTTTTCATCTCCTAGAAACCCTCTAAGATGTAGACAGCTCCCCTTGATTGTGTCCCACATTATTCTCAAGCTTTACTTGGTACCTTTTAATATCTTTTAAAATTTGTTCTTCTCTTAGATTGGAGTCTATAGATTTGTCCTCAAGCACATAATGTGGGTTTCTATTGCTTCTTCTGTTTCTCCGTTCTGTTATAGAGTTGTGTAATTCTGCTATTGTAGCAATCAACTTTGGTTTTTCTGTTTGGAGTTTTTCTCTTGTAATTGAGTAGTGAGATTTCCATCTTTTTGTTTTTTTGCTATTCATATTTAAAGAGGAAAATGCAAGAGGTAACTATTTTGAAAATAAAAACAAAAGCAATATTACTAGATTAAGAAGCTAAAGAACTGTTAATGTGTGTTTTTGGGGGGTCTAAGCTTTTCCCAGATGCTTTGTATCTCTTGTGGCCAAGAGAGATTTGTGTTTCCTGAAGACTGGAGGGGCACATTGGTTGAGTTCTGGGCCTGTCTTAAAGAACATTGGTCAGGACCTACTGAACAGTTATGTTTGGTGTTTGTTGATGGGTGGTTCCTACTGATCCGACAACTGAGGTGGCTGGAATATGTTTATTATCTTTGGTGTCCTGGAGACCAGGGACACCAAGTGGAAGGTTAGCTTTTGGAGTAATTCCTCCAGGTGGTCTTGATCTGAGTGTATTTGAATGGGCTGGGGCTCACACTTTCAAAGGGTCAACGGTTTCAGAAAAGGATCATGGGTGTATCAGGGCTGTCCAACTGGTCTTGGCTATGGTAAGGGACTAGAAAATGAGGGATGAGAAATTTCAGTGGCTGGCTGTAGCTCTGAACCACCTGAGATTGTCTAGTGTGCTCTAACCCAGATGCTAATTGGAAGATGGAAGGGATGTTATACACTTGCCATTTAATGATGTATTGAGGGATTCAAAGAAAAAATATTTTAAAAATAAATTGAAAGAGAAATAAATAACAATAATGTTTTTAATGTAGAATATTCAGCAACCACATCAACAAAAGAACAGCTGGGCTCTAGGCCTTGTCCTGGAGAACATAAGGTCTGTGTGGAGCAGGCATCTGTTGAGAAGTTAGGGGTGGTGTCCTGTAGTAATTCATTTCACCCTTGTGGGTTTTTAGTATGGGAGCACCAGGTTGGGATGTAGAATAGAGAATTGATTTTGGTGTCTGATAGGCCTGAGACTTCTATATTCTTACAAATGTAGGTTAATTACCTTAAAAGAATAGATCTCCAGGTGCATATGGGGGCTGGAGGCACAGGGAATCCAGGGTGGACGATACCTTCAGGACCAAGGGTGTGAGGGGCGATGCTGGGAGAGTGGAGGGTGAGTGGG
Organism: Tenrec ecaudatus; assembly: GCF_050624435.1. Lineage (NCBI taxonomy): Eukaryota > Metazoa > Chordata > Mammalia > Afrosoricida > Tenrecidae > Tenrec > Tenrec ecaudatus. The sequence continues at coordinate 14,859,721 of NC_134538.1, forward strand.
TTGGAAAGGGGGAACTGATAACAAGGATCCACATGTGACCTCCTTCCTGGGAGATGGATGGCAGAGAAGGGGGGGGGGGAAGGGAGACTCCGGATAGGGCAAGCTATGACAAAATAACAATGTATAAATTACCAAGGGCACATGAGGGAGGGGGGAGCGGGGAGGGAGGGGAAAAAAAAAGTACCTGATGCAAAGGGCTTAAGTGGAGAGCAAATGCTTTGAGAATGATTGGGGCAGGGAATGTGCAGATGTGCTTTATTCAATTGATGTATATATATATATATATGTATGGATTGTGATAAGAGTTGTATGAGCTCCTAATAAAATGTTTTTTAAAAAAAGAATAGATCTCAGGTGGATCAGGTAAGAGGGGGTGGGGTTCACTTTTTTGGATGATGACCATCACCCATCTAGTGGTGGTGGGGGATTGGGTTTATAGCTGCCACCTATCTAGGAGGTCTAGGAGGGAAGGGAGAAGGAAGGGCCTGCTCAGAGGTCAGGTTGTAACTCTTAGTGTCCTTGAGTAGTCTATTGGTGTCATAAAACAGCCTGTGGATTACACAGTGTATTTAGTGCATCAACCCTGAGAGCCTACTGGGCCCTGGGGATTTTGGTATTTGACCATTGCACAGACTCGCTGCTTGTGACAAGTCAAAAGCACTAGAGCAGAAGGTTTGCCCATTCATCTGGGTGATCCACCTCCCAGGAACACCCACCCATTGCAGGACGTATATGGGGCATGAATTGCATGTAGGGCAAGGGGCGGTGTTTAAATCCAAGGAATTAACTAATGCTCTCTGGTCTGTGACTTCAGCTCTGGTTCCCCCATCTTTTAGTTCTGTTTTTATTGTTATGCAACTACAGTTGTTTCTATGGGGAGAACATACCAAGGCAAACAAAGAGGGCAGGAAGGCAGACCTTGAGAGCTAAGTATTTTCTCTTCCATCATAATGGTAGGGAAATCTCCTTGTTACTAATTGAATTACTTTCTCCATAGTCAATATTTCCTTGTTTTGTTCTGGGATGCTTATCAAAAGTAAGTGGTGCCTTTTGATCATGACCCAGAAAATTTATCAGTTTTCTTTCGCATTTTTGGGTGTTTTTTGTAGCTTGATTTTGTATTTTTGTTGCAAGAAATTTGTCATAGAGATCACTGATTTGTGTGCCATTATCTCAGTTGTTCAGTTTTGTTCTTCAAAATGCTATCCAGTTTTAACCTTTTAGTGTTTGCATTTTGAACTTCTATTTGTAGGTGTTGAACTATTCTTAGTTTTTCATTTATTTTGTTAGATTGGTATCCTAATTCTTTCCTGAGTTTCTCTATCTTCTCTTCTATTTTTGGGGTATTTCTGTTACAATTTCCCCTCATTTTTTAAAGTAGCTGAAGGCCATTGCCCTAAACGCTTTCATAGGAATATCTAAAGGTTTATCCTCTTCCAAGGTCCTCTGCATCCATATCTGCAAGTATTTGAGTCAATAAGGCTAGTTTATCTCATTTGCACACTTAAGCATACATTGCTGCTTCCGAGACTCTTTTTGCCTCTAGCCAAACAACAAAATAGTCAAGGGACACATAGTTCAGCATTGGTCAACCTGAGCAGTAGGTAAAGGTGGGCAAAAATGAAATATTGCCCCTGCCCAAATCTCTGTTTCGAGGCCAGATTCCAAATCTCCAGGGAGTATTGGGCATTGATCAATACAACACAAAAGATGACAGAAGAGGGTATCCAAGATATTGGCTATTGCACCACCGAAGTTATATTCACTAACTGTATATCAGAACAGAATCCAGAGTCTATTTGGGTGTGGGGTGACAGACGGGCATGGCACATGTTACCACTTTGAAGCCTGGGACCCTAGAAAGATGTAGTTAAAACTCTCCTGTGTTAATTCTTCCCTGGCAGGCCCACATAATCCTGCACTTCTCTAGGCTGACTCATCTTCCTGGTATTACAGGAGGGGTCCCAGTTCGGCACTAAGAGTCAGCCTCTAGAGGATCCACCCAGCTGGAGCCCAATAAATGGGCTGTGATCATGTTGTTTCCATTTCAGATAGGCTTAGAGTGCTCATTCTTCTGGATGTTATAACTCTAGGTCTATGCACCCTTCATTCTCAGTTTGTCATATTGTGGTGGCTTGTGTATTAGTGACATAGAAGCTATGTCACAACTATTTCAAATTCCATCATGGTCAACCTAAATGGACAACTTTCAGTGGAGCTTCCAAACTAAGATCAGACAAAGAAGAAGGAATTGGCTGCCCATTCCAGAAGAAGTAGCCGCAGAAAACCTTATTTATAGCTTTGTAACTTTGTTGGAGATTGAAGGTCTAACGGATAGAAACAGAACATTACGGGGCATAATGACATAGGATAGGCCCCTGTGTCAGAGATACTCGGAATGTGGCTGATAAAGAGCTGCTTTCTCAACAAAGAGTGGATCATTGTCTATTGTCAATTTTCATCTCTTTTCCTTATTCATCGTTCAGCTTCCACATGTATACGAGGCAATCGAAAATACCATGGATCAGGCACAACCTAGTCCTCAATGTAACATCCTTGCTTTTCAAAACTCTACAGACATCTTATGCAAGTGATTTACCCAATGCAACATGTTGCTGGATTTCTAGACTACTGCTTCCATGAGCATTGATTGTAGATCCAAGCAAGATGAAATCCTTGATAATTTCAATCTTATGGCCCTTGACTTGGGCACAGATGCATTACTTGTGGTGTCAAAAGCACTATTAAGTCAAAATGCCACAGCAGCTTTACTCAGTACTCCCAGGAGCACCCACCCAGAAGGTGCTCTGATTGGCTGATCATATCATATCAAATCCTATCAAACTATAGTAAAATTGTAAACAAGATCCTTACTATTGTTACTTATTAACACCAACCAAAAACAAATTTACTGAAGCACATATTATTCTTGTCACTCTTTTTAACTGGATTTTTAAGAGCAAGTCTGACTTAGTTTTTTTCTCTTTTACTTTTTGCCTTTGCCTATAGGAGTTTATGTTAACTGGTTCTAGAAAATTACAAAATTACCACATGTTAAAAAGGGGTAAATATCTCATGGATCAACTCTTCATAAAATGCTGCGTGATCCCCCAAAAAGCTTGTCCTTGAGCAGAACGGTTGCAGTGATATTGATTAAATAAGTGGGGGTATTGGGATAAGGATTGTCCATTAATTGCTTTTATACTTTAAAGTAGGCTGTCAGCCATGCTTCTGTTAAAAAAAAATAAACTCCTGTTCTCGCAGACCTGCTTATCGGAGATATTCACTGAGTTGATTTTTTTGTGCAATCTAACACCATTCTTCCGTGGTCATACTTGACTCAACAAAGGACACACCTTTATTTAAGTTGACAGTTTCTGAATAGTGTGTAAAGCTAAGGTTCAGCCACACTTGCATCTACAAACCAAAGCACTTTGAAAACACTGGCTTCCAGAGGTAGGGGAGCAAAACAATGAAAGAGCGCATACAACTCTGAAGGCATCGAGAAAAGAGACGTGCTTCTCCCAGTGCCAAGTCTCTCTCAGTGCCCTTCCTTGTGCCAGCTAGTCTATGTGCTTGGGTTTCATTTTGTCAATCTTCTTTAGTGCTGCTACAACAGAAATGTCATGGTAGATGGCTTTAATAATCAGAAATGCATTCGTTCATAACTTTGGAATCTAGAAGTTTGAATTTAGGATACCCCACTAGAGGAACAATTTCTGTTCTTGCCATATCTAGAGAAATATCCTTCTCTCCATTCAGCATCTGTGAACCCAGCATCCTTTTGAGATCTCCACGTGTCAGGTCATCAACATTTCCTTGCATCTAGTAAGCTCTTAGTACAAGGACCCTAAGCCTAGAGAACACACTCTGCTCTGGGCTCATCTTTCTTAGTGGCAGTCAGGCTCCTCCTTCGCACCTCATTTTTCTCGCCATTTATCTCTTTCAAGACAGAAAATAATGAGGACCACACCTGTGGTAGTCAACTTGAGGATATTAAGAACAAAGGGGTGGCATCTAGCCTGTAAATCAGGTCATGACATCATGACGCCTCCTACTGGGCATGACCTTCTCATGAGGATTCTGGGAACTTCTCTTTCTCCCTAGAGGTGGGCCACACTCTCTGTCTGCTTCACTTTCCAGTAGACAAGCCACATGGAGCCATGCTGATGGCAGTCAGAGCTCTGGAGATAAGTTTACCACCACTGGATCCACAAGATTTTTCACTCACTGGCCTATGATCTTCCTACATTTGGCATCATTGCAAGTGGCTATGTGAGTATCTGGACTTGGCTGGGATGTTTTCTTAATATGCAATTACTCTTTGACATAAAGCCCTCTCTAATACATATATTAGTTTCTCTGGGTTTGTTTTTTCATCAACCCAGCCTAACACAGCACCCTAAAGAAATGTCCCATGTGTCACAATATACCTGTTAAAGTTGTCACATCACACCTCACTACCCTTACAACTGATTGGATGATCATATCATGTCATATCAAATCAGTAAGAGGATTACATGATTACCTAACTTCTAGTTTACAACATCATACAACTGTTAAACCACTGAGAATCATGTTTCAGCCACTGATACATAATTTGAGGCACACCTTTCAATCCATGACAATGGCCAATGTTTCTCATAAATACATGTTCTTTTATTATTGAATTATTTTTGGCATATCTATGATTCTGCCTTGAGTAGTCTGGGCAATGTAAGTCTTTTGTCCAAATATTTCATTTAGCATTAAAAATATTTATTGAGTGTCAATTATGTTCAAATATCCCACTACAGAATCAAAACCAAAATAGCAGTAGAGGCTTTTGTTATTAACTAAATCTATGATAACAGAATGGTGGCCATTTCATTGCATTGAATTGTAATAAGAGCATCAAGCAGGATTTCTAGAAAAGTAATTATTTATTGAAAAATTGTGTTTTGTGCTTGATAAAGTCAGCATTTTTTCCTGTTGCTTTACTTTGGAAAATATGTGAGGGTGGGGCGGGGGGTGGCTTCAAAAGTTCATGGGAAAATGGAATTCAAGTTATAGAATTTTCCCATAAACATTTTGAAGCCTTCTCAAAAGCAGTAAGTTGCTAGTTGAAAGTGGGAAAGGGATTCTAACCTGAAGAAAGTGTGCTTGTGGGAGAAGTTCATGGGAAGTGTAATAAATTCCTACCCTACAGAGTCTTGTGTATGCGTTACGTGGGTAAATCATCCGAGACACCAGAGCATTCAAAAGGAAACAGAAAAAGTCCTGGGCATGCCATTCTGAAACTAGGGGGCTTCTTGTGAAGGTTTATAAGTACAGTGATTTATAATATAGAAGCTTATTTTGAGAATTATTAGAGAATTTAAGCAAATTAAGAGGTTAACTCAGTCTTGCACATGAGAAATGATGCATGCCTGAACTAGAAAATGGTATACATGTATATGTATATACCATTATATATATACACCATATGTATACATATGATGAAGGGTATGAGACATGCAGGAAAAGATTCTTTAAGAAGTGGTTACTGGTGGTATTTACAGGTTAAGTAAGAGGGAAGACAGTAGAATTATGACTTTAGCAACACTTAAGTGATTGTTAATAGTGAGATAAAGGAAACAGTTTTAACCACCCTCCTCCTCCCAGTGAGAACTCCCTGATATTCAGGTATACAAACTTCCTTCTCTTCATGGGTTCCTAGAAGTAATGTGCAATTGTACTTGACCCTAAGTCAATAGCGGTTGATCTGTTTTCTTGTAAGCAATGGTTTAAGAATGGTCCCTTAATTCAGATAATCTGGATTTAACTATGTTTAGCTATAATTACTTAAGTAAAAAATGCATTCATGCATATGCCAATACTTTACTCTTTCTGAACCATGTTTTAAGAATGCTTTGATCCTGCAATGAAGGAAAGCAATCCTGTGTTGAAGATTCGGATCACTATACTAGATATGCTTATTATGCATATTCACAAAGTCATGGAGTTTCTCCTTGTGTGGTTATCATTTTTCTTGAAAGGTACTTGGGAGAAGTTATCTCCTATTACTCGAATTCCACTGCTATTCAACAGTTGGAAAGCAAATTTCAACCAAACGCATCAATTTCTCTATGTACAACTGCCACTTACCCAGTGTCAGTGGGCAGGGTGTGTATTTGGGCAAGATGGAATTGTGGGGATTATGCAGTGGGAATAGAAAATTGGAAAAGTGAATGAAAGATTAACATCCACTGGGGATTTAACGTTTCTTGGCTTTTAATATGTTTCACTGAAGTAAAAATACTCAAAATATTTTTCAATGGTCATAAAGAAGCATTTGCACTCAAAGACATAAACCCTAAATGCAAAGAAGGGACAAAGGCCCCCTCATTTTTTACACAGAGAAAGAATCAACTGTTTCCATCTGTCTTTGGTAAAATTCGGCAAGCTTTCATTTTTAGAGAATGGGAAACAAGTAGTAGATAAATTTCTAATGAAAATTCATCCTTGCTCTTGAGATGTTCATTTTTATCGTGTTTTTTCTTTGTCTTGGTGAATAGCATCAGCCCATCCAGAAAGTCCGTACCCAAGAAGGAAGAAACTGCTGTCTCTGAAGGTGTCTGTGGCACTCAGGATGATGAAAATAGTGAAATGCAAGGTATTGAAGTCACAGCTACAAAGACATATAAAAGAATAGACAGGCATGAGGAAACTCACCACAGGGGGTTGAAAGCAAGAAAGAGGGGGACAAAATCTATTACAACAAAATAATAAAGTCTTTTTAAAGTTTAAGAGGAAAATCGTCTTGCCTTGTGAAAAGATGGCGAGACATGTTCATTGATCTTTTTAAGAGACAACAAAAAAATTGGCCGTCAACTGAATAAAAGAAAATGAAGTTCCATTAATACAATCTGTCGAAAGACAACTCAGATAAATTGATCAATGCAGTACAAATCATTTCTAACCTTTCCCCCTATTTGAAGAGGATGTATTTTTCAAGAGAGTAAACAACATACATCATCAACTTCAAGTGCTTGTTAGATGGCTTTTCCAGCAATAATGGAAATGGAGAATTTCTGGAACTAAGTATGTAATGCTTTATTATTTTATTATTATTATCTGTCTGGAGAATATCAATACATTTGGAGGTATTTAGACATGATTTTTTTCATAGCTTTCATGTTGTAGTTTCTCCCTTGATTTCTTCTTTATGCTGCTTTCTAAAAACTAGAGGCATATGAACCCCTCAAAGCAAATACTCACTGTCGCTGAGTGGATTCTGACCCACAGTGACCCTATAAGACAGGCTGGAATGGCCCCGGAGGTTGTTCAAAACTTTAACTTTTTACAGGAGTAGAAAACCTCTTTTTCCCAGGGAGCAGCTAGTGGATTTGAGCTGGTGATCTTGTGGTTAGCACCCCCAAAGGTAACACTACACCCCCAGAGCTCCTTATAGGAACCCCAGTGACTCCATTAGGGAGCCTAGAGCTCCCCTATAAAAGAACCATCAATTTTAACATATTGCATACTGCTTTTGCATCTGTGCACTTCAAAAGAAAATGTTCTTCCGGTTAACATTTTTGCTTCAGAATTTTAAGGAAGATCAAAGCAATGGAGTTTACACGGAAGCCAGAAACTGGGAGTATGCAGCAGAATAGCAAGGGGAGCAGAGAAAGGAAGTCCCCAGGGAATGCCAGGGGTAGATGTGGGGCCAGGGCATGGCACCCCATCAGACTCAACCGGAAAGCACTCGTGAAGGACAACAAATAGACCTGGAACTATTTATAGGGATTTTGTTGTTGTCATAGGTGTAGTTTTATTTTCTATTGTTGCTTTGTTGTGCTTGGTCTTGTGTTGGTGTATATTGTTGTTGGTGCATGTCTATCTGGAAGGGATAAACAAGCAGGAAGAGATAACAATGAGATGACAATTCCGGGGAACATGGGATAGGGGGAGGCAGGGTAAAGGAAGTGAGTGTTAACAAACCCAGGGACAAGGGAACAACATGTGGTCCAAAATCAGTGGCAAGGAGGGGCTAGGAGGTCTGGCAGGGCTGGATCAAGGACAATGTAACCAAGAGGAATTCCTGAAACCCAAATGAAGGCTGAACATGATAACGAGACAAGAGGAAAGTAAAAAGAAATAGAGGAAAGAACTAGGAGGCAAAGGGCATTTATAGAGATCTACATACAGACATATACAGATGTAAATATATTTATATATGAAAATCTGTGCACATATATTTATAGGTTTAGTATTAAGGAACCAGATGGACAGTGGGTCCTACTCAAGTACTCTCTCAACACAAGAACAGTTTGTTCTAACAGTTCGGCAGTCTGCGATGCTCACCTTCCTGGCATGATCACTGAAGACAATGGGTGCATAAGCAAATGTGGTGAAGAAAGCTGATGGTGCCCGGTTATCAAAAGACATTGTGTCTGAGGTCTTAAAGGCTTGAAGATAAACAGGTGGCCATCTAGTTGAGAAACAACAAAGCCCACATGGAAGAAGCACACCAGCCTGTGAGATCACGAGGTGTCAAAGGGATCAGCTATCAGGCATCAAAGAACAAAAATATCATAGCATTGTGAATGAGGGGTAGTGCAGACTGGGGACCCAGGGCCTGGGTGCAGTGTAGCAATGAAGAAACATAAAGCTTTCCTCTAGTTCTTGAATGCTTCCTCTCTCTCACTATCATGATCCCAATTCTACCTTACACATCTGGTACAGATAGGAACTGGAAACACAGGGAATCCAGAACAGATAACCCCCCTCAAGACCAGTGGTGAGAGTGGTGATACCAAAAGGGTGGAGGGAAGTTGAGGGAGAAAGGGGGAACAGATTACAAGGATCTACATATAACCGCCTCCCTGGGGGATGGACAGTGAAGTGAGTGAAGGGAGACGTCGGATAGTGTAAGATATGACAAAATAACAATAATTTATAAATTATTAAGGGTTCATGTGGAAGGGGGAGTGGGGAGGGAGGGGAAAATGAAGAGCAAATACCAGGGATTGAAGTAGAAAGCAAATGTTTAGAGAATGAAGAGGGAAACAGATGTACAAGAGTACTTGACACAATGGATATATGTGTGGATTGTGATAAGAATTGTACAAGACCCAATAAAATGATTTAATTAACAGAATAAAATAAAATAAGGAAAAAAAAAAGAAAAGAAATGGTGCTATGTTTTCTTTCATCTCCTTTCCACAAAAGGATTACTTAATCACCTTTGCTAATAGAAAAAAAGCCTATGCAAAACACAGAGCATAGACTTGCTAAGGTGGCTTTCTAATCTCTTACAGTAATTTGTTTGCTTTGTTTTAATTCATAGTTTCAGTTATGTGTATTTTTATTGCAAAGTACAAAATATGGGTAGCACAATCTGCTTGATACTATGCATTTGAAATGAGTGACATCTCCTATAAAAAGTCTCATATAAAACAAATTAATATTAACATTTTATTAAAAAACACTAGCCCACATATGATTTAAGTTATGTTTCTATTGAACTGTTTTTTTATGTAACCAGATATTGAATGTAGTGGTCACCACATTTTTAGTTAGAAACATTGATGTTAATGAAGATTCTGGAAGTTTGGCTTCATAGAGACTGACTGAAAAAGAGTAAACAGAATGTCCATTACTATTTTTATGAAATGTGTTTTGGAATAGTCCAGAGTCACATTGCATATGTATAAATTTCTTCCTAGTGAGATATTTTCTTAACTCAAAACCTTAAAGAGGTACCTAAATAAATAAATATTCATGAATACATACCGTTCATAGGATCTCAGCCAGTTCTATCATCTAAAATGTTGATCTGTGTTGCCATAAGTTAACCTCAAGTAGAACTCCCTGTGCGGCAGAGTGCCCTGCCTCTAGGATTCTCTAGATTGTCATTGTTAGGGTAGCGGACCATAAGGCTTTTCTGCAAAGGAGCCATTGGAAGGTTTTGATCTTTCACTTAAAGCTCCTTACTCTTCTTTGGACCTAATGAAATTAGTGCTTAGGGCACTTCTTCCAATACCTGGGAGAAAACAGGTATGCCTTATATTTACTTAGATGATGCTATTAAGCAAGACTGAGCAGGCCCCCCATGGCATACCTTGCACATGCCTAACTGAAAGTGGTGGTTAAGCCTATCCAGTGGTGTCATTGAAGAAAGGTCTGGCAATCTGCTTCCATACAACATAGGCCAAGAAAGCCGTATGTGCTCAATTCTGCTCTGTCAGACAGTCGCCTTGAGTTGTAATTGATATGATGCTAACACATTGGTGTTTTTATTTTAAGGAAGAATTTCTCTCAATAGACAACTGTCCCTTTTCCCAGGAAATATTCATCACTAGGATGTGGGCTACCTGGGACTCCATAAAGGAAAGGGGCCAATTCACATGTTCTTTAGCCTTTTCAGTGTTTTTTAAGAACTTAATATATACAGTGACACACCTTTGTGTTGTTTGCAATGAAACTACAGAGCAGTAGAAAGAGACAGAAATGTGCAAAAATAAATCAAAAGAAAAACAGGATTTATGTAAACGTTCCAAAAAAACTTTTTAATAAAAAATTTAGAGAAGTATATTCCATGTAACTGTGAAAAAGCAATCTCTTCACAGACAGCCATTTATCAGCTTGGTAGAACTTTTAAAGAAGATGATTTTCCAGTTAAGAAAGTGTTGGCAATTTTCAGTTCCTGATATATTTTTCAGAAAGCTATTACAGGAGACAGTTGGAACTTGTGTTCTAGATTCTCCATTACCTTGAAGCCTCAGATGAGGTAGAGTCTTCCGTTTCATTCGAAGAGATGTTTTAAAACCAGGAAAGATTTAAAATACCTCCCTTCTACTCAATTCAGAAGATGGAAAGTGACAAATCATTTTAATATCGTCTAGAATATTGAAATTGTCATCCTTAATTGGAATGAAATTATATGATATAATGAATATTAAATTTAAGAAATTTCTTGATTATTTTTTCCACTACAATCTGTGATGTAAATTTCTTTCTGGAACAGCATATGGCATAATTCATACTCTCCTGTCAGACCCTTTCCCCCCTTGTGTGTCTAACCATGGCTTTCTATCATTATGGCATTCTAAAGGAATTTCTGTACGGATAACATATTCTTATCAAGTTAATTACTTGGTAAGTACCTCCGACATAATATTATTTTTAGATTTTTCTTAGAATCCAATAAAAAGTTGCACCACACAGAAATGTATGAGTATTTCACGTTATTTCATTTCCTTTTTGAATTAATTAATTAATTGATTTTTGTCACAATGGCTAAATTTATGTATCAGTCAAATCTCATTTAAATTTACATTACTTATTCTGATATATATGAGTAGAAGCATGACTCTTGAAGATTCAAATGCAACATCTGCATATTTTACAAAGTGGATGGATGTTTAAAGAGACAATAACCAAAGTCCAGAGTTTCCATAGGAAAAATGAAATATTGTCATTTGTTAAATATCTAACTTGTTCCAGACACTGAGCCAGGTACTTATTACTTACTATGGCTTTTATTCTTCATATCACCCTTGTGACTTAAAGATCATCTAGGTCACTCTCAGTGAAATTTAATGAGCTTAATGATTTGTTCAAGCAACAAATCCGGGGCCCAGATTTGGACCAGGTATAACTGAGTACACTATGGTTGCTAAGAACCACAATAACTTGTTTTCAAGTTGTGTTCAAGCAGAGATGTTATTATTGTTACTGTTGTGTGACACCAAGTTAATTTCAATCCTAAGCAACCCCATGTGCTTGAGTAAAACTGCTTCCTTGGGTTTCTTAACGTATAATAATTAGGGAAGCAAATCTCCAGGTTTTTTCACCTAAAGGTGGGTTTCAACTGTCAACCTTTCAGTTATCAGCCAAGTGTTTAATGATTTCACCACTGGGGCTCATTACACATAAAAAAATATTATGTGTGACTACATCCATCCATATACTAGGGAGTACCCAAAATAAAATATAGTATGCATTTTTCCTACCAGGTGAGCATCAAGCAACTCCCTCTGAGCTAGTGTACTTAGTGGTATCACCTGAGAAGCTTCTCCCTAGTCACCGTGAATTTTTTTATAAAAGCAGTTTTGTTGAAACCTTGGTTGTTGGTTTTTTTTTTTGAAGACTGATTTAAGAAAATCATTTTGAGACTGTGAAATTTTGTTTCCTGCTCAGGAAAAATGCCAAAGAAACTATCAAACTGCTGTAATCTTGAACACACCTTACAAGGAAACTGCTATGGGAAAAACCCTTTTCTCATTTCAAAAAATAGTGAAATGTTGACTGATGACAAACCTCGGTCTGGACAGCCGTCATCTTCCCTTATGGATGAAAATGTCTGCTCAGTGTGCACTTGGAGTCCTTTTAGCCAGGTCAGACCTTCAATCAAGCTTTCTGTTTCGAGGTTCTGAAAAGATTGTGTAACAATGTGCTACGAAAAAGGCATGATTTGTGGCAGACAGGGACCTGGTTTTGTCACCACAACAATACACCTGCTCATTCAGCCTTCCAAGAGTGCCAGTTTTGGGTTCAAGTAGAAAGCAAGTGTTTAGAGAATGATTACGGAAATAAGTGTACAAATGTGCTTGACACAATGGATGGATGTGTGGATTGTCATAAGAGATGTACAAGCCCTCAATAAAATGACTTAATTAAATTAAAAAAAATCTCCCCACGTGGCAGCATTTTTTCAATATCACTCAAATTCTCTTAATCTCCCTGAGTTTTTGTTTCTACCCTCCTTTTAGCCCCTAACCTTTCGGGATTTTGTCCCTCTATGAATTGCTTTCCTTTTGTTCTAAGTGGCTGATTATGCTAAGGTGTGCGTACTTCCCTAGTGATATTGTTTCCCAGTATATTATTCAAGTGAAACTTGAGACATGGGTGACTTTCTTTGCAGACATGAAAGATGGCATGTAAGGCTCAATCCGTTGCTAGCTGACCGATAAGTCTTTTTTCCCTAAGTTTGGGTGTTCGGCATTTGTCTCCTACTGAACCCAGGCCCTCCTAGCATGACCCCTTTCCAAACAGTTGGTAGTGGTATCCAGTCACAATGCAATTATTCTGGTCTTGGATTTGTAGAGCTGATTGCTTACATGGTCACTAACACAGTGATTGTCCATTGGACTAATGTTTCCATTTCAAGTGTTTTCACTATACTTTTAGATAATCAGTGACCAGTAGTAGCAACTTAGATGGTCACTCACAGGCTTTTAAGACCCCAGTTATTACTCAACAAGGTGGAAAGTGGACAATTGTCTTTATGAAGTTTGTTATGCTAATTTATCTTGATGTCCCCTGAGACTATGGTTCTGAGCCTTCAGGTCAGTAACACATCCCCTCATTGGTTATGTCAAGAAAGTTTGCATGACTTTCCTCCCTGTCATTAGAGGGTTGAAAGTAAGCTTATTACTTTGAAGACTAAGGGGCATCTGACCCAAGCCATGGTCTTTTCAATGGCTTCATTTGGATACGAAAGTTGGTCATTGATCACAGAAGACTGAATTTGAATTGAATTGAATGGATTGGAATTGTGGCACCGAAGAAGAATATTGAAAGCCTTCCAGGCTGCTAAATGAACAAGCCCACCTGACTTGGAAGAAGTATGGCCAGAGTGCTCCTTAGAGGCAAGGATGCCAAGAATTTGTCTAATGTACTTTGGACATGTTTCCAGGAGAGACTAATCCCTGGAAAGGACCTCATGCTTGGTAATATACAGGCACAGCAATAAAGAACAAGGCCTTCAACAAGATGGGGTGACAAAGTGGTTGCAACAATGGGAACAATTGTGAGGCGGCACAGGGCTGGGTAGTGTAGCCTTCTATGTGCATAGTGTCATTTTGGCCATATGCCTTTGTGTTGGTCTGGGTAAATGAGGGAAACAACTCCAGAGGAATGAATATATATATATATATATATTACATTAAGAAAGCATCCCAACCCAGTATTGCCCAAGCCATAAGTCCAACATTAACCCATATAGCCAATGCCAATCAGAAAAGTTCTCCTCCATCTCAGCAAACACACACAATGACACCAACTGCAGGAGGAAAGCCGAATCAGTGAACATGTAAGCAGCTCAGCACTGGCAGGGGTCTCCACATGGCTGCTCCAGCACCCAGGGCTGCATCAGGTTAGGTCCATGTGGCTTCTCCTCAAGGATGTCTTGCAGGAAATGAGCCTTGCTAGCTGAAGCAGGGAACTGCCTAAGGCAGCTGCACTCTGGTCTGACTATCAGAAACAAGAGACCCCAGAACTAGCAAGGTGAGGATCACCAAGCCGTTTATCTCTCAGCCCCTCAGTTAATCCACACGTGTTTATTGGCCAGGTTGTCACAATAAACTTAACTATCTCAGATTTATTCCTTGGACTGGTCATTTACACTTAATACATTAGTTCCATCCCATTGTTTGTGCTGCTTTAATACTTTTCCCAGGCAATGTCAATGCTCAACTACTTATATCACCATCTTCAGAGAGAAACTCTCTCTCTATTCTTGTTAACAAATATATTAAATACTATACATTGTAGGTTCAACAATACAATTGCATACATATGCTTTACTGATTCTTGTTTAGGTTTCTTAAGAGAAGAAAGAAATAGGTAATTATAATGTGTTTGTAATTATGCACAGTTACATTTACTCACATTTTAAAACTGTATTTAAAATAGATGTGTTCACTTTGAATAACTTTCTCTAGTGTTGTTAAAAAATAAGCTATCAAGCAAGTTTTGTTGCCGGAGAATTTATTTACTTCATCTTCTTTTTAAAAAAATTGCTTGTCAGGCTTATGATTGGTTGGAAGTTATTTTAATTTCAGTACATTTGACATTCTGCTCCACTGTCTTCTTGCTTCCATTGTGTATGAGGAGATGTCAGTATTCAATTACGTTGAACCCTCTTTGATGTGACTCATACTTTATTTTTGCTATCCAGATTTTGTCTTTATCTTTAGTTTGACAGTTGATCAATGAACTGCCTAGGTGCTGCCATAGTACTGCTATGATTTGGAATCGGTTTGTTGGAAGAGTTTGGGTTTGGGAAGAATTTCCTTTTGCTGGCCTGTTTCTCATCCTACGAAAAGATCACTAAGCTTTGTTACGTATAGTGTATTTATCTGATTTTGGAAGTTTTTATCTTTTATTCCTATGCTTTTGTTTCTCTCCCTCCCTCACTGCAGATATTCCTATAATACATATATTGGTACATTTAATGTTGTCGCATATCCTTCTGAAGTTCTATTCCCTTTATTCCATTATTTTCCCTTCTTCAGATGGAATTTTTTCTTGATTTTTCTTTCAAATTTACCAGTTCTTTCTTCTGTGCACTAAAATATATAGTTCCGTTCTTTAAGTGAAGTTTTCATTTCATTTATTGTCATTTTAAACTCTAGATTTCCATTTGGTTTTTAAACAATATATCTCTATATTTATTTTATATTTCATTTGATGAGACAATGTCATTATGCTTCCCTTTACTTACTTCAGCACGAAGTACTTAGATAACAACTGCCTGTTAAGCATATTAGACATAAAGGTATAATAACTTTAGTACTTACTACTAAATAATAACTTTAGCTGTTAGTACTTAGATAACAACTGCCTGTTAAGCATATTAGACATAAAGGTATAATAACTTTAGTACTTACTACTAAATAATAACTTTAGCTGTTAGTACTTAGATAACAACTGCCTATTAAGCATATTAGACATAAAGGTATAATAACTTTAGTACTTACTACTAAATAATAACTTTAGCTGTTAGTACTTAGATAACAACTGCCTAATAAGCATATTAGACATAAAGGTATAATAACTTTAGTACTTACTACTAAATAATAACTTTAGCTGTTAGTACTTAGATAACAACTGCCTAATAAGCATATTAGACATAAAGGTATAATAACTAGGTCTTTGTCTACCAATCCACTCTCTAGGCCCCCTATAAAGCCAGTTCTATTGTCTTTTTACTTTTCTGTATGAGCTACAGTTTTCTCTTCCTTTATGAATCTTCTGATTATCGTCTGTCAAAAGTTGATACCACCTACCCACACATGCTTATATTTGTTGTTTCGGCATTTGTCTATTTTATTTGTAGCGCCTTAGATGAATTATTTCTATGGTCTTCACAATGTGAAACCTCTAATGCCCCTACTCAAGACTTGTCATCTTAAAAAAAAAAACACTTTCCCTCATTTTTAAAAAAGTCTTTTTGGACTGGCTCGTTAGGGGTTACCAATGGAATGACATCAGCCACTTACTGATCACAGGCTGTGCACAGGCCTCCTTCACCAGCTAGATCTTTGCACTCAATCCTTGGACATGCTTGTGACTTGAAGAGCACTATCACAATTCAAGAAGTCTCTCTCCCTCTCTTTTGTTCTTCTTCTAGCCTTCCTGCCCCCTTCCTTCCATCCTGCTTTTCTGTCCCGTCCTAATGAATGAGTAACTCGTATCTGGGAGGTTTCCTCTCTTCAATCACTCCTGCTAGGGCATGCATAATAATCCTGGTTTCCAATTATAATTGTTTTTGTTTTGCTTAGCTTTTAAGAGTTGTTCTAGGTCAGAATAGCTTATTGTTTATGTAGCGTTTGATCAAACCCCCTTTCGCCAGGGCAGTTCTGTCTTAAAGGATTGTATGTGGTTTGATAAATGTGTCCAACAGAGCTTTCATTGTCTTGCCTTGTGAGGTAAAACAGTTGGTGTTTCCTCATATGAACCTGAGGGACTATTGAATAAGGTAGTGGGTTTTTGTAAATATGTATTTCTCGATGTGCTTTAATCACATAAATTTTCATATAATTTAGACAGATAGATTGCTTGCTGAGTAGAATGTGCTCTGAGCTCATCAGTCTACCATTCTTGAAGTACTAATTACTAATACTGTTTTTATATATAGCTTGGGTCTCCAAAGCTAGCTTGAATGGTTATGCACTGAATTCTTGAATTCTTTCTATTTTATCCAACTTGTTTGATATGATGAGAGGAGTTAGTTTCTACCATATCCATTATTAATTCTACTTTCTAATTCAGTACTTCACTAAAATGATCACTAATACTGTGAAGTCCACTTGTATCAAGAAAAACTAAACATTCCACCTAGGATTAGTTTTCTAAATACTCTAAATGAACTTAACGTGAAATTCTCTACAACCAAAAAATTCGCATTTAATTGTGGGTCCTGAGGAAATGGTTAAACAAATCATTTACCTGGAAAGTTAAACTATTCAGTAAAGATATAGATGGCAAGTCCTTTGATTGTAGTTTGTAATCTAAATGAAATTAGTTCCCCCTCTCCTTCTTCAATGATGTCTGAAGTATCATTGGTTCTATGCAGCTGGGAAATCCAGGGTTGCTATGAGGCAGCATTTCTTGCTAAATTATATCTCCATATAGCTTTGCAATAAGCACCTATTAGCAAAGACAATCTTTGGTTCTTCTTTCTTGGAACCTTGCATCTTGTGTTTCCTACAGAGCATTGTACCCAATTATCCATTCATTTGTTCGAGATGAAGCTTCCATTGTAACTACTAAAGAGTTTGTACTGTTCAGGTTACATAGCTACGCTATGGTTCCCTGATTTTCCTTTGTTAGGCTTTTTGTTGTTGCTTAGTTTAATAGACAATCCCATTACTGTGTAAATATAAACAGGATATAATAGTTACAAACATATGAGCAAAGTAATGGGTATATGGGAACTTTTTAGAGTTAATGGAACCTGTGACTCTCAGGTAGTATTGGTACAGACTGTTGAGGGAAATAAATGCTTTTAACCATTTCCCCCCAACATAATATTAATGTTTTCATTTTCTAATCATCTCATTAGATGCACTTCAGTAAAGAAACTTTGCTTTGGGAAGGAATGTACCACAAATTCATTTTCGTCCTTTTCCAAACTTATTAAGAGCTACAAGTTAAACATTATTATTTAAAATGCCCACCTCTTCAAATGTTCTCAGCAGATATTTACATTTGTTTATGTTGAGAAAATGCTGAATCTCTCCTCGTAAGATACAGAACTGACATTTTTTGAGGGTTCTAGTTGAAAAATTGGTATTTTGTTTCATGTCTTTAAACATCTGCAAGAGCAAAATAATCTGTTTTATATTCCTAACATAGCAAAAGCAAAATGCACAATATCCTAATCTTTGAAAAAGTCTCTAATGGAATAACAACAAAAGGATCCAAAATTATTTTTCTTCAAAAGAATATCCCTCTATGATCTTTGAACTCTAAAATAAGAGAGCTGCTTTGGTTAGTTATTAAAAACTTAGTTGATAATCAACAAAAGATGTAACTAGAATAAATTATATCCCTAATTACTCTCTAAATTTAACTTTAAGGAAGTTATCTTTTACTTTTCTTGAATTATAGCAGTAAGGTCGATGCTGAATTCAGAATATTGTCAAAGCTTACTCCCTTTCCTCTCTGATTTAGTTTTTACCTCTAGGATTTTCTACATAAAGAGCTTTTGGCTAACATAGCAAGTAAGATAATTCACAACTGTACTCTTTGGTCCAAGGAATTTTTGAGGTATTGGTCATGTGAGATCCTGTTTCTTCACAAGCATGACAGTTCCCTGTCTTCAGTTGCACCTATAACCCTAAGTGCAAGCTTTGCTGGAACCCACAAGTAAATAGGACAAAGTTCAGCATGTAAATTCCCTTGCTGTCAAACATAATCCTTATTTTCATTTGAGAAGGAAACAAGATAAGATTAATGATTTGCATTTATTATATTGGAGAAAAACTTTGAGTGGAATGGATGAGTGTATTGAAGAAGGGCGTTCAGTCAAACTGAGGCCTGTGTAGAATGAAGAGATAGTTTGGTAACCTTCAACTACTAGACTTTCTTCCATGATTGGATGGCTTGGGAGCAGGTCATCTGCAATTGGCTGATTTTCTATTGCATACCTCCCCTGTCCAGGTACATGCATTTCTGCACAGTAGCAGTCATGCTGTGTCCTTGCCCAAAATAGAGTTCAATTAAGGCATTTTGGAGGTAGTGTAAACATTCTGTGTTTCCCTGTCCACACCCTTTTAATATATATATTATCATATATTGATAAAGAACTGTGTCTAAGCTGCCCTTCACCTGCTTCTTTGCTAGGGAGACATGGGGAAAGTGTACCTTCAACTTCTTTTTGTTTTAGAATTCCTTCCATTGTCACCCTAAATTTCTCTTCCCCCACCACCCTTTCCCATTTCTGTCTGGATAACCCACCCAAAATAAAATCTCTGACCTCAATTTAATTGTGACTCACAGTGACAATGGCACATCTAGGCACTTCTCTGAGAGTAAGGCTGCCCTACTAAGGGTTGGGTAGAGTGATATGGTAGTAAACAACTTTCAAGCACACTCTGCCTGAGGGTAAAGGTTTCACATTGTTGGATAAGGGTCAAAAGAACTCAGTGGAGGTCAAGTTGATGTGGAGATGTGGATTTTGGAGAGTGTATAATGTATTTGTGTAGAGAAAACCAAAATCCTCACAAACTAGATCTGCTAGAAAGAACAAGGTAAATGGAGAAAAGGTTGAAGTGGCCAAGGATTTTGTCCTGCTCATATTCATGATCAATACTCATAGAAGCAGCGGCCATCAGGTCAAATGGTGAATTGTATTGAGTAAATCTGCTGCACAGGTCCCTTTAAAGTGTTGAAAAGCATGCATATTACTTTGAGGACTAAGGGCAGCTGACACAAGCCATGGTGTTTTCAGTCACTTCATTGCATATGAATATTGGACATTGAATGAGGAAGACTGAAGAAGAATCAATGCATTCGAATTATGATGCTGGTAAATAATTGTGAAAGTACCAAAGAGAGCTAAAAGGATTAAAAAATATATCTTGGAAGAAGTATAGCCAGAATGCTCCTTAGGGACAAGGATATTAAGATTTTGTCACGTGTATTTTGGACACATGGTCAAGAGAGAGAATTCTCTTGAGAAGGATATCACACTTGGCAAAGTAAAGGCGCAACAAAAACGTGGATGGGCTTCAATGAGATGGACTGACACAGTGGCTGAATTGATGGGCTCCAACATTTGAACAATTGTGCGGATGGCACAGAATTGGGCAGTGTTTTGTTGTATTGTACATATGGTCACTACAAGTCAGAACCAAATGAATGGCATCTAACAATAACATTGGTGATATATTTAGGGTTATCACTATGAACTGTCATCTTCTGTGATCTTGGTGCTTCAAATCTAGTACAGATGCTCTAATACAGATGATCTCATGCATATGCATATAAGGTACCCCAAATGCCCTATATATGTGGAAGCATGTAAAACCCATTCCTGATAAAAAACATTTGGCAAAATAGGAATACATGTAAAATTTCTCAACACAACAGAGGACATATCCAACAGCCAGCATTTTGATCAACAAAGAGAAACTGAGAGCATCTCTTTCTGAACAGGACCAAACAAGGACACCCCCTTACTACAACTCTTATCCAACATTGTGCTGAAGTCTTAACCCAAACTATTAAATAATCAAAGTCATCAAAAGATACTTGCCCTCATGAGTGGATCAATATAGGTGCTATAGGATAGTGTGGTGAAGAAATCAGTTGGTGCCCAGCTATCACAAATAATCATATGAAACAAGCAGTCATGTAAGTAAGGTGACAGGTAAGCCCACAGGGTATGATCTAAGAATTGTAAATAATACAATTCAAGATCAGAGGAGGGAATTATATTAGACCTCAAATTCTGAGCACCCACTTTGCACAAAACTGTGAATGACAGTGAAAGCCAAAAATTCATTTACGGCATCCATTTGGAAATTGAACCTCCAGTGAATATCCTTGGACCATGGACAAGGGATGTTGTGTTAGGGTTCTCTTGAGAAAAAAAAACCAGAATGCTAATAATTATACATATATTTATACATATAGATACATAGATAGTATAAAATAGTTAAATTAAATTATAAAGCAGTACAAATAGCTCAGTGCAACTCACTCCCGTGAGACAGTTATGAGACACTGGCAGTCCTTCAATCTTGAGGGCTGCTGGGTAGTCCTCTGTAGAGCAATTCAGGCTATCCGGGCACAGGCAGCAAACAGCAAGGCAGGTCACCAACAGTCAGTCAGATGACAGAGTCCCACAATCTCTAGCTCAAAAGATGGAAATTCCAATGGTGTAGTGAGGCAGGTCTTTAAGGAATCTCAAATTACAGCGACACAGTCCATGGGTTAGGTGTCCCACAGGTAGTGTAGCTTGAAAATTGAGGCAAAGAACAAGCAAGGCAGCCACATACTGGTATGATGATCAAAGAGCAAGAGACAAGAGAGGTGAGGCTCACGGAGCCATTTATCGCTTCACCCTTCAATTAATCCCACGTGTGTTCATCGGCCAGGTTGGCACAATAAACTAACTACCTCAGATGTGAATAGCTTGTCTCCAGATAGCGTGGCACCATAAAGTGAATTAATGCAGCTGTATGTAGGCTGAATTTAACATCATCATTTTTTCTGCTTTTGACCCATTTTTAATTTGTTCTGTGATTGTTGTTGTTGTAGAGTTAATTCTAATCCTTAGTGACCCAATTCACATCAGAATGAAATACTAGGCAGTCCTGTGCCATCCTCACAATTGTTCTTATGTTGGAACCCATTAATGCAGCCACTGTGGCAATCCAACTCATTGTGGGCCTTCCTCTTTCTTGCTGCTCCTATACTTTACCGAGCATGATGTTCTTCTCCAGGGGCTGGTCTATCCTGACAACATGTTCTATATATAATTTGCTCTAGTATAATAATTTGTATATTAAGTTGTTCTAGTTTGTATTGTTTTCTACTTATTTTTGGATTCAAGTTTTTACATCTATTCCTTTGTTGTTGGGAGAGGGTTGCATGATTCTTTTTAAATGAAATTCAAGTTAGGTAAATCTACATAGAGAGTAACTAGAAGAATAATGTATTAGGGTTATGGAAGGGAGGCTGTATAGAAGTGTGAAGCTAATAACAATTATTACAATAACTAGGAAAATGTTCTACAATTGATAATGTTGATGAATGTACTTCTCTTTTCAATACACTCAAACCATTGAGGTAAATCATATATGAATTCTAAATCAGTAAAACTCTGAAAAAAAGAATTGAAAGGAATTTAGATTGGTAAAGAAAAAGTGAAACTTTAATTTTAGCGTATGACACAATTGTATATGTAGAAAACCCCAACAACTTGACAAAAATAATGTTTGAAACAATTGAGAGATTCGGCAGAAAAGGAGGATCCAAGATTAACATACTAAAATCTGACTGCTGTATACTAAAGAAGAGCACTCTGTAATGGAAATAAAGAAAACACAACACATTTAAAATAACCACAAAACTAAACTTATTTAATTTAATATAAACAAAGATAAAATAAATAAACTTAGAGAAACAAAATACTTATACAAAGACAACTACCGAACACCACTACAAGAAACCAAGAGAGACCTACATAAATGGAAGAATATTTCATGTTCATTGCTAGGAAATCTTAATATTGTGAAAATGTCAATACTACGCAAATCAATTTATAAATAAAATGGAATTCAGATCAAGATCCCAATTTCATTCTTTAAAATAATAAAGAAAATAATAATTAACTTCATATGGAGAGGAAAGAGACGCCAAATAAGCACAGATCTTAAGAACAGAGAGGCCTCACAATTCCTGATCTCCAAACTTATAACAGCCAAAACAGTCAAGCAACCTGGGACTGGTAGAATGATAGATCATAGACTAATGTGACCGAATAGAGAACCCCCCAAATAAACTAATGGTTAGGAGATAATCTCTTAAACAAATGGTGCTGACAAAATTTGATCTCAATCTCCAGTAGAATGAAACAGGATCTCAACTCACATAAAAATTAACTCAAGACGGATCAAAGACTTCAATGTAAACCTCAGAATTATAAAGATCATCAATGAGGAAATAGGGACACACGTAGGTCCCTATTGCAGAGCATTGATACACTATAAAATAGAACAAAGGAAACACACATTATTTGACAAAGTAAATGACTGGAATCTACTAAATATAAGACACAGATGCATCAAAAAACTTCATCAAATGAATAAAATAATCCAGGTGTTGGGGAAAAAATGAACAGGAAATAATCTCAAAAATACATAGAAATTGCAACACTTCAATAGGAAAAAAATGAATGACCCAATTAAGTGGGCAAAGGACATGGACAGAAAATTCACCAAAGACAACATCCCAATGCCCAACGACCATGGAAAAATATTCATGATCACTAGTGATCTGGGTGATGTAATCAAAACAGTAAGGAAAAATCACCCTACACTGGCAATAACAGTCAGGTACATAAAAACGGAAAATAAAAAATACTGGAGTAAATTCTCATACACTGCTGGTAGGACTGTAAATTTATACCACCACCATGGAATGCTATATTTAACTAGCTCAAACATCTAGGAATAAAAATTCCAAATTATCTATACGAAAGAAGTTTATCACACTGTGTGATCCAAATACTGTAAATAACGGAATCCAAGATCAGAGGAAGGTTATGTATGGCAACCTAATTCTGACCACTTAGATTGCAGAAGGCTATGACAGTGAAAGTCCAAAACTGGAAATGCCAAAAGTCCATTTGCAGTAACCCACCAGGGAAGAAGCCTCCATAGACCATTGTCCAGTATGCCCACAGAGAGAGAACATTAGAAAGCAAACTATTGCAGCAATCGTTTAAATTTTAACATCTTTTATTTTGTTTTCACGTTTACCCCATTCTTAATTTATTCTTTTTATATTGTTTTCTGCTTTCTTTTGGATTGAAATATCTATCTATATATTTACATATATATATGCAATGTTATTTAACAAGTTGTAAAAATTGGTAAATGACACCTAATCTGTGTAAGCTTTCACTGAAATACAATAAAATTTTATTTTGGAAAAGGCCTTAAAATTGACAGTGCATTGGTCAAATCTGGTGCACAAGGCCTCTTTAAAGTGTAAGGTGCATGTGTCCCATGCTATGGTATTTCCAATCACCTCATTTTCATATAGAAGCGGGACACAGAGTAGGGAACACTGATGCAGAACCAATGTGATTTAATTATGGTGCTGCTAGGAATATTGAAATTATCACCAGCTGATGAAAAAAAAACTTTATTTTGAAAGAAATAGAGCTATAATGCTCCTTAGAAATGAGAATAACAAGACATTGCTTTATGTACTTTGGACATGTTATCAGGAGAGCCCCCTTCTTGGAAAAGGACATCATGCTTAGTAAAGTGAAAGGAGAAGGCCAAGATGGATTGGCACAGCAGCTGCAACAGTGGGGCTCAATCAGAAAAACACTTGGGAGGATGATTCATGACTAGGCAGTATTTCATTTTATGTAGTTTTATTAGCACTTCATCCACATATCACACAATTCAATAGTTGAACTATATAAAGGAAAGTTACACAATTTTTACCACAATCAATTTTAAAACATTTTCTTTTCCCCCATACTCATTGTTTTTCATGTATATTTTTTCAATATTGGAAAAAAATGTGCAGAACAAAACATTCTCCTCTCCAAAAACTTCTATATATATAATTCACGTATAATTCCATGTTATTGATTATAGTCTTTGGGTTGTACAACCATTATTGATAATGCTCTGTAAATTGTTTCACCACCATTAAATTGAGTTCAATATCCCCTTAGCAAATGCCATTTTTTCATGGGTTTTTTGAAGCTGCTATGTGTAGATGTAGATATAGACACGGTCATCTTACTGGTCTGTTCATTGAGATAACTCTAAGACAAACCTTTTTTTTTCTTTCATATTTGGTGTAGGATTAATTGCATGGTGTGGAAATTATATGATTTGTAAAAGTTAGAAAAGTCTCAATCAAATGAGAGACAGACATGACAGGTATTAACAGGATCACCAGAAGGCACCAACTCATTACAACCATCAGTCACATGAGCACACAGAGATGACACTCTTTGGCAGGAAGGATAAGAATGGAGGACAAATGAAAATGGTAAACACAGGGAGGAAGTGAGAAGAGTGTTGTGAGATTTTGGGCATTGGAATTAATGTCACAAAACAAAATATATATAACTTTTTGAGTGGAAAACAATTTGCTTTGTAAATTTTCATCCAAATAACAATTAAAAATATGTTCCTATAGCCTATTTTAGACAATTAAGAAAAAATATTTTTTAATTTTTTGTATGCATATTGATCTTTTCTGATTATGTGCCCCTTCTTTACCGTTATTCCTTGATAATTTTGCTTATCTGTGATTTAAGTCTTGTCTTCCATTTATGTTATTTCTATGTTGTATAGTGTGTTAGATTTTATTTTTGAAATTTATGAATACACACAACTATTGTGGCAGTTACATAATTTCATGTCAACTTGAAGATATATAGAAGTGTAGGTGTGGTATTCAACCTGTCGATCAAGTCACAGCCTGATGGGGTCTCCTTGTGGGTGAGACTGTCTCCTAAGGAGGCCCCTAGGAACCTCCTGGGTCTCTCTCTGCCTTCTTCTTCCTGCTGGCTGACCCTGATGACTCCCAGAGTCACCACCATTGTATCTCCACGGCTTTTCGCCCACAAGCCTGTGATCTTCCTTAATTCTGCATGACTGCATGTACCTGTGAGAGTCTGCAGAGGGACTTATGGACTAGTGTTAGACTTAAGGTCTTGAGGTGAACTGGGCTGGGATATTTTCTTGGTAAAGAATTACTTCTTGATATATAGCTCTTTCTTACACACATATGAGTGTCACTGGATTTGTTTCTCTATTCAGCCAAGACACACACACACACACACTCACACACACACACACACACACACATAACTGGAATGATGATGGGCCAAACGGAACTTTCATAATATGCATTTTTCCCACTAGGTGAACATCAAGCGACTTGCTCTGACTTAGTGTACCCTGTGGCATCCCCTGAGAAAGTTCTCTCTGATCACAGAGAATTTTTTTTGGAAGAGAATTTTCATTCGAACCAGTGTTTGTGTTAGATGATTTAAGAAATAGAGTGTGGCTGTGAAATTTGGTTACCTTCTCGGGAAAAATGCCGCAGAAACATTGCGATGTTGAACACAGCTTAACAAAGACAGCACAATGGGAAACACACAACTGTCCAACTGGTTTCTCATTTCAAAAAAGATGAAATGTCAATGAATGACAAATTCATTCTGAATGTCTGTCAATATCCCGAATGGATGAAAATGTCACTTGCTGGTGCATTTGGCGTTTGTTCCACTAGGTCAGACTGTTAATCAAACTTTCGATTTAGAGGTGCTGTAAGGTCTATGCAACAGCGTGTGGCAAAAAGGCCTGATTTGTGACAGACAGGGAAGTGGATTTGCCACCATCTGCTCCCGCAGTCATCTCAGAGTGCCAGTTTTTGGCAGAAAAGCATCATGCCTCTCTCTTTCCCCATGCAACTTACTTACCTGACCTCACTCCATAAAACTTCTTTTTTGTTTCCACGAATAAGAGGGACATGAAAGGACAGCAAATTGACAACATAGAAGAGGTGAAGAAAAAAACAAGGGAAGTGCTGTCAGCCATCCCAACAGATGAGTTTGAAAAATGTTTCCAAGAATGGAGTCTCAGATTGAAAAAAATATTGAGTATAATGGAGAGTATTTGAAGGTGATAAGGTTGTTTTTGTAAAAAAAAAAAGTAAAATAAAATAAACACATAGCTTTTGAAAAAAATTCCTTTTTTTCTAGGTATCCTTTGTGTGTGTGTATGTGTGTGTGTCTGTGTGTGTGTGTGTATGTACTTTTTATTGTGATTGGAGTGAAAGTTTGCACAGAAAAAATTTAGAGTTTCACTTCACAACTCATATTCATTTTATTTTATGACCTTCGTTACAATTCCCACGATATAACAGCACCCTTCTTACTTCCCCACCATATTTACCTTTTCCATTTCTCTAATTTCCTATCTCCTAAGGTTTTTGAGCTTTCTCTCTGGGCAAATGCTGCCTTTCTGATCTCCTTTGATTGATTATTCTAAGGAGAATGGAGCACCTCCATAGTTTTATTTACCCTGTAATCCTTTTGTTATGCTCAGTTTCAGCCAAGGAATCAGTGCAGTACCAGGCTTGAAAGGTGACTAAAAGCCTTGGCTTTGGGAGGGAATTCCACTAATTTGCATTAGACCAGCAAGTCTGGTCTTTTTGTTTGTTTTAATTTTCATTGTGCATCCGGGAAAACTTATAGTACTTTTATATTCAATAAATCATGCACCTTCACTTCAATGAATCCATTGCAATTCAGTAAATGAACCCTCTCCAATTTCACTGTGTCGCAGAGTGTCCTACTGTTATTCTTCCTTCTTTCCTAGGCCTCAGGACTTTGTCCTTGGGCGAAGGCTGCACTTTTCTTCTTAAAAGGCTGATTGTTCAATGACAGGGTGTGATAGTTAGGTTACTGTGCCAACATGCCTCCTGTAGGAACACGTGGGCAGAGTTTAGCCTGTCATTTAGGTCAAAGCTTGATTGGAGGGTGACCGAGATAAATAGCTTTCTGAGGCCAGGCTCCTTTTCTCTTTCTCCCTGGAGGTGGGCCACACACGCTCTCTCTACTCACCTTTCTGTTGATGAACCACATGGAACCACGCTGAGACCTTCCAGAGCCCTGGAGATCCTTCCACAGCCACTGGATCCACAAGCCTTTGCACCTACTGACCTGTGATCTTCCTGCACTTTGCAACATTGCATGTGCTGCGTGAGTCTGGAGAAGGATTTTTGGATCTATATCAGTCTTATGGCGAATATTGGACTTGATCTAGATTGGGCTGGGATGTTTTCCTAATATACAATTATTCTTTGATTTAAATCATATACATATATGATTTAAATAATATATATAATATATATATATTATATATAATATTTAAATCATATATTTAAATCATATATTTAAATCATATATATATATATATACATATATCAATGCATTTGTTTCTCCAGTCAACCCAATCTAGCACACAGGGGTAGTCTGTGTTCCCAACATGAATGGTGACTGAGAACCATTGTCGCTTGGGTCCCGTCTGTATTTCTCCGACCCGTATGCCTGTTTATTTTTTGTTTTGTTTCATTTTAATGATTTTGAGGTTTACAACCCTTTCTTCTACTCTAGTCAGGATTTTATCATCGGATTCCTTGGTGATACCTACTTGGACACTATCTAGTTCTGTTCTCAGGGTTGGGGAACTGAGGCTTGCGTGGTCTATCATTCCACTGGACGAATTGTTTCCACATATTGTTTTGTTTCCATCAGTACTCTTTCCTCTATATTGAGAGATACCAATAATTGCACCTTAGATGACTGCTCGTAAGCTTCTAAACCCCTGTTTACTTTCCTCATGTGATTAGGATGTAGAGCACTGTGAACACGTTTGTATTAATAGAATTTAGTGTCCTTCGAGATTACACTCCTTGTTCCCCAAACCCAGCTAAGCCTAGTTTGCTTTTATGATTTTTAAATTTAATTCTACATATTTCATCCACTCTATGGAAGCCATATATTTTGAAATTATTCATTTATTTAACAATGGTTTACATTTTAAAATATACTTTTACAATATTTATTTATATTCCTTCTACTCTGATCTATTTCCTTTTCATTAAAAATATATTCATGTTCTTCTTTAGTTTTGAAGATTGGAAGCATCGTTGAATATGACTTTGATATAGATATAGATATAGATATATCCTATGTTTTGCCTATGTTCTTCTAGCACTATACCTGGTTTAAGCCTTGTACAACAGACAAATATTTGAAAATAGATTATTTGGGTTTATATGGACCATAAAATAAAATATGACTAATGAGAGAACTATTGTTTTCTCCATTGATATGCAGTTGAGTCATGGTACACCCCCTCAGATCATCACCCTTGCATGTAGAATGTCTATGAAGCCACAGATAAGAACATGTAGTTAGAATTTTGACTAACCCCCCTCTCTCTTCTTTGTATCTTACAGATTATCAGGTTTCAGGCTTGAACAATATATAGTGTCTGTCCATAGGGAACCCACATTCTAGTTTGTAGAAGAAACATAAACACTTATGGATCAAGTTTGCCCTTAATTTATGGTTGCCTTAAAAAATTACCATCGGCTTACCATAGACGTTAAAACAACACAAATTTTATATTAGAGTTATCCTATTCTAACCTATCCCATCCTATTTATTATATTAGACTCCAGAGATCACGAGTCCAAAATTTGCCTGATAAATTAAAATCAAAGTTTTGGGATGAGACAAGGGGCATTGTAATTTGTAGTCTATAGAAGAGAAGTTGCTCCTTTGCCTTCACCCGATTCCAGAAACCACCTGTATTCTGTGGCTCCTACCCCCTCTCCATCTACAAATTCTTTGCTGAGGATGCTATCTCTCTGGTTCTGGCTCCCCTGCTTTTCCCTTTCCCTTTTAAATACCCCGTTGATCACACTGTAATCACCAGGAAAATCCAGGAGAAGCTCTTTTCTCTTTGAAGGCCAGCTGATTAGATATCCTCCCTCTGGCTGCTGCTTATATAAGGTCTTCACAGGCTCCAGGGATGAGGACATGGACATCTTCGGAGAAGACGTTCTGTCTACCACACCCTCAAAGAATGACCTGGTGATAAGCAAGAACATATACAAGGATTTTATATGTATTAAATAAAGAAGACCCAAAGAGAATTTCAGAGGAAACTGTATGACAAGGAATAAAGTTTAAGTGAGGAGAGTAAGTCTAGATTGTATGTGAATTTATAGCTCTGAACTACTAACTGTGCCCCTGCACAGTGGTACCCATGCATACTCCCCACTTAAGGAAACAAAGCATGGTTTTTAAGTCACATCCTCTATTAAGGGAGAGTCTAAAGAGGTCCCCACAGGAGAGGGAAAAAGACATGTAGCTTTGTCACACCCTTTCCTAAGGTGGTTTCTTAAAGGTTCCCCAAAGAAACAAAGGGAGTGGCTTGGCTTATACTCTCTATTTAGGAAGAGTCTAAAGATGCTCTCAAGGAAACTGAGATGCTCTCTAATAGAGAACACTGTCCAAACTGGGAGTATAATTCAGGAAAAAGAGTCCAAAATTATATCACATAAGAAATTACAGCTAGAAGGTCCATATTAATGAACTATAATCCACTCTCAACCACTTTTCCTAATATTTTTGTAATCAACACCAGTTAATATTTATTTAACTACATGATAGACTACTTCCCTCCATGTTCATTATATAACAGAAATCCCTTGATGGCTTAAGCAGTTAACCCTCCTCTACTACTTTCAAGGTTGGTTGTGGTTCAAACTCACTGGGAGGAACTTCAGTAAAAGGTCTGGCAATTCGCTTCCAAATTTTCTTGAAAACCATATGAAGTGAAGTTATATTCTGTACACCTGATGTCACATGAATTTTGTACTCATGAATTGGGATTGACAATTTTTCAGTTGTTTTTGTTCATTAATTCTATGTCATTGTTTATAATATCCCTAAAGACAGTAATGAGCCATGTACAAAAATTCTTTTTGTAAAGGAATCGTTTGTAAAGATTGTATGTACAGATATTAAAAATGTGTGCAGGGGCTCACTTGCTCTTTTCCCTAGTTTCTGATGCTTTTCTTTCGTCCTTCTTGCCCCTGTTGCCAAAGGTATATTGTGGTCATGGCACTGAGATATGCACAGGAGAGAGATCTATAAAGATGGATGAGACACAAGATATTGTCTAAGTTGCATTCTATGACCTTTTATGATGTCGTAATTGGGGAGTGAAGAAGGGCCAGGAGGAAAAAAACTCTTGGAATGTGATGCAGGGTCAGAAAGCCATAATTACAGAAATAGGACTGGAGAGGGAGTAAAACCAGGGCGAGAGTGATAAGGAAGATCACTTTGAAAGGACCGACTGGGGAAAAGGAATTGTCAGAGCAGGGTTTGGATCTAAGAAGGTGAAGAGGCGAGGGAAAGGAAAATGTAAATATTTTGAAGTAACTCACAATACGCTCTGAGTGAAACAGAGTTTATTTTTATTAGATTTTCCTGTCAAACACTGCTTCTTAGACATATGAGAGCTCTGATATCGATGATATAGATCAGAAGAGGGGAATCTTCTTCCTGCCACGTGCCATTTGGATATTGATAACATCATTCACAGGCCACACAATATTACCAACTTAAAAGTCAGTCTGCTATATTTGGGCACTTAATTAACTCTTAATATCATAGCAGGAACTGCTTCTTTTGGGTGAGGCCTGTGATGCTAACTTTCTATTAATGATTTTGTAGACCTTATATGTACTCCACCCTTGATATATACTATGCATGCATAGAAGATATAACTAAAATATATGTATATGGATGTGAAGTGAACACAGAAGATATGGGCACCATAGCAATGTTTGGGGGAAATGATTTGGTGCCCAGCTATTAGGAAGGATATTATCTGGGGTCTTAAAGATTTATCTTAAAACAAACAGCCATCTAATAAGGAACCCAGAAGGAACACCCACCCATGTGATCTAAGGATTGTAAATAATAAAATCCAGATCAGAGGAGGAACTTGCATTAGGACTTAAATTCTGAGTGCCCAATTTGAGGAGATTATGGATGATAGGACCATGAACTTCTAATACAGCAAACATCAACAAGAGGCTATGGATAAAAGTATAAAGGATTACCTAAAGGACAGACAAATCTGTCTTGGAAGAAGCACAGCCAGAATGCTCCTAGGAAGCCAGGATGGCAAGACCATGTCTTACATGTTTTGGACATGTTTACAGAAGAAACCAGTCATTGGAGAAGAACATCATGCTTGGTAAAGTAGAGGGGCAGTGATAGAGAGGAAGATCCTCTACCCGATGAATTGAGGCAGTGGCAGTATTAACGGGCTCAAATATAAGAACAATTGTAAGGATGGCACAGGACATGGTATATAGGGCAGCTAGGAATTGGAACCAACTTGATGGTACCTGAAAACAAGAAGAGCATGGATGACAGTGAAAGCCAAAAATCCATTTGCCGAACCGCCCCCACCCCACCCCATTATTCCTATTGAATTCCCTTCAGACTATTGGCTAATTCTTGCCCTCAGACAAAGTCCATTGGATAGTGAATCACTTCAGAGTTAAAATTTAATAGATTGTCATTTGTTTTCCTTTTAACCCGTTTAAAAAAATTTTAAATTATAAATAATTTTTATTAGGGGTTCTTACAGTTCTTAGAACAATCCATATAACAAGTGTATCAAGCACATTTGCCATCATCATTCCCAAAATATTTTCTTTCTACTTGAGTCCATATCAGCTCCTCTTTATCCCCTCCCTCCCCCACCCTCCCGCCCTGCTAAACACTTAATAATTTACAAATTATTTTTATTTTCATGTTTTACACCATCCATTTTCTCCCTTCACCCACATTTCTGTTGTTCATTCCTCTGGGGGTGTGGGGATGTTGTACTTCAATCATTGCTACCAGTTCCCCCTTTTACCCCCTTCACCCCCAATCTCCCCCATACCCTTATGGCATTGCTATTCTGTTATTGGTCCTGAGGGGGTTATCTGTCCTGGATTTCAAATGTTGAGAGATCTTTTCTGTACCAGTACACATGCTCTGGTCTCCCAAGATTTGTAAGATAGAACTGGGGTCATGGGAATGTGGAGTGGGGTGTGGGGAGGAGGCATTAAAGAACAACAGGGGTGTTGTGTGTTTTGTTGGGGCTATACTGCACCCTGGCTGGCTTTCCCCTTCCTTGTGACCTTTATGTGAGGGAATGTTCAATTGTCTACAGATGGACTTTGGGTGTCCATTCCGACCCCCTCACACACATCAAAATTGTCGTTTGTTTTGGG
The DNA here is from genome assembly GCF_050624435.1 of Tenrec ecaudatus. Lineage (NCBI taxonomy): Eukaryota > Metazoa > Chordata > Mammalia > Afrosoricida > Tenrecidae > Tenrec > Tenrec ecaudatus. Next base: position 14,892,562 of record NC_134538.1, read on the forward strand.
TCTTCTGATGCCTTATACTTGATTGTATCAACACCTCATGATCACACAAATTAGTGTGTTTCTTCCTTGAGGGCTTTGTTGCTTCCCTGCTAGATTGCTTCTTGTTTAGCTTCAAGTTATTAAGACCCCATACCCTATATCTTGTAATAGTTGGGCACCATCAGCTTTCTTCACCACATTAGCTTATGCACTCATTTTGTCTTCAGCTATAATATCAGAAAGGTGAGCATCACAGAATGCCAGGTTATTAGAACTAAGTGTTCTTACATTTGGGGGAGGGCTTGAGTGGAGGCTCAATGTCCATCTGCTACTGCAATACTAAACCTATAAATATATGCACATACACCTATATCCCTATCGTTACATATTAATACATTTACATAGATACATGCCTATATTTATACTTCTATGCATTAGTTTGGGTAAACTAGGTAAACAAATCCACCAAACCTCATATATGTATAAGAGAGAGTTTTGTATAAAGGTTAAGTGTACATTAAGAAAGCATTCCAACCCAGTGCTGTCCAAGCCCATAAATCCTACATTAGCCCATATGTCCGCCATCAATCTACAAAGTCCTCCTCAATCTCACAAAGCACACAGAATGATGCAGACTGCAGGAGGAAAGCCGAATCAGTGAGCCTGTCAGCATTTCAGCGCTGGCAGGAGTTTCCATGTGGCTGCTCCAGCACCCAGGGCTGCATGAGGGTAGGTCCATGTGGCTTCTCCTCAGAGGTGTCTTGCAGGAAGTGAGTTTTGTCAGTTGAAGCAGGGAACTGGCTAAGGCAGCTGCACCCTGGTGCAACCATCAGAAAGCAAGAAACCCAAGAACGAGAAGGGTGAGGCTCACGGAACCATTTATCTCTCTGCCCTTCAATTAATCCCACATGTGTTTATGGCCAGGTTGGCACAATAAACCTTAACTATCTCACTCTATAAATGTTTTTTGCCTCCTAGTTATTTCCTTCCCTCTGTCCCACTACCATGTCCGACTTCCAGTCGGCTCTCTGTATTTCCTCTTGGCTACATGGCACTTGAGGGACCCCATCTAGGCCATTCTAGGCCTTCCTCACCATTGATTTAAATTTCTTGGACTATTTTATTTTTTCTAGTTTCTATTACTTTCTGATTTCATTTAGATTGATAATTCTTCTGTGTTTTATTTTATTTTTGTGTTGTTGTTGCTTTTTTTTTTGGTACGCTTTTTATCTGAAATCCATGAGAGGGAAATCTATAGAGACACTAACTAGATTAATAGTTCCTTATGGTTATGTCAGGAGAGGTTGGAGACAATGGGGAACTAATAATAATGGTTATAAGGATATTGAAAATGTTCTAATATTGATTATGGTGATGATAGCATGATTGTTTTTTATATATATTCAAACCATGAATTACACAAGGGTTACCATCCCCCCTCCACAAGAAAAATGGGAAAGAATCCACTGGGCAGAGTTTTCATATGTAGTATGCATTTTCCTGCTAGGCAAGCATAAAGCAACTCACTCTGAGTTAGTGCACCCAGTGGTGAAGGTGCTCTCTGGTCACAGTGAATTTTTTTGTAAATCAATTTTAAACCAATTTTATTTTTTGTGATGGCCAATTGAAGAGAACAATGTATGGCTGTGAAATTTTGTTTCGTGCTTGGGGAAAATGTGGTGTTGAACACAGATTACAAGGACAGCACTATGGGAAAAACTCAAGTGTATGAGTGTTTCTCTCATTTCAACAAAGGTGAACTGCTGATTGATGACAAACCTTGTTCTGAATGTCTGTCAGCTTCCTGAACAGACAAAAGTGTCCACAAAATCTGTGCACATGTGCTTAATGACTGACGACGGGCCATTGAAGAGTTGGGGAAGCTATCTCGGTTATCTCAGAGCTCAGTGGAGGAAATTTTAATGGAAGATTTGGGAATGAGAAAGGCTTCTTTGAAAGCTGTGTCTCAGGTTCTGACTGACCAGGAAAAAGAGCATCCAGTGGAAACATCCGTACTTTGAAAGAACAGCTCCTAGGCAAGCCAGACTTTTCCCTAGGTCAATGCTGGTGAGGAGATACGTGCTATTCTTCTGACTGACCCTGAAAGCAAACATCAATGGAGTTAATGGAAGACGCCATCCTTACTTCGCCCAATAAAATGCTCGTCAAGTGAAATCAAAGTTCAAGATGTTTTTATTTTGTTTTCTTTTATTTTGTTCTTGTTATTCTGAAGGGGGTCGTGCATTTGGAGTTCATTCCAGCAGGTCTGACTGTTAAGCAAGTTTTTCATTTAGAGGTTCTGAAAAGATGGCATAACAGTGTGTGACTAAAAAAGGACCTGGTTTGTGGTAGATGGGGGACTGTTTTTTCCATCATGACAATGCACCTGCTCACGCAGCCATCTCAGTGCGCCAGTTTTGGGCAAAAAGCAGCATGCCTCTCTAGCTCCACACACCTAATTCACCTGACCTCACCCCATGAGACTTCTTTTTATTTCTGCAAATGCAGAGGGACATGAAAGGAAAGCAATTTGAAGACATAGAAGAGGTGAAGAAAAAAATGATGGAGGTGCTGTCACCCGTCCAAAGAGATGAGTCTGAAAATGCTTCCAAGAATGATCTCACAGATTTGACAAAATATATTAAGTGTAATGGAGAGTACTTTGAAGGTGATAACGTTGCTTTGTAAAAAAAAAAAAAAAAAAGATCTTTTTTTAATGTACCTCCTTGTATTTCAACAAAATGGTTAAAAACAAACAAAACAAAAATTATATGGATATAGGGATAGTATACTACTCACACTTGTGACTACACACTAGGATGCTAATGTCCACATCAGTAGTTTGAAGCCATCACCTGCCCTGTGAGAAAAAGAAGACTTCCTACCCTTGTCAAGCATTACTGTGTGGGAAACCCGCAGGAGTTTAACTGTGTCCTACAGATTCACTCTGCATCAGAACTGACTCCATGGCAGAGTTCAAGTATGGTTACTGCTTATACGGCTACACTCATACTTGATAACCCTTGAACTACACATAGTCACAATAGTTGCATCTTATCATTAATACTCCATTGATATAACCAAACCAAACTTACTGCCATTGAGTTGATTCCGACTCGTAGCAACTTTTAGGATAGAGTAGAACTTTGACTTTTGTGACTGTAATTTTATACACACAGAAACATTCACTTCACCAGTTCAAAACTTGCTCATTTAAATTTAAAATATTGATTATTGTTTTCATAGTGTATCACCATTATTGGTATCCATTTCGTAATTATTTCTCCACCTTTAGCAGACTCTCAATGCCCCTAAACAAAAGCTCCTCCATTCTCCCTCCCAATAGTTACTCCTGGTAACTATTAATAATCTTTGATTTTTATATATGTTCTTATTTAGTGTAAGTGGGATTGTATTAATCTGAGTACATTAGAGAAACAAATCTACAGTAACATTAAATATATACATATATATATATTAAGTGCACATCAAGAAAACATCCCAACACAGTGCTGTCAAAGCCCACAAGTCCATTAGTCCATGTATCCGACACCAATCCACAAAGTCCTCCTCCATCTCACAAAGCACACACTATGATGCTGACTGCAGGAGGAAAACCAAATTAGTGAATGTTTAAGCATCTCAGCTCTGGCAGGGGTCTCCACACGGCTGCTTCAGCACCCATGGCTGCACCGGGGTAGGTTCATGTGACTTCTCCTCAGGGATGTCTTGCAGGAAGTGAGCCTTGCCAGCTGAAGCAGGGAACCGGCTAAAGCAGCTGCATCCTGGTCCGACCATCAGAAAGCAAGAGACCCGAGAACTAGAAAGATGAGGCTCACAGAGCCATTTATCTCTCTGCCCTTCAATTAACCCCACATGTACTTATTGGCCAGGTTGGCACAATAAACTTTAACTGTATCAGGGATTATGCACTATTTGTCTCATTTTTTGCAATGTACTTCACTCGTTTCAATATTTCCAGTTTATCCATTTTGTGGCATGGATTAGAGTTTTATTTTTCTTTATATCTTCGTGCTGTTGTTGTTAAGTACCCATCCAGTTAGTTCCATGATGTAGCAGCTGTATACTCAGTGGGATACAAGAGAGACCCATCTGTACCATATTCATAGCCATTGCTGTAGTTGAGCTCACTCTTCCAGCTACAGGTCTATCTCATTGAGTACCATCCTTTTTACTGACCCGAGCTCAGCTTCCTTCAGAAAACAAGTCCCAAGTACATCAAATGAAGTCTCACAGTTCTCACATCTAAAAGATATTTCGGCTGTACTTCTTCCGAAAAAGTTGTGTTTGTTCTTTCTGGCAACTTAAGTGTATGTAATATTCCTTATCAACACAATTATCTAAGGGCAATTATTTGATCTTCCATATTCATGATTCAGCTTTCCCATGCAAAGGCGGTAATTGAGAGTATCTTGGCTTGGGTCTGGCACACTTTAGTCCTCAAAGTTAAATCTTTGTTTTTTAACATCTTAAAGAGGTTTTTGTTTGTTTGTTTCAGCAGAATTTCCCAAAGCAAGATTTGACTGCTTCTGTCAGGGGTGTTGTTTGTGAACCCAAATAAAATGAAATTCTTGGCCACTTCATTCAGTCTTTTCTCCCTTTAGCAGGATGTTGCATATTGACCTAGTTATTAGAATTTTGGTCTTTTCTATGCTGAGATATAATCCATTTTCAGGACTGTATTTTTTGATCTGCAACACTGAGTCCTTAAAATGCATTTTACTTTCAGGAAGCAGGGTTTTTCATCTGCATAAAATTGACAAATTGCCCTTCCATCCTAATATTTCCTTCTTTTCTATGTTCAGTTTCCCTGATTATTTGCTCAGAAGAGAGATTGAATAAATATGGGTAAAGAACACAACCCTGACACAGATCTTTGCTGATTTGAAACCACACAAGATCCTGTTGTTCTTTTGGAACAAGAGCTTCTATGTCTGTGTCTATGCATAAAGCAAACCTTCTCCCATCGAGTCCACTCTTACTGATAGTGACCTATGAGTGACCCTATAGGACAGGGTAGAACTATCCTATGGGTTTCTGAGACTGTAACTCTTTATGAGATTAGAAAGCCCCGTCTTTATCCCTTGAAGGGGCTGGGGATTTTAAACTGATGATCTTGAAGTTAACAGCCCAATGTGTGACCACTTCACCACCCGGGCTACTTAGGTTCTACATAAGCATGATGCATTGATAATAACCAGTGATTGACATGTGAAAGATTGAAATAAACAAGATGTACATACCTAAAAAGGTGACCTTGTTGATAAAAACCATGTCAGAGATTAAATACCAGAATTTTGAAAGATCATTACTTATTCAGTGAACATGCCTTTTTTTCTATAACATCAATGGTAACTATATGGGAACTCACTGGACAGAATACAAATCGATTATATGTCTGGAAAGAGAAAATTGAGAAGCTCAATATCATGAGTAATACAAGTCTTGTAGCCAACTCCAGAAAAAGTAAACAAGCATCCCTCTTCAATTTATGTTGAAGCTGATGCCAATTTAAAGATGTTCACAAGAGCAATATATTACTGTAATTATTTACCAGCTGAAGTTAGAGACCATCACAAGAAAGTATATGATGCACTGAACACAAACAACCAAAGACCAGAGGAGTTGTGGAATGACAGGAACGATATAATAAATAAAGAAAATAAAAGATCACTAAATATAAAGAAAATACAAAACTGAGTGCCAGCAGAGACTCTGAAACTTGTTTTTGAGCATAGATAGAATAATGAAACACTTGGAAGAAATTCTGAAATAGCTTGCACACGTTTCAAAAGGTGGCTCTAGAAGACAAATTCTAAATATTAAATATTCATAGACCTGGAGTTAGAACAACAAAAGAGAAGAACACTCAACATTCATTAAAAGAAGTGAAGAAAAATTCAAGCCTGGAATTGTAGTAGTGTTTAAGATCATGAAATGTACAATAATAATAATAAGGCTTTCTACCATGAATTGACAAGGAGCTCTCTAAGGGGAATCAAAGGCAGATAAAGCACATAGATCCCCATAACAAGCGGCCATCTAGCTCAGAAGCAACAAAGCCCGCATGAATGAAGCACATCAGCCTGTATGATCACGGGGTGTTGACGGGATGAAGTATCAGACATCAAAGAACAAAAATCAAATCATTATAAATGAGGAGGAGTGTGTAGTGGGGTCCCGAAGCCCATATGTAGACAACTGGACATCCCCTTAAGGAAGGCTTGTGGAAAGAAAAGCCAGTCAGGGTGCAGTATAGCACTGATGAAACACACAACTTTCTTCTAGTTATTTAATGCTCCCTCCTCCTACCCCATACTATCATGATCCCAATTCTACCTTACAAATCTGGCTAGACCAGAGGATATACACTGATAGAGATAGGAATTGGAAACACAGGGAATCCAGGATGGATGATCCCTTCAGGACCAGTGGTGAGAGTGGCAATACTGGGAGAGTCGAGGGAAGGCGGGGTAGAAAGGGGAAACCAATTACAGGGGTCTACATATAACCTCCTCTATAGGGGACAGACAACAGAAAAGTGGGTGAAGGGAGATGTCTGGCAGTGTAAGATATGACAAAATAATAATTTATAAATTATCAATGGTTCATGAGGGAGGGGGGACGGGCCATGAGGGAGGGGGGGACGGGGAAGGAAAATGATGAGCTGATGACAGTGTCTTAAGTGGAGAGGAAAAGTTTTGAGAATGATGAGGGTAACTAATGTACAAATGTGTCTTACACAATTGATGTACGTATGGATTGTGATAAGAGTTGTTTGAACCAGCCCCAAATAAAATGATTTAAAAAACAACAGCAACAACAAAAAACACATAGATCCCAGAAAGATGGAGTTAGGGCTCGCAGTAAATAATAGTTCAATTTAAGAACAACTATATGTCCCACGAAGGGAACACAAATTTGTTTGCTATGACACAGTGTGGCGAAGAAATGAGATGGTGCCTGCCTATCAGATAGAATAGTATCTGGGGTCTTACAGGCTAGTTTCCAAACATGCAGCTATCTGAATGAGATGTCAAATAAATCCACATAAAAGAAGCAGACCAATGTCCATGACTCAATGATTGTAAATTATATAATCCAAAGTCGAAGGAATAATATCAAAACTTAAAGTGTGTGATTCTGGTTTTCAGAAGAATATGATGACAGTGTAATCTAAAAATACATTTGTGAGATCTACCCAGAAAATAAGCCTCTGGTAATTTCCCTCAACAAAATTGAGGGGTGGAATAAATTGATTACCAAACAGAAAGTATTGGAGAGCCGACTGCAGGAGATCAAAGTGATTAACCTGACTGAATGGTTAAAACCTTGGTAGAAACGGTTAGCCTGATCTGGTTCTGTGTTGTATTAGGCAAGGATGACGAGAGAAACAAATCTAGAGACACTCATATATATGAGAGCTTTATATTAAGAAGTCATTATATATCAAGAAAACGTCCCTTCCTTGTCCAACTGAAGTCCACTATGCCAATAATAGTTCATAAGTCCCTCTTCAGATTCACCCATTCACGTGCACTGAGAAGAATGCAGGAATATCAAAGATGGCGGGATGCAGAGTTCTGTGGACCCAGTGATGTGCACGCACCACACAGCTCTGCATCAACTAGGGTGTCAGCCAGCAGGAAGGGGAAGGCAGAAAGAGGGAGAGGTTCCCAGGACCCTCCTTATGAGCAGGCCACGCCCACAAGGAGGCACGATCAGGCTGTGCTCTCATTAATAGGATGAATTCTACCCCTATGAATCTTCAAGTTGAGATGAAATTATGTAACTACCACATGTGTTTTGTTTAGTTTTCAATATTGGGGCTTATCTATGATGTATTTGGTCATTATGGGTAGCTCTCTTAAATTTCTGTTAGATGTTTTTCAGTATATGAAATCCAGAATGGTTGAACCCAAAGAGACAACAAAAGAATAAAAGTTCCTAGGGAGTGCATTAGGGGTGGAAAAGGGAGCTGATATCAAGGAGTTCAGGATGGAAGAAAATCTGAACCTGCTTGTGGTAGCAATTGTAAAATACTGCTCGATGTGATTAAACCATGGAATGATATGTTATGTGTATTTGCTCCTAATAAAATGGTTTTGAGAAAAAGTGGGGAAGTAGTCATATAGCTTCTTTTCTATTTTGAATACCTTGTTTATTTATTTTCTCTAGCCCAATTTCATTTCCCCTATAATTAAGGCTAGAACTTCTAGAAAGATACTAAATAGAGGTGTTGAGAACAGGCATTCTTTTCTTGGTTTTGAACTGATTAAGACACTTTAAAATTTTCTTCTTTGATCATTATACTAACTTTTTATTTTAAAAAAAACCTATGTTTTGCTACATTGAGGAAATCTCCTTCTGTCTTATCTTGTTGAATATTTTAACATAAATGAGTAGACGTTTGTCAAATGCTTATTCTGCATCGACTGAGACGATAGTGTATTTCTTTTGCTCTGTTAACATGGTGATTATTCTTAAAATGTTGAACAATCCTACATCATTGGGATAAACCTCACTTGATTGCTGTGTAGTATTTGGTTTGCTCATATTTTTTCTTACTTTTATTGGGGGCTCTTACATCTCTTGTCACAATCCATACATTCATCCAGTGTGTCAAATACGTTTGCACATATGCTGCCATCATCATTTTCAAAGCATTCTCTTCCCACTTGAGCCCTTGATATCAGCTCCCATTTCTTCCTGCTCCCTCCACTCCCTGCCCTCCCTCATGAACCCTTGATCAGTTATAGATTATTATTAGTCTCATATTTTACATCGTCCTCCATCGCCCCTCACCCACTTTTCCATTATTCGTCTTCCTGGAAGGGGGTTATATGTCGATCCCTGTGACCAATTCCCCTTTTCTCCCTGCCACCCTCCCCTAATCCTCCTGGTATCTCTAATCTCCTTGTTGGCCTCTGGGGTTTATCTATCCTGGATTCCCTGTATTTCGGGCTCTTTTCTGTAGCAGTGTGTATATTCTGGTCTAATCCAAATTGTAAGGCAGAATTGAGGTCATGATAGTGGGGGGAAGGAAGCACCAAAGGACTAGAAGAAAGTTGTGTGTTTCACTGCTGTACTGCACCCTGACTGCCTCAACATTTCCCTGTGATACCTTTGTGAGGGGATGTCCAATTGTCTGCAGATGGGCATTGGGTCTTCACTCCATGACCCCCCTCCCCAATTCACATTGGGTATGATTTTGTTCTGAATCTTAGATGCCTGATATCTGAACCCATTGAAACCGCATGATCACAAAGGCTGGTGTGCTTTTTTCATGTGGGCTTTGTTGTGTCTCAGCTAGGTGGCACCTTGCTTATCGTCAAGCCTTTAAGACCCCAGACACTATATCTTTTGATAGCTGGGCACCATGAGCTTTCTTCACCATTTTTGCTTATGTACCCAATTTATCTTCAGCGATTGTGTTGGGAGGTCGCATTTTTATATAGGCTCATAAGGGATGTTGATTTGTAGACTTTCCTAATTCTTTCTTTCTTTTGGTCTCTTGCCTATCTTTGGTATCAGAGTAGTACTAACTCCACTGACTATGAATAAGTATTATGAATAGGCATAGGCTATTATGAATAGACATCGAATAAGTATTCACTTTTCTTCTATTTTGGGGGACAGTTTAATTAGAATAGGAATTACTTTTATCAATATTTAGTAAAATTCTGCAGTCCAGAATAGTTTTTTGTCATGACATTTTTAATGATTTCATTCTTCACGTTATGTTTTTTTATCTTCATTATTTCATCTTGTCAAAATATGGTGTTTATATGTTTTAAGGTATTTTTCATTTCAAATTAGCTAATTTGTTATATAAAGCTAAGTGTTTATAGTATTCTCTGACCCTTATTTTTATTTGTATTTGGTTGATTATAATGTTTCTATTTTTATACACTTACATCAGCTCTTTCTTTGACATTCTAACCAAAGGTCTCTTGGCTTTATTGATCTTTTTTTATAAACCCAGTTTCTGGTAGCCCTAGGTGTAGCATGTGCTTCTGTTACTGTTTCACAATATTAGGTTATTGATTTTGGAACTTTTCTGTTTTAAAATATGTTTTTTAATGAAATATCTCTTTATTTTTAGGGAAAAGTATATATATTTTTATGGCTGTTTATTTATTTATTTATTTATTTTTATGGCTGTTTATATGTAGCATGCACAGCATATTTGTTATGTTTGATTTTTCCTCCTTTTTTCCTGCATGTATGTCTGTGCGATTTTATCTAAGAGTAGGGAAAATCTCTGAGTAACCAGTCAGCATATAAGATTAAATAAATTACCTCAGTCCGAGACATGTGATGACTTAACGATATTCACTTTGCATAAAAGCCCATCATAGTATAAATATCAGCCATATATACAAATAATATGTTAGCAATATTCTTTGAAGAAGCCCTGGTGGCGTAGTAAGCAACACACTGAGCAGGAACCTGGAGGAGAATCACAAGACTCTTTGCTCTTGTAAAGATCCGTAATCTTGGAAATCCACGTGACTTGAGAGGAACGAGCAGTTGTAGCAGTTATTTTCACTATGGCTTTTGGGAGGCAATAAAGCAACAAAACTGTGGTTTCCATCCCTTTTCTATTCCCAACTTGTTCTATTTTCTCAATATTGTCTCTAGGCATAAATGCATATAGGGACTGGGATTCTTGTAGGCAAAGAAAACTTGTACAGATGCAGGCACACATGGGTAATCTTCCCTTAACACAGGTAGTGTGAGCTTTGTCTGCCACGCTACTTATTTCTCCTTAGGGTTCTAATGACCTAAGGTTTGATTCATGGAAGTAGTTCTGTGCTGCATCATTAAAAATGGTGGGGCAGTTACAGAACTCCTGTCAACCTGCGGAGGGGTTGAGTCCAGCCTGTCAATCAGGTCATAGCAAATGAGACCTCTGTGTAGACCTTCGCTTGAGGATTCTGAGAATTCCTGTTTTCCTCCCTCTAGGCAGGATACTCATCTCTGCTTCGTCTTCTTGCTGACAAGCCAGATGTGCTACACTAATGGAGCCAGAGCCCTGGGACTGGGGAGCCACAGGGAGAACTACAGCAGCACTGAGAAGCTTCCACTTCCACTGGATCCACAGACTTTCCACCCCTGGTCTGTGATCTTCCTTCCTGTGTTTGGCATCATTGCATGTGCTGCATGAGTTTGAAGAAGAATGCATAGACTGGTAACAGATATATGGGCTAATATAGGATTTATGGACTTGACCTGAACTGGCCTGGGATGTGTTCTTAATGTAGAATTGCTCTTTGGTACAAAGTTCTCACTTCCACATATATGATTGTCTCCGGATTTGTTTCTCTAGTCAATCCAGACTAACACAAATGGGAATAGGATAAACTTCGATAGTGCTCAGCAAAATCTTGGAGAGCTGAGCAAGCCTTCTTCTGTAAGGCAGCTCTGGCTAAGAACCCGGACACCCTCCTTCCTGGCAAGATGGCTGGGAACACTTCTATGAGAAGAAATGTGCTTTGCAAAGGTGCAAGATCTGGGAGGAGAAAGTGGGAAGGGGGTTGAGATTTCAAACGGAGTACTTTTCATTCCCTGTCAATCATTTTTCCCTGAAGTTTTTCACCCATTGAATCAATGGTATAAATTGTTTCAAGGAGATGGCAAATACCATGTAGGACAAAGAAGTCATTGATCAGCTTGAACTTCAAACCCTTTTCTTTAAGTCCATGGTCTTAAAAGCCTGGTTTTGTTGTATGAGTAAAAGATTTATGAAGTCCATAAATGTCCGTCTACATATCTGTAGCAAAGCCTAGGGCATCCAACCACTGAAATGTATTGTAAGCCATTGAAACCTAATGTTTCTAAAGTCCTGCTACATTACACAAGGAGCATCTGGCAGTGTGGCTGGGAGAAACTTAGAGAAATTTAAAGAGCACAAGTATGAGACTAAGCTATTATATGATCCTCTCAGGGAACAAGAATCCCATAAGCCCAATTTTAGGTCCAGCATCTGTGGAGGCAAGGCCTTAGAATTTGCACGTACGACGATGAGGCAGTCAACAGCAGAAGTGGTAGGTAAACGCACCTCTTGAGTTCAACGTAGTATAAGCCGGAGTGTCACAATGGTTTAAATGCTCGGCAGTTAACTCATAGGTCAGTTGCATGACTTCACGAGCTGTTCCTGAGGAGAAAGGCGTGGCTGCTCCTGTAAAGATTTATCACATAGGAAACCCTATGGAGCGGGTCTGCTCTGCCCTACACTATGAGTTGGAATGGACTCGATGGCAGGGTGTTTGGGTTGGAAGGTAGGGCTCTTTGCTGTGAAGTCTAGGATAGCCTGTGCTGATCTGCAAACTGAAGAATAGGTTGATGTGGCTCGAGCATGTTGCTGCTTTTAGGTGTCATCAGCCAGTTCTGTCTCCTAGTTGCCCCGTGTACAAACACAGAACAAAACGCTGCTCAGTCCTAAACCATCGTCAAAATTGTTCTTATCTTGTATCACATTGCCGCAGCCACTGTGTCAATCCCTAGTGTCGAGGATCTTTCTCTTTTTTCTTACCCCACTGTTTTAACAAGCATGCTATTCTTCTTCAGGGACTAGTCTGTCCTGACAACATGTCTAACATACTTGGAGCTAAGTCTCACCATCAATGCCTTTAAGCCTTCTGCTGTACTCCTTCCACGACAGATTGGTTTGTTCTTTGGAATGTCCGTGGTACTTTCACTGTTCTTTTGCAGAATCATAATTCAAATGCATCTATGTTTCTTTGGTCTTCCTTACTCAGTGCTTAACTTTCACATTTAAAGGAGTGATTCTAAATACCATGGCTTGGGTCAGGCCTACCTTAGTCCTAAAGGTTACATCCTTGCCTTACAAGACTTTAAGGCAGTCAGGTTCAACAGATTTAGCTACTTTTCGATCTCCAGCTTCCATGAACATTGATTGTGTATCCAAGCAAGATCAAATCCTTGATAGCTTCTACCTTTTCTATATTTATTCTGATTTGTTACCTCTTGGTTTAGTTGTGAGGGGTTTTTTTTCTTTCCATTGAGTTGTTATCCGTACTGAAGGCTGCAATCTTTGATCTTCCACAGCAAGTGCTTCAAGTCCTCCTCACTTTCAGCAAGCAAGGTCATCATCTGTATGTCAGATGTTATTTGCATCAACCTTCCTCCAAACCTGATGTTGAAGTCTTCATATAATCCAGCTTCTCTGATTATTTTCTCAGTATACAGATTTAAAAATATGATGAAAGGATATAACATCAGCACACCTTTCCTATGCTTAGTTCTTTTCTATCTCTACACAACTGCCTCTTTATTCATGTACAAATTCTAAATGAGCACTCTGAAGGGTTCTGGAATTCCCATTCTTCTCAAGATTTTGCATAGTTTTTGTTGTTGTTTTAAGTGGTTTACACAGTCGAATGCTTGGTGTAGTCAATAAAACATTAAGTAAACATTTTTCTGGTATTCTTTGCTTTCAGTCAAGATCTATCTGACATCCTGAATCCAGCCTGAATGTTGGGCAGTACCCCGTCAATGTACCGATGCAACCGTTATTGTATGATCTTCAGGAAAATTGTACTTGTATGATATAAGTGATATTGTTCCATAATTTGATTTTCCTGTTGGTTTATCTTTTTTTGAAATGGGTGCAAATATGGACTTTTCCCAGTCATTGTCCACATGGCTGTCTTCAAATTCCCTGACATAGAGTACTGAGTGCTTCCAGTGCTTCATAAGCTTGTTGAAACATTTCAGCTCATATCCCATCAATTCCTGGAGCCTCGTTTTTGGCAAATGCTTTCAGGGCAGCGGGAACTTCTACCTTCAGTAACATTAGTTCTTGCACAAATGCTACTTCTTGAAATGGTTGACTATCGACTCCCTCTTTTTGACCCTGAAACTCTGTGTGTTCTTTGTGTCTTCTTTTGAAGCTTCCCGCGTCATGCAGTGTTTTGCTCATAGAATCTTTCAGTATTCTAACTGGAGGGCTGCATTTTTTATGTAGTTCTTTCCGGTTAAGGCAGGCTGACCATGCCCTTCATTTTGGGTTTTGAACTCTTACCATCCGCTGCAAACATTGTGGGTGGCTAGAATGTAACTTAGGAAATAAGCCCGGAAGTGTCGTTGCTATTATCTGTCTCTGAGTGATTTTTCCCCCCACAAAGAACACCCTTATTTAGGTCTGTGACATTTTCCATCAATTTCAACTATATATAAAATTGCCTACTTGACATCTCTACCAAGGTGTTTCACTGCATTTCAAAGTTAAGGTGTTCAAAATTGAAGCTTTATTTTTATGTAATGAACTTTTCTGTTCTTGTCTTAGTCAAGTTAATAACGTGCATCATTATTGCAAGTTACTTAAGTCAAAATCCATAGAGCATTCCCTGTTTCCTCTTATTCACTGTCTCCTCACGCCCGAACCATCAGGAAATCCTATGAGTTGTTTCTTCTAAATGTGGTTTGATATAATATCACTAATTCAAGTGACATTTAAAGAATTGCTAAAGTAGAACCAAACCAGAACCACTAGTCATTGAATTGACTTTGAATCTTGGTGAGTTACTGTGTGTCAGAGCATAACAATGCTACACAACGTTTTCAGTGATTTTAGCGGGGGGGGGGGGGATGTTGGGAGTGTTGGCAGTGGGGGGGAGGATACCAGACCTTGCTCCCTCTACTGGTAAAATTTTCCTGTTGGTGCATTTGAAACACCACTTTTTAGATACAGCTGAACATTTGTATGACCTAGGACCGAACCTGGAACTCACCGCCATCCAATTGATTTCATCTCCTAGTGACCCCATGAAGGTTTTCTGAGGTGGTAAATCTTTCGGAGCACAGACAAGCTCATCTGTCTCCCATGGAGCAGCTGGTGGGTTCAAACCACACTGTCACCAGGACAAAAGAGAAACAGAAACAAACTCACTTCCATTGAGTTGGTCACAACTCATAGTGACTCTATAGGAAGGGGTAAAATTCCCCTATGCATTTCTGAGGCTGTAAATCTGTATGGGGGCAGAAAGTCATATCTCTCTCTCACAGAGTGACTGGCAGTTTCAAACTGCTCATTTCACAGCTAGCAGCTAGTATAATTCAGAGGCCCCATAAAGACTACGGGAGCAAAATGGAGTGGAGGGAGCACGGACTATAGCTTGAAGCCTGCATGTAAGAATGAGAGTGTGGTAAGAGTTGCGAGTACTGATTGTCAGACTGGATAAAACTCTCAAATGAAGACTGCAAGGGGAAAAGCTACTTCTGGGTGTGTTTCAGATGAAGATCTGAGTGACATGTAGACCTAAGCGTTCATCAGGCATCTTACATCGACCCATTTGAATCTGAGGCAAGAAGTAAGAGCGGATGGCGTGAGAGCCACATGCGGTTTGAGAGGTTCAAGGAGCTTCTGGCTTGTGTTTCAGATTGGAATTACCGAGTAATCGTATAAAACTACGTATTTCTAGGCCCATTGTGTAGTGACTGCTACTCAGCAGATCTATAGTAAAAGAAACAAATACTGTGCTCTAGAGAGATTTCAAGGGCTTTGATTTTTATTAAGTATGTTGTCAGACCTTGTGTTTTGTGGACTTGAACCATCAACCTTGCCATCTTTAGTGATTGACGGGCTCACCATTTGGTACCACCTAAGAACTCCAGTCCAGGGCACTGCCTACGAATCTGCCTGTTTTGAAGCACTCTAAGAAACTCTATGTTCTATAAGCAAATGCATTCGATCCTCTTGCCAACAGTATGTATAGTTAAAATGCAAAAGGAAACAAACGGATACTTGTAAATTTATCATTGAGGAAATGGACTTGGTGCAGGGGAGCATGGAGGAATGGTCAGGCAGTCGCTACAGAGACTAAAGTGAATGATAGCAGAGAAGAAGCTTCCCAATTTCTCCTTTTGTACAAGGATTCCCTACCACAATTCCATTTTCCTATTGTTATTTTTCGAAGACAAAAATGATCCCTTTATGTAGCCTACTCCTCTGTAAGTTTTTTCCCCAGTATCCCGTTGAGTGAGAAAAGTACTTTATTAAAAGCAGTAATTTGTTACTGCTTTAAGTGATCTTTTTATAGTTTCTAAAACACAGTGTATTCTTGATAAAGCAGGTACAAGAATGAATTATTAGGCTACTGGAAGTCCTTGGCAATGAACAAAGACATAAAACATAATGTACCTTAAGGCTGGTAATGCAAGCTGGCTGGGGTATATTTGCTAATTAGGATGCTGCTGTTAGCACTTTACACCCTTCTTTGTTCCTTTTTCAGGTTGGTTCTTGGAAAAATCTAATAACTTTTCACACACAAAAATGGTGAGACACAAAGTAAAACATAGACTTTTATGTAGGCAGAGTTGATGGAATGGAGTGATGACATATCTCCGCTTGTCTTCAGCAAGGTGATGCTCTTTGAGCGTACCCCCACACTAAAGCCTCGGGCAGAATCAGAGTCGAAGAGTGGCTAGAAATTTAATTTTACTCTGTCCCACTTTCTAGGGGGCCCTTCTTGGGCTCTTGTGTTATTTGGAAATGAGGAAATAGACACGAGTAAACTCACAGCCACATGCACACCCATGTTTGCACCTGCACAGGCCCGAGGGAGGAGGTTCTCGTGTATTTCCGTCCTGCCTGGTCAAACATCTGAAACAAGCCATGGAGGAGCCTAAAAGCTCCACACATTGTCACTGAAAGGCTGATAAGAATTTCATAGCAGACAGTGATACATCTCATTACTGAATTATTCAACGAAGACTTCTACCTGAAAAGCAATGGCCTGTCACTCAAAAAGATAGATTCAAGTGACAATCAGGGGTAGGATTAGGTCATCTCCCTCATTTCTGCAGATAAATTTTAAATAGTCAAGCGCAAGAGGCAGGAAAACTTTTTGCCTCTGGTATCTGCTTTAGGCTGAACTTGAAGGTTGTGGCATGTGCATTTTCAGTTCCTGCACTAGTTGCTTAGAACAATTGCAGGGAAAAAATGCTGTCTTTCATTTTTTGTTGCATGTTAAAGATTAATTTCTGAACTTAGAATGACATTCATACAAAAATACCTGAGGGAATTCTCCATAGGGGGGGGAAACAAAACTGGAGAGAGTTGTGAGAGGCCCAGGCTACTTGGGACAGCTGCCTCACGACAGGGGCTGGCTTCTTGAGGCTCTGGAACCCCTTGGCAGAGAGAGCCTTCAGCCTCCCTTAGCCTTCCCAGTAGGAAGACCAGGAGATGGGATAAGTTCCATTTCTGTATGGCATTCTGAACATATATATATGGCATTGGTTTCTCAGGGGTATAATTCTCCACATTGGGGTTTCTATTTCAGATCATCAACTTTGTATTCTACTAATCGAACACCACAATGGTTTATCCTTCCTCTAATCCTTGATTTCTTTTAATGGACTACCATGTTCCATTTGATCCAAGTTAATGTCCATCAACAGTTTAGCCCATTGTCTTACTTTCTCTCCCTTTCCCTTCCCTGCTTGGCAATCTCCAAAACCTTTTCACCTTGTTTATGAAATTCTAGCTTCCCCAACACCCCCACCCCTTATATCAATGGTCTTATGTCATATTTCTCCTTTTGTGATTCTCTGATTTTACTCAGCATAATGTTCTCTAGGTTCATCCATGTCATGAGGTACTTTGTGGTTTCCTGGTTGTTTGATAGTGATGTATATTATTTCATTATTTGTATGTACTAATGGTTTAACCTTCACTAACTCCTCGATTTCTCTTCCATTTCATCCAAGTCGAAGAATTTCCTTATCCTTTCTTCTGATGGACATTTAGGTTGTTTCCATCTTCTGCTATTGTGTACTGTACTGCCATGAATATGGCTGTATGCAAATATCCATTCACATCATGACTCTTATTTCTTTAGGATTGATACCCAGCAGAGGTGTTTCTTTTTGTTGTGTATAGGGCATAATGGTTACACCTTGGTTATACAAGGTCAGCAGTTCAAAACCACCAGGCACTCCATGGGTGAAAAGGGAAGCTTTCTGCTTTGTAAAGAGCTACAGTGTCAGAAACCCACAGAGGCAGTTCTATCATGTCCTACCGGGTCTTTAAGAGTCAGAATAGACTCAATAGCAGTTGCTTGTTTTGTTGCCACGATTTGAGGACCAACATGAAGACAAGGAACATCAGCAACGATGTACACATATCTCCTAATTGACCACTTTACTCTGATAAAAGAATTTGTAAAATGAGACAAAGAGATGACAATGCTATCTGACTTTTTTCTACTTTACAGCACAATGTTCATGTATTTTTTAGCCACGCAGAACGAGAAAAGCAAGTTTGGGCACCATCTTTTCATGACAAACAGACTCCTCGTTCTACTGTCTCACGGCTGATGTTATAGACTGAATTATGCTCCCGCCACGATCTATGCCAATTTGGTTGAACCGTGATTAGCAATGGTTTAGAAGTTATGTAATGACTGTGGCTGTCGTAGAATGATCCTTTATTATGTGATCTGATCTGATAAATAAGAGGATCAAGGATGGGATGCAAGTTGATAACTGCAGAGACAGCCCTGGGGTGACGTAATAGGGGTTTCCTGGGATGTGGCCTGCAGCGTCTTTCATCTTACAAGGGATTACAGGGGAGAAGAAAACAGCATCCGATGATCGACTACCAGTAAGAAAGAAGTGTTGAGGGTGGAGTAAGTTCTTTTGCTCAGGGATCCCTGCACTGGGCTGCCTCACGATCCAGGGGAGGATTCATGCCAAATCACATGACGATCCCTCAGGAGAGCTGGGCCGAGGCACGTGGCAAGGAGAAAGGACCTTCTTCTAGAGCTGACCGAGAGGACAGCCTTCTCCGAAAGCCAGTCGTCTGATTTTGCACTTTTACCATCCTGAACTGCGAGGGAATGCATTTCTGTGTTAGGCCGTGCTTGGGTTTCTGTTGTGGGAGCATTGGATACCTAATGCTCTGTCTCTGCATTTACCCTTTCTGACAAAATGCCACATTTAAAGTGCAGGGTCTCTTTTCACTTACCACTGTATAGCAAAAGTGACATTTTAATTTAAAGGCCAGGGCCCTCTTTCATACCTTTGGATATCCTGAGTGACATTTTATTTTTTTAGTTTCCACTCCAGAAAGAATTTGATTCAACTCACTGAATTGTATTATATATAATGAAATATATATTTAATTATGTATTCTTATATACAGTGAAATATATATATATTTCATTCTAATGTTTGATGTTAATCCATTTGAGTTCATTAATGGCTAAAGATATTGACCTTGTAACTACCAAGCTACCTCTCTGTCCAGGATAAGCTGTGAAAGCAGTCATCTGAAACCTCTGTTTATGTTACACAACTGACTTTAGAAATCCATTTAAAAGCAACAGCTCATTTCATTCTTCCTTTGACATGGGTAAACAAAAATTGACGCCGAAGATCTGCCTCTCTAAAGAGTTGATAGGGAATTATTGGCTCAGATTAAGATTATAAAACAGTTTCTACCCTACTGGATTATCATACAAGCAAGGTCTGGATTACAGTTGTCTGCTTTACAGACAAGGACTACTCCAACCAAAGAAACAAAAAGACAAATGCACTGCCATTGAGTCGATCATGACTCACAGTAACCCCATACATGGCTTCTGTGGCTATAAATCACGATCAGAGCAGAAATCTCCATCTTTCTTCTGAGGGAGACTGGTGGGTTTGAACGGCCAACCTTCCACTTCAATTACATTTAACATTCTTCCTAGTTTATAGTAATCAACTAAAACCCCAGAACCAGGAAGACATACAAAAACAACTCAAAAAAACAACTCACTGCCATCAGGTCAATTCTGACTTTGAGAGACGGTACCGGCTAGAGCAGCTCTGCCCCCTTGGGTTCCCGGGGTTCATCTTTACGGGCACGAGGCACCTCACCTTTCCACCGAGGGGCAGCTGGTAGTTTTAAACCTCTGGCTTTGCAGTCAGCTGCCCAAAGATGACATTGTGGTTAGGAATATAGGTTTGAGAGCCATGCTTCTTAGGTCTAAACCTTATTTATTCCATTATTAAGTATGTGACTTTTGTGCCTTAGTTTTCCCATATATTTGTACATTGCACATTTGCATAGCATGGATAATAATCATATACCAAAAAGTTAATTTAAAAAAAGGCCTTACTCTCATTGAGTTGTTTCCAACTCATTGGGACCCTAAGGATAGGGTCTAATTGTCCCCGTGGGTTTCTGACATGGCAACTATTGATAGACTTAGAAACCCTCCCTTTTCGCCCACAGAGCTGCTGATGGTTCCAAACTGCCAACCTTGTGGTTAGCAGCCCAATGTGTAACCACTATACTAACCACTACCCCAAAAACTGGAGACCTAAAGCAACTCTATTTACCAAACAAAATGCTATAATACTTTTTATTTACTAGTTCATCTACTGAAAGACCTGGACTTGATCTTAGCGTCCTTTTCATCCCCAGCACTTGACACAGTGTCTGGCACATAGTATATGCTCAGTAAATTCATGTTGAATGACTTTTTCTCATGGTTAATTCTAGGGACACCCTGAGAAAAATAGCATCATAATTCAAAGAGAAAAAACTAACTTATGCTCTGGTAATAAAGGTAGTTTCAAAGAGAAAATATAAATCAACTTTCAATGTAATCAAACAAGTATAAATGGTGAAGCTAACTTAAAAGCAAGAAGCCAACAAACATGTGAAAAATGTTAACATCACATTTTTTGGCTTATTAGAAACAGCTTAAATAATTAACCCAGTCAAATTACTGGTGGCTTCTGGCTCCTATGCCGAATGAAGGGTCATGACCCCGCATACCAGTACCCGGCATGGCAAAGTGATTGGCAGAGAGAGGAAATAAGTTGATATCTTTCACATGGGAATCACAGCTTGTTGCCAAGAATAAGCAAAATGTGCATATGGATTTTGTGGGAAAAGTTACTTGTGTACTTCAGATGCTTCATTACAAACTTGTTTAATGAAATTTTGTATTTATGTGATAAAACTTTGTAACATGGTAAAATACAGGCCAATTTCTGATCACTAAAATCCTTATTGTGTTTGTCTTTGCTGCATTTTTTGGTTTGCTTGTTTTGTTAGATATCTTGACTAGAAACGAGTCCAAAGTGATAAAATGGCAATGAAAAATTATTAACTTTCAGACTTTAAATAATTGTCCACTGTCCATTCACAGATAATGCATGTTTGTGTTACTCTGGGTAATTTAGAGAAATAAATCCACAGAAACTCATGTATAATAGAGAGTTTTATATAAAGGTTAAGTGTGCATCAAGAAAACATCCCAACCCAGTGCTGCGCAAGTCCACAAGTCCAATATTAAGCCACATGTCCAACACCAATCCACAAAGTCCTCCTCCATCTCACAAAACAGACACAATGATGCCGACTGCAGGAGGGAAGCCGAGTCAGTGAATGTATAAGCATCTTGTGAAAACATCTCAGTGCTGGGTGGGGTCTCCGCACGGCTGCTCCAGCACCCAGGGCTGCATCCGGGTAGGCCCATGTGGCTTCTCCTCAGGGATGTCTCGCAGGAAGTGAGCCTTGCCAGTTGAAGCAGGAAACTGGGTAAGGCAGCTGCACCCTGGTCCAAACATCACAAAGCAAGAGAGCCGAGAACTAGAAAGGTGAGACTCACTGATCTTCACTGATCCGTTTATCTCTCTACCCTTCAATTAACCCCACATGTGTTTATTGGCCAGGATGGCTCAGTAAACTAACTCAATGTTGTTGCTATTGGTAGCTGCTGTGCTTCTGACTCATGGTGACTCCACTATATTATTTCAAAGTATATTTTGTAATGGAGTGGGGGTAGGGTTAGTTACCATTCGGTCGATTCCCTCTCTTGGCAAATGTACGTGGAATAGCGAAAGCACTGTGTCACCCTCCCCATCAGCAGCAATTTCAAGTCCATATTTGCACACTATTCCACCAGGGCTACCTTTGACCCTTATTGGCTATTACCTCACCCAACCACGATCAATTGCTCCACTGATTTATGTTTCTAAAGGTTTGTCCAAAGCATGAAAGTCAGACAATAGTCTATTGGGATCCATCTGGTTTTCTTTTTCTTTAAGCGTTTTATTGTGGTTTTGGTGAAAGTTTACAGAACATGTTAGTTTTCCATTCAACAATTCATTTTTGAAAATTTCATTTTGTGACCTTCCTTGCAATCCCCACAATGTAACACGTTCCCCCTGCACTTCCTGTCTCCATCCAGCCTTCTTTGCTGCTCCATTTTGATTGCTGAGCTCCATTTGATTGCTGGGCAAATGCTGCCTTTTGCTCTCATGTGCTTGCTCACCCGAAGGAGTGTATTCTTCATTGATGACCATAGCATATTAATTACGGAAGCAGTCACCAGGCTTCTTTATTTCTAATTGGTCTTAATCTGGAAGAGTCACTGAAACGTGTTCACCATGAGTGACCTTGCTGATATTTAAATGATCAGTGGTATAGCTTGTGGCCTCATAGCAACAAATGAGTCACCAGTGTACTCAAACTGACAGGTGAGTGTTGGTATGAGGAGGTAGCTGTTGAACATAGGGGTCATCGTGTCCGTCCTGATGTATAGGTGACCTATGCACAATGGAAACATGGTCCTGTGCCATCCTCACAATGATTGCTGTGTTGGAGCCCGGCGTGGCAGCCACTCGGTCAAGCCACCTCTTTGAGTCGTCTTCTCTTTCATCTACCTTCCGTTTTACCAAATATGATACCCTTTTCCTAAGCCTGGACTCTCCTGATAATATGCCCAAAGTACATGCGCGGAAGTCTTGGCATCCTCCCTCCTAAAGAGTCTTCTGGCTATATTTCTTCCAAGACATATTTGTTTGTTCTTGTGGTACACTATGATATTTTCAATATTTTTCTTATGCAGTCCTCCCTATTGAATGTCCAACATCCACATGCACATGGAGCAATTGAAAATACCATGGCATAGGTCAGTTATCTTCAAACTGATATTCTTGCTCTCCAACAATTTAAACAGCTTTTTTGGTATCAGGTTTGACCAATATAACACATTGTTTGATTTCTTAACTGCTGCTTCCATGAGCATTTATGGTGGATCCAAGAGAGATGAAATCCTTCACATGTTTGATCTTTCATCCATTTGTTATGCTGCTGTCTATTAGTCCAGTTGTGAGGATTTTGATTTTCTTGACAGTCAGTTGCAATTCAAGGATGCTGCAGTCCTTACTCTTCGTCAACAGGTGCTTCAAGTTCTCTTCGTTTTCAGCAATCAAGTTTATGTCACCTGCATATTGCCAGTTGGTCCCATTCACTGCCCTTAGAAAACGTCGGATTCCCTTTGAGGTTGCTGAGACTTTTTTATCATGACAGGTGTAGCTAGGCTGTTCATTCCCTCCTGGAGCTGCGGGTGGATTCAAACTGCTGATTTCATGGTTAACAGCTCCACGCATAACCCACTATGTTCCCAGGGCTCTTGACGCAAGGGAGTAATGAATGTATCGCAATCTGTAACAAGTAATTTAAGGATTCTATGCTGGATCTATAACTCTGTAACAAGTAATTTAAGGATTTAAGGATTCTATGCTAAGTAATTTAAGGCTTCTATGCTGGATCTCTAACTCTGTGATCTGCTGGAAGACTAATAACCCACTGTGCAGGGTTGAGAAAGATTATTTTACGTAATAAGTTATATTAAATACCAACAATCTACACCTCAGTTTGAATTATATAATACTCGAAGAGATTAATGGATTCAAAAGACACTGGAGACGAAGTTGTCATGAGTTGTTCATTTTGTTTCCACATGTAGTGTTTATGCCCACAGGGAGTTTTAAGAACCCCACCATATCTCAGATTGATTGTGTGGGACCAAAAGTATGTTATAAAGTTCCCAGGTCATTTATGCGCACAGCCTAAGGAAAGAACCACTACTACGTCATATCTTTATCAAAATAACACTATAATGTTATGTATCATTAATGCTATTTCTTCTTTTTTTTTTTAAAAAAAAGTCATTCTATTGGGGGCTCATACAAATCTTATCTCAACCCCTACATACATCCATTATGTGTCAAGCACATCTCTACTTTTGTTACCCTTATCATTCTCAAAGCATTTGCTTTCTAATTAAGCCCTTAGTGTCAGCTCCTCATTTTTCCCCTCCCTCCCTACTTCCCCCTCCCTCATGAACCCTTGATATTATAAATTATTATTTTGTCATGTCTTACACTGTCTGACGTCTCCCTCCCTTCACCCACTTTTCTGTTGTCCATCCCCCAGGGAGGAGGTTATATGTAGATCCTTGTGATCAGTCCCCCCTTTCTACCCCACGCTCCCTCTACCCTCCCAGTATCGCCACTCTCATCACTGGTCATGAAGGGACCATCTGTCCTGGATTCCTCATGTTTCTGTAAGAGCACATTCTAAAGTAAATAAAATTTATATCATATTAAAGATTGGAAAGTCATCTGTGGACTTAGTTAATTGAAGATTTGTGTCAATAGCCCAATTGCCAAAGAAGGGCTTTGCTTTCTCAGTGCCTTGACAGAAGTTAAAGTAATAAAATTTAACAAACACTTTAAAGATTTTCAAGTAAGGTAATGAAGACAAGCCAAATTCAAGATATGTGTTAGTTATTTGTTTTTATATTTTTACTTATTTTATGAAATATTGTAAGATTTTTATAATCATTATTTCCCTGACAAGTTTCTATAAATTTATGACCATGTACTATATTTAAGATAGCTCTATTTCCCTGATTTAATATATTTTTAAAAAGTCCCAGAGGACATGTGCATATACAGCAATCATTATTTTCAAATACTAGTGGAAACAATATATTTATGAAATGCTCTGAGATGTAGTGGCTTTATATTTAACTGCATGCACACGTTTTTTTTTGTTTTGTTTTTTTTAGAGTGGTAACTTTAAGGAAAAAGTAAAAGAAAATGGGAATAATTCTCATTCTATCCCAGAGTGCCGGATGAAGAGAAATTTTCCCTAATTTTAGCAATAAGGAAGCACACGGATGTTTAGGTCACAGTGACAAAAAGAAACTGTGCCTAAGCAGAAGTGGATTTGTTTTCTCTAAATTGCTTCTCAATGTAATTCAGGGATGGGGTCCGACCCAGAGCATCCATCTGTAGCTATGTGCAGACCTAATCCAATAGACTGACTCAGCTCTATGAGCGGTTTTGACACCAGAACACTCTACTATTCTAAGTTATGCTGCTTGGCTTTTTGCAGGAATTGTTTACTTAGTTCCCAGAAATGGAAATCAGATTGGACTTTGAACTGTCTTTGCTTGGTTCAATCGTGGTCAATGAGGCAAACCAGAATGGATCTGAAATTGTAAAATTGCGGATGAATTAGGATTAACTGCAATGAAAATAATTATGTGTCTACACCCAGCTAGAACCTTAATCTCTATTTTAGAAAAAAAGAGCAGCTTGTATGTTATATAGCAATGACTATATTCAACTAATACCACTCAAGCGTGTTTTACTGCCCAACCATAGAGGCATATATCATTGGCTCATATAATTTTTTTCCATGCCTCTTCCAGGTTTTTCCTCTTCTGGTTGTGATTAGGTTTATTTCACTGAGTCCTTCATGACTGAGTCAATTTAAACTAATTTAAAGCATTGATTTCAGCTCATCCACCAAACTTGCATAAGTACAATGAGATCTCCAAGCAATACATTTTGTAAAGGAAAGACAAATCTTACTGAGTGAAGAGAGGAAGGAAGTACAATCAAGAAAGAAGTATTAAAGTCCCACAATTTACTGGCTGGATGGTCTTAAGGAAATCACTAACATTATTGATGTGATAGAACTTTATGTGCCTTAACGGAGTATAAAGAAAATGATGCTTTATTTTTTCTTCATAGTCACAGAGTTGGAAGGATCAAACCAGCGTGGAAAAGCATTCTAACCTATAACACATTACAGATACATGGTTGCCATTATTGTTTTAATTTTAAAGTTTGTTCCGGCAATCTATAAGTAAGGCTGAAATGTTGAAACTAGCAGAAAAATACTAGGAACCCACCAGAAAGTCTTATAAAAATGCAATTCAAAACTTAAGATTGCATCTCTTATGTAAATAGTTATTTACATAAGTGGGCTATTTCATAGAAATAATTTTATATTCTGATTTTATTACTAACTAGCAAATGATGTTTATATTTCTTAAAATTAAATTATGTAGAAATTTAATTAGAAATATTATTACTCTAGTGTAGAAAATCTTTTGCTTTAAATTAACTTTACACATAAATTTTATTTGCATTTAAACATTTGTTGTCTTCTCAAGAAAAATATTACCAAGTAAACTATATAAGTAATATCAAGGTTTTCACTCATAATTCCAAGTGGAGTTCTGAGAAGCTACACTGATTCAGACCTTGACTATCAATGGTGGAGGTTTCAGCAATATGGCATATTCTAGTGTTTTATCAATAAGTCTTATTGGTGTGTAATTTCCTTATAAATTATAAGATTGAATTTTAGCTTTTCTAGCCTTGTTTTTACTCTTCTATCCTTTCCCCCAAATTATTAATTTCTCCCTCTCTCTTCACTATTGTTTGCCAGCCTGTCATTATTTTTTTTTCACTTCACTTCCTGATGGGGATTAAAAAGACTGATATTTAAACACCTTCAATGGATTTAGGGAAAGAACAATAATAGCACGGAAATCATAGTGTGGGCGGGGGGGGGGGGGGAAGAATTCAGGAAAACACTATAGACGCAAGTTGCAAATAAACCAAGAAAAATTAGAAACCACTCAAAAAGAGGAGCAGATACAAATCCCAAAGATTAATTCTAAGGGTGGATGTGAACAAAAGGAAGGTCATATTAGTGAATTAAAAAAAAATAGCCCACCCCAAAACCTCTCAATACCAATCTAGAGGAAAAATATTTTTCTAAGTATAAAACTAATAGGAAAAACTTGAGAATTATGGGGGACACCATGATGAGTAACATATGTGATTAAAATTCAGAAATGAAGAAAATACAAAAAAAATGTCATACACTGATCAGAAAAAAACAACAGCACTGTAACATCATGAAAGGCAAGAACACAAGCATTCAAAGAGCTGAATGAACTCCAAACAGGTTAGATTCCAAAAGAAAATCACCACGACCTATCATAATCAAACCTTATAAAATCACAGAAAAGGAAAGCACCTGGAGAGTACCTAGGGGAAAAGTGAACATTTACCTACAAAGGAGAGCCAGTGTCTAAGCCCCTATTGCTCTGCAGAAACCATGCAAGCAAGAAAGCAACATTATAATACATATAACATTCTGGGGGTAAAGAGCCAACAATAATTAACCCTCAAATATGATGAATAAAATTGAAAATGAAATTAAAACCTTTTCAGATAAGCAGATATCATAATACTTTAAAAAATCAGGCCAACCTAACAATCTTGCATATGACTTATGTCAACCTTACCTCTGGCTCTTGGTAGTTGAACTGAAAATCTATTGCCTGATCTGGCTCGGCAGCTTCTGCAGCCTTGTGGATCAGCAGACCAATTTGGTATTGAAAGAGGTTCTCGCCTCCAGATGGATATCTGAACTTCACATTTGAGAATCGCCAGCCTCCACAAGCATTGCATCGTATCCTTCACAGTTTGTAAGTGCTGAGGTATTTTCGTGAATCACTCAACCCTGGGACCTTCAGGATAGAAGTAATGGGAGGAGTATATTGATATCAGGGAATATGGAGTGGAATAGCATTTTAGAAAACTAAGAAATTTTCGACATCTTTAACTTGCATTTCATTGAGACCAGCCTTGTGTTAAGCCTTCTAAAAGAAATTATTTTTGAAAGGGGATAAAGAGAAAGCTTTGCTCAGATAAAGAATGTAGGTATCGACAAAGTCTAGATTCTGAAAATACAAATAAAGGTTATAGATGAATCTCAGTAGGAATAGGATGAAGATTAGAAAGAATACTCACCAAATTGATAATAATATTCATAACTTAGAGAGGAGCCTGAGACTATATCTTGAGGAAGGTTTGGGACTATACAGAAAATATCATATCATTGATTTAAAATTTTTTTGAAAATGAAATGGATTCATGCACTTGTAATAAACATAATTAATAAGCAGTACATGGAAATGATAAAATTTGAGCAAAAATGCAGAAAGACTTATTTTAACATTATCCATAATCCTACCATAAAATATCCTCACCATTAACATGTGGGGATTGTGATCTTCTGAGCCTATTTTTGGTTGCATATTTCCAACTAATTGTTATCAGAATGCATTAGAATGCTACCATATTTTCTTACCAATATAATATTAAGTTGTATTTTCATACTACCAAATCATTCAAGAAGCAGGACATATACAAGAAGCACTCTGCATCAAGATTGGAGGAAGGCTCATTAACAACTTGCAATATGCAAATAGCAGAGCCTGCAATATGCCTGCTGACAGTCAAGAGCTCTTGAAGCGCCTGCTAATGGCGATCAAAGATGCAGTCTTCTGCACGGATTACAATTCAATGTAAAGAAAACAAAACCCCTCACTATTGAACCAACTGGCAGAACCTTAATAAATTGAGAAATAATGGATGTTGTCAAGGACTTCCATTTTCTTACAGCCATAATCAACACTCACGGAAGCAACAATCAAAACATAAAATGAAGTATGGCATGGAGCAAATCTGCTGCCCAAGATCTATTTGAAGTATTAAAGATTAAATATCCCCCTGAAAAGTAGGCAGATCTTACTTTTCTTTTTTTTTTTTTTTTTATGCTGGAGTGGAACCATACTCTGCCCCCCTCCCACCCCCAGGGATTAACTTTTTTTTTTTCTTCTTTTACATTTTATTAGGGACTCATACAACTCTTACCACAATCCATACATATACATACATCAATTGTATAAAGCATATCCATACATTCCCTGCCCCAATCATTCTCAAGGCATTTGCTCTCCACTTAAGCCCCTTGCATCAGGTCCTCTTTTTTTCCCCCTCCTCCCTCCCCCTTCCCCCCTCCCTCATATGCCCTTGGTAATTTATACATCGTTGTTTTGTCATATCTTGCCCTATCCGGAGTCTCCCTTCCCCCCTTCTCTGCTGTCCCTCTCCCAGGGAAGAGGTCACATGTGGATCCTTGTAATCTGTTCCCCCTTTCCAACCCACTCACCCTCCACTCTCCCAGCATCGTCCCTCACACCCTTGGTCCTGAAGGTATCATCCACCCTGGATTCCCTGTACCTCCAACCCTCATATGCACCAGTGTACAGCCTCTGTCCTATCCAGCCCTGCAAGGTAGAATTCGGATCATGGTAGTTGGGGGGAGGAAGCATCCAGGATCCGGGGGAAAGCTGTGTTCTTCATCGATACTACCTCACACCCTAATTAACCCATCTCCTCTCCTAAACCCCTCTATGAGGGGATCTCCATTGGTCGACACTTGGGCCCTGGGTCTCCACTCTGCACTTCCCCCTTCATTTAATATGATATATATATACATATATATACATGCATATATACATATACACATATATACACATACATACACACACTTATATCTTTTTTTTTTTGCATGATGCCTTATACCTGGTCCCTTGGGCACCTCGTGATCGCACTGGTCGGTGTGCTTCTTCCATGTGGGCTTATTTGCTTCTGAGCTAGATGGCCGCTTGTTCACCTTCAAGCCTTTAAGACCCCAGACACTATCTCTTTTGATAGCCGGGCGACCTCATAGTATTTTTTATTACCTCGTGTGGTTCTGAAAGCTGGAAAATGATTAAGGCAGACCATGAATAATCCATGTATTTGATGTAGGATGTTCAAGAATATTGAAAATGCCATGGTTTTCCAAAGAACTATAAGATCTGTCATCGATGTACAGCCGGAATGCTCTTTAGAAACAAGGACGGTGAAACTCTGTCTCACATACTTTTGTCATTTGGTCCTGAGAGACAAGTTCCTGGACAAGACACATCAGAGGAGGGTCGGTGAAAGATGGGTTGATAAAGTGATTTCAACAATAGGCTCCAACATAACACCAGTTATGAGGATGGAGGTTCTATGGCACCCAACAACATTTTAATACAAACAAAAAAATCAGTCTTACAAATAGACACCAGCTTTGGCTCCCTTTTTATCTTAAACGTCCAGAATTAAGTTATCCATACTAATTATATCTGGCTCATAGTTATGTTTCTCTGTGAAGCTTGTTCCCATGATATTTGTTCTAACTCATAAATCAATAGCCAATAAACCGGCAGGTCAGTGCCACGTTCTGAGGCTTTGTTTCACCTCATGAGTTTACAACACTTGGTTAGAATGCTGGTGACTAGAACTGTTAACTTTTATTCCTATTTTCAATCGTCTTAAATATGCAATTCCTGCTTTGGGATCTCCACTTGGACATCTGTTACTCATATCACACTTAAAACATTTGAAAATGGCTTTTGATCCCCTATGATACTACTCTTCCCTTATTTTTCTCAATCTCAACAGAACAGTGCCTCTGTTCACCCATTTGCTCAAGAAAAGGACCTATCCATCTATTATTCACTTTTCGTCATACATTCTGTATTATAGGGTTGCCTTAACAAAAAATCAAAGTTGGGGGATTTTATGAAAAAAGATTTATTTTACTATAGTTTTAGATACTAGAAGTCCAAATCTAGGGCGTCCTCAGGACCATGCCTGGTTGTCTCTCAGGGACAATCCTTTCCTGACTTTTTCCTTTTGGGGAAACCTCTTAGCATCTGTAGCTCTGTGAATGGGTTCTAAGAACACCAGCTACCTCCTTCCTCCCTGTGGGTCTCCATTGTTCTATCTCCCCTTCCATTCTTTAAGGTCCCACTCAGGGTTTAGAATCAGGAGCCACACTACTTCATTAATTTGATTCATTAATTCATTGATTGAATTCATTAACTCAATAAGACTTCATTAATTTAACTGATGGCATCTGCAAAGAAAAATCACATTTCTCTAACCAAAATCGCATTCTCAAGTGTGGGGATCAAGAATGCAATGTATTTGGAAATGCACAAGAGCAGTTCTACTATATCCTATAGGGTTGCTGAGTCAGAATTGGCTCCATGGGAAGGAGGGAGCGGAAGAGGGAGGGGGGAGTGAGGGATGCAGGTAGTCAATGTGCTCTGGGAAATTAATGTGCTCAGCTGCTGATCCAGAAGTTGGCGATTCACTATGAGTCAAAATCAACTCTACCAGTTGTGAGCCAACATTATCTGTAAATTTCTAGAGCATAAATCTCTTGTTTTTGCAAGCTATACAGGTCTTCTTACAATCACTCAACTGTGCCAATATAGCATGAGAATTGCCATAGACAATATGATATAAATGAATGCATTCTAATAAAATTCCATTTATGGACACTGGGGAAAAAAGATAGCACATATCTTTTGGATGGACACAATTCAATTCTTAACACCCTCTATCCTAAATCTAAATATTTTTGGACCCCCACTCTAAACAACTAATCCAAGACACTGCCATCTTTCACCTAAAATGCTATATGATTCCATCTCCTCCCCTCCTCCATCCTTCCATTGCTCCTGGCAACCTATTTTCTAGTCAGCACAGTATTCCATTTAATGTGTAAATGTTATCCTGCCACCCACCACCATCTCTGCTAAAACTGTTCTACTGACTTTCGCTTTGAATGAATTCAAACCATCCTGTGGGACTGCGTTCCTTGAACACACCAAGGAAGCAGCCCCTTAATAAAGCCCAGCACGCTTTTTTAAAGAGCGCTCAGCGCCCGAGCTGCGCACGCGCTATGCACCCTCACCAGGAAGCTATAGTTTCATTGCCTAACGCGGACCCGCAGCAATGAACCCTTTGACAAAGGTGAAGCTCATCAATGAGCTGAATGAGCGGGAGGTCCAGCTTGGGGTGGCTGATAAGGTGTCCTGGCACTCTGAGTACAAGGAGAGCGCCTGGATCTTCCTGGGAGGCCTTCCCTATGAGATGACTGAAGGTGACATCATCTGTGTGTTCTCACAAGCCAGCCTGAAATATTTTGACATTTTTAAATGAACAGAACAAAGGACGGACTATCCGAGTGGATCACGTGTCCAACTATCGTGCTCCGAAGGACTCAGAAGAGTTGGATGAGGTAACCAAAGCCCTCCAGGCGAAGGGCTGTGGGGCTCACACGCCTCCGCCAACCTCATCAGAGGGCTCGGACAATGACAGATCCACAAAGAAGCACAAAAAACACAAAAAGGAAAAAAAAGAAAAGAAAGAAAGCCAAAGAGAATCCTGAGTCGGAGGTCCTGGCTGAGCCACTGCCCTCCTCTTCCTCGTCCAGCATCAATGACATAAAAGAGGAACGAGGCTCGAATAAGCATCCCAGCAAGAGCTCCAACAGGGTGCCCACGGCAGAGGCCAGAGAGGCCCGGAAGCACCAGCCCAGCTCCCCAAATGGGCGTTGGGCAGCAGACCCAGAAAGGAAGGAGAAGCCCAAGGTTGAACCTAAGGCCTCCAGCAAGAGGGAAGGAAAAGAGGACAAGAGCCGGGATCGGGATGGGGACCGGAGATGGGACCGGGACCGGACCGGGACCGGGACTGGGACGAGGGCCAGGGCCGAAGCACAGACACTCTTCCTGGCTGGCCCAGCAGTCGGTCGGAAGGGTGGGGTCACAGGAGCCGGAGCCGGGATCAAGCCTACAGGCACAAGAGGTCCTGACATTCCCAGGGCGGTGAGAGCTCTATCTCGGGGGCCACGTAGGAGACTGTGAAGTAAACTGGAATTTTAACATGAAATAAATAAATAAAGCCCAGCACACTCGCTTTCTTGCCTGTCTGCAATGCTCCTTCTCAGATATTTAAATGGTTTATGCACTTTGCTTGATCTCTGAATAAATGTCACATTCCCAAGGGAAGTCTTCCCTAGCCCCTAATTTTATAACTAGCCAATCTCCTTTTCAATTCTCTTACCTTTACTTGTATTGATCGTGTCCATTATGCTTAGAATGATACAAATTTGTATTTAGTTCTCCCTCAAATATAAGCTATCCTTTATTAACAGGCAATGAAACTGAAGTCTTGTGTTGACAAATGGACGTGGGGCTAAAACTCAAGATTAAGATTTTCATTGTATTTGGATGTTATTCGAGGAGTGGGGAAGAGAAAGTGAGAGAAAACTACTTAACAATTTATTTTTATGTTTTAGAAGGGATGACAAAAACTCTATTAAAGATAAATCACATACTCTACTCAGTACGGTTGGAATGTTTGAATATTGCCTAGCAGCTGGTACTAGGAATTGAACCAGAGCTTGGTGACAGAGTCTTAAATGACTACAGGTGTGATTTAAAGGCACCAGAGAACCCAGGACAAGGTGAAGGTCACTCGTTGGATGCTATAAGCTATTAAGGTAATTTGGGAACTGAGTCAAGGAAGATGTGGCTTGCTGAACTACAAATCCAAAGGGAAAAGGAGAAGGCTTTGAAAATGGGCATGGGTAAGTATTCCTTTGTCCTATTTGGTTGAAGAGCAATGTAAACCCAGCTGGATACAATTAAGTCTGCAAAAAGTTCAAAGGGTCAGGGACAAGAAAGACCAACAGGTAGAAACTGACCTCTAGGCCAACTCTGACACAAACCAGTGAGGGCAAAGAGTATGGGTCAAAAGACAAATGTCTAGGGAATTGGGACAGGGAAGGCTGCCAGCTGCAGCGTTATTAATTGAACCACATGTTGAGAGTGCCATCTGAAATAAAATATGAACAGCAGAAAGACACTCTGAAAAAACGGGGCTGCATACAAGGTTTTGATTTTAGCTTCTACTACACCTATTGCCCCACCTAAGCTGATGCCAAAGGCGAAGCTCTGTGTCCCTTCCTCTTGGTCTCCATCAGAGCTCCCAGCTCACTCTGCATAGTCATCATGTTCCAATTACTTTGGGCTTGGCCTACTATAAGTTTCCTTTCACCAAGAGCAGCAGCAAGCTATGTCTTGTTCCTCATGTTAGTCTGGGTACTCTAGAGAAACAAATCCACAGAAACTCCTGTATACGAGAGAGTTTTATATAAAGGGTAAGTGTGCATCAAGAAAACATACCAACCCTGTGCTGCCCAAGCCCACAAGTCCATTAGCTCATATGTCCGACACCAATCCACAAAGTCCTCCTCCATCTCACAAAACACACACTATGATGCCGACTGCAGGAGGAAAACCAAGTCAGAGAACAAGTAAGCTTCTCAGCACTGACAGGGGTCTCCACACAGCTGCTCCAGCATGCAGGGCTGCATCGGGGTAGGTCCATGAGGCTTCTCCACAGGGATGTCTTGCAGGAAGTGAGCCTTGCCAGCTGAAGCAAGGAACTGGCTAAGGCAGCTGCACCTGGTCCAACTATCACAAAGCAAGAGACCCAGAACTCGAAAGGCGAGGCTCACTGAGACACTTATCCCGCCACCCTTCAATTAACTCCACCTGTGTTTATCAGCCAGGTTGGCACAATAAACTAACTACCTCATTCCCATAGCAGGATAGTTTTACATAGTTTGGTATATAAAAGTTACTCAAGTGATATTTGGTTAAATTGTAGTGAAAAATTTTTTTTAATAAAATGAAAAAATGGTCAGTTCCTATACTTAGGTTCAAAGATTGGCCTCTGGCCATCTGAATGAAACTCTAAAGCAGGTCAGAGTGCCATCTTGCTAAATACTATGTGCATGGCCATATTTTATCTGTCCATGACACGTTCTGCATATGTCTGAGTAACTTGGGCAATTATTCTCCATATGATCAAAATCTGAGAATGGATGTATTCATATGACATAGATAGATGCAATCATGTCTCATTTTGCACCCCAAAGGAGGCTGCTCTGTGGATCTACAAATGAGTTAGAGGCTTTGTGGATTAGAGAATAAATAAAAGATTTATTTTTAATGTACTATTTTAATTACTTTATTAAATAATACATATCCACTATGGGGAAAGTTGGGAAAGTAGAGACATATAAATAATTGAAGTCACTAGTATTCTTCCCATTTAAAGTTAGACATTATCAGCATGTTGTTATGTTCTCGTCATATTTGTTTTGTCGGGTATTTGGTATTGTCAGTTTCATTGAGTTCCATCTCCCTCATGAAAACCCCATGTGTAAAGAGGAGACCTATTTCATAAAGCATGCAAAGGCATTCTGACTGTTCAGAGTGCCTTCCCTGTTTTCTGCGGCACCTCTGTGGAGGTTTAAAGTACAAATCTTTAAGCTAGTAGTTGAGTCCTTAACTCTGTGTCATCCGGAGACTCTAGTCAAACTGCAAGGAGGAAGACGTATTTGACTGGTGTAGGAGCATACAGCTGATTTGCTCATTCCTAATCAAAACATCAGCGGTTGCAATCCACCTGAAGTCACCTGAGGAAAAAGGCATGGTGATCCATCTCTTCATTGGGTCTTGTCTCTGACCTATTCCAAAGTTTCAGATTTTAATACTTTATGTTTTCTTTTTAATTATTGCCTGTTTTGTCTAGTAATTGTTGTTGGTATTTTTGTTTGCTTCCTACCTCTGTGTGGTATGGTTATCTGTATATGAAATTCAGGATAGGCAGATCTACAGAGGCAGTATCTGATTTGATGATTGTCTTAGAGGTATGACAGGGAAGGATGAGGGAAAATGAGAAGCTAACAACGAGAAGGAGAAGAAAGTCTTATGAAATTGATTGTCATGATTATTAAACAACTATTCTTAATATATTTGAACAGTTAAATTGTGGGATATGTTAGACATATGCCAATAAAACTACATAAACACACACACACACACACTCTCTAAGCAGTACAGTCCTTCTCTGATACACATGGGGTCTCCATTAGTCACAAGTGACCTTTGCAATCAGACAATCATGTCCATTAGAGCCCATATGATATATAGTGTGTGAAATTGAATGTCAATTGATATGCCTATTGTGTGAACAGATCCATGACAATACTCAGAATATGAATGTTCCATTCCTCAATTTGTCTTTAAAGTCAAATTTTTAGGTACAGTTTGTATGTAACATAAGTTAGTCAAATGTTTATTTTAGCATATAGTGTACCTTCCTATAAACATTTTTGAAAAATTATCGAGATGCACTAACGCATCTTTAATGTAACAATATTACATAAAGAGATAACCTCACAACCATTAAATAAATTCTGACTCACAGTAATCATGTAGGACAGACTAGACCTGCCCTTGTGAGTTCCCAAGCTTAAGATCATGGGAGAAGAAGAGTTCACCCCTTTTCCCTCGGTGGGTTTGAACTGCTGACTTTGTGGTCAGCAGCCCATCATATAACCACTCTATTGCACCAAGACTCTTTAACATAACTCACGGAACCCAGTGCCATTGAATCAGTGCTGACTCACTGCAATCCCCTGTGGGTTTCTAAGACGGTACCTGTTTATGGGAGCAGAAAGCCCACAGAGCTGCTGGTGCTTTTGAACTGCCAGACGTGCAGCTCACAGCCCAACACATAAGCTCCACAACACCAGGACTCCTCTGTGACACAACAGTAAAGTAGTAATAGTAGTGTTTTCATGTACATAGCAAGTCGCATCCATAGTGAATGAAGGGGGAAGCGCAGAGTGGAGACCCAAAGCCCATTTGTCGGTCACTGGAGATTCCCTCACAGAGGAGTTTAGGAGAGGAGATGGGTCAGTCAGGGTGCGAGGTAGTACCGATGAAGAACACAGCTTTCCCCCAGATCCTGGATGCTTCCTCCCCACAACTACCATGATCCGAATTCTACCTTGCAGGACTGGATAGGGCAGAGGTTGTACGCTGATGCATATGGGAGCTAGAGGCACAGGGAATCCAGGGTGGATGATACCTTCAGGACCAGGCGTGTGAGGGGCGATGCTGGGAGAGTGGAGGGTGAGTGGGTTGGAAAGGGGGAACTGATTGCAAGGATCCACATGTGACCTCCTCCTGGGGAGACGGACGGCAGAGAAGGTGGGGAAGGGAGACTCCGGATAGGGCAAGATATGACAAAATAACAATCTATAAATTATCAAGGGCTCATGAGGGAGGGGGGAGGGGGGAGGGAGGAGGGAGGGGAAAAAAAGAGGACCTGATGCAAAGGGCTTAAGTGGAGAGCAAATGCTTTGACAATGATTAGGGCAAAGAATGTATGGATGTGCTTTACACAATTGACGTATGTATATGTGTGGATTGAGATAAGAGTTGTATGAGGCCCAAATAAAATGTAAAAAAAAAAAATGGATTCTAGAACCACCATAAAAGTTAGTACCTCAACGTTCCTCTGGCATTAATATGACAGTTTTTAATATGAGAGACAAGGCCCTTGTAAGAAATGATGTAGGAAAATTTCCCCTAGCCTCAAACCCCATGCTCAATATAAACAAAGCTCAATTATTAAAAAACAAAAACAACAACAAACAAACCAGTCAGTACAAAGCAGCAGCTCTGGATTTGCCGGTCACAGTTGGAGTATACTTGCATAAACACTTCATATCTACAGGACCTTACATTCTGTTTCATTTGATAAGCTATTGATGCTATCAGTGCAATCACTCTATATTCCAGGTGGGTTATTGACATGGTTTTTCTTTTTTATTTGTTCTGGTTTTCTTTTCTTCTTGTTGTTCTTGTTGGTTTTGGTTTGGTTCTTATCATAATAGGACTGTTAAAGTAATCTGGAGTCGTTCATAACCCGCAGACAAGCAGATGGATTCTGGGGGACCCATTTAGTTCTCATAGTACAGCCCTGCTCGATCCTCACATTCATGGAAAGAGCACTGAATATCAGGGTACTGCAGCAAAGTGTGGTGAAGAAAGCATATGGTGCCCGGCTATCAAATGGAATAATCTCTGGGGTTTTAAAGGCTTATATTCAAAGAAGCAGCCATGTAAGTGAGATGTCAACCAAGTCCACATGGAAGAAGCACAGCAGTCTATATGATCCAGAGATGATGGTAACTGTGATAGTCTGGGTACTTTAGAGAAAAAAATCCACAGAAACTCACGCATAAGAGAGAGAGTTTTATATATAGGTTAAGTGTGCATCAAGAAAACATCCCAACCCAGTGCTGCCCAAGCCCACAAGTCCAACACTATCCCATTAACACATATGTCCAACACCAGTCCACAAAGTCTTCCTCCATCTCACAAAACAGACACAACGATGCCAACTGTAGGAGGAAAGCTGAGTCAGTGAGTATGTAACCATCTCAGAGCTGGTAGGCTCTCTACACGGCTGCTCCAGCACCCAGGGCTGCATCGGGGTAGGTCCATGTGGCTTCTCCTCGGGGACGTCTTGCAGGAAGTGAACCTTGCAAGCAGAAGCAGGGAACTGGCTAAGGCAGCTGAACCCTGGTACAACCATCACAAAACAAGAGACTGGAGAAATAGAAAGGCGAGGCTTACCGAGCCACTTATCCCTCTGCCCTTCAATTAAACCCACATGTTTTTATCGGCCAGGTTGGCACAATAAACTAACTCACTCAGTAACAAAATCCAAATATGATGAAGGGAAAAGTACTAGAGCTTGAATTGTGAGCTCCCAATTTGTAGAGGAAGGTATGGAGGGAAATGGAAGCCCCCAAATCCATCTTAAAGTATCTAGTCAGATTGAGTTTCTGCCAGATCCCCTCTAGCCACAGGCAAGGATTGAAATGGCTTTACTCTCAGACAGAGATCATTGTGTACTTGATTACAGTGTATCAAACCATGTTATAATATGATATTTGGTCAGTCGACCTGAATTTCTTCTAGGCTCAAATATTTATTGCTTGTTCCAGACAGAAGTTTTGTCTCTGGCTTTCTAAATATTGTTGGTGATCATTTCTTTATTACTCTTTGCTTTTCTCTTTATAGTGTGATTATTTTCTTCTTTCTGCTTCATTTTGTTTTTGTTTCTATTGCTTCTGTCAGATTCATCACTTTATGAAGCACAGAAGGAGTGGACGCATAGAGAGAATAACTGAAGCAATGGTTTATTTGGCAGGGCAGGAGGAGGCGGGGAAGGTGAAGGTAATTGGGGACCAAACAGTGAATGCAGGAGGGAGTAGAACGGATTGTGATGATGTGTATACAACTCTTTTAAAAAGTGATTTAACTATGGAAATGTACAATCTAAGAATAGTATATCAAGAAAACTGAAAAAAAAAAAAAAAAAAACCACCCTGACCTACTGTTACCAGGGATGAAGGAAGAAGAGTATTTCCTTAGGGGGCATTGAGTTTATGTGAATGTTAGTGAAATAATGTCATTGTACACCATGAATAGTTTAATCAATGGCACTGCATTATACATGTAGAATTTCTTGAATTGCATAATGTTTGGTTGTGTATATTTTTGCCACCTTAAAAAATAATTACACTGAGTACAAAGAAGAAAATATTCTAAATTTGACTTGTTAATGATTGTACAATGCTTCTTGATAGGATTGAGCTATTGAATTGTATGCTATGTAGATGAAGTGTATCTATTACAGCAACCCTATTTGGTCCTTGTTTGGAGGAGGACGGCTTTCAGTTTCTCTACATTCTGTGAAATAATTACCACGGGTATTGCATAGATGGCCTTTAATCTGTGGAAGGTTTTCCTTCATATTTCTACTTTATTGGGTGTTTTCCTCAAGAATGCACATTAAAATATACTAAATGCCTTTTTGTAATCACTTGATATGATCATAAGATTCTTTTATTTTGCTTAATTTACATGGTGTTAACAGTGATTGTTTTCCTAATATTGAACCATCCTTGTATACCTGTTATTAATCCCATT
This sequence comes from Tenrec ecaudatus, assembly GCF_050624435.1. Taxonomy (NCBI): domain Eukaryota; kingdom Metazoa; phylum Chordata; class Mammalia; order Afrosoricida; family Tenrecidae; genus Tenrec; species Tenrec ecaudatus. The sequence goes on from NC_134538.1 coordinate 14,932,287, forward strand.
TAAACAAGATGGATTTTTATAAACTGTTTTTTTGAATTCTGGTAGCCAAAATTTTGTTTACAATGGTCTGTGTTTTTCTACAATGATATTGCCTTTGCCTGATTTGGGTATCAGACTTATACTTGTTTCATAAAATGACTTTGGTAATATATGATCCTTTCCTCTATTTGGAAATAGTTTGTGTAGAATTAATATTATCTCTTCTCTAATCATCTAATAGAATTCTCCAGTAAAACAATTTAATTCTAGACGTTTTGATGTTGGGTGTTTTTACTGCAAAGATCTATTTCTCCTTAAGTTGTAGGTCTGGAAACCTTCTCTATGCCAATCTGTATTAATTAAGGTAGGTAATGTATTTCTAAGACTGTATCCATTTCATCTATATTTGTTGTTGTGAGATGGCATTGAGGAGGTTTCAACCCACAGCGACCCTACGCAAAACTGGATGAACTATTTCCATGTCCTGCTATCCTCACAAGTGTTACAATGCTTGGACCCGTTGTTGCTGCCGCTCTGTCCATCTAATTCCTGGCGGATCTTCGCCTTCTTTGCTGCTCCTCTACTTTACCAAGCATGGAGTTCTTCAGCAGGGATGGGCCTCTCCTGGTACTTTGTCTCCAGCAGTTAGACAAAATCTTCCCACCCTTGCCTTTAAGCAGCACTCCGGCCTTCCTTCTTCCAGTACAGATCGGTTTGTCCTCTTAGCAGTCCTTGGGACTTTCCATATTCTTCTCCAGCCCCCAATGCAAATGCACCCATTCTTTGAAAGTCTTCGTTGTTCTAGATCCAACTCCGCACACTTATGAGGCCATTGAAAATGTCAATTGCCTGGGGAAGCTGCTCCTTAGTCCTCGAAGTAGCATCCTTGTTTTCCATACTCTAAAAAGATTGTGTGCAGTTTTACTAATGAAGTTCATCTTTGTTCTCGTCGCTGCTTTTTCCATGAGCACTCATTGTTGATCAAAGCCAAAATGCTGGACAACTTCAATGTTTTCTCCATCCATCATAATGCCACCGATTGGTGCAGTGATGAGGTTGTGGGTCTTCTTTGCATTGAGTTGTGGTCCACACTGAAGGGGTTAGCCTTGATCTTCTTCTACAGATATTTCAAGTCCTCCTCACAAGGGGTGTCATCTGCATATCACAGGTTGTTAACATGCCTTCCTCTAATCCTTATGCCACATTCGCTGTATTATGAGCTACCTTCCCTGATTTTCATGGAGAATACAGATTGAACGCAGATAGTGAGAGTATACAATCCCGATGCACACTTTTCCCCAAAAAACAAATTCTTGGCCACAGCTACAATATTCTTTTAGTCTAAGGGTTCTCTTCCAACTAATCCAATTAAGGTTGTTGAAATAATTTAATTCCTTGGGGTGTTGGCACTCAAAAATCGAACCCCTAGAAGCTGCTTTATTCCGTAGGCAGCAAACAGGTTGCTGCCGTCTCTTGTGTTTTCCCTTCTGTGCAGGATTGGGGTGTAATTGACTTTGAAAACAAAGACACCCCCACCCCCGATTACAGAATCAAAGTAATCTATGAAAGATGCCAGATACCTTATACATATATGTATAATCTTTATTAAGATGCTATTTTGACTATCAAAAAGAGAGCTCATGCTGTATGTATCCTGTTCAGTCACTTTTATCAGGTCTTTCAGAAAGATGCAGTGAGCCAGATACACTGAAAGTACTGGAAATGGAAACATGAAGGGTATGGGTCCTTTCCCATGCTAAAGAGAGAAGTGATAGCTCTTGGCAGGATATAGTAATATAAATATTCAGAAAGCCATCACTGAATACTCTTAAGGAGATATTTTAAAGGCGTGATTCTGCTGACCGTGTATTTGGGACTTTCTAACACTTTAGTTGAGCTAAAGAAGTTTAGCGAGGCTAGCTGATTGCTCTTAGCTGTGCTAGGAAATTTGGGGAAAGAAAATGATGATCTCAAGTCTTTAAATTCTCAGCTCAAGTCCACATGTGACTTGAAAGCTTTTACGCCTGCCTTAATAGAAACTGATATAAATCCCCAATATCTTTAAGACTATATATATTACTGTTTCTGTTTCTCTGGTTGAATCTTGACTAATGCAGATGGTTCTTAAGCACCAAACCCTCGTACTCAGGGCAATGACCTGTATAAATCTCTAATGATTTTTCACCCATTGTGAATTTGTATAATTAATCCATGCCACAGGACTGATAAGTGATAAAGATCTTTTAAATAATATTCTACAATCTGAGATTCCCCATCAGCTTCCAATTGTGCATTAAACAGTTGCTAAAGAAACGATATAGTTCCCCAACAACCTGAAGCTACTGGTCCCTAAACCCTGAGTTGATCACTATATCCAGGAAGAAAGTATGGGGTATTATTAGTACCCCTGTGGTTGTAGATTTCAGATCTAGGGAGAACTGAAAACTAGAGCTAAAAGACATAAGGTGGTCAGCAAAGAAAGGATTGTGACATCACTTTTGCTAATAATCTTGCTTTTATTTTCTTGGTTGCTTGCACACTCCCAAGAGAAAGTCTAATGGAAACATGGAATAGCAACTGGGTGCCAATTGTCACTGACAGCCAAGAAAAGCTGAATGCAATTCTTGTGTCTTCCTCAGTGTTTCATCTCCTCATGAATATTTCTATTTTGTCCATAGAGATGCATAGCGATGTTTCAGACTTCTAATGAAACTGAAAGGTAGCTCTAAGAAGTCTGAACAGAGATATTTTATTAATGACTAGAACTTTTCCTCTCTATTAATCTAAATTTATCCCTAATGACCACGAGAAAAATAAATGTTCACTTTTGCCTTTGTGTAGTCACAATATTGCAAATATTAATACATGCACTGTAGAATAGATATGTTTTTAAGAATCAAAAATGAGTGAAACGTAAATATAAGATTTTTACACAAGTATGAGGACATTCCCATCAAAACAAATGTGGCACCCTTGAAGGTAGTCTGCTGGAGAAGCCCCTCTACCACACAGAGAGGAGGAAAGAAAGCCAAGACACTTATCAGTCCACTTGTCAGAAGCGACCGTAGTCAACATTCAAGCATTCTCCCATGCTGAATTGTCCCTTCTTTTTATTTGCAACCATACTCTATCTACCTATCTATTTTAGATAGATGATATTAGGTATCTTCTCTTTTTACTTAACATATTAAAGACAAGTGCCCAAATTTCACACTTAATGACTATATAATTATGTGAGGTATGTGTTTAGGTTTGCTTCACTATATATAAAATGTGTGTATCAATAGCTATATATTTATTTACCCATGATTAATTATGCATTTAAGTAGCTTTGATTTTTTTATTATAATTTAAAACTTCCTGGAAATAGTTTACCACTTGATTTTGAATATTCAAGAGAAAATAATCATATACAAATTCTTAAGTATGGATGGAAATTAGATATTCTATTAAAATTTAATAAATAGTTCATAAAAACTATGGGATTAATAAAATGAATTAATTTTTGATATTTTGTTTCAAAGTACACCTGAACATCAAATATATTGCAATTGCTATTAAAAAGGCAATAGAACACTGTGATTATGTCTTGCTCATGTGTTTCATCATTGATATTTCTTCAGCTCTTTAAACCTTAATCCAAAGCAAAATTAAATATTATAAAGAAAAAACACACATCCGAAATAAGGTGAAATCTCATTACAGTTTCACTTTCTAGCAAAGTGATAGCCTTTCCTAGAACTCTAAGCCCTACATGAAAAATGTGAAAATAATAAAATGAAATCCTACCTCGCTGTCCATTATTTACCATAGACATTACCGAGCATTTCCATGCACTTAAAGACTCACCTTATAGGAGATAAGGAAACTTTAAGTTATTCGGCCAATGTTGGACCTCTTCCAATGTGAAGGGTTGAAATTGCTTTCCATGCTTTCCATGACAATAGGGAGAGTCAAGAAAACACCAAAGCACTCATTAAGCAAGATACCAAAACGTGAAGCTACTATTTTTTGACATGTGCACTTTCTAGGTCTATATACTTATTAGCCAAACTTTATGTGAAATTTAGTTTAAATGAAATACACGAGCAACCAAATTGAACTCTAAATAAATTCCATATGCACAAATTGCATTTTAAACATGACTAGTGTAGATCCTGGTAAATAGCTTTAAAATAGAGCTCTGGAGAGCAATAGCTAGGCAGTTGACTGTTAAATGGCAGGTTGAGGGTTCTAGTCTAACCAGCGACTCTTCAGGAGGAAGGCTTAATGATCTGCTTCCATAATGTTTATAGCTGAGAACATCTTATGGGTGATTCTTTTCTGCCACATTGGATTGGTATGAGTTGGATTCAGTTAGGTAACGTCCTATACCAACATAGCTTTAAAGACATTTTTTGGCATATTTATATAAATGTAATAAGTCTACTTTAATATTCTCTATTAACCATCATATTAATTAAATTGCCACTTACGAGTAATGTATCTCGGGCAAATTCGCTTCTGTTCTTCAGGCTTTTTATTTGTAAACTGAAGATCATAACTCTGCCTCACAGTTATTGGGAGAAGGAAACAGGACAATATCTATAATAGGTCTGTCTAAACACTTCTGAAGGTGATTTTTCCAATTCTCTAGCCGTTCCCCCAAAGAATTCAGCACTCTGTTCTGTTCTCCACTCTTCGATTAATACCACATCAAAATGACAGTTTTCGCATCCTTAAGGGACTCAAACATTTCTTTTAAATGTCCGTTGAGTTTGGGAACAAAAAGAAATGTCAAGGGGCAGGATTAGGGCTGATCTACAAACAAATTCTCCTAGAACAGCTCTTGCTACCCTGAAAAGGAGGAGGTCTATTGTCATGGTGGGGAAAACAAAGGAGTACCATTTCATTCACACTCTCAAAGGTTTGATTGTAATTAGAAATTGAAACAGCTGTGGCTGCAGAGAATATTTTATAATAGTGGCAACCATATGCAATTTTGTCCCCAGAAAAATATACAAGTGTGAACAAAAAAAATGTTTTTAGGGAAAAATAAATGCCAAATTTTTATTAAAGAAAAAGAGAGAGAGAGGCCTCAAGAGAATAATGACATAAAAATGCTAAAACAGCTATTTTTCACCTTTAGAACTAAAATTCTGATTTTTCCACATCAGCTTTTAGATCCTTAACCTTGTTTTGAGTATAAAAAAATTTGCAACTTTGTTTTTCAAACGTGACATAAGCCTGATATCAAAGGTGGCAGGAAATGAGCACTGCATATAAAACATAATCATATACTTTTATCTTTCTAATAACGATATCATTATTAATTAGTGTTTATTCGATCATCATAAGGATGGCTCTAAATCAGTAATCCTGGTTAAATAACTCATTGAATCAAAGAAAAATATCACATGTGGGAATCTGGATAGATGTCAAAAAACTACTTTGTAAAATTTCACACTTTCCTAGATTTATAAAGGGAAACTACTGAATCAATGATTAATAATAAACACCAAGGCTCCCAAATTCTAACATATTTTGCCTGAAAACAGCCACAAGCTACATAATAAAATCCAAGTATATTTTATCAAACACAGGAGCATGTAAAAGGTATACACAGATAAAAATGCCCCAATTCGTTTATAGTGATTATATCTGCATAGTAAATGAGTTCTGGGTGAATTATTTTTTTAGATAAATCTCTATTGTGTAACCAATGATTATGAAGCTGGTGCTGCAGCCGGCAATATATCTCAGTTGTGGTTATACATAAGATTGACATGAGTCAGAGCTGACTCAACAGAAACTAAGAACAAAAATGGCACATTCTAAACATGTTGTAATAAACAGCTTTCACCCCTATCCAGTAAACATTAACTTTTCATATTAATTTTTAAAGGGTAATCAGAAAAAAGGGGTGGAAACAAACAAAACTCTAGCAGTCAACCCTGACTTGTGGCAATCCCACGGTGTCAGAGTAGAACTCTGCTCTACAGGATTTCCAATGGCTACATTTTCACAAGTAGATGCCTGCGTCTTTCTTCCATGGCACCGCTGATGTAATCAAGCAGTCTGCCTTTGAAGCAGTCAGCTAAAGTTGAGCACGTAACCAATTGCACAAACCAAGGATGCCCTAAGAACATAAATTGAACGCTAAGATTAAAATGTACATTGTGGAGCTTTATACTTCGCCTAGACGAGGGAAGTGGTCATCAGGTAGACCGGTACAGCCAGATAGGGCATTTAAAAAAGGGGAAGTTTCTATTTTAGAGAACAAAGCTGCTTTCAGGCTCCAAGTGCCCCCCACTGCCACTCAAGCTTCTGGGTCCTGATTCTAAAGCTCTCACCTTCACCAGCCACCTAGAGGTCTTAGCCAGCACAACAAGAGGTCCAGAAGACCATGGTTCAGGCCCCAAAGCCAGCAGTAGTAGGTCTCATGTCACTGCCATGGAGTCAACTCCAATGCATAGCAACCCCATTGGACAGAATCAAACTCCCTGTGGTGTCCGGACTGTAAACCTTTCCAAGGGCAGAAAGTCTTGCCTCCCTTCCTCAGAGCAAGAATGGTGGTTTTGTGAATGGCTGACCTTGTGGTTCGCAGCCCAACACATAACCCAGCACATCACCAGGGCTCCTTCTGAGTGGGAGATAGATTCACGGATTGCTGATTGTTCATCAGCTTTAATATTTTCCCTTGTCTATGAATGTGTCACAGATTTGTGAATTCTGCACCAGTCACACAATTGGAAGACATAAGAAGGTAGGCAATGCCCATGATGTTTAGGGAAAAAAAAACAAAATCATGCTCAGTAGAAGCATCGTGCCTAATATGAGGAAAGACGTTGTCATTGTATAATTATCACAATCCTCATTAGCATTAGTGTTCTGAATCCGCAGGAATTCCAGGGGGTCTGCTTTTGCCGGCACCCACCCAGGATGGCGCCATAAATCTGAAGATTTATGTTATTGCCCCACCTTCTTGGGTGAAAATACAGATCATTGCATCGCGTTTCACCATCTTTAGTGGACCCCTAAAATTATAAGAGAAAATGAGATGCAAACTAATTAAACAATACCATATTTGTGATCACAATTTGCAACTTACTATTGATCATTTATTGTGCTCTATAGAGAATCAATCTCTTGGAACTCTAACCAAAATATGAGGCAGTTATTATCTGCAACTCTTTTAGCCTTTCTTCTCCCTCTTGTCCATTTGCTGTCTTGTGATGTCTTGCATGTTCCTATGACGATGGAAGTGATGCCAGTGGTATTCTAAATACCAGCAGGGTCACCATGGTAGCAGGTTTCAGCAGAACTGCCCAAATAAATGGGGAAGAAAGAACTGGGGATCACTTCAAGAAATTAGCCAGTGAAAATCTTATGAATCACAACAGAACATTGCCTGACTTGCTGACGTAGCATGGGTCATCCTGAGGCTGAGGCTGGAAGAAGACATCTGCTGGTGAAATAGTGGACCAAGTGAGGGTCACGGTCACGGAGACCCGGGGTGGCAGTAGCCTCCACCAAGGACTTAGTGATTGTTAGGGGGATGTGGGTCCAGGCCACAACTGCCAAGTGTCAGAAATAATATTCAAAAGGAATTGAGTACTTTTCACGTTTTCATTCTTAATATGTTGTACTAGAACCCCTACCCATTCAATACCCTGCCTTTCTACAAGCCTTGGTCATGTGCTCTTCGCCACACTTTTGCTGCCTTTTCATGTGTTGTGTGAAATGTTTATCCTTTAACACAGAGCCCACCTACATGGACCCTTTACCCTTCGACTGGTGCTCCTTGGATCAGTACGCTTTCATCCTCAATTAGAACACAGAGCTTCTGGGCGAACCTGTTGCCTTTGAACTTCATAAGCACATTTGAACAACTTAATTTGAGGCTCCTGTAGACGGAGATGTAAAACGGAGCTGGTGACACTGCAGGCATGGCAGCAACCTGCAGGTAGCCCCGTCATGAATTAGTAAAGCTTTACGGGGAAAAGGTCTCTGCCCACTCGATCCCCACCATGCCAGCGTGCCCGAGGGCACAAAACGAACTCTGCCTTCTGCTCTCCTCTTATCGACAGCGTTTCCCTTCACTTTGCCTTCAGCTCCAGGATCGCTCTCTGTGACATGCTACACCTTTCGTATTTTCTTCTAGTCATAATATTGCTGTAGTCGTAACCTCGGCACTTTGAGGAATAATTGTCTCTGACAAGAGGGTGAATCAGTGACAGAGGGTTGATAAGCATTACCTACAGATGACAGAAGTCAGGACATATCGGATTACTGCTGTGAATATAATAAAAGAGAGACTAAACACTTTGGCAGCGCAAAGACAAGCCATTTCATAACTCTCTAGTGGGGCTATTATCTTCCATTTACTGCCACTGATAACCAGGTTGTGATGGGCTCCCTCCAATCGAGTTTCAATTCACTTAACACATTGGTGACCAGATGTGGTTGAGGAGGAAGAGACAATAATCAGGGTGTTGGGTTTTTTTTTGGGGGGGTTGCATTTATTTTTAAAGTTTATCTTTTGCACCCTCTGTCCCTCCAGCCTGATAAGGCCCTCCGTGAGGAGGCTTTAAAGGATCCTGGGACAAACAGAGAGCAGCCCCCCGGCTTTCATCTATGACTCCGGGTTTCCTTTTGAAGCTGTCTTATCCAGCTGCAGAAGGACGATCCACTTTCTCTACTCCTCTGATACTCCTGGGCCTAAAAGCCTGGTGCAGTAAACAGACGCACTATTTTTACATTTAGGGGCTCTGTGAAGATAAGATTTCTTTCGCCTTCTAGTCGAAGCCCCCTGAAGAAACAGATAAAGTTTGTATTCTCTGTCAGTACAGACAGGCAGCAGCAGTGAGCATGGAGAAATGCACTGACAGAATTGGACTGGCATTAATAGGAATGGTAAGATACTTAATAAATTTACTATCTCAGAATTTTGGATCTAAACGTGAGAATAGGAAAGAGGGGAAAAATAATCCTCAATCAGGAATTCCTCTGTATTTACATGTGCAATTTGCCAGAGTCAGATCAGAGTTCTAGAAAAAGACTATCTTCTGGCACATCCTCCTGATCAGACAATAGTGACTCAGAGCTTGTTGGCAGTTAGGTGCTTACAGGGTGTTTTCAGATCAAAGACGTCCTGGATAGCCTTGTCCCTAAACAGATAGCTATGTAAATTCCTTTTGCATTGACATAAAACCACGTGTTTACTGTTAACATTGTCAGACCAACTAGATGATTGCAAGATTGGGACTACCGTGGCTCCCAACAAGAGGCAGCTGGTACTACAGCAAGGTCAAGGGGAAAAAACAAGAACACACCTAGAGAAGGTGTTGGTATGAACAGAGAGAGCTGGCACTTGCAAAAGATGCAGAGGATGTGAAAGCTCTCTGCAGAGTTTAAGAAGCCATTGATTAGGAAGTCAGCTGGTACATTCATTTTCTAAGGCTTCTTTAACCAAACAATACAAACGAGATCGTTTATGCAAACAGAAGGGTGTTTCTGCACATTTCTGGATCCTAGGAGTCAGAATTCAGTGTCAACAGGATGATGTTCCTTGGGAATGAAAGTTCCCTTCTTGTTTCCTCTAACTTGTGGTGGCTTAGGGGTTCCTGGGTATAAGTGAGGTTTTAGGGGGTCACTATTCCTCTGTGTTTCGGAACTTCTTCCTTTTAAGGCTCAGATAACATTAGGGCCCACCCTATGCATGACATCATGTTAAATAACATCTTCAAAGACCCAATTTTACACAAGATTAAATTCTCAGGTGCCAGGAATAATAATTCCCATATCTCTTCAGGGATCGCAATTTAATCCCTAACAGTATATAGGGCCCAATCAACAAACTGATTACCATTCATAATTTTGTTGAAAACAAAGAACTCTCTTGGGTACCAGACTGGTTCACAGCCCCATGGACTATAATGTACCACTGAGAGGATGACACACTGTCCAAACTTCAGGAAGCAACATCGATGTGAATCTTGTACAACAAAGTCTCTATACAACTATAACTGGAGGCTCTTGTTCTTGGTTCCCAGGCTTTCATAATTCATCTATCTGGACTTTCCTCCGAGGCTTCACACGGTCATGAAATCCAGAGACGCTGATGTAAAAGCCAGTTGAAAAGTGGCCCAAGGGCAGAAGAGGGGTTAGCTGAATCATGAAGGTATCAGGTCACCCCAGCACATCGCATGCTAATGGATCCATGAGTTTGCACCCTGCACCTCGCCTCACAGAGTGGGGATACTGTTTGTGCGGCTTCATCTCCTGCCTTTATTTGGATGACTTAGGAGCGGTGTCCAGTATTCCTGTAGTGAAGGGTGACGTTTCTATGGACAACGTAGGTGACCTAGAAATTGGCAACAATCTGGAACCACACAGCAGTCTCTAAACTTGCTCATGTGTTTCCTAAAAGGAAGAATGAATCAATGGCTGTGATGATATGGTCAAGACCAAGCGTTTACCACCCATTACTTTAATCAATTAGTTTCAGTTCAGGCCACAACGTTTTGAGAAGACAAAAATGAGTTTTTAATGTTATTTAATATCTGAGTAACAGAAAATTTGCTAAATGTAGGCCCTTGTAGTAGTCATGTTCATGATTGTCGTTAGTTTGAATGCCCAGACATGACGTTTTGAGAGCCTTCCTCATGGAATGTAGAATCCATAAGATGATGACTCTTTTAATGGACTTAGAAAACCAAGATCAAACTATGGGGGTGAGATTTCGGGTTTTCTCATACTCCTTATAATTATATATTTAAACCATTCAAAATAGTATATTTCGGTGAAATGCTTTAGGGATTAGCCTTTTAAAGGTGACCTTCTCTCTGTATCCCGTGGAACAGGTGGCTATTGGGCGGAATGCAAGCACAGCTCGGCATACGCACTCCAGGTTCAGTTAGAGCATGTGGACTCCTCCAGTAAGACATCTCCTTTGTGGACATCAGACCATTCCTTCTACGAGGATCCTCCAGTAAGACGTCTCCTTTGTGGACATCAGAACATTCCTTCTACGAGGAGTCCAGAAAAAGAACTCTGCAAGATTTGTTTCTGAAGTATAAAAGGGTTGAGCCAGAGTTTTATATAATAAAATGCCTTTACAGGCAAATAACTAGCTCTTTCATTTTCAAGGAGAAACCTCGTTATATAGTTGAAAAGTCAAAAGTACAAAACGATTAATAACGTTCTGTCTAGAATACAAAAAAACTGAGAGTAAATAAAAATAATGATTGGGATTATTTTTAATGCTTATTTTAAACTTTGAATTAGGTTTTATCAATGAGCCATAAATGGATTGGATGGAAATGGTTAATAGTACGGTCATTAGGGCCATAATTGTGAAAGGTTTCTGCACTCTGAAAACCATTTTCTTAATTATTTTAGGTTAACACTTGTGTCCGAAGCAGAAGGAGGTGGGGGGCTGCGGGGAATTGTAATCTAAAACTCCAGACATGGTGCCTGGTCTGAATTGAGGTAACATTAAAGATTTTATTACTGATACATTATAAATTATTTCTATTACTGTGGTCCTGTGGGCATTGCATTGTCTGTGCACTTTGTCTATTACCTCATTTAATGTTATTAACACACTTTCGGGTATAAAATTACAGTTTTATCATGCAAACCTTAAACACTTACATCCAAAGTACTGATTCAAGTTATTATCTTTACTGACCAGACCCATTTTATTGTCATTTTATCACTCATAAAATCCAAGATTCAATTTGATTTAACTATGAAGAACAGCCTAGTCCACATACATTTAAGCCCAGCCACAATATTAATATATTAATATATAAGATGACTTCATTTTATTAAAGGTGAGGTAACTTAGAGATTCTCTTTTAATGCCTTTTTTTTCTGCTAAGAAATTTAACCTGACCTCTTTGAACTTTTGTTTGCACAAAAAAAAAGATCATTTCTTAGAGAATGTTGAACACTCACTTTAACCTGATGTTGACCTTTGTTAAATGCCTGAAATACATTAGTCAGCCACTAAATGACATCACACATCCTAGTGTCAAAAGAGGTGTCTAGTTTTAAAACAAAATGCAGTAGGATTTCACCAGATGAAAGAAATATGGTGCACATGTAGGAAAATGGAGGTGGAAGTATGTACGCATATGACTTCAATAGCTTCACAAGTAAAAGAAAGGTAATTGACTCCCCGGGCTAAGCCATCCTTCAGAAAACAGAGGTCTACAGAGACAAAGAACACTGATTATGCCAACGCTTTTCTGAAGGCCCCGATTTTGTTCAGGTTACACAGAACATTGGCTCCTTGGCTGAAACATTAAGTGCCTATCTTAGTCTGTTGACACCGGCAGTGTTCAAAGACACTTGAAAATTAATATTCAGCCAGGAAAAGCTAAAATAATGTTGAAAGAGAAAAGCAAAGTGGGAGAACTTACATCTTCTGATTTTAAAACATACTATAGAGTATACAGCTATAGATACCACCCAAGCCATGCGATTTTCAATTGCCTCATTTGCATGTGGAATATGAACAACGAAAAAGAAAGACTGCAGAATAACTGATACTTTGGAATGATGGTTGTGGCAGAGAATATTGGAAGTACCACCCACTCACTGTCTACAGAACAAACACACCGGCCCCCGAGGAAGCATAGCCAGAATGCTCCTTAGAAGTGAGCCTGGCGAGGCTTCTTAGCTTCGCACTTTGCACATGTTCAGGAGGCACCTGCCATCGGAAAAGGACATCAATTCATACAGTAGAGGGTCTATAAACAACAAGGATTGACAAAATAAGTGCCACAATAGGCTTAACTATACAGGTTTGAGGATGTTATAGGGACAAGCCATGTTTTGTTTCATTTTTACATAGCAGAACCATGAATTAGAACTGACTGGATGGAACCTAACCAAACCAACAACAGTGTAAACCCCCAGTATAAAACAGTCTGGGACTGGTATAATAACAAACACATCATGAAATTTGGGGGGGGGGATTAAAGTTAATTGGCCTAGTAATGGCTTTAGTGCTCGATCCTTCCTGGCAGTGATTGCCATTTTAAACATTTGTAAACTGTCATCTAAGAAACAGTAATTATTTTCTATTCACCTGGAGCAATAACGGAAGAGGGGGAGTTAATACCATGTTTCCCCGAGAGTAAGACATCCCCCCAAAATAAGACCTTACAGTTTTGCCTCTTGCTGAAATATAAAGCATGCCCCCGAAAATAAGACCGCCCCCGAAAATAAGACCTCCCCAAAAATAAGGTTCCCCGCACCTACCATCACTCTGGACTCTGGACCATAGCGGCGGGTGTGCAGCTCACTGTTGGTCACAGTGCAGCCAGAGGAGACAGGAAGTGCCAGGTCTCTTTTAACAAAACAATAAACAATAAATGTGTACCACATTCTTCTTCATGGAAAAATAAGATAGTCCCTGAAAATAAGACGTAGGGCATCTTTGGGAGCAAAAATTGCTATAAGACACTGTCTTATTTTCAGGGAAGCAGGGTAGTACAACAAAAACAAGGAATGGGGGGGGGGTCGCTAGTTACCTTCATGAACAACTTTGCCATGACATCAACAGGACTGGGTGGCACCTGGCCCCCAATACTGAACATGCCAGAGCTGGGTCCTAGTAAAAATGCCAGAAATATAGAATTTTAAATTTTTCTGAAGCCATAAATGGTGGCTGAACCCTTGAAACAATTGCTTTGTGATAATTGCTTGTGATAAACAATTGCTTTGTGAATTATGTCCTGAAGTAAAATGATAACTCAATTAATTGTAGCTCCGCTAGCTAGTAAAGAAAGTCTGTCTTGAGCATTATACTCTTTTAAGAATTAATGGTCACAGTGATGACAGTAACTGGAAATATTAGATAGGAAAATATTAGGATTCTGACATGGCAGGGAGTGTCTGCTAATGCAAGAGGTACAACTGAAAGAGAGGTGAGAATGGATGCACCATTCAGAGAAGGTAGCTAGTGTCACTAAATTACACACACACACACTCATATATCTATACTGCTGATTTGTTTAAGTTTTGCTGCACATAATCTCAACATCAGCAAAGTAAAATTTATTAAAAATACAATATTCAAAATAAGCCATAGCACATTTTGATAAAAAATGATAAGAAACTATACAAACAATATTTGCTATATTAAAGTAAAAAATATGCGCCTCTGTGAGCATTAAATAAGGAAGAATTGTAAAGACATAAAATGCTTAGAGCCATCACTGCCGTATAGTGAGTTCTCATTAAATGACATGGTTTTACATTATTGTTGTTTTGTTATTACTTATTTATTTTTACTGATAATCAATTCTCTGAGGCAAAAAATGTATTTACACTGAGTTTAGCAGCATGGCTTTTATATGGGTGTGATATTGTTCTCCCAGCACTGGGAAAATTCATGATTGGTTTAACAAGAGATCATTCCTCTTGGCACATGCACTTAATTTGTTCAAAGAGAACACCAGATGATCAGCTAGGAGATCTTAGATTTTACATATGGAGAGGTAATTCTATCCCTAGATGACAGCTGATGGGAAATTTAAAACGAATAAATAAGCCTAGACGTCACACACACACACACACAAAAACCACACAGTTTTAGAATACTTTTGCTAAATAATTGAACTAAATATGATTAGTCTTTGATCTAAACAATATTTTGTGGTAAAAACAGGCATGGATGAACATATTAAGAGATACCATACATACACATAGCAAAATTCAGAATAGTCAAAAACTCTATAAGAAAAAACAAAATATATAGGCTTATTTGACAAGAAAATTTTGAAGAAAAAATATATGAAAAGAAACTAATTCATCATTTTTAAAAGACTATAAAGTTATATACCCTTTTTAGGGTTAATGTTTGACCAACCAACTTAGATATATGATATATATATAATTTATATGTATGTATATATGTGTAGAGTATATATATTTATATGCACATTTTATGTCTCTATATAAATATATATAAACCTCAATCAAAAAGAAAGCAGAAAATCTGAAAGTGTATGCAGTTTAAATGGATCAAAGGGAGATAAAATAATAGAGTGCTAAATTTCAACCTAACTACATCTGCAACAATTCATTTTTCTGTTTTTGCTTTGTATTTAATTTAGAGAAACAAATCCACAGAATGCAAAAACCCACTTTTCAATACGTTCTTCACTTTAGGAAGGCTATTCAAATCCCTGGTCCACAGAGGGGATTCACCAATGGTTTATTCCACGTGCATTAAAAAAAACAAAACTATAATAGCTTAAAAATGGGTCAAAAGGTAAATCAAATGACAAGCTATTGTATTTTGACTTAATTAATTCTGACATAATGGATTTTGGAATGTTCTCTGTCTGAGAGCAGGGCTGTTCACATCCTTCACCTATGATCAGAGGCTTCATCCACGTGCAAAAGGATTTTGGGTTTCCACTGTAAGCCACAGCCTTCTGAAAACCAGGTGTTCACATTTTAATCTCTGGTGCCATTCCCTCCTTTAGATTTGGCTTATATTATTTACAATTCGTGGATTGCACAGGCTGATGTGCTTCTTGATGATGCTATTTTTAGTCTACGTGAGTATCTTTGTTTACTTCATATTGAGGTGTAATCCATATATGTAACCCACGACTTTCATAAAACTATAAATCTGTTTCACTTTCAGTCCGCAGGGTTATGGTGTTTGTTAATGAACCTTCTCCAATCTTTATGTCATATTCTTCAAATATAATTAGCCTGCCTTCTATGTTATTTGATCAGCACAAATTGAACAGATATTAGGAAAGAATGCAGTCCTGATGCGCACATTTCCTGATTTTAAAGTAGTTCCTTGTTCTGTTCAAATAACTGTCAATTGGTCTATGTATAGGTTTCACATGAGCACATTTAAGTATTCCAGAATTCAAAATCTTTTCAATGTTTGAATTTTTTATTGCTTTACTCTTGATGTCCTGCTATAATAATTTTTTTAATTATATTCAATGAAATTTTGCTGGCATGTTTCATTAATGACCATGAGGATTTCCACAACCTGTTGGATCAACTTTCTTTGGAGCGGGCACAAAACATTACCTCTTCTAGGCTACAGAGCTGTCTTCAATGTTCTTGCACAGAATTACCTTGTTCTGTGTGGCACCTATTTGTTGGAACATCTTAATGATTATTCTGTCAATTGTTCAAGACTTGATTTTTTTCCAGTGGCTTGAGAATAGATTCGATTTCTTCCATGGTGACTGTCGGTTCTTGATCATATGCTAGCCCCTAACACGACAGAATGTAAAACCAGATTCAGAGGAACATATTCAAGAAGGGATATCATTTCCGATGTCATATATATCTTGGCAGAAAACAGAAATACAAGAAAAATGATTGGCTGTCTAGCTTAATGTATTGCCGATAACATTTCAAAGAATGGAAAATAAAGAACACTCAACTTTGCTTAAAACTTTACCACAAGGAATATAAAGAGGATATACTTGCCTTTTCAATGAGATTATAACCTGGTTACAGACCAGGTGTCAAGTATGAATGATCATGTTTATTATTTCCAAATTATTTTTGAGGTTTTCACTTTAGTTGGATTGCCCTGTTGAAGGAAGCATTAAACCAGGTCACATAGTGAGGCAGCAATATGTAGTGTCACTCTCACAATCCAAGGGGATTCACTTCTCCCAGAATACCATGTGAGGCTTCATCTGCCTATTCAGGTTCCATGAAAGTACCAACTTACAACTTCACACTGGGATTTCACAACTTTACATAAAGGATAATAAGCAACAGCATGACATATGGAGAAAAGATTGATGATGTCTAGATGGTCATTTTACTTGCATATACAAACAATACTCACAAAAGCAGGAGTCAGGAAATTCAATGAAAAAATGTACAGATGTGCTTTACACAACTGATGTATGTATGGATTGTGATTAGAGTTGTATGAGTCCCTAATAAAATGTTTTAAAAAATAAATTCAATGATGTGTTTTATTGGGAAAATTAACTGTAAAATACCTCTCTGAAGTGCTTTTAAAAAGTGGAAGACAAAGACAATGAACAAATCTACCATGGAAGGCGTGAAGCCAAAATACTCCTTGGCAGTGTGTCTAAGGAGATTGCGTGTGTCTCGCGAACATTGGACACATTACAAGGAGGGACTAGTCCCCGGATAAGGACAGCGGTTTAGTCAACTCGAGGGTCAGCCGAAAAGAGGAAGGCCTTGAAGAAAATGGATTGACACAGCAGATGCAACAATGGGCTCAAACATCAATACCACTGGGAAGCCAATATTGGTGTAGGCAGTGTTTTATTCTGTCGAACACAGGAAACCTATGTCCAAGTGATGATGGCAGTAGAAAAATTATGTTATGGAAGAGCTCAACACCCCCTAATTTCGCAAGAGGGAAGGAGGACTTTTATAAGTATAAACAGTGCAGTTTATTTTTATGAGGCAGGGTCAGGCATGTTGCCACCTTCCAATCATTTTACCAATTCTCACACTATCAGAGCCATACCTATCAGAACACTCTGTACTTCGATCCTGGCTTTGCTAAGTCCTTGTAATGACCATGAGAAAGTTACATACCATACGCACGTTGTGGGGTTTGTTAAAGAACTAACAGGTTCAAGAATGCAATTCAGGTTCACGAATGCTCGGGACACCGTGTTTCTCTTTGGAAGCCTATTCTCAGTCATGAGCAAAAGTCTCCTCAAACCCCCAAGAGATAGCTTGATATCATCAGTGTCTGTCCCACTTGCATACGTGTTAGAAAGCTCTTTTAGTGCTACCAATAAATGCCTGCAGGCATCCCACTTTGCCAGTAATCCTTAACAGGTAGGCACACAGCTTTTGTCACTCAACATGCCAAAGCACCCTGCACTGTCATTAGCTGGTCTAATTCTGCTGCCTCGGGTCATCTGCCGTTACTCTTCACCATTTCTCCTGCCACACGGTTACAGCTTCCTGACTCCTGGGTCTAGGAGTTTTGCATAAATGGAACCCTTGGTCCAAAGTATGCAATCGGATGACATATCTTCTCCTTTGTGGTAGCCAGGTCTTCCCTTGGTTCTGAGCCTGACTTCCTTTTAATCTAGCAAGATAAGAACACTGGCCAATCGCTTAGCGTTCCATATACCTCATTTGTATTGCCGAATTCCCTCAAGTATGTCAGGCAGATTATTTCCATTCCTAGTAAACTGCCCAATCCCTTCGATGGGTTCTCAGCACCATAGATGCACAGCCCCAAGCAGTCTTTTTGTGGGAGTTAAAAGAGTATGACTTAAAAGACCATATAATCATTATCCCCAGACCAAGCACATAGACAAGGCAACGATAAAAGATGAGGGGTGTGGTCTTAGGGTTGGTACAGAATTACTACATTCACCATTTCAAAGGAACTAGAAATCTCAGTCTTAACATCATGCTCATTAAAGGAATGAACTCGCTCAGCAAATGTTTTATCATCCATTATGTTAAACTTTGTGTGAAGAGCTGTATCTTTGAGGTCCAACCCTTTCATTACAACGGTTCTCTGAGTAGTTCATCTCTCTATGGGGGGTCCCTGAAAGTGTGAGATGCCAACTCATCTCAAAGACTGAGTACTAATAGACATGGTAGACATGGGCTTGTCTTCTTTTAGTTAAATTTTCACTATTTTGCACATTGGGGCAACTAAGGAAACTATATTCAATGGTTCTCAAAGCATCAACAAGACATAAATATTTAATGTCCCCCCCATAATTCTCATTTTATTGATGGTGATCTTAACTATTAAGATAAAGAGACTCTAAATTAACGGCTACACTGATATTTGATAGAGAATATAGTATCCCTTTGGAATGGAAACTAACTATACTAACAGAGATTAACAATAGTTCTTGCAATAGGATGAGCATATTAAAGTAACCAGTCCTACTCTGGCATGCACACACAAAAAAAGCCCTAGCAACAGAGATGACAGCTTGGTAACAGCAGCTGCTGCTTAATTGAAAACATTAGAAAAATATTACATTATATCTGTATTCCCTGTTTTTATGTTTATTTTCATCACAAGTGAGAAAAAATACAAAGGAAGCATGAAACAAAGGTTCAAGATGAATAATGGTAACGGGTAAATTGTTGCTGGAAATTTGATTTCCTGGGACTCCCTCCTTTTCTGTGGGAATTCGCAGTTTATTTTTGCTCCAAGGGCTGGAAATTCCTCTGGTGATGTTGAGTTTTCTCTATAATAAATTTGATTAACTTGCAGGATAAATATCATATACATGTCTTGATGTATATCTGTTCCTGTGTTTGGAGGGGTGGTGTCCAAATTTTAGAGTTTCTCTACTTATACAAAGATACATTTGAGACACATATTCTGAATCACACTAATGTGAGGCTATATTCTTGAAAAATGTTGAGTCCAGCCTTGAAAAAGGAGTCCACATAGATAAGAAAGAGAAATGTTTGGAAACTGATTGTGGTAGCAAATGTACAATTCTTCTGGATGTGATTGAATCATGGACTGATATGAATTATGTATTAATTTCCAATTAATAAAAACTTTTAAGAATATGAGACCCAAATAGAAAAAGATAAGTAAAAGAGAAGGGAATATCTGAGTCAATCAATGAATGAATATGGGCATATTAAATTGCAAAATATAAAACTCGTGACATTTAAGGTTACTTCCTCTCACTATGCACTTAGATAAAACATTCAAAACTTTGTGTTGGTGACTCTTCAAGACAGAAAAAGGCAGAAAATGACAGGTTTACGAAGGGGCACCTCTCCCCTAAAAAAATAAAATGGAAAAAACTCCACTGGCCAGAATTTCATAGTATGTATTTTTCCTGCAAGGCAAGCATCAAGCAACATAGTAGCATCACTTAAGAAGGTTCTTTCTGATCATGGTGAATTTTTTCATAAAAGCAGTTTTGCTCAAATCTCATTTTTCGTGATGGCCAATTTAAGAGAACAGCCCCGCAGCTGCAAAATTTTGTTTCCTGCTCAGGCAAAAATGTCACCGAGACTGTGGTGATGTCTGAGGTAGTTAGGCTATTGTGCCAACCTGGCCGATAAACACATGTGGGATTAACTGAAAGGCGGAGAGATAAATGGCTCAGTGAGCCTCGCCTTTTGAGTTCTCAGGTCTCTTGCCTTGTAATGGTCGGGCCAGAGTACAGATGCCTTAGTCAGTTCCCTGCTTCAGCTGGCAAGGCTCACTTCCTGCAAGACATCCCCAAAGAGAAGCCACATAGACCTACCACAATGCAGCCCTAGGTGCTGGAGCAGCTGTGTGGAGACCATTACCAGCACTGAGATGCTTACACGTTCATGATTCGGCTTTCCTCCTGCAGTCGGTGTCATTGCATCTGTTTTGTGAGATGGAAGAGGACTTTGTACATTACTGTTGGACATATGGATTAATGGGCTAATGTTGTGCTTGTGGGCTTGGGCAGCAGTGGATTGGGATGTTTTCTTGATGCACACTTGACCTTTATATAAAACTCCCTCTTTTACATGAGTTTCTTTTTATTTGTTTATCTAAAGTACCCAGACTAACACATGATGTTCAACACAGCTTACAGGGACAGCCCTATGGGAAAAACTCAAGTGTATGAGACATTTTCTCATTTTTAAAAAGGTGAAATGTTGATTGATGACAAACCTCATTCTGGATTTCCGGAATAGACAAAAATGTCTAATCATAGTGCATTTGGAATTTGTCCACCAGGTCAAACTGTTAATCAAATTTTCTACTTAGAGGTTCTGAAAAGATCATGTAACAGTGTGCAACCAAAAATACCTGCTTTGTGGCAGACAGGGGACTGGTTTTGCCACCACGACAATGCGCCTGCTCACACAGTCATCTCAGTGTGCCAGTTTGGGGCAAAACAAACAAGCAAACATGCCTCTCTTGCCACACAAACCTCACTCACCTGACCCCGCTCCTTGTGACTTCTTTTTGTTTCCACAAATGCAGAGGCACAGGAAAGAACAGCAATTTGTTGACGTAGAACAGGTGGAGAAAAAAATGAGAGAGATACAGTCAGCCATCCAAAGAGGTGAGTTTGTAAAACATTTACAAGAATGGCATCTCAGATTTAACAAAAGCATCAAGTGTAATGGAAAATACTTTGGATGTGATAAGGTTGTTTTGTAAAAAAAAAACTTAAATATATAGCTTTGGGAAAAAAATTCTGGTGTTTTTGGGTCACACCTCGGTTAAATCATAGCAGAGGAAATTGCCCAAATGAATTCCATGGACCCTAAATATTACTTCACAATAGCTTCTACCCAGAAATAGATGTATAAATATCTACATTTACTGTGGAATATTGGTTATACATAGGGCTGCTAACTACAAGGTCAGTAGTTGAAGCCATCAGCTGTTTCTTGGAAGAAAGTTGAGACTTTCTACCCTAGTAGAGGATTAAAGTCTTGAAACACACAGGAAAAATTCTACCTTGTCCCATAGGATCTCTGTGAATGGGAATGGACTTGAAGGCATTAAGTTTATGCATACATGTGCCTATATGAGTATATATGTAAATATATATTACAGCTTCTATAGAAGCCAAGTATTTTCAATATTATGCATGCTTAAAAAGAAAAAAATTCCAGTCTATAAAATTCTAACTCAACTTATTCTTTTGTTTTCTGAGTCATATAACAAAAATCTTTTCATGTAGTAGACAATGTATACATAATTATGACAGTTATTCAGAAATGAGATTTATACATTATCAAAAGAAAATGTAGTGGCAGCTAATCAATAATGCCCATTCAATTTTGTTTCATTTATTTCTTTATGCAATTGATGCATACAAACTACAAGAGATCTGGCCGATTCTTTTGTCCCAATTCTTGTATTTCTCGCTTCTTCCAATAAGAGGAGTAAAACATTCCCCCCTACCAGTGACTGTGGATGCTCAACCCCCTTGCCAATAAACAATTCAATCCTTATGTTAAAGGTATTGGGTACAGCTTATTAATGCTTGAAGTAAACATTTGAAAGAAATACATATAGGCAATATAGTTGAGTGGTTTTCCTTTTCTCTTTTCAATTTAACAGGTACCTCTATCCCCTGCATCTATGAGGAGAGTGGAGACCAAAGTCCTTTCTCGGGCAAAATAACCATAGTGTCCCCTTTCCCTCTGCAGAGGCCGATCAATTTGAACCAGTGATCTTCCCATTAGTAGTCCAACCTAACAGTACCACCAGGGATTCTAAATACATAGGAGACTTTACAAATCTTCATTAAAAATGGAACTTTCCCATGCGCTTTTGGAAAGGATCTCAGGTATACAGAACAATTTACTGCAAAGAAGTAAGGCATGGTTGTGGAGGCTGGTATGTCCTAAATCCACGTGTCAGTCATCAAAATGCAGGTTTCTCCTGAAGCAGATTGTTGCAAGGGCTGTTGGCTCATGGGACGGACCAACTGGATTTCCATATTCAAAGGAATGAAACAAAACCCCTGTTATCTCCAGGTACAAAAACAAACTCAAAATGGATTATTAAACACCTCAATGCAAACTGCAGAGCTATCAGGATCACAATGAGAAGACTGGAACACAATTAAGGGCTCTATTGTAGAGCATATGTAGATGAGTTTAATAAAGGAAGCACACACAGCAGAGGACAAAATAGATGACTGCGACATGTTGAAAATACATCACATATGCACATCAAAAAGTTCATCAAAGTAGTAAAAAGGAAAGCCCACAGTTTGGGAAAAAGTTTTTTTAACCAAGAACACATTGGACAAGGGTCGAATTACCTAAATCTACAGAACTCTACAAGAGCTACATAATAACAAAAGACCCAATTCAGAATAGGACAATACCCCCAAGATCTCTATGCCCTCCTTGTTATTGATGTAATTCCCTAGTTGTTCCCCCATCTATGGCATTGTTTGTTCACTGCTCCCACCATTCCTTTCCACTGCCTCCTTCCTCCCCAATTCCTTCCAGGACCCTCGGTCCAGTTCCTTTCTTCTTGAGCTTGCTTCCCATGCCTACCTTATAAAAGTAGGCAAACCAACAATAACAGAGACCAAACAAAAAGAAAACAAGAAAATTAAAAGAAAGAAAGAAAAGAATGAAGACCATACATAATTCCAGGTCTGTCCACTAAACTTAATGACTGTCTCTCCACTGGTCCAGAGGAAATTCTGAGAGCGGCCCCTGTCAGCCTGACGTCTATTTTCAGGGTTTTTTGAGGGGATGGGGGGCCGTGACTTTGCTTTACGCCAGTTGCTGATCTTCTTGGTTGGCCCCGCTGCAGAGGGGTTCAGACCGTGCCAACTCCCCGCTGTGTGTCCCCACTATTTTCCTCTGTTGTGGTGTGCTCCAGTGAAGGGACAGCGTGTCTTAAGCTGTTGTCAGCCCCACCGTCCTCTCTGTGCCTTAGCAGCTCCATACAGGGACATCATCCTCCGAGCTTTATGTGCCCATATGGAGTCTAGACTGTCCCTTTCTCTTTTCCTTTCTCGATTTGCTTCTGTCTGGGTTAGGCAGGCCAGCCCCTCTGCCCTACCTGTAGGTTTAGTGCATTCTCTGTAACATGCTTCTAGGGAGGGGGTCAGCTTGGCTCTGATTTGGGCCATCCCAAGAGGCCAGGGGTGTCAAACTCAATTAAAACATGGGCCATTTGGTGCAACAGGCAAGATTCACGTTGGCCACATCGTATTTACAAATTTTGTTAAATCTATCTTTTGAGGTGAGGATTCGGGAATATGGATAGGATAATTAAAGCACTATATAATTGCTTTTATTTAAACATTTATTTTATTTTATTTATGTATAAAACTAAAATTTTTCTTTTTTACCCAAAACTTGCCAATGCTTTCCTCCTACTTGTTTTCCCCTACCACTTATGTTGCGACTGGAAAATATAACAAAGTAACTGATAAAAACACAAAGTTTTGGACAGCTGACAATCGTAATGCCCAATCGTAATGACTTCCCTCTGAAAATGTGAACGAGCACTGCGGCTAGGGATGATTCCTAACAGCACAACCCAGAGTGCGCTTGTTACCTTTTCGCTGTTGGGACCTGTGTACATTACGTGACACTGAGCGTGCCAGACACGTCGCTCCCAAACGTCTGGCAGAACTGAGTCAGCACGTTTATACACGTCCACAGGCGTCCGGGAAAGGCAAAGGCACTGAGCCACGTGTTCACTTTTCTTCAGTGGTTAAAGGGTGAACGAAGGAATATTGTGTGTACAGTATTGTCTCGATCTCCCCTAAGCTTTATTTTGTTCATAGCAATTTTTTCTATTTTCCTTGTATTTCAGATCATTGCGGGCCACAAAACACTACCTCAGGGGCCGCATGCGGCCCATGGGCCGCCTGTTTGACGCCCCTGCTGTAGGCCAGTCTTTGCATGCATTTCTGCGCGTGTTTACTTTGCCCTCAAGGGTTGGTGCACCATGGTAGGGGCTGCATGCCCACTCAGTTCTCTCCCCCTTTGTGGGTTAGTGCCCTGCTCCCCACCCCGCTGTGCCATCATCTCCCCTCTGCCTTTTCTCCCTCCTCCTTCTCACCTTACCCCTTCTTTGTGTTGGAATAATATGTACCTCCATGAGTTTGGTCTGACCTCCACCTGACTGCCTGAATCTCAACCTAGATAGTGTGAGATAAGCGGATTTTCTTCGATACCTACTGCGCTGATTATACTTCCTCAGAGGACTCTTGTTGTACTTGTCCTTTAGTGATTGGCTAATTTTGCTTAGCATAAGTTTCTGCAACTCTTCCCATGAAACGACGTGTTTTCTGATGATCAGAGGAAGTGCTAAGAGGCAGAAGTAGGGTGAGCATGATAGGTAGGCAGGCAGAAGGTAAAAGACAATGCAGGAACAATCTAGCAAGCAAAGTTATGGATAGAGGTAGAAACATAGGTGTGTACCTATGTAAATACATTAATTCATTAAAAAATAGTGGTATTGACCTAGGTACGTGTACTTATATGGCAATATACTGGGGTAGTGGATGAACTTCACGCCTCTGCTCATACCCTTCCTCAATGCAAGAACACTTTGTTCTAACAAACTGGCTTTCTGTGATGCTCACCCTCCCATCACAATTGCTGATGACAAAATGGGTGCATAAGGAAACATGGTGACGGAAGCTGATGGTGGCCAGCTATAAAAAAATATAGCGTCTGCAGTCTTAAAAGCTTGAAGTTAAAACAAGTGACCATTTAGCAGAAAAGCGACACGCCCACATGGAAGAAGTACACCAGCCTGTGCGATCATGAGGTGTCATCGTGACCAGGTAAGAGGCATCATGAGAACCAAAATGAAGAAAGAAACAAACATAAATCCATATTGTTGAGAATGAGGTGGGGTCAGAGCAGAGACTCAAAGACCATCTGTAAACAATGGAATATCCCCTCACAGAGGGGTCACAGAAAAGGGATGAGTCAATGAGGGTGCAGTAAAACATAGATGGAACGCACAATATTCCTCTGGTTCCTTGAAGCTTTCACATCTCCCACTTTCATGACCCCAGTACTGCCTTTAATTTCAGGCTAGACCAGAGCATGTGTGCACAGGTACAGATCAGAGATAAGAGCTCACGACACATGGAATCCAGGGACAGACATGGGAGTAGCGATACCAGAAGGGTAAGTGGAGGATGGGGAGAGGAAGAAAGAAAGGGGGAACCGATTGAAATGCTGGACACATAACCACACACAAACCCCCACCAGGTGGATGAACAGCAGAAACCATGGGAGAAAAGAGACAGCGGTGGGTGTAAGATATGAAAATAACAATAATTTATGATTTATCAAGTGTCACAAGGGCTTGGGAGGGAAAAAGAAGAGCTGATATCCAGGCCTCAATAGATAGCAAAGGGCTTGATACAATTGATGTATGGATTGTTATAAGAGCTGTAATAGCTCCCAATAAAGTGATCTTTTATTTTATAAAAGAATTGGACTAAAGAAATGAACAGATAGTTCACCGAAAATTAAATATTAATGACTAACAAATACATGAAAGATGATTATAATCACCAGTCTTCTGGGAGATCAAAAGATATAGCGTCTAGAGTCTTAAAGACTTGCAGATAAACAAGCAGCCATCTAGCTCAGAAGCATCAACACCCACATGGAAGAAGCACACCAGCCTGTGTGACCACGAGCTGTCGAAGGGATCAGATATCAAGCATCAAAGAACAAAAAATCATATCATTGTAAATGAGGGTGAGTGCAGAGTGGAGTCCCAAAGCCCATCAGTAGACAACTGGACACCCCTTACTAAAGGTTTGCAGGGAGGAGATGAGCCAGTCAGGGTGCAGCATAGCAATGACGGAACATACAACTTTGCTCTAGTTCTTAAATGCTTCCTCCCGTCACTATCATGATCCCAATTCTACCTTACAAATCTGGCTAGACCAGAGGATGTACATTAGTACAGATAGGAACTGGAAACACAGGGAATCTAGGACAGATGACCCCTTCAGGACCAGTGGTGAGGGATACTGTGATTGTTGTTCAGACATAAGCAAGTGTTCCTGCCACTTTGAAAGTTGAGCCATTTATTCTTCATGTGCAGTGTTAGAGTTTGCAGGATACAAAGCTTCTGCATTCAGCAGCAACCTATTCTGGTTTCAGGATCTCCAGTATAACAACCAGGAAGAAAGGAAAGATCATGGCTCCTCAGAGTGCACATGGCTTAGAAATTCCTGTAAGCCAAAGGGAAAATTGATGGAGGCAGAGGAGCATAGTGACTTCCTGTTGAATCTAGCAAATCAAAATATGGACGAAAACAAGAAGATAATTGAAAGATTCTACAATTGCCTCTACCATGCTTTGCAAATCGCAACTACTGCTCAATCATATCCCAAGAGCAAAGAGAAAAATGTTCCTGAGTAGAGCAGCCAGTCCACAGAGAGAACAACATGGCTGGCCCCACTATGAGAAATGATGCCCCTCAGTGACTAAGGGCGATACAAGGGACCGGAGACACAGTGTGGGAATTGCTCCTGACCTGATCCCACCACACCGAGGCAAAGCACTGGGGGAGTGCAGCGGAACAGCAAGGGAATGGAGTGGCAAGGTCCCCAGGGAATGCTGAAAGTGGACTTTGGGGCCAGGGCATGGTGTCCCAACAGACTGGACCAGAAAACGCTCCTAAGGACCAGCAAACGATCCCTGAACTAACCACAAGCTTTTCTTCTGTAAAGTGTTTTGCTTCGTTCTTTGTCAGTGGTTTGTTTTTGTTGTGTTGTGTGGTTGTATACTGTTGCTTTGTTTTCCTCTGTCTTGTTTTCCTGCATGTTAGTGTCTCCACAGGTCTGTCTGAATAGGACAGGCTGGATGAACTATCTGGAGGAAAAACAACGGGACCGACAGTTCTGGGGGGACTTGGGGTGGGGGGGAGTTGGGAGGTAAGGAAGTGGTGTTAACAAACACAGGGACAAGGGAACAACATTGGACCCAAAATGGTAGAGAAGGGGGAGTGGCAAGCCTGGTGGGGAATGATCAAGGGTAAGGTTGCGTAGAGAAGAGGTATAGCTGTAGCCCAAGTGTTGACGGAGCATAGTAGTAGGGCAGGAGGAAAGGCAAGGGAGATGGAGGAAAGAGCTAGCAGTCAAAGGGCATTTATGGAGGTCTAGACAAAGACATGTACATGCAAATATAAATAGGAGGATGGGGAAATAGATCTATGTGTCTATATTTATAAGTTAAGTATTAAGGTTGCGGAAGGACCTTGGACCTCTACTCAAACACTCCCTCAATGCATGAATACTTTCTTTTATTAAATTGGAACTCTATGATGCTCACTCTCCCGACACAACTGCTGAAGCCAAAGTGGGTGAACAAGTAAATGTGGTGAAGAAAGCTGATGGTGCCCAGTTATCAAAAGAGATAGTGACTGGGGTCTTAAAGGCTTGAAGATAAACAAGCAGCTATCTAGCTCAGAAGCAACAAAGTCCACATGGAAGAACATACCAGCCTGTGTGATTGAGTGGTCCCGAAGGGATCAGTTATCAGGCATCAAAGAACAAAAAATCATATCATTGGCTGCACACCTCCATGATAGGATCGCTGAAGACAAATGGGTGCATAAGCAAATGTGGTGAAGAAAGCTGATGGTGCCCGGCTATCAAAAGAGATAGTGTCTGGGGTCTTAATGGTTTGAAGGTGAACAAGCGGCCATCTAGCTCAGAAGCAAAAGAGCCCACATGGAAGAAGCACACTAGCCAGTGCGATCATTAGGTGCCAAAGGGACCAGGTATAAGGCATCATGCAAAAAAAAAAAGATATATATGTATATATATATGTGTGTGTATGTATATGTATATGTGTGTTTGTGTGTGTGTGTGTATATATTTATATATATATTGGATGAAGGGGGAAGTGCAGAGTGGAGACCCAAGGCCCAAGTGTCGGCCACTGGAGATCCCCTCATAGAGGGGTTTAGGAAATGAGATGGGTCAGTCAGGGTGCGAGGTAGTACTGATGAAGAACACAGCTTTCCCCCAGATCCTGGATGCTTCCTCCCCCCAACTACCATGATCCAAATTCTACGTTGCAGGGCTGGATAGGGCAGAGGTTGTACACTGGTACATATGAGGGCTGGAGGCACAGGGAATCCAGGGCAGATGATACCTTCAGGACCAAGGGTGTGAGGGGCAATGCTGGGACAGTGGAGGGCGAGTGGGTTGGAAAGGGGGAACTGATACAAGGATCCACATGTGACCTTCTCCCTGGGAGATGGACGGCAGAGAAGGGGGGAAGGGAGACTCCGGCTAGGGCAAGATATGACAAAATAACAATGTATAAATTACCAAGGGCACATGAGGGAGGGGGGAGCGGGGAAGGAGGGGAAAAAAAGAGGAACTGATGCAAAGGGCTTAAGTGGAGAGCAAATGCCTTGAGAATGATTGGGGCAGGGAATGTGCAGATGTGCTTCATACAATTGATGTATGTATATGTATGGATTGTGATAAGAGTTTTATGAGCCCCTAATGAAATGTTTTAATTAAAATAAAAAGAGGGACTCAGAGCAAGCATGCAGCAAATGTATATGACTGGAGCAAACGATAGAGAACCTGAATATGATGCTGCTGACCCAGGATCCCATGTTACAATCTTCCCTGAAGAAAGTTAAGCTTTGCTTCTTAAGTATTTTCGTGGAATAATGTTCCTAGTACTTGTAAAATTGCTCCTCCTCAGAGTGTTTCAGTTCGGTGAGTTTATCAGTCATTCCTAGGAGCACCTGGTGAAAGCAAATAGTTAACCCCCAAATACTACCCCAAAGAATGAGCTTACCAACACACCCAGTGGCACCCGGAAAGAGAGGCCTGTTACAGCTCTGGAAAGTCGAGGGAGCTGTGCACTGCAGCTCTGCACACGAGGTCGCCCTAAGTCAGACTCAACTCAGCAACAACGCAGCATCCTTCATAGAAGCAAGAATTCATTTCTCTATGCCTATTGAGAATTCTATCTTTTAAAGACAGAAGTTTTTAAAAATAGCTTTGCATGATGCTTTGCATGGGCATAAATTATCAGGCAAAACACATTGACATCACTGAAAACTTCAATCTTTTCTCCATTCATCACAATCCAGTTGTGAAGATTTGTGTTTGCCTTACATTGGAGGGCCTTCCATACTGAACGACTATAGTCTTGACCTTCATCAATGAGACCTTCACTTTCCCTTTGCTTTCAGGAAACAAGGTTTGGTCATCTGAATATCATTAGTCTTCCTCCAACCCAGATGCCCCATTATTTTTCATAGAGCCTAGCTTCGTGAATTATTCGCTCAGCATAAATATTGAATAAGCATGCTGAGAGCATGCTATTCTGATTCACATATGTTCTGGTTTTAAAACATGCTGTATATTAGTTGGGTCATATATTACAAACATCCAAGGACTCGAGAAAAATATTCTGCAAACTCAAAATTATATAGATTTTAAAAGTCTCCACATGGATTAAAGTTTTGCAAAATAAAATGTGTACATAAAATTTACAATTGGTGGAGCTCTAGCTATTTGTTCTGTGCTGAGTTAGTCTTATAGTAATTGACACTTCTATGAAAGGAAAAAGAACGAAAGAAAAATGCAATGTAGAGACATATATAAACATAGGTGAACTGCTTTAGCACCCCTTCCCCTGCTGCCAGCCAAGTACACATTTGCTTCTCAAGGCAGGTTATGTAACGTCTCTGAAGTAGAGTTCAAGCATGTGCAAAATTAAAACTTTTTGTGACATTTAGTTTGCATACCAAGTAATTATGACAATATATAAGGTAGGTAAAGTTGAAAGTTTTGTTTAGAATTGTACATCGAATTGGCACATGATAGAAATTCCAAACCTACCAAGTGAATACACAAGGGCACTTGAAAAAGCTCATAGAAAAATCCCATTAGTTTATCATTCCATTTTTCTATGATGTTTTCAAGATTCCAGTAGCTGGATGTTTGGGTTCTCATTTTTGCTATACTTGGTATGAGTAGAATGCACACTGTCTATGGAAATCTTAATTGAATATGATAAAAGAAACATTTCTATGAACAATGATATTTGTGAAAAATAATTATAAGTGAGAAGTTTTCTTCCCCAGTGATATTTTTAATTTTTACATGTATCAAATGTTTGAGATAAAATGAAAGACTTCCCAAGTCTATCAATTGCTTAGACTAATTCCACCATTGCCTAATATGTGGTCAAAATAGGTAATATAATGTAATGAAATATATGCTGTAATATAGTATATTATTGAGCTGTGCCATATTTCATTAAATTAGAAGATTCAATTATTTATTATTAAATAATGGTCAATTAAATTTTTTTAGCCAAACCTTGCAATGAAAATCCAAAGAGATTGTTATTGTTTTTTACACTGATCAAAAGTGCATTTTTCCTTATTTAATGAAACCTTGAGATTCTCACATCCCTTAGAGAAATGATTTATTAAGTACTACATGTGAAACTATATTTAAGTGACAATAGATTAAAACTTTGTAAAAGATAGCAAGAAATACGATTGTTTAATGTTTCATATTCTGACTGTATTTTGGTTTATTAAAGATCTACAAAAATTTTACTGAAAGTTAACATTTCTTTTAATCTTGCAGCTCAAAATTTCTTCAATCCATATATAAGAAAATAATCCTACATTAAAATAGTAAATCTCGTTGAGATAAATTATGCATGGGAAATAGGCCTGGCTACACCAGGAACCTAGAAGTCTGATTATCTTATAATCTCTCCATATTCATTTCTAATAAGAACTAATTCCATTTAATGTAGTGATCTCTTTGCAGCTGGAGATTTGAGTGTGCTATCTCAGTGTTTATATTAATCCCAACATTTATGTGGAAGCATATTGACTTGTTTGTGTGGTGGCAACGTTGGATACTTCAGGGGCTTATATACCAATCTTTAAAAACATGGGAATGATGGTACACATACTACTTACTGACTTTGTTAATGGAATATGCTGTTTCTGTTTCAGTTGGAGGTCAGAGTCAAAAGCACATTTAACAAGAAAATACCCATATGAATATTTTAAAATCCTTTTGGAGATTTGAGAGCATTAGGACTGAAAAATAAGTTATTTATTTCTTCAGCTTTGACAAACTTTTGGGTGTTTTTAATTTTGGCGAGTTGAATAAAGATACTTAGGGAGTGGCACACTAGCACTTCTGGAAACTGTGCTGTCTATTACAAGTTGGATCTAAGACCCAGGCCTTTTCCAGGGGAGATTGTGCAGGAAGGCCAGAGAGAAGAAAGGTCAAGCGAGGGCGGAGGGCCTGAGAAGGGAGTGGGAAAGAGGGCCAGGCACAGGAGGAGGCAACAATCCTTTGCTAATCACCGATCACAAGCAATAAAAGATCTCAGGCCAACCACCAGTCAGGTACATTTCGAAGAGAAGTGATGGGGTGGGGGGGCAAATGTCACTCAAGGCCGATATTTATGAAAGATGACAGTTTGCAAATATCTCAATCTTGGACGAGCCTGCACCATTGACACAGCGGAGTGCAGCAAAATTGGACGAGTCAGCCGTCAACGTGTATTTCATCAGCACCTGTCCAATCTCTACTGAGGTTCCGATCATCTGGGGGGAGCAGGAAGCAGGAGGGCTCATTGTGCTGGTTACTCTCAGGCAGTCTGCAAGGATCAGTCCAGAGTTTTCATAAATATGTAAAGAGGGATCAAAGAAGAATTTATAAAAGCTCTGCTCGCAGAACCAGCACATGGCGGGATTAGCTTTTTAGTTATGGCGAAGAGGAGGCAGAGTAATTACAGAGATCTTGATTGCTGTTCCCCCTGGGTGACGGGGAGCGAGACATGTGTCTTGCTAGTGCAGAGTTTCCTCCTGGAACAAACGTCCTCTTGATCCAGAGAGCTGTAGATGTGGCCCCATCCGAAATCCTTCTACCCGCAATGCCTGCTATGCTGAGAAGAAGAACTCTGTCAGCAATAGAAGTCTGTATTTCTGTCCCAGATATTGGCATGGACAAATGCTAAAATAAATACTACAGGTGGGTGGTGAGAGAAGGGATTTTCTTGACAATTTCTATCAAGTTAGCAGGCCGCATGATATGTCAGAAAGACCTAGGCTTTGGAAGAAAGTCGACCTAAGGTTTCACATGAGAGTATATCAGAATTTGCCAGCTGGCCAAATTCAGGCAGCGGATGTGTTTGATGTGATATTAAAATTTACAGGTGTATGTATAGACATGGAATCATATGTAATAAATATTTTTAAAATATTAAATATTATATCTATTTTTTAATGACGACCTAAAAATTAGAGTATTTTATATCTGAATCTTAGTTTCAGCGTTACCTGGACAAGTGGAATCAGAGTAGTTGGGAATATGTACTTTAGAAAATGTCTGCACAGAGCCAGCAGCACATGACTAGATGAGCCACAATAATTTTGGCCACAATCTGGAATACTGCAAAGCTGCTCCCTCCCTCCCTCAGTTCTGTCAGTTCTCTCTTCCCTAGTCTAGATAACTTCCCAAAAGCAAAGCTGAGGATCCCTTGTCCTTTATTGGCAGGTCTGTACTTTTGGTCCTTTACACAACACTCTATCTCACTCCCTGTCATCTTCCAGTGTGAGGTTTGGCTACCTACCCAAAGCTCACTGTCATGCAGGTAGGTCTCAGTCACTCAGATTGCTGATCTTAAAAAATAGTAATGCTGATTGTTTCACGCAGTCTTTGGTCAGGAGTAGAGCTTTGTCTCCCGTACCACGCGCTAACTAAGTGCTGGCTCCATTCACGCTCTCTCTCCATTTGTCACACACCTTGGCTCTGCTATTGCTAGTTGATGTGGATGGTGCAGGCCCGGATAGTGTTTCCTTCTGTGGTACATAGGATAGCTGTGGGTTAGAACTGACGCAATGGTGTCCAACAACAACAGTTGCTTTGGAGTGGATTCTGACTCATGGCAACATTTTATATCTAACAATAATACATCGCCAGGTCTCTGCCACCTTCTTGATCATTGATCCACTTGAGTCCATGGCTGTGGTGACTATGAATTCATCTCAAGGAGGATTTCCGTCATATTTTCTCACATTATACTGCACCTCTCCCAAGCCATGATATTTTCAGTTGCAACCTACGCATGTGAAGGTTGGCCATTGGATGAGGAACACTGAGGAAAATGTGATGCATTTGAATTGTGGTGCTGGAGGAGAATATTGAAAGTGCCGTGGGCAGTTAAAAAGATAAAAACATCTGTCTTGGAAGAAGTACAGTCTGAATGCTCCTTAGAGGCAAGGATGGCAAACCTTCTTCTTACGTAGTTTGAACCTGGAGAAGGACATCACGCCTGTTAAAGTGGAGAAGTAGCAAAAGGAGAAGGGTCCTGAATGAGATGCAACGGCACAGTGGCTGCCAAAACGGGCTCAAGCCTAGGGACTGTGTGAGATTGGCGCAGGCCAGGGCGATGTTTCGCTGTGTTATGCTGAGGGTCGCTATGGGTCTGAACCACTTAGATGGCACCTAGTGAGAACAACATACTTTACCCAACATGATCGATGCTTTGAAGGCTCGCTCATTCCTAAGAACATGTTCAAAGTAAGAAAGACAAAATCCCACGATCCTTCCTTGTAAGGGGTATTCTTATCTTTTCGAGTGGCTGACAACAAGGTTGGCAGTTCAAACACATCAACTGCTCCATAGGAGAAATATGTGGCAGGCTGCTTCTATAAAGATTTATAGTCTCAAAACCCTACAGGGGGTCCCTGTTAATTGAGCTCAACTCTGGCAATGGATTTGGTGGCAAGACTGATTTCTTTGTTTATCCAGCAGTCTACAATAGCTTTTAATTTTCTTCACCTAAATCCCTTTAAGAGAAAAAATATCTTATTTTATGGTTAATTATAGTTACTAAGTACATAAATATGGAGCTGTCAGAAATTGAAATTCAATTTTGAAGATGATGTGAAATGAGAGGTGTCATTGGTTGGCTGAAAGCAGAAATACCAGAAAGTTGTGTTTGCCTGTGTTTCATTGACTATGAAAAGGCTTTTATCTATGGATCATAACAAATTATGAGTAACATTGAGATGGCTGGTAATTCTAAAACTCTTCATTCTGCTCTTGTGAAACCTGTACATAGACTAAGAGGCAGGACCAGGAGATATTGCATGGTTTAAAATAAGGAAAGTTGTATGTGGCAGTATTATATTCTTTCACTATATTTTTCAACCTATATACTGATAAAAATAACCTAAGAAATTGTAATATATGAAAAACAATAGAGCGACCATATTGGAGGAAGACTCATCATCAACTTGTCAAATGCACATGATATAACCTTGCTTTCTGAAAGCACAAATATTACATAAAGGGCACATTTATTGATGGAGATCAAAGACTACAGCCTTCAGTATGGATCAACATTTAGTATAAAGAAAGCAATAGTCCTCACAACTAGACCAATAAACAATATCATGATGAACAAACAAATAAAAAAGATGGAAGTTGTTAAAGATTTCATTTTGCTTGGATCCACAATCAATATCCAAGCAAACAATAGTCTAAAAGCCAAATGATGGATCACGTTGGACAAACGTGCTTCAGAAAATCTCTTTCATGTGTTGAAAGCAAAGCATGTCACCTTGAGCACTAATGTAAGCCTGACCCAAAGCATGGGATTTACAGTTGCTTCAGATGCTTGAGAAGACTGGACAATGGATAGATAAGGAAGACGGGGGAAGAATTGAGGTCTTATCATTATGGTTTTGCAAAGACTATTGGATGTGCCATAGATTGCCAGAAGATTGAACACATATGTCCTGGAAGAAGCACCGTGAAAATACTGCCTTGAGGTGAGGGTAGAAGGGCTCAGTCTCACATACTTTAGTTATGCTCTCAGGATGGCTATCCTCACAAGTATTAATACGCTTGAACCCTCTGCGTAGCCACTGTGCCAATCGTCTCATTGAGAGCCTCCCTCGCTGGTGAAGGGCAGTGGCAGTGAGAAAGAGGGAGGCTCTCCATGAGACGGATTGGCAGTGGCTACACAGAGGGTTCAAACATAGTAACAATTGTGAGGATGGCGACGTTTCTTTCTGTTGTTCATTGGGTTACTATGAGTCAGAACCAACGTGTAGGCGCCTAGCACTAACAAAAACATAAGAATAGATACCGTATATACTCGAGTATAAGCCAACCCGAATATCAGCTGAGGCATCTGATTGTACCACAAAAACGGCATTAAAAATGTGTTGAAAAACTTGGCTTCTACTTGAGTATATGTGGTAAGTGAACATTTTATCTGCATCGGTGTAATATTTTGAAAGTTGTTTGGCTCTCCACGCTGAGTGTCAAATCATCCATCATAGCCTTTTCACATTTAACAGTGTGCTGTAGGGGTGGCTCCCAGACTTAAGTGTGCATCAATACCCACACACAGGTTCCATTTACAAACTAAAATAGTGAGGGAGGGGGGGGGTGGTTCAGGGGAACAGGGCACTAACCCGCCCAGAGGGAATGTACTGTTTATGTCTCCACAGGAAAGGGAGGACTCAACCTCACGTATTAAGCCATAAGGGCAATTTACTGGCATGAAGCAGTGAACTAACAGAGAGGTTTGGGGAATGCCCTAATCCCAGCTACATTGAGCCCCTCTCCAGAAGAATACACTACAGAAGAAATCACTGAGGATATACAGCCTGTGGAAAGTGGTGGGTCTTCCCAGATCACATGGGAGCAAACTAAGAGGGAAAGAGAGAGAGAGAGAGAGAGAGAGAGAGAGATGACTGCACCTGGCCCAGCAAGCCCTGAGGATAACACTCCCAGCCAATGCACAGAGAGGACTGCAGGGCTGGCCCCACTACAACACACAATGGAGGACAGCACTGGAGACAGCGAAGGAATTACGTTTGGTCTGCCCCCTCCTCCCATCTCCCCCTACACACACACACACACACACACACACACACCAGAGCAGAACTCGAAGGGAGCACAACAGAACAGCAAGGGGAGCTAAACAACTAAGTTCCCAAGGAATCCCCAAAGCAGACGTCTTCTTCGGGGGGGGGGGGGCGGGAGGCAGGGATTGGTAACTACATCATCAGACCTGATCAGAAAACGTTCATAAGGGTCAGCAGACAGGCCTAGAACAGTTTATAGAGTATTTTTATGTCTATTTTATTTCTTTATTTTCTGTCTATATCTATTTATATAAGATAGGCAGGATAAACAATCCCAAGTAGAAAAAATGAAAGAACCAATGATTCTGGGGAGACATGGGAGAGGAGGAAGTGGTAGAAAGGGAGGAGGGAGCCAACTATCTCAGGGACAAGGGAATAACAAGAGGTCTAAATTTGATGGTGAGAAGGATGTTGAATGCCTTGTGGAGTTGGATCAAGTTCAGTATAGCTGAGAATTACTGAAGGCCAAATGAAGGTCAAACATGAAAGTGGGGCAAGAGGAAGGGAAAAATAAATAGGGGAAAGAACTAGGAGGCAAAAAATGTATATAAAGGCATAAATGTAGGCATGTATTTTGTAAAAATTAATATATAAGATAGGGATATGGGTCTATGTGCATATATTTATTTGTTAAGTAGTAAGGTAGCAGATGGATTTGAGCTTCTACTCAAGTACTCCCTCAATGCAAGAACACTTTGTTCTAATAACGCGGCATTCTGTGATGCTCATCTTCCTGACACAATCACTGAAGACAAAATGGGTGCAGAAGCAAATGATGGTGCTCTGCTATTACAAGATGTAGTATCTTGGGTCTTAAAGTCTTGAAGTCATCGAGCAGAGAAGGAACAAAGACCACCTGGAGGAAGCACACCAATCTGTGTGATCATGAGGTGTCCACAGGATTGGGTATTAAGCATCAGAAGGTCCTAAGCAAATAATCATGTAGCACCAACAGAACGCTCAACATTCCTCTGGTTTTTTAATCCCCACCACCACCACCACTATCATGACCCCAGTACTACCTTACAAATCTGGCTAGAAGGGAGCATGTACATTGATGCAGGTAAGAGCTCTCAACACATGGACTCCAGGACAGATAACCCCCTCAGGAATAGTACAGGAATAGTGATGCCAGGAGGATAGGGGGAAGGTGGAGGGAGAAGGGGGAGAAGCAGAAAACTGATCAAAATGATCAATATATGACCCCCTATCGCCCACAAAGGAGGGAGGAGAACAACAGAAATGTGGGTGAGGGGAGACAGCAGACAGTGCAAAATATGAAAATAATAGTGACTGATAATTTATCAAGTGTTCATGAGAGTTGGAGGGTAGGGAAGGGAGGGATAAAAGATGAGCTGACTGAAGATAAACAAGTAGCCATCTAGCTCAGAAGCAACAAAGTCCACATGGAAGAACACACCAGCCTGTGTGATCGAGTGGTCCCGAAGGGATCAGTTACCAGGCATCAAAGAACAAAAAAACCATATCATTGACTGCACACCTCCATGATAGGATCGCTGAAGACAAATGGATGCATAAGCAAATGTGGTGAAGAAAGCTGATAGTGCCCGGCTATCAAAAGAGATAGTATCTGGGGTCTTACAGGCTTGAAGGTGAACAAGCAGCCATCTAGCTCAGAAGCAAAAAAGCCCACATGGAAGAAGCACACCGGCCAGTGCGATCACGAGGTGCCAAGGGACCAGGTATAAGGCATCATGCAAAAAAAAAAAAGATATATGTGTGTGTATGTAGGTGTATATGTGTGTATATGTATATATATATGTGTGTGTGTGTGTGTGTATGTGTATATATATACATATATATATATATATATATATATATATATATATATATATATATATATATACACCATATTAAATGAAGGGGGAAGTGCAGAGTGGAGACCCAAGGCCCAAGTGTCGGCCAATGGAGATCCCCTCATAGGAGAGGAGATGGGTTAATTAGGGTGCGAGGTAGTACCGATGAAGAACACAGCTTTCCCCCAGATCCTGGATGCTTCCTCCCCGCCAACTACCATGATTCGAATTCTACCTTGCAGGGATGGATAGGGCAGAGGCTGTACACTGGTACATATGAGGGCTGGAGGTACAGGGAATCCAGGGTGGATGATACCTTCAGGACCAAGGGTGTGAGGGGCGATGCTGGGAGAGTGGAGGGTGAGTGGGTTGGAATGGAGGAACTGATTACAAGGATCCACATGTGACCTCTTCCCTGGGAGAGAGACAGCAGAGAAGGGGGGGAAGGGAGACTCCGGATAGGGCAAGATATGACAAAATAACGATGTATAAGTTACCAAGGACACATGGGGGAGGGGGGAGAGGGGAGGGAGGGGGGGGAAAAAAGAGGACCTGATGCAAAGGGCTTAAGTGGAGAGCAAATGCTTTGAGAATGATTGGGTCAGGGAATGTATGGATGTGCTTTATACAATTGATGTATGTATATGTATGGATTGTGATAAGAGTTGTATGAGTCCCTAATAAAATATAAAAAAAGAAAAGAGGAGAAAAAAATGATTAGGGCAAAGAATGTACAGATGCGCTTTATACAATTGATGTATGTATATGTATGAACTGTGATAAGAGTTGTATGAGCCCCTAATAAATTGCTTTAAAAAATCTTTAAAAAACAAAACAAAAAAAAAAGATGAGCTGATACCAATGACTCAATTTGAAAGTAAGCTCTTTGAAAATGATAATGGCAACATATGCATGAATGTACTTGATATAATTGATGTATGGATTGTTATAAGAGCTGTAAGAGCTCCCAGTAAAATGATTTTTAAAAGGGGGGGCTCACTAGTTTGGTCCTTAAAGTATTCTATTTAGTTGAGTCAAGGTGGGAGCGGGGGAGGAGGTGTCTTGAAGGTATATTTGCAGTAGGCTTTAAGCCAGGCTTCAATCTGCTTCATTCTGGTTTGACTCCTGGCTGAACATTTGTTTTTCCACTCCAGTTATACTGTACAAGAATATATATTTTTAAAAGATTCCCAGATGGTTCTTATGTATATATAGGCATCTGAATAAAATGTAGATTTTGAGTCATGTAGTAAATGGATGAATAAGAAACTTAATAATATTTATGGATCACTATACTGTCATCTATAAGAATCTCTAGGTGAATCTTGTTAATATTAATTCAGCATATCTGGGATGGGAATGCAAATTCTTATCTGGGTGTCAAAGCAGATTAAACCTATTTCCAAGAGAGCTGATTCTTTGAAAACTATGATGCTGCTTAATTATGAGAGAAATGATACAGGCTAGAGAATGTGCTGTGTTCATTGACAAATTAAAAGAAATACGGGACAACCATTTTAATCATTGTGTGTTTCTTTTTAACATTTGTAAGTTACTTGATTCCAGATGTTTCTATTTCTAAGCATTATCAACTCATAGTAATGCTGCATAGGGATTATTTTTAGCTGCAGAAATTCTCATATGTCTTCTTCAGATACGTTGAGGTTCATGGTCTGATGCTGAACTCACGATGCTCCTAGGGCTCCTTTTTCTAGGCAATACTGGTCCCTAAATTCATAAAACTTATGATATAAATGACAACCAACTGCTATTTTAAGTCTACTCCTGCTTGGAGTAATTATATATAGATTTTCTGTGACTATAACTTTGTACAGAAACATAACCATTTCTCTCTTATACTAATCCCTGGAAAACACTGATCTACTTTCTAGGGACAACTTTGAATATTAAAAATTATTTCGAGTAATATAAACTATGTTTGGCCTGTATTCCGGTTTAAGTAATCCCTCTTGGTTACATTTCCCTTGATCAAGCCCTACCAGACATCCATCCTATGCCCAACTCATCATTGATTTTAGATCACTTATTGTTTCCTTCTCCCTGGGTTTGTTAACACCCACTGCCTTCCCCCCCCCCCACAAGGTCTCAATACAGGCATGTAAATATGTGAATATATTTATATATAGTGATAAGGAAATATATCTATGTACATATATTTATATGTTAAGTGCTAAGGTAGCAGAAGGACATTGGGCCTCTACTCAAGTACTCCCTCAATGCAAGAACACATTGTTCTAATAACCTGGCATTCCATGATGCTCACCTTCCTGACATGATTGCTGGAGACAAAGTGTGTGCAAAAGCAAATGTGATGAAGAAAGCTGATGGTGCCCGACTATCAAAAGATATAGCATCTGGTGTCTTAAAGTCTTGAAGATAAACAAACGGCCATCTAGCTGAGAAGCAACAAAGCCGAATGGAAGAAGCATACCAGCTTGTGTTATCATGAGGTCAGTGGGATCAGGTATCAGGCATCAAAGACCGAGAACAAATTCATATTAGTGTGAATGAGGGGAAGTAAAGTTCATCAGTAGAAAATTGGGCATAACCTCACAGAAAGGTCACAAGGAAGAGACAAGCCAGTTTGGGTGCAGTGTGGCACCAATGAAACATATAGCTCTCTGCTATTCTTTAATGCCCCACCACTACCACCACTATCATGACCCCTTGCAAATCCTGCTAGACCAGAGTATGTGCATGGGTACAGATAAGAGCTGGAGACATAGGGAATCCAGGACAGATAAACCCCTCAGGGCCAATAATGAAAGTGGTGATACTAGGAGGGGAAGGGGAACCAATCACAATGATCTACATCCCTCCCAGGGAGACAGATGACAGAAAAGTGGGAGAAGGGAGACATGGGTCAGTGTCAGACATAAATAATAATAATTTATAAATTATCAAGGGTTCATTAGAGAGGGAAGGTGAGGAGAGAGGGGAAAAATATGGAGCCGATACCAAGGGTCCAAGTAGAAAGATAATGTTTTGAAAATGATGACGACAACAAATGTACAAATGTGCTTGACACAATGAATGGATGCATGGACTGTGATAAGAGCTGTATGAGCCCCCAATAAAATGATTTTTAAAAAATAGTTACTGGGGCAGTTCTACCCCATGAGTTTGCTATGAGTGGGCATAGACTCAATGGTGGACATAGACTCAATGCAGCGAGTCTTGTTTGTTATGCATTAATGAAGTCATCCTCTGTTTTGTGATCTCATGTGGTCACCTTCCATTTTGTTCGGAATACAGATTTCTGCATAATAGTCAGGATTTAGGAAGCTCACTCTGCCGATCCGTTTGCAGTGGGAATAATAATGAACATACAGATCTCCATGTCTGTTTAATGAACATACAGATCTCCATGTCTGTTTATAGTTAGGTTGGGGGACAAATTCTTGACTGTGTTTAATATTCATTCTTACATTCATTCTTACTGCTCTATCGGCAAAGGCACCTTATTGGCATGCAAATCTTTAAAGCTATCTATTGAGATAATTTTTCTCCATAAAAAGAGTAATATAAAATAAAGACATGCGTGTTATTACCTTTGTTTTTACAGAGGATTCTATTGGTATCGTGGGTTACACATTGGGCCACTCCCCACAGGTGGGTACTTTGGACAGGTCAGTCATCTGCTTACGAAAGAAGAGGCTTTGGGCTCCCACAGTGATGTGCAGCTCTGGCAAGCCCAGAGGCTGTTCTGCCTTACCGAGTCACTATAAACATTATTATTATACTATTATTATTGCATTATTATACTATTATTTTGGTTGCTATTATCATTCATTTCTCTATATTAGTTACTCTTCTCCCTCGTTGTTAGCAATGTTTCAGTGTTTTATTTTCCCTCTTAGACAGACAAATAATACCAGCCCTGCCAGCAGAGCAGGATGCAAATGAGCATGTTATCTAGTGGAATTCACAAAGCCTGGCTTCATCTTGAGGAATGTATCAAAATGATGTTTCCTCAAAGAACATCAATTCAAAAAACAGAAATTATACAATTGAAAAGTACAATAACTCGAATGAAAAATTCACTAGAGTGAGCTCAACAGTAGCTTTGAGGAGGCAGAAAAAAAGAATCTGAACTTTAAGGTAGTTCGTGAATACTGAGAGAGAAAACAAAGAAGAAGAAGAAATAAAGCCTCAGAGATGGGTGGAATCCTCTGTCTCTCTCCTTCTACATAGATGATAGAGAGATAGGGAGATAATATATAGATAGTAGATAGATAGATATTAGATAGAAGATCAATAGATAGATAGATGGTAGTTCCAAAGGGAGAGAAAAGGGCAGAAAGAATATTTGAAAAGATAATGGACAAAATCTTTTAAAATTGATGAAAACTTGTATTCTCTATCATAAGCATGTTCAACTAAATCCAAGTAAGATAAACTCAAAGATACGCATACTTAAACACATCATAATCAAACTGTAGAAAGACAAAGGCAAAGAATTTTGAAGGTATCAATAGATAAAGGACTCATCACATGTATACACTTTCAATACAATTAACAACTGATTCTTATCACCACCATGGGTGCCTGAAATCATTGGTTGATACACTCATAGTGCTGATTTAAAATAATAATTTAAATTTGTGTGTGTCTATATACATATATATATATTTCTACATCCATAAAAACAAACTGTTCTTTAAATGTAAAGAGTAAATTAAAATATTTTATAGATATGTCAAGTAAACAAATT
The DNA here is from genome assembly GCF_050624435.1 of Tenrec ecaudatus. NCBI lineage: Eukaryota > Metazoa > Chordata > Mammalia > Afrosoricida > Tenrecidae > Tenrec > Tenrec ecaudatus. The sequence continues at coordinate 14,975,212 of NC_134538.1, forward strand.
TGAGATAGATCAAAAAATAAAATAATTAGAAGACCTACCCTAAACGCACAACTAAAGGGAGTTCCTCAGGGCAACAATAGACTGTCATTTGATTCTGCATGAATACATAACAAACACCGGTACAGGTAAATGTCGATGTAAATATAGAAGAGTATTAATATATTTCATTTATAAATATATATTGTTTCAAAAAATTAAACCAATAACAATAATATCCACAGGATCACAGTAATACCAAACAAGATAGGATGGAACTATATTGGAGTGATATTTTAAAATTTTATATCAAGATGTTAATTGTAATGACCAGAATACATAAAGATGTTTTACAACTCAATTTTCTTGAGACGATTTCAAAAATGGGAAACATTCGAACACACGCTAAAATGCCTAGTAAGCCTCAAAAGGGGGTCCGTGTCCTTAGTCATCGTTGCTATTGTTAGATGCCATCGAGTCCGTTCCGACCCAGGGCTCCCTGTGCACAACACAATGAAACACTGCTTGTTTCTGTGCCTGCCAACCTCACAATGTTTCTTAGTTCTGAGTTCATTGTTGCCGCCACCGTATCTATCAGTTTTGTTCAGTGCCTTCCTCTTTTCCACTGCCCGTCTACTTTACAAATATGATATCCTTCTCCAGGGACTGGTCTCTCCTGACAACGTGTCCACTTGTCTGTCATTTTGTTGTACTCTAGTGGCTTCTTTGTTGCTGCTATCCTGAAATCTATGTCACAGATATTTCAAATATCAGCAGAATCGGCCAATGTAAACAAGTGTCAGCAGAGCTTCCAGGCTATGAAAATACTGCAAGGAAGGTATAGGCGGTCTACTTCTGCGAAATTAGCCACTGAAAACCTGATGGGTAGCAAGGTACATTAGGGAAATGCAATTCAAAGCCACCGTGAGTTACCACTAGATCCACCTTGGAATGCCTCTAGTATATTGGTGAAGAGGTTCAGAAACTTGAACCTTCATATATTTGGCCATGTACAACCAGTTTAGGAAACAGCTTAACAGCTTCTGAAATTGTACAACATATGAATATCAACAAATTCCACTCCCCTGTATTAACCCAAGAGAAATGATGGCGCAGGTGAATACAAAGATTTGCTTACAAATATTCATAGCATCATTATGTCTAAGAGCCCCAAACTGAAAACAATCCAAATTTCCAGCAACTGGTATATATCTATAGAATATTATTCAATTATAAAAATGAACTGCTGATATAGGATAAGATTATGCTACACAAAAACTTTATGCTAAGCAAAACAAAAAAATTGACACAAAAGAATAGCCAAAGCATAATTAAACGTATATAAAATATATGTATATGTTAATTCTATCAATACAGAAACCTGATCAGAGTTTGTCTTGGCCTGAAATTGGCCACACAAGTAGAGCTTGGCTGCAAATGGGCATGAGAAAAATTTGGGGGTAAAAATTTATCCAACTCAATGGTAGTGATGGCTTCACACTGTATACATGTATCAACAATTTTTTATCTGTTTACTTTCCATGGGAACATTTTAAGTTAAAAAAACTTAACCTCAGTAAATCTGTTTTCAGCTGTTGGAAAAGTCATGGGATCTTTGGTTGCAAAATAACCCTGTGGGTAATCCAACAAAACAGCTATTTATTCAAAAATTACTGAGTGCCTAATTCTCCCAAGAATTACTCTAGGTCCTAGGGTTTTAGCAATGAAAGAGATAGGCAGTAACGATCATAATATGAGTAGTTTTATATTATAAAACTCCAGAATGAATTAGGGGAAAAACTGAAAGGGTAGATCAGAGCCTGGGTGTGGTGGGGCAGCGATGCGCAGAGCAGTTTGTGGGGCTAGCATGGTCACGTCAGTCCCCACAGAGAAGGTTTTGGGGACAGAGAAGTGGATAGAAACTGCACATCAGAAGGAAAGGCGCTCTGGATGGAAGGACGGCTGAAGCAAAGGCCCAGAGCACCAGAACCCGTCGAGTGCTGTAAAGAACGTAAGGGCCAGGGCCACTGGATGGCTCACTCTGTGAATAAAGTCCTGAAGTCCGGAAGACTGACATGCTTTTCCTGAGTGGCACTTTGATGGGTTGACTAGGAAAACAAGAGGGCTCTTAGTGACATGGTCCTGAAGGTGACTCTTGAGCTGTAGCATGTGCTTGTGTCTTTGTTTCCCACGGTCGTCGTAGCCAATGTCCACAAAGTGGGAAGCTTTCTTTCTTTCTATCTTTTTTTTTTTTTTTTTGGTAGCATGCTCACCTCAGCCCTGCTTGGTGGTCCACGTGGAGGGAGAGAGAGTCTTTAATGCTAGCCCAGGCTTTTCTATTCTCCCTAATTACAGGTGAGGACATGCATCACAGGAAGGGGCTGTGCTATAGGTAATACAGTAAAGAGAGGGGTGGTCTAGGGAAATACACGCAATAGAAAGAGGAGGGATTGGGAGTATACATATGACAAGCCGGCGGATCCTAGAATTAGGATGGCAGCCTAACCTTGGTCATCCTTGGATGGATTTGACCTCTCTGGGGTCTCCTACAAGGAAACAGACAACTACTATCCTTATCAGAAGGGAGTGGACCCTACTTGCTGTGGGATAAACAGTGGTGTCTTCTTGCTCTAGAAGGCTGATAGCTCTTAGCAAGAATGACCCCTGATCTATTCCTGATGACCTCAAAGTGTACAGTCATTCTCAAGCAGCTAAGTTTGACATATATTTGGGGGAGACAGCTTGGGAGAAATCCTTGTTTCCCACAATTCCCCCTTTTGCTTTATACATAAAATTCAAAAGAGCCACAGTGGCTACATGACTAATTTCTATACATTAAAAGCTGCCAGGGAAAAACTTCATGATCCAATTAATATAGCCTAAAATGCAGGCTTAATAGAAACATCTAGAATCCAGGTGCTGGGGATAAAGACCCTTATGCCCATCTGTTATTGGAGAAAGGTATGAGAGGGGCTGGATGCCACGGTGGGAAGAAAACAGAGCCAAATAGGAATGTCTGCTTCTATAGGGAGAATAAATCAACCATGCGCTCACTTTAAAGCAGCACCGCTTTAAGGGAGAACCTGTGGAAATTATAGACTAGAGCAGGAACATGAACTTGGACTATATCTCCAACTACCAGATGGCGGGTTTCCTACCATGGAACACAGGCTTTCCAAATTCCCTCTGTACAAGTCAGGGATTAAGTTCCAGTTCTATTTTCCTTAGTACTAGTATCCCACATTTCAAGTGGGAAGCTTTCCAGAACGGTTTCATTGTTTCACCCTTCTGAAGGGTACAAGTCCGAATTCGGGACATCTGGAGGGCTGTGTTTTCCACTGCTTGGCATATATTCCTTATGTTTCTCTCCGCCAGATTATAAATTGCACCCGCAACTTTTTCATGTGTCTTCCCTTGCCACATCTTGAGAAAGAGACCCAATTTCCCACATACAAAGTCGCATTCACAGGTACAGAGGTTAGGATGACATCACACTTTGGGGAAGGGACACCAATCAATCTATAAAATCTCCATCACAGACACTGTGGGAAGCAGCACCATGTGGCAGAGACTGTGGATCTGCCTGTGATTCTAGGACATCTTGTCTTCGAATGAAAATACAAGTATTTGTTCTTGTTCCTCAACCTCCATGACATGTGGCTTCACTCTATTTCTATCCAAAACCAGGACAGCAACCCAAACCTCCTGTTATTAAATGCAAGAAGAGAAGGCGATAAATACTTACTGGAATAAAACAATTATTTTTTTCTAGCAATTTCAGGTTTACAGAAACCTGAGTACAGAAAGCACATAGCTCCCATGTACTCTGGTACTAGCTTCTGGCTTTCCTGTGGAACATTTGTTAAAACTGATCAACTGATGTTGAAACATCATTATTAACTAACGTCCACTACTTCCATCAGGGTTCATATTATAGATTAGAAAAATAAATTATTTCTAACTGGAAATCCCTTATTAAGAGGAGATATGTAGAGATTATTAGATCCTGGCTTGAACTCAAGCACAGAAATAATCATTTATTTCATTCACAACATAGATGATGGTGTAAGCACGTATAGACCAAGACATGGAGTTAGAAGAAAAGGTCGTCTTTTGGAATATTTGCATAACTCTGCTGTATTTCTGTTGGTGGATGTCAGAGGCTTACAACACAGCAGGCACACCTTAGATTGGCAAATTCAAGTGATGTGCCAAACTCTTTAAATAGCCCTTGGGTGTAAACTAAACACCGAAGTCAGTCTGTTTGCTTAAAAGTGGCATCAGCCAAAATTCCGTTTATATTCTAGCGCTAAAATTTTAACTAAATAACTTAGAAGACTTACCTGACCTCTTTATGCTTTGGAAAATAGTACTTGTCTCCTAGTAAGGGCTGGGAGGATTAGGCAAGTCAATGAATATAAAATGCTTAGCACACAGCCTGGCAGAGAGTAAGTGCTCAGAGCCTAAAATTGGACCTACCAACCATGATCTGGGCATATGTTCTTCCCTACTGACACCAACAATTTAATAATGAATAAGAGGAAAATACTTCTAGAGAGCCAAGAGCAGATTTACATAGCTTAAAGTGATCCCCCAATTGCTATCTCTGTAACCTTACTGTCCTATGAAATATCAATATGTGAACAGCTGTTGCGTGGCCAAATAGACTCCAGCAAAAATGAGCTTGCAATTTTAAAAGAACGCACGTCTTTGACTTCTGAAGGTTCGAATCGATTAGAATTGAAAATATAACATGGAGTGGCATGAGCTCACGTGATTGTTGAGGGATGATTTTCGCAGCATTAAGAGAGATGGCTTGGAGGGTCAGTAGAAGAGACACAGGAAGTGAGAAGCAACAAAGTGACACAGGAAGTGAGAAGCAACAAAGTGACACAGGAAGTGAGAAGCAACAAAGTGACACAGGAAGTGAGAAGCAACAAAGTGACACAGGAAGTGAGAAGCAACAAAGTGACACAGGAAGTGAGAAGCAACAAAGTGACACAGGAAGTGAGAAGCAACAAAGTGACCCAGGAAGTGAGAAGCAACAAAGTGACCCAGGAAGTGAGAAGCAACAAAGTGACCCAGGAAGTGAGAAGTAACAAAGTGACACAGGAAGTGAGAAGTAACTAAGTGACACAGGAAGTGAGAAGTAACAAAGTGACACAGGAAGTGAGAAGCAACAAAGTGACACAGGAAGTGAGAAGTAACAAAGTGACACAGGAAGTGAGAAGCAACAAAGTGACACAGGAAGTGAGAAGTAACAAAGTGACACAGGAAGTGAGAAGTAACAAAGTTACACAGGAAGTGAGAAGTAACAAAGTGACACAGGATGTGAGAAGTAACAAAGTCCTGAAAACAAACGAGATGAGGTGAATGGGAATGAGACAGGGAAGGGAGAAAGCACAGTAGCTGATACCAGAAGAAATGCTGGGTTCACAAGGAGTTTCCACTCTGCGAGGAATACAGTGTAGAGTTTAAGACATAAGTCAAGGAAAAGAAGGAAAGGTGGCAAAGGACCTTTTGCCTTTAGTGTCTGTTATGTTTCAGAGGGTTTAACCTCTTTTTTTTTTCTTTATGTTTTGGTCAATTCCAAAATGTAGATATTTGTCATCTCCACTTCCCAGAGGAGAAAATTGGGGCTTCCAGAAATTAATATCTTGCCGATCCTGTTTGAGCACGTGAAGGGCAAAGCTGATGCTCTAGGCCATGCCCTTTCCACTACTTAACCCTCTGCTCCAGGGGTGGCTCGATATAGAGCAACGCCATCCATCTCAAAATACCAGAATAATTATGCAAAAGGTTAAAATTCCTTTTATTGAACCAATTTAACTTTAGAGTGTCATGGTGTTAGTCTGAAAATTTGCTCTGATTATTTTGAAATGTTTTTTGAGTGTGTATTTCTGGTTGGAGCAACAGAGACCAGTGCTCTTGAGGAGCAGTAGTTTGTTATACCCTTAACCTGAAATAAGGCCAGCGAACACATCGTACCCCAGTTTTCTACCCTCAAACCTTTCTCCTGAAAATGCTTCATGTTGTCCAGCAGGATCCAACGGTATCTATGTCTGCCAATCTATCTATCATCTATCTGTATTAGTCTGAGTACTTTAGAGAAACCAATCCACAGAAACTCATGTATAAGAGAGAGTTTTATGTAAAGGCTAAGTGTGCATCAAGAAAACATCCCAATCCAGTGCTGTTCAAGCCCACAAGTCCAATATTAACCCATATGTCCAACACCAATCCACAAATCCTCCTCCATCTCACAAAACAGATGCAATGATGCCAACTGCAGTTGGAAAGCTGAGTCAGTGAATGTGTAAGCATCTCAGCTCTGGCAGGGGTCTCCACATGGATGCTCCAGCACCCAGGGCTGCATCCAGGTAGGTCCATGCAGCTTCTCCTCAGGGATGTCTTGCAGGAAGTCAGCCTTGCAAGCTGAAGAAGGGAACTGCTAAGGCAGCTGCACCCTTGTGCGACCATCACAAAGCAAGAGACCCGAGAACTAGAAAGGCGAGCTTCACTGAGCCATTTATCCCTGCACCCTTCAATTAACCCCATGTGTGTTTATTGGCCAGGTTGTCACAATAAACTAACTCACTATCTATCTATGTATCTATCTTCTGTCTATCATCTATCTATCTATCTATCTATCTATCTATCTATCTATCTATCTATCTATCTATCTATCTATCTATCTATCTATTCCCCCAGTTCAGGCCATGTTCTGTCATGATCTAGTATGTAGAATAGTATTGAATTTATGAATATACTAGATGATGAGCCGTGGTGGTATAGAGTTATACATTGTGTTGCAAACTGCCAGGGCAGCGGTTTGAAACCATCAGTTGCTCTCCAGGAGAAATAAGAGGCTTCTACCCTCCTAAAGAGTTCTAGTCTCAGAGACTCACGAGGGCACTTCTACCTCATCTTGTAGGTTCCCTGTGAGTTGGTATCGACTCGATGGCCATGCTTTCTTCTTTTTTTTGGCAGGGGGATGGGTGCGGGGGAAGAGGGTTATTAGAAGAGATGATGCGTGCTTCATTTTCTTTTGTTCTCTTTTAAAGGGACTGATAAGGTGTTTCTCGTCCAAATTACCTCTCAGTCTGAACCTGCTGTGTGGTCCTCAATAACAAACAATAGTAAATACCTCTGACATAGTGGGGATGTAGATTGTTTGTGAAAAATATGGTAATTATTTCAATGAAGAGGTAGATGCCTCAGGGTCTCTGCTTATCCAAATAATTAGCACACCTGGTTGCTCACCTAAAGGCAGGAGACTAGAGTCTTTCCACGTGTGCCACGGAAGAAAGCCCTGGCAATCCACTTCTGAACAATCAGTCACTGAAAATCCTATGAAGCATAGTACTACTGACAAACATGGGTTCTTCATGAGTTAGCGTTAACTTGAGAGAAGTCTATTTTGGTTAATTTCTACATGTAAACACTCTAAGGAAACAGTACCTTTAGTGAAATGAGAATAAAAATACCTAGTTCATAGGGTTCGTGTAGAAATGAGTGTTAAGCACCTAATTAGTTTATGAGTCACTGCCCATTCTCCAATTCACTCAACAGCTCAGGAAAATAGGAAGAACACAAAATCCTGTATGACAATAGCCAAGACAGACAGCAAAGGAAAGTGTCTGCTGATTTCTCTGAGTACTAAATCATTTTCAAGACTGGTTGGGTTTGAACCCATGCCCTTGCTCCTGCAAGTCTTGCTACCCTGCTGTTAACCCTTCAGCCAGGAAGCACCATTGGAAGGGAGAGAGAGAAGAAAAAAAACCACAAAGCATTATGTCAAAAAATATTTGGCTGTGTTATAATCCCCATGTAATATGACACAATGTAAATTTGAATTACACAGTGTGATTTCGTTGAGAAGATCGGAGGCACTCGGGGCACCCCTGAGTAATTAGCAGCTAATGAAATCCAGGCAGGCGCAGTCACTCTCAGCATTAATGCCCACTCAGAGGGCAACCCCTTTTTGTAAAAATTAAAGGATAATTGCAACAGGAGAAAAATGAAACAGGTATTGCTTATGGCAGGATGAAGAGAGTGGGCATGTGGCAAGCACTAAGCCACCCGCCATCCTGCGGGCACTTCAAAGCAGGACGCAGCAGGAACCCGCAGGCCCAGGCCTTGCACTGCTTCCACCTCAAGTTCATCTCTGCAGACAGACCGGCAGCTAACTGGTCAGAGTATTTGTGGACGTCTTTCTCTCTTCGCTTCTAGAAACCAACACAAAGGGGAGTCACCGAGCTGATTGACTTCATCAACAGCCTAAGGAATAAATTACGCTTAATGACAGGTTTGAAGCTACTCCGCCATGGCTGGACAAGGGTGCCCTCCTGGGGGTGCTCCCGGAGTCCCTGGGGTGGTACAGCAGAGAGGAGGGAGCCAGCAGTGCTCATAGAAGTGGAGAGCACGTTGTAAGCACCACTATAGGAAACGTGAGAGGTGGTACGTGGTGGGAACTAAGGTGTCAGGGGTTGAAGGTGTCCTGTGGTGCCATGTCAGCGCTGTGCTCGCAGGCCCGGTGTCCACTGATTTTGAACTTGTATTCCAGAGTGGGCTCGTTGGGTGCGGCCTCTCAGGCGACTCACACATCTGACATGCCTTTCTCTTAGCCTTGCAAGCCCGGAGCAGGACAGGTTTTTGGAAAATACATTCAAGGGGAGGATTGGGTGTGGGAGGGAGGAAGGATGGGAGAATGGAAGGGAGGAAAGGGAGAGCGAGGAATAGAAACAAAAAAGGGAATGAACGTTTGCATGCAGGGATATTTGGTTAGAGACTTTGAATGAAATAAAAGTCAGTCCCTGTTATCTATAAATTAAACAGTGATATTCATAAATGGCCCCATTGTTATTTTATTTACACATAGGCATGAGTAAAGAAAATGAATCTTTCAAAAAATGGAAAATGAGTCCTTCACACTAAAATCAATTCAATTCTCAGGGAATACTTGGATCTTGGATGTGCTACTATTGCATCTATTCCAGTCTGATGTATGCATGTGCCCCGGGTTAATCTGAGTTACATACTAGGAAATGAGTGATGTGCAATGATCAGATCAGAAGGAAAATGAATTACAGGAGATGTTTCATCTTGCATTTTGTTAATAAGAGTTCATGGTCAGTGATAACTGTACTGCCATAAATGAATTTAAATAAAAATTTAAAAATAATAATAAACCAATAAACTTTTATGTGAAGAACAAATTATGCACTATATTTTTATTAATCCTAATTTTCTAAAATTTTTTCTGAAAATCCTACAAATTCAGGTGAGTTTATTTATTGTTTTAGTTATAAATAAGGCATGGGAAAGTTTAATTATCTTTCAATTCCAACTTTGTGAAGCCTGCTTACATAGAGAAACCTCAGAGAGCCTCGATGTTTATGGCAAATAATGCGATTGAACGCTTATGGACATGAGCGTGAGACCGTTCAAGTCTGTGGTCCCATTTTCAATATGTATACGCTACTTTAACTGCTAACTTCTCAGAGACTCAGTCTCCTCATGTTGCTTATGAACAACAATGTCCACTATATATGAGAATTAGAGAAAAGATGTATCAAAGGCTGAGCACACTGCCTCATATACAGTCAATATTCGGTAATTTAAATATATATAGAAGTAAAACTAGTATGTATATTTAGGAGTAGTCTGAGGAATAGTTTCTGCTTGTCAAGAAAAAAAGAACTCAAAAATAATAAAATCCAAAAGCATTCATATAATCAACCAGGTTTCAAGTAACAAATGCATTTGCACATGGCAGTGAGTATTCCCAGCTTGCCAGTGGGGGGGGCGGTGGGCAGGAGGTGGAGGGTGTGGCAAACCACACTCAGTGACACGGTCAGAGGTAGTGACATCAAAATCACTGTCTATAGACTTTTTGTGCAGTATTTCAGCAGAAAGTTTCTATTTTAAAAATTTTTAAACCTGGTGGTTAATTATAACCACAAAACATTTTTGTAGGCTTACTTTACATATAACAATATAACTATATCTACAAGGCTAAACCTCTATGCTAATTTACTTTTTTGAACCTTCCAAAGGCAGAGCTGTCTTGATTTCCCAATAATAGCAGCACTTTAAATCCGCTGGTTTAAAAACAAAACAAAACTGGGGGTGCTGTTGTTACAGCCAGTGTTTTACAGTCATTGAATTTGTCAAATTTTCTGGTGTTTAGGCTAAAACATGGTGGTAATTAGTATTTGTGAGCCTGTATCAATAAATCCTTTTAAGAATGAAGTAGTAATTTTTTAAAATGAGGAGGGGATAAAAAGCTTCCTTTCAGTTAGAAAGCATGTTGCAATTCAATGTAGAAAGATCTTACAAAGCAATCTTATTATTGAGTATTTATATAATCTGAGAAACATTCTATTTAAGCAATTAATAAGTCTATTTATCAAATGTTATTCTATGATGAAAGATGATCATCAATATTACTAAGATCCTGGATGTCCATGGAGAGGCAGGGGTGGGCAGGAGGGTGGATTGACCACGTTGACCAGAACCAACCCCTGGGACACCACTATTGCTTACCACCATATGATGTAAATTCTTTAAGCAGACATGAGACTTACGCCAAGTAGATATGTATCGAGTGCCTTTCCCCTGGGACATACTGTATGTGTAACACAAGGCTTCTGCGCCTGTCATAATGGGGAACTGGGAAAGCCTTCGCTGTGAAGAAATAGAACTGAGGCTTTCTGCGTGTCAATGAGGTAAGATCAGAGTGACATTTCCAGCATAATGTTAGCCAATTAGATGTGGGAAATATGTATGCACTGCTCTGTGCCGCCTGTCATGTGCCTGTGTTCCTAATGGGGAACTGGAGTTCACCAAAATGAAAAGCAAAAATCGGGGGTAAAAATGCAGGTAAAGACTGAGGGAAAACAGCTGCACTGGGGAGCGGGGTGCGGGGAAGTCCCAATAAAGTGACTGCTAAGCAGTTTTACAGAGAGTTTGATGGTTGGATGTGCTCTGCCTCAGGATCCCCTATTCTGAAGAAAATCCTTAAAGGTCCCACTGACAACATGATGAAGGAATGCGACCAATCCCCTCAGAGGCAGCAAGGGGGGCTAAGACTAGCCCCTTCCAAGTCTGTCACCAAAAGCGAAGCTTAAAAAAAAAGGCCCATGTGCTCCCCATGAGGTTTTTGAAAAATGAATTATGCTGTTAAGTGCCAAGAAGAAAATTGGCGATGAGCTTTTAAATTTAAAATGATCCCCTTTTTAATTGTAAAACAGTGGCACTTAACTGCTATTGATCCTGCAGAGACACATTAGGGAACGGGTCACCATAACTGTTAATATTCACTGCTTAGTGAAAGAGCATCAAAGGACAGTTTAATGTCACAGGCTTTCTCGGGGAGTTTTTAAAGAAGGTTTGAATCAGCCAGCCTATGAATGAAAAGGACATGCAGTAGACAAATGTAGAAACAAATGTGATAGCAATTTTGTGCTAATCAAATCATAACTCAAGATTGATTTTTTTTGGGCAAAAGTTTATGTCATATAGATTTCCAACGCTGGTCGACATTTAAAAGTCAGAGTATATGTTTTCTATAGACTGGAACTTTTTAGATGATTGTCCAATAGGGATTTTTGTTTACTTTTTAACACATAAATGTGAAGAGAGAATGCCTTCTGGGGATGCCCATCCCACTTTTGTGTATTGCAGCAGGAAGGAATGTGAAATGTCAGTGGGATTTTAGTCAAAACTCAAAATCTCGCCTACAGTTTTTAAACTTTTATAAAATGAGACAATGAACCGCAGGCGCGTGTTTAGCCTTTTGTAAGGTGGAAATTACAGTTTTTAGGACGCAGCGGTGGTTTTCCCCTCTAGCCAAGATCCAGCAGTGAATCTGAAACTACTGAAGGTGTGGCCTCTGGCGGTACATTGAATGAAGTGAAGATGAAGACTAAACAAAGGCGCTGGCTGGGAAAAGTACACCTCCCTATTTACAGCCCCAAATTAAAGCCAAACAGACATAAGAAACAGGCAAATGCATCCTAATTGTGGACTCAAACAAGATGGATTGCCGCAGTGACCGCACGGACAGCAATGACTCTGAGCATGGGGCAAAGCCGGGCAGCACATGATTTCATTGTGCATAGGGTCCCTATCTGCCAGCACCAACTCTTTGGCACCTACCATTAACAACATTGGGCTGAAAAACAAAGAAATGAGAAAAAACACTCAGAGATCACCTTTGTTTCTGACTGCGTTAGGGATTCGACTCGCCATACGTGCTCTTCATGATAAGGGCCCCAAATCCAAACCACACCCACCATGACCATGGCATCTATGCTGATGCATAACAGGGTTTCGGAGGCTACAGATAGTTATAAAAGTCGGTGCTGTTGTGTTAGGCGCCATCAAGTCAGCTCTGACTCACAGCGACCCGAAACATAGCTTAATCAAATACTGCCCTGTTTGTACAATAGTCACACTTGTTGTGAAATAGAAAACATAGCATGCCGCGGTTTAATGAATACCTATCTAAACTCTACTATTAATTATGTAGACCTCAAGAAACCCACTGTAAAATGTATGTGCAAGAGCAAAGACCTAGTTAGCCCACAGCTAGGGAGCCCGTTCTAATCCCTGGCAGCTCTATGGGGCAGGGTGGAACTGCCCCTGCGTGTAACTCGTTCCAGGAGTAGAAAGCCTGAAGGTTCTCTCTTGGAGCAGCTAGAATATTTGGATTATTGGCTTTGCAGTTAAAGGGAACGTGTAACCACTACAACAGGCGTAGAACAGATGGAGCATTGTGGAGAGGACAATAAAGGAATCTCGCAATTAAGACTTTCTATACTGTTGTTGTTTTGGTAAGTGCAATCGAATCGGTTCTAACCAGTCCAGTGCCAGGCTTACGATGGTTGTTAGGTTCAAGCCCACCATCGCACGCGCGGCATCAGTCCACATGGCAGAGGAGCTCTCGCTTCTTCACTTCCTCTCCCCCAGAAAGGATGTCCTTTTCCAGGTATCGGTCTTTCCTGATAACAAAGTACATCAGATACATCTCCATATGCTCACTTCAAAGGAGCATTCTAATTTCACTTCTTCCAAGACAGATTTGTTTGTTCTTTTGGCAGTCCGTGGTCTTTTTCATTTTCTTCACCAGCCCCAGAATTCAAGTGTGTTTTTCCCTTAGAACTTAGTCCTCAAAGTAAGCTCCCTGCTTTCCACACTCTGAAGAGGTCCGATACAGCAGATTTGCCCAATTGCATGCTTGATTTTATCTCTGAACTGCTGCTTCCATGACCATTGATTGTAGAATCAAGCAAGATGAAATCTTGACAACTTTAATCTTTTCTCCATTGCTCATAATGTTATGGATCAGTCCAGGCGTGATGATTTGGTTTTTCTTTACATTTGGTTATAATCTATATTGAAAGCTGTAATTCTTGGTCTTCATCATCAAGTGCTTCAAGTCCATCTGTGCGACTCAGGGAATATGTCCAATTGCATATGTCTGCTTTCTGTCTATCTATCTATCGATCTATCTACCTACCTATCATTCATCTATCTATCTACCTACCTATCATTCATCTATTATTCCTGCTTATCCATTGGATGTAAATGCATTGAAGACAAAGTCTATGTTACATTTCCCAGTATACTTTAGTACACAGTAAGTATGTTAGGTACCCTGTTTGCCTAGATGTTCTGTGTTGGGGTGGTAACTGCAAGGCCAGCAGTTCAAAATCACCACTGGCTCCAAGGTGGGTCTTGTTAGTCCATAAAGAGTTGAAGTCTTGGAAACTCCCAGGGAACTTTTACCTTGCCCTATAGGGTCACTATGAGTTGGCACAGATTTGATGGTAGTGAGTGAGTAAGCTTCTATACAAAGCATTCAGGAAAATTCAAGGGGGGAATCAAAAAGAGACAGCACACCAAATTGTATAGAAAGTTTTAAGCTATGAGTCAGTATCTAAGTACAATTCTGCTTCTTCCACATATAAAATATTTGTTTCCTAAAATAAGGAAAAGCTGACTATCTCACTTATATCCTTATATCATCAAGAAAAAGCAAAATCCCCTTGATGAGATGGATTGATGCAGTGTTTCAATAAAACAACAGGTGATTGCAATGATGGTGCAGGACTGGACGGCGTGTTGTGTTGTCATTAGATTACCATGAGTCAGAACCTACTGAAGCACACATAAAAATAACAACATGATTTTATTTATAGAAAACCACACAGATTCCGCAAGAAAACTCCTAAAATTAATCAATGAGCTCAGCAAAATTGCTGGGAATAAGACAACACCCCCAAATCTGTTGTGTTTCTCTATACCAGCTATGATATATTTAAAGTAAATCAAGAAAAACAATTCCATTTATAGTAGCATCTAAGAAAATAAGTATCTAGGAAAATATTTATCCATGGAGGTGAAATATTTATATTCTGAAAACTGGTAAATATTGCTGAAAGAAATTAAAGTCATAAAAAGAAAGATCTATCTTCTCATGAATTGGAAGATATAATATTTTTAGGATATTAATTCTATCCAAAGTAACCCATAAGTATGCAAAGTAAACCCAGTCCCTATCAAAACCGGACCAAACTTTTTCTTTTCTTTTAAGATATAGGAAGCTGATCATCAACTTAATACTATTCAGTTGGTTCTGGTAGCAAAAAAGAATCTTGGAAAAGAATCAATTAAGGGAACACAGACATCCCAATTTCAAGAGAACCACTAGCAGAAGTGAGCTTTTGAGCATCTCATCATTGAACAACTTAATCAATGAGTTCGCTCTAAAGCTACAGTAACTAAAATGGTATGGTACAGGGATGTCACAACTTGGGGATTCTTGCAGATACAATTATGTTACAATTTAACACCTTATCATTTTATCTCATTTTGATCATTTGATCAATTTATTCTGTGTTTTAAAAAAACATTTTAATTAACATTTTTCTCTACTTTACTTTGTTACTATATTACTTTGTAATTGTTGCTGTGTGTTGCTTTGTTGTGGAATTGTTTGTATGTTTTTCTGTATGTGAAATCCAGGATAGGTAAATCAATAGAGACAGTCACTGGACTAAAGTTTTCATGGAATTACAGCAGAGGAGGTTGGAGGGAAAGGGGGAGCTAATAACAACGTGTACGAGAAAGAAGAAAATGTTCTAAAAATGATTATGGTGATGATTGCACAAATTTTAATATATAATTGAATTAATGAGTTGTATGATATATGGATTACATTAAAATGAAATTGTAAAAAATATAACAATGTGGTACTAATACAAACATAGACATATAAACCAATGACATATAATTGAAAAATCAGAAATAAACCCATACATCTTTGGGGAAATGAATTCTGAAAAAAAAGTCAACATTTCATTTTGATAAAAAGTATCTTCAACAAATGATGCTGGTACAACTGAAGTTTGACATAAAAACAATGATACTGGAAACACACTAAATGTATAAAATAAAAGACATTCAAAAATTTTAAAAACCCTTGAATAAATATTTTTAGTTCAAATATTTGGCAGTCTCTAGAATGAGATTCCATGCTTTCTTTTGTTTTTAAAGTCTTTCAAACTGTGGTAAGTCTATTGCTGATCAACTTCTACAGTATTTTTGAATACATTGTGATATATATTTTTTCTAAAAACTATTGACTTACTAGCATCAGAAATAGAGAGTTATCTTATTTAATTTTTAAATAATAAGCAACATAAGTTGCTTTTCTGTTTAAATTTGCTAAAGTTTTGCTGTAACCCCTTTGTTTCCTGAAACAAAAAAATTACATGAGTCTATAATCATCCCCAAAGCAAAGGCCAAATGATATATGAATGTAAATATATGAACATAAAGAGTTAATAAATGGATATGAACCAGTAAATCAAAGGAAAAAATTATAATAGTACATAATTATTAATATTTCCTAAGGACCAAATCCACTGCCATTGAATAGGTTCTGACTTAAGACAAAGTAGAGCTTGACTGTGTGGCTTTCGGAGACAGTAAATCTTTATTGGACTGGAAAGCTTCATTTTTCTACCAAAGGCTGTTTGATGGTTTTGAACTGCTGGCTTTATGGTTAGCAGCTGAACATCTAACCTACTACATTACCAGCATGCTTATTCGTTGGTCTTCCTTGGCTCTTCTTTATATTGTTAATTAACGTATGAAGTTAGGTAATTGATTTGTGACTTCTCTTTTGTAATATAGGTGGTTATAGTCATACATTTCCCTCTATACACTATTTCCCTATTTACCGTCAGTTTTGATATATTGTTTTTTCATTTTCATTTGCCCTTAAGTATTTTCTAACTCCCTATGTTGTTTCTCTCTCTCTGTTAGAATTTTAGATTTTAGATCACGGCATTAGAAATTATTCTAAACATTCTTCAAGTAGAGCACAACTTTGATGAATTGTTACGCATCAATGGTTTGCATTCTGTTTGAGATAGTTAAAGTTTATGGTGCCACCCTGGATGATAAACACACGTGGGATTAATTGAAGGGTGGAGAGATAAATGGCTCAGTGAGCCTAGCCTCTCTAATTCTCTGGCCTCTTATTCTCTGATGGTTGCACCAGTGTGTGGCTATCTTACCTGGCAAGGCTCACTTCCTGCAAGACATCCCTGAGGAGAAGCCCCATGGAATTATTCTGATGTAGCCCTTGGTGCTGGAGAATCTGTATGGAGACTCCTGCCAGCACTGAAATATTTACCCCACCACTGGATTCAAAGACTTTCTACCCACCAGCCTGTTATCCTTCTGCTTTTGGCATCATTGTGTGTGTTTTGTGAGTTTGAGAAGGACTTGGTAGATTGGTGGCAGACATCTGGGCTAAATCGGACTATGGGCTTGGACTGGATGGATGCTCTCTGAATGTATACTTACCCTTTATATAAAAGTCTCTCTTATAAATGTATGAGTTTCTGTGGATTTGTGTCCCTAGGTTACCCAGACTCACACACATTCTGTTAGTTAATAAACATAAAGACTTCATAGCCTGTGCTATAAATGCATTAATGTGAATGGATCATAATCCTGACTTCATGTATATGTAGAGTTAAATTCTAGTTCATCAATCCTTACTTCCTTTACAGAAACAAATTGTTTGTGGGTTTCATATATGAGGTGCATTTCAAAAATCTGTGGGTAAAAAATCCATTATCTTTTAATTCGATTTCCCACAGCATGTTGAACCTCCCCCCCTTGTGCGTGAATTAAGTCAATGCTGTTGAGAATTATTTTTAAAAGTCTGTGTTGGGAAGGGAAAGAATAAACAAGGATACAAGGAAGGGAATTTTTTTGATGCCACTTTAAGAAAGACCACAGAGTGAATACATCTTAATCTGGAAGATGTTCTCTTACGTTGTGATAAACCCAAAACAAAAGCCCCCAACACATACCCACTGCCACTGAGGATTTCCAAATCATACTACCCCTGAGTCCTCGTAAATCACCTTATAAGAAGACACTTTTATCTTTCTCCTTCAGAGCAACTACTGGGTTGTTCAAACAGCTTTCTTTCCAGTTAGTAGTCCACGTGCGTCTGATAGTACTTTGGCCTCCTTGACAGTTGGGATGTAGCTGTTGGGTGCTGTCTATTTGGTTCCAATGCATGGAGCCCTTACGTACAACAGATTAAAACATTGCCCAGTCTTGTGCCAGTCTCGGAATTGCTGTGGTGTTTGAGACCTTGCACAACGCAATCATTGTGTCCATCCATCTCTGATCATCTGCTTGACCAAGCTTGATCCCCATTTCTCAGAGCCTGTCCTCTCTTGATAGCATTGACATGTGTTGGTAAGGGAAAGAGTAGACAAGTTAAATATGGACTGGGAACATGGAAAATTAAGATCTCTGCATTAATGCATTTAAAATGGTAGCAACATTTGTTCCCCCAAAAAATATATATGCGAGAGGGTTTCCAGTGTTCCTCGACTTTCAAAAGCATTCTCCTTATCCCTCTTCCATGATTGATTTGTTTGTTATTCTGCCAGTCCCTTTCAATACTCTTCACCAACTCTGTCATTCAAATGTATCCATTCGACTCTGGTCTAACTTATTCATTGTCAAGCTTCCACATGCATATGAGGAGATTGAAAATATCCTAACTATGGGCAGGTATACATTATTTCCTAAAAGTGGTATATTGATGCCTCAACCCTTTGAAGAGGTAGGTCATCAAAGTAGGATAGGCTGGCAGGAAGAGGTGGCACAGCAGTGATATTGTTGTTGTTTAGTGCCTTTGAGTCATTTCCGACCCACAGCAGCCGTGGGCACAATAGAAATACTGCCTGGTCCCTTGCCATCTTCATCATTGTTCCTTTGCTTGAGCCCCTTGTTGCCACAACTGTGTCAATCCATTTTGCTGAGTGTCTTCCTCTATTTTTCAATGCCCTGCTACCAAGCATGATATCCTTCATCAGGGACTGGTCTCTCCTGACACCAGGTCCACAGTATGCAAAACAAAGTCCCCACTTCCTTGCCTCAAAGGTGCACTCTGGCCATACATCTTCCAAGACACACTTGTTTGTTCTTTTGGAAGTCTGTGGTCTTTTCAATATTCTTTACCAGTTGTGATAACCAAAAATCAAATTCACTGCCATTGAGTCGATGCTGGCTCATAACAATCATATAGGATAGGGTAGACCTGCCACCCGTGAGTTTCTGAGATGTTTATGTGAGTAGTAAGCTGGGTCTTTCTCCCAAGAAGCCACTGATCAGAGCCCAAAAAGCAACCACGTCACCACCAGCATTTCTACACAGTTGTAATAGAGACTGAAGAGCCAGGCAAGGGGTGTTTGTCCCCATATTTTAAAGCCACAAATCTAGAAAAGAAAATATATACCCTTGCTTTCAGAGTAATCCATAACGTAAGGTTGAGTTCTGTGGAAATTAAACTGTATTGGGGGGATGTCCTTATGGGGAGAGTGGACTGAAAATACTGCTGGATGCAGAAAACACTTCAGCTCATAAGTGAAGATGCTGATGGTTTATTTGGCATTAAAGAGACCCTGGGTGGAAAAATGCCAGTTTACATAAATGGAACAGTTACCTGATGATCTCAAAGCAGGGTCCGTGGCAGGGCTAATTATAGAAGGAAGAAGAAATGACTATAATAAAATCATTGCTTTGTTAGTTTTGATGACATCACAGAACTCACTGCCATTGAGCCAATTCCAGCTCATCACGATGCTCTAGGACAACGTAGAATTGACTCTTTTGGTCCCATGGAGCAGCTGGTGTATTCAAATTGCCAACTTTCCCATTAGCATCCTGATATGTAACCTATTAGGCCACCAGCTAATAATATCAGAATGCTTACGACGTTTACTGTTCAGAAAAAGCTCATTACCATTGAGTTGATTCTGACAGAGCTGCGTTGCCTCTGTGCCTCTTTGGAGGAGAGCCTGAGCTTTCTCCTTCAGAGCTGTTATTTTGGAATGATTCACTTTGCAGCTATCAGTCCAACTAGTAGCCCACTTCTCCACTTCCTGTTTGGGAAACATTGTTTGAGGCTGGACCTTATAATAAGACGCTGCCAAGGGTCGATCTTTAGAACTTGTTGGCTAAAGGGAACCTTCGACAGCTCAAGGGTGTTTTCCTTGAGAACGACTTTTTTAAAAAATTAAAGCTTTCTGTGCAACACATTTACAAGTGGCTACGGTCTACAGTGGAAGCCTTCTTTCATTATTCCTGAGTCTCCATTGAATTCCTTCTGACCATTGACAAGCACCATGCATGACTTTGCCTTCATCAAAGGACATTAGAGATTGGACTAGTAGATTGTCCTCAGTCCACTCACTGGTCCAAAGAGAAATGGCACCCCCTTGGAGGAGCTGCCTCAGTGCACCCTTTTTTTTATATATTGAAAAAGTTTATATTTAGCATTAGCCAGCTGGGCTCACTTT
Source organism: Tenrec ecaudatus (assembly GCF_050624435.1). Lineage (NCBI taxonomy): Eukaryota > Metazoa > Chordata > Mammalia > Afrosoricida > Tenrecidae > Tenrec > Tenrec ecaudatus. The sequence goes on from NC_134538.1 coordinate 14,995,095, forward strand.
AGATGATTCCAATTTTGTTGGCAACATCTAAAGCATCATAGTCAGGAGCCAGTCAAACATATGCCTTCTTCTCCCCGTCAGGCCTGATCAAGGTGTTGACCTTGGCTACGTCAATGTCATAGAGCTTCTTCACATCCTGTTTGATCTGGTGTTTGTTGGCTTTGACATCCACAATGAACACAAGTGTGTTGTTATCTTCGATCTTCTTCATGGCAGACTCTGTAGTCAAGGGGAACTTGATGATGGCATAATGGTCCAGCTTATTTCTCCTGTGGGTGCTCTTCTGAGGGTATTTGGGCTGCCTTCTTAGTCTCATGGTCTTGGGCCGCCGGAAGGTGGGTGACGTGTGGATCTTTTTTTGTGTGGCTGTGGACGCCTTTCAGCATGGCCTTCTTGGCTTTTAAAGCCTTTGCTTTGTCTTCCGTTTTGGGAGGGGCAGGAGCTTCCTTCTTTGCCTTCAGCACCATCTTCGTGAAAAGCTCAGTGCACCCTTAATGAGAATTAAGTATGAGGGTTATGTGATCATGAGCCACATCCTGATTGCCTTGATGTGGAAAGGTGATGGAGGAAAGGCTGAACCATGTGACTACCATGAGGTATATGCCTTGATCCCATCTCTTTCCCACTCCTGGTATCCCTCCTGTAACTGTGATATACCTTGTCCTTTGAAAGTCTCTGAATTTCTGTAAACCTTTGGATATCATTATGATCTTGGGCTAAGTATCTCCATTCAGATGCAGTTTCTTCAACCTATCTTTACCTGTATAAGACTTAATAAATATTTTCCTTAAATTATTCTTGAGAATTGGGGTCTCCTTTGTAGCCCACAGAGAAGCCCTAATAGCATGCTGGTGACACATTGTTCTGCTAACCTCAAGGCTGCAGTTTGAAACCAGCAGCCTCTCTGAAGGATAAAGATGAGACTTAGTTCTTTCATAGTCCCAGTCTTAGAAATGCACCCGAGGAAATTTAACCTGTCCTATAGGACCACACGAGTCAAACTCAACTCGATGACAATAATAGTTTCTACACTGTAGAAACTAGCCTACAATAGTTTCTGTGTTCTCATCAGAATAGGAATATTCCTTAAGACCATTTCATGTCACCGTATCCAGGATAAAAACCCTCGTTCTTGGGGTGTATTCTTCAACAGCCTGGCTTGACTGCAGAGGTAATGCTCTTATAGTTATGTATGGATCTTAGCAATTAACATAGTTAGATAACTGGAGTTTGTCAGTGAAGTAAATATGGATTCAGTGCGCCTCGTCTTTCTAGTTCTCGGGTCTCTTGCTTTCTGACGGTCAGACCAGGATGCAGCTGCCTTAGCCACTTCCCTGCTTTAGCTGGCAAGGCTCACTTCCTGCAAGACATCCCTGAGGAGAAGCCACATGGGCCTACCCCGATGCAGCCCTGGGTGCTGGAGCACCTGAGTGGAGGCCCCTGCCAGTGCTAAGATGCTTACACATTCACTGACTTGGCTTTCCTCCTGCGGTCAGGATCTTTGTGTCTGTTTTATGAGATGGAGGAGGACTTTGTGGACTGGTGTTGGACATATGAGTTAATGTTGAACTTGTGGGCTTGGGCAGCACTAGGTTGGGATGTTTTCTTAATTTTCACTGAACCATTTTATAAAACTCTCTCTTATACGTGAGTTTCTGTGGATTTGTTTCTCTGAAGTACCCAGACTATTGCAATGAGCTTTGGGCTAGTGGCCGTTTATGATTCCATCACATGTTGTGCCTCCCCAGTTATTGTCTGACACACTCTTCCATGGAAGGGAGAGCGTCTGCTGGGTTGAAGCCCAGTGGTATTGCCAGGCAACATCCTGCCCTCTGGTTTGGTCCTCCTCACAGCCGTTTTCACCATTCCTAGGGGTAAGAGTACCAGTCTGCCTCTCTTCCTGGCTGTATCTGTGCTAATGGCTCATTAGGAAAGGTATGTTCCAAGCTAGTTCCTCGTGGTACCTGTTCTGTGTACATATGCATATGCCATTTGCCTCAAAATAATAAACAGTGATAAAACTGCTGAAATGCAGAGTTTACTCTCCAATCTCATTGGATTGCATGCAGAAGATACACCGTGTTAGAGATGTGCAGTATTATTTATTGAAGGCGAGGGATAAGCAACAAGCATGTATTGCTCATAGAAAGCACTTAGTAGACAATAGGTGAACTGATGTGATCTTGTACCCTCCATCCCCATGAGTACTCCTCTTAGCCTCTTAGGAAAGGAGCACACTTATATCAAAAGGGGACCTACTCACTCTTTCCAAATCACCCATAGACATTTGTGTCACCAGGTGGACACCCTGTGGATCAGAGGTCAGCAGGCCTCTTTCTCTCTCCTTTAGCTGCTGTGTCATAGACACAGGTCCAGTGTGGCATGATTGTGTTTGTTCTTTCTCACTTTGTGTCTTTTTGTTGTTGGGATTTTGCTCTTAGGTTTCTGATACAATTCTCAGATAGCAATTTGGAGACAACTTTGGATCAGTGCTAGGGTTAAACTAGCAAAATAATAGGTAAAATTGTTTTACCAGCAGTTTCTGAATCATTTATGTCAAAGTCTCTGCAGAACTCCCTTTGGGCCCTTTAGAGTCGACCATCTCTTGGCCTTAGCATTCATAGCACTCCGCCCAGTCTGGCCATCTGCTGTTGTTATCGCATTGCTGTTTCATCGACTGAAGCCTCAGTTTGCACAGGGCCAAGCTGGTAACACCCCACATTCACAGGGTGCCGAGGTCTGTGACTCTGTATTACTGTGGCGACTTGTGCATTGCTGTGATGCTGTAAGCTAGGTCACCAGCAGGGTCACCAACAGTGAACAGGCTTCAGCAGAGCTTCAAGGCTAAGACTAGAATACGAAGAAGGACTACGCTGTTTGGCTCTGAAGAACTGGCCAGGGAAAATTTATTAACAGAACTGAAACAGTGTTAGACACTGACAGCCTAACGAATGTCGTATAACACTGTCAGAGAATAATGCCAGAAGATAAGCCCTTAGATTGGAAGACACTCAAAATATGACTAAGGGCAGCCTTCTCAAAGGAGAGTTAACATCATGACACGCATGGAGTAAAACCTGTGGGCGGGAAGCCTTCAAAGCCCTAATTTTCTAATCAGTTACGGCTAACAATGAACACAGACAGTTTCAAAAATGAATTCAGAATAGTGACTTGCAATGTATGAAGTATGAATATAGGAAATTCTAAAAAATGAGAAGGAATGCATAAAAAAACCAACGCTCTAGGGATTTTCACTCTCACTCGATACCAACTCACACGGACCCTACAAGACAGTGCAGAGGTGCCCCTGTGAGTTTCTGAGACTGTAACAGAGAGTAGAAAGCCCTATTTTACTCCTGTGGAGCAACTGGTGGTTTCAAACTGCATCTTACAGATCACCAGCCCAACGCATAACCATTATGCCACCAGCATTCCTGTTTAGGCATTAGTGGGTTGAAATGGATTGAGATTGGACATTTTGAATCAGAGAACCATATGGGTTGCTGTGCCAGAGATGACACGATCAAGAGGAATGGCCTTGCACGCATCCTCAGCAAGGACATTCCAAGATCAATCTTGAAATACAGTGGGGTCTGTGATAAGATTATTTCTATTTGCTTTCAAGAAAATCCAAATCAATACAACTATATTCTAATTTACATACCAACCACCAATGCTAGCAACGAATAAATCGAAGAACTCTACCAACATCTTCAGTCGAAAGCTCCTCAAACATGCAATTAAGAGGTATTGATAGTTGTTGGCGGTTGCACTGCAAAAGTTGGAAATAAAGAGGAAGAAACAGTAGTTGGAAAATATGGCCTTAAAGATCATAATGAAGCCAAAGATTAAATGATAGATTTGCAAGACCAGGGACTTCTTCATTGCAAATACTTTTCCACAATACAAAAAGTGACTAGACATACAGATTTCTCCATGTGGAATATAGAAATCAAGTTGACTACGTCTGTGGGAAGACATGGTGGAGAAGCTCAATAATAGCATTTAAAGCAAGGTCACGGGCTTATATGAGGAAGTGACCATCAATTGTTCATACGTAAGGTCAGACTGAAGCTGAGTAAACTGAAAACAAGTGCACAAAAGCCAAAATATGACTTGAGTCTATCCCACTAGAATTTCAAGAATATCTGAAGAACTGATTTGTTGTATAGAACATTAATGTGAGAAGACCTGATGGGCTATGGGATGACATTAAGAACATCATACATGAAGAAAACAAAAGGCCATCAAAAGTAAATGATTAGAAAATGATGATGGCAACATGTGTACAAGCATGCTTGATACAATTGATATATGTTATGAGAGCTGTAAGAGCCCCCAAAATTAATTTTTTTTAAAGACAGGAAAAAGGGAAATAGCAGAGTGGATGTAAGAAGAGACTTTGGAACATGTTCTTAATTGTACAGTAATTAAGATACATGAAAGGAATAATGATGTAAAGGAGCCAAACAGAAAACTTCAAGGGGCAGCTCAAGAAGATAAAGCCAAATATTATGAAGAAATGTACAAAGACCTAGAGTTATAAAATAAAAAAGAAGAACACATTACATTTATCTTAAACTGAAAGAACGCAAGAGAAATGTCAAGCCTCGATTTTCAATAATGAAAGATTTCATCAGAGTGCTGATGGTGCAGCAGTTCTGTGTTAAGCTGCTAATCACAATATCAGTAGTTCAAAACCGCTGGCCACTCAAAGGGTGAAAGACAGGGCTTTCTCCTCCCATGAAAAGTTCCAGTCTCAGAAGCTCACATGTGTACCCTCTCCTACAAGGTTGCTATGAGTCCAAATGGACTCAATTGCAGTGACCTGGAGACAGTGTTGAAGGACACAAGAGGTATCAAAGAAAATGTAAGAATAACAGGGTCATTGTACCAAAGAGAACTACATGCCCTTCAACCATTTTGAGAGGTAGCAGATGAGCAAGAGCCAGGAATTCTGAATAAGTCTAAGCTGCACTGAAAGCATAGAAGGCAAAGGAAGAGATGAAATACCAATTGAAATGTTCTAACAAGCAGAAAGAGTGCTGGAAGCACTCATTTATCTATGCCAGGAAACTTGGGTGAGAGTTATTTGGCCAATTAATTGGAAGAGATCCATATGTGTACCCATTCCAAACAATGGTGTCCCAACAGAATGCTCAAATTATAAAATAATATCACATGCAAGTACAGTTTTGCTGAAGATCATCCAACAGCAGTTGCAGCAGTACATTGACAGGGAGCTGCCCGAGGTTCAAACCAGGTTTAGAAAAGGACATGAAACCAGGGATATCATTGTTGATGTAATATGAATTTTGACTAAAAGTAGAGAATAGCTGAAAAGTATTTACTTGGGTTTTATTGACTATGCAGAGACAATGGACTGTATGGATCATAACACAATGATAATCCCAGAAGAATGTATTCTGGAAGAATGAGAATGAAAGAACAATACACAGTGCTCATGAAGAACCTGTACATTGATCCAGAGGCAGCTGTGTGAATAAAAGAAGGTAATACCGCATGTTTACAATCAGGAAAAGTTATATCACCTCACCATATTAGTCAAGCCATATGGTGGACAAATAATCTGAGAAGCTGGATTATATGGAGAAGAATGTGGCATCAGGACCAGAAGAAGGTTTATTAATGAACTATGATATATGGATGACACAATCTTGCTTGCTGAAAGTGAGGAATATTTGAGGCAATTGTTGATGAAGATCAAGGATTACAGTCTTCAGTATGGATTACAACTCAATGTAAAGAAAACAAAAATTCTCATAGCTGGACCAGAAGGTAATACCATGATAAATGTAAGAGAAAAGATTTAAGTTGCCAAGATTTGTCATGTTTGAGTCCACATTCAATGTTCATGGAAGCAGAAGTCAAGAGATCAAATGACATTGCTTTGCATAAATCTGCTGCACAAGATTTTTTTTAAGCATTAAAAACCAAGGATATTCTTTTGAGGATTAAGATGAGCCTGACCCAATCCATGGAATTTTTAATCACATCATATGTGTGTAAAACTTGGACATTGAGTAAGGAAGATCAAAGAAGAATCTCTGCATTTGAATTACGGTGCTGAAAAATGTTTTTAAAGTACCAAGAATTGCCCAAAGAACAAACAAATCTATATTGCAAAAAGTATAGCCAGAATCCTCCTTAGAGGCAAAGGTGGGGGGACTTTCGTTCACACACATTGGCATTTTGTCAGCAGAGAACAGTTCCTGGAGAAAGACATCATGCTCAGTGAAGCAGGGGTGCAGTGACACTGAGGAAGACCTTTGACAAGATGGATTGAGAACGTGGCTGCATGGATGGGCTCAAGCTTAAGAACAGTTGTGAAGATGTCAAAGGACTGGACAGTGTTTCCTTTTGTTGTACGCAGGGTAGGCTTGTTGGCACCTTACCACAACAGGTCTGCTGGCAAACTCCTGCCATGAAAAGGTCGGTGGGCAAGCTGCCCACTGCTGCGTCTTCCAGTCTCATAGTTTCCATCAGTTACCCCACTGCTATGGTTGCTCTTCTGCTTGACTCTGCTGTCGTGGTTGCTTTCTCTCTGGATCTCCAGTGTTATCAACTCAGTGAGTGTTACCATCTTAGTGCTCCAGCACTTGACTTATATTCTGGCTCTTTTCCCCTAGCTTTCTGAGATCAGGAAGCCCCATCTGTGTTCTAGTGCTTTTATCAATCATTGAAATTGACCCCTTCAGTCAATCTTGGCAAAGATCAGGTCTTCCCAAGCAAAGCTTGGTCAAGCTCAGACTGGACAGGTTCCTTGGACAATCCTAGTAAAGATCAAAGGTTTTCCAGGGCCCTTCCAGTCAAATCATAAAAAGTGGATCAGAAACCAACCAAACCTCGCAAGTTACTGTGTGAACAGCCTGATTTCACACAATATTGTAGTTATGTAGTTATGTGAACCCTTAGATTACGAGACCGACACTTTGTACACTCACCAACCAATCATTCATTTGAGCTGCTCTAGAAGTAGATCTGGCCTTGCAGTTATTTTGAGGTGAAATAACTCCCATTGACTGATGGCAATTATCCTAAGATGACAATAAATGGACACATTAGTATGCATCATTTATATTAGTAGGGGAGTTGGGGCCCTGGGTTAAAAAAATGACATGGACTGGAGATCAACAATGAATGTGATCACTGGATTCCATGAATGTTAAAAAGCATATAACCATCAAAAGACACCATGTGTGTGTGTGTGTGGGTGGGGCTCATGGAGAACTCATCCAGAATCTAAAGAACTCCTTCAAGTAATCCTAGGTTTAAAAATTGATAAAGGGCTTTATTTATAGATAGAGGGACTTAAAACACTAAATATAAGTAAATATGTAGACTAAGTAGATATTCATATAAGCAGATATTCACATATACCTGGGGGTGTGTATAACACAGTATAATCCCTTTAATCACAGGCAAGTTCTATTAAGTATAATTATATCTTTGTCTCATGAGAAGGAGGTATAATGCTAGATATTTTCCTTCTACCAAAATGAAAATAAATGTCCACAAATCTTTGTACAGAATTTTTTAATGTTCATAACAGTTTTATCATAATCACCCAAATGCAAAAACATCCCATATGCATTTCAACAAATTAGTGGATAAACATTGTATGCCTATATACAAACATAATATAGTCTGAATTAAAAGAACTAACTCTTGTTATGTTAAGCAACATGTATGAACCACAAAATAATCTTGAAAAAATAAAAAACAAAAGAGTTGATAATTAAACTATCAAAAGATATAGCATCTGGGGTCTTAAAGGCTCGAAGATAAACAAGTGGCCATCTAGCTCAGAAGCAACAAAGCCCACATGGAAGAAACACACCAGCCTGTGTGACCGTGAGCTGCCAAAGGGATCAGGTATCAAGCATCAAGGAACAAAAAAATCATATCATTGAAAATGTGGGTGAGTGCAGAGTGGAGACTCAAAGCCCAATGGTTGCCAACCGGATGCCCCTTACTGAAGGGTTGTGGGGAGGAGATGAGCTAGTCAGGGTGCAGGGTAGCAACGATGAAACATATAACTTTCCTCTAGTTCTTAAATACTTCCTCCTCCCTACTATCATGATCCCAATTCTACCTTACAAATCTGGCTAGACCAGAGGATGTACACTGGTACAGAGAGCAAATGGAAACACAGGGTATCCAGGACAGATGACTCCTCCAGGACCAGTGGTCAGAGTGGCATTGCCTGGAGGGTGGAGAGAATGTGGGGTAGAAAAGGGAAACTGATTACAAGAATCTACATAGAGCCTCCGCCCTAGGGGATGGACAGCAGAGAAGAAGGTGGGGGGAGATATCAGACAGTGGAATATATGACAAAATAATAATAATTTTTGAATGATGAAGGGTTCATGAGGTAGGGGGGAGGGGAGAGGGAGGGGGGAAATGAGCAGCAGATATTAAGGGCTCAAGTAGAAGGCAAATGTTTTGAGAATGATGATGGCAACAAATGTACACATGTGCTTGACACAATGGATGGATGTATGGATTGTGATATGAATTGTATGAGTCCCCAATAAAATGATAAAAAATTTTAAAAACATTCAAAATTAATAAATATTGATCGAAACGATAACAATGATACTTTCTGGGCTGGCGCATAGAAATGGAAAGGAAAGACGGCATAGGAGTGACTCCACAGGTGGAGAGCTATTCTACAGCTCACAAGAAGTGGTGGGGAAAGCAATGTACACAGCTTCCAAAATGCAAACTGTGCACTTAATATCTGGGCTTTGTGTTTTAATGCAAACTATGCCTCCATATTTTTAATTAACTATATTAGTCTAAATGGTTAAGTGCTTGGTGACTAACGGAAAGTGTTGCTGTTGGAGTCCAACCGCACGTGCTTCCACGCAAGCCTGAGAATCCATTTCTGGGAAATCAGTCATCGTGAGCCTGTGGGCCAGAGGACTAGTGTGGCAGACAGGTGGAGTTGACTCATGACAATGGTTGTGTTTTTATTAGTGTGTGGTCCTTATTAGTTCATATCATTGATTTTCAGGAATTTTCGCCCATAAGCATGTGGACAAGCTCGAGCTTATTGGTTCTCTCTCTCTTTTCATCTCCCTCCTTACTTTGACTAAGAATCCCAGCAAATTTATAGATCTGCTGATATTATTCTGGGAAAATCGAATCTTACCATTCATGCGAGTGTGATTCTCTGAACCATGGAAGTGAAGTATGAATTTGGGGATTGGCCATCGGCAGTTTCACAGAATACTCACATTTATGTGGACAAACATTTTTATCGTCGCTACCTTTTGTTTTTAAGTCTTCATAGCCTTTGATAACATCACGGGCAGGGGTTTTGAGACAGACACTTCATTGATTTTTCTTTCTGAAGAGGTCACATTGGGAAAATGGAATCTCAGGAGAGGTGATGAGTTGACCTTCATTTCAGATGTAGCCAGAAAGTAGTCCAGCCTTTCCTTGCTTTACACGTTTGGTTTGAGTTTGACAGGCTCCCCTTCCTGAAAATATTCGAGATGTCTTTGTAGACATCATTTTTCCATTCACTTCTAATGTAAGAGTTTAGGTAATGTCTTCTTGGGCCTTTAGTCAGCTGAAGATAGCTCTTCTTCTCTTTACTTACTTTATTTCTACCCTCATTTCTTTTTAATCTTTCTTTCCTTCCTTCTTTCTTACTTTATGTTGTTGTACATCTCTCCATTTATTTATTTTAATTTAAAATCTATTTCCTGAATTTTCACTTTAATTCCTATAACTCCTTTTGCCATAATTGCATCAAAGACACATTTATAAAGCACCCAGCCCAGGGAAATAAGGTTAATACAATGACGTTCCACCCTAAATTTGGAGACTGTACTCGCTCATCTAAACATTGTCAAGGAAGACTGTTACAGGGAAAAGGCAGTTGGATAGGTTAAAAAAACACATTTCACATTGTGTTATCACTTACATATACTTATGTAAAATATTCGTTCCCTGGTAAATCTTTAGGAGGTTGTGTAAAAGCAACTTGAGGGGACACCTTAATTTCATTAGATTCTATTTCATTATCAATTACAAATTTAGCAACAAAAAATTGTCAAGTTTTCATTGACCACACAACTTCACAGAACTCTACACCCCCCAAGTGCATTGGTATATGGGAAAGGGCAGGAACAATGATCAATGTCCACTCTGGTGACCTCCATCTTCAGTGGAAGTGGTAGGGTTCCTCAAATGATGTTGTGAGCAAAGAATACAGAATACAGGTTAGACGTAGCCAGTTCATTAGGATTCAAGAGGATCCATTAGTCTCTCCTCAAAATATTTGGCTTGTAGGGGTGACACTGCAGGACAATTGGGATCCCTCTGTAGCAGATCAGATAATACACGCTCAGTATATTGGCTTCAAAAGTGAGAAGTCATTTGGAAAGTGCTTATGCGTGTGTGTGTGTGTGTGTGTGTGTGTGTGAGAGAGAGAGAGAGAGAGAGAGAGAGAGAGAGAGAGAGAGAGAGAGACGTAGGCAGCTATCCAAGCAGAGAGGTTATTTTCAGTCTCAGTATCATAAAATGCATACAAAATCATTTGTTTTTTTGAAGATTTGAAGTCGGGCAATAATCTAAAAATGGCTAGTATGGCCTATGTCTCTTGCTGCTGTGTCCCAGTAATAAATACTCAAGAAAGCAATGCTTTTAATTAGTGATCATTAAAGAAATATATTGGGGAAAGTGTGTTACATACTCACTGCTCTGGACACATTCAGCATGAATTGTTTCATAAACCAGAGGAAAAGCTTCTATAGACAATATTTTAAGAAAAAAAGTAAGGTTAGTTAGCAATTACTTTTATATAGTCAGTTCTAAATTCCTCTCTCATCTCAGAAACATAGTATATTCATTTATAATCTTAATGATATTAGTTTACAGGTCATAAAAACATACCATATATATATATATATGACAGAGTAATTGCCTTTTTCTATGTGGCCAAAAGCAAGACAATTATTGTTTAAAATGTGAAAAAAGTTCAGTATGCATTCTGTGGCATAAACACCTAATGCTTGTTATTTTCAGTAAAGTTCTTATGATGTTCACTTAAATGTGTATGGAAAGTATTTGATCAAAGAAAAATGAGTATTTCCTATCAAGTAAAAATGCTTGTCCTGTACTGCATTAGATCTAAGTGAAAAAAATCGATTACTGAAGATTATGATTTTATTGGGATATTATTACTGATTAATTAAAAGATTGATTTTTTTATCAGCCATAGAGTCAAAGTTTGAGTCTAAAGTCAATATGGGATTTCATTTTCCCACTTCACTGCTTATTTATGAGCTTTCAGAAAGGAAATTTGCCAAATTACACTGCACACAGCTCTGCACATCAGATTCCTGTGCCTGAGGTTGCTACTCCTTTTAGTGTCCACAGAGATCACCGCATCTAAGCCCTCGATAGATGGAAGACAGAATAACTAAAGTAAGAAATAACTGGACTCTGCTTTCTCACCCTGTGAATTGATTTCTTACTCCTCTCTATCACAATGCTATGTAAGAAAAGAAAACAGAGATAGATATTAGTAGAAAGACAAGTGGGTGAGGTAGGGAAGTAGTGAAGGATACAATTTGACTTCTCAGCTTCTTTAGCTCTGTTGAGATATTCTTTCTCTCACATGCACACAGACGCACACACACACAGTTAGCAAACTGCAATGCAACAAGACTATCAAAAGATATAGTGCCTGGGGTCTTAAAGGCTTGAAGGTAAATAAGCGGCCATCTAGCTCAAAAGCAACAAAGTCCACTCGGAAGAAGCACACCAGCCTGTGTGACCATGAGGTGTTGAAGGGACCAGGTATCAGGCATCAAAGAACAAAAAAAATCATATCATTGTGAATGAGGGTTTGTGCAGAGTGGAGACCCAACGCCCATCTGTAGGCAACCGGACATCCCTTACAGAGGGGTTGCGGGGAGGAGATGAGCCCGTCAGGGTGCAGGGTAGCAGCAACGAAACATGCAACGTTCCTCTAGTTCTTAAATGCTTTTCCCCTCCCCACTATCATACCGTTTCCCTGTGCTGTTAGTCTATTTCCCTTTTGCTATGCCTTTCTGGACGTCCTTCTTGAAGAGTGTGTTAGTCCGGGGAGACTAGAGAAACAAATTCATAGAGACGCTCATATGTGTATGAGAGTGAGTTTTATATAAAAGGTAATTGTACATTAAGAAAGCATCCCAACCCAGGCCAGTCCAAATCCTGAAGTCTGATATTAGCCCATATGCCCAATGCCAACTCCGTAAAGTCTTCAGACTTACGAAATACATGCAATGATGTTGAAAACAGGACAATCACAGGTCATTGGGTAGAAAGTCTTTGGTAGAAAGTGGCAGTGTAAGCATCTCAGCTCTGGCAGGGGTCTCCACGTGGCTAATGTAACTACCACAAGGAGTTACAGTAACCCCAAGTAAGAAATAAAAAAGGAGAACAATCTACTGGGTAATTGGGGAGAGTTCTATGTGGTTCTCCCAATGCTCATTTGAAAATCATTTCTCAAAAGGTAAGCTAGATAAGCTTCCAACAATGTCTACATGAAGCGATACTATTTTGTCACATGTTTAAGCATATGCCGCTGAGCTCTTCAGACTTGCTATTACAGAAGCTCGTATGTCCCGAGCTTTCGAAAGCCTGTACATTATTCCTCTGCATCCCTGAGTCATGCACTGTCATGCGTTGACACCAAAAGTCTTTCTGGTTTTAAGGACGGGGGACAAAGTGATTGTGCACCTCTAGAGCAAGAAAGAAGCATAAATGTGATTTCAATGCTCTTAGATCTGCACCAAGAGCTCATGGGGGGTAGTAGTCCCCAGAGAAGGGGCTGTGGAGTCCACGGTGGGACTATGAGTAGTGGATAAACCTTGAGTCAGGAGCTTCAATATGTAAGTAAATGGAATGTGGGCATCCATTTATACTTATTCCTTGGTCCCCATAATGTAAGAGGTGAAATTGGGAAAGGCTTCATAAGTTTTGGTTGGAACAGACAACAATGAGCACTAAATCACAATATACAATCTCTGAATTGTTTATAAATCTGTAATTTATGATTCTAAGAAATCCTGGTAGTGATCCTGGATAAGCACTGCGCTGTAAACAGCAAGTTCAGCTGCTGACACTCACTGGCCACTCTTTGGGGAAAGAATGAGGCTACCTGCTCCCATACAGACTTATAGCTCTGGAAGCCATCCATACCGCTGCTGTGGGTTGGAATTGACATAAAGTTGTTTGTTTTTTTAAAGCCTTGATTTTTGTCTTTTAGTAATAATTTGCGATACATATGCAAATATATTACCTGTATTTGAATGGAAAACTTATCAAAAAGGTTCAGCAAGGTTTGGGTTTTTTTTTCAGTGGATATTACTAACTTAGTTGAGTGTCTTCAATTCATCCCCAATTTAGTAATGTGGAATATGGTTAGATTTTATTATGAAATAATGATGGAACATTTTGAGATCATATCAACCTTTATATCAACACAGTTATAAGTATAATTTTCAATTCCTTCTTTGTTTTAAATATTATATTCTTTTTAGGGGAAAGTTTACATAGCAAATTAGGTTCCCACTTAACCATTTTGGTGCAATTTATTCTGTGGTATTGGTTAACAATTTTGCAATATGTCAGCATTCTCCTATTCTTTTCTACTCCTTGCCTTGTCATCTTTGCTTTGGGGTAAACGTTGACTCCTTCATCTCATATGGCTGATTGCCTAAGGAGTACCTGTTTCCTGGGTGATAGTGCTTATTTTATAAGCCATTCCATAATCTGAAAGAGTGTAGACATCCAGGAATGGATTCAGTTGCAAGTTAAAAGAGGGTCCAAGGGGCAATAGTCTAGGACGTTCATCTCAGACAGAACGTGCTGACAGAATGGTTTCTGACAGTAGCTAGGTGTGTTGGTCTGGGTACTTTAGAGAAACAAATCCATAGAAATATATATGTAAGAAAAATTTTCTATAAAGGTAAGTGTGCATCAAGAAAACAATCCAACCCAGAGCTGCCCAAGCCCACAAGTCCAACATTAACCCATTAATCCATATATCCAACACCAATAGACAAAGTCCTCCTCCATCTCACAAAACACACACTATGATGCCGACCACAGGAGAAAAGCCGAATCAGTGAATATGTAAGCACCTCAGCACTGGCAGGGGTCTCCACACGGCTGCTCCAGCACCCAGGGCTGCATCTGTGTAGGTCCATGTGGCTTCTCCTTGGGGATGTCTTTCAGGAAATGAGCCTTGCAAGCAGAAGCAGGGAACTGCTAAGGCAGCTGCACCCTGGTGTGACCATCACAGAGCAAGAGACCTGACAACAAGAAAGGCGAGGCTCATTGAGCCATTTATCTCTCCAGCCTTCAATTATCCCCACATGTGTTTATCATACAGGTTGGCACAATAAACTTTAGCTATATCACCAGGCACCCTCTACTTCTCATCTGAGACTAGAAGAGGGCAGGGCTCCTGAAATTTTGTAGTTGTCCTGTGAGCTAGTTTCTTTGAGTCTTTTGCTTAACGTCATTCTATGTTGCTGAAGACCAAACCAGGCCGGTAGTTGCGTTTATATGATACTTTCAACCCTTTAAATTCCCAGACAAAACTAAACAAACTCAGGTGTATGCATTATATTTATGAGCTATGTTGTCCAGGGTGACTAAATTGTCTAACAATGCTATAGTGCCAAGCCCTTTAACCTAGTTAGCCAATACCTTATGGTGTTTGGATAGGTCTATGAGGTCACTGGAGCCCTGATGGTGCTGTCTGGTAAGCACTGGACTGTTAATGGAAAGATCAACAGTTCAAACCCATTGAGGGAGAAAATTGAAGCTATACATTCCACAAAACTTATATAGGGAAATTATGAGATGAAGCCAACTCAATGGAAGTGAGTTTGGTCTTGTGGTGTGGTTAGGAGGTTCCTATAACTATGCTACCTGTACGATTTCTTACATATATGAATATATATGTAGCACATTCAAGCATGTATACATGTATGCCTAAAATATATATATATGCATGTGCAAATTACTCATGCACTATTCTATACACATATACTTTACATATCTAGATCTGTAACCACGTACATTTTTGGTTATTACTTTTACACATTTGTATGTATTTTAGTATTAACAGTCATTGTTCTTTATTCTTGCATATCTTTCAGTGTCTCCATTTCCTTGGTCAAGGTGTGCTGCCTTCCACCATAGTTCTCATTCAATGTCCTATCACCAAAATAATAGATGTCTACTATACCAAGTGATTCTCCCTCCTGAAGAGCTGCACAATGACATCAAGCACATCATATGTGAAGTACAAGATCATTAAAAAGTCAGGAAAGAAAGAAAAGAACACCATGAATGTCAGAAGAGTTCTCAGAAAGGTGCTCTTCATCATAGAGTTAGTAGCTACGGTAAATGGAATAAATGATGAAATCAAAGAGTTGAACACTAAATTTCAAAAGGCAGTTCAAGGTGATAAAGCATTATCATTAAATGTGCAAAGAACTGTAGTTACAAAACAAAAAAAGAAATTATTGTCATTACTACTCTTTTGATTACTATTTGCTTGCAATACATATTCCGTTGATTATTAACTTATGTCTTGGTGTCTAAGCTATGTCTCTTAATGTGCAGTGTTAATGTCTTTGTACTTTTCTGTGCTGTACAATTTTTGTATATGGATTCTTTCCTTAATGTTAATTGTCATTGTTTTTGTGTTTAGTGAGTCTTTAACTTCTTTTTTATTTTGGTAAGTAGATTTATTAATTTTTTGGTTACCCTAAAATTCATGTTTACTCTATTTAAAAGTCTATTATATCTTCTCTGTCTACTCTCCATTTTCAAATTCTATAGCAGCACCTTTTATTTCCCCTTTTGTTTTTACATTGTCATTCATTAGAGTTTAATACCTCTGGTTTTCTATAATCTGTTTTGCAATTTTACTTCCCTTTTGTAAAGTCTTTACGTAGGTGATGTGATTGTTCTAGTCACCACCCTCCTCAGGAATATGTTCCATCCTTTTACTTTACCCACTTATTTGAACCTTCTACTCTGTTTTTCATGTGATTTATTAATGTCTGATGTCTCCAACGTTCAAACTAAAAAAACCCACTGCCATGGAGTAAATCCCAACTCATTGCAAGCCTATAGGACAGTATAGAACTGCCCATGTGGGTTTCTGAGACTGTGTTTACAAGAGTAGAAAACCTCATCTATAGCCTGTGGAGTGACTGGTGATATCCTGTCCAAGATGTGATCACTATGCCATATCTAAGGGAAATACATATAAATTAAGTTGTTAATGTGTTTCTTTATGGATAGCATATTGGTTGTATCCCCTTAGTAATTTATTTATTTTTTGAAATATTTTACTTACACACAATTTCACAATCTGATCTGGACTCAAATAGACCTGTTATTTTAATTTTATTTTAGCAGTTTTAATGACACATAATTCATATATCACACAATTCAATAGTTTAAACATATTAAAATGAGTTGTGCACTCATCACCACAATTCAATTTAGAACACTTCTCTTTTTTCTTTTAAAATTTTTTTAAATTGTCTTGTTTCTTATATTCATTATTATTAGCTCCAATTTTCCCCCAACCTCCATTACTATAACCCCAATAAACCACAAATTCAATAACTGTCTCTTTACATTTATTTTTCCTGAATTTCACATAAAGAAAAAGAAGAAAAAATATTTTAAAACTAGCAACAATAAAAACACACAGAGAAACCTCAACTGAATAAAAAATTTTAAAACTAGACAAAATTTAAAATGAGTCAAAAGGGAGAACAAATTATAAGATGTTAAGTTTTAACCTAACGACGTCTACATTAACTCACTTTGCAATGCACGCTACCAAATAGCAATGGGCAGAGGATATTAACGGGAGGTTTAATCCATGTGGGGACCATGCAAATGGAATCTGGGCTTCACTCTCATTCTTGGCCTTTTGCAAAATGGGTGCTCAGAATTTAAGATCCAATACTATTCCATCCTCTTCTCTTGGATTTTGTTATTTACAGTTATTGGATTACACAAGCTGGTGGGCTTCTGTCATATGGATTTAGTTGTCACCTCATTTATTTATTTGTTTGTTTATTGTCATTTTATTGGGGGCTCTTAAAGCTCTTATAACATTCCATACATCAATTGTATCAAGCATATTTGTACATATGTTGCCTTCATCATTTCCAAAACATTTTCTACTTGAGCCCTGGTATAAGCTCCTCTTTTTTCCCCTCCTTCCCTCACCCTGCTACCCTCATGTACCCTTGATCAATTATATATTATTATTGTTATTTCATATCCTACACTGTCCATTGTCTCCTTTCACCCACATTTCTGTTTTCCATCCCCTTCGGAGGGGGGATGTGCTATATATCCAATCTTTTGATGGGTTCCCCCTTTCTAAACCTTCCCCCTCCATGATCACCCTTTAACCTCATGGTATTCCTATTCCCATTATTGTTACCAAGGGAACTTATCTTTTCTGAATTTCATGTGACCAGAGCTCTTAGCTGTGCCAATGTGTGTTCTCTGGTCTAGGCAGATTTGTAAGTTAGTACTAGGTCATGGTCATGGGGGAAGGGGACGGGGAAGTATTCAGGCACTAGAGGAATGATGTGTGATTTCTTGGTGCTACACTACGCCTTGGTTGAACCATCCCTTCCATATACCGCTTCTGTGTGGGGATATCTGCAGAGAGGCCCCTCTTTCACATTGATATAATTGTTTGTTTGGGATTTTTTGATACCTGATGCCTGATCCCATTGACACTCATGATCACACAAGCTGGTGTGCTTCTTCCATGTGGGTTTACTTCCTGATAGATGGATCTTTGCTTGAATTCAAGCCATCAAGACCCCAGAAGCTATATTTTTTGGTAGCCAGTCACCATCCACTCTCTTTACCATATTTGCTTATGCACCCATCTTGTTTTCAGTGACAGTGTCAGAAAGGTGACTATCAAAGAGTGCCCTGTTATCAGATAAAGTGCTCTGATGTTAAGGGAGGCATTGAGTAGAGGCCTAAAGTCTTTTCTTCTTTTATTCACTTTATTGTGGGTTCGTACTGCTCTTATCACAATCCATACATTGATCCATCAAGCACATTTGTATATTTGTTGCCATCATCATTTTCAAAACATTTTCCTCCTATTTGAGCCCTTGGTAGCAGCTTCTCATTTATGCCCCTTCCTCTCCCTCCTTCCCTCCCTCCCTCATGAACCCTTGATTATTTACAAATTATTATTTTTCATGTCTTACACTGACCGATGTTTTCCTTCACCCATTTTTCTGTTGTTATATGGAGATCGTTGTCATCAGTTTCCCCTTTTCCCCCCACCATTCCCTTACCCTCCTGATATCACTACTCACAATATTGGTCCTGAGGGGTTTATCTGTCCTGGACTCCCTGTGTTTCCAGCTCTTATCTGTACCCATGTACATGCTCTGGTCTAGCTAGATCTGTAAGGTAGAATTGAAGTCACAATAGTAGGATGGAGGAAACATTAAAGAACTAAAGGAAAGTTGTATGTTTCAATGGTGCTATACTGCACCCTGACTGGCTTGTCTCCTCCCAGCAACCCTTCTGTATGGGGATGTCCAATTGCCTACAGATTTGTTTTGGGTCTCCATTCCGTACTCTCCTGCATTTACAATGATATGGTTTTTTGTTCTGGGTATTTGATGCCTGACACCCTGATCCTATCCCTATCAACACTTCATGATCACACAAGCTAGTGTGCTTCGTCCATGTGGGCTCTGTTGCTTCTTAGCTAGGTGGCCACTTGTTTATCTTCAAACCTTTAAGACCCCAGAGGCTATATATTTTGAGAACTGGACACCATTGCCTTTCATTTGCTTTTGCACACACTTTGTCTTCAGCGATCGTGTCAGGAAGGTGAGCATCATGGAATGCCAGGTTATTAGAACCGCATGTTCTTGCATTGAGGGAGTACTTGAGTAGAGGTGCAATGTCCATCTGCTATCTTAATACTAAACCTATAAATATATACACATAGATCTATTTCCCTATTCTCATATATAAATATATTTACATATGTACATGTCTGTATTTAGACCCCTAGACATGCCCTTTGCCTCCTAGTTCTTTCTTCTATTTTCTTTATTTGCCATCTGCTATCATATATAAATACATATATATATTCCTTTCATTAAAACTAATATATTTACATATATACAGGCCTATAGCTATACCTCAATAAATAGTTTTGTCTCCTATTTCCTATTTATTTCCTTTCACCTACCTCCTATCCTACTATCATGCTCACCCTTTGTTTGGCTCTCAGTATTTCTTCTTGATGCATTGCTCTAGATCAATGCATTATACACCCTCCTCACCATCAATTTTACGTCTCTTGTTTTTCCCTTATCTCTGAATTTGTTGGCTTTCCACCCGTTCCTCTCCCATGTCCCTCCAGAACCACATGTCCCATTGTTTTCTCCTCAGGATAGTTACTCCTGCCTATGTTATATAGAATAGACATAGTGAGAAAGTAAAATGAAAATTAAAACCAAAAACAAAACAATCAAACAAACAAAACAGAAAAAAACCAGAATGAGAACAACAACAACAACAAAAATTGATAGTTCCAGGTGTCTACTGACCCTTATGTATGTTTTCTGATCAAGTCTGAGGAGGTGCCAAGCCCTGTCTCCCACGTCAGAAGTCTGTTTTCAGGACTCCTTGGGGACTTGGTTACTCTGTTCCCTTTGCTTCCCAGTTGCACTTTCTTCGTGTTTCACCCCACTGTGCCTGGGGCAGACCAGGTACATATTCCACACAATGTGCCCAGTACTGTCCCCATAGCTATGGGTCAGTGAGGGAGCATCATATCTCATAGTGGGTTTGGCCCTAACATCCTCTCTATGAACTGGCTACTCCAAACAGGGGTGTCGTCCCTGGTACTTGGTGGGCCATGATGAGGTTCTCTCTCTCTCTCTCTCTCTCTCTCTCTCTCTCTCTCTCTTTCTCTTTCTCTTTCTCTCCTCCTTAGTTCTCTATCGAGTGGTCTGAACAGACCCACCCCTCTCTCCAGGCTATCTTCAGTGCTGTCCTCTGTATTGCCTTCTCTGGGGAGCGCTCAACATAGCTCGGCTTGGGCCCTGCTGCGTGGTCCACTCTATTAGTTTGCTGCTCCATACCAGTGCATTGCCCCTCCAGGCTGGGCTTTCTGGGACAAGTCTGGCCCTTCTCCCTTTTCTATGGCGACATAAACAACACTCTACCCATGTGTGCATTAGTGCCCTGTTCCCTTCACCCTCATTTCCTTTTTCTTTAGTTTTTCTTCTATTCTTTCTTCTTACCCTCTCCTTTTTTGTTGACTGCCATTTGAATAGCTGGGTTAGGTCAACCCCCTGCCTGAAGTGCCTGGACCTCAGACCGGCATTTATGCATTAAGTAGCTTATCCTCTACACCCATGTGCTTTGTGAGGTTACCTCAGGGAACTCGTGTTGTACTTGTCCCTTTGTGCTTGACTAAATTTGCTTAGCATCATTTCCTCCAACTCTTCTCATGAGGCAATGTGCTTCATGTGTTCATCTCTGTTTTCTAGGGCTGCATAGTACTCCATTGTATGTATATACCCGAAAATTTTAATCTACTCATCAGTTGATGGAAGTTTAGATTATTTCCAGGTCTTTTCAATTGTGAACTGCGCCACGATGAACATTGGAATGCATATGTCTGCTCTTGGTCTGTTTATTACTTCTTCTGGGTATATGCCCAGTAGAGGGATTGCTGGATCATATGTTAGCTCAATTTCCATTGATTTTAGGTATCACCAGATTGATTGCCATAGTGGCTGCACATACCTACAGGCCCACCAGCAGTGGATGAGAGTTCCTGTCTCACCACGCTCTCTCTAGCACTTATTGCTTTCTGATTTGTTGAATTGGGATGTCTTTGAGGTTTTAGGTGGTAGCTTATGGTTGTTTTAAGTTGCATTTCCCTGATGGCTAAGGATTGGGAATATTCTCCTCATGTGTTTATTGGCCATTTTCATTTCTGGCCTTGTGAAACTTCTGTTCAGGTATTTTGCCCACTTCCTCTGTGGCCTCTTTGGTTTTTTATGTTGTAGGCTAGCCTAGTATTGCATAGTTTAGTAATGAGGCCATTGTCTGATGTGTCATTGCTGAAACTGGTTTCTCAGTCTGTGGGCTCTCTTATTACTCTCTTGGCAAAGTCTTTTGATGTGCACAGGTGTGTTATCGTAAGTATGTCCCACTTATCAATTTGTGTCTCTTCTGTGTTTGTGTCCTTCCCAATTTCTGATAGTCTGTGTATTCCCTGCACCAGAGTTCTTAGGTTTGTCCTAATTATCTTGTTGATGGCCAAAATAGTTTGGAGTTTTACTTTGAGGTCTGTGATTCCCCCTCGACTTGATTCTTGTGCATGGAGTGAGGGTCTTGCTTCATTTTTCTGCAGGTAGATATCCATTTTTCCAGCATCATTTGTTGAAGTGGTGTCCAATTCTAATTACATACTTTTGGAGCCCTTATCGAAGATCAGTTGTCTATATATTGATCTTTTTATTTCTGATTTTTCTGTTCTTTTCCAATGGTCTAGTATATGTCATTATACCGATACCATGGTGTTTTGACCACTGTGGCTGTAGAGTAAGTGTTAAAGTCAGGTAAAGCAAGCCCTCCTACTTTGTCCTTCTTCTTCAGGAGTTCTCTGCTAATTCTGGGCATCTTCCCTCCACATATGAAGTTGATAGTCAGTTTTTCAAATTCCTTGGAAAACAGGTAATACTACCAATAGCAAGAGAAAAGAAATAACAAAAATCAAGGCGAGATAAATGAGTGGGAAACCAATACAGAAAATCAATGTAGAAAAAAAGTTGGTTCTTTGAAAGGATTAACAGAATTAATAGAGTGTTGGCAAACCTAACCAAAGACAGAAAAGAACAAACATCAATAGCCAGGATGAGGGACGAAACAGGGGGAATTACAATAGACCCTCATGGAATTAAGAGGTTAATTACACAGTACTAAGGAGGCTTGTACTCCTATGAATTAAACAACTTGGAGACATAGATGGATAAATGGAAAAACAATCCCTCCCTAGATTATCCCAGATGGATATCAAGCACTTCAACAGAACCATAGCAATAGAAGAATTAGATATGGTTACCAAGGGACTCCAAACTAAAAAATTCCTGTGCCAGAGGGCTTCACAGGTGAATTTTATCTAGCATTCAGGGAAGAACTGACACCAATCCTACTCAAACTCTTCCGGACACAGAAAGGGACTGCAAACTCCCAAACTCTTTCTATGAAACTAGCATAACATTGATACCTGAAGTGGACAAAGATCCCACAAGGATGGAGAACTCCAGACCGACATCTCTAAAGAACACCGATGCAATAATCCTTAACAAAATATGGGCCAATACAATACAAAGTATATACAACAGATAATTCATTGCGATCAAGTGAGATTCATTCCACCTGTGTTAGCCGGTGTAGACTAGAGAAACAAATCCATAGAAACTCATATTTTTATTAGAGAGAGTTTTATATAAAGGGTAATGGTACATTAAGAAAGCATCCCAACCCAGGCCAGTCCAAACCCATAAGTCCAATATTAGCCCATATGTCTAATATCAATAAATAAAGTCCTCTTCAAACTCACAAAACATATGCACTGACATTGAATTCAGGACAATTACAGGCCAAAGGGTAGAAAGTCTGTGGATCCAGTGGCATTGTAAATATCTCAGTGATGGCAGGGATCTCCACATGGCTTCTCTGGCTACAGAGGTCTGGTTGCTTAAGGGTAGGCCCATGTGGCTTCTCCAGCTCAGGGCACTAACATAGTGCCATGTGTCTTATCAGCTGCAATGTCTCCCAGGGAGTCAGCAGGGAGTCAGCAGAGAGAGTGAAGTAAATACCGGATTTCCCATAATTCTCTGGAGAAGGCTATGCCCACACAGAGGCCTCATGGGCTATGATCTGATTGAAAGGCTAGACTCCACTCCTTCCTACACTCTTAATCCTCAAATTGACAAGCTATTATATAACTACCACACCAGAGAAGCAGTGATGGTTCAATATCTGAAAGCCCATCAACATTCTTCACCACATTGACAAGAAATGGGATAGGAACCATATGATAATATCGATACATGCAGAAAACCATTCAGCAACATCCAACACCCATTCCTATTTAAGATACTCAAGAAGATAGGAATGGAAATAATTCCTCAATAGAGTACAAGCCATATATGAAAAACCAACAGCCAATCTGGTAGTGAATGGAGAAAAGATGAAAATACTCCCACTGAAAAAAGGGACCAGACAAGGATATCCCTTGTCCCCTTTTATTCAGCATCGTACTAGAAGTCCTAACTAACAACATAAGGCAAAGGAAAGACATTAAAGGAATTAATCTGGAGAAAGAAGAGGTAAAAATATCATTATTTGCAGATGATATGGTTTTATACATTGAAAACCCCAAAAGCTCCACAAGAGGAGTGCTGGAAGTTATAGAGGAATATGGCAGAGTGACAGGATGCAAGATCAACAAACAGAATTCTATTAGATTTCTATATACACTGGACAAAATCATGGAAGAAAAGATTAAAAAAGTAGTACCCTTCACAACATTTAAGCAAAAATTGAAATATCTAGGGATACACCTACCTAAAAACAAAAGATTTGTACAAGGAGAATTACAGAACACTATCACAAGAAACCAAGAGGACCTCCACAAATGGAAGAGTATCCCATGCTTGTGGATCGGAAGACTCAATGTAGTAAAGATGTTAATACTACCCAAGTCACTATATAAATTTGACACTTCATTTAAATGGCCGCTTGTTTCAAGAAAAGCCTTAAAGGCTCTAGAAGCCATTATTTCTGAGAACCAGATACTATCAGAGTTTTCTTTTTTAATTCAATGTGTTCTTTATTTTTAACAGTTGTATTGATAAATAATTCACATAACATATAACTGTATGCACTAATCCTTTTAAAGGGGTTCTAATGGTTTAGTAGTCACAAGTTGGGCTGTTAATCACAAGGTTGGCAGTAAGGTGGGTATGGGAGGCCTGGTAGGGCATGATCAACGGTAATGTAACAATGAGGTATTGCTGAAACCCAGGTGAGGATGAAGCATGATAGTGGGACAGGAGGAAAGTCAAGGGAAATGGAGGAAAGAGCTAGGAGGCAAAGGACATTTATAGAGGTCTAGACAAAGACATGTACATATGCAAATATATATATGAGGATGAGGAAATAGATTTATGTGCCTATTTTTATAGGTTTACTATTAAGGTGGCATACGGACCTTGGGCCTCTACTCAAGCATTCCCTCAATGCATGAATACCTTCTTCTATTAAATTGGCATTGTATGATGCTCACCCTCCAGACACAACCACTGAAGCCAAAGCAGGTGAACAAGCAAATGTGGTGAAGAAATCTGATGGTGCCCGGCTATCAAAAGAGATAGCGTCTGGGGTCTTAAAGGCTTGAAGATAAACAAGTGGCCATCTAGCTCAGAAGCAACAAAGCCCACATGGAAGAAGCATACCAACATGTGCAATCACAAGGTGTCGAAGGGATTAGGTATAAGGCATCATCAGAAAAAGAAAAATCTTACCATAGTGAAAGAAGCAGGAAGTGCAGAGTGGACACCTAAAGTCCATTTGTGGGCCACTGGAGATCCCCTCGCAGAGGGATCTAGGGGAGGAGATGAGTCAGTCAGGGTGTGATGTAGCACCGATGAAGAATACAGCTTTCCTCCAGTTCCTAAATGCTTCCTCCCGCCAACTAACATGATCCGAATTCTACCTTGCAAATCTGGATAGAGCAGAGGATGTACACTGGTGCAGATAGGAGCTGGAGGCACAGGGAATCCAGGGCGTATGATACCTTCAAGACCAGGGGTGTGAGGGGCAATACTGGGAGGGTAGAGGGTGAGTGGGTTGGAAAAAGGGAACCAATTACAAGGATCAACATGTGACATCCTCCCTGGGGGATGGACAATAGAAAAGAGGGTGAAGGGAGATGCCGGACAAGGTGAAATATGACAAAATAATAACTTCTAAATTATCAAGGACTCATGAAGGAGGGGGAGCGGGAGGGAGGGGAAAAAGAGGACTTGATGCAAAGGGCTTAAGTGGAGAGAAAGTGCTTTGAAAATGATGAGGGCAAAAAATGTACAGATGTGCTTTATACAATTGATATATGTATGGATTGTGATAAGAGTTGTATGAGTCCCTAATAAAATGTTAAAAAAAAAACAACAACAACCCACCAGTTCCTCTAGGAAAAGATAAGGCTTACTACTCCCTTAAAGAATTACCGTCTCTGAAATCCACAGGAGCAGTTCTAACCCATCCTATATGTTTACTACGACTCAGAGTCCACTTGATGGTAGTTAAGAAATCATATTTAAAAGAGTTGTGCACTATGGCACACCTTAATGCTTTGCCTCATTATGGTGGGGTCAGATCGGGCACAATTCCCACAATCTGCATCTATTTATAGGTTAAGTTATTAAGGCCAGTGGGCATCTACTCAAGTACTCTCTCAACATAAGAACTCTTTGTTCTAATCACCAGGCATTCTGTCATGCTCACCTTCCCAACATAATTGTGAAAGATAAAGTGTGGTGGCTATCAAAAGATATAGCTTCTGGGGTCTTGAAGGCTTGAAAATAAACAAGCGGCCATCTAGCTGAGAAGCAACAAAGTCCACATGGTAGAAGCACACCAGCCAGTGTGATCAAGAGGTGTTGATGGATCAGGTATCAGACATCGAAGACCCAGAACAAAAAAATCATATCAATGCGAAAGAGGGGGGAATGTGGAGTGGAGACCCAACGTATATCTGTAGACAACTAGACATCCCCTGTGGTAGATATATAATCCTTTGTCAATCTGAGGATTAAGAGTGTAGGGGTGGATGATAGGATCGCTGAAGACAAATGGGTGCATAAGCAAATGTGGTGAAGAAAGCTGATGGTGCCCGGCTATCAAAAGAGATAGTGTCTGGGGTCTTAAAGGCTTGAAGGTGAACAAGCGGCCATCTAGCTCAGAAGCAAATAAGCCCACATGGAAGAAGCACACCGGCCAGTGCGATCACGAGGTGCCCAAGGGACCAGGTATAAGGCATCATGCAAAAAAAAAAAAAAGATATAAGTGTGTGTATGTATGTGTATATATGTGTATATGTATATATGTATGTATATATATCATATTAAATGAAGGGGGAAGTGCAGAGTGGAGACCCAAGGCCCAAGTGTCGACCAATGGAGATCCCCTCATAGAGGGGTTTAGGAGAGGAGATGGGTTAATTAGGGTGTGAGGTAGTATCGATGAAGAACACAGCTTTCCCCCGGATCCTGGATGCTTCCTCCCCCCAACTACCATGATCCGAATTCTACCTTGCAGGGCTGGATAGGACAGAGGCTGTACACTGGTGCATACGAGGGTTGGAGGTACAGGGAATCCAGGGTGGATGATACCTTCAGGACCAAGGGTGTGAGGGACGATGCTGGGAGAGTGGAGGGTGAGTGGGTTGGAAAGGGGGAACTGATTACAAGGATCCACATGTGACCTCTTCCCTGGGAGAGGGACAGCAGAGAAGGGGGGAAGGGAGACTCCGGATAGGGCAAGATATGACAAAACAACGATGTATAAATTACCAAGGGCATATGAGGGAGGGGGGAAGGGGGAGGGAGGAGGGGAAAAAAAAGAGGACCTGATGCAAGGGGCTTAAGTGGAGAGCAAATGCCTTGAGAATGATTGGGGCAGGGAATGTATGGATGTGCTTTATACAATTGATGTATGTATATGTATGGATTGTGGTAAGAGTTGTATGAGTCCCTAATAAAACGTAAAAGAAGAAAAGAGAAAAAAATGATTAGGGCAAAGACTGTACAGATGTGCTTTATACAATTGATATATGTATATATATGAACTGTGAAAAGAATTGTATGAGCCCCAATAAATTGTTAAAATTAAAAAAAAAAAGAGTGTAGGGGTGGAGTCTAGTTTGTCAATCAGGTCAATGAGGCCTCTGTGTAGGGATGGCCTTCTGAAAATTCTGGGAAATCTGGTACTTCCTCCTTGGAGGTTGGAGACTCTCTGCTCACACACTCTGGGAGACATAGCAGTGGACAAGACACATGGACACCCCCCCTCCCCAATACAGAAACCCCTTCCAGTGCTGAGATGTTTCCAATGCCACTGGATCCAAAGACTTTCTACCAACTGGTCTATGATCTTGTACATTTGGCATCATTGCATGTGCTTCATGAGTCTGAAGAGGACTTTATAGATTGATATCGGACATATGGGCTAATATCGGAATTGGTCTGGACTGAGCTGGGATATTTTCTCAATGTTAAATTGCTCTTGTATATAAATCCCTTTCTTAGACACATATGTATGCCCATGGAGTTGTTTCTCTAGTGTACCCATCCCCTTAGAGGATGTAAGGTACTAGCACGTCCCCTCACAGAAGGGTCACAAGGAAGAGATGAGCCATTCAGGATGCAGTACTGCATTAATAAAACATACAACTTTCCTCTAATTCTTTAATGCTCCCTTGCCACCCCATCCCCACTATCATGACCCCAATTCTACCTTACAAATCCAGCTAGACCAGTGCATGCACACTGGTACAGATAAGAGCTGGAAACACAGGGAATCCAGGATAGATATATATCTCAGGACCAATAATGAGAGTAGTGATACCAGGTGGGTAAAGGGAATGTCGGGGGAGAAAAGGGAAACCAATCACAATGATCAACATATAACCTTCTCCCAGGGGGATGGGCAACAGAAAAGTGGTTGAAGAGTGCCAGTGGTCGGTGTAAGACATGAAATTTAAAAAAAATAAATTTTCAAAGGTTCAGGAGGGAGGGAGGCTGGTGGAAGGGGGAAATTAACTGATATTGAGGGCTCAAGTAGAAAGAAAATGTTTTGAAAATGATGATGGCAACAAATATGCAGATGTGTTTGACACAATGGATGGATGGATGGATTATGATAAGAGCTGTAATAGCCCCCAATAAAATGATTAAATTAGAAAAAGAGTTGTGCTATCATCACCACAAACATTTGTAGGATAGTTTCTTCCTTTGCCATTATGAAAAGATCACTGAAATTGTAGTTGCTAGAGCAAATTATGCTGAAAAAATGAGATGGTGCCCAACATAACTCCAATTCTACCTTTCGAATCTGGCTAGAACAGAGGATGTACACTGGTACAGATAGGAACTGGAAACACATGGAATCCAGGGCATATGATCCCTTCAGGACCAGTGGTGAGAGTGGTGATACTGGAAGGGTGGAGGAAGGATAGGGTGGAAAGGGGGAACCTCTTACAAGGGTCTACATATAACCTCCTCCCTGGGGGATGGACAACAGAAAAGTGGGTGAAGGGAGACGTCGGACAGGGCATGATATGACAAAATAATAACAGTGTAAGATATGACAAAATAATAATAATTTATAAATTATTAGGATTCATGAGGGAGTGGATTGGGGAAAAGGGAGAGGGATGGGGGAAAAGGAGGAGTTGATATCAAGGGCTCAAGTAAAAAGCAAATATTTTGAGAATTATAATGGCAACCAATGTACAAATGTGCTTGACACAATTGATGTACGTATAGATTGTTATAAGAGTTGTCTGAGTCCCAAATAAAATGAGTAAATTAAAAAAAAAGTGCCTTTGGCCTTAAAGGTTTGTCTTAAAACAAGCAGCTAGCTGTCTAAATGAGATGTTAGCTTCTACATGGAAGAAGCATACCAGCATGTGTGATCCAGGGACTGTAAATAATAAAATCCAAGACCAGAGGAGGGAACAGTGTTAGAGCTAAAATTCTGAGCACTCCGTTGACATTGAAATTCCAAATACACTTGCAGCATCCCCTTGAAGATTAATGCTCTTAAGAATCCCCTATGACCACTGACTAGGGAGGTGCAGAGCCTTCCTATCAGACACAGTGCATTGGAAATAGGTTAATATAGATGTAGTTAGGTTAAAATTTAGCACCTTATCATTTGTTCTACCTTTTGACTTATTATAAATTTGATCTAATTTTAATATTCTTTGCGTTGTTTTTATTTAGGTTTTCCTCTGGTTTTCTTATTATTGTTAGCTTTAATTTTTTATTATTGTTGGTTTTCTTGTTATTTTTGTATGTTTTTCTTTATCTGAAATCTAGGAAATGCAAATCTATAGAGACAGTAACTGGATTAATAATACCTAAAGGTTATTGTGGGAAGGTTGAGGGAAAATGGGGAGCTAATAATTCTTTATTGTTTTTTTGTTCCTTTCTGAAGGGGGTAAAATCCATTTACATTCGGTGAATGGATTTACTTATAAGCTCTCAATTATATTCCCTTCATCTATGTTTATATTATTATACCAGTACCAGGCTCTTTTATTTACCATACTGTGGTAGTTACATAATTTCATGTCAACTTGCTAAATAAGTGATAGAGGTGGAGTCTAACCTGTCAATCAGGTCACAGCCTGATTGATGCCTCCTTGCGAATATGGCTTTCTGATGAGGATTCTGGGAGTTTTCTTCTCTTTTGCCCTGGAGGTGGGATACATACACTCTCTCTTTTTACTTGGTATTTCTGTTGACAAGCCACATGAAACCATGCTGATAGGAGCCAGACCCAGTTGCTGGAGGAGCCATGTGGAGAGCCATGCCAGCACTAAGATACTTCAACCAGCACTGGATCCATAAGACTTTCCACCCACTGGCCTGTGATCTTCCTGCATTCAGCATCATTGCATGAGCTATCTGAGTCTAAAGAGGAATTTATGGACTATTTTTAGACAGTATTGCTAATACTGAATTTATGGACTTGATCTGGACTGGGCTGGGTTGTTTTCTCAATATACAATTGCTCTTTGATATAAAGCTCTCTCTTAGACACATATTAGTGTCACTGGATTTGTTTCTCTGGTCAACCTGGTCTAATACACATACCTTTATTGTATATTTTGTAGTCAGGAATTGATTTCTCCTGCTTTGTATTCTTTGTGATATCTTTAGTTATTCAGGATATCTTGCCTTCAATATACTTTTAAAAGTTGGGGTTTACGTTTTTGTCTGGGGAATTATTAGGTTGTTGAGGAGCATTATAAATTCACCTTCACTAAAGACACAATTAGAAAAAAAAGTTTTGTGAAACAACTTACATCAGAATCATTCCATCCCAGTCCTCAGGAATCAAGATTCTCCCAAAACAGAAATGGGGAGTTATGGAGGGCAACTACTGATGAAACAATTTATGCCAACATAAAGAACTAATTCTGAGAGAGAGAGAGAGAGACTTCTCAATTGTATAGACTCCTTGGGTTTTCAAAGAAGAGCAGTTATGAATTTCCAGAAGGTTAAAGTTACACAGTCCTAAATTTGTAGTCTGATTCTTTCACTGTTTCTGTGAGATCATTCTGGGGATAGATACACCTCGGTCCTTGGCTCCACATGAGAAAAAATTCATGCCAAAGCCCGGTTTGTGATCCAAGTGAGTTTTATGAGAGTTAGAAGAAGTTTCAGGTTTACATAGGCCCCTGCAGGGCTCCTCACCCCGTGCAGCCTCCCTAGAAGCTGCTCAGAAAATCATGCAGTTGGGGCTCCTGCTTTTTCAATTATCCCACAGGGAGGCATGGCGGATGACGCTGGTTGTTCCCATTGGCTGAATTTAATTTACCTGGCCTAGGTGGGCCAATCCAGGTGCAACACCCACTCAGGTGTACATCCCCTTCCTGGCCGGAAACCTGAGCCTCTGAGCATGTGCAGTGTACCACTCCTTCATGGGCTGGTAGCTCGGACCTTTGAGCATGCGTAATGGATGTCCCAGTCCCTAAGCTAAACCTAACATTTCTTAGCAAAAACAAAAAGAATGTTTGACAAGTAGAATGTTCATGATCCTAATGACTAACTATTGCTTGATGCTTGCTTGAGATGAATAGGCATATAAAAGGTGTCTGCTACAAAGACAGCATGGATTCAGTAACATTAGCCAAAAACCTTGGAGTGGTTCTTATTTTTCTCTCTCATACCCTACATCAGACCCATGGCTCTATCTTCAATGAGCACCAAGACCAAATTCTCCATTTTCTCCTGTACTATGACTATCTTGGTTCAAGTCACCACATAATCTCTTAACTAGCCTCTCTGGTTCTTCATTTGAACAATTTAGATTATTTTCAGAGCAGTCAAAATAATTCCATTAGACTGTAAGTCAGATCATAATGCTCTACTATACAAAATTCCTCTGGAGTTTTTATATCATTTGCGGGGGAAGCCAGCCCCCCACAACTAATCAAGGGTCTAGTAGGTGTAATTGTACAGTTAAGATATTTAAAGACGATAGTAAAGTCATAGAGAAATGGGAGAGGTGGGAGGGAGAGAGTAAAATAAAGAAGTCAAGCATGTTTTATAGTAGCATGCTCACCTCCTGGACGACCATGCTCTCAACAGCCAGGTCCATGCACAGTGCGGGCAGAGAAGGCAGGAGAGAGCTCTCATGAGGTTTTATTTCTAACCAAACTTATATATTTTTGGGAGCATGCAAGTCCTCTGATTACAGATAACAATCTACTCATAGGAAGGGGTTATAACATAGGCAATACAAGCAATAGGAGGGGGATGATCTACGGGTGTACATGCAATAGTAAAGGGAGGGAATAGGGGTACATATGTGGCAAGATGGGTGGACCCTAGACTCAACATAGTAGCCTAAGCTTAGTCATCCTTGAGTGGTCCCCGGCTTGCCTTTGGGCTCTCCTTCAAGGGAACAATAGTAGAAGGAAGTGGACCCTACTTAAGATGGGGCAGACTATATAGTCTGTTTGCTCTGGATAGTTGATAACCCTTAGGGAGAATAACCTCTGACCTACTTTTGTTGACCTCCAAGTGTATAGTCATTTACTATGTGTAGCAAGAAGCTAGGTTTGGCCTATATTTGGGGGAGACAACTTGGGAGAAATCTGTTTCCCACCATCATTGAAAATCTGTCAGTCAGAGTATTCTAGAGAAACAACCAGGAAATTCAAATATGTATATTTATATTAGGAAAGGCATTTATACTAAGAAAGTGTCCCACACAGCTGTAGAGGGCAAGCCCAGCCTAACACTATAGGTCAGCTGCTAGCAGAAAACATCACACTTACACAGATACCAACCGCTGAACCAGGAAAAGGCCTGCAGGTCAGTGAAACACAGTCAAGTGGATCCAAGACAGGAAACATGGCAGGCTGCTGACAGCTCCTAGGTTGGTAGTCCACATGGTGGCCACAAAGTGATCACTGGCCCAGGTACCAGGAAGCCAGACACAGGGAGAGTTAGAGAGTTAGTTCTCCACATTGTGTCTTAGAGAAGCACACCCCAAGGAGATGTGATCAGGTTTAATTTGACCTGATTTGAGTGGTTGAGTTCTGCCCATGTCTTCCCAAAGGTGCATCTAAGTTGACAACAAACCGAGCCACACAGTGAGAAAAACCCAAGTCCTAATAGCCGTACAGCATCCCTACACCAGAATGTCCTCTCTCCGTAGTTCCAACACCCACAATTCTCCCTCCTGTCCCCAGAGCTCCTGGATGCTCTCCAACCCTGTAAGTTCAACTGCTGCCTCCAGGCCTCCCTATATGCTCATCCTTCTGGGAAGATATTTCCATGCAGAACCCACGCATTTAAATCCTGAGCTCTCCTCCTTCGGTCTTTGATCAAAGGCCAGCTCCCAGCACTGTCTTTCTTCCTCTTTGCTTGAATCTTTCATTCTGCGCAGCTCCACTGGCCATGTTGCACGCATTTTTGTTTGCCTTCCTTCCCTCTCTCGATTGCAAGCTTCATTAAGGCCAGGATCTGTTCACAATGATATCCCCAGTGGTTGTATAAAAGTATCTGACATACCACACCTTTTGCCACGGCCTTAACTCAGATTCATGGAGACTCATGGGTGTCAGAGGAGAAATGTTCCAGGGTGGTTTTCAGTTGCTGACATTTCCAAGGCAAATTCCTAGACCTTTCTTCTAAGGCACCTCTAGGTGGACTTGAATCTCTAATTTTTTAGTTAGTTGCTTAGAATGTTTGTACCACCCCCACCCGTGAGTACACAGTAGGTCCTTAATAAATGTCAAATAAATGAACTAGTAAGTGTAAGCAACTGTTATTTTTAAATGGTAACAACTAAATACTTGGTGTATATGGAAAAAACATAAAATGAGGGCAAGAATGCAAACTAACTCTACACTATGGGAAAGCTATTCCATGGAATTCCCCCACCTAGGGAATTATCTGGGGGAAATAAAAGTAAGAAGGAACATGATCTTGTTTAAATATATTAGCCTTTGTCTTAACAGGAAATATAACTTCACACAATCCTAATCCAGATGGGAGTAGTGTTAAGATGCATATAGAGATACAAATATGAATACAGTTTTCTAGTTTTTAAATTTTTTCATATATTTTTAAGTGGTTGTAATTACAAAGCAATATTTTGCTATATTTAAAAGGGAAGTTTCTCTTTCCCCTTCAATTCCAAAACAAACTCTTAAAAAAAAATCATGGGAACGATCTCATGGTTTATGGTGGTGGGATGATCTGATAATTTCAGCAATGACTTAAATCATTACCTTGCATTGAAGAGGTCATTTAGTATGTGTTTTCATTCATTATTACAAAGAACAGGTTAGGGAACTACTGGAGGAATGGTTTGCCTGTAGCATTTCCTGAAAAGAAGTCTGGGAATTGAGTGACCCTTTCCCACCCACTCTTCTCTCTCTTTCAGGAAGCATTGCTCCTAGTTCTAGGCACACGGGACCTTCCCTGTTTCTGGCTCTTCCACAGCCACCACATGGCACCGGGTCAAGCTCCCTTGCCAGCTGTTCCTCATGGGCATAAACAGGTCTCCGTCAACCGCTGAACAAGTGGGGTACAGGTGGAATATCTCACCAATGCCCATAATTTAAGATGACTTTAACCTGTCTTTTTTCAATATGAGGAGGGTACTGTTTCGTACGCTTTCATGGTTTGTGTCTCCTGTTAGGACCATGTGACTTGGGTCTTCCTTGACAACCTCCAACGTGGGGGAAACAGGAGCAGTAATGAGGAGACAGTAAAGTCCTAATGATGTGAGTGAGTCCTAACAATGTGAGTGCCACCAGTCCCAGGGAGGAAGGCGAGGTGACCTCCAGGGTAGAGACAAAAGTTTCTGTCATAGGAAAGGTATTTCCAGACAGAACGCAGCAAGAACATAGGAACTAGAAAAATTGAGGATGAACCTCACAGCGGCTATATTTTCTAATCTCCCATATAAATTTCCTTTTCTCAAAGAAGTGGAAATCCCATATCTGAACTTTCTCACAAACCCTTTCTCTTGCCTCAGCCACACAGTCATTCTGGAAGAGTCTCTGAAATATTTGTGATGGCCCCTCCACGCCACCACCCCACTGACCAGGTCCATCTAACTGCTTATGTAATGCATAGGACACTGTCCGGGATAATGAGGAGCCTGCGAACAGTGATATCTTTTGTATGGTAAAATGAGACAGCCTCTTGTCCCCATGCCCAAATGGCAATTCTGAGTCAATATAATCCTTTGATGGTGCAGCTTCATCTTGTACTAGATATTTATAGGTCCGTTTGCAGTAAGTACTCTTTACCTCTATTTCCCTGGAAGGGCGAGTAGTTGGCATGCCTGGCTGCTAATGAAAAGGTTGGAGATTCAAGTCTACCAAGGGGTGCTCCAAAGAAAGGCTAGGCAGCCTGCAATCTACTGATGAAAAAATTAACTGCTGGAAACTCCGTGGAGCAAGGTTCTACTCTGCTATACGTGGTGTTGCCATGAGACGGCATCAACTCAGCAAGTTGTGCAGTCTTTACCTAAGAATCCCATATCAAAATTACAAAAAAAAGCCTATCCCCTAATGCAGAGAGCGATACATATTATCGCCTCCAAAGTCAGCGTGCCACTTCTAAGAAGACAAGGTCCCACCTGGACAGTCAGGCTCAGACTGTGGTCAGCTCTTCAGGAGACGGCTTCAGGACGTTGTCTCTCTTGACTTCCGCAGGGGCGCCCTGATCCCTTCACAGTCTCCCTGGTTCTCTTTCTCCTTGTAAGCGGCTCTTTATAAGTAAAGCGTGCCAGGCTTGCATAGAGCAGCATGACACGTCTAGAAAGTTGCTGTGCTATTTTAGAATCGCTTCAGGAAGGAAGAGCAACAACAGGCACGGGCGAAGGGGTGGGGGGAGGAGATGTGTTCAGGAGGAGGAAGACTCACAGTTCTGTGTGTGTGTGGTGAAGGGGGTGGGTGGGTGTCTCTTTTTGAACCTGGGATGCTATTTAGAAATCTTGCAGGGACCCTCCTTCTCAGCCCTTACTTCCCCAGCTGTCTTGATTAGTGGCTCTGTGTATGCTGGTCAGATCTGGGGATTAATGATGGCTAATTTGCCCGAGGTTGGTGCAGCGCAGGCAGCACACTCTGCACGACCAGCTTTGGCTGCCATATGGGTGGAAGCAGCTGTTTCAATTACTTTCAGTGCCCAGATGTGTCAGACGAGCCACCAGTCCTCTGCGGGGTACATCAGACACATGGCAGCTAATTGCTTCAATCGCGTGTGGAAGCCTGGTGATGGATACTGTGAAAGGGGATTTGGGGAATGGCCGAGTGCCAGCTGTCGTCATACCTCACAATGCCCACAAGCGGGGACGCTGCGACTAGACCTGAGTCTCCACTTGCTTGCCCGAGTTACCTCTAGGCTGGTCTTGTCCTTCTTAGGTAGGTACATCACCACAGGGGCAGAGACAGGTCACAATAGGCAAGGCTTGAGTCTATCTACCTGGTCATAGACCATATATGCCTAAAGCACACAGGCTCCTGAAGCATGCTCGGTGGATCATAAATTGATACGGTTGCAGTTAATGTGCATGCAATTCAAGATGGTCAGTATAACCTG
This sequence comes from Tenrec ecaudatus, assembly GCF_050624435.1. NCBI lineage: Eukaryota > Metazoa > Chordata > Mammalia > Afrosoricida > Tenrecidae > Tenrec > Tenrec ecaudatus. The sequence goes on from NC_134538.1 coordinate 15,031,106, forward strand.
AAACTTCAAGGCACAAACTTAAAGGTTAGGACGCCCCCCCCACCCCAACCGGGTGTGCAGACATTGATGGATGAATCATTTGTGGGTGCATTATAGGTTCCAGTGCATCAGACTGAGGAGAGAGGTGAAGGGAACTGGAAGGTCAGCTACCACCCATTACCCCTGCCCTCCCCTGGGCTCTTGAGTAAAGACTCAGGAACAAAATGTCCAGGAAAGGTGTTTCTCCCCATTGTTGGAAGCTGGAGTGGTGATGGGAAGCTGGTAGAAAACCTGAGATAAACAGGAAGCTATTATCATCACAATACATCTATTTAGAAAAAGAATAAACATTTGTTTTGTGCTAATTCTATGGTAATCAGTGTGATTATACTGCACTTAGCTGCTGCTGGTTGCCATGGTTATTCCAAGCTGGTCTTGGTTATTAATGGCCCAGAGTAATCCGCAATGCTCAGTTTGAGACCCTTCAACAGAAGCTGGAGTATTCATTTTACTCTTACATCAGAACAAGCTTGCAGCCCAAAAGAAGTTAGCTTTCTCTCAGCTGTGTCTTGCATGTCCTCTAATGGCCTTAGTCTGGGAACTGCCAGGTCAACAGTTCAACCCCACCAGCTGCAGGAGAAAGACTAGGCTGTCCTCTCTTGAATAGAGTCACTGTCTCAGAGACCCCTAGCTGAGGTGGCTGCAACTTGATGACAGTGGGTTATTGTGTATTAGGAAATGGTTTGATTCCCCCTCACATTTCATCTGTCGAACCTCCTTTTTACTACATATCGACAGGGGTAGTAAAAAGCTCCACATTTTTCTGTTGATATATTGATAAATAAATGCTAACCCCATTTAGCTGTGCAATATTGAAGAATAAAAATGCAATCTGTGTGAAAGGACTCTTCTTGGGCAGTAAGCCCCCGAGCCCTTGAACTGCCTCTTTTGGGCACTAAAAATAAGTTTCAGTGCTGCCCTTCCTGTCTGATCTTCTCTACGGTGAAACGTCTTTTACCCTTTAACACAGTATATTTTGGCCACACAAGGCAAAAGAGGTTATAATACCAAATTCAAGCCAAGCTCACTGCCACAGAATAAATTCTGACTCACAGCAACCTTATGGGGTAGAACTATCCCTGTAGGTTTACAAGACTGTAACTCTTGACAGGAGTAAAAAGCCTCATCTTTCTCCTTTGAAGCAGTCAGAGGATTTGAACTGCTGACCCCACAGCTAGTAATGCAACATATGCCCATTACACCACAAGGAGTCCTCCATCATAATCCTATGGACCAAAAGATCATAGAAAAAGAGAAGAAAAAGATAATGGAATTTCCCACAAATGCTTTGAAGCTTCCTCATATACTAATATTTACTATTATTATTTATTATTATTATTATTATCATTGTCATTGATAGTGAGGGTAGGGTATATCCTTATGTGCTTAATTTGATAACCACCAAGAAAAACTACATTTCTTTAGAAAAAAATAAACAACTCGGTGGAATTCTTGAAGCCTGCATACAACTGAACACTAATTCATCTTGGCAATGGTTTTCCTCTTTGCTGACCCTTCATTGATTATGAACATAATCAAAAGGCATCCATTTTTCCTGAAGTCATACAGACTGAGTGTTTCGTCTATCTACTGCTGCAAAACAAACACCTCCAGAATGTAGTGACATAGAAGCCACAGTGCCTTCCCATGATTCTCTAGGTGGTTGGAAAAGACATCTGCTCCACCAGTTATTAGGTTACTTATGGAGTCTCCTCCACGTGCTGCAGCTAGGATGGGCTGGACTTGATGGTCCAAACTGACTGCTTGCATGTACTTGGCATATCCTGCACACTGCCTATCCCTCTAGGTAGCCTTTCCTCCTCCAAGGCCTTTCTCTAGAATCCTATGGGCCTTGCTAGCAATGAATTCCAAGATAGCAAAAGCAACGGCTTCCACACTTATTCTGGGCGAGGCCTAGAACTGCTACGTCACAGGGACACAATATTTAAAGTGGGAGAAGACATGGTTAGATAGGACCTGCCAGCTCTCATAGGAGAATGGATTTAGTATGTGGGAAAGCGCAAGGAAGATTGGTAGTGACTGATTTCAATGCCCTGCAGTGTGTATAGTTGGGAATGAAAGTGTGCACGTAGGAAGCAAAGATGTGGTATTTTAAATAACTAATTTAATTATATTAAAAATGCTAACTCAACATTACACTCAATAGAGAAAAGCCGAAAACATTTCCACTGAATAAAGACAAGGATGTCCCTTAGAAATCAAGGGAAGTACAGGTGGGCACAGAACAAGTGAATTTTTTGCTATTTGAAGATGATATGATTTTATACATTGGGAGTCTTAAGGTTTCCACAACAGGATTGACGGAAACAAGAGCGGAGTTGAGTAGAGAAGCAGAAGACAAGATTAACAAGCAGAAATCAATTGGATTTTGATGTACCAGTGATGAGAATATCAAAAAGACATCAAGAAAACAATATAATTCACGGTAGCCACACAAAATCTGAAATTCTTAGGAATAAACCTACCTAAGATAACAAAAGACCTATACAATGAAAACTAGAGAATATGATTACAAGAAACCAAGAGGGGCCAACAAAAATGAAAGGATATCCCATGTTTGTGGATCAGAAGACTCAATATTATGAAAATGTCAATACTACTTAAAGCAATACAGAAATTCAATACAATCCTGATCCATATTCCAGCATCATTCTTTCAAGAAATGGGAAAACTAATTGCTAACTTCATATGGAGAGGGGAGAAGCCCAGGATAGGCAAAGAATTTTCACGAAGAAGAGCAAAGTAGATGTCTTGTACTACCTGACTTCAAAACCTACTCCTATACAACCACAGTTTACAAAACAGCCTGGTACTGGTGTAATGATAGATACTTGACCAAGAATCAGGACATGGAAATCAGAAATAAAAATATCTACATACAGATGATATCTTTTTTTAAAAGTACAATACACATCAAATGGGAAGCAGACACCCTCTTCAATAAATGGTTGGAAAAACTGGGTATCCACGTGCAGAAGAATGAAACAAGACCCATATCTGACTTCATGCACAAAAACAAACTCAAGGTGGATCAAAAACCTAGATGTAAAACCCAAAGCTATCAGCATGATCAATGAGATAATTGGGACAAAGTTAAGAGCCCTACTGCAGGGAGTACTTAAGCTTTCAGAAATAACAAAGGAAACACACTCCATGGAGGATAAAATAGATGACTGAAACCTATTAAAAATAAAGCACTGGGTACATTGAAATACTTCATCGGATGAGTAATAATGGAGCCCACAGACTGGGAAAGGATATTTAGGAAGGACATAACAGGCAAAGGACTAATTACTAAAATCTACAGAATTTTGCAAGTTTACAAGACTCTGAGAAGGTGGGCAAAGGACCTGAACAGATGATTCACAAAGGATGACACTCAAATGGCTAATAAACACATGAGGAAACGCTCTTGGTCATTAGCCAGCTGGGAAATACAAGTCAAAACAACAATGAGATACCATCTAACACACATAACCTTGGCTCAATTTGAAAACACTGAGAACAACAAACGCGGGAGAGGGTGTGATGAGATTGGAACTCTGGTTCACTTGTAAATACACACAGTCACTGTGGAAAGTGATATGGTGATTCCTAAAACAGATGTTAATTGAAATACCATAAGACCCAGCAATACCATTACTAGGCAGATATCACAAAGAAATAGAAACATCACAAAAAGACGTATGGTCTCCCATGCTCATTGCAGCACAGTTCACCATAGTGAGAAGTCGGAAACAGCCTAAATTCCCATCAGTAGAAAAATGGATGAAAAAACTCTGGTACATACACACAATAGCATACTACAAGTCCCTAAAAAATAGTGATGAAACTATGAACCACCTTAAGATGTGGAGGGATCTGGAAGACATTCTGCTGAGTGAAGTTAGTCCATCACAGAAAGACAAATATTGTATGTGTCCACTGCTGTAGTAACTAGTATCAGGATGGGGACATGCTCATCTTTTAGGGCATCTAGTCTGTTAGCCAAGGGGGCAGATAGTCTGGTAGAGTGCCTGACTGGTGCCAATGAACTGTGCACCATCTGTTCTTGGTAAGTATTTTGAGGGTCATTTGGCCAGAGGGCATCTCCTGTCAACTGGGATCAAATGATCAAGGGAAGGGGATATTGTCTATTAAGTGGCTGCCATGTAAATCTGTGATGAGGTCCCCTGAGACAGGTAGACAGCCCTGTCACAGAGATGAGGGATACTGATGGAAAAAGTAAGTCAGGAGAGGGCAAATGGAGCAAACAAGTTTTGGGGAACACGAATGCATGTCTGTTGGTAGGAAAAGTGGGAGGACTGACCACCTGTTAGGGGGAAGAATGACTGAAACTGCATTTGGGGACCCTACGTGGGGAGTGATCCTTGTAGTATGCACTAAATGGGCCATATTGATCTGGGCTTTTGAGTGCACTTGGAGGACCAGGCCAGGTCTTGTGGAATGTTGGGGCATTGACGCCTGGATCTTCGAGGCTCATGGCATGCTCCAGAGGCTGCATCAATGTGAGCTGATGCAGAAACTCCACTGGGTGAATTGGACACTACCTCAGGTACACTTGCAACCTGAGGACTTAAATCAGAAAATACATGGCGTCAGAGGAAGCAGAAGGCAGCTGACCACGATTGTTGAGCTGTTGGTAGGCAGACAAACATGGTGTTGCTATATGAATGCCCTATATGCTGTACTAAGATATGTATTATTCTGGCAAACCTGTGACTGACATCCTCAGTGATTATTATTGTAACTTTTCTCTGAAAAGTAACCCCCATTGTTTGTGTAAAGAGCATCCAGCCATGAAAGGATTGAGTCTGTACAGTGAATAATTCAAGTACTGTGATGTGGAGTTAGCCTACATTAGCCAAATATCCATTTCTCAACAGGGCTTTTAAAAATTAGTACTAGGCACTAATCAATGACAACATTTACAGAAGATTGTTATGGCCCAGGGGGATGATCAACAAGACGCTCCACCATAAATTAACAAGGAGCTTTTGAAAAAGAGCCAATGATGGATTAAAAAAAAAAAAAAAAAGGTCCAAGAATGGGTTTGGGACTCTCACTAAGTCCCAGCTCCAACTTAGGAACAACTCGTTCTTACATCATGGTCCTGCTCTGCGCACAGAAGATATGGGTTCTATAGCAAATGGGGTGAAGAAGTGAGAAGGTGCAGGAATATCAGATAAAATAGTGCCCGTGATCATAAAGACTTGTGTCCAAATAAGCAGCCATCTAAGTGAGATGTCAACTAAGTCCACCAAGAGAGGAGTGCGATCTTTAGGTGAGCAAAGATGTGCAACCACACGTAGGAGAACAACAGGAGCTAAGTCACCACATTTCCCACCAATTCCACTTGAAACCTTGAAGCAGATACAATTAGACCCTATTGCTGCAGCTGCACAGTGGTGGTGCTTCACCATGGAGACACATAATAACCACCCGAGGCTTGCTTAAAGTAGACAAATAAATAAATGAAACCAAATAGCTTGACTCCCCCCAAAGTCAGTGAAGTTAGAATATCTGGGGATGGTGATCTAGTTTGGATCATGTTTAGAAGTCTAAAAATGAATTACCGTTGTCGACTTTGACATACGTCCACCCGTGTGCATCAGAATGGAGCTGTGCGCCATGAAGACAGCGTTCCGTGGCTACTTTCTCAGAGGCAGTTCACTAGACTTTCCTTCAGAGTGCTTCAGAGTAGATTCCACCCTCACATCTTTCGTTAACAGCTGATGGTGTCAACTGCTTGTCCACTCAGAGATGAGAAAAATTCTCCAGATGAATCTAATGGTTTTGAATTACATTCAAAACAGAATATTCAGCTTGTCCATTGACTTTCTATAAACAAATGGAATTTTGTTTTAAATAAGACAGTCCACAAAACCACATCCTCCTTTACTATTAATAAGAATAAATATGTAGTGATTGCTGAACCTGTGCTAGCCATTAAGCTAGCTACTCGGGTTAAACTTTACACTGGCTAGCTAGTGGGGTTAAATACAAGACTTAGTTCCATTTTCCATATAAAAAAATCCCTGGTTTTGAAACAATTCTAACTCTTACCCACTCTTTGTGAGGGTAGATCTGTCTCTTTGGCCTTCAAAGGCTATAAAAATGGGAACAGAAAGTCTCATCTTTCTCTCCGGGACTGGCTGGTGGGGTTGACTCTGTGGTTGGAGCTCAGCCCGAGAAGGCAAGCCTCACAGTGGAAGTAACCTGGTCCACAGCACAGAGCTCGGGCGCTGGGGGTCTACATATGTGTCCAGAGGGTTTCCTCCATGGTTCACTTTTACCTTTAACCCTTTCCTTGACCCTGTATAATTAGGGAAGTAATACAGAGATATTTCATAGACCCTTTGTTCAAAACTCCCCAATCATAAGATCTTGCATAGTTATAGTAAATGAAATTGATACTAGGTGATTTTGCTTTTTTGCATCAATAGTTTGTTCCTTTATATTGCTTGATAGTATTCTGTGGTTTGGATGAACCATTGTTTGTTAACCATTCACCACTGAAGAACATTCCTTTTTTGTCGGGGCAAGTTTGGCTTTTACACATAAACGTTTCTATGAACATTTTTGGACATGTTTTTTGAGTAACATTAGGTTTCATTTCTCTGCGATAAATTCATAAGAGAGAAATTGTTTTGCTGTATGGCAAACAAATGTTGGGTTTTGTAAAACACACGGCCATTCTTCCAGATTGGCTGTTACATTTTACATTCCCACCAGCAATGTATGAATGGTCTGGTTTCTCAGCATTCTCACCAGCATTCTGTGTTATTACTATGATTTTATTTTAGTTCTACTGAGAGGTATATAATATCATCTAATTATGGTTTTAATTTGCATTTCCCAGTAGATCGATGCTAAGCATCTTTTTATGTGCTTATTTACCATCTGTAAAATGTCCTTTCAATAAAATGTCCATTCATGTATTTTGCACATTTTCTAATCGGATAATTTGTTTTGTTTTGCCTTTGAGTTTTGAGAGTTCTTCACATATTCTCAATACAAATCCTTTGTTGGATATGTGAATTGCAAATACTTTTTTCCCCCAATCTGTACTTTGTCTGTGAATTCATTTCACAGAATCATTTGCCAAAGAGGAGAGCCCAATTTCTCTGATTTTATGTTTTTCCTTTCTTGTCTCATACATTTATTTGGTATGCATTCTAGAATATATAGTTCAGGGTCTGACTCAAATTCTGTAGACCTTAGAATCTTTTATTTTAAAATTTGGGTTGTAAGATCTAGGTTGCAGGTGAGAGTAAGATTAAATAAAACGAATAATATGTATTCAACACATAGTATGATGGTTGGCACATCACTTGCCAAGTGTGATTATAAATACCTGTTTTTATGAATAGTTATCTTGGAACAGACTATGATGTAATTCTCACATGTCTTCTCTCAATCCAAGTCACTTCATATTCCTTTATCATCCTTATCTTATGCTTTACATTTCATAAAATTATTCCATGTGCATTAAATTATTTGAATTTTATAATTACTTATGTAAATTATGTTTTTATATTGTATAGATGGGAACCCTGAGACACAAGAGTTAACAGGGCTTTCTAAAATCACTCCAATGCTAGACCAGAGACAGTGAAATAAACTGACCGGAAGCAGGCATTCTTACCATACCACACTGACCCTCTCATAATTCTCTTTAGAACCAAATAATTAACTACTTCAATAGTCTTACTACAACGGGCAAGTATTGAAATGGGATCATCCTTCAAACCTCTTTTCCTTTTTGTCATCAGTGAATACAGAGAAACTAACAAGTATTCTGTTTAACATCTGACAACATCCAAATCTAGAGTCAAAACTAGTGAGTAAATGAATGAGTAAGTGAGAAATAGAGGTAGAGAAAGGTTTATATCAAGGAAATGGCTCACACAGATGTAGTAGTAAGCAAGTTCTATGTACATAAATCAGATGTCAGGCTGGAGGCCTCTCCTGATTCAAGTAGCTAAAAGGGATGGTGAAACCAAGATTAGAAGGCTAATCAACAGACTTTTGGCTGCAGTGACAAGTGAACCCAGGTTCAGCAGTTAAGATGACAAACTGCTGACAACTCCCAGGATCAGCAGATAGTAGGGCAGGACATGAGCCCAGGTTCAAAAAGCATTAGGTCAGATAACAAATTAACTATCTGGGCACAGTAAAATGAAGCAAGCTTTTCCACAGCATCCACATTTTTGAAAGTAGGCTATACCCAAAATAAACTTAATTTCAATTGATTGGCTGCCTATAGCAGAACTCATCATGGCGTGATTACACTATATTAAACTTCATTATGGGGCATTAACTGCCAAAGTCCAGGGAAGCTTGGCCCAGCCAATATAACACAATACCTTAATTATCAGCGAGGAATTCTTGAACTTTTCTTAAATTTTATTTTTAAATCCTGGTGAAAGACTCTATTGGCCAGCTTTATTGGTAGGGTCAGTGTTTTTCCTCTGTGATTTGAAGAAAAGTGTCCTGTGCATGTGCAATGAGAGCGGTATCATTAGAACAAGAGGATATTCAGCCCAACACAGGGAGGGACTACTATAATTACATAGAGGAAATAGTAATTAACATTAATTAAATGATTAAATGTTGTTGTTGCTGTTGGTACATGCTATCAAATCAATGTCAACGTGGAGTGACCCTATGTATTTGACAACCCCAATCTTTTCTGTTTACCTATATTTGGTGTTACCTGTTGGTCCAGTTGTGAGGATTTGGGTTTTCTTTACAAGGAGTCACAATCCATACTGAAGGATGCAATCCTTTATCTTCATGAAAGAGCTCTTCAGCTCCTCCTCACTTGCAGCAAGCAAGCTCCACCACCTACATAGCACACCTTGTGAATAAGCGTTCTTCCAAACCTGATGCCAAATTCTTCATATAATTCAGCTTCTCTGATTATTTGTTCAGCCCACAGATTGAATAAATATGGTGACAGGATACAACCCTGATAGTGTTCTGGAATCCTCATGCTTCTTTAGGCTATAAGTAGTTTGTTATGATCCACACGTTTGAATGTCTTTGCATAGTCAATGAAACACAAGCAAACATCTTTCTGGTATTCTACATCTTTCTGGTCTTCTCTGCTTTCAGCCATGATCCATTGGCCACCAGCAATGATGGCCCTTGTTCCACATTCTCTTCTAAATCCAGGGCATGTCTGGTCAATGTACTGCTGCGACTCATGTTGGAACATCTTCAACAAAAATGTATTTTCAGGGGATACCAATGATATTGATCTATAATTTGAACATTTTATCAAGTCTCATTTTTAGGAATTTGAACAAATATGCATCTCTTCCTGGCAATTGGCCCAGCAACTGTCTACCAAATTTCCTGGCATAGACAAATGAGTACTTTCAGCTTGTTGGAACATTTCATTAGGTCCTGGCGAATATTTTTGGCTAATGCTTTCCGTGACTCTTGGACATCTGCCTTCAGTACCATTGTTCTGAATCAGACCTCTTGAAATAGTTAAATTGTGACTATTTTTTTTTTGTTCAAAAAGCTGTATTATTTCCATCTTCTTTTGTTACATTCTGTATCATTCAGTATTTTGGTTACAGACTCTTTCAGTATTGCAAATGGAGGCTTGAGTTGTTGTTTAGTTCTTTCATATCTGCTAAGTGTGTTCTCCCCTTTTGATTTTCTAAGTGTAGGCTTTTGCTCATTTTATTATAATGCTTTACTCTGTCTGCTCATGTTGCCATTGAAATATTCTGTTCAACTCTTTTACTCCATAACTTCTTTCATTTGCTTTAACTACTGTGTTAAGAGCAAGCTTAAGAGCTTGTTCTGACATCCACTGTGGTTGTTACATAATCTGTCGTCAATTTGAGACTTAAGAGTGAAGGGGTGGAGTTTAGCGTGTCAATCAGGTCGCAGCCTGATGACCTCATTTGGAGGCGCTAAGGAGATAAGTAGCTTGCTGAAGTTGCTACGCACATTCACACACTCCCTGGGAGACATTCCAGCTGAAAAGACACTGAACTATCATAGTGCCTGAGCTGGAGGAACCAAGTAGAGACCCCTGCCAGCACAGAAATGCTTATACCACCACTGGAACCACAAGACTTTCCACCCACTGGCCTGTGGTCTTCCTGTATTCGGTGCCATTTCATATGTTTCTAGTGTCTGAAGAGGTCTTTATAGATTGGTATTGGACATATGGGCTGATATAAAACTTATTGGACTTGATCTGGACTGGGCTGGGACGTTTTCTCAGTATTCAATTGCTATTGTATAAAAGCTCTTTCTTATACACATATGAGTGTCAACCTTGTTTACATCCACTTTATTTTCTATCTTTTCTGTCTTTTTAATAACCTTTTGCTATCTTTATGTATGATGCCCTTGATGTAGTCAGACAGTTCATCAGTCTTCTACCATTAGTGTTTAATGCACGAAATATGTTCTCGAGATGTTTTTGAATTTTGGGTAGCATATACTCAAGGCTGTATTTTGACCTTCATGGAGTTGTTTTAATTTCAACTCAAAATTACATGTAATCAATTATGGTCTGTTCCACTTTAGCTGCTGAGATTTTTTTGTGGTCTCTTCCTACAGATGTAGTTGATTTGATTTCTCTGTATTCCATCTGGGGAAGTCCATGTGCATAGTCACCTTTTGTGTTGTTGAAAAAAAGGAATTTTCTATGAATAAGTCATTGTCTGGCAAAATTCTGTCATATGATCTCTTGCTTCCTTTCTATCACCAAGGCCCTATTTCCCAACTACTGTTTCTTCAGCTTTGCTTCTACATTGTGCATTCCAATCAAAATAATTATCAACACATATTGAGTCCAAGTTTGAGCAATTTCAGACAATATATTGGTAGATTTCTTCCATTTCTTCATCACTCACTTTTGTGATTGGTGCACGAATTTGAGTAATAGGGATCTTGCATTGATTGGAATTCCTTGAATGTTCATAGACATTATGCTACCACAGACAGCATTGTGCTTCAAGATAGATCTTAAAACATCCTTTTTGATGGAGCAGTCGGAGGGGGCGGAGCGGGTGGGTTTAGGGGCTAGTCCGGGCAGCGCACGGGGGTAAAAAGAAAAAAAAAACATCTTTTTTGAGGATTATTATAATGCCATTCCTTTTTATTGTATTACCAGCACAGTATAACATGTGATTTTTTAATTCAAATTAGTCAATACCCATCCATTTCAACTCACTAACTCCTAGAATATCTATCTTGTTAGGCCGGGTTGACTAGAGAAAAAAATTCCAATGACACTCCTATATGTGTAAGAAAGAGCTTTCTATCAAGAAGTGATTATATATTGAGAAAATACCCAGCCCAGTCAACTCAGGTCCATAAATTCGATACTAGTCCACAAGTCCTCCTTCAGGTTTATGCAGCCACATGCAATGATGCAGGATGCAGGAAGATCATAGGCCATTGGGCAAAAAGTCATGTGGATCCAATGGGGTGGAAGCAGCACTGGGCTCAGACAGCCATCAGGGTCAGCCAGCAGAAATGTGAAGGCTAAGGGAGAGGGGGGGCTTTCCAGGCCCTCCTTTTGAGAAGGCCACACGTACAAGCGGGTTGTGACTTGACTGACAAGGTGAATACTGCCCTTACACTTATATATCTTTAAGTTGACATGGAGTTGTATAGCTACCAGCCTTTCTTTATGTATTCCACTTCATTTTTAATGACTTCCAATGTTCCTAGATTCATATTTAGTATATTCTCTAAGATCTCATTATTAAGTGATGTTTAATTTTTTTCATTTGGTGCATCATATTCCATCAACAAATGAAATTCCTGAAGGGTTTACTCCTACAGGGTTTACCCTATCTCCCTCATTATGGTAGACTCTACTTTGAGAAAGAGTTCTTCCTCAATCATATTTTGAGTGCCTTCTGACATGAGGGGTCTGTCTTCTGGAACTCTCTCTGACAAAATTCTGCTTCTTTCATTAGGCTTTCAGTAACTGACAATATTTCAATGCTGCCCATAGGATTGTCAGTGACTAATTCTTCTGAAATGGCTTATTTCTTCTTCATAGTCTGTTTTGTCTGGAAGCTCTGGCTGAAATATGTCCATATTGGGTGACCCTCATGGTATTTGAAATACTAGTGACATGCATTTCAGCATCACAGCAACATACAAGCCACCACAGTGCAACAAACTGACACATAAGTTGTGGAGATTATTAAATAAATATTATTAATGAAGTAAAATATTTCCACTACAGCCACCTGTTAGCTTTCCAATATACATGCATCTCTCTGCTAATTCTGACTAAGATAATTCCTCTAGAGGATTTCTGTGGCTGTACATCATTAAGGGAGTAATCTCAGCTTTCTCCTGTTGAGCAGCAATTGAGTTTGAACTAGCAACCTTGTGGTTACTAGTCCAACATTAACCAAGGAGAAGCACCTATGTTCCTTATAGCACCAAGGCTCATAAAGTATAGAGGGTCTTTAAATACTCTTCTGGATGGCTTTATAATATGCTTTCAATGGAATATATAAGCATATTTACCCCCTTTACCACTTTTTCCAAGTTCTTCCCAATAAAAATTTCATAATACAAAATTAATTAATCTACTGGTAATTTCATGGTCCCAATATTTTATATCATTGAGTTTCTCTTACTTTCTAATTTAATCCTAATCAAAAATGCATTTTAAATATATGACCTGAATTTTAAATTAACTAACCTGAAACATCCAATATACAATGATGGAAGAGAAGATAATTAGTAAAAGCTCTCCTTGAAAAAGGAGAAAGTTAGAAATAAAAGAAATAATGGGTTCAAAAACATTTTTTTTAAAACCACAGCCATTCCTTAGGAGGAAGAGAGAGCAGATCAACTCCCTGCAGTTCTTGGAATGGCAAATACAAAACAAAACAACCCCCCCCCCCATTATGCCCACACATTGGTTCACTGTCAGTGAAAGGTGATTTAAATTGCCCCTGGACTCTGCTCTGACCTTCATGTTGAGAGGAACCCTAAGCCCCTGCACCTCCACTGAGATAAAAATGGTGTGTGGTGGGAAAGAGGATTGAACTTCGCAAGCATTGTCTGTTTGGCCCCACTGTAGTCACTTGGTCTTGGGACATGGCTGCTTTTGTCATTGGCCTGCACTTCCTGGCAACTACAAAGGCCACCCTCCAGACTGGGGCCTTCATAAAAAATAGCAGCCAACTTTTGTTTGTCATCAATCTCTTCTTGGAATTGGCTACTGCCGTGTGACCGAGCCATCCCTGCACAGAAAATATGATCTACTCCACTACCACCTGGCCAACAAGCAGAGACAAACATAAAAACACCAATGTTCAGAAACAGCAGGAAATCTTAGTGCAAATATGAAAACAAGAAAAGGTGGCACAACAAAGAAGGCAGTGCACACAGGGATTTCCAGATGTAAAGGCACTATCGCTACCCATGAGGGAGTACAGAAAAAAACTGCTTTGCTTTAAACAAAGAAAGAGAGAAAACAAAAGAAGAGATAGAAGAATTCAGAAAACACGATAAGAATTATTTGCCACTCCCCCAAAAAAACATGAAAAATGTTAAAATAATTCAACAATTCTAAAAGAAAAGCAGAAGACAGGCACTGAGACATTAGGACTAGCTAACACTCTGAAAGAACAAAAGAGTAAAATTTAAGCAATAGAAGCACTAATCAGTGAGCTTGAACACAAACCCTCTGAGCCCAAATGAAAAGAACAATCTATGAAACAACAGTTCCTACCTATACCAGTGTACATCCACTGGTCTAGCCAGATTTGTAAGGTAGAATTGGGATCATAATAGTGGGGGGAGGGAAGCACTTAAGAACTAGAAGAAAGTTGTATGTTTCATCATTGCTACCCTGCACCCTGACTGGCTCATCTTCTCTCCGTGACCTTGGAACTGGACACTCAGGGAATCCAGGACACATGACCCCCTTCAGGACCAGTGGTGAGAGTGGAGTTACCTGGAAGATGGAGCAAAGGTGGGGTAGAAAGCGGGAGCTGATTACAAGGATCCACATATAGCCTCCTCCCGGGGGGATGGACAACAGAAAAGTGGGTGAAGGGAGACATCACACAGTGTAAGATATGGCAAAATAATAATAATTTATAAATTATCAAGGGTTCATGAGGGAGGGGGGAACTGAGGAGCTGATATCAAGGGCTCAGGTAGAACGAAAATGTGTTGAGAATGATGATGGCAACAAATGAACAAATGTGCTTGACCCAATGGATGGATGGATTGTGATACGAATTGTACAAGCCCCCAATGAAATGATTTTTTAAAATAAAGAAAAAATTTAAAAAAACAACAATAAAAAATGAATATCTAGTAATTTTTGGAAAACTTTCAGAAAGAATTTTTTCAACTTCAACTTGAATTTTCTGATGAAGATGTTGAGATGGCAATGAATATTGAAACCATGACCTGCTAAGAACAAAGTCATTTGTCTTAGAATAGAGCCAGAATGCTCCTTAGAGGGAAGGATGGTGAAATTTTGTCTCATATACTTTGGTCCCTGGAGAAGAGCATCATTCTGAAAGTCGTGGGCAAGTGAAAAATAGGAAGACCTTTGACAAAATGGATTTACACCAGGGCTGCATGAATGGGCTCAAACATAAGAATAATTGTCAGGACAGCACATGAGTGGGCAGTGTTTCCTGATATTGTATATATAGTTGCTATGAGTTGGAACAAACTTTAAGATACCTACCAACAAAAATAGCAACATCAAAAGGAAAACCTTTCATTTGATTAATAGTCCAGATTTTTTAAAAAAAGAGGAAAACACACATTGACAAAATAGTCCAAGAAATACTGAATGAAAATGTCCATAATATCCTTCCTCTAAACATTTGAACATAATTCAGACAAGTTATTTACCACTGAACAAAACGAACAACACTTCCTCCACTATTCTGTCCTATATTTAATATTTTCTCTGAAGGCCTCACCAGAAGTATATTTGGCAATCACATTTCTAGTAACATCCAGCCCTGGTGCCGTATCCCTTCTCTAAGATGATAGAAAATTCCACTAGAGCTCTCTTCACATTTTTCTAATCCCTCACCCAAGGTGTCTTCACATACAAGATTTTCTTAACAGTCACTGAAGGAAATTTAAGTATTTACTATTGTTGTTAGGTGCCATTAAGTCATTTCTGACTCATAACGTCCCTATTCACAACAGAGTGAAACACAGCCTGGTCCTGGGCCATCCTCACGATTGTTCCCATGTGTTGCAGCCACGGTGTCAGTTCATCTTATTGAGGAATTTCCTCTCGTTTTCGGCCCTTCTAATGTATCAAACATAATGGCCGTCAGCAGGAACTGGTCTCTCTTAACAATACGTCCAAAGTATGTGAGATGAAGTCTGTCCATCCTTACCTTTAATAGCACTCTGATCATATTTCTTCCAATACCGATCAGTGTGTTCTTTTAGCAGTCAATGGGACGTTCAATATTCTTCTCCAGAATTATCAGGGCCCTTAAAACTCTTCCAGCTTCAAAATTAGTCACTAACTGGATATGAAAAAGAAAGAGGTCCTAAGAAATTAAGCATTACAAAAGTAAAATAACAATGGAGGAAACCTCACACTCCCATCTGAAACACAGCCATGGTAGACAAATATCCTGTACCGCACATTGATAGACATGTAGACCAATGCCACTGAACTGAGCACAGAAGGAAATCCAGCTACCTATAAGCAGCTGATCTTTGAGAAAGGTCCAAAACACATTAAATGGGGGAAAAGATAATCTCATTAACAAATAATGTTAGCAATATTGGATATCCATTATCCGATAAACAATCTGGACCCATAACTTACACCATATATGATAAAAATGAATGCAAGATGAATAAAATCCTGTGCACAACACAGTCCAAAGGCCGCAACAGAGAGATCAGATACGGAAACTCCATTAGGTAAACTTTACTCTACTTCAAGCACACCTGTAACCTCAGGACTTGGGAATAACATTTCATGGTGTCTGAAGAAGCAGAAGTCAACAATGCCATGAGTATTGAACCGTCAGTAGGTAGAAAATCAGTTACTTACTTTATCAATGCTCCAACTTCTGGAATAAGATACTGTATATACTTATGTATAAGCTGAGTTTTTCAGCACATTTTTAATGCAGTTTTGTGGTAAAATTAGATGCTTCAGCTGATATTCAGGTTGGCTTATACTCATGTATATATGGTATATATTATTCAGGCAAACTCGTGAATGACATTCTCAGTGAATAGTGTCATAATTTTTCCCTGACAACTAACTCCTATTGTTGGTTTAAATAGATTCCAGCCATGAAAGAATTCATTCTGTACAATGTGAATAACTCAAGTATTGGATATATAGTTAGCCTACTTTGGCCCGATATCACTCTTTCAACTGTGTTTTTAAAATTAGTACCAGGGGCTAATCAATGACATTAATGGCAGATCTTTATGCTCTAGGGTGATGATCAATGTGACTCTACTATAATTAGTAAGGAGGCCTCTGAGGGAGCCAAAGAGAGATTTTTTTAGTCTTAAAAGACATAGATCCTGGAATAAGTTTTGGACTCAAACTGAATCCAAATTAAAAGCATTGGTTCTTTCATCATGACTCTGCTTCATACTCACCCTCAAGAAGGAAACACAGAAGATATGGGTGCTATAGCAAAGTGTGGTGAAGAAATTAGGTGGTGCCTGGTTGTCAGATAAAGTAGCATCTTGGGTCTTAAAGACTTGTTTCCAAACAAGGAGCCATCTAATAGAGATATCAACTCAGCCCACATGGAAGAAGTATTCCAACATCAGTCACCAAAGGATTGAAAATCATATAATCTTAAGTCAAAGGAGGAAATAGTATCAAAGTCCAAATTGTGAGATTCTGGTTTGGCTACGGATGTCAGTAGGAGCCCAGGATACATTTGTGAGATCTACACTGGAAATAAGCCTCTGGTTATTTATCCTGGAAGATAATGGAGGAACGGGGATAAAGTGATTACAAAACACAGTATACTGGAGAGATGATGAATCAGGAGATCAAAACGATAAACCTGTCTTGAACAGTTCAAACCTTTTCAGTTCCTTCCCATATACATGGGCCTGAGGTGGTTTTCAACATTGTGTGTGGCTTTTCTGGTTGTTGGTCTTTTCCTTCATATTGGGTTTATCTCTGATATATTTTGTCATTGAGATAGCCCTCTTTAGTTTTGTTATGTTTTTTTTCTTCTGTTTTTCAGTAAATGAAACCCAGGATTGATGAACCTATAGAGACAGCAAGTTGAATAAAGGTTACTGGGGGGTTACAGAAGAGGAGGGTGGGGGGTAAAGGAGAGATATATCAGGGAGTTAAAGTAGAAAGAAAATGCTTTGAAACTGATTGTGGTAGCAACTGTACAATACTATTGATATGTTTGAACTATGGAATAGTATGATACCTGTATTACCTGCTAATAAAAATGAGGAAAAAAGTTTTTCAAAAGGGTTTAATAGAGCAAAAATAGAGTTTGTAAGCCATTTGCGTCAGCCATTAAATTGGATCTTTAAATGAGTAGGCCATGCCTGCAAAGAAGGCTCTGAAAAGATAAGCCCCACCTAGTGCTAAGGATATTTCATTGAAAGAAGAGACTACTGGCAGACTGAAGAAATAAAAAGAAACACTTTGCCTTTGGGGATTTGAGCTTGTGTTTTGTTCCTGAAGCTGGAAAAATTTGGAGCCATGAAGAAACTCTCTTCTCTAGGACTAAAGGTAAAAGGGAGCCTGTGAGCAGCATGAATGCTTGCTAGGTGACCACCTGGATCCACCTTTTAAATGGAAATGGGAGAAGTGCAGCAATAGAGATGGGTTGAGACTGATCATTGACACCAGTGGACCTACTTCACAAGAACTAGAGGAGAAGATGAGAGTAGGTTGGGTGATCTGAAGTTTATGGCTTAGCCCAATGGGACTAATTTTGCTGAGAATTTGTGAAGGGAATCTATGGTTGAAAGGGAAGGTGTCCTAGTCTCACCCTGGTGAGGCTACATGAGGTGATCCACATTTAGTTGATCAGAACCTGACAAGAAGAATATATTATTTTTGAGCCTGTGAATTGGTACATATTGTTGCTGACTTTATGGGCAGCTTGTCCTGATTTGACTTTGCTTATGGGTGTGGAATTATAAGGTTCCAACTGGAATGAAGATTCTTCACATGGAAGAACATGTTTGTCTCCTCAGAGCATTGGGTTGACGTAAGTGGGCAGAATAGAAAGTGGACATCCAAAATGGGGAGGATAAAGGTCTGGCAGTTACATAGTCACTTGTTAACTTGAGCAAAGGGGTGGAGTCTCACCTGTCAATCAGGGCATAGCCAATGGTACCTCTATGTGGGCATGGCCCTCTCCTGAGAATTTTGGAAATTCCTATGTTCCTCCCTAGAGGCAGGACACACACTCTCTCTGCTTTGAATTCTGTTGACAAGCTACATGGAGTGGGCTGGGATGATTTCTCAGTATACAATTGCTCTTTGATATCAAGCTCTCTCTTACACATATGAAGGTCTCTGGGTTTGTTTCTCTGGTCTACCCAGTCTAACACAGGAAGTAAATTACTGGCAGTGGGTGCAGTTGAATTGTCAGTGAACACAGGTGAAGGAGGAAGTAATATAACAGGATGGAGGCGAGGGAAGGCTTGGAGAAGTTTATGCCTTCCTCTAATCCTGATGCTGCTTTCATCTGCATAAAACACAGCTTCTCTGATGATTTGCTCAGCAGAAGGGTTGCGTAATTATGGCAGGAGCAAACTCTATCGCACACCTTTCTTGATTTGAAACTGAGCCTCTTGATCCATATTCAAGTTCTGTATGAGCACAATGAAGTGTTCTGGAATTCCCATTCTTCTCGAGGCTATCCAGCGTTTGTGATGATCCATATAGTTGAATTCCTTTGCATGGCCAATAAAGCACTCGTAAACATTGTTCTGGTATCAGCAGCCTGCAATTAGCAGGTGATACAACCTTATTTGCTGAAAGCGAGGTGGTTTACAAACACTTGCTGATGACTATCAAAGAATTTAACCTTCATTATGGAATACAACTTTTTAAAAAATACTTTTATTGGGAGCTCTTACATCTCTTATGAAAATCCATACATTCTTCCAGTGTGTCAAGCACATTTGCACATATGCTGCCATCATCATTTTCAAAGCATTCTCTTCCCACTTGAGCCCCTGATAGTAGCTCGCCATGTAAAGAAAACTAAAATCCACACAACTTGACCATCATGATAAGCAGAGAAAAGATTGAAGTTGTCAAGCATTTCATCTTGCTTGGAATCATAATCGATGCTCATGGAAGCAGCAGCCAAGGGATTAAATCGTGTATTTCATTGTGCAAATCTGCTTCACAAGACCTCTTTAAATGTTGGAGAGCAAGGGCATTAGCATGAAGACTAAGGTGCACCTGACCTATCCCCGCCTATGATGTGAAAGTTGAACATTACCTATGGAAAGCCAAAGAAATGCTGATGTATATGACTTATAATGTTGATGAAGAATATTGCATGTAACACAGACTGCCAAAAGGACAAATAAATCTGGAAATAAGGTTAGACAGAATGCTCTTTAGAGGCAAGCATTGAAGATGTGATCATGAGAGACGATTGTGAAAATGAAACAGGACAGGACAGTATTTCTTTCTGTTGTACATATAGTTGTTGAGTCAACCGTGATAACAACAACAAATAATAATGATCTCTGAGCAGATTCTGTGCATTCAGGATGCTCCTTAGAGGCATAAATATCAAGCTTTCATCTCTCGTACTTTGGACATATCTAGAGAGACCAGTCCCTGGAGAAGGATGTTATGTTTGGCAAAGTGGAACTATAGGGAAAAAGAGGGATACTCTTGATGAGATAGATTGAGATAATAACTGTAACAATAGGCTCGAGCATAACAATATTCTGTTCTCTTGTACATGAGTGTTTATGAGTAGGAATTGACGTGAGGGCACCTAGCGACCATGAGTGGATCACAGATAGAGACACAAACTGAACGAGTGTGGGAGGGAGAGCATATCCACATCTCTACATGAAGGTTTGAGAAATGATACTTGTATGTGTGTCTTTACTTTTTCTGGAAACATCAGTCAATGTGATCGAACATATAAAAGACAAGTTATGAAAGCTTCTTAAGCAGAACTCAAAAACCTTGGGTTTTGGGATCTGGGGCAAAACAGAGTTGACAGAGGCAATGTTATACATCCTACGTTAGTGAGTAGTATTGGGGTCTTAAAAGATCATGAGAAAGTAATTAAGGTGAGACTACTGGTCTCTTCCTGTGGAGAGGAATGAGTAGTGATAAAAATAGAAAACTCATGGGAACAATTTAACCCAATGAGTTTATGAAGCACATAAACTTCAGTGTCCAGGACCCTGATGCCAGAGCATTGCATGGTACCTAGTTATCACGATCGGCTGCTTGGAAAGGAGTGACATTGGAATGACATCTGAATAGAGTGGGGAAATGTGAATCAATAATGAATGCTGTTTTTTAAAAGACCAGGCTTACTAGTCAGCTGGAGATGGGTGCAGCCTCGCAGCCTATGACCCTTCCTTAGCCTTTAGGAATGAAAAGAACTGTAGTCCCTTGGCTCCAAGTTCAGCCCAGCAGCAGAAAGTTTACTTAGAGGGACAGTAACACTAATGAGGTACACCTTAGAATCACTAACCACTTGAGATCAAAAGGACAGCATTCACCCCAGGAAAAAGCTCAATAAGCTTAAGGAAGTTCGCAATCAATGAAATAAAAAGTTTGTATGAATTATTGAATAGAAAGCAGATTTGCTCG
The DNA here is from genome assembly GCF_050624435.1 of Tenrec ecaudatus. Taxonomy (NCBI): domain Eukaryota; kingdom Metazoa; phylum Chordata; class Mammalia; order Afrosoricida; family Tenrecidae; genus Tenrec; species Tenrec ecaudatus. The sequence continues at coordinate 15,051,990 of NC_134538.1, forward strand.
GTAACATTTCCCCTGATTAAAAAATAAAAAGTTGACAGCAAAAACAAAACAGGAAAAACTCGTCTGAACTCTCCCCATTACCCAGTTTCAAAACCGCAACCACATCCTATAAATGTGCTAGCGTAGCGCCCCCATGTTTCAGTAGTAAGTTGTGTCTTCGTTATCTAGCCCCGCTGTGATGGAAATCACACAAACAGATGGATTCTTTCTCTGTTTAGGAGGCTGGAAGCTGGAGTGTAGGGCAATGGTTTTAGAGGAAGGCGGTCTCTCTGTTGTGTCTAATGGAAAGACATTATTATTTGCCTCGTTAGTGACCTTCACAGGGTACGGCATACGTCGTCTTCCATCTTTGCTTCTCATACTTGCTTGTTTAACCTCATTTATATCTCAAACGAGACGTGCGCATGACATCTTACACTCCTATCGCATTACGTAATGGGGAAAGCCCTTTCCCAACTGGAATTATAGGGATAGAGGATAGGATTTATTGCACATATTTTGTAATGACAATTCAATTCGTAACACAGCATGCATGCAACACCTTATTGAAAAGCAGGAGTAGCTGACATGCTCAATATCTTGACATTTTTTAAACCAAGTTGTCTAAAGCTACAGACTGTGTGGGCATATGGTCTGAATCCCATGAGACTACAGGCAATAGTTGAACCAACTGTTTAGCTATGACATAATAAAGACAAAACTAACTCCCTACCAGAAATGGAAGAAATCTTACTGAAAACCACCCTACCTGAACTCAGTTAATTCCATTTCTCAGCATCTTTCACCTAAAATATCCTACTTTAGTTTTTGACAGATCTCAATTGTTTATTGGTGAGAAAAATCCAGCAACAGGTATGTTGAAGCATTGACATGTGAAACTCAAACGTCAAATACTCCAAGGGTGGGGCAGGGCTGCATTGAAGAACACTGAGAAGTCTGGAAGGCACGGAAGTTATTGCTAACCTCAAAGCTGGATATTTGAGTTCACCCAGGGGCACCAGGGAAAACACACCTGATCATCTACTTCCCAAAACTAAGTTATTGGAAAACCTAAGGTCCGTAGCTCTACTCTAATTTACTTTTCCATAACTATGTTTCTCCAATTTGTCATCTTTCTCCTCACTCTCCGTAGACCAGCTTTTCACACAAAGTAACTGCCAGCATTCTCACTTCTTATACTTGCAGTTCCAGCCCCCATAGAAGAGTGAATTCTCTCAAAGCTTCCAGTTAAGAGTTCTAAGTCCCAATGGAGGATTCTGTCTGGATTGCGTAGGGCCCACCCATGCCAAGTCAAATATGGCAGAAGTCATGGAATCGCATATGCAGATGTCAGTTCCTCCAGGGAACCACTACGGGAGAATTGGAACCAATGATTGCCCAGGAAGTCAAAGGCAGGACAGAGAAAGCAGTAGAGGAGTTCAGTGCAAGAGGCGTCAATAAGAACAAGGATAAAATATGGCTTGGGATCTGAGGGGAAGATGACAAAGCTGAGGGAATTTAACCTTGGGCACAGAGCTGCATGTGGAGAACATGCATTGCACAGGGTTCCAGTGGTGACTTTAATCCAGATGGGGCATCTTAGAGCCCTCATCTCTCTGAACCTCACTTCTCTCATCTGAAAGGGCCAGTGATAATCTCTCCGCAGTGGTGCCTATGACAGCATCCATGAGACTATGTGGTGACATACCTTGCAGAGCCCCCTTCACGAGGCAGAAACTAGTATTTCCTCTGGAAGAGAAACAGCGCAGCAACGGAGACATGAGAATTGTCTTCACATTTTTTAAAAAGCCTGTCATGTGCATGAAGGTTTCAACATGTTCTGTGTACTCTGGAGCACAGAGCTTCGGTCAAGGAGAGGACATTGCAAGGCAGTGAGTTTAGTTCAATTTAAAAAAAGAAACTGAGTGAAAGAATAAATGTAATGGGAGGACTGAGTACATTTCTGGAAATAATTTTATAAGTGAGTCTTGTGAGCATTGGCTTTCTCCTTTACAGGGATGATGTAAAGAAGCGAGTCATCTGAAGGTGACTGTAGAGGTCATCTTGAGTGCCTCCTATGTCTAGAAGCTTGTGCTTCTAACACCAGGGAGCGAAGCGCATTGCAGCCTGAAGCCAGAGCTGTCTGTTCCAAATCCAGATGACGATATGCACCACACCTCTTCCCACCCACCTGCAGCCAGCTAAGGCCATAACCAGTAATGAAAACTTTCTTGCACAGGTTTATATTTAAATACAAAAATACTGAGCTTTAATATTATGTCTCTGTTTTACCGAGAAAACTAAATTAACTTTGGAACTAGAATAAAGTGGACTTATTTATAAAATCAACCACATTCTTCTCTTGTTAAGACGTTGACCCGTGCTACAAATGAACAGACCTTGAAACCATTAAACTAAGTAAAAGAAGTCAATAACCAAATGAATAATGATATAATCTTGCTTATATGAAATATCTGGAATAGGCAAATGTATAGAAACACTCAGGGATTGAATTGTGTTGCTCCCACATAAGGGTCAAGGTGGGTGGGCCATGAATCTGAGTGTTTTGTCAATTGGGTAATGAAGATCTTCTGTGTGGATCAGGATATAGGGGAAGGGATGCCAGTTAGCCAGGTGCCAATCTCAGTTTAGCCCAACAGAAATATTTCATACTATCCAAAAATGAATTTCTGTGTTTACACTGAACATTGGGACTTTTCATTGGGAGGAAGGGCTCAGTGGCATTTGAGATTAAGCTGCCATGATTATCAAAGATGCTCTATCAATATTGTCTTAGCATGAATCCTTAGCATGAATGTCTTAGCATAAATGGTCTTAGCAAGAATCCCTCTGTTCTAGAAGGATATTTGACCTCTTTACACAAGTGGTTCTCCTCCTAATGGCCTTCACAGCTATGGGGCATCGAGCATTGTCAAACAAAGACATACAAAGCAATTGCTACTAGGCTTCCAGTTCACACATGCAGGAGCTCATTCCAAACAAAACATGCTGAAATATGTTTCTGGGATCAGTGGAGCTGTGGACTAATTCTCTCAGTAATGTGCTTATCTTCATCTAATTAGGATGGCTTCAAAAAATGATCAGAACATGATCTTCTGAGGGGAATTAATTGGTCAGATAAATTTGAGGAAAAGAAGTCAACTCCAGAAGTTATGGAGATTTTGGAGATAGTGTGAAGTGTCCAGATTTGGAAATTTGTGTCTAGCACCACATAGCCAATGTGTGCAGGGGACAAAAAGAGATGAAACTTCAAACTAGTAGGTTGAGTCGGAAATCGAAAGATTGGAATTCTAAGGTAAGTAACTGGGACTTATTCCACAAACTTTTCTAAAAAAGATGAAAGAGTAATGTGTCAAGTTGTGAAAAGCCCACTGCCTTGATTGTTGCTAAAATGCCATTCACAAAACCCAGTGGTTGGACCCCAGTTCTTGCCTTTAATAATAAGAAATAAATGGGTTTCAATGGTGTCTACATTTCTTGATTTAGATATGTGTGAGACCAACTGTTGGGAAAATGAAAGTGGCCTTGAGGAGTAACTTATACCAAAGGCAGAATGATAAGTAGGGAAACACACGCTCCGAGTTCAGGGACAGAATTTCACAGAAAAGCCTGTCAAGTTTGCTGAAAGCCAGATGGGATAGGGAGATTGTCAGTAAAAAGGATTCAAATGACAGTAGAAGGTTTTCTAGTGCTGGTGCCTTGGGAAGAGGGGAATCTGCCTTTGTTGGCAAACGAGAGCCCTGTCAACATGGGACCACATCTATCAGGGTCTCTGAGACTGTTCATACAATGCTCTTCTCATTACTAATCATTTTAAATAAAATGTTTGGTTGAATTTAATTTTATTCTTTTTTTTCCAAGACAATATTTCAGATACATAAATTTACAAACCAGATAGAAGAGGAAAAAAGAGAAAAAAAATACATTTTAGGCTTTATATGCCAAAGGGGTGTTTGGCAACCCATCTTAAAGGATTTACAGAACTGTTGGCAAGGCACAGTGTCACATGATGACATAGATACATTAGCTTTATCAATAGAAGTCTCTATAGAAATTATCATTAAGGGGCAGGAAGAGAGAGTGGAGCACAGCCTGGCCCACCAGGCCGTGATGATGATGTTCCTGAGTAGAGCAGCCAGTCCACAGAGAGAACAACATGGCTGGCCCTACTATGAGACATGATGCCCCTCAGTGACTAAGGGCGATACAGGGGACAGCACTGGAGACACAGTGTGGGAATTGCACCTGACCTGATCCCACCACACCGAGGCAAAGCACTGGGGGAGTGCAGCGGAACAGCAAGGGAATGGAGTGGCAAGGTCCCCAGGGAATGCTGAAAGTGGACTTTGGGGCCAGGGCGTGGTGCCCCAAGAGACTGGACTGGAAAACGCTCCTAAGGGCCAGCAAAGGATCCCTGAACTAACTACAAGCTTTTCTCTTGTGAACTGTTTTGTTCTGTTCTTTGTCAGTGGTTTGTTTTTGTTGTTTTGTTGTCTGGTTGTATACTGTTGCTTTGTTTTCCTCCATCTTGTTTTCGTGCATGTTAGTGACTCCACAGGTCTGTCTGAATAGGACAGACTGGATGAACTATCTGGAGGAAAAACAATGGGACCGACAGTTCCGGGGGGACTTGGGGTGGGGGGATAGGGTGGGTAAGGAAGTGGTGTTAACAAACCCAGGGACAAGGGAAAAACATGGGACCCCAAATGGTAGAGAAGGGGGAGTGGCAGGCATTGTGGGAAATGATCAAGGGTAAGGTTGCTTAGAGAAGAGGTATACTCTAGCCCAGGTGGCGATGAAGCATGGTAGTAGGGCAGGAGGAAAGTCAAGGGAGATGGAGGAAAGAGCTAGGATTCAAAGGACATCCATGGAGGTATAGACAAAGACATGTACATGCAAATATATATAGGAGGATGGGGAAATAGATCTATGTGTCTATATTTATAGGTCAAGTATTAAGGTGGCGGAAGGACCTTGGGCCTCTACTCAAACACTCCCTCAATGCATGAATACCTTCTTTTATTAAATTGGAACTCTATGATGCTCACTCTCCCGACACAACGGCTGGAGCCAAAGCGGGTGAACAAGTAAATGTGGTGAAGAAAGCTGATGGTGCCCGGCTATGAAAAGAGATAGTGACTGGGGTCTTAAAGGCTTGAAGATAAACAAGCGGCCATCTAGCTCAGAAGCAACAAAGTCCACATGGAAGAACACACCAGCCTGTGTGATCACGTGGTCCCAAAGGGATCAGTTACCAGGCATCAAAGAACAAAAAATCATATCATTGACTGCACACCTCCATGATAGGATCGCTGAAGACAAATGGGTGCATAAGCAAATGTGGTGAAGAAAACTGATGGTGCCCGGCTATCAAAAGAGATAGTGTCTGGGGTCTTAAAGGCTTGAAGGTGAACAAGCGGCCATCTAGCTCAGAAGCAAAAAAGCCCACATGGAAGAAGCACACCGGCCAGTGCGATCACGAGGTGCCAAGGGATATAAGTGTGTGTATATATGTGTATATGTATATATATACCATATTAAATGAAGGGGGAAGTGCAGAGTGGAGACCCAAGGCCCAAGTGTCGGCCAATGGAGATCCCCTCATAGAGGGGTTTAGGAGAGGAGATGGGTTAATTAGGGTGCGAGGTAGTACCAATGAAGAACACAGCTTTCCCCCAGATCCTGGATGCTTCCTCCCCCCAACTACCATGATCCGAATTCTACCTTGCAGGCCTGGATAGGACAGAGGCTGTACACTGGTACATATGAGGGCTGGAGGTACAGGGAATCCAGAGTGGATGATACCTTCAGGACCAAGGGTGTGAGGGACGATGCTGGGAGAGTGGAGGGTGAGTGGGTTGGAAAGGGGGAACTGATTACAAGGATCCACATGTGACCTCTTCCCTGGGAGAGGGACAGCAGAGAAGGGGGGAAGGGAGACTCTGGATAGGGCAAGATATGACAAAATAACGAGGTATAAATTACCAAGGGCACATGAGGGAGGGGGTAAAGGGGAGGGAGGGGAAAAAAAGAGGACCTGATGCAAAGGGCTTAAGTGGAGAGCAAATGCCTTGAGAATGATTGGGGCAGGGAATGTATGGATGTGCTTTATACAATTGATGTATGTATATGTATGGATGGTGATAAGAGTTGTATGGGTCCCTAATAAAATGTAAAAAAAGAAAAGAGGAGAAAAAAATGATTAGGGCAAAGACTGTACAGATGTGCTTTATACAATTGATGTATGTATATGTATGAACTGTGATAAGAATTGTATGAGCCCCTAATAAATTGTTAAAATTTAAAAAAAAAGAAAAGAAATTATCATTAAATCAGGTTGCCTGTAGGTGTCATTGAGCTAGTTTCAACTCATAGCAATCTTATGTACAAAAGAATGAAACACTGCTCAGTTTGGCACTGTCCTGAACATTGTTGCTGTATTTGAGACCTCTGATGGAGCCAGTATCTCACTCTATCCTGTGGAAGGTTTTCCCTTTTCACTGATCCTCTACTTTACCAGGCATAATATCCTTCTCTTAGGAAAGGCCCCTCAGATAACATGTTCAACATATGTAAAATGAAGGATCACTTTCCTAACTTGTAAGGAATATTCTGGCTGTACTTTGTCCAACTCAGATTTTCCATTCTTTGGGGACAAATCTTGATTTAAAGTGACTCCTTATAGAACATCTGAATCTGCCAATATTAACAGGAGCAGAGAGACTAAGCTTTCTTCAATAGATTGACTTATGGGACCGAATCACTGACCTAGTGGTTAGCAAACTTATTCTTTGCCTACACCATAATCCAAAGGCAGCAATTATTCAACAGTCTTCCTATTATTTTATTCAGCATGTATTTCTGCACAAGAAATCTAGCTCATTACAAAATATCTGCATTCTTTATAATTAATGAATTCTCAAAGGCATTTTTATGTCCCTCACAAATTTATATATCCTGGGTCTCTGTAGTTTTAAATACTCACATGTGAATTTACTATTATCTAAGTAAGCAGCTCTAAACCCTATTAAGCAAGTAAACTAAATTGTAGGAGTTACCCCCAAAATACTGTGGTTTCTTGAAATTTGCTTATCTGTTAAGAACCATCCTTGGGATGATTTGTATATTGTCTCCCATTTCCTTTCTTTAATTAGAATATTTGTTTCATTTAAAGTTTGTAAAACGCTATTCCATTTAGTCATGTGTTCATTTAAAAAAAAACTAACATGGACACAATAGGTATTGCCAGGCAGAGAATTATTTAATATAGCTTTTCTAGCTACAGCTCTTGTTATTCCCAACACACACCTTTCAACTTCCTGATGTGTATGGGTAGGAGGTATGGGAATATGCTGATTGGATTACATGATTCGACAGTGCATGGCTATTCATAGAATTAATTGCTATTGCCATTCGCTTGGGTATAAAAGGAGTACCTCAGAAGGAGTATGGGGTGTCTCCCTACACTACCAACAGCAGAGGAGAAACAGGGGTGAAGTGTGTCCTTTGTATCCCAAAAGTCTGTTCACGGAGTCTCCTGGATTCCAGAGACAGCTTTGACACCAAAGGAATGGCAGAAGAACAGCAATGGCACAACCACAGCCAAAGCAGGAGATAGTGTGGTAGACTTACCACCCACGGAACAGGTAAAACTGAGCGCTTTCAGAGCAGGCTGGTTTGTGGAATAGGGATCCTTGGGGCACTTGCTAGCCCATGCAGGTTGAGCCAAGTGCCATCAGGCTGAGGCTTATAGTGGTACAGCATGCTGTTTGGGAACTTAGTAAAAACCTTAAAAGGGCAGAGGCTGTATCGAGTGGCTGGGGTCCAGAGAGAGGTGAGCCTGCAGGCATGACAGAGAAGACAATTTATAATTATGTGAGCCATTTTCTTGGTAGGTTAGTTCTTAAAAGAAAGAAAGAAATTTATTCCTTATGATTTATTTTCTTCTTTTATTGGAGGGTTTATGTAGACCTTGTGCTAGTTCTTAAAGGTATTGAGTGAGGGTATGGATTTTGGATTTCTAATCTTTACATGTACGTGTTGATTGCTATAAACTGGCCCCTGGTTAATGCTTTTTCTGTGTTCCAAAGGTTTTGATATATTGTATTATCATCCTCAAGTGTCTCAACAATTTTTTTATTTCCTCCCTATTTACATTACATTATTACCCAATCATTTAGAGTATTATGTTGTTCAATCTCCATGTGTTTGTCTTTTTGTTTCATTCTTTAGGATGTTGCTCTGTGTGTTTGATTTTGTGATGAATTGTTTTATATGTTGGTTTCAGATTTGTATGTTGTTGTTATTGATTTTTTAACCAAGGTACTTTGTTGAATATTTTTTGTAGTGGTAGTCCTGTTTTTGTGAATTTCTTTAATTTCTCCTTCTCTATTACATTTGAGTGGGTACAAGATTATAGATTGGCAGTTTTCTGTTTCTCTTTTTGTCACTCTATTACCTTCTTGCCTACATGGTTTCTGCTGAGAAATCTGAGGTTGTTCTAGTTGCTTACTTTTCTATTTAATCATTTTTATGTGGCTGCTCTTAGAATTTTCCCCTTGTCTTTAATGTTAGATATTTTAACTACAATATGTCAAGGAGTTTTAATTTTAGAATTTCTCTTGATTGGGGTTCTTTCAAATTCCTGGATAATTATCTTTTATTCTTTAGATCTTGAGGAAAGTTTTCTTGTAGTTTTGGGGTTATTCTCAATGTGTATATTTGTTGTTATCTCTTCCCCTTATTGAATTCCTATAAGACGTATATTTACTCTTGATTGTGTCCCACATTATCTCAAACTTTTTGTTCTCTTGGCTATAATTTTTCTTCTTGGGTATAAGCATGAGCTCTTCAGATTGTAGAAGCATGACACTCATTTACTCCATATATTGAGAGTAAAATGTGGATAAAGGTTAAACTTGGGCTTGGATTCACTTTCATTGAATAATAGTGGGCAAAGCAGATGCACTCTCTAGTTTCCTCATGAGTGAGACAATTATTGCAAAAACTTGAAATAGATCATGACATGGATGAGTGCTTTAGATAATTTTTTAATTATAATTTTATCACTCTGTGGTACATTATTAGTGTATATTATAATTTCTCATGAGTATATTTTTAACCATTTTTATGAGTTGGTTTTACACAGTTGATATAACTTTTCCACTCAATTCATATATATGTTATTTGATGTAATTAACCACCATATACCAAATTTCATATATCCCACTTATTACTTGTGTTTTCAGTTTTAATTCTTCCTTCTTTCCTAAACCCTCTGATCTTTGTCCTTGTGAAGTACTTCCATTTTATTCTCAAATGAACCAACATTCTAATGTATTTTCACCACCCTAGGATTATTGTATTCACTACAGATCTGCCTTGTACTATTTGATAATTGAACCTTGGGGTTGAGTTCATTTCCAGGTCTACAGAATGATCAAGGGTCAGAGATTTGGGTTTTCACCACTCTCTGTAAGACCAGCAAACTTGGTATTTTTAAAAATGAATTTGAGTTTTCTATCATATTTTTCTCCCATTCTTTCAAGGATCTTCTACAGCAATACCTCTCAGAGAAATTATTTATGATAAATTAGCACTATTAGTTCTGGGGGTCCCAAGGTTGTGTAGATTCACTATTATTTTCCTTGTGTGTTCTATTTCCATCACTCTTCTTTACAGTGGTCAAGGAGAGACCCAGAGGTGCATTTTAGATGGCCACTCACTAGTTTGTAAGACCTACAGAGTAAAGTAGGATATTTAACATCTAAATAGCAGTTAACAGGAGAATGGACAAATTAACTATATCTTTAAGATTTTCTAATAACAACCAACAAACAATAAAAATAGAAAATCTTGAGGGGCCACTGATATTAGATAAACCGAAAGTCACATGGATTTCAAACTAATCTGCCAATAAGAGTAAATTGGCAAACAATTATAGAAATTAACTATGGTACATATAAAAAACAGGATCTAATGGGTAAATTTTCTGCTTATAGAAGCTTAATGCACTCAGTTTGGAATATTTTATAATGATATTCTTGTTAACTGTGAAACTTATTATTAACATATTGAAACAATTAAAATTGTCACAGCGAGTAGAAATTTTAATATTAACCTTAAACTGAAATGACTTGAGGGAGACAGTGTACCTTTCTAAACTATTTCCCATGGAGTCTATTCCAATTCAGGATGGACACATGTGCAGAGAACTGCATTCCATAGAATTTGCAATGGCTGATTTTTCAGAAGTAAATTAAAATAACTTTCTTCAGAGGTACCTCTGCATGTAGTAGAACCTCCAGCCTTTTGCTAAGGGACCAACCCTGTTGATCATTTTGACAGCCAAGATTCTCACCTTGCACTAAATAGCCACAAGAAATTATTTTTCTATAATTTAATTTCAAAATTAATCTTAAAGTATAATGCTGTCTTGGGTAGTATACCATCTATAAACACATAAATGAAAATCCAGTCCATAAAATTATTATTCAATTTTATGCACTAATTTGCTAAATTTTCACGTCATTAGTGAGAAAGTAACTAAAAATTATACTGTTTCAGTATAAAATTTATCAAATATGCAATCAAGATTTATTGACAATTATTAACAATTGGAATGTAAAGTTGGAAGCAATGAGGAAGCAACAGTAGAAGGAAATTATGTCCTTAATGATAAAAAGAAGGGTGGAGACTATGTGATAGACCCATGACTTTATGATTGTCATTACATTCTTTCAACAACCAAACCAGTGAGTATTCATGTGGATTTCTCCAGATGGAATACACAGAAAGAAAAGTGGCTACATCTGTGGGACGCAATGATGGAATGCTCAATATCAATAGCTAAAATGAGGCCAGAGCCTGACTGTGAAACAGACCATCAATTGCTCACATGTAAATTGAGGTTGAAACTGAATAAAATTAAAATAAGTGCATGAAAGCCAAAATAAGACCCGTTTGAATCTTGAGTATTTCTCAAGAACAGATTTAATGCACTGAAGATAAATGACAGAAGGCCTGATGAGGTGGGAATGATATGAAGAAAGCAAAAGTTCATTTAAACAACAAGAAACACAGGATTTATGGCAAGATTGGGAGCAGGTAGGTAGCTCACACCACAAGTTCCATGAAAATCGGTGAGTGGTGAGATCAGGAAGCCCAGTAGGGGATCTGAAGCTGTTGGTGACAGCCGACATGTGACAGCACAAAGTACTTCCTGAAGTTGGAATTGACTTTTACCTCATCTCCTGTACCAGCTGCAGAGTCCAGGAGACCTTTGGCCTGATGCAGGGACTTCTACAGCCATGTTGCTTGCAATGCTGTGCGTATCCCACCATGGCTACGGCTACCAACCCCAGTCATCTTCCTGTGTCCCCAGCCACCATACTCCAAGCAGAGGCTTGTGCAGGCATGTTTTGACACCAAACATCCCAGGGTCCTCCCTCCACCCACTGGCAGATCCCTCCTCCACAACTGCCATTCTCTTGCCTTTCCTATGCTCCACCCAGTGTTAAGCTGACAGCCATAGCTTAGGCCTCCCACCCACCCACCCAGTCGCAGTGCCTCTACATATGGATGGACCCATGACACCTCTTTGCTTCCTACTCCTGCCAAATCTCATGCTCCTGCCCCCAGGCTAGCACTAATCTTCAGACTGCAGCCTGTGCAGCTGCAGATGGCTTTCATAGTTATGAACAGATTCCTATGAAAGTCCAAGCAGTGCTCAAATGCAACACAGTCTGACTGTGAGAGGGACATCCAAACTGCCCTCCAAACACCAGCATCCTCATAGCCTATGATTAGAGGGAAACCCCAATGGGACAAAGCCGTAGCACGAACCTCTAGAGCAGTTGGCTGCAGGCAGCTTTCAGAAGCCTACCAACCTCCAAAAAGCGAGCCAAGGGCTCTTTGTCTCCTGGGAAAATGATTTCTCCAAAACAGCATGCAGATAGCAATTAGCCTTAACAAGAAAACAGAAGAAGCAAAATTCAATGTCAGAGGGAATCATGAACCTAACTATGGTCATAGAAGAAGCAGACATTGATATGCCATAGAAAGAGATCTTCAAATTGATGCTTGGAGTTATACAGAATATGAGGGTAGCAATACCCTTCAAAAAGGAGGAAATGATAGAAGAGATAAAGGCTATGCACTAAAGGGAAATACAAGAGTTCAGGGACAAGGTAACGAAAGTAAGTAAGAAATTCAAAGACTTCACCAACAGACTAGAAGCAGAGAACCTAACCAGTGACCTAGAGGCAGACTTCAACCATCAGGAAAGATGGGCAAACAAAAAAATTAAATAAACCGATGAACACCTTAAACAATGTCTGATGCTATGAAGAGGAAGAACATTAGAATAAATGGAGTACCAGACAATGAAGAAATCATACAATGAAGAAGTCAATGGCAAAAATTGCAAGAGAATTCGTATAGGAAAACTTCCCCGCTTAAGGAATGAAAATCAGGCAGCTATTCAGGAAACCTAAAGGACACTAGCTAGACTGAATCCCCAGAAGAATTCACCAAGGCACATAATAGTTAAATATCCAACTTTAAGGAAAATGAAATATCATAAGAGCCACGAGAGGGGGAAAAAAGGCAATCACCTATAGAATTAACCAAATAAGAATATACTCAGATCTATGAGCAGACACCATAAAGAAGAGGAGTAATACATTTTGAAATTTGAAAGAAAATAATGGTTTTTATTAATTATACCAAATTACAGGAGAGGGAAAAGAAGAAAAGAACGCACAAAACAAAACAAACAAACAAAAAACCAATGCAGCAAAAAGCTGATTCTATGAAAAGATGAACAGAATTGGCAGTCCTTTGGCAAGCCTAACCAAAGAAAGAAAGGAACAAATTTTTATAGCCAGGATGAGGGATGAAACAGGTAATATTACAATGGACTATAATAAAATTAAAAGGTTAAGTACACAGTACTACAGAGACCTGTACACCAATGAATTCAACAACTTGGAAGACATGAACAAATAATTGGAAAAACAATCCCTCGGCTATCCCATATGGACATCAAGTCCAACTTATAGCAATAGGATAAACAGACAAGGTTATCAAGGGATTACCAACAACAACAACAAAAATCCCCAGGCCAGACAGCTTCCCAGATTTCTACCAAGCATTCAAAGAACAGACACCAATCCTATACAAACTCTGCCAGAGCATAGAAAAAGACTCCCAAACTCTTTCTTTCTTCCTTTTTAATCATTTGGAGGTCAAACAAACATCTACTCTCCATCTAATGATTGGTTTCTCCAGTACACCATCCCAAGGTATCATACTGTGTTAGTTTGGGTACTTTAGAGAAACAAATCCACAGAAACTCATGTATAAGGGAGAGTTTTATATAAAGATTAAGTGCACATCAAGAAAACATTCCTGCCCAGTGCTGCTCAAGCCCACAAGTCCAACATTAACCCATTAACCCATAGGGCTAACACCAATCCATAAAATCTTCCTCCATCTCACAAAACAGAGGCAATGATGTCGACTATAGGGGGAAAGCCAAGTCAGTGAATATGTAAGCATCTCAGCTCTGGCAGGGGTCTCCACATGGCTGCTCCAGCACCTAGGGCTGCATTGGGGTAGGTCCATGTGGCTTCTTCTCAGGGATGTCTTGCAGGAAGTGAGCCTTGCCAGCTAAAGCATGGAACTGACTAAGGCAGCTGCACCCTGGTCCGACCATCAGAAAGCAAGACACCTGAGAACTAGAAAGGGAAGACTCACCAAGTCTTTTATGCCTCTGCCCTTCAGTTAACTCCACATGTGTTTATCGGCCAGGTTGGCACAGTAAACTAACTAACTCAAATGAGTAACATGTAACTTCAAATCTTATTTTTTTAAATAGACACGATGATTGAAACAAAGTTCAGGGTAAAAACAATTTCTAAGTAAAGAAATACTATTAACACTATCCTATAAGGAATTAAGAACACTCATAATTTAGTCCTTTCAGATCAAGAATGAGATCAAGTAAAACGACAAATGAAAGAAATCATTAAAACTTGGGAAGATTTCAGGAAAACAACATAACCAAAATTTTTAATAAATGGCAAGGTAAACACCATAACAAAAAGCAAACAGAAATTCAGAACATCAATACTAAAATTGCAGAGTAATAAACAATGCATTAGACAGGCAAACCAGTGACACTCAATCAATGGAAAGCACAATGGGCATAATTTTAGGCAAATCTCTTCGTATTAAATTGTGAGGAAAGCAATCAAATAATATTTTCAGTAAAGAAAGCTTGAGAACTCTTTGAGAAACCATCAAAAGAAACAACATATGTGATTAGAATTCCCAAATAAGAAGAAACAAAAAGTTAAAAAAATCATTATATATATGTATATGTTCTTAACACCATGAAAGATGAGAATATATGCATTAAGAATCTCAACAAATCTCTAATAGGATAGATCCTATTTGGCTGGGTTCCCTAGAGAAGCAAAACCAGTGACATGTATGTAAGAATATAGAGATTTATACCAAGAGACCTCACACAGTGTAAGTGGGTGAACCCTATTTGGTTCAAGTCTATAGGTAACTAAATTGTAACTTCAGAATCAGATATGCTCAGGACATATCCTTCCTTTTGAACAGACTCATTTCAGTCATGTCCATAAACAGACCTTTCTCTGGTTCTGTGCCTCTCAACCACCTGGTGCTTGACATCTACAAAAACATTTTAAAGAGTTTTTTGGTGGTACTAAAAATGCTCAACTAACACATCAATCTCCTGTAAGGATCAGTCAGAATGTTTTCGGCTCTAATTCTAAGGGTCAGCAAACCGAGTTTATCAGTTAAGTCTGAGGACACCCTGCTCTGCAAAAGACTCCTTCTCCCAGAGACACTCAGTTTTACTCACTGTGTGACTCTGCCTCATGTTCTGGCTCTTGGTTGTGTTGCTCTTCTTCTCTGTTACCCCTGGACTGGGAAAATTCTTGAGGTCCAAATACTCTTGGTTCTTTTCTTTTCATGGTGGTGAGATTCCACCCATCCTGTTTTTGAGATGTTGCATTTTAAACAAGCAGGAGTACAAAACTAAACCTATCTCCATGTTAGAGTTTCAAGCTTTTACAATCACAATTTACCCTCTTAATAATCACTCATAACAATATCATATAAGATATTAGATTTTCCCCACAATTTCTCTTACCCAGACCTATTAAGAAAAAGGTGTTTGGTGGGAGTCAAAAAGACAATAGGTAGAAGAGACATGTTGAATCAGACAATGTATCGTAGCACCTAAGGAAAGAGCTCACAAATACATAAACTTTAACAGAATTAAAAGAGCAGTAAACAATTACACAATAGTAGTGGGAAACAGTAATATACCAGTTTGAATAAAGGACAGAACAACTAGAAATGAACTCAGTAAAGATACAGATGATTTAAACAACACCATTGAATAAATTGCCCACGTAGAAATATGCAGAACACCCCAAGGAACAGCACAGAATGCATTCTCTTCCAGTGCACATTCTGCAGAACAGGCCATATGTCAGGCCATAAAGCAAATACTGATACATTTAAAAGCATCCAAATACTGCAAAATACTTTCTCAGATCACAATGCAACAAAATTAGAAACAACAGGAATATCAGGGGAGAACACTAAAAGTATCAAAACTGACTAACACCTGCTTTAAAACTACTGGGTGTTACAAGAAATAATACCATCAAATAAAATAATTCCTTGAGTCAAATGAGAGTGAAAACAAAACATACCAACTCTTTAAGGCACAGAAAATGCCACGATCAGAGAACAGTTAACAGCAGTGAGTGCACATTCCAAAAAAAAAAGAATCAAAATGATTGAAGAAAATGCATTAACAAGTTTCAACTCCCATTGATGATAGAAATGCTCAGCAGTATGGGGATAGAAGGTAAGTTTTTCTTACCATAATTAAGAATATACAAACAAAACTAATGGTAAACTTTATTCTCAATGAAGAAAGACTGAAAATTGTTTTCCACCCAAAGAAACTAGGACAAGTATGATTACCCTTATTCAATATGATATTGGAGTGTCTAGTCAGAGCAATAAGCTCATAAGGTCAAGAAGGGAAATGAAAGGCATCCAAGTTACAAAGAAGTAAAGTGGTCTTTATCACATGATCCCAGAAAATTCCAGAAACTCATCAAGAAAACTACTGGAACCAATAATAAAGTGATAAGATACAAGACAAAGATAGAAAAATTAGTCAGCTTCCTCTACACCAACAAAGAGAACTCTGGAAAGAAAAATATTAAAATATTACCATTTACAATAGCCACCCAAAAGGCAGGGAACTTAGGAATAAATCTGAATAATGATCCTAAAACAAACACAAAACTATCAAACTCTACTATAAGAAACAAAAGCACTGCTACCTTAATACAAGAGTATACCAAACTCATGGAGAGGGAAACATTGTGAATGTGTCACTACGACAAAGTGAACCCTGATCCAGATTCCAAGCACCGATGAAACACACACTATTCCTCTGGTTCCTTGGGGCTTCCCCACCCCACCCTGCCCGCCCCCCACCGCCCCCACTACCATGGAGCCAACGTTGCCTTTCACTGCAGACTAGACCAGAGCATGTACACAGGCAGAGATAAGAGATAAGAGTTCACCACACAGAATCCAAGAACAGGCATGGAAATCGTGATAGCGGAAGGGTAGTGGAAAGGTAGGAAGTGGAGGGGAGGAAGGGGGAACCGGTCACAGTGATCGACACATAACCACCACCTCCACCACCTCTCCAGGGGGATGAACAATAGAAACCATGGGGGAAGGAAGGCAGCGGTTAGTGTAATATATGAAAATAATAAAAATTTGTAAATTATCAAGGAGTCACGAGGGCGGGTGGAGGGAGGGGGAAAAAGAAGAGCTGATACAAAGGGCTGAATAGAAAGTAAATGTCTAGAAAAGAATGATGGCGACATATGTGCAAATATGCTCGATATAATGGATGTATGAGTTGGTACAAGAGTTGTAAGAGCCCCCAATAAAATGATCTTTGGGGAACAAAAGACAGGAAGGAATGGATAACCAAGTTTATACAGAAAAGAACTTCAGATAACCAAAGCACAAGTAAGGAACAAGATCGAGGGCATCCCACTCCGTCATCTCAGAGCTTCATATACAGACAAGGGATGGGAAAAGTCGCCGGTTATTACTAACATGACAGACACATTGAGCAATGGGACAGAATTGGGGAGACAAAAGTAAATCTCTGCTTATGGACAGCTGACTTGAGCAAAGGGCTGAAGCCCATAACATGCGGAAGATATAGTCTCTTTAACAAATAGTGTCGCCGAAATGACAGGAATAAAAAGAACAGCGTCCATATTTTTCTCCATATGCAAAAACTAACTCTAGATGGATCAAAGTCTTAAGTGCAAAAGCAAATATATGAAGATCATCAAAAATAGGGAGAAACTTAAGGATTCTAAAACATGGCCAGAATACACTGTCAAACGTATGTAAAATGCAATGACAGCAGAAGATACACTATTCTACAGAGACCTCCTAAGAATTCAACATTTATAGGATGTAAAAGTCTTCACTGAAAGAGTAAAATGAGAAAGAATCTGCAGGTGCCTGTGGGGGAGGGGAGAAGGCAACAATATATCAGTCAAAGGGCGCATCTATGAAATCTATAGGAAACTTTAATACATGAACAAAACCAAACAATCACATTTTAAAATGGACAGAGGATAGGAACAGACACTTCACCAATGAAGGCATTGAAGCAGCTAACAAACGCGTGATAATTGCAACAAAGAGTATCATTAGCTATTCTAAGATGACTGCTTTGGAACTGATTCAGGTTGAACTACCAATGTGGGTGTTGAGGACTGTAAATCTGTCTTGGAGCAGAAAGCCTCATTATTTTCCAGAAGAAGGGCTGGTGGTTTCAAACTGCTGACCTTGTGGTTATCGGCCCTAAGCATAGTTCACTGCACCATCAGTGCTGTTATTAAGGAATGCAGAGTTACAAATCGAAACAATAACACATGATCTCACCTCAGCATTACTATCAAGGTTAAAAAAATTCCAACTCCATAGAAGAAGAAAATTTGTGATAAGAATATATAGATATACACTCATGTTTATTGCAGCATTATTCACAATAGTTTAAAGATGGAAACATGATGGATTAATGAATAAACAACCTATGGTAGTACACACAATTAAATATGATAAGGTAATATGAAAGAGTAATGACAAATTCGAGAAACACCTTATACATAACATGGAGGAATTTAGAGAAGGTGATGCCGATTGAATAATTCAGTCACAAAAGGATAGATATTGAATGAGACCACTGCTGTAAAAAGTTAGGATAATATTAAAACACGCAATTTTTTTTTAAGTTTGCCAGGGGTCAGAGAAGAAGGGAGGATAAATGGCCACTTAGAGGCTAGGCAAGTAATAACTTGCGAATCCACGTGGCACAGTGCTTACAAATTAGTCTCCTAACCAGCAGTTTGAAGCCAGTAGCTCAGAATCCTCTGGGGAAAGAGGAAGAGTTACAGTTTTGGAAATCTAAGGTTAGCTCCACCCTCTCCCCTAGGGTCGCCGTGAGTCGCATTCCGTGGATGGCATTGGATTTTTCTTTTAAAGAGAAAGGCAATATGCAATAAGGGTGGTATAAAATGTAACGGAACACACTTGGAGGTAAAGGGAGACAGCATGTCAGTACTACTGCACACTCCACCCTGCACTCACAGTTGTCCCTGTAGTAACGATAGTAACAGTAGTGCTACAACTCAGGAGTGCATACACGCTAGGCAGTCAAGGTGAACACGGTGGGAAGCGATGGGCAGTATGCCCACAAATTTGAGGGGTGCCCCTCCCCAAAACATCGTTTTTTTTTCAAAGCTGTGTGTTTATTTATTTATCTATGTATTTATTTATTTAACAAAACAACCTTGTGACCTTCAAAGTGCTCTCCATCATACTTAATACAGTTGTCAAATCTTCAATTCCATTCTTGGAAACAGTTTTGAAGTTCATCCGTTTGGGTGGCTGACAGAACCTCCCCCAGATTTTTCTTCACCTGTGCTATTCCTCTTCATGACCAGAAACCAATGAAGTCTCTCAGAGTGAGGTCAGGTGAGTAAGGTACACAGGGTAAGAGAGGCATGCTGTTTTTGCCAGAAACGGTGCACAGAGATGGCTGTGTTCGCAGGTGCATTGTCGTGGTGGCAAAACCAGGCTCCCATCTGCCACAAACCGGGCCTTTTTTAAACGTTAAACACTGTTATATAATCCTTTCAGAACCTTTGAATAGAGAGCTTGATTAACCATCTGACCTGGTGTAATGAACTTCAAATGCACTACTCGGTGACATTTTTGTCTATTTCGGAGGTTGAGGGACATCCAGAACACGGTTTGTCATCAATCACATTTCACCTTTTTTGAAATGAGAAAACGACTCCTACACTTGAGTTTTCCCATCGCACTGTCCTTGTAAGCTCTGTTCAACATCACGGCTGTTTCTGTGGCATTTTTCCCAAGCAGGAAACAAAATTTCACAGCCACATGCTATTCTCTTAATTAGCCATGACAATAAATAGATAGATAGATAGATAGATAGATAGATAGATAGATAGATAGATAGATAAATGAGGGTTGAATGCTTTTTCAAGAAAATTCACTGTCACCAGAGGGAACTGTCCCTGACAAGGCCATTGAGTACATGAACTCAGAACGAGTTCCTCAATATCCGGCTACTGGGGACAATGTGAACTATGAAAGCTCCACCCAGCGGAGCTTTTATCTGTTTTTTTAATTGACCGGGGTGGGTGGGGGCAGGAGTACCCCCTCGTTTTTCTGTGATAGCGAACTTTTTTAACATATGTATTTCTGGGTTGGAAATAGATGTCTGAATAGCAGAGTCATTGATGTTGGCGTTGGAGACTGATCCTGAGTCTTAGGCCCAGTGACTCATAACCTCAACGGTGCATTTTCATAGCTTTGTCCTCTGTGTGGACAGGAACAAGCCACTGTGTTAATGGACTAAGTGAATTATATTATCTAGGACCCTGGGACCCGAAGAACTGGATGATGTCTAGACTGACGTTTAAGTGATCCTCCTAGGAGATCTTGGACGGAGTGGAAGAAATATGTGGAACAAACTCAAAGTCATAAAAAGACCATGCATTACAGAAAGTGGTGGAATCCATCTACAGTCTCTAAACCTGAAACTAAATCCACCCTCTGATTCGACATTCAATCAAAAACAGATAGGCCCATAAGGTGAACACCAGGGAAGTACACATTTCTTATGAGATCAAGAGGGAGTTGCCCAGGAAGAAAATCAGAAGGCCAAAAATTATAAGAAAGAAGACAAATGACCTTGTAAACACAGAGAGGAAGAAATGGAAATCATGTTACATTATAGAATTTGCAGGCAACATCCTGATTTAAAGTGCATATGTAGTAGTGTTTTCAGTTGCACATGGACGTGTCAAGAGACAGGGCAAGATCAATGCAGCTAACAAGACAATAAACTTATAGACACAATTTGACTCATATTCAGGTATTAATGATGAAACAAACAGAAATCCTAGAGTTTTACGTTGAGAAACTAGCTAAAACATGTAGCCGCTGCTTATGATGAGGAATACTAAGAAAGGTCATGTGAAAGGCAAAGAAGCCTAAAACAGTCAAACAAAACTAAACTGGTAACAACAAAGCAACTGTTTTTCCTGATGGAAAATTGTCTTCCAATGAAGGGCTGCAGTAATGTTCCATGGAATCAGCCCTGATTTAAGCATTATACAAACTTATAATATGGAAATTTTATAATTAAATAATTATATTACTAGTCATACCAATATATTTGATAAGATTGTAATGAAAATGTCTTGTAATAGAACATGCTCAAAAGGTCATGAGGTCAGGAGTAATGAATGCTTATTTTTAGGTGTTTCATAACTCTTTGTCTGCTTAAAGAAATTCAAATGAAGGTCAAGATAAAGAAATAATAGAAGTCAGACATTATATGGTTAGAGCTAAGATTCATCACTTCTCAGCTGAGACACTTTGGGGAATCTTGTCACTGAATTTCAGCTTTTTCATATGCAGAATTGACAGTAACAGACAATAGACCGGTAAGAGACAGATAGATGATAGATAGAAGATAGATAGATAGATAGATAGATAGATAGATAGATAGATAGATAGATAGATGACAGATAGATAGATGGTAGATTGATAGATACATATATACATGATAGATGATAGAGATATACATGATAGGTAGATAGATGATAGATAAATGACAGATAGATAGATGAGAGATTGATAGATAGATACATGATATTCAGATGATAGATTGATAGATATATGATAGATGACAGATAGATAGTTGATAGATTGATAGATGATAGATAGATAGATAGATAGATAGATAGATAGATAGATAGATAAGCAGGCAGACCGACAGAAAGAGGCAGTTGCAGTCAAGTGCACTCAGGCTCACAAGGGCCTTAGTATGACAGCAGTGTTGCCCAGTCATGCATCTTCCTCACCATCACCGATGTGTACAAGTTTATCTTTGCAGTGGCCGTGCCAATCCATTTCTCCAGAAATTTCCCTTGTCTTCATTTGTTTTCTGCTTCTCCAAACTTATCCTCCTCCAGTCACCGAGCATCCCAGTGGTGTGTGAAAAGCAAGGGAACCAACAATGTCCTGTTGTGATCCATTACGTTTTCAATTGGCTATTTTTTGTAAGTAGATATACAGGTCATTTTCCCTAGTCTGTCTTAGCCTGAACTGCTGAAATCTGCCCACCCTGGAAGACCCTGCTCATGTATGAAATACCAGCAGCCTAAAAGATATAACTGGTAGTATCACAGCAACACCCAAGGTAACCCATTACACCAAGTGGACAGATGGATCTGGGACAGAAGATGGTAACACTTCAATACATATTATGTAAAACAGAAGCTCATAAGAAACCCTCAACCCCTTGCATTTCCTCTCACATATTTTCACCCACGTTTGGGTTTCTAAGCATTTTCCCCTGCTATTGTGCATCCTTAGATTAAATTTCATCTAGGAATTTTAGACAGCATTGCACAAGGCGAAGGCATTCAATTCTTATGTGATGATTAACAGCATGCTTTCGATTAACTGTAACACCACAGGAAGAGCACTGAAGTAGTGCAATATGTATCGATCTACAAGAATCTGTTGTCTATCTTTGTGAGGAAGGTGCCCCTTCTAGCCATTTCTTGACTGGCAGCCAAAAAATTAGAATCTGTCTTTCCATCCATTGTGAGCCAAGTGAAATGATTCTTGGATAGAACAACAAACCTTATAGGTAGCTGTAAGATATAATTTACTTTCAGCTCATGATAGACTCGGTACAAATCAGTGGGTGATGCAGTGCCCACTTAAAAAGATAAATTTCATTTTCAGAAAGGGAGGAAAAAGGCTATGCTTTTAAACAATCAAAGGTTAAAGTTAGCTCCGTCATTCATGTGTTTTCATTCTCTGATGCATATTGTAATACCTCAGAAAGATTTATAACCCTGGTTCATACAGTGAGAGTTCCAGTAAATGAGTCCCTCTTTTGAAGGATAAATATTTATGCTCCTATTTTCCTGGATGATATAGACAGCAAAAGTAAGCCCAGTTATCCAAGGAGCCATGGTAGCAGGTTAGGTTAAGATGAAAAATGGCAGGTGTCCCAACATCCTGTGTGTCTTTTGTTCTCCCACGTATATTTTTTGAATAATTAATTTTGGATTGATTTAACAAGTTTGTAATTTTAATTACCTTTACATGTACAATTCATGTTCAGATGGTATTGTGTAATCATGTTCCCTATTTCCAAATCTATCTACGCATAAACTCAGTACCTCTAATATAATAATTCCCCATTCCTTTTTGCCTCACACTCTCTGGTACCACCAGTCTTTGTCCATGTATGGATTTTCTACTCTACATGTTTAATATCACTGGAATAGTGTGTTATTTTTCTTTCCTTCTTAAAATTTATGTCACTCAGTATAATGCTATCAAGGTTTATCTATGTTGTAGTTTGTATATAAATTTAATTCTCTTCATGACTGGAAAACATTCCATTGTATGTGTATACCATAATTTGTTTTTCATTCATATTTCAGTGGAGGCTTAGTCGCTTCCATTCTTTGTTTATAGTAGGATTGCAGTAAATTTTGATATACATGTATCTGGCTGAGTTTATTTTTAATAATTCTAGATATAAATGAATGAAACCTCCCAGATGAACAATCTCAATAGGCAGAAGTCAATCTCTGTGGAGAATAGGTATCCAAATCCGTATAAAAGCCTCACACATTCATATAAACAAGAGATTTGGGAGAAAAAAATTATTAAGAATGTGTGACTAGAGAAATAAATCCATAGAAATAAATCCATAGACTAGAGAAATAAATCCATAGAAACTCACATGTGTATGAGAGAGAGTTTAACATAAAGGGTAATTGCAAATTAAAAAGGCATCTCAACCTAGGCCAGTCCAAGCCTTTAAATCCGATATTAGCCCATATGTCCAATACCAATCTATAAAGTCCTCTTCAGGCTCCCGAAACACATGCAATGATGCCCAGTGCAGCTCGTCCACAGGCCAGTGGGTAGAAAGTCTTTGGATCCAGTGGTGTTGTAAGCATCTCAGCGCTGGTGGGGGTCTCTACATGGCTTCTCTGGCTTCAGGGGTCTGGCTGGTCTGGCTACATCAGGGTAGGTCCATGTGGCTTCTCCAGCTCATGACACTAGCGTAGTTCCATGTGTCTAGTCAGCTGAGCAGAGAGATTTTCTCCCTTCTCCAAGGATGTAAATCAGGATTTCCCATAATTCTTAGGGGAAGGCCATGCCCTCACAGCGGCCTCTTTACTTATATCTTGCTTGACAGGTCAGACTCCACCCCTTCACTCGTGAGCCTCTCAAATTGACACCAGGTTATATAACTACCACAAAGATGTACAATAATATAAGTGAAATACTTTCATATGTACTTGAGCTTCACAAAGTCAATGGACTTGGCAGGTAGAAATTAGTGTTTCATTTTATAGATAAATAAACCGATGCTTTAAGAGGGTTAAAAACTTGCCTTATGCCCCATAGGACTATGCCGAGAATCACATTATTTTAATTCCTATTATAGAGAATGATTCGTAGCTTGCTTCTAATGCTGACAATAATGAAATTAATAATGACTTAATAGTGAGCTACAGCTTAACAATATGTATTTGTTTCCTAGGTTGGCCATAACAAAATATTCCAACCTTGGTATCATATAAGAAGGGAAATTATTTTTCTCAAAATTCTGAAGGTGAAAAATCCAAGATCAGGACATCAAGTGTAATGTTTTTTTCTTTAACTCTGAGTAAGATTTTTATTTCAGGTCTGTAACCCAATTTCTGGTATACCCTGGTTCCTTGTTTTCCTGCAGCTGCCGTGTCACACGGGGTCTACCCTCTGCTTGTCTCCCTGTGTCTCTTCTTTCACAAGGGGGCTGGTATGATACCTTCTGGACCCACCCTCTTCCGGTATGCCTTCATGCTAACTGATAATATTTTCAAAGACACTATTTCCAAAGAAGGTAATGTTCACTGCTACCAGGAGTTAGGACTTCAAAATATCATGTTAAAGTGAAACAATTCCATCCAGAACACAAAGCATCATCCTTCACCAGCATTTGATCTTTAAAGCAGTTCCTTTCAACATTTTCATCTTATTTCATGTTTCATTTAATATTTGCTTTCAAAAAGGAAAATATTTTGCAAATTGGAATAAAATGAAAATTGTTGTTTCTGCTCTTTTATCGAACCCCAAGACTTAAGAAAAAAATGTTTTCAACCCTTTTATTTAAGGCTTTGGTAATTTGTTTCCATGTTTATAAATGGCATATTTGTATTACAATTTAACAACTGCTTTAGATAGCATAATCTGCCTAATCATGGAAGATGAGAATCTAGTATTCTTGACATTCCCTCTCCAAACACACAGAAATATACATATATATTTTCCTATTACATTTCTCAGGAGGGTCATAAAAAAATTTGGAATAAATTATAACAGTGCCTTTGTTGTTAGTATGACCACATTTAAGTATTTAAATCATTTCCAGGGAAGGCTGAAAGTACTAACTTTATTTTCTTTATTTTACAATTTTGTTCAATTCTTTTAAAAAAATTTCTCCCTGTAATATTTTTATTTTATTTTTTCCCAGATGCCTATTTAAATGTTTCACTCCAAACTCTTTTTATTATGACCACCTATTTTGAGAAGCAGTAGAATATATTTTAGCATATATTTATCCCAAATTTTTTATCTCTTTTTCCAAATTAGATAGACCCCAAACTCAGCAACCACTTGGGAGATTGCTTCTCTCTGGTGAGTTACATATCTGTTCATATTTCTCAGTCCTGACTTGCTTTCTTACTGGGTAAATAGTTCAATCAGCAAGATTCTGGGTTATAAAAATTCATTTTGTTTTGTTTTTTGGTCTTTTAAAATCATTTTATTGGGGGCTCATACAATGCTTATCACAATCCATACATCCATCCATTGTGTCAAACACATTTGTACATTCATTGCCCTCGTCATTCTCAAAAGATTTGCTCTCCACTTAAGACCTTGGTAGGAGCTCCTCATTTTTTATCACTCCCTCCCTGCTCCCCCTCATGAGCTTGTTTGCAAATCACATGTTGGAGGTTTAAGTACCAGAAGTAAATCAGAAAAAAGACCTATTGATCTATTATTGAAAAACTAGCTATTGAAGGTGTGATAGAACACAGCTGTACTTTGACACAAATGGAATCATTGTGAATCAGAAGCCACCTGATGGAAACTCATTGTAGCTTCATTGAAGCCGGACTTGGAATACAGATTTTCAAGAATGCTTCACACTCAATTATCTGTATGTTTCTCTCACATTTTATCGATAGCGTAACCCTACATTGGGTTGAAATTTTTATGTCAAAATTGTGATGAATTTTGTCCACTTTATTCTCTTCAGCCTTGCTATCAGAAAGTACTATGATTTTAGATCATGCATTCTCTGACTGGTATACTCTATGTTTCTGATAAGTTTAAACATGTTGATATCTGAAGCTCTGAAATGATGTTCCCCAGATATCATTCTTATTGTACTCTGTATTATGGTAGGAATAGTATAAGATTAGCTCTATTCCCCTCTTTTTTTACATATATTTGCATTTGTGCATGCCTGTGTTTAGGCCTCTATACATGTCTTTTGCCTCCTGGTTCTTTCCTCTCTTTCCTTTTACTTCCCTCTTGTCCCACCCTCATGTTCAGCCTTCATTCAGGTTTAGTAATTCTCGCTGCTACATTGTCCTTGATTAAGTCCCACTAGGCTTCCTACACCCTTCTTTCCATTGATGTTAGTTCACATGTTGTTCCCTTGTCCCTGGGTTGGTTTAAAAAATAAATAGGAAAAACAGATTAGCATCAGGACCTGCCTACCTTCAGAGGGAATCAAGGTAGAAGAAGCTCTAGCTGCTTCTTAGAAGGTTTAGGTCAGACTTAACTGCATTCATCAACCTTTTACCAATTCTGACCCCAACTATCCCGCTCACAGCACTCTGCACTTCTGTTCTGGGTTCAATAAGCCATTGCAATGGCCACACAGAACTCCCAGACCACGCTTACACTTATGTGGATTTTTAAGGACCAAGATAACACTTGGGATCAGAATAAACAAGGACACCAGCACAGTCACCTTCTTTTTATGCAGGTCAGCTCTCTCAATTCCTCTTGACCATATAGAAGTTAGCATCCGAGGACAGGCTTCCTCTTGGACCCTGTGGCAGGACCTCCTCCCCGTTCCCTGAGGTAAGAAGCTCTCTGTAGGCCCTCAGGAAAAGCTCTTTCTGATCTTGCCACCAGCCATGCAGCTGGGACCTTTCAAGCTCCTCGCCATCTTTCATGTTACAGTTCTTGATTTTACAAGGTGTCTCCCCTCTTTTTTCTCTTCTACCATTTCGTTTCTCTCCAAATTCTTCATTCAGCTTTCTCTGAGGCTTTTCTTCTTACTTTTTTCTCTGACATCTCTGAGGAGTTGCGTGCATATTTTATCAACTCCTAACTAATTTCAAGGCACGATCCTCGGGTCAAGGCCACAAATCCACCAATTCTCCATTTGGCAGGTCCCAAGCACTTTATTTGCATGGTCTATAGTCACTTAATTTGCAGAGTACATGGAACCAAGTGCATACCAAGCATGGGACAGACTGAAGCCCAAGAATAGACAAAATAATTTTGCCAGGGGAATGTCAACTCAGAAAAAGTAACTAACCATCTGGGCTAGAAAACTAGGGCAAAGGTAACTCTGCAGCTTCTTTCTCCATGAGCCAAGCAGAAGGCGACAGACAGAAACTCATTTCACCACACATTCACCAGTTTGTGTTCGTAGTGAGGCCATATGGATCAGGAACACTTGTCCCTCATTCTTAAAAAGTAACGTTATACATTTATTTTATATTCATGTCTTGTAAATCTGATTAGTTGAATATTTTATCTCTTGGATTTATCATATGATACACTTATCAGTGTTCTTTTCCTTTCAATGTCTTTGAATTTTCTTCAGTGTTTTCAAGATAAAATTAAAAAGATGGAGCCAAATGTAAGGATTTTAGTGTTCATTTGGATGAGTTTTCATAAAGTCACATGTGCTCATGTGATAGAGAACATCCCCATCTTCCCCTTTCAGAGAAGCCCTACCCACAACCAAGTGAGCAATCAGAGCTCTGACTTTCAGCTTTGCTCTGTTGTTACTGCTCTCGATTCTCATCAGTTTGAAATCTCAAAGTATGCATTCTCTCAATATTTTAAAAAATTTCAACCCAAGTGAGAAAATGTAATTTTAATTGTCACATTTTTAATTTTTAGGAATGCATTTTTATTCTCATATCAGTATTTTAAAATGTTCTGTTTTGATGAATAACCTATCATCTCTTTGCTATTAATATTAATTATCTGGCTTTTTTGGTATGAGAATGAAAAATGAATTTTCTTTGACTTGCAGTGTTGTTACATCTGTTTGTGTTTGTTTGTTTTGTCTTTTTCAGAGTTCTTTCATTGTTTGGATGGTTCACCTTCATTTTAAATGCACTCTGTTGTACTTCCTAATTCTTGGCTATCTATTTCTATTGGGTGTGGACTTAAGGGTTTATTGTAAGATGAAGGGAGTATGGGAATTGTTGAATGTTAAGACTCAGTTGTGAAACAATTGAGGACTTTCAAATTACACTGGGAGATATCCCCTTGCTGTAAATGACAGCAACCATTGCTCATGAATTCATTCTAGAAGCTAAATTTGAAAAACAATGATGGTTTATAAAGGAATATTCCAGAAAAACAGAACTGGTGGGAGACATATAGAGCTAAAGGTGTACATATATATAGAGAGATAGAGATAGAGATATATACACTTTTAGCTCTCTATATATATCTATAGATAGATAGATAGATATAGACCCCTCTCTCCTTCCTTCTCTCTTTCTCACAGGCATATATATGCCTATGTATCTCCACAAGTATAAAAATAGACAGCAACTGAATCTCTATAGATATTGATATAGATAGATAAAGTCACTGCTACAAGAAATAAGCATAAGAAATTATGGGGGCTGACTGAGTTTGAAACCCTCCAACTGGCATGCTGTAAGATTATAAGCAGACTGGACACAATGGGCAAATGCTAAAGTCTTTGCTTTTCGATTTTAGGCAAGAAGGAGAATCCAGGAAGTAGTAAGGACAAGTACAAATCCAACAACAATTTGGAGTCTCCAGACTCAAGAAGTGCCTAACCTTTCTTTTGAATGACTTATTAGGTCAGATTAACACACACTAACTTCCCTTTTGATTAATGGAAAGTCAACTGATGAGGGGTTTTAATCCCATCTGCAAAGTATCTTCACAGCAATGTGGAGAACAATACTTGATTGACTAACTGGTCTGTGTATGTCACAATATAGCCATTGCCTCTGTTCGTATTCCAATTTTAAATATCCCATAGCCCACCTTAACAAGAATCGTGTTAGAAAAGAATTGTGTGGACTGTATTTAAGTCTAGCCAATTTGAAACATTGAAATTCCATCATATGGTCTCATTGTTATATTCAAGGTTTCTGCTTCAGTACTGTTTTGAATACCACCTCACCCATTGCAGACTTGAGACACAGCCTCCCTGGTTCAATTTATATAGAGAATGATCACAAAATTAGTAAGCACAAAATCATACAATGCATACAAGCTATATCTCAAACATAAACTCCAAGGTAACCCCAAATATTGGTGAAAAGAGAGGGACATCATTGGAAGAAAACTAGTATTAAATAGAAGAAATGTGTTGAACAAATTATGTAAACCAATAAAAATATAAAGGAAAAAACAGTTAAACAAGTAAATAATTAAAAGAAGTAAATAATAAATATTAAGATAGAAATTAATGAAATAGGTAACATAAAACCAATAGAGAAAAACGTTGCCATTATTGAAAACCCGAATAAGAGAACACTATTAGACATGCTGCTAGAAGATAAGGCCCTCAGTCAGAAGACACTCAAAATATGACCAAGGAAGAGCTACCTTATCAAATAAAACCAATTATAAGGATAGGGTGGATTAAAACCCTCAGGACCTTCATTTGCTGATGGGACATGACTCAAAATGTGAAGAGCGAGCTACAAATATCTATTAATAATTGGAACTTTGGATGTATGAAATATAAATCTAGAATATTTGGAAGTCATCATGATTAAGTAGAACACATAAAGATCAACATCCTAGGCGTTAATGAGCTATTAATGGACTGATACTGGAAATTTAAAAAAAAATAATTTTGTTGGGGCCCATAAAACTCAACATAATCTATCCATCCATCCATTGTGTCAAGCACATTTGTACATTTGTTGCCATCATCAATTTCAAAACATTTTCTTTCTACTTCAGACCTTAGCATCAGCTCCTCATTTTCCCCTCCCTTCCACACCCTCCCTCTCTCATGGGCCTTTGATAATTTATAAATTATTATAATTTTGTCATGTCTTACACTGTCCAATGTCTCCCTTCACCCACTTTTCTGTTCTCCATTCCTCCTGGGAGGGGGTTATATGTAGATCATTGTGATCGGTTCCTCCTTTCTCCCATACCTTCCCCTTACCCTCCTGGTAACGCTACTCTCATTGATCCTGAGGGGTTTACCTGTCCTGGATTCCCTGTATTTCCAGCTCTTATCTGTGCATCCTCTTGTCTAGTTGGATTTGTAAGGTAGAATTGGGATCATGATATTGAAGGGGGGGGTGACACATTAAAGAACTAGAGAAAAGCTGTATGTTTCATCGATGCTATACTGCACCCTGACTGGCTCATCTCCTCCCCGCGACCCTTCCATGAGGGAATGTCCAGGTGCCTACAGATGGGCTTTGGGTCCCCACTCCACACTCCTCTGATACTGGACACTTTGAATCAGTCAATCATATAGTTTACTATGCTGGAAATGACAAACTAGAAATGAATGGCATCACATTCCTCATAAGAAATGACATTTCAAAATATTCTTGAAGTGCAATGCTGTGTGTTATAGAATAATGTCTGCAAGCAAGGAAATCCAGTCAATACAACTATTATTCAAATATAAGGAAGAACCATTAAGACTGGTGATGAATAAATTGAAGAATTTTACCAACATTTTCAATCTGAAATTGATCAAACATAAAATTAAAATTCTTTAATAAATGTTGGTGATTGGCATGTAAAATTTGAAACAAAGAGAAAGGAAAGGATGCTAGAAAATATGACTTTGGTGATAAAAATGAAACTGGACATCGTTTGATAGAATTTTGCAAGACCAGCGACTTCTTCATCGCAAATACCTTTTTAACAAGAATCCAAATGGCGACTATGCATTTTGACTTCTCCGGAAGTCAGTCATATGGACGACCTCTGTGCAAAGACTATCGGCAGCTGAAACCAGAGCAGTGCTGAGTATATAACAGACCATCAATTCCTCGTATGCAAATTCAAGTTGAAGCTGAAGAAAACAAAACAAGCACATGAGAGGCAAAATATGACTTTGAGTATATCTAATCTGAATGCCAAGACTATTCTGAAAGAAGATTTGACGCATTGAACATTAATTGCAGAAGACCTGGTGAGCTGTGGGAGGACATCAAAAACACCATATATGAAGAAAGCAAAGGTCATTAAAAACACGGGAACAAAAGAAAGATTAAAAAGATCAAATTAGCACTCAGAAGAGATCCTGAAACTTGCTTTCAGCTGTAGAATGGCAAGGGCATACAGAATACAAAGCAAAGAAATAAATGAATTAAACAGATAATGTCAAAGGGCAGCTTGAGAAGACAAATTAAAGCATTATAATGAAATGTACAAATATCTAGAATTGGAAAATCAGGCTAGGATATATGAAGTTGAAAGAACTAAAGAAAAAATTCAAATGTCAAGTTGCAATATTGAAAGATTCTATAGACAAAATATTGAATGATGATGGAAACATCAAAAGAATATGGAAGGACTACATAGACACTGCCAAAAAGAACTAGTCAACATTCAGCCATGTTGAGTCATATCATGATCACGAATAATGTCATGATCAAGAGCAAATGTTACTGAAGGAAGAAATCCCAGTTTTACTGAAGGCATTAGCCAAAACAAGACACCAGGAATTGATGAGATACCAACTGAAATGTTTCAACAAGCTGCTGAAGCCCTAGAAACACTCACTTCTTTATGCCAAAAAAATAAATTGGGAAGATAACTACCTCACCCAACGACTGAACGAGATTCATATTTGTACCCATTCCAAAGAACAGTGGCCACAAACTATGTGCAAATTGTAGAACAATAGCATTTATATCACATGCTAGTAAAATTTTGCTGAAGATTATTCATCTATAGTTGCACATTGACAAGGAAGCCACCAGAAATTCAGATATAGAAGAAGGTGTGACTCAAGGAATTCATTGCTCATGTGAGATGGATCTTGCCTGAAAACAGAGAATTCCAGAAAGATGTCCACTTGTATTTTATTGACTATGTAAAGGCATTTGATTATGTGGCTCTTAGTCACCCCAGAACATTTCATTGTGCTTATGTGGAACCAGTGCATAGATCATGGGGGAAGTTGTGGGAACAGAAAAAGGGAAGACAGCATGATTTATAATCAAGAAAGGTATGTGTCAGTCTTGTATCTTCTCACCATACTCATTTAATCTATATGCTGGGCAAACAATCATAGAAATTGTACTACAATCAACAAACCTGAAAACATGAAGAAGAATGCAGCATTGAGTTTGGAGGAAGGCTTATTAAGAACCTGTCATATGTAGATGATGCAACTTTATTTACTGAAGGTGAGGAGGACTTCAATCACTTGCTGATGAAGATCAAGGACTGCAGTTTATAATACGATTACAATGTCATGTAAAGCAAACCAAAATCCTCACAATTAGGCAAGTAGGTAATATGATAATTATGAGAAAATATTTCATTGGTCAAGAACTTCATCTTGCTTCAATCCACAATCAATGCGGATGGAAGCAGCAATCAAGAGACCAAACAACACCTTGCATTGGGCAATCTGCTACACAAGGCCTCTTTAATGTGTTGAAAAGCAAATATGCTAATTTGAGGACTAAGGTGTGCCTGACAGAAGCCATGGTATTTTTTTTCTCATATGCATTTTAAAGTTGGACATTGAATAAAGAAGCCTAAAGAAAATAGATGCATTTAAATTATGTTTCAAAAAATTATTGAAAGTGCCAGGGACTGCCAAAAGAGCAAACAAATCTGTCTTGGAAGAAGTAGAACCAGAATTCTCCTTAGAAAAAAGGAAGGTGAGACTTTGTCTCATGTTCTTTCCACATGTTCGCAGGAGCGACAAGTCTGGAGAAGGTTATCATGCTTTGTAAAATAGTGTTGACCATAAATACAAGGAATATGTAAAACATTTGAGACCTTCATTTTCTTATGGGGCAAGGCTCAGAATAAGGAGAAGCAGCTACTAAAAGTCCATTAATTATTGGAACATGGAATATATGAAACATGAATCTATGTAAATTAGAAGTTCTTTAAAAACCTGGAATGCATGAAAATTATTGTCTAAGCATTGGTCAGCAAAAATGGACTAACATTGGCCATTTTATTTGGACAATCATTTGGTTTGCAATGTCACAAAATTCATAAGGAACGACATTACATTCATCCTCAAAAGGGACATCCCAAGATGTATATCTTGATATACAATGCTGTCCATGGTAGGAAAACATATACCTGAGAGAAAATATAATTAATACAATTATTATTCATATTTATGGACTAATCACTAATGGAGTCATGAAGAAAATTAAAGATTTCTGCCAACTTCTTCAATCTGAAATGAGGCTAATTTGCAATCAAGGTGCATTGATAATCATGGGCACTCAGAATGCAAAAGATAGAAACAAAAAGAAGCATTAGGGCTTTGAAAATATCATTTTGTTGATGGAAAGGTAGTTGGAGATCATATGATAAAATTGTACAATACCAATAATTTAATTGCAAATCTATTTTTTCAAATTGCACATATCTTTGGGAATAGATGATAGAGAAACTCAATATACCAGTCAAAACAAGGCTTATGGAATAAATTATCAAAAGTTCAAGAAGTTCAAGTTCATTATAATGAAATTTGCAGAGTTAGAAAATATAAAAAGGAGGAATACTGTGGTAGCTACATAAAAGTATTCTGGTGGTACTCAACCTGTCAATCAAGTCACAAGCTGATAGTGCCTCCTTGTGGGCGTGGCCTTCTCATAAGGAGGGCCCAGGAAGCATCCTTCTCTCTCTGTCTTTTCCTTCCTGTTGGCTGACCTGAGAGCTGCTGGAGTCTTGCCATGTTTCCATCGACTTTGAGCCTACTGGACTCCTGCATTCTGCATCAATTGCATGTGACTGCATGATTCTGCAGGGAAACATATGGACTACTATTGAACTGATAGACTTGACTTGAACTGGGCCGGGATGTTTCCTTGATATCTAATTACTTCTTGATATAAAGCCCTTTCTTACATATATGAGTGTTCCTGGATTTGTTTCTCTAGTCAACTCTGCTTAACATTTCTCAAGCTGAAAGAACTGAAGAAAAATGCAAAGCCTAGAATTTTAATATCAAAAGATTTTGTGGACAAAATAATTACAAAGAAAGCATCAAAAGCAAAAGGAATCAATACATAGACCCATGTTCTATACAGACTTAGTCCACCATTCAACCATTTCAAGAAATAGCATACGAGTGAAAATCAATGGTATTAAAGGAAGAAGTTCAAGCTACACTGAAGCTCTTCACAAAAATAAGGGTCAAGGAATTTACGGAATACCAATTGAAACAGTTCAACAATCGGATGAAGCACTGAGAGCATTCACTTGTGCATACCAAGAAATTTCAAAGATAGTTCCCTGGTCAACCAATTGGAAAAGATAGATATTTGTGCCTCTTCCAAAAAAGATGACCCAACTGACTATGGAAATGATCAAACCATATTGATAGTATCACATGTAATTAAATATTTGATCAAGATAATTCAACGATCATTGGATCAGTATATTGGCTGCTACGGAGAACTGCTATTGAAGCTGCAAGAAAATCAAGTCAGATTCAGAAGACAGGGAGTAAGCTATCATTGTCAATGTCAGGTGGATCTTTTTTAAAGCAGAGACTACTTCAAAGAGTCTGCCTAATGTTTTATTGACACTAGGCATTTTACTGTGTGCACTATAATAGACGATTAATAACTGTAGCTAACAAAGGAATTTACACAATACTTAAATGTATTCATTCAGAACCTACATATAGACAAGAGACAATCATTCAAATAGCACAGGAGATACTGCATGTCTTAAAATCAGGAATGGTGTGTGTCATGGTTGTATTTTTAACCATATTAATTCATACTGCTGAGGAAATAATCTAAGAAAATAGACATTACAAAGAATTTGGCATCAGGAGTGGAGGAAGGCTAATTAACACCCTGCAATATGCAACTTTACTTTCTGAGAGTGAAGAGGACTTGAAGCATTAATTGATGAAGATCAAAGATTATAGTTTTCAATAGTGAATTTCCGCTCAACACAGCATAAGCAAAAATCCTCACAAGTGGACCAATAATTAACATCATGATTAATGGAGAGAAGATTGAAGTTGTCAAGGATTTATTTTATCTTACTGGTATGCATGGTCAAAGCTCATGGAAATAGCAGTCATGGAATTAAATGACATATAGCACTAGGTAAATATTTGGCACAAACTTTTCCAATGTGTTAAGAGCAAAGATGCTTATTTTTTTGTTTTGGGTCTTCTAGTGCTTGTTACCTGCTTCTTTCTACACCTCAGGATCACACATGCTGGTGTGCTTCTTCCATGTGGGCTTATTGGTTCTCCACTTGTTTATCACCAATCCTTTAAGGCCCCAGACTACATCTTTTGATAGCTGGGAACCATCAGTATTCTTTACAACATTTGCGTATGCACCCATTTTGTCTTCAGCAATTGTGTTGGGAGGGAGAGCATCACAGAATGATAGGTTCTTAGAACAAAGTGGTTTGGGGGAGAGCTCAAGCAGAGGCCCAAAATCCATCCACTTCCTCAATGTAACACCATATAAATATATGTACATAGGCCTCTATTTTAGCAAATTAATATGTTTACATAAGGACACATCTATGTTTATACCTCTATCCATAGCTTTGCTTCCTAGATCTTTCCTATGCTTCCTTGTACATTCTTCTGCCCCACCATCACACTTGCACTTCTGTGTCTCCGTAATTCTTATCATCTAGATTGCTGTTGCGTCAACATTGCTGTTTCTCTATGTCCCCCTATTGTTTCCCTAGTTGTCCCCCTGTCTGTAGAATTGTTTGCTCATTGCTCCTATCCCCTGCCTCTCTCTCCTCCAAGTCCTTCTGGCATCATTGGTCCCTGTTGTATTCTCCTCGGGCTTGCTTCTCACACCTATCTTATATAGGTAGGCAAAACAACAACAGAGACAAAAAGAAAATAAAAGAAAAGATTGGATAAGAAGAGAAAAAACAAAAAAGAAGAAAACTAGCACCCAAAAGAGCATACATAATTCCATGTCTGTCCACTGACCTTTCTGACTCTCTCCCCACCAGACCTGGGGGTTCTGGAAACTGCCACTTCATAGTGTTGTGAAAGAGAGGGATCAGAGCAGAGACCCATAATCAATCTGTAGACAATCATACATCTCCTCACAGAAAGGTCACAAGGAAAGGATAAGTCAACCAGGCTGCAGTATGGCACCGATGAAGGACACAATATTCCTGTGGCTCTTTGAGTCTTCTTCACCGCCCCCCCCCCCCACTATCATGACCCCAGTCCTGCCTTTCAGTTCTAGCTAGCCTGGAGCATGTACACTGGTACAGATAAGAGCTCGTGACACACGGAATCTGTGTCAGATAAACTCCTTGGGAACAGAAATGGGAGTAGCATTAACAGGAGGGAAGGGCGAAGGGGAGGGGAGGAGGGAACGAAGAGGGAACAAATTACACTGATTGACACATAACCCCCCACCCCCGCCCCCAGGGGACAAACAACAGAATGTGGGTGAAAAGAGACAGTGGTTGGTGTAAGATATTAAAATAAAAATAATTTATAATTTATCAGGACTCACGAGGATAGGAAGGGGGGGGGAAGAGGAGCTGATAGCAAGGACTCAATTAGAAAGTAAATGTTTAGAAAGTGATGATGGCAACATATGTACAAATATTCCTGATTCAATTGATGTATGGAATGTTAAAAGAGCTCTAAGAGCCACTAATAAAATGATTAAAAATAAAGAAAAGATGTCACTTTGAGGACTAAGGTATTTTCAATCAACTCATAGACATTTGAAAGTTGTGCCATGTATAAGAATACTGGAAAGTTAATGATGCATTTGAATTATAGTACTGTAAAAGATTATCAAAAGGGTCTTGTACTTTCAGAACTTTGTTGAATGGTCATTGGTCAAAGTATGTGCAGAATACTGCTTGGAGTGAAAATGACAGGACTTTGTTTCAAATATTTTGTATATACTTTTGGGAGCCAACAATTTCTGGAGAGGGACATCATGTTTTGTAAAGTGGAGGGTGAAAGGAAAGTAGGAAGGCCCTCGAAGAGTTGGATGGACACAGTTTCTGGAATAGAGAGCTCAGAAGCAACAATTCTGACAATGCACAACACTGGACCGGGTTTCATTCTATTGTACACAGGATTGTTTGACACGACCATAACACCAAATGTCAATATAGCATCCATATTACACAAGTTCATCCAGGAAATTGAAAAGTATAAACCACTTACCAAATTTAGCACTATTTGGGTATCAAATTCTTATAAGATATTAATATAAAATAAAACTACTGATTAATATAGATACAAAAATTCTAAATGTTCCAGCAAAATGAAGGAAACAATTGATACAAAACAATTGATACAAAAGATATGAGAGTGTGAAAATAAGAGTGAGGTACGGGTGGTCTGTTAGTGTGGGCTGACTAGAGAAACAAACTCATAGACAATCATTGGACAGGGCAAGATATAACAATATAATAATTTATAAATTATCAAGGGTTCATGAGGGAGGGGGAGTGGGGAGGGAGGGGAAAATGAGGACCTGATGCCAGGGGTTTAGGTAGAGAGTAAATGATTTGAGAATGATGAGGGCAATGAATGTACAAATGTGCTTTACACAACTGATGTATGGATGGATGGTGATAAGAGATGTTTGAGCCCCTAATAAAATGATTTTTAAAAATAATAAAATAAATAAAAATAAAATAAAAACACAAAAGAGCTTTTTATAAAAGAACAATTGCACATTGAGAAAACATCCCAGCCCAGTGCAGCCCAGCCCAGATCAAGTCCATAAATCAGCTATTAGCTCATATGCCCTATACAAGCCTGTAAATTCCTCTTCAGACTCATGCAGCACATGTAATGATGTCAAGTGCAGGAAGATCACAGTCCGGTGGGTGGAACGTCTTGTGGATCCGTGGCAGTGGAAGCACCTCAGAGCTGGTGTGGGTCTGCACATGACTCTTGAAGCTCAAAGGCTCTGGCTGCTTTTAGCATAGCTCCATGTGGCTTGTCAACAAGAATGTCTCCTAGAGAGAGAATCTTGCCTCCAGCGAGCTATTTATTTCTTTCAAGCCTACAAATGAGGTCATTAATCTGCAACCTGATTGACAGGCTAGACTCCACCCCTCTTCAAATTGACAGATTATGCAACTGCCACAGGTGGCATCTGACATCTTCTGGTTATACAAGTTGGGAGGAAGAGAATCACCATCAGCAGCATCAGCTGTACAAAGCTGATGGCGATGAGACTAAGATCACACAGGC
This sequence comes from Tenrec ecaudatus, assembly GCF_050624435.1. NCBI lineage: Eukaryota > Metazoa > Chordata > Mammalia > Afrosoricida > Tenrecidae > Tenrec > Tenrec ecaudatus. Next base: position 15,090,436 of record NC_134538.1, read on the forward strand.
CTCCACTTTTCAATCTTCTTAGCAATTATGACTTAAGTCAGTGGTTCGCATCCTTCTTAATGCTGCAACCCTTTAATACAGTTCATCATGTTGTGGTGACTCCCAACCATAAAATTATTTTCATTGTTATTTGATAACTGTAATTTTACTGCTGTTATGAAATGTAATGTAAATATCTGATATGCAGGATTATTTCCTTGTTACAAATTGAACATAATTAAAGCATAGTGATTAACCACAAAAACAATTATGTATTGTAAAATTATTTTTTCTAATTACAAATAAATGAAATTTTATCTTGAAGCATGGTGTAGCATGGGTAACAGTCTTAATATAACAACAGTAAACTACATTGCTACATTTCATGACAGTATGCGTAAAAAGCCAACGTCAGTGGGAAAGGTTGAGATAGTTTCTTTCTCACCGATCAGAAATTCTCGTGCAGTCTTTGCAAGAGCACAATGAAGATCATCTTCCACAACACGGTTACTTCTATATTTAGACTCGATAACCAACAAGCTGGAAACCCTTGTTTCACAAAGATGTGTTGTTGAAAATTAAAGAAGGTGAAACACAGTCTCAGACAGAACAGGATATGACTGCAAACACTTGATCCAGAATTTTGTAACTGGCACTGTAGAGAAATCAGTTCTCACTGCATCGTTGTTAATAAGTTCAATGAACTCCTCTTGTGCTGTCTCAGGAATCTTCAACTTCCACTGTGAATGGGCTTCTGGCAAAGCAAACGGGGTGTCATGTAGATTTGGAAAGTACGATGAAATTTCGTCTGCAAGCATGTGCAAGTGTTCTTTCACAGAACTTATCATTGTAATCCTTTTGTCTGGTTCAATGTCATGGTCCTCAAAGAAAGCAGATACGGTAGGCAACGTGTAAGTTTTATTTTCATCCATTTTTTTTGCCAAAGCTGAAGTTTCATTTGGAATGATCGGATCTTTTCAGACAAATCGAGGCATGTTGCATTTAGTCCTTGCAGTGATCAATTTAACTCATTCAAGGTGGCAAAGATGCCAACCAAGTAAGTTACTTTCTGCAGTTCACTGTTATCGCTGCAAAGTGCTTCAAACTGTGGTCTTGCTTTCTGATTAAAAATTGTTTGAGTTCATCATGAAACTCAAAAACACGTTTTAAAACTTTTCCTCTTGACAACCATCTCACTTCAGTGTGAAATAGCAGAGCATTATTCAGTGCCTCCACTCATTGCACAGTTGCAAAAACAGTCGCCTGTACTAAATTGACAGAGCGTATGACGCTTTTCATTACTTCTTGTAACTCTTGTGGCAGCGTCTTCATTGCTAATATTTGCCAGTGAATCATACAGTGAGTTCCAATGAATTTTGGTGATTCATTCAGTACCAAACATTGAAATCCAGATCAACATCCTAGCATAGCTGGAGGGCCATCTGTGGAACACCACAAATCTTTTCCAAAGAGATCTTATGCTCTTTCAGAAATGAACCAACTGTATCAAATACATCATGTGTAGTAGTTGTCATTTCAAGATGTTCGCAAAAAAGAAACTCATCTTGAAAGTTGCCATCATTAATATACCTCATATAAACCAGTAACTGAGTAGTTTGCAACATCTGTAAATTCATCAAGCTTGATGCTAAATATTGGAAGTGGAGCAGATTTAGTTTCCTGGATTACCTGATCAAGAATATAAGCAGACATGTCATCTATTCTTCTGCAGACAGTGTCATTAAAAAAGGAAATTGCTTTCAGTTTTGTAACAAATTCATCGCTGATCATAGCTTGAACAATGTTTTTGGGCACTGGCAATGGTGTGAGGTTTCATAGCTGTGGTGATTCTGAGTGCCACCAAACATGAAGTTCCAACGGCTGCTGTGTTTTGTTTGGGGTACTTGCCACCAGTGTCAAGTCTGGCTTTCTTGAGTCCATCAACTTTGCTTCTGAAATAGTTGGTATCCTTGTGCCTAAGCTTCGATGCTTGACATCAAAATGGTGCTTTAGTTTGTTTGGCTTCGCAGGTTCAGCTGATAGAACTTCATGACAAATAACACATTGTGGTTTCTCAGTTCCTGCTGGAATTATGGAGGTGAAAAATCCTCACTATATTTTCTTTTCTTAATGCTCTTCTCTACACAACCCATTGTCATGGGATGGTTTACTAATGAAAATAATATATAGCAATAGCCTTAATAATACAAAAGATGTTACATGGCATAGTTCAGTCAATATAGCTCATTAAAGTTTCCTATGGTTTGCCATTCTCTGAGTTGTTTTTTGTCCATACCTGTTACTTTCACAAGGGGACAGTATTTACATCAACCACAGCTGAATATAAAAAGACCGATCAGCATCCATGGTACAGATATATACACACACACACACACATATATATATATTACGTAGTTGATGATTCTACATTTACCCAGTAATTATAATTCATGAGGTGTCATTTTTTCTTTAACATTTTATTATGATTTGGGTGAACATTTGAATTTTTTCCTTAATCTGTTATCTGTATTTTTTTTTGTTTTTAAAACATTTTATTAAGGGCTCATACAACTCTTATCACAATCCATACATAGATCAATTGTGTAAAGCACATTTGTACATTCTTTGCCCTCATCAATTTCAAAACATTTGCTCTCCACTTAAGCCCTTGGCATCAGGTCCTCTTTTTTTCCCCTCCCTCCCCGCTCCCCCCTCCCTCATGAGACCTTGATAATTTATAAATTATTATTTTGTCATATCTTGCCCTGTCTGACGTCTCCCTTCATCCCCTTTTCTGTTTCCCATCCTCCAGGGAGGAGGTCACATGTAGATCCTTGTAATCGGTTCCCTCTTTCCAACCCACTCTCCCTCTCCCCTCCCAGTATCGCCAGTCACACCCCTTATCCTGAAGGTATCATCCACCCTGGATTCCCTGTGTTTCCAGTTCCTATCTGTACCAGTGTACATCCCCTGATATAGTCAGACTTACAAGGTGGAATTCAGATCATGATAGGTTGTGTGGGGCGTGGGGAGGAGGAAGCATTTAGGAACTAGAGGAAAGTTATATTTTTTATCAGTGCTATATCGCACATTTTACCTCCAATACTGCTGCTTTCAACACAGCATCTTCTTTCTACATAGTAGTTGCTTTCTGCACAACAGCTGCTCTCTACAGCTAGTGTGTGACTGGTTGACATAAGTATATTATGGCACCAACCCTGTCACATACACCTGTATCTGTACATGGCATATATGGTGGGGTTGGCGCAATGATGTCATCATGTTGGGTTCTCATATTTGCCTGTGGATGGAGCTGCCTGGAGACAGTTAGAGGAGCAGTGTCTCAGTTCCTAAGACCATCTGAAATATGTGTTTTCCAATGGTCTTAGGTGACCTATGTGAAAGGGTTGTTCGACCCCCAAAGGGGTTGTGACCCATAGGTTGAGAATCGCTGACTTAAATCATCACTCCCAAGGCATTCTCTGCTGGGTTTGAAAATTCATTGCAGTGGTCCTACCGAACTCATAGATCATAGTCATGATTCCAGGGTTTCTTAAGGAAGTTAACAGATTACAATGCTCAGTATAGAGTTTCTTAGTCAGCTCAGTCCCTTCTCAGAAATGTTAGCCTCTGTCTAGTCTTTAGTCTCTCAGCCATGTAGGTCCAGAGTCTCTATCTCATCCATTTATATCACAAAGCTCTTTTAGGACTGCCAGAAGCCTCAGCTTGAAGCACTTATGACACTTTCCCATAAATCCCAGCCTGCAGAAACTAAACTTTAGCTTTGACTTTTGGTCTACAGGTCAACAAACCTAGTACCCCCAATTCAGTGCCAAGAGGCAGCCAATTACACAAGCCAGCCTCCTGTCCAAGGGCACTCAACTTTACAGGCTGGGAGAGATACAGCTCTGTGTCATGCTCTGGCTCACGATTCCATTGCTGTCAGTCCTTTGCCATCTCTCTGTTGCTCCCCTGGTGTCACAGCTTTCTCATAGATTACGGAGGTCCAACGCACAGGGATCACAGAGTCACAAAGATGTGCTCTATTCCTGGCTCTTTCCTCTTGTAAGAGGATCCCTTTCCTTCCTGCTTCTGAAATAGTTCATCCTACACACTAAGTATGCCAATAACAATTAATTCTATTAGTAATTGCTCAAAATTGAATCCAGTATCTTCTACCATTTTCTCTAATCCAAACCCATAAGGAAAAGTTCTTTGGTAGGAGCAACAGAGACTCTGGCTAGAAGTCATTAAAATCACTGCAGTGCAGAGAGTTTTTTTTAAAGAGTACTTCTAAAATTTAAAGAAAATATTAAATATGAAGCTATTTGTTGATATCTTGGTGTATATAATTGTACGGTGTTTCCCTCTCTCTAATGCTTTTCTGAAGAATCCTGTGCTCTGTGTCAAATTGTCAGGGAAGGTATTCTTGTGGAATTAGAATTGTTCTCCTTTAAGTTTCCTGATTTTAGGTGGGAAGTAGAATCTGGAGGGATATCATCAGAACTATAAAATTGAAAGGGTGAGATTTCCCAATAATTTGTTAAAAAAATAGCACTTTCTAACCTTGAATAAATGTATTGTCATGATGGGAAAATTATTAATGTAACTTTAATGACCTTTTCCTCTTTGATATTTATTTTTTCAATCCCTTAACATTTCTTCTAATAAGACCATATGATTGTCTTATGTTCTTTGAGAAAAATATATCAAGATTTTTCTACTGATCTCTCAAAAATAGTAGTCATGTGCTGGTACTTCTTAACCTGCCACTCTATCTTGAATTCATCTTTCAAGTCCTTTTTAACATTCCTTACAGCTGGTGTTTCAAGTAACTCAGCATTTCTGTAAACTTGTTGTAAAGTTTCAAAGATCTGGGAATATGCCCACTTGAGATTTCTAAAACATCTCTGTCAGCACTGACCTCAAAATATTTTTTTCCATGGCACAGAGTATCCCCCTTTTTGTATTGTCCCTTACATCCATAGAATCATTTGACCCTATATAAATTTTAGAGTTTACGGTTATGAAACTTGTTAGATGAATCTCCTCAGGAGCCAAGCAATTACTTTGTTCTTCCTATCTGAGAGGCTGAAACAGTGTCAGTTACATGTAGTTTCAAAATAAGAAACTTTTTGTTAACATTTTATTAGGGGCTCATACAACTCTTATCACAATCCATACATATACATACATCAATTGTATAAAGCACATCTGTACATCCTCTGCCCTAATCATTTTCTTTTTAAAAAAACATTTTTGAAGGCACCTTAATGAGAGAGTACTTGTCTGCAGCCAACCATTGATTGCAGTCATGTTTAAACAGATTTTGAGCAAGTATGTATTGAAACCCCAGCAGCAACATCCATTGACTTATGGTCATGCAACTTGACCAAGTAGGGCTTATGTTAGGTTATATAAGGTTGATGTTAAATAATTCACCATATTAATAAACTAAAAAATGAAAAATTGATCACTTCCAGACCTGGCAAAAACCAACACTCATCATAATAATTTCTTTGTATCAAATTAGCAATAATTGAACTTCTTCATCCTAATAATAGACATCTAAAAAGTTATAGTTTACATTATATTCAATTGATTGAAATAAAAAATGTCCCCCTAGGATCAGGAATGAGACAAGAATATGGGCTCTCACAACATCTATTTAATAGTTTATGGAAGATTTAGCTAATTGAGTAAGGTAAGAAAACAAATGAAAGACTAAAACTCAGATTAAGTAGTGAAAAAATGAGTTTATAAACAGATCACGTAAACACATATGTAGAAAAATCTATGGAGTTAACAAAATATAATAAATAAGTTTAATGAGTGCAGAGTGGAGACCCAAAGCCCATCTGTAGGAAACTGGACATCCCCTTACAGAAGGGTTGTGGGGAGGAGAAGAGCCCGTCGGGGTTCGGTATAGCAATGATGAAACATACAATTTTCCTCTAGTTCTTGAATGCTAATCCTGCCCCACTATCATGATCCCAATTCTATCTTAAAAATGACTAGACCAGAGGATATACATGGGTAAAGATAAGAACTGGAAACACAGAGAATCCAGGACAGACAAGCCCCTCAGGACCAATAATGAGAATAGCAATACCAGAAGGGTCAGGGGGAGGTGGGGGAGAAAGGAGGAACTAATAACAAGGATCTACATATAAACTCCTCCCTCCCTGGGGGACGGACAACAGAAAAGTGGGAGAAGGGAGATGCCAGGCAGTATAAGACATGGCAAAAATTTGTAAATTATCAAGGTGGGGGAGGGAAGGGAAAATGAGGAGATGATACCAAGGGCTCAAGTAGAAAGAAAATGTTTTGAGAATGATGATGGCAACAAATGTATAAATGTGCTTGACAAAATGGATGTATATCTAGATTGGGATAAGAATTGTACAAGCCCTAATAAAATGATTCTTTTAAAAAGAAAGAAAGAAAGGTTGCAGAATACATGATTGATTTTTATATAAATAAATTTATATAAAGAATCAATTAGTAAAAAATAAGAGGAATCTCTAATTCACAATATACCATTACACATACTCAGGGATAACTTTGACAAAATATGTTTAAGATCCTACGCCGAAAATAATATTAATAATGATACAATATTGTGTTAGGGTGGGTTGATGCGAGAAATAAATCCAGAGATACTCATATGTATAAGAAAGAGCTTTATATAAAAAATAATTATATATCAAGAAAGCATCCCAGCCCAGTCCAACTGAAGTCCGTAAGTCAAATATGACTTCATAAGTCCCCATCAGATTTATGCTGTAACATGCAGTGATGCAGGATGCAGGCAAATCACAGGACAGTCGGGTAGAGAGTCCTATGAAACATGGCAGGGTACTGGCAACTCACAGAGAGGTCCCCAGAGTCCCAGCAAGGACAGTGAAGCGGCAGAGAGAAAAGGAGCCTCCAAGGGTCCTCCTCACGAGATGGCCCAGGAGACACCACCTGGTTGTGACCTCACTGTCAGGTTGGATTCCATGCCTACGATTTTGCACATCTTCAAGTTGACATGACATCATCTCACTACCATAAATATTTTTGCTTTAATGAGGGTTGGAGGTACAGGGAATCCAGGGTGGATGATACCTTCAGGACCAAGGGCGTGAGGGACAATGCTGGGAGAGTGGAGGGTGAGTGGGTTGGAAAGGGGGAACTGATTACAAGGAGCCACATGTGACCTCTTCCCTGGGAGAGGGACAGCAGAGAAGGGGGGAAGGGAGACCCCGAATAGGGCAAGATATGACAAAATAACGAGGTACAAATTACCAAGGGCATATGAGGGAGGGGGGAAAGGGGAGGGAGGGGGAAAAAAAAAAGAGGACCTGATGCAGGGGGCTTAAGTGGAGAGCAAATGCCTTGAGAATGATTGGGGCAGGGAATGTATGGATGTGCTTTATACAATTGATGTATGTATATGTATGGATTGTGGTAAGAGTTGTTGGAGTCCCTAATAAAATGTAAAAGAAGAAAAGAGAAAAAAATGATTAGGGCAAAGACTGTACAGATGTGCTTTATACAATTGATGTATGTATATGTATGAACTGTGAAAAGAATTGTATCAGCCCCAATAAATTGTTAAAAAAAATATGTTAGGCTTGTTCTATAGGCCTTAATAAACTGTTAGAAATAGTTATCATAAACCATCTTTTGTAAAATATGTAATCCATTTATTTGGTCTTCTCATGTTTCTAACATAGACTTAATTTTATACTTAAGTTCTTCTCTTTCATTAATTCAGAAAAACCATAGAAATATACAATTTGAAAACATAACATGAAGGAAAATTACCTCTCCAGATATGAATTCTTATTGTGCAACCAAGTCAATGTTCTGGTTCTAAAGTGTTGGCATTCCCAAACAAGGTTCTTGCTTCACGTTTATGGTGAGAGCAACTCACATATCAACAAAGGCCCAAAGACTGAAAGGGCTGTTTCTTCCCATAAAAATTAAAATTTCCGTTTAGAGTTTCTTCCTGTCCTTCACAGTCATAACCCCGCACATCATATGTCTACTGATGTTCATTGCTCTTTCAAATTTGGTCATAATTATTATGTTTGTTTTGTTGTTTTTATTCCATAACAAAGTATTTAGGAGAGCAGTTCTGAGTTTACTGTGTTAGGGCGCAATCGTCTCAATAGGGACGCAAATTCTGTCTTTCTGCTCTGCTATATTTGGCAATGTGATCCTTTTACCTCAGCCTCTCAGGGACAGCAGGGTCTCGAATCATCACGTTCTCACAAACCAAAGGCCATAGTGAGAATCTTATTCTTTTGACCCCCCCCCTCCATTAGAGCAAATCATATTCTGCAAATTGAAATTTAGCAAAGGAGACTTCCTTGACTAGAATTTCCATATAAGGCAATTCTAGTCAAGAAATCCATTTCCAAAACACTACCAAGGAAACAGATGTACATAAACTAGGTAACTATTAAACCTTCTCTTAGCCATGTTCTCTGGAGAAACAGAAAATGTATATCTAGATAAAAAGCTAGCTAGCTAAATGAGCCTGTCTCTCTCTGTGTAGTTGACTTTAATAACAGGACATGATAGTACTAAGAGACCCCTAAGGAATCTCCCATATTCCAGACACTATTTTTATTTCTATTGTGTAATAACAATCCAATTCCCCCTTGTAATTAAGATCAATCATAACAAATTGTATGTCAACGCCTTTTCCCCCCCCTATTGATGCAGAAGCAAGAGCGCTCAAGTAGCTAGGTGGCATTCTTAACTTCCATGTCAATAAACCTCATTGTTGTGTCTCCTGGTGAAAGCAGTCACTCCTTTTGGAACTAAGGTCTCTAGACCAACAGAGGATAGGGTCATGCAGATAGGAAGCATTTTTTTTTTCTAAATGGGAAATTTACTAGTGAGCAGTAAGCGTAATGGCCCCACTCTCGTTTCTATTCATTCACTCCTAGACCTGTAAATTTTAGCTTGAAAGACACAGAACTAGACGCTAGATGTTGATTAAGAGTGTGCCATAATTGAGCCTTCAAATGAACATTTCATGAGTCTATAAAACTCGGTGTTTCAGAATGTTGGAAATGACTATAAGACTAGTGAATAAGTACAGGTCAGACATAGGGGGAGCATGCCTGCATTCTTATGTCCCCCAACACTGAAGTTGTTGATCTGACTCATAGCTACCTTACGCAGAACAGAAGGAAACACTGCGTGGGTCTGGGCCATACAATTGTTCTTTTACTTGAGCCCCTCGTTACAGACACGTGTCAATCCCTCTCCTTGAGGGCCTGCCTCTGTTTTCTGCCCCTCTAATTTACCAAATGTAATATCCTTCTCCAGGGAATGGTCTCTCCTGCAAACATGTCCAAAGTATATAAGATGACGTCTTGACATCCTTGCCTCTAAGAAGCACTCCAAATTCTACCTTGCAAGTCTGGATAAAGCAGAGGATGTACACTGGTGCAGATAGGAGCTGGAGGCACAGGGAATCCAGGGCGGATGATCCCTTCAGGACCAGGAGTGTGAGGGGCGATACTGGGAGGGTAGAGGGTGAGTGGGTTGGAAAGGGGGAACTGATTACAAGGATCTACATGTGACCTCCTCCCTGGGTGATGGACAACAGGAAAGGGGGTGAAGGGAGATGCCAGATAGGGCAAGATATGACAAAATAATAATTTATAAATTATCAAGGGCTCATGACAGAGGCGGGAGCGGGGAGGGAGGGGAAAAAAGAAGACTTGATGCAAAGGGCTTAAGTGGAGAGCAAATGCTTTGAAAATGATTAGGGCAAAGAATGTACAGATGTGCTTTATACAATTGATGTATGTATATGTATGGATTGTGATAAGAGTTGTATGAGTCCCTAATAAAATGTTAAAAAAAAAAAAAAAAAAGAAGCACTCTGGCCGTACTTCTTCCAAGACAGATCAGTTTGTCCTTTAAGTAAATCATGGTGCTTCCAATGTTCTTCTCCAGTACCACAATGCAGCTGCATGAACGTCCCTAAGTTAAGTGGTGGGAAAGGCATAATAAGTGAGTTCTACAGTCTGGAGGCAGAATAGGCGCCAGGAAACCTCCCTCCCTCCGTGCACTCAAGGCTTGCCACTAACCAGGTGACCAATACAATGGCTACTGTAGTCTAGCCAAGTCAATACATAAAATTGACCATCACAAGGTCCTTCTGCAACACAGATAGGTCCTGATTTCTCTGTAAGCATACAAATAAAAAGGGGACCAGCATCTACTACAGCAAAGCTAGACAAAAGAAAGCCAATATATCATCAACTGTTGTTGTTAGGTGCCTTTGAGTTTATTTTAACTCAAAATCATCCTATGTGATGGAGTAAAATGGTTACACAGGGTTAACTAAACTGTAATCTTTATGGGAGTGGATTTTCAGGGTTTTTTCCCACAGAGCTACTTGGTAAATCTGAACTCTCATTTCAGTTAGGAGTCAAGTCCTTAAATAGTATCCCACTAAGGCTCCTCTTATCAATTAAAACAAAAAGAGAGGTGAATAATAACCCTCGAGAGCCAATAATTTTAAAAAGGGATCAAAGAATTATTTAGATGACTGTTTTAGGAATTCAGTAAATTGGCATTTATAATAATTACCATTGCGTGAGTGGGCGATGTGTGTCACACACACACACACACACACACGCACACACAATATATAACCAGCATCTTTGGTCAATGAGTCCAGAAATGCTCTTAGAATTCCATTCAGTTCTTCATTTTAATACAACACTAGCCAATCAATCAAGGGTAATATAGGAGATGAAACATTTTTACACTTCTCTGGCCTCTAAGAATGAGCACTTAGTAAATATTGAAGACAGTGAATTTGTTTCTAAGCTCATTATCTATACGTCGTTCTCTTATCTGTAGACCAGAGGTTGGCTGTAGCCATGGATGATGGCGCTCTTCCTGATCTCACTAGGTTTTCTGTAGCATTTCCCTTACCATCACTAGACTGTTGAGCACCCAACATAAGAAATACTTCTCAGAATTAGAAAACGTGCCCATACAAGAGTGTCCAAAAGAAATGCCTAAAATGAGGGAAAACCGGACATTTACTAAACCCACGTCCAAGTTTATTTTATAAAACAGACTTTATCTTCCCAGATGGACTTTCTTCTACCTCATTTAACTTATGACAAATTCAAATTTGATCTTTTAAAATTATTCTGGTTGTGCGTGTGTGTGTGTGTGTGTGTGTGTGTGCGATTCCTACATTCTTGTGTCCCAAACATCTAAGACAGGTAGTGAGAAGAGTGAAGAGTGAGTGAATTCTAGCAAAAGGTCTACTTATAATCTAGCAGGCCCTCCAAACAGTTCTATCCCTTCAAATCATGGGATTTAGAAGGCTAGGATTCATCTCTATCTTGTGTTTTAATTGATGATAAGAGGACCCTGGTGGGATGTTATTTAAACACTTGGCTATTGAAGGTTCAAGGTTCAAAGGCACCCAGTAGCTCTATGGATGAAAGACTCCAAACTCAGGGCCATTGAATCGTGTCTGATACATAGTGTCAGAGAATAGGACAAAGTGGAACTGTTTCCGCCATAGTAACTTTGTTTCCGGGATAGTAACTGTTTACATGACTAGAAAGCCTCAACTTTCTCCTTCGGAGCGGCTGGTGGGTTACATACAGCTGCTGACCTGTGTCTAGCGGCCCAGCGCATAAGTTCACTTTCCACCAGGGCTCACCTACCTGTACCGATCTCTAGACCTGTGCTTAGAGATGAGAGAGAGATGCGGGTGTGTAGGTATCTGAAGTGGATGCATAATGAAGAGTGCCATATCAGCCACTTGTCAGTGGCATTATTTTATAAAGCTGTTCACCATCACCATCTTTTAGCTTCAAGATGGTCATGCTCCCAACCAGAAGCTCGGTACCCATGAAGCAATAACTTTCACTCACTCCTCCCTTCCCTCCCTCCGCTGCTATCTTCTAATCTTTTTGTCCCTGTGAATTTATCTATTATATTTTAAATATTAAAATTTAATTCATAAAATAATATTTGTCTGAAAAAATATGGAAAACTACAGATTTGCATGTCACCCTTGTTCAGGAGTCATGATAATTTGGTCTATATCATTCTAACTTTATTTTATGTGCTACCAAAGCAAACTCTCAGTGCTTATATTTTTGGCACTGGTTTATTTTAATTAATCCAGTTTTCAAAACTCATCCATCTTGTACCATGCATTAGAGTTTTGTTCCTTTTATGACTAAGTATCATTCACTCCATTGTAGGTATGCACTGCATTTTGTTTATCCACTATCCATGGATAGTGGGGTTGTTTCCATCCTTGGCTATTAATAATAGCTTTGTGATGAAAATGAGGGTACCAGTACCTCTCAAGTCCCTGCTCTCAGAGAGGAATTGTTGGGGCATATCATAATTCTCTGTTTACTTTTCCTCAGGGACTGTGAGGATGTTCTCTAGAGCAACTGCGCTATTTCACAACACTGCTAGGAATATAGGAGCCCCCACACTCTCACCTCGACTTGTTATTTTCTTTCCCCTCTTTTTTCAATAATAGCCATCCTAATGTATACGAAGTGGACATTTTCAAGTGTACTTCCCTAAGGGATAATGATGTTGAGTATATTTATTTTTGAGGGTTTATTGACCATTTGCCTATATTATTTGGGGAAAGGCATATTCAAGTTCACTATCCATTTTAAACTTACATTGTTTATAAGTATGCCCTTGAGTTGTAGAATCACTGCTATATTAGATGAATATCTTTAAAATTTAAAAATATTATCTTAAGTAAAACATACTATTCCCCGACAGAGCAATCTTTATGCATTATTTTATTCCCCTCATTCTAACTAATAAACCTTCCCAGGACAGCCTTCTGGAATCATTCAACAATAAAACCTAACCATTGTTCATCTTTCCCATGAAGCCACTGCTCATTTCTTTCCACCCTGTTTGCTTCGACCCCTGTGGGGAACCTGAATGGCTACACCCTGGTCTGCAAGGCAACCGGTCTGCACCCAGGCATCTCCTCCGTCACAGGGAGGCAGCACAGCAGTCCTTAGAAGCTCCAGGACTTAGTTTTATCGCTCCCCCTGGGCCTCCTCTGGTAGCATCATAAAGCAGAATCAGGAAAAAGGAGGTATTTGATCAGATATGCAAGTATCACCTGTGAAACTTCTCCTTAGCCAAATGACTCACCATCTTTAATGTGTTGTTTTTTGTTTTAAAACTCTGGAAATTAAAAATAAAGAACAATCTCTCAACTGGCTTCCGTCAGGAGAGATAAGAAACCACCTCAGTCCTCCTTTTCTCCTAGCGTGCATTTTCCCCATTTGTGATGAACACAAAGAAACAATAAGATGGGAGATTTTTTGTCTCAATTAGGCCTCCTGTTTGTCAACTGAATGCGGGCCTGGCTGTGCCACAACGCATACCCACACAGCCAGGCAGACCGCAAAGAGTGGGAGAATATTTTGTTCTGTTCTTCAGCCTGTGTCTCTGCAAGATGCCACTCAAGTGATCCTGCACTTCTTCCTCACATTGGTTGGCTTCTCTCCCCCACACACTCAGCTTCTCTCTAGCATGCCAGCATGTGAGGCAAGCGGCTGGCTGGGAGCCTCTTTGATGTGGACCTCTGATTCTGCTGCCAGAGCTGCCAGGGTGGGTGAGTGGCAGAGTTAAAGGACATGTGAGAGAGAAAGAGGAGGAGTAGAGGAGGGTGACCAGACTGAAATGTGGACTGATTCCTGCCTGTCCACCGAGATTCTGAAGGAAGAAAAATGCTGAGCCTGAGCCTGTGATTACAGAGGTTATGAACCTGTGAAACATCAGAAATGACCATTAGATTCCCTGCTTAGCATCAAGAATCCAAAATCAAATTATTGTGCAGGCCTACAGGCAAAAAAAATGAAGAAAAAAAAAAAGGAACAACTTTAGACCAAACTGAATATATAAAGGCCTTCAGATGACCTCCTAACTAGGCAGGTTCAAGGCTTCAGGGAATGTAGCCCATGGAGGACTTGGGCTCAATGGCAGACTAGGCACACTTGCTTCTTATTAGTAGGGGCTGTATTGTTTGGATGACTTGTGCCAGATGTCTTAGACCTTAATGGTCTGGTTACAGATGTGACACAGGAAAGCAACACATGAGAACATCAGATTAGCAGCTTTCTCGTCTCCTGCGGACCAGCCTGGCAAGGGCATTCCCAACACAAGAGCCAAGAATGAACCACGTGCCCTGCTTGAGTTCTTGGCATTCAAGGGCTACCTTCTGTGGCTCCATGTGAAGTAAAAGGTTTTCATTGCCAGGTTGTCAGAACAGATCTGACCTTGTTCTCTGGTAACTGACACTTGTTTTCTCCTCCCTCAACCAACTGTCTGTTAATCCCTCCATAGAAAAAATGAAGGCTTGACCTGTGTCCCTGACTTCTCAACACCACGCATGTCAACACTCTCTAATAGATTTTATAGAGTGGCCTAAAGCAAAGAAAGCAACTCCTTCCAGAGTATGGCAATTAAAAAAATTTTTTCCTCTGCAAGCTAAAAGGTATTGAGAAACTACTATTTTAAAAGTTCATACTTTTAAAATCTAAAATTCAGAAATTGAAAGAAAAATCATGGTAGTCTAAATATTCAATCCAGAATTGCCCTTCAATATTATATCAAGTCTCCCGTTTAAGATTTGATTAATAGATATTAGGATAATAAAGAAAGGAAGCCTCATCTTTTCATTACCACATCTATTCCTTGACTTCGGTTTGCATGAGTGTACTTCACCTGAATTTCAATAGTCAGCACTTTGGGTATACCTTGGTCAGAGGTGTCCTCATGGGCATTGCTTGCTAAATGACAAATCAGAATGGTCAAAATCCTATAAAATATCCATATTCAGTCAAAATGTTATCCAAACAAGACTCCCCTTTTCCACAGGAGAGGATGATTTGGCCTTCACTTGCTCTGAAGATGCTTTCAAAGTTAAGTTCATCTCTCTTTTCCCCACCATTCAAAGCATAGAAACCATCCTCAGAGTTTACTTGGATCCATTCTTGGTTCGCAAAGAAAGGCAGGAAGATGGTTGTTGTTCTTTTTTATTTTATGTCCTATCATTGTTTCTGGTAACAGCTTTCTTTGAGATTTAATTCATATAACACATAATGCATTCATTTAAAGTGTACAGTTCATTTGTTTTTAGTATATTCAGAGTTGAAAAGCCATGACTACAGTCGACTTTAGGATGGTTTTATCACCACAAAGTCCTTTGTACCATTTAGCAGGTACCCTTCATCCCATGTCTCCCCAATCCTAAGAGCCTCAGGCAACAATTATCAACTTTATGGTTTTTGTAGTCCACTTTCAATTCAAAGTATAACTTCTTACAGAATACAGATCTCATTATCAAGTTTGCCACAGCCTGAGAGGTTCTGGAATATGGAACAGGTTCATGGTAGTAAAATTAGTTTGTTTTCTGTTGTTTTCAACTGGCCAAATACAAAGAGATCTGAGTTAAATGGAACCATTGTGTTTTTAAAAAACAAATACATCTCTTTGATAACACTTCATGGTACGTGTACAAAAGCATGCTTTTGACTTTTTAGACCAGATGCGGATGTGTCATGTAACTGTTGTCAATCATATACATACAGAGATAAGTAACAAAGTGACCCCCAACATTTCGCCCCAGAAGATGTTACACTGGTAGCTCAAACAGCAAGTTATCTTTGGTATCTTCCCAGTCTCCTCTCTGCCCCTCAATTCTGAAATTGGAAAAATTCTCGGGGGACAAAGAACTACAAAGAATAAATGCAGCTGCAAAAGACAAGGGACCACTGTCTTTGGAACCTGGGGCTCCAATGGGCCCTGTAGCTCTGTTAAGCATCAAGCAAAACAACTCTCTTTCAAAAAGGAAAATATATTCATTCCACTAGCAACTCTATAATTAGGCATTGGTGTTCCTGGTTTCTTAGTATCTTTGTTAGTCTGCATTTACCTTTATATCCTTGAAGAATATATCTGTAAATTGGCTCAGAGTTATTCTGCCTTTAATTTTTTACTGTCATAACCAACAAGTTGAGAGAAAAATGACATCATAGTCAAGGAAAATCTTTGTACAGGATGTATTGACTCACCACTGTTTCCTCCTTATTTCTTGAAATATATATATATATATATATTCTTTTCTAGTGTGTTGCTTCTAAATGTGCATAAAAAACGCTCCTGACTTTTGTTTCACAGTGGTGCTGCACATTTGATCGAGTCTGCTGCCAATATAGATGCATAGCTTCCTCTGTCTTTGGTAGAAAGCAGAGCCATTCTATCTCTAAAGTCTCTTGCGAAGATGGAACTGGCATGACAACTGGTATTGGACAAGTGGGCGGGGGGCAAGACACTGTCAGAAATGTAACCAGAACATGGTAGCATCTTGGGTCCAAAACCAAACTGTATGACAGGGGCTAATTTGGGGTGACAATGTATTTTAAGTTTTTGAAAAGCAAATGAGTAAGTTAATTCACAACTAGAGGCAAAATTCCCTAGGCTGAATCAGCGTGACAACACTATGACCAATGCGACAAAGGCTGGAGACGCCTACTGTCTGAAGTGGCTATCCAGGAGTCATTTCCTAGACTTGTCAAAACTGCAGCAATTTGCATCTAAGTGAGAGCCCATCTTAAAAATAAGGGGCTCAGAGCTGGACCAGAACCAGGAACTTTACCCTTTGGTAAAAAGCAATAACCGTAGCTCATATGGCATCTGCTTGTGGAAGAAGAAGGAGTTTAACGGTTTAGACTTAAACCTCTAAGACATCAAGTCCAGCCACCATTCACCATTCTGCTGTGGGTGACATTAGGTGGCCATGTTGTTATTCCTAAGTGAGGGGAATCGTACCGGTGAGGACGGTAATCTAAAAGGTGGAGATGGAGAAGGTACTCAGAATAAAAACCTGAAGACTAGCTGTTTCATGACTTTAAAGTCTCTTATCTACCACCACCTGTCCGTCTGTTATTCTCTAATAGCTTGATGGTTGCGGTGATGCCAGGCCCTAGGCCCCTGGTGTTGCAAATGCCAGCAGGATCATCATGGTGGACAGGTTTTAGTGGAACTTAAGGGAGCTGAGGAAGAAAGGCTTGATGGTTTACATCTGAAAATTAGTCCAAAAAAACCCCCTGTGTATCACAAAAGAACATTATCCACTATAATACTGAGAGATGAGCACCCTGGGAGAGAAGGGCTTAACAGTGAACTTGAGCACACCCCACATCACAAATACAGTGTCTGGCTAAGCAGTGTTTTACTCTGTTAACCACGCAGTCACCATGGGCCAGAACTGAAGTGATGGCAGCTAACAACAGCAAAGGAACCTTCCAGAACCAGCTGCCAGGGTGACACCCCACTACAGAACAGGGAGCTATCACTGAAGCAGCTGCAAAGCAGCATACTAGCCATGCCTCCGGAGCTCTCCCTACCATCAGCAGCAAGTGTGGCCCACAGCCCCCTCCCATGTGAGTCAAATCACATTCATGGGACACACCTGGGATGTTAAAGGCAGCATGCTCCTGCCCCCAAAGCCCAGAGCTTCCTTCTGGGATGTTGTTTTATGGGACAGCTTCCCTTCAATGCCCAGCGTCCTCTGGGTGATGGGAGAGCATCATACAGAACAGCAGCATGCAGAACAAATGTGCGTTCCGCTCTGTCCTCGCGGCAGTAAGGGTGCTGTGGAGTGGGCTACTGTGGTGGTAGCTTGGTCCACTTTTATTGTTTATTAACATGAAGCCTGCGTCAGGACTTCAATAATAAACCCATATTTTCTGGGTTGAGAGATCAACAGCAACATTGGGCTAGCATTGAACCTTAATCTTGGTTTTTAATCTCTGCCCAGGAATTTACAAAAAGGAATTTCAAAAGAGATGGAGAGAGATGGGAAGATAGAAATAAAAACCGATGGAGAATGGTACAATCATTCTAACATGTGTGCAAATATTTGTTTATTATCTTGGCAGGGTTTCCACTGTCAGGCTCACTTTTGTTCCATATGCTTCAATTTAGCAAATGGAACCCATTGATTAGGGGTGATATTATTGGGGAGAAGAAGAGATAAAGGTAAAGTCAAATTAGGTTTATCGCTATTAAGTTGCCTCATTCAAATAATCACAAGACCACCTTTCATCTCTAATTGCTACTCTGGTCACTAACAGGCCGTGAAGCTTAGCGGTGTACCAAGGCTAAGCTAGAAAAGGGTCTGGTGCTCTTATTGGCGATGGGTGTAGGTTTGCGTTTTTCCTTTTCTCCGGCTGATGACCACTTCTGTTGAGATGAGCTTTTATACTTCTCTTCAGTTAAATAACAACCAAATCACACACATGTTTTGTTTTACTCATAATACAGCTAAGAAAATTATTTGACCCTGTTTAAAGCACTGGCTAGTATAGTAATATCTTAAAACAAAGCAAAACATAATTTGTAAAGGATTCTGAAATACCCAGCCTTGCTATAATGTCCACTATAGAGAGAGACCTTGGCTTAAATGATACCACAGCTATTTTAAATGGATTTTTAAATTATCTACCTTTGCATTTCATCATGAATGTTTCAGGGAAATTATCCTGAGATAATGCCAACAAATGGCTGCAGACTTTAGGTTTATAATTGCTCTTGTTCATTTAAGGTTCCCAGCAGACCAGATCAGGAAATTCAATGCCTGGCAAGTAGGGTGGATAATATACCGTAACTGGCACTTCCTTATGAGATGAGCGCCTAAATCGGCTTTCATTTGTAACAATGACCTGAATTAAGAAAACCAAGATTTAAAGCAGTGTCTCTGAGCCCTCAACGCGGAGTGGAATATGGTTAGTGTCAGCTAAAGGGTTTTTTTTTCTTAGAAAGTTGGCATAATCTAACCTTAATTTTAAGTTTTCAAATGTATCTCACTTACTTTGTTTTCTCAGTAGCTGTCAACTTGAGAAAGAATTAAAACAGAAATAGATAAGTATATTCACATAACCTTATCCCCTCACATATACACAAGCACACTGTAATGCTCACAATATCAGTCACTTTGACATCTACAAGAAATGTGAAGGGAAAGATCACCAAATGCACCATGTATCATTGCTGCTCACTTATGTGCAACCTGGAATTATCAGCGTGGAGCATCTGGCCAGGAGTAGAGCCCCAAATCACCGAGCCTCTCTAATCCCAATTCAGAACTCTGAGAGATAACTGCACAGAAAGAAGCAACCCTCTACACAAACACACACACACACACAACACACAAAACACACACAACACACAGCACACACACAACACACATACAACACACACAACACACACATTAATTTTCTGATAAAGATGGTACATGGGGTGTATGCTCATGTATCTGAGATTTTTAAAGTTGGTACAATCAGCATGAATTATTAATTGTTCTAGATTATTTTTGTACTACAGAAGCACAAAATGTGCTCACACTGAAATTTCATCATGACTTTGCTCCAGGGGACCATTATCATAATGTGATATTGTGTCAGATTTTAAGATCATAGAGTTCTTCCTCATATGCTCTTTCTACAAGTATATATGTATAGGAGTGAGAATTCAGTCAATGGCACTGATATCTATGTATGCATATCTGCATCCACAAACACTTATGCATACATACACATATGCATGGCATTTGCATGTACATATACATACTCATTCACATATATGTACACACATAATTTAAAATTTTATAACATGAGATCTGACACTAATCCACTTTATGTTATAGATTATTATATGTCAGTTATTGAGACAAACACTATTGTTGGTGTTAGGTGCCATTGATTTGATTTCAACTCACAGCGTCTCCATCTGTTACACAGAAATGCCTGGTAGGATTTCCTAGCCTGTAGTCTTCTCAGAACAGGTCTTTCTTCCACAGAGATACTGGCTGGTCCAAAACAACCATCTTTGGGCCTGGAACGGAGTATTTAACTATCATCCCACTAGGGCACCTTAATAATAATAACAATACTGTGATAATAACCAATGTTTGAAGGTCATATTATAATGTATACAGGACAGTTAGATTTTTTTCTCTTTCACTTGCAATTATTTTCTCACAATACTGTGAAGATGCAGGGCAAGGATGAGGTTATTATCTATTATTTTCCCTGTTTAGAAAATAAGACTCAAGTGGGAAAGTTCCACATTCTTAATAGACACAGGTCCTTTCCATGACACCCCCATCTCTTCTGAATAGCAATCATGATTATTACTGGTAGTATAGTCGTGGCTTTCTGTCTCCAACAATATTCTATAGATTTTTTTCTTAAACCTAGATTCTATAATCCATTGCAATGTCGAGAGAGTACTTACAGGCAATTTTTAATACAAGTGAGATATGCTCAGGATGCATTTGTTCTTCAGAACAATTTACAAAGATCTGTTACAGCTGCTAATAAATGCCCAGAGAGCATGCCACTCCAATGTATGCCTCAACTTGATGACATTCAGCTCAAGTTCTGTGGACCCTCTAGCCCCAAACTCCCAATCAAGTGCTCAGAGGCACAGCCACTCCACAAGCCAGCATCCTACCCTAAAGCGCTCAGCTTTATTTGCTCCCTAGGCTAGGAAGTCCACTCTCTCATTCATCCTTTAGCTCCTCCATCTGTTGCCAATTCTCTGATGTCACGCTGTCATCTGGACGCTGGATCCATAAGGGTCCCTTCACAGGGACTTGGGAGTATAGAGAATGCACTCCATTCTTGGATCTTGCTGGTCATGTGATCTGTTTTCTATCTTCTCAGAGGGCTCCTTTTATACCCAGAAGGATGGCAATCACAATGTATACCACTAGCAACTACTCCTGGATGAATCTTGTACATGTCTTCCCCCACCTTCTTATCTAGATGTATGGAGGAAAAAGTCATTTGATAGGAGTTATAGAGACTTTGGCTAGAAGGGCCACATTCACTAATTCACTACGTCTGGAATATTTCAATGGGGACAAGGCAATGTGAATTACTACATATTGTAATGATGTGGCTATAAAAATAGCAGGCATTATTTATTTAATGCTTTGTGTCCAGTGCAATTATGAGCAGCATCTTACACATACAAGCTTGTAAAAAATAATATGATAGGTCTTCCTATACCAGTTTTATGCAGGGGCACATGGAGACTCAGAAAAGATATATGAGTTAAATAAAGCCTATAAATGGCAGAACCAGGATTTGAACTAGGTAGTTTGACTTTCAATCAAATATTCTTAACTACTTACTACACCGGTAATCCCTGACTTAGCAGATGAGAAAATTAAGCATCAAGGAACCACACTTATGATTTTTTTTTCCTTTTGACATTGTATCTTTAGTAGATTATACTACACATAATGTTGCAGCATATAATTTTCTAATGTTCAAATGCTAATTTGTTGATGTTCAAATATGAGAGTTAAAAAGATATTGATAATAAAGGGTAATAATAATAAGTACTTGACTTATGTCGCACTTGACTTGGGGTCGAGTTGTTGGAACAGAAGTTGTAGCAAACTGAAGATGAACTCTGTACATAGAGCCTATGACCATCATGAAGAGCTAATGCCGATGTTCCACAAGATTCCAGGAGTTTGGCAATGGATATCAGTGCTAAGACTCCCTCAGGGGCTCAAGTAATATAGGAGAAAAATTTGACAGAAAATATAAAATTTTACATGAGGCTCTGAAGAAACAAAGGTAGTTTTGGTGCATTGATGTGAAGTTGGAAGCCTGTATTCTTAGACTCATCTCTGCAGTTATTGAATCCCCAAGGAATCAGTGGCCCTTCTTGGTATTAGTTTAAGTAGCTATGAAATAATAGGGATCATGCTGTGTGGGAGCTGGCTGATACGATCTCATAAAAACATCATTTTAAAATTTTCTGTGTGTGGAGAACCAGCTGTGAAATCAGTAGTAGTCAGAGATCAACCATTGTAGGGGTTTTTACATCAAAACAATTGCTAAATACAAATCAAGACCATTTCTCCCAGAAAAGAA
Source organism: Tenrec ecaudatus (assembly GCF_050624435.1). Taxonomy (NCBI): domain Eukaryota; kingdom Metazoa; phylum Chordata; class Mammalia; order Afrosoricida; family Tenrecidae; genus Tenrec; species Tenrec ecaudatus. The sequence continues at coordinate 15,112,413 of NC_134538.1, forward strand.
CGCTATTAAAGATTAACCAACACCACAAATGACAGGAATGAATGGAAAGACCACTAAGGACCTTTTGAATTCTAATCACCGAGAAAATGTGAAACTGGAAATTAACTAGCTAGTGACTCTAATACAGTTCTCTAATTTCCCAAGTCTCCACCTATATCATCCACTTGACTGGTATGTCTGGTTCCAACTGTATGCTGTCAACGCACAGCTGCTCCTTGTAAAATTCCTGTTTCCAAGGGAAACGCAAAAGAAAATCTTTCTTAGGATGTTGATGGGAGGAGAAATGAGCATAGCACTCAGGTCGTTCCAATGTTTACAAAAGAAAAAATGAACACAATCCTAGATAAGCATGTCTACCTTTAGAAAATTATCCTGGACATATGCTTCTGTAATGTGCAAAGAGTTACACTAACATATATGTGTTCATGTGCATACGTATGTGTGTAACCATACACATGTAGATAAGCGTACAGATATACATAAATTCTCATTATTTATGAATTCTGTATTTGAAAATTCACCTCTTTCTGTTGTTAGTCACTGTCAAGTTGATAGTGATTCATAACAATGAGTTATGATTTTGTGAAATAATAAAACTGCTCAGATTTCCTTGGCTTTAATCTATAGGACTCACCCTCAAGCCTTTGGGTGGATTTGAACCACCAACATTTCAATTAGTGATTGCACCACCAAGGCTGCCACTAAATATTATTTGTAATTCCAAACAACTAACCAGTGCTTCTGTGGTGATTTGTGAACATGCATAGAGTGGCAAAATGCTGAAGCATTCTCAGCAAAGATGCTGAGCACAAGTGTGTCTCGCTAGGTAGAGCCTTCTGCTGTCTCACACTCTAAGCAAGTATACTGTTGCCGTTTACTTAGCGCCAAGGTTTTCAGATTGTTTTCCTTTGGGTTGGTGATTTTGTTATTTAAAATGCATTGTGTTGAAGTGCTTCTTTATTGTCCCTGAGCTCAAGAAGGCTGCGATGTGCTGTATAGGGAAAATACGCGCATCAGATAAGTTTCACTCAAGCCTGAGCTATGGTGCTGTTGGCCTGAACTCAATGTTAAAAAATTAATGATATATTTTAAATAAGGTGCCCTAGGACCGAACACACAAAACACAAGGTTATATATTGATCAGTTGATAAAAATGTGATCGGAGACCTGAAGAGCATTAGTTCAGCATGTCCTAATGTCCGTGATGACTCCACATAGCACAACTACTGCAAACATGAGATTCAATTCCAAGCAGAGTGATATTTATTTATGTATCATTGTAAGAGTGTAAACATCTGTAATTAATGTACTCATTGGATACAAAATTCCAGTAAATCATTGGTGTATTTATGCAGTACCTGGAAGAATGACCTGATATATTAAGTATCAATATGCCATAATGTTATGGCTTGCGTGTTGTCGTGATATGTGTGGTAATTACATAATCTGTTGTCAATTTGAGTGAGTATTAAGAGTGAAGGGGTGGACTTTAGCCTGTCAATCAGGTTGCAGCTTGATGACTTCATTTGGAGGCACTAAGGAAATAAATAGCTCACTGGAGGTGGGACACATGCTCACTCCCTGGGAGATATGCTTGTTGACAAGACACAGTGTTATGCTAGAGCCCTGTAGCTTAAGAAGCCACATGGAGGCTCCTACCAGTGCTGAGATGCCTCTACCGCCACTGGATCCACAATATTTTCCACCTCCTGGCCTGCGATCTTCCTGCATTCGGTATCATTGCATGTGTTAGTGAGTCGGAAGAGGAATTTATAGATTGTATTGGACATATGGACTTGATCTAGCCTGGGTTGGGATATTTTCTCAATATTCAATTGCTCTTGTATATAAAGCTCTTTCTTATACAGACACAATTCTCCCTGGATTTGTCTCTAGTGTACCTGGACTAACACACGATGAAAGCTATGTAATCAGTACTTTACATGCAGCAAGTACACAGGCAATTTTCAGCAGGGCTTCCAGAGAAATCAAGATTAGAATCATGGACCTGGAGATATACACCAGAAAAATTAGCCTCTGAAGACATCGTGTGCAGAATATGGTCTGACACAGTTCCAGAAAATGAAGAACTCAAGTTTGAAGGCATTCGACATATTCTGAAAGAACTGTCCCCTCAAAGGGGCATCGACCTTCATGAGATGTTGGAGGAAAACTTTGGAGCACTCATTTGCTGATGTAGCAAGGTGCACAATTAGGAGAAACCACTTCAAACGTTCATTAGGAATCAGAACATGGATTGTAGGAATCATGCATCTAGAAAAGTTGGAATTGTCCAAAAAAAGAAATGAAATGTATAAAGATCAGCGTCATAAGCATTAGAGAATTGAAATGGACCCCAAATGCACTGCCACTGAGTTGATTCTGATTATAGGACAGGATAGAACTGCCCCATTGGGTTTCTGAGACTGTAACCCTTTAAAGGAGTAGAAAGCCTCGTCTTTCTTCCATACAGTGGCTACAGTGTTTGAACTGCTGGCTTTTGGTTAGCAGCCCAACCAATAACCCGTTGTCCCACCAGGGCTCCCTGAGATGGAATAGGATGGGACAACTGTAATTTGACAGAGAAATGATCAAATATTCCAGGAAGGACAAATTGAAGGTCTATCAGTAAAAAGATAATACCTACATAGCTACAAGATAGATTAGTCAAAATGGTAACTGCTCAATATTTACACACCAACTACTAATGTCAAAAAATAAATTCTTCAATCTGAAATGGTTCAAACTTGCAGTTAGGATGCACTGATAGTTACAGGTTATTAGAACGTGAAAGTTGGAAACACAGAAGAATAATCAGTAACTGGAATATATGCCCTTGAGGAAAGAAATAGAAATAATGGTGGAGATAACATAATAGAATTTTGCAAGATTAATGATGTATTCATTGCAAATACCTGTTTTCAACAAAACAACAACATATTATACATATGGACCTCAGTAGTTGGAATAAACCGGAGTCACATCAATTACGTTTTTAAAAAACAAGAAGGGCTCATGTCATCAGCAAGAATAAGGTAGGGCACAACTTTGGAACAGATTGTCGATTGCACGTGTGCGTGCTCAAGTTGAAGAGGCAGAAAGCAGGATAAGTCCATGAGGGCCAAAATACCACCTTGAGCCTATCCCATCACCTGGCTTTACAGACCAACAGAAGAATAATTTTAATTCATTATATATTGATGGCAAAAGGCTACGAGAGATGTGGAATGACATAAATGCTATCGGAAATTAAGAAATATGTAAAAGAAATGAAAGAAATGGATGTCAGAAGAGACTTTGAAACTTGTTCTTGACCCCAGAGTAGCTAAAACAAATGGAAGAAATGATGAAATAAAAGAGCTGAACAGATAACTTCAAAGAATATTACTTTGCTTGAGAGAAAAAAAATTATTGTACATGAAGTGTGGAAAAAATTTTGAGTTAGAAAGCCAAAGGAGAAGAACATGTAAACATTCTCTCAAGCAGGAAAAACAAAAAAAATTCAAGGCTCGATTTGCAGTACTGATCAATTCTATGGCTAAAATACTGAACAACACAGGATGTATCAAGAGAAGGTGAAAACATCCAATCACTTTTCCAAAGTATTTATAATTTTTTTCAATATTTAATCACCTAAGAAGCATGTGATAAACATGTTTTTCAAGAAAGAAGTTCAGGCTGAACTGAAGGAATCAGTGAAAATAGGATCAAGATGCTTCAACAAACTGAGGCAAAGCTGCATGCACTCACTAGTCTGCACCAAGAACTCCAAAAGACCTATCTACCTGACCTATCTACTGGATGGGATCCATACTGAACCCATGCCAAGTAAAGGCAAGCTACCAGAATGCAGAAATTATTGAACAACATCGTTCATAAATGAAATCATCTCTTGCACTGACTGTATAGAAAAAGGAGGCAAAGTAAGTGCCCTGTATACACCTCAACCCAAGCCCTGTCTGTGCTTGGTTTGTATTGTGAACGGGGCAACATGGCACCAAGATAAATGATATCATAATTAAATTTTGCTGAAGATAACACAAACATATTTCAGCAGTGTATCAAGAGGTCACTGCCCAAAGTCATGGAAGATTTTAAAAGGCAGGAAATGAAGGACTATCAGTGCGGATGTTAACTGGACCTTGACCGAACGCAGGGAAGAGAAAGATGTCAGTTTGTCTTATTTATTATGCAAACATATTTGACTATGCTGTGCATCATAAGTAGGATGGAAGTGCAAAGAGTGGGAATTTCAGACACTTAGTTGTGCTCACGTGAAACCTGCACACCGATAAACAGGAAATCGTTAGAACAGTATAAGAGGATACTGCAGGGCTTGAAATCAGAAAAGATGCGTGTCAGAACTGCATCCTTTCACCATATGCATTTAATATGCATGCTGGACACATAATTCAGAAACTGGGCCCTACAAAGAGCTATGCGTCAGGTTTGAAAGAAGATTTATCAAAGACCTGTGACATACAGGTGACACAGCTTTACCTGCTCCATCTTGAAGCAGTTCCTGGTGAAGATCAAAGACGATAGCCTTCATTATGAGTTACATCTCATCATAAAACAAACCCTCTCATAATTGGGTGATTAAAATAATTGGAGAAAAGATCAAAGGTTTTAAGGATTTCACTAGTAGTTGGATCCACAAGCTATGACCACGGCTAAGGCAGTCAAGAAATCAAGGAACAGATTGAATCAAGTAAATCTGTTGTTTAGGATCTTTCTAACATGTTTACAAGAAAAGGTACGAAACATACAACTTTCCTCTAGTTCCTAAATGCTTCCTCTCCCCACAACCCCCCCCTCCAAATATCATGATCCCAATTCTACCTTACAAATCTGGCTAGACAAGAGGATGCACACTGGTACAGCTAGGAACTGGAAACACAGGGAATCCAGGGCAGATGATCCCTTCAGGACCAGTGTTGAGAGTGGTGATGCTGGGAGGGTGGAAGAAGTGTGGGTTGGAAAGGGGGAACTTATTACAAAGATCTACATGTGACCTCCTCCCTGGGGGATGGACAACAGAAAAGTGGGTGAAGCGATGTTGGAAAGGGCAAGATATGGCAAAATAATAATTTATAAATTATCAAGGGCTCATGAATGAGGGGGAGGAGGGAAGGGAAAAATGAGGAGCTGATGCCTGGGGCTTAGGTGGAGAGCAAATATTTTGAGAATGATGAGGGCAATGAATATACAAATGTGCTTTATACAGTTGATGTATGTATGGATTGTGATATGAGTTGTATGAGCCACTAATAAAATGATGAAAAAGGTATGACTTTGAAAAGTAAGGTGAACCTGACCCAAGCCATGTTACTTTTAATTGCCTCATAGGCTTGTGAAAGCGGAAACGTAAGAAAAACTGAAGATGTATGGAAGCATTTGAAGTATGGTGTTTGTGAAGAATATTTAATATACCACTGACAGTCAGAAGAATTAATAAACATTTGTTAGATGAAATACAAGTAAAATGCTTCTTAGAAGAGAGTATGATGTGTATTTTTCATACTGTGAAAAGAAGGGACCAGGTCCTGTAAAAGGCTACCATGCTGGGTAAAGCAGAGAGGTGCAGAAAAGAGGATGTCCTCCATGGGATGGATGGACCCAGGGACTGCAACAGTGGGGTCAAGTACAGCAATGGTAGCATGGGTGTATCGGATAGAGTAATGTCATTTTCTGTTCCTCTCTCTCGCCCTTTGAGATGCAGCTGACTGGACAGCATCTAATGGTGACATCATGGGTAACGTGAAGCAATATTTACACTGATTTTCCTATAGACTTCTCCATGTGTAAACTATTTAAATGTAAATTGGAGAGAAGGATAGACAATCTAGGTACAGGTGAACAATTGATTTTATTTCTATATTTCAATATTGATTTTATTCTATATGTCTATGTAAAAATTGTAAGTCAGCATTTATTGCTTTGTAGTTTTAAGCAAATACTAAGAAAGTGAGGTAAGGGAGAAAAATGGAGGGGAAATAAAAGTAAAACCTGCAAGAAGAGAAAGAAATAAACTTAAAAATGTATCCATCTCTGTTCCATTTGCTCTATGTCATCTTCTGTATGAAAATGGTAGTTTCTTAGATATATGAATTTGTGCCAAAGTTTTAAAACATACTAATATTATAATATTGACATCTCTCTTTTTGGAGTTAACTAAACAGAATATCAAAGAGCTTTTGGTACAAAAATCATTTTTTTATCTATAGAATGGTAAGTGGAAGCCATACAAGATGTCCCGTAAGCCAGCAAAGGTTTATGGAAAGACAACGCCCTTCCCACAGCTTGCACATCATGTGAACTGTTAGTTGTCTACTCTCCCAATCCAGTCCCATTTTGTTTCAAGGGTTCTAAAAAAGATGAGATGAATTGTGAAAGCTAATGTCAATTATTTTACATCTTCTCCCAGAATGATACATTCTGATTTTAGAAGCAGAAGGTAGTACTAGGTTCTATCCTGTATTCTTGCACCAAAATAAGGTCAACATTCGAGCTATATATACAAGCAATAAAGGTCAATTCTTTTGTGCAAATTCCAAAAATTAATGCTACATGCAAAGGGTTCAGTTTCTCATTGGAAACTGACATTGACGAGCATATAAATTATAAGCATTTTGGTGAATCCACTCACCAAGCATATTACATCCTACGTGCCCCAGAATCTAGGTTAGGTAGGTAGAGAGACAAAATAGGTTAGGTAGGTAGGGAGACAAAAAGGTGACCAGCTTTGAACCACTAATACCAGTTAGTCTAGTCCACTTAAGGGCAACCTTAAGGAGAGCCAACCAAACGTTGCTCTGTCCTATGTTACCTTCATGGATACTGGCATGTTTGAATCGATGTTAAAGCATTGGTATCAATCTTTCTCGTCAAGTGTCTTCCTCAGACTTAGTGGCCCTCTGCCTCATTAAGTGTGATGTCCTCCTTCAGGTACTAATCCCTCCCAATGGCATGTCTACTGCCTGCTGTCATCATACAGTTTTCATTAGCTAAATTTTCAGAATCAACGGCTAGGTCTTCCTTCTGAGTCAGTCTTGGCTCTTTTGAAACCCGTCTACAATGGGTGTTCCTACAGATGTTGAGACGCCAGTGGCACAACTTCTAGGGTCATGGGAACACGGGAGGCATCAGAGACGGATGGAAGCCGCGGAATCTACTCTCATTAAATATCTGATCCTCACAACCAAGTCTTTACGCCCGAGTGTAGTTTTATCTGTGGGGATCAGGAGAACAATGATATTTTTTACATGATTGTCTAATCATATTCCCACAATTATTTTTATCATATTTTCTGTTATCTGGGCAGAAAGGCGAATAGTTCACAATAACCACCAATATACCATCACACAGAGACAAAAGCAGAAGAAAACAAAGCAAAATGAATCTCTCAAAGCATCCATGAGGAAGTCTTAGAGTCCTGAAGCATAATTGGTGACCATCGTGTATTAAAATATAATCATTCACCTTAGTCTTCTTCATGTTTGGGCCTATCTCAGTAAAGCATGAGAGCAAAAGGTTCTAGAATGACTACATGAAATAAATAAAGGTAGAAAATGATTACTCCCTATAGGTAACAAGGAGGAATCTCCACCCATCTGGCCGTTTGTTGTTCTGTAATGGCTTATGTGTTATGATGTTGCCATCTATGTGCAATACCAGCAGGGTCACCCATGATAGGCACGTTTTGGTAATACTTCAAGAGTGAGACAGAGGAGGAAGAAGGGTCTGGTGATTTACTCCTGAACATTTGCCAATGAGAACCTTAGAACAGAACAGAACACTGCCCAATATAAGGCCAACAGTCATTGACTCAAACAAATGGCTAAGCTCTTGACTACTAGTCAACTGGCTGCAAGGTGGAATTCCTGCAGAGGCACCTTTGACGCATGGATTTATGATCTGCCGCTGAGAAGACACAGCTTTGGAAACCTATGCAACACCACTCGCATCTGCATACCCAGTGGCTGATGCCGTGGCACCGACATCAATGCTTGTGTTGGAAGACAAGCTTCGTAGGCTGGAGGCATTGAATACACACAATGCCCACAGCAGGGAGGTGGTGCACACCTGATCCTGAGCACGGCCCCGAACTGGGCAACCAACCAATCAATGTGATGAAAAGGAAAGGGGCCAGGCACATGTGCTTCCCAGTCTTCGACACTCTTCAGCTGCTTTCAACTATTGTGGCAAACTGACGACTTGGCCGAGTGTAATCGGCCTTATTCCTCCACTTGCAACCATGGGCCTGGGAACTTGGCCCTGTCTGGAGAAAGATCTCCATTGTTCTGAGATAGAGATGCCTTCGAACACACGCTCTCCAGGCCCAAAATGTGTCCAAGCCCTTGCAGTAGCCCTCCATGAAGGAGCAGTCATAAAGGAGCTACCATCAAAGACGCTTCCTCCCTGTGTCTGGCTAGTCCCTATGCCCGATCATTCTCTGTAGATAGGAGCAATCCAGTTTTATAGCCCAGAAAACATAGCAAACTCTTTTCGGAAGTCTCTTGCTGATAGCGATCACAGATTACTCCTCTGTGGTGGGCTCCGGGGCGTCTGAGATCAACTAGCATTCGGTTACCATGATGATTCACCGCATTGCTTGTTTATCATGTTGCCTGCTTGTGATATTACTTATTAACTAGGTCTGCTGTCTGATGTGTAGGCCTTTGGGAAGATCTCTGAGCCCATGACACATACTCATTGAAAATACATTTATGCTCTTGGTCCTGACGTAAGGACAAAGAGGCCCTGTGCCTAGCTTTGTTTGTCTGTCGGTTATTTTCCATAATTGTCAAATCACTCTGTGGACCCATTTGAGTGTTGGGGACCCCCTACCCCAACAAAACATAAATTAATGAAGGAAGTATTTTCATTTAAGTTAATCGTCTGCAGTCAGAAGGGAAACATAAAGAATAAACCCATGGACTTGTGAAGGATCCCATTGGAGGAGAGGTGATGGACTCTATCAGGTGATTTGGAGAAGTAAAAGTTAAAATACCATCAAGCAGAGGACCCAGGCCAGACAAGTCTCAGCAGAGCATTTGGGCCTTTGCTAGGGAGAAGGAAGCATTAAGAGAATCATGCCCACCTGTGAGGAAATTAAACAAGTAACAAAAGGGGAAATTTATGCTCATCAAAGGGAAGGGCTCAATAGTCATCTTCCCATCTAGCTAGTCCAGATAAAAAGTGCCTAATTATCTGTACCTCCACAAAAATGCTCTGACCTGGAACTGTGACTATGAAAGATCTACAACCATAAATGCATAAAGATGAAAAGTCTAAGGCACAAACATCATGCAAATAAGAGAAAAAAGGGAGCACAAATGATTCTTGATGAAGAAAGATGTTGCTGGGTGTTGTGTGTTTGTGCATGAGGAAAAAAAATGATGAATACACAACGAATAAATACCTAAAAGTATTAAATAAGCAAAAATAAAAATAATCATGGAATGTTATTAAGAGATTTAATAAGAACCCCCAAATTCAAACAGTTATTAGGAGAGAATCTATTGCATAAATATTGTGCAAGAGATGAAATTCCTATCAGTGATATCGGCAAATCTTTCTCAAGTTTATGTCACTTTCGTTCAAGGCAAATGACTTGGCAGTGAGGATATGCAGATTAAAGTCATAATAAGCCACTTTTCTTTTCAAAGAGGGAAGGATCTTTAGCTATTCTTGCAAGAGTGAAAATTTCCAAGACTTATCCTCACTGCTGTTATACATTAATATATTTCAGTAGTGCCACACCACAAATCTTTGGCACTGACCTATATGAAACCATTAATATCTGATGGTATTGATTTTAAAACAAAGCCCAGAACTTTATGGTAAATCCTGAGGAAGCTGTTCGCATGATAGATGCTGCCAACGATTCCACTAGGAACGTTCAAGTAAGTCATACTCTCCACCGGAGAACAAGAACGGCTAAGCATCCCCAGCCTCTGCAGAGACCTGCCGGCCCTCGGCACTTTGGACACACATTTTCTCCCCACAGCGACCTGAAACATTGCCCTGGCTCCAGCTCTCTGTTATTGTCACTGGCAGCTTGAGTGATAGACTAGATCAGGCTTCTTAGAATCACCCCACCAGTGGGGTTTTTTTTCTTTTTTTTTTCTTTAACAATTTATTGGGGCTCATACAATTCTTTTCACAGTTCATACATATACATACATCAATTGTATAAAGCACATCTGTACAGTCTTTGCCTAATCATTTTTTTCTCTTTTCTTCTTTTACATTTTATTAGGGACTCATACAACTCTTATCACCATCCATACATATACATACATCAATTGTATAAAGCACATCCATACATTCCCTGCCCCAATCATTCTCAAGGCATTTGCTCTCCACTTAAGCCCCTTGCATCAGGTCCTCTTTTTTTCCCCCTCCCTCCCCATTCCCTCCTCCCTCATGTGCCCTTGGTGATTTATAGATCGTTATTTTGTCATATCTTGCCCTATCCGGGGTCTCCCTTCCCCCCTTCTCTGCTGTCCCTCTCCCAGGGAAGAGGTCACATGTGGATCCTTGTAATCAGTTCCCCCTTTCCAACCCACTCACCCTCCACTCTCCCAGCATCGTCCCTCACACCCTTGGTCCTGAAGGTATCATCCACTCTGGATTCCCTGTACCTCCAGCCCTCATATGTACCAGTGTACAGCCTCTGTCCTATCCAGCCCTGCAAGGTAGAATTCGGATCATGGTAGTTGGGGGGAGGAAGCATCCAGGATCTGGGGGAAAGCTGTGTTCTTCATCGATACTACCTCACACCCTAATTAACCCATCTCCTCTCCTAAACCCCTCTATGAGGGGATCTCCATTGGCCGACACTTGGGCCTTGGGTCTCCACTCTGCACTTCCCCCTTCATTTAATATGATATATATATACATATATACATATACACATATATACACATACATAAACACACACTTATCTCTTTTTTTTTTTTGCATGATGCCTTATACCTGGTCCCTTGGGCACCTCGTGATCGCACTGGCCGGTGTGCTTCTTCCATGTGGGCTTATTTGCTTCTGAGCTAGATGGCCGCTTGTTCACCTTCAAGCCTTTAAGACCCCAGACACTATCTCTTTTGATAGCCGGGCACCATCAGCTTTCTTCACCACATTTGCTTATGCACCCATTTGTCTTCAGCGATCGCCAGTGGGGTTTTGATGAGGTTCCAGATGTACCCCTCTCCATATCCATTTGCAATAGGATGAAACTAGTCACTTTGGGGGTGTTAGCAAGTGACTGGCAGTCCCCCTGTTAATGTGTGGAAGAAATGTGCTTGGAGCTTTCGTAGCTGGGTATGTTAGGCACTGGATCCAGATGTACAGGAATAAACAACCTTTGAAAAATATAATGTAGCATGCCAGGAGTTAGGAAAAATAACATGTTCCCAGGCCCAGTTTAGAACTTTGAAATAAGATCCAAATCCTAAATCTCTTATCCACCATCTTTGTGTCCATGTAGACTGCTGCGCTGGCTTGTGTGGTAAGCTAACTTGTTGGCCTGCTAACTGGTCAGTGGTTCAAATGCCTAAGCGGCTCCTCTGGAGAACAATGAAGCTGCTTGCTCCTGTAAGGTTTACAGGTTAAGAAACCCTGTGTAGGGTCACTTTGAGTCAAAATCAACTTCATGGCATTGGTTTTCGTTTATTTATTTGTTTGTTTTCATGTCACTAGCATTTCAAGTACCAACATAAAAGCCTGGTGATATACTACTGACAACCCAGTGGGTCAGAACAGAATAGTGTCCAGTTATACTCAGACTTGCCAAAATTAGGACCAGGGACATTTTCTTCTGTTAAACATAGGGTCTTCGTGACACAGACATTAGATGGCATTTAGGAACCCCAAGGCCTGTTAATAGGTTGCTATAATTCACGAGAATAGCCTTTCTTAAATGTTAAAACTAAATAATGCCACATATAAGCATTCAGAATCATCTATGGGAACAGACTTCTGTAGACCTCAGGAAGTCAACATCTACAAGTGCCCTGGAGGTCTGGTAGTAAGTGTAGCAGAAGGCAGTGAATATTTCAGCATCGCTATCTATTAGCTTTATATTCACATGCAATCATCCCCAGATGACTAACTCAGGTAAACACTTGAGACTGATGTTTTCTGGTTTGATTATCTTCTTTTTGTTGCATTCACTGAAATTCTCTGTTACTCTTGAGGACTGACCTTTCTCAAATGTTGGTTTTCTTTTAGCAATGACCTGTTGTAAATAAGGGGGCAGAGTTCAAGGAGCAAAGGGCAAGCTAGCTGGAGGGTTCAGTATGGATCAATGAACCTTATGGCAGACGACCTTTATCTACCAAAGGAGAGCATTAACCTGCTCCCAGCAACAAAGGAAGATCAAGGGGTCACCCCCACTTCCTAATGCTACAGCCAAGCCCAACTTTTTAATATTCCCCAAGGGAGTCCAATAGCTTGTTTGTTGACTAATCTGCTTACAGTGGGGTGTCTTTGGGAAATAAAGATCAGTATGTATGTGGGAAGGAGCCTGGTGGAGTGGCAGTGAAGCACTGAGTTGCTCATTGAAACGCTGGTAGTTTGAATCCATCAGCTTCTTGATAGGATCTCAGAATCCCCACGTGACAAGAATGTCTTACATATAGAGGAGTCTCTTTAGCTAGACATCTAGGCTTTAAGCCCCAACAACATTCTTTACTGGATGTGGAATTCTGGTTGGGTGATTCAAATAAATTCCTTAAGCTACTGTTTCTTGAGAAATAAAATTAAAATAACATTCCCTCTTCACTTGCTCCCAAGGGTTGGTGCGGCTCAAAGAGATCATGCATATGAAAGTGCACTGTGTCCAGCAAGCAGAATGAAGCATTGCCCAGTTCTGCATCATCTTCCATCACGATAGCAGAAAATATTCTGTTGTGAGTCATAGAGTTTTCAGTGAGTGATTTTTTTCAGAAGTAGGTCAACAGGCCATTCTTCATAGTCTGTCTTACTCTGGAATCCCCACTGAAACCTGGTTATCATGAGTGATACCAGCTGCATAGGTACCAGCTTCATAGCACCATGCAAGCTGCCACAGAGCCACCGACTGAAGAGCAGCCTGCTTCTTAGAGTTTCCTAGGCCATAATCTTGATAATAGCAGCCTGTCAATCTGTGTGATTCAGAGCTGTTGGGGGTGGTGGTGAGCTACCAACCTTTAGTTTAGCAGCTTAATTATTAAATACGACCCATCTAGCTATTATATTTATAACTCCCCCCAATCCTTGGGGAGGACTTTATAAATGTGAGGTGTCTGGCCCACCAGTGGGATTGGATAGTGTGATAGGTAGATTTATTGTGCCAACCTGGCCAATAAACACGGGAAGGATTAATAATAAGGTGGCAGTTTAATTGAAGGACAAAGAGATAAATGGCTTAGCAAGTCTCACCTTTCTGTCTCTTGCTCTCTGATGACCAGAACAGTTTTACGGCTGCCTTAGGTAGTTCTCGGCCTCAGCTTGCAAGTTGCACTACCTGTGGGATGCCCAACCTGTGGACCATGTCCCTATAGCTTGAGGTTCCTTTGAGACTTGCTTCACCACACTGCTAGTGTATACATCACTTGAGCTGGAGACTGTTGGACCCTATCACCTTGCTCACTGTTGGTGATCTGCCCTGCTGTTTGCTGCCTGTATTGCACTACAGAAGACTCAGCTGTCTGCTTCTTGACTTGCACCCAGCAGCCCTCGTGAGTTGAAGGGCTGTCAGTATATTAATTGTCTCATGGTAGGGAGTTGAACTGAGCCCTCTGTACAAATCTGTGGGCTAATTAGCTATTTATTTCTTCGGGGTGTGTGTGTGTGTGTGTGTGTGTGTGTGTGTGTGTGTGTGTGTGTGTGTGTGTGTGTAATCGTAAGCATCCTAGTTTTGTTTCTCTAGAGAACCCTGTCTGACACCGTTTGTCAATAATGCAAATAATAGAGCGATATTCTTGTGAGTATGGAGTCACCTAAATAAGGTGTATGGAACCCTATCATGGTGATTGGTCAGTTTTTTTCCATCCTGAAAGGCTTATCATGAATCATTTCAGGGACAGAAAAGCGGATGGCAGTGCATGAAGAAAGAAGAGTCTACCTTCACTGTGTACCTGAGATCCCTGCACAGAACCTCCTCCATGCAGGGGACAGAGGATTGTGACAAAGCATAGAGTGAGCAGTAGTGACAAAGAAGTGGGTCGCGGAGTCACCAGAAGTACACATTGCTGTGTACATCCAAGCTCACATAGCTGGAAAGCCTGAATGTCTCTGTGCATGAGGCTTGCTGGCAGCGTGTGGTGCCTCTGAGTTGTTATTAGGAGAGTTAAAAGAATTTTGTGACTCTTGTCTAAGCAGGGCAAGGGCTAGTCTGAGGGCCCAGGGCAGAGAGAGACTTGCCTATATGCATGGCTGACTTGATTTCAGTTGGTCACAGAACTGTGTCCTAAATTTTCCAAATCCAAACTGTAAACTTTTACTTTCCTAATAGACGATATAATTATGAGGAAAATAAACTAATATAATGAATACCTTTAAAGTGCTCCGTTATAAAAGTTTGAATGTAAAGCAAGAAAAGGACTGCATGAATTTATACATATCAGGACTTCCCAAATACGAAGAATACAAAATGGGGAATATGGGCTATTTTTAACAACCTTGAAAGTAATAAAAATCATCCTATATTTATGCACAATGCGCTACTTCTGTGCTTTATAGAATTCTTTAGATGACTTCAGACTTGCATTGAATTCAGTGATGTATATGAAAGTATTTTATAGGAAGGAAAAACATTTTGCACATTTAAACTATACAGAACATAATGGAGAGTCAATAACTTTGGTCAGTGATGCTGTTTGGAAGTCGCTCTTCCCATTATCCCTGAGCCTACTGTTGGATGAAAATAGCAGGGAAGAGAGAGGATTCTAGGAGATCAATTTCAAAATTTTCTGGTAGTTACTTGTAGTCCTAGAGTTTACGTGCTGTCCCACTTGCCAAAAGGTTGACAATCAGAACCCACCCGGATGTCCCAGGGGCCAGGACTGTCCATCTGTGTCGAAGTGAGGACACCGGGAGCACTTTTCCTCTGCGCACATGGGGCTGCCCTGTCTCAAAATTGACTGCATGTCAACGCATAAGTAATGATGAAATGCAAATTAAACAGTAAAATTCTATTTCTATCCAAAAGATTTTGGCAATTAAAAAAATCATTACTAATATAACTGTAGCAAAATCGAGATATGGGTTTTAAAATATTTCAAGAAAGTTTTATGATGATATCATCTAAATTTTTAAAGGACCTTCCATTTGCTATAAGTTCACTCTTGGGAATATAATATATAAAAATAAAATTATCAGTGGTAACATCCATATATTGATCAATGAAGGGATGAATAAGTGCCATCGGATTGAATCTAACTCACTGTGACTTATGTACAATGGAATGAAACACTGCCCATTCAGTCAGCATCCTCATAATCTCTGGTTTGCTTGAGCTCACTGCTGTGAAGACTGGGTTAATCCATCTCTCTAAGGGTCCCACTTACCCTCACTCATAGTCTACTTCACCGAACGCATTGTCCTCCTCTAGCTACTGCTCCCTCCCAGTGATATGTCCAAGGAGGATGGGGGTTCTGGAGTTATCCATAGGAGTTCACTTGCTAAATTTTGTAAGTTGATCACCCTTTCTTGCTAGTCTGGGTTAGTATGGAAGATCCAGTAAAACCAATCTACCCTTTGTTACCCTTCTTATATTTGAAATGCCTGTGACATATCTTCCAGCATCATGGCAACATACAAGCCACCACAATAGAGCAACCTGGTTGATGTTATTGTCATTGTTAGGTGCCATTAAGTAGGTTGCAAACCATAGTGATCCTATGTACATTGAAGCAAAACACTGCCTGGTCCTGTGCAACGCTCACAATTGTTGGTGTGTTTGAGTCCTTTGTTGCAACTACTGGGTCAATCCAACTTACAAATGGTCTTCTACTTTTTCATTGTCCCTCCACTTTACCAAGCATGATGTCTTTTCTCAGTGACCGAATCTCCTGATAGTATGCCCAAAATATGTGAGATGAAGTCTTATTATACTCTTTTCTAAGGAGGATACTGACTCTACTTCTTCTGAGACAGATTTATCTGTTCTTTTGGCAGTGCATAGCACTTTAAATATTATTAGCCAATGCCATAATTAAAATGCTTACATTCTTCTCCCGTCCTCCTTATTCAGGTAGATAAAATGGAGAGTATCAATTGATATATATGGTAGTACTGCTTGTAGTTATAGAAAATGGAGAGTGATCTAATCACTAATAGATCATCAGAAATTCTGCTACAACTAATTTTATTGTGTTTACACAAATATGCTATCCTTAAAACTATCATTTACTGAGCCATATGTTTATTTTAAAACATTAAAGTTGGTTCTAACACTTCAGCATTATAAAATATTCCTGAAGTAATCAATTTTGTACATAAATTATTTCCCATAACTCTGATTATTCCCTTAATATCTGTCCTACTAGAATGAAAATGAAATATATTTCATATTGTGATCAGAGTCATCTTATATGAGAAAATATATACTACATAGCACAAGGAGTACAATGAGGTCAGGGTTATAGATGGGAAGGTCAAGGAAGGCTCCTTCTCAAATAAAGGAGAACTTGATCATGGGGCCTAAATGATGAGAATGAGGCACGTAAAAGGCAGAGAACATGGCTTTTCAAGAATGGAGTGGTATGATATATCATTTTGAACTGCTTATGTTGTGATGAAGGTAGGTTCCATAATGGTGGAGGGAGTCTAGGTAGGTTAATTCAGCCAGGTAACCAGGATCCTGCTCTCTCTTAGGGAACAAGAGATGGCAGGTGGAGAGAAGCTGGCAAAAAACAGAACAAGTCATGGAGAACGGTCGGGCTATCCGTGTGGCTATTTACTAAGACAGGATGAAGCACGCTGTGAACTGAATTGTCTCTCCTAAAAAGATAAACTTGAAACCCTAACTCCTAGACTGTGAAGGTGACCTTATTTCAAAATAGGGTCTTTGAAGTTGTTAAGGGTTAAATTAATATAAAGTCATAGAGAGCAGATTGGGTCCTAATGCATTCTAATTGCATCCCTTATAAAAGAGGACAAGCGACACAGAGACACAGACAAATGAAAAGGTCCGCTGGAGATCAGACAAAGAGCATTCAGGACTGCCAGGAGCATGGCGTGACAAGGACGAATCTTCTCGAAAATCTTGAGATCGAAAATATGTCCTTCTCCACATCCTGCCCTCAGACCACTGGGACACCGAGAATGTTTCCACTGCTGATATGCCAGTCCATCTCTGTGTGATCGTCATGATAAAGGGAGAAAATAGCGAAATGGTCCAGGATTCCATTTTACTTGAATGCACTAGAAATCTCATGATGTGATTGGATTAGACAGTTCTGTCACAGAAGACCTCACTAAGGGCACCAGACTCTGCCGTGGTACTTCTCATCTGCTTCATATGCGTGTGACATCCAGACCAGGAATCAGGAAGATTGAATAAGAGTTCACGCCTTTGAATTAGTGTTGGCAAATAATATCGAATAGGACATGGACTGTGAGAAAGAGCAAATCACTCTGAGAAAAAGTACAGCCAGAATGTACCCTGGAAGCATAATTTGTACATATCAGGAGGGACCAGTCTCTGGAGAGGGACATCACGATTAATAAAATAAAGGGTCAGAAAAAAAAAAAGATGAAGACCCCTAATGAGATGGAATAGCACAGCGACTACATCCTTGGGCCCAAACAGAGCAACAATTGTGTGTATGGTACACACCTGGGCAGTGTCGCATTCTGTTCTATGTAAGACCAATCATCAGTCAGACCAACCAGAAACAACAGACTCTAGAATGGCAAAATCACTCATTTCTTTTCTTCTAAGTCTTAAAATACTTAAATTTAAAGAATGTTGGAAGAGAAGAGGCATTGTTAGTAGGGAGGCTTACAGTTTCTATTCTGATTTCTATTGGAATTCTAGTAGAATTGGCAAGTAATCAGTTCTACTCTGCACATGTGTGGTGCCACGAGTCAGAATCAATTTGATGAAAACTAACAACCACAAGTGGGAAAGTCAAGAAAATGAGTGGCCACCTGTATAATGATGGAGTCAACCAGAAAAGGAATGTAAAACCGAATGGGGGAGAATGAGAGGCCGTACCAATGTCAGGGAAGAAAATCGTGAATAGACTGCAAATATCAAGTGTGAAGGATGTCGTTTCTTAGACAGGAAGAAGGGTAAATGCTGTGGATTTGGATATGAAAATAATCAACCCCCAGACTCTAAAATGGGATACTATAAGAGAAAAGTATCCTTCATCAAATATCTGAAGTGTGTTCTCGGGGAATGATTTTCTGGTTGATTTCCCCATGCTATAGGGAATGTCCCACCAAAGAGTCCAGGTGTAAGGGAGTCTTTGCCTATCACAGATCTGGAAATCAAGAAGATGAGACCAGAAATATTTTAGAATGAGGGGGCAAGAAAGAAGAGTTGTGGTCCATTTAGAGGTCATATGACGCAGCGTGGGTTTACTAATGCAAGGTATGGCAGGCAGCCAGAGAAGCTTGTACTCCTGGTAATGTCTAAGAAAGCCCCTGTTGTGAAGTGTTTCACCACAAATTTAGCCACGTCAAGAACAAGTGGTTCTGTGTCCGTAGCCATATGCAGTTTCTGGAGGAATGCCACTTTATAAACATACATTTGAAAATGTCATAGGGGACCTAAAGCCACTTCTGGTGGCAGTGTGGAATAAGGGTTGAACTGCTAACCACAAGGTCAGCAGTTCAAACCTCCAGTCACATACAAAATGCATTGTTGCATTCTCAGTGCATATACGAGTAAGGGTTCTGCTTATACTATACTGTGGTCTATCGATTGTGTATTATGGAAAAGTAAATATTGTGAAAAGTAGCAAAGCGTGACACTGGAGCATGAAGTTAGCACACACTACAGCACCAAGAGAGCTGCTGGACAGGGTCACCACAAAATTGTGTGTGTCTGCTTTTATTTGGTATCTGTACACATTAATGCATATTTTTTCTTTTTTATATATTCTAAGTAATTATTTGGGGTTTTATACTATTAAAATATCACCAAATATAAAGTGACAAATATAAAAACTGCACCACGGGGGTTTTGATTCTGTTTCATTTTTATGTATTCTATATATTCTGCGAGACAGCATGCATACCCAGCCTTGAGTTTACGGTTTTCATGCATGGCATATGTCCTGGAAAAGTTTATTCATACTAATCATTTTAGATATGTATTCCCAGTTTCTAATACAACTCCAGATCTATGGCATTCTTTTTTCCTCCTCAAATAAATGTCATATAGTTTTTATAAACATTGTATTTGATCTCCAACCCTTTTTCAAAAGACTTTGAAAGAAGTTTTAGAACACCTGGGCTACGTAGTTTCTGGCATCTATTTAAAATTTTTTATATCCACAGTACTGAATGTCTCAAAAATTTTAGAAGGTGTTTATCGAGCCCTCACAATGTTTATTGCTTCTACATTTCTTATCACCTTCCTCAATTCTAGTTTTATTTTTTTGCTGCCTACCTTATCATGTTGATAATTCCAGAGTTATGTGAGGAGTCTTTTCCCCCCTCATGAATGGAGCCTCTTGGATTCAGCAAATGCCATCTACTCATTTGCTTCCTAGTCCATGCTGCTTGTTGTTTTGATAGTTGTTACCCTCTTCCTGAGGGGGTGTGTGTGCCTCATGGTTCTACCTTCTGACTTATATAACAATGCTATGAATTTGCCTTCTATGACAGTTTTGGAAGCGCCCAATCACGTAACATTCCCTTTTTGATTTTAAAGTCATTATATATCCACAGTTAGATTCTATTTCTTGGCCTGAGAAATATTTAGGCTAGTATTTTAAAATTTCTAAATTGTTTAATTTTAAATTGATTTGTTTTTTCACTCAAGTAATTCTATTTGCAATTTGTTGGAGGATTTTTTTTTTTTTACTTAGCGGATGGTCCTTTATTTTTGTTTTAACTTATTGAAAGGTGACTAAAAAAAACATGATGTATTTTCAGGGTAAAAATTAACGTGCCTGAGTAACTTTTGAGTAAATGTATTCCATGATCAAGCTTTCCAGATATAAGTCTCCAAAAAGCAAACCCACCTTCACCGAGTCTGTTCTGACTCACAGAGACCCTATCAGGGAGGTGGAACCACCCCTGTAGGCTTCTGAGAAAGAAATAGAAAGTCTCATCTCCCTCCCACAGAGTGACTGGTAGTTTCAAACTGCTGATTTGGTGCTTACTAGCCTAGAGCCCACTCTCTCCACCACCAGCGGTAAACCTAGTAGGGCCAAAAATGACTAGGAATGAAAATGCTCAGCATTTTCCCTCATGCTTTGTGTTTTACATATACACACAAGTAATAAGCGATTACTGGGGGTTTTGTGTTTGATTGTTAA
This sequence comes from Tenrec ecaudatus, assembly GCF_050624435.1. Classification (NCBI taxonomy): domain Eukaryota; kingdom Metazoa; phylum Chordata; class Mammalia; order Afrosoricida; family Tenrecidae; genus Tenrec; species Tenrec ecaudatus. Next base: position 15,132,899 of record NC_134538.1, read on the forward strand.
ACAAACAGCTGTATTTTGTAGGAAACTATTTATATGTGAAAATCCCCACATAAAGCATCTGAGACACGAACTACCCTATTTAACACCACCCCCACCTAGTGGCAGTCCTCAGAATTACATGCAGAGGGTCTAAGACTGACAGTCAACCTCCGGTTTCATGTATCTGTCAAATGTAATATGACTGATAACTGAAAAGAATCACAACACAAGAAGAGGAGGTTTTATTAAAGCATGATGATGGTAGTTATTGAAGCATATTGCTTTATATTTGACAAAAGTACTTCCTCATATTTAAAAAGCAGACTTGTTTTGGATGTTTTTGTTTGTTTGGGGGTAGATTGTCCAAAAGATTAAGGAGTAACCCACATGTTTGTACTAGAAATACATAGAAATAAACCTTTGGTGTTGGTTTCACTTTCAGATTCTTCATCTAAATTTAAATAAACTTTTCTGCTCGTTTTGTCCTGAGCAGGAGCTTACGTTTTATAAGCAGGCACAATCGATGATGCATGTTCTTGACTTTGGGAAGCCTGTGTGGGAAATCATGAAAGGGGGGTTCTGCCTTTCCACATTTTAGCCACTATTGGAGCACAGTAATAAACCCCATTTTTGGTGGTGTCACTAATGGTGTCACTGTAATGACTTCGGTCTTTTTTTTTTAAGTCTTAAATGACTTGCAAACACAATTTCTTTTTTTCTTTCAGCCTTGCAACATCTATCTACCAACCTGTTAACTTTTCAACTAAAAGCATGATCTCTTATACCATAAGGGTTTAAGAATAAAATTCTGAAAGGCTTTCACACTTTCCTATCTCTTACAGGTTACCAAGTAGCCAGGTGTGTACTACAAGGTCCTACAATCTAAGTTGTTAAGTATAATTTTCCTTGTGTGATATCAGTGATGTCATTCTAGAATCTGACCATTCCCTTGGGTCCTTCGGCAAATATGTGAAGCTCAGTTTAGCAAAGACTTATCTTAGAACGCTATTGCTGACGTTGTTATTGTTAAACGCTATCAAGTGGGCATGGACGTACAGTGACCGTATGCACACCTGAATGAATTTTCAGGGTCCTGTGCCATCCTCGCCATTGTTCCTATGGCTGAGCCCACTGATGCAGCCACTGTGTCGATCCAACTCATTGATGCCCTTCTCCGCCTTCACTGCCCCTCCACTTTAGTGAACATGGTGCCTTCTCCACGGATTTGTCTCTCCTGACAATACGTCCAACCGTGTAAGACTAAGTCTTGCCATCTGTGGTTAACCAAGGGGCTGGACAAGAACATAATACAGCTAATGCCTCTATGCTCATCATTATGGTCTCGAAAGCCAACTCCAGTGGGGGAAGAGCTTCTCCTGTCTTAAATATAAATAAATCTCAATATTCACTCTCATGAGTGAACACAGTCCCACCAAATAACCCCTTCCCCTAAAAAACCTGTCACAAAGGAGTTATCATATGAGATGAATCATTTCTGTGTCTGGCTACTTCCCCATGCCAGAAGGTTACCTGTAGATAGGAGCAATCATGTTCTATAGCCAAACCACCTTAAAATGTAGCACACTGTGTTTTAACATCTCTTGCTGAGACTGACCAGACATTACTACCCCTGGGGAGGGCTCAGGGGGCACTGAGGTCAACTAGCATAGGTCAAGATGCTGACCTATGCTATTTCTTATGTTGTTTCTTATGTTATTCGCTTACGATATCACCCATCAACTTTGTGATGTTACCTATATGACGTGCATGCCTTATGAAAGATCTGCAAGCTCCATTATGTAGACCCATTGGAAAATACATCCCCTCTCTGTCTGACAGAGTACGAGAAGCCCCTCCGCCCCGCTGTCTGTCTGTCACATTTCCGCAGGTGCGAAGTTGCTCCTGAAGACCTGGCCAAGTCACCCCTGTCTCTAAGGAGCACTCGGGCCTTAGATCCAATCAAGATCTGTCGGTCCTTTTAGCAGTCCATGGTACTTTCCATATTCTTTCCCAGCCCCACAATTCCATACATCCTCCTAGAGTATTCCTTACTCAGTGTCCAACTTTCCCAGGCATAGGATGCAATGGAGAATATTGTGGCTTGGGGCACGTGCACCTTAGTCCGCTGAGTAACATCTTTGCTCCTCAACCCTCTGAAGAGGTCTTGTCCAGCAGATGTTCCCAATGCCATGTGTCATTTGCTCTCTTGACTGCTGCTCCCACGAGCATTGATTGTGGATCCAAGGAAAACAAAATCCTTGACAACTTCCACATTTTCTCCGCTTATCAAGCTGTTACCTATTAGTGCAGTTGTGAGGATTTTGGTCTTCCTTACATTGAGTTGTCATCCATCCTGGAGACTGCAGTCCTTGATCTACATCAGCAAGTCCTTCAACTTATCTTCAGCAAGCAAGGTGTGTCCTCTGCATCCTGCAGCTTGTCAATGAGCCTTCCTCCAATCCTGATGCCTCCCTCTTCTTCAGGTAATCCGGCTTCTCTGATCACCTGCTCAGCAGACAGATTGGATAAGTGTGGTGAGAGGATGTAACCCCTATGCACAGCTTTCCTGATGTTAAACCATGTGGACTCCCTTGTTCTTTTCTCACAACCGCCTCTTGATCCATGAACAAGGTCCTCATGGGCACAATGACGTGTTCTGGAATTCCCATTCTTCTCAAGGTTATCCACAGTTTATTATGGCCCATGCAGTTGAATACATTTGCATAATAAACATTTGCATAGTAACCATCTTTCCGGCAGTCTCTGCTTTGAGCCAAGATCCCTCTGACATCAGCAAGGATAGCCTTTGTCCCACGTCCCCTTCTGAATCCGGCCTGAACTTCTGGTAGCTCCCTGTCAATGGGCTGCGGCAAACTTTGCTGGATGTTTCAGCTGCACTAAATGCATTCACCAAAAATAAAGATCCAGGAATCGATGGAATATCTATTGAAATGTTTCAGAAAGCTGAAGAAGCACTGGAAGCACTCATTCATCTATGCCAAGAAATTTAGAACACAAGTACCTGCCCAACTGACTGAAAGAAATCTATATTATTTGTCCTCGTTCTAAAGAAAGGAGGCCCAAAAGAATGCTCAGATTATAGAATGGCATCATTGTGATCGCAGACAAGTAAACTTTTACTTAAGATCTTCCATTGCAGAGCCTTGTAGTACAAACCTGGCTACTTAGTAACCTGTAAGAGTCTTCAAAGTGTGAAAACATTTCAGAATTTTATTCTGAAACCCTTACGTATAAGGGATAATGCTTCTAATTGACCTTTTCCCATGTCCCCTCTACCATTCAGTTCTGTATATGGCCTGCTCCAAGTCACGAAAACGGTCCTAAGCAAAGGTACGTACTAAGGCCTATAAATAGAAAATGGGAGTCATGACATTAACTGTCCTTCTAAGAGCATTTAACAGCGTCAAACAGTGATAAGCAATTTCAATCAAGGTAGATATGCACGTGCATACACAGAGTTACAAAGCCCTCACTCAGCTGAGGAGCTCTGGCCGTGCACAGTGTTGCTCACCACAGGCAGCAGTGTGAAACCACTGCGAGTTCCACAGGAGAAAGACGTGACTTTCCACTCCTATATGCATTTGCAGTCTCCAGACCACCACCGGGGCAGTTCCACTCTGGTCCGGTGAATCAGAATTGACCCAATGGCGGTGAGTTTAGTTTAATTAGAGATTTTGTTTTTATGTTTTACCCAAAGCTGAACACCCTTATTCCCATTTTCCCTTCAGCCTATCTTTCCCCTTTAAAAAGCCGAGGCTGTGCTCACTGAAAGTCTCAGCATTTCTTACCCACTGCCCATGAGTAGATGGCGACTCACAGAGTGCCAGCTGGAGTCTCCAAGGCTATCAGTCTTTACAGGAGCAGACAGCCTCGCATTCTCTTATTGAGCTGCTGGTAGGTTTGAACAGCCCACTTTGTGATGAGCAGTCCACTGCTTTCTCAACAGTGCCACTGGTGGGGAGGCAAGAATCTGCTCCGCTCCAGGCTGCAGCCCTCCGAGCTGTGAAGCGCAGAGTTGCCCCCATGCAGCCACCTGTAACCAGTGGAAAACACACGCCCTGGGCATGGTTCACTAATGGATACTGAGGTCCAGACAGCCTGGGCCTGGCACCGCAAGCTTTACTTTCCTTTAAGGCAAGGGGGCCTATCTCAGGCCCCCAGTAGGCCCAAAAGGCTGAAGTCACGATAGCGCTTTCCATTTGCACCGCAGCTCCTGCAAAAGAAGTTCTTCCAGGATCCTCCGTTATTATCGGTATTGTTATTATTAGTGCTCCGTTAACACCAAGCACCACACTAGAATTTCAAATGAAACACTATATGGTCAGAGGACTTGTAGAAATGGAGCACCCTGCAGGACGTTCACCTTAACATTCCCAATTTTTGTAGTGCAATTTTCCAACACACTTGAAATGAGTAAGATAATGTGGTTCGGGACCGAGAGAACAGACCGGCATAGCTGTTCTTCACATACATGGGAAAAGTTGCAGAAAAAAATCCCTGAAAGGCTTGCCGGGTTGGGATAGGGGGTGAGGCAGGAAGTTCATGGGGAACAGGGAAGAGCAGCTGCCCCCCCCCCCAGGCTCCGTCACACAAGCGCTGTCCTCAAGAGCCCCTTCCTGTCCTCCTTCAGCCCCCATTTGGCCGCCTCCTTCCCCTCCAGCCCATGAATGAAAACAAATTGTTTTTGGCGACAATACCACGGGCTTCAGATTGACCTGCGTGATACAGTGACACTGTGCAGCCTGAATTTTTACATACAGCTGCATAAAGCAATTTTCATGTAAATTTCTAGGTAAATCAGCCTGCAGTTGGCCGATTACATGCACACATACACAGAAGCCATTAAGTGTGACAGAGATGCGGAGTCGCCCCCTTGTTCTTTCCTATGTGTTCCCTCAAGCTTGGACGATGTCGAAATTAAAAATAAGTAATAAAGAATGGGAAATGGCTACGCACCTCAGAGACGCAGGGTTCTCCTGTCTGCCTGTTGGAGTCAAGACAAAAAAGCACACTCCCTGCAGGTGAGCCCATTGTGACTCCGCCCCCTACAGGACAGAGCAGAGCTGCCCTTTCGGGTTCCCCAATTATCCCTTCTTGATGGGAAAGCACAGACTCCTCAGCAGTCGCTGTTGAGTTTGAACCTCCGACCTTTGGGTTCGTAGCCTAATGCTTAAGCCGTTGTGCCACCAGGTCTCTTTCCTCAAGCCATGGATATGACAGAATCAGAAGGAACCTCTGCAAACGGAAGCAAGCTTGGTCTGAAAACCATCTCTCAGATGAACAGAGTCTGGGAATTCAGTGTGAATTCCCCTGCCTTCTTCCCCAAGCTCAGGATGCCAATGCACAGCCCCCAGGCCCCCAGGGGCCCCTCTACTCCCATTGGCGCTGGCAGGCTCCATCCATTAGCTCACAGCAGGTGGAGAAGCTTCCAGGGTCAGGGGAGCCAATGGGGGTCTTCTGAGGCACCTTTCCTGGGAGCTGCCAGCCCCCCTGCCCAGCCATCAACGGGAGTGAAGGAGTGCAGCCAGCTGGCCACAGCCTGTCTGGGCGCTCCATCTGAGAGAGCTCCTGCCCAAAAGACACACATTTCCTGAAATGTTCTTTTAAGGAAACAGCATCCGCAGAGCACCAAGGGAAAGATGTAACCAAAACCTGGCCCAGGATGTTTGTTTATGCCGTCTTCAAATAATCCCTCTTCATCCCTATTGAGTTCATCACTGCATGTCAAAAAATAAACGTGTCGCCTTGGCCTATTGTTTGCAGCTCAGGATTGTCAAGCAAGAAGAAAATATTACAGTGACCGGGAGAGATACACGCAGGAGTGTGACCTTTCACTGCACTACCTATATCCAATCTCATCAAATTAAGGCACTGCATATTTTCCTTAATAATCTCTGATTAGACCGGGGCGATGAGAGGACACGAACACCCGCCATTGCTATGCGGCGGGACGTCTGCTCAGCACAGGCAACGCGTTTGGGAATAAGTGAGCAAAATGCTTTAATTTGATAGGGTTAGAATCCTGCAGGCTCCGGGGTGAAAGGTCCCCCACAGCTCCGCTCACACTGAATATGCAGAAATAAAAAAGTAAATTGCTTACATCTGCTGCAGGCGGCAGGGAAAATGATCTGATTGGTCCGGCCGAGGGCTCTCCATCTCTTTTGGGTGAGAGAGAGGGTTTCCGAGCATCAAAAGCTTGTAATTGGAGTAATTCTGAATTAATGGACACACACACACGTACACACACATCGCATTTTGAGGCAGCTGTTGCAGAAGCCTGCCTGTTTAGGAATGTTTATAGATTACCAAGAAGGAACTTTAAAAAATAATCTCTTCCCCTCGAACGAATCTCTAGCATGGATTTGAATTTGACGACATGTAACAAGTGCAACATTCTTATCTGCCTCGTCCTTCTGCCCTGAAACCTGCGTGCTATCAGGCCTGCACATCGACGGGCCCACTTTGTACATCCTCCTGAAACGTATGTGCAGGTGGGCTCTCCTTCATGCATAAAAAGATGCTTGGGAAGGGATTCGCGGGGATTCCTAGAAGTTGACACACAATGTTCAGGTTTTGCCTTGCTGTGTGCTGTGGGATTCAATCTGCGGACCTGCAGACATGATCAATAAGAATCAAAGGCAGAATGCAGGGTCTTCGGGGCATGAACTGGTTCAGTTCCAAGCAAGATGTCAGCAAGCAGCCTGCAGTGTCACCTTGGTGCGCTCACTGGCTATGGGGGAACCCGCTTCCCTGATCCCATCAGACCTGGCTTGATCTGCCGCTTGGTCTGCCGTTTTATTCCAACTAGGACGAGGCTGCGCTTCCACTGTGTTTACATTTCACTGTATTATATTTACGAGCAGACACCAGTCTGCAGGTCTACATAGCATCTCCGTGTCCCCTGGTGGCAGGCTGCTAGCAGGCACTGAAAGCAACCCGTGGCCTCCCATGGTGGAGAGTAAGGCCCCCAGGGAGGGAGATTTACTGAAACTGAACTGACCCAGGGGCTACATCCTGCAAGGCCAACTTTCAAGAGCGATTTCTCAGCCAGGCATTGATCTTGGAAGGCAGCCTTCGCCAGACACGACTAACGCTGAGCTCGGGGTTTCTGAGTGCTCTGGGATGCACTTGCCTGCTGGGGACAACTCCTGGCTCCTCTCACACTGGAATAGTAAATGGGGCTGATGTCCAAATTTTAAAAAAAAATCCATATTCTTATTTCTGCCCAAGGCCCTCTGAAATCAACTAAAGAGGCTATTTTGTTTCTGTGATCATCAGGTTGATAGGCGTCATAATGCCCGAAATCAGCTAAAAACTATTCTCGATGCTAAATCTCCTAAATATAATGCCATTCATATATTCATGTACAACTATCTACATATGCATATACATGTCTATCTAGCTAGCTATCTAGATATGTGGAGAGAGAGAGAGGGAGAGAGAGATTTAGCGTGGGCAAATCAATAAGATCAAACGCCAAGCTGAACAAAAGCAGTCTGAGTCCATGTCCAGGCAGCTAACTCCCTGGTACAATGAGCTCGAGACAATGAGGCCTTCGAAACGGTCTTTCTTTAGGCAGGGCTGCCCAGGGATGGCAACCGCAAGACCTTGACCTGGTTTCTCTTCCAAGGGCTCCCTCTGTGCACAAAAGTCTCTTCCCCTTTAAGGTCCGGCTTCAGCCACATGTCTGGGCTCGGGTCTCTAGCATCCTGAAATCTCCTTTGTCTGCAGGGGCGCCTGCCACAGTCTATTGGAAGGTATTTGTCAACAATTATATGTCTATTAAGGAGTAGTCAATCAGTGCAGGCCCAAACAACCAGGCCTCCAGGGTCCAGCTATTGATAGGAAACTGTCAATATCCCATCCAGCCCTTTTCTCAAGGAAACACTGGAGTCACGTCGCCCAAATCATTGTCTGCGGAAACATTGAAGGCATGCTGTACTCCCCGAGTTTCCCTTTTCTCCACTTTTCTTAAACGGGGCTTGGTTTGAATGGGCAAACACCTTTGAGAGCATTCAGATTTGAGGATACTTATTACAATGTGATTTGAACTGGGGACGGTGGGGGGGGTGTAGATATTTAATATAATTAAAATATTATGGAAAGTTAATGCATGTAGGTGGCTGTAATTACTCCTGAAAAATTATGAAAGTGAAACAAAATTAATAAAGGAGATTTTAAATTAGCTTGACTGTAATTAATTCCGATAAATACTTTCTATTCTACCGACACAAAGTTTGGTGTTATTTACCTAATTTAGGACAAAAGGTTGTGTGATCAGCCAATATTTTTTCATGCCTATTCAATTTACAAGTCTTACTGAAGATTCTGTAATTATTATCAAGACTTTTCTTGAAAGAAAAGCGATCAGGCAATTCCATGTGAAGGTTTCAGGCTGAAGACTCCCCCCACCCCACCCACCTACGCCGAGCCAGAAGGCACAGTGTAGGGGCCGGGAAGGGAGAAGCAAAGAGAGACAGGAAACCCTAACCAAGGCTGCGTGCTTTGAACTGGCTACCCTCCTTCATCACAGAGTCCCCGGGTTGCCCCGCAACAAAGACAGCATCAAGCCCGTTGCACAAAGGCCTACGATTCCCAACAGTAGTTAAAGCAGATGTAATACTTTGAATCCCTATGCTACGTCAGCTATACGTTTAAGAACTGGTCCAGTCAGGGCTTTCTACATCTATAAGAACAAATATTTTATGCTTTTATTCAAATGTTTTCCTGTGATACTGTGAGTCCCCAATCAAGTGGAGAAACACATTCCTGACAGGCCCAGAGTTCAGGGAACACACAAATACATTCGGAAGTAATGCACGATTAGACTCTAATTGAGCCTTCTTTTATTTTACTCTATCTCATTTTTCTAGCACCAAAAAATAGAGATATTGATACAGCGTGAGCAGGGGAAAGCTCTCCATAAAACCCAAATGTTCAGAAGAAGTTTTATGGGTTGGCATAATAATACCAAATAAACCAAAGTAGAGAAACCCACTGAGATGTCTCAGGATTTTACGCAGAGGGGAGTCTTCCCATTCCAGTTTACTTCTGCAGACACGGAACAGGACATGAGAGGTGCACACTAGTGGCATTGCGTACTTCCAGGGTGACGAGCTCCCCACACAACCCAGGGGCCCTGGAATCCCTTGCATATTTTGTGACCAACATATAAGAACTTCGCGTGCATATCATTTTTACAGGTGCTGTGGATGTTCCAATTCATGCCGCAGTATTCAACTGTAATGTGCCATACAGATTTAAAAACAAACATGTTTGATGTCCTCCCTGGGAAAATTACAGATGGACTTAACAAAATGTCTCCAGCAGGCATGGTGAGAGAGACGGTGTCAGGGACACACATCACAAAGGGGCCCTGAGTCGCCACTCTCAAGCAGTCACCGTTGCTGAGGGCAGCGACACCCCTTTCTGAAAGCTCCATTATGTGTGTTTGCAAAATAAACAATGCATGTGAGTCCATGATTGTCATCATTAATATTATGCATTATAGCAAGTCATTAAATAAATATACATGCCATCGATGTCTGCCAGACCCATTACGCCTTTCCCCCACCATCAGGGAAAGGCATCGTCTTTTTGATATTTTTCTTTTTAAAGTGGGGAAAAGTTCAGTTTTCATGAAGCAGAACGGACAACAGAAAGAAATCATTATTTAACTCACTCGCCAATGTTTCCGCTGCTCCGATCTTTACATCGGAAAAGTCAGGAAGTTCAGATGCAGGGTGAGAACTCACTCTCATTACATTCACGCGTGCAAGGCGCAGCCACGAGAGGGGAAGACAAGAGCTCTCAGTGCTTCAATAATTAATTATTTCTCATACGAAAATAAACAAACAAACAAACAGCAAACAATAAGTCGACGATCTAAGTGAACACATTGCGTCCTGTGGATGAAGACACCCCTGTCCCATGATACCCCCTGTACATGTTTTGCTTTGTGTACATGAGGCTATTTGCTCACTGGTAAAATTTCTCACATCACTATATGTTATTTAAAAAGGAGGGCATCTATCAATAAGTCTATCAACTAAATAATCCAGCAATCTGTGTACAGCTGCACAAAGTCTCTGGAAGAATCCTCTGGTTGAAGCAAGCCTCTGTGTGTAAGACTCAGACTCTCCCTGGACCATTTCAAACTCAGGGAAGCACAAATAGTGTCTGATTCTTGCTCTTGGAAATACAGTTTAAAGGATTACCTTAAAATAAAACCACAATTGGTGAAACTGATATATATTTTTTAATTTAGGTCTACGTGGTATTATGACTTACAGAAAGATCTTAAATTTTTCTTGGTTAGTGTTTTTTTCCACATAAGCATAAATATCAAAGCAGGAAAAGTACATAGCATATTACTTATACATTGCATCTATGGATATAGGAGGAATACATAATTTGTATGAAAAAAAATTGCTAAAATAAAAGAAATGTAATCCTCACAGATTTTTTTCTTTTCAAAGAAGATATCAGGTTTTATAAAAGCAAGGCAAAATCATAAGGATCATGACTTGTGATTATTTTACGAGCCCAAAAGTTGATGCTTTGACAGCTGTAGGTATAAATGTGTGTTACTTTCTTTTTACACGGGGTCTTCCACGGAAATGCCCAGAGGAAAACTTTTGCCTCCCTGAGTCTATATAAGTCTTGGGCAACTGTCTGCACAGAATGGGACTCGAGGTGCAGAGAGCTGGCGGAGGACACACCACCATTCTGGGTGCTGACCTGACCTTCCGGCCCCAGTCCCGAGTACAAGAGGGTGCTTGTTTCTGAGCGACTACAATAAAACCTAGCGAGAGAAAAAATGAAAGAGAAAAGGCGTATCGCATGGGAAGTATGTGCAGAAAATCATTTTTGCTCTGCTTTCGCCTAGAGAACTATCTTAGAAAATGTCTGGCTAAGACTCTAGCAGGAGCCTCGATAGCTCTCCCAGTCCCAGAGAGTCCAAAAAATGTTATCAAATTAAAACAGTTTGTCTCCCTGGAAACCCAGGGTTCGACTCATTTCGCGGCTTACAGTTGCAAAGGAAGAAAGGAATCTAAGTGTACTTTTGTGACCAACTGATCTCTTCTCTCTCTCTCTCTCTCTCTCTCTCTCTCTCTCTCTCTCTCTCTCTCTCTCACGCACGCACACACACACACACGCAGGCGCGGGCATGCGAGTGCGCGCACTCACCTATTTATATATTAGGAACAGAGCAGTTTTTTTCTAATGCATGTGTGTATGTGTCGATGTATATAGATAGAGACATTGGCAGACCGAGAATTAGTCCATATATGTAAAACGAATGCACAGTGTAGAGAGTGTGCTATTGGATAGAAATACCATGTTGCTGTGTTAGATGCATGTTGACCTGCCAGCCAGGAATGACATGATGTGCTATCTGATTAAAAATAACTAAATAATAAAAAGTAACAAAGGGGAACATTATCTTGCCTTTCCAAATCAGCGACTAAAATGGATCCTTTTGCGCAAGTTTTGAACACATATCCATACCCAAAGGATATATGTCCATTATTTCTCTAGGCTTGAAGTTCTAAAACACGACACTTCTCTCTACTAGAGAGTTCCCGAAGGAATTCAAAGGGAAAGTAAACCTTGTATAGATGAGACCCGCTCAAGCGGAGCATTCCCTAACAAAATTTATTCTTTAAAAGAATATTACTAGGAAAACAGCGCCTATTCAGTGCATCTATGAAGAATACATCTGTCTATTAAAAAGGAAAAATACTGCAAAATATGTTGGATAGGGACAGAAATAATATCTTTCGCTAAATTGTTTTTTGAAGAAGGATTTTCTTCGATTTGGTTAGGCATAATTTTTAATTTTCAAAGAATTTGAATATCATTTAATATTTAAAAGTTATTTTAAAATAAATCAGACATTTCATATGCACACACTCACACACACAGCCACACTTCGTTCCACGGATTCTTAGAGGCCCATGAAGACGCACGAGGGTTCAATTCATGTAAAGTATTTGCTAATCATTTTTGTCCATTGAAGGAGCCCTTATGGCTGAATGGATCGGCCCTCCACTGTTAGGCAGAAAGTTGGCAGTTCAGACCTGCCAGCTACTCTGTGGGAAAAAGAGGGGCCAGCTTGCCCCCATAAAGACTTACAGCTTGGAAACCCTTACCGGGCCCTCCCTCGTACTCGGTCCTACAGGGCCCTATAGTGGTCCGATAGAAGTCAGAACCTGTTCCGTGACAGGGTGGGGAGATTTTTGTTGACTTGTCCATTTAATTAGAAAGTATTATTTCCTGTTTTTGCAAATCAGCGATTTCTCGGTGAACAATAGATGAAGACACACCTTCAAATAATAATTAGGGGAAAAATCCTCGGCTCCCAGGATATTGAAGGATGAAAGGCAAACTGCTCCTGGTAAAGTCTGCGGTACCCTACCGCCATCTACTGACCGTTGTTAGAATGTTAAGACTTAAAGGTGCAGGTTTAAATTTATACAAGTCAAGAATTTGGGAACCCATCTTTAGAAAGCTCCACGGGAACAGCTCCTTAAAATCGTGTCTATGTTAACTACTCGAAAACATGATCTGAAGAAGCTTTGCTGAACCTTTCTCTCGATCACTGTCACGTTTACCTCTGCGGCGCCGAGTGTCAATTCCCTCCAGCTCTGCATAATATGGCTGCAGAACTCTGTCCTCTGCCTGGCCGCCCTGCCCAGCACTCATGCCCACAACCAAGCACGCTCCTCTTGGTCATCACAAGCATCCTTCATTCCTTACCAGCGTCACACCTGACATAATTTCAACTCAGCTTACAAGTCCGAAGATTGTCCTCGGACACAATTCTTGCCTTCGCTTACGTTTCTCTTTCAGTATTCCGTTCTGAAGGAAAACGCAGCAGAATAGATTGCTCACCTCCCTCTCCCTCCACACTTGCCTCATACGAATGTAACGCTATGTGCTGGTAGGTCTTTTGGCTGCCACGGCTATGGCATTACGATTTGAACTCAAGAAACCTCCCCGATCTTTTCCTACCTGTGTGCTCCGAGCTACTAAGCCATACCTCCTTTTCAAGTTGCTAGGCAGTAATATTTTTAAAACAAAATACCCTTACATGAAATCATCTGAAGCGTATTCTGATTAGAGATGGCCTGTGGCTGCAGCAGGTCAAAGGATGCTTGAATCCCGCTGGTACTATCGTTTTCAATTTTGGAGAGTTCATGCATTGGTTATTTATTTAGCATGCCATCAGGTGCTCTCCTCTCAACCACGTTTCTATGTTTCTCTAGATGTCTTCTAGTTTAACCAGGCAGGTGCCTCATGGGAAAATTTCACTGTTGTCATTTAAGTGCCTACAGCACTATGCAAACTCAACAAATAACAAATGACATAAATCGATTATTATCTTTAGAGCATTAAGACCATCTGACCAGGTATAAATCCCAAGTCAAAACTTGTTTTTCCTTTGTCTATGACCTTCAAAGTTCTTTACAAAGTTGTCCAGAGTTTGATCATCTGCAGGAGGAACCTCAGTGCTTGGGGATAACTGGTGGCACCAAGGCCTCAGAAAGTTAAATCTTTCTCTGCTCAGTTTGGCTTCCAATTCTCTCCTCCTATTTACTCTTCCTATCCAGGATTGAACATCACCCTCCACCGAAGAGCAGCTGAAAGCAAAAGGGAATACGCTACAGATTCATTTGTGGCCCCCGAAAGATGTACTGGAATCCTAAACCCTATGCTGTGGCTATAACCCTTTTGGGAAGAGGACTTTGGTTGTCAGATTGATGAGGCTCTTATAAATATAGGGCGTGTCATACCCCTAATTACTCGTGAGTTAGAAGGAGCACCGAGATCTGGACGCGCAGGCTGAAGAAGAACAGAATTTACCTCACGGTGATTGACGCAGATAAATCTACAGCCCCACGGACTGCAATGCGTGCTGGTTCCCGGATGAAGGACTAAAGAAGGACCGATCTCGGGGATCTACATCTAACCTCCTCTCTGGGGGATGGGCAACAGGAAGGTGGGTGAGGGGAGACGCCGGGCAGTGTAAGATAAGAGAAAATAATAATTTATAAACTATTAAGGGTTCATGAGGGAGGAGGGAGTGGGGAGGGAGGGGGAGGGAAAAAAGGAAAATGAGCTGTGTCCAGGAACCCAAGTGGAAGGTAAATATTGAGAATGATGAGGGCAACGAATGTATAAGGGTGCTTTACTCAATTGATGTATGTATGGATTGTGATGAGTTGTATCAGCCCCAATAAAATGATTTATTAACAAAAAAAGGACCTTCCTCTACAGTCACTAGCTGAATTCAGACTTCTAGCCTGCTGAGCTGTGAGAAAGTGAATTTCCATTCTTTAAAACTATTCACTTCTGCTATTTTTGCTTGCTCAGCCTTGAGAAACTGAGACAGAAGGGGAAGGATTTCCCTCTTCTCCCTTTGTTCTGTGTCAGCTATGGAAGACCACCTGTATGGACCCCAAACTGCTGGTCTCTGAGTCATCCTGCTGCTCCTAATGTGTGTCTTGGATTAAATCACCACCTACATGGACTAACCGTTACTTCCTGCTCCTGGAGAAGCCAGCGCGGCGGTATTTTGGCCAGAATGGTTCAAGTTCAGCAGAAGCATGTATACAGTAGGGTCTAATACATCCAGACTCATTGCCATCAAGTCAATTCTGACTATAGTGACCCTGTGTAAGTTTAGGAGACTGTAACTGTTTACAGGAGTGGAGTGGCCTGTCTTTCTCCCAAGGAGCTGGCTACCGGTTCCAAACGACGGACATTGCCATAGCAGCCGAACTCGTGGTGCGTCTAATAGGCTACTTAATAATTCCTGAAATTTGGAAGGGACCCCATTGCACGGACTGCATTCACAGTGCTTCATAAAGTCTCACCATCCCTGCCTCTAAGGAGTGGTCTAGTCATCATTCTTGCCAGACCCATCCTTTGAACAGCCCGTGACACTCTCAATATTCATCTCCAGCACCACAACGCAAACGCATCTGCCGTCTTCCGATTCAACATCCAACCTACATATGCCTCTGTGAGGCCATCAAAAATGCCATGGCTTGGGTCAGGCACACCGTGCACACTTCCTTTTAAATGCTTTGAACCTGTCAGGAGAGACTCGTCCCTCGAGAAGGACATCACGTTTGGTAAAGCAGAGGGGCAGTGAAAAAGAGGAAGGTCCTCAAGGAGCTGGATTGCCGTGGTAGCTGTCACCATGGGCATTGGCACAAGTGTGAGGCTGGCACAGGACCGGGCAGTGTGTCGTTCTGTTGTGCATAAGCTCACTACGGAGCAGAAACTATTGGCACCTAATAATGGCAACAGTTCGTGAAGACAGGGATTCTTTCTCCTCCCCCCACCCCTCAGAAAATAAACCAGAACATTTCACTGGGGTCTCCATCAAATAGACCCTGAAAATGAACTTGAGTGACTAAATGACCAAATAATGCAATAAAAATATTACATTATGAAAAACTTGAAATATTACCTACTCAGTTAAGCAACCCTCTTCTGAGAAAAGACACTAAAAACACCTAAAACTTTCCATTTATTGTAAATGTTAAATTGTGATTATCAGAATTTTCAGAGCAAGTTCTTAAATAAAGAGAAAGCGATAGAAGGCACATGTTGGTGATGGTAGTGATTGTCTAGTCACCCCAGGATTCCTGACAACTCTTAGCATATCATTAAAAAAAAACCCTACCAAGTCTCACATCGCCCCATGATTAGCTGTGAATCAGCCTGTGGGGACCCATAAAGTTTTCATTGGTGGATCTTAAGAGGCAGCTCAGCAAGCGCCTCTTCCTAGTCTGTCCTAGTGTGCACACTGCCTTGAATCTATTCAGAATCCTACCATGCAGGCCTTCGCCGACAGACAAATGGTGACTGGACATGAAGTGCATTGGCCATGAATCAAGCCATGATCGTCCTCTAAGAAAGAGCAAATGCTGACACTGAACCACCATTGCTACCCCCCAAGCTAAATGCAAAACAAACCAAAAGATAAACAAGTTCACTGCCAAAAAGTCAGATCCGATGCACAGTGACCCTGTACAATAGACTACAGCTGTCCTTGTGGTTTTCCATGACTGTAACCTTTCCAGGAGCTTCATCTTTCTCTCGAGGAGCAGCTAGTGGATTCAAACTACTGATCTTGTAGTTAGCAGCCCAACTCATAAGCCACCAGTGTTCCTAAGCCGTCACCAATAAAGGATAGTGAAAGGACTTCCTTAACCATTGTATTGTGAGTGGGGGTCAGCGGGAGACAGACTCTCAGAGGAGGCCTTTCAGAAACACTACCCCCTTTCCAGATTCCCTGAGGGCTTCACGCTGGCAGAGCTTGGCCACTGCATGGAAGCACTAACTTGAACCAACCCAGATAGACAAACGTATCATAGAAAAATAGCAATATGCACATTTAGAAATAGAGATGATGGATAGAAAAATTCATGCTTTCTTCTGTATGTCTTTCCGCCACTGTAAACATGACAGTTATTTCTTTCCCTCCTACTGTCTGTGATCCGTAATGTACGTCGAGTTGAGCAGGCCAGGGCTTTCAGTATTGCGCAATTAATTATTCTCCAGTCTGTGGTCTGACGGGAGGGGATTTCTTTGGGAGAGTGGCCTGCGCCGCGTAGATACAGACCGCCTGACAAAGCTCATTCTTTCTCTATTTTTCACTAAACTCATCAGCCTCTAACTTCTGGTTCTTGGGCTGGGATTCAGCAGCCTGCCATGGATTGGGGCCTTGTCAGCATTCACGACTGCATGAGCCATTTCATTTAAACCAGAAGAAAATGCCACCTTATATCTACTCTCCTGTATCCAAGCTTCTGAAAATTATAGAGAGAGAAGATAGATAGATAGATAGATAGATAGATAGATAGATAGATAGATAGATAGATAGATAGATGTCAGAATCAAGTCAACTCTGAGTCCTATACAATGGAAGAGAATGTTGCCAGACCCTGTATCACACTCACAGTCGCTCCCTTATTCCTCTTCATCGTGGAGGCTGCTGTAGCTCCCACCTCCCTCAGAGTTCTCTCACCTTCACTGGTCCTCTGCTTCCTGAAGTAGGGTGTTCTCCTCCAGCTGTTAGTTCCCACCGATGGCATGTTCAAACAAAACAACTGGGAAAATAGTGTGGTGATTCATAGAGATTTTCATTGGCTGATTTGGGGAATGCATTGCCGGTCCTTTCTTACCGGTTTGCCTCAGCCTGGAGTCTCGGCTGAAATCTGTCCTCTGTGAATCACTGTGCTGGCACTTGAAATATCAGTGCTATAGCTGTCGTATCACAGAAACAAGCAGGCCCACACAATATGACCAGTTGACGGACAGTCGTGGTCTCAAAAGAATAGCATATTCATTCACTGTATCCAGGTTTACTCCCAAATTTTATTGACATTTTGTTTTAAAATAAATGCTTAGTGCTATCAAGTTATAAATAAAAGCTCACTTAAAAAACAAAAAACAAGATATCCACTCTACTTTTGTTTCCCTGGGCTCTTTTAACTCTTAAGCCTTCTTTTATGTAGTATTTACTTCTTAAACCTCTAAAGATATTACATACTACTGTATTTTTATTTATCTACATTGAATCTTATCTTTTGGCTGGTGGGATTTATTTTTTAAAGTTTCTCTCCATTAAAACATAAGCCTTAAGGAGGAGGGAGTGGGGAGGGTGGAGAAAAATGAGGAGTTGATACCAAGGCCTCAAGTAGAAAGCAAATGTTTTGAGAATGATGATGCCAACAAATGTACAAATGTGCTTGACACAATGGATGGATGGATGGATTGTGATGAGTTGTATGAGCCCCCAGTGAAATGATTTAAAATAACAAAACAAAACATAAGCTTCATAAAAACAGGGCCTACGCAAAATGAGGTCTTTGCTTTGTTAAAACATTTTGAACATCCAAAAGTTTTATTGTTTCAGTGGCTATGTTTTCTCTCCCCCCCAAAATAAATAAATATATATTATATATATATATGATGAAAGACTAGATGTTTTCTCTTATTTGAACTACTAATAAACTATGAACATTTTGTCTAAAGGGCTTACTAAACTAACCCACTCCACTGAAACAGTCATCAGGATCTCTACACTTACCCTGAATGAGAAAAAATGGAGAAGGTGTTATTTCTCTATTATTACATCAGCCATACCTGATCACTTCATCTTTCTGACTTTAAAATTGGTCTTTTTATGTCCTAATGCATAGAAGAAATAGATTACTATGAAACCAGGTGTCAGGATACTTACAGTTTAAAAAGTATAAACATAACACTAGTGGAACTTCAAGCACCTAAAATGTGCTGGAATCAAGAGGAGATTCGGGTAAACCCTTTCCTGTGTAGACAGTTCTATTCCTGAGACATCAGTAACTCAATCTAGAGTCTGCAGAGGGTGTACACAGTGTTCATTTCCTGCCAGCCTACAGGCTGTCAGCTTGAACGTGGTTCCACTGAAGTAAGGTGTGGCATCTGTGTCTGTAGATATCACTGCCACGAAATCCCTCCGGAGTGGTTCACGCTGTAGCACATAGGGTGATCGTGAGTGAATCTACTCAAGAGCAAACTGTTGTGTTCGGGAGGTTTTCATGCTTGTGTATTGAAAGACTCAGTAAACAATCAGTGCATGTTCATCCTTCACCTCTCCCTAATCTCCTGCCTTCTAGGACGCACTACACTCGACACCAAAAACAAACACACCCAGGCACCTCGTTAACACTCAGGCATCTCATGAATGGAGGAGGTGGTTTATCTTGTGACCTGCTACACACGATGGTGGACACATGAGTACCTATACCATGTAGACTCCCAGGCCCTATCTAACATGCATGAAGCTTCATGCATGTAAGTTCATACTTGAGATTCCTTCTACTTTTACAGTAAGAAAAAAAACAACCAAAGTTCTAAAATCCACACATTCAGCTTATCTTTTGGATCTCTGAAAATTTACCTACCAGGTAAAGTTTGATATTAGTTCTCATAGTAAAGTTGGATAATGTTTTATTTTCCAAACAATAACAACACTGTATGTTAATGAGGGTTTAATAAGTTGTCTATGAAAATACCCAGTCTAGAACTGATCATGATTGCAAACTCATTTGAAAAGCGATGTGCCCATGAGGGAAGGAGGGGTTGCTCTGAGATCGATGTGGTGATGATTGTACAATTCCCGATATGATTGAACAATGGAAATATTCAATCATATGATCTGTAAAATGTGTGTCAATAAAAAAGGTTGAAGAAAAAAAAAAGGAACTATCCAGTCTAATAGCCCACTACTGAAAGCGTAACAATATAATTTTTATCTAATCAGTTTTGGCAATATGCTTCCAAGGCATCAAAGTTTGCCATTCTTTGGATCCATATGTGAGTTAGTTTATTGTGTCAATCTGGTCGATAAACACACGTGGAGTTAATTGAAGGGCAGCAAGATAAATGGCTCGGTGAGCTTCACCTTTCCAGTTCTCGGGTCTCTTGCTTTCTGATGGTCAGACCAAGGTGCAGCTGCCTTAGCAGTTCCCTGCTTCAGCTGGCAAGGCTCACTTCCTGCAAGACATCCCTGAGGAGAAGTCACATGGACGTACCCCGAAGCAGACCTGGGTGCTGGAGCATCCATGTGGAGACCCCTGCCAGTGCTGAGATGCTTACATGTTCACTGACCCAGCTTTCCTCCTGCTGTGGGCATCATTGTGTGTATTTTTGTGAGATGGAGGAGGACTTTGTGGATTGATGTCAGATATATGGGTTAATGTTGGACCTGTGGGCTTGGGCAGCACTGGGTTGGGCTGTTTCCTTGATGTGCACTTACCCTTTATATAAAACTCTCTCTTATACATACGAGTTTCTGTGGATTTGTTTCTCTAAAGTACTCAGACTAACACAAATAGTTTTCCTATTTTTCTTAATATGTGTATGTCCCAGATAGCCTCTGATAATCATATTACTTGTGACCTGATAGGTATTATTAAATCAAAAGGGCAAGTATTCCTGGAAGGAACTAGTGAAGCCAAATAGACTCAGGATAAGTGCTAAATGGTAAAATTTCAGAGAGATGAGAAGAGGCTGGGTAAAGACTTCCCTTTAGATTTTTGGAGTAAAACAAAACAAAACAGTGGAATCCTCAACACTGTGGCCAAATTTTAAGACTACCAGATCCTTGTTGGTCTCCCTTCCTAGACTGTAGCTACCTTCAGGCAACCTACAAGATATTAAAATATGATCTATTGACAAACTTCCCATTTTGGGTAAACACATGTTGTAAAAAGGCAGGGAGAGAAATGAGGTCCTCCCAATATACTGTTATTTCCCACCCCCGCTCCACTTCCTGTAAGTTCACGTTTGTGGTAGATTGCTAATCTGTTTTGATTAAGAACGTTATTTGGATTATATCTCATTCACCTAAAAGGCAAACCTGTTGAGAAGCCTTGCCCTTGGATCCACAAGTTGTGGAGCCTGGTTCCACAAAGCTCCAAATGCTGACCCAAGCGCAGTGATTTGGGCGCATTTGGAATCCCAATGTCTCCAAATGAGTCATGATTTTGTCATAAACAGTCTTGTAGAAATCCCAATCACCAAATTACAAAGATAAAAGCATCTAAATTAAACTAGACCAAGCCTATCCTAAATATAAAGATTAACCAATCAGTAGAGTAGATCAATGAGAAGGGGAATCAAAGATATTCTTTAATGTAACTAAATTTAAAATGAAATTTTCAGTGGAAGCATGTAGAATCTATAGATAAGAGATACTGCTACTTTCACAATGAAGAGTTAAACACAATTCCAAGAAGGTAGTTAAAAACCTGGTTACAAGACTCATGTCTCAAAAGCGGTGTTCTAAGTTTCCTGCTACCGTTTGCAGAGCTGTCTCTTTGGCTCTTCAATTCTGTTAGAGTTTAAGTTATGTATTTTGAGTTTCTTTCATTGGATATATAAAGATTTTTATGGCTATGTCTTCTTTTTCATATTATAATGTCCTCCCTGTGTTTTATGCTGTTTTTTGCCTTAAAATCTGCTGTATCAAAATTTTAATAAGGCTATTTCTACCCTTTTTAGGTTGCTGTCAGTGGAATACATATTTCCCATCATTTTATATTTAGTCTAATTTAGTCTTTGTGTCTAAAGGTTTTTCTCTTGTAGATAGGATGTTGATGGGCCCTGTTCTTTATCGATTTTGCTACTCTGTCTTGAGTGTTTCATTTAATCTATTGACATTGAAGGGTAAGAATTTATGGATCTTTTTTAGCTAGTTTTATTTTGGGGGCGGTGGCTCCTTTTGCCCATAATCTTCAGTTCTGAGTAATTGTTTATGTGGGTTTTCTCAATCCTTTCTTTTTTATGATTTTTCTCCTTTCTGCATTGCTAAGACGTTTCGTTTTCTTTTAGGCTACTCTGTAATTTAATTTCTTCTTAAGTGAATAAGTATGTTCTATCTTGAAACCCTCTTGACTTCTCTCCATTTTGAAGTTCTGGAAATATGCCTTTTATTCCCTCTTTTCCCTGAGGAGTCCTCATCATTTAGGACTTGATGCCTCATCTTATTTTCAATCTTGTAAGTTTATTACTTGGATATTTTTATATTCTGGGCGGTGTTATGTGCATTAATTAGTATGTTGGTTCTCTGTTTGAAGAACTTTCTATGGTGTTTCTGGTGAAGTTGGTGTGATTTTTACAAATTCTCTTAGTTTCTGTTTAGCAAGTAATATGCTATTTGCACCATCCTTCATGGGGAAATTAGGGGGTATATAATTTTCTTGGATACTTTTTCTATCAGAGTTTTATAATTATAATGGAATATGTCATTTGATCTCTGCATGCTGCTTCCATGAGCAGTGATTAGGGATGCAAGCAAGATAAAATCCTCTCCACTTATCGCGATGTTACCCACCGGTCCAGCTGTGAAGATTTAGGTTTTTTAGCATTGAGCTGTGATCCACACTGAAGATCCTTGATCTTCATCAGCAAGTGTGTCAAGTTCTCCTCAGTTTCAGCAAGCAAGGCTTGCTGTCATCTGCATAAAGCAGGTGGTTAGTAAGCCTTCCCCCGATCAGGATATCATTTCTGACATCAGAGATGTAATAATTAGATGAAACAATAAATCAAATCCAGGATACAAAAGACTAATATCTAGAAAACAATACTACAAGAAACCAAATGAGACCTATATAAATGGAAACGTATACTAAGCTCATAAATAGGATGATGTAACATTGTGAAAATGCCAACACTACCCAAATAACCTACTGTACATACTGTAATGTCAATCCAAATTCTATCAACATTCTTTAAAGAGATGAAAGATGAATCACTAATTTTTTGTGTGTAAAGGAAAAGAATTAGCAAAGTACTACTAGGAACGGAAAACTAAGTGGAGGCCTGGTATTTTCTTATCTCAAAACTATAGCAACTATAGTCAAAACAGGCTGATACTGGTACTATGACAGGCACAGAGACCAGTGGAACAAAATTGAGGTTGCAGAAGTTAATTCATCGACCTACGGACAGCTCATCTCTGACAATTGGCCACTACTCATTAGATGGAGAAGAAATAGTCTCTTTAACAAATAGTATTTTTTTAAAAAACTGGGTGAAATTTGCTGGAAAATTAATAGAATCCATATATCATACCTTGTAAAAAACAAACTGAAGATGAACTAAAGACCTAACTATAAATCCTAAAACTAGAAATAAAATTTTTAAAGGCAAACTTAGGGGCCCTAGAATATGTCATAAATACAATATCAAACATAACTAAAAACATCAATACAGTAGAAAACATACTAAACGACTGGGACTTGCTTAAGTTTAGACACTTAGGCTCATCAAAAGATTTCACCCAAAAAAAGTAAGAAGATAACTTATATTTTGGAAGGTGGAGGTGAGGGATGTCGGGGGGTGGTGGTGAAGGAATTAGCAATGGCCTGTCAGACAAGAGACTACTCTCTAAAACGCACAGAAAATTTCAACATATCAACAAACAAAAAATCATATCAGTGTGAAGGAGGGGGAGGGCGGAGTGGAGACCCAAGGCTCATCTTTAGGCAACTGGACATCCCATACAAAATGGTCACAAGGAAGAGAGGAGACAGTCTGGGTGCAGTATAGCAATGACAAAACACACAACTTTCCTCTAGTTCTCTAATGCTTCCCCCCATGCCCCCACCATCATGACCCAAATTCTACCTTCCAAATCCAGCTAGACCAGAATCTGTACACTGGTACAGATAAGAACTCGCGGCACAGGGAATCCAGGACAGATAAACCCCTCAGGACCAATAATTAGAGTAGTGATACTAGAAGGGGAAGGGGAAGGTGCGGGGATAAAAGGGGAACTGATCACAATGAGCTACATATAACCCCTCCCAGGCAGACAGACAACAGAAAAGCGGGTAAACTTGGAGACAGCAGTCGGTATAAGACATAGAAAAATAATAATTTATAAATTATTGAGGGTTCATGAGGGTGGGAGGGTTGGGGAAGGGGGGAAATGAGGAGTTGATATCAAGGGCTCAAGTCCAAATAAAATGTTTTGAAAATGATGATGGCAACATATGTACAAATGTGCTTGACACAATGGATGCATGTATGGATTGTGATAAGAGCTGTAAGAGTTCCCAGTAAAATGATTTAAAAGAAAAAAGATACTTAAACTAATTTTTTAATGTACAAAGGACATGAACAGGCACCTGACAAAAGCAGAAATTTGGGTATGCAACAAACACATGAAGCTATGTCCATGATAATTAGACATTTAACTTAGCTCATTGCCATTGAGTTGATGCCTACTCATAGTAACCATATAGGACAGGGTAGGACTGCCCCTGTATGTTTATGAGACTATATCTCTTAACAGAATAGAAAGTCTCCTCTTTCTCCTATGGAGCAAGTGGTAGTCTTGAACTGCTGACTTTGGGGTAAGCTGCCCAATGCATAACCCACTATGCCACCAGGGAGATGCAAGTCAAAAGAGCAATGGTATTATTTCACCCAGCATTAACAGCAACATTTAGAAAAACAAAAGCAACAAATTCTTATGAAAGTGTGTAGATAGCAGGGTGGGTTCCATGCTGCTCCTGAGTCTTCTTGAGAGAAAGAACTGAGCCAAGAGACATAGCATGCAATCAAATAGAGGAAAAGTTTTAGTACAGAAGAAGTTCAAACAGGCCACTTGTGAGAGAGATCTGAGTGCTCTGACTCCATGGTGAGTTTCCCTTTTTTTTCCTTAAAATTTTTATTTTTATGATTTTATTAGGGGCTCATACAACTCTTATCACAATCCTTACACACATCACTTGTGACAAGCACATTTGTACATTTGTTGCCATCACCATTCTCAAAACATGTTCTTTCTACTTGATCCCTTGGTATCAGCTCATTTGTTCCCCTCCCTCCTCGCTCCCCCTCCTCCATGAACCCTTGATAATTTATAAATTATTATTATTTTGTCATATCTTACACCATCCAATGTCTCCCCTCACCCACTTCGCCACTGTCCGTCCCCTAGGGAGGTGGTTATATGTAGACCTTGTGATCTGTTCCTCCTTTCTCTCTCACCTTCCCTCCACCATCCCGATATCGCCACTCTCACCACTGGTTCTGAGGGGTTCATCTGCCCTGGATTCCCTGTATTTCCAGTTCCTATCTGTGCCAGTGTATATCCTCCGGCCCAGCTGGATATGTAAGGTAGAATTAGGATCATGATAGTGGGGGAAGGAAGCATTCAAGAACTAGAGGAAAGTTGTATATTTCATCATTGCTACACTGTACCCTGACTGGCTCATCTCCTCCCCGCAGCCCTTCTGCAAGGGGATGTCCAATTTCCCACAGATGGGCCCTGGGTCCCCACTCCGCAATCCCCCTCTTCTCTTTCTCAATGCTATAAAGTTTTTTCATAGTTTCATGTTTCCTTCTTGAGCCCTGATGCTGTAGAGTATAATGCATTATTCTGCAAATCCCAAAGGCAGCAGTGTGAAACCACTAGCCACTTCATGGGAGGAAGATGAGGCTTTCTACTCTCTATAGAGTTAATCTTAGAAACCCACGGGGGTAGTATTGATTTGTTCTACAGGGTTGCTGTGAGTCCTTATGGACTTGATGGGAGTGGGTTTATTCATTTGTTTGTTTTCCTTCATAACCCATGAGTCAACTTCTTTGGGGTTGTGTTGCTCATCAATTTCTCATTCCCAGTTTGGGCTCCCTTCTCCACCCCTCTGACCCTAAACTATCAACTATCTGAAAGTGGTATTGAGATCCTCTGTGGGATCATAAATGGTTCAACCACTATTGTATACAAAACAATGCTGTCTTAAAATACTGGACATGGAAATACCATATGATATATTAATACCAGTATTAGGTACATATTCTAGAGCACACAAGAGCTATGATCTGAATTGATATAATATACTCATGTGCATGGAAGCGCTGTTCACAATAGGAAAATAAAACAAACAAAAAGAGAAACACTCACTACCATTGAGTCAATGCTTCTGGCTTTCTGAGACTGTAACGGTTTACAGCAGTAGAAAGTCCAGTCTTTCTCTTTAGGAGCTGCTGGTGGTTCCGAACTGCCAACCATGTGAATCACAGACCAACGTGATGAACAAACTATAGTACTGTGATAGGTAAGTTTATTGTGCTAACCTGGCCAATAGGAACATGTGGGATTAATAATGATGGAAGTTTGATTGGAGGGCAAGGAGCTAAATGGCTCAGCAAGCCCCACCCCTCTCTCTCTGGCTTTCTGGTGATCAAATCAGCATGTAGCTGGGTTAGCTAGTCTCTGCTTCAACTTGTGAGATATACTACCTGTGGGATAGTCAACTCATGGACCGTGTCGCTAGAGTTTGAGGTTCCTTTGAGACCTGCTTCGCCACACTGTTGGTGTATACATTACTTGGGTTTGAGGCGGTTGGATCATGTCATCTTGCACTGCTTGATTTCAATATCCCATCCAGGCCTGCTTCGCTAAGCTCTTGAGCTGCTTACTGTTGGTGACCCACCCTGCTGTTTGCTGCCTGTATAGCCTTAGGGAAGACTCAGCTGTCTGCTTCCTTGACCTTGGACCCAGCAGTCCTTGTGAGTTGAAGAACTTTCAGTATATTAGTTATTCCACGGCAGTGCGTTGAACTGAGCCCTCGGTCCTGCTGTGTGGACTAATTAGCTATTGTATTCCTTTGTGCTGTATCATCTATTTATCTATCTATCTATCTATCTATCTATCTATCTATCTATCTATCTATAATCATAACTGTCCTGGTTTTGTTTCTCTGGAGGATCCTGTCTACCACAGGTACACCCACCCAATAAAATATTAAGTGACATTAAAGCATGGTGATGAATGTGTGAAACACCTCATAACATGAATGAACCTGGAACTCTTTATGTTGAGTGAGCTAAGTAAATCACAAAAGGACAGATCTTGTAAGAGACCATAATGTTCTCCCTATAAAAGACATTCTTTGGCGTTTCCCATGAGAGTGGGAAAGAAGATAAAGCACAAACTAGATGGTAGGCCCATTGCCTTGGCTGAAGGAGAAGGTGGGATATAATAAGATGGAGATCAGCAAAAAGTCATATGGGCAAAAGAAGACACTGAATGGGTACAAGAGGTGAATACTCCTTGAATATAGTAAAGCAGGCAGGGGCAAAGTCATAAAAACTTCTCAGACATCCCAAACACCTTGAGGGAAAGAATTGCTGGATTGGTGGGCTCAGAATTATAGTATCAAGGTCCATTGCCATGACATAGTCAACAAAGACATCGCTCTAAATTCTACTCGTTGAAGAGAGACTTGGGTCTTTAAAGCTGTTGACTAGCTACTTGGAGAGGTTCCACCATCACAGCTGTCTATCAGCCAATAATCCATGAAAATGATCTTCAAATATCCTACCTCCTGAAACCCCTCTCCTTCTCACTCAACCTGGGCACTCTGGCCTCCCTGTCCAAGCTCCACTGCTCCCCACCAAGGTGCTCTCGGCCATAAAATGTCTCTGCGCGTGACAGCGTTAGGTACAAAATCTCCTCAGAACTCTAACTGTAAAAACGTAGGAGCGACCTTCAAGTGCTAAATAGATCTAGCTCACCTGCTAGCTGGAGGATTGCAGAAGTGGCCACAGCCCTAATCCTGTGTCCACACCTCAGGCTCCTTCTCTGAGGTTCAGGTAGTTAGGTTCTATGTTTCCAATGGGCCCTCTTCTAAGATTATGTAGGTTTGTACCTCCTAGGATTACTGGAAGGAGCACTTTACATTCCAGTGACATCATCCCAGTCCCACACCTGAGAACAGCACCCGACGTTTCTGGTAATGGAAGAGACAAACACAGAGATTTTTCACAACCCTTTCCCCAGGTCTTCCGAGAACTCCAGAGAGCCCCGTGTCAGTTTAATTTTTCAAGAGTTCCAGTAAATTTGAAAAACTGAGAAAGGTCAAATGCAAATTACAGAAAGGTAGGATAATTGTTTACTTAGCAAATAAGCAAAGCGTTGAACACTTTGGGGTTATCACAGATGACCTCCTCTGGATATCTGTGACTATAAGAATGTCTTCTTTGTAAATGGCACCACAGCGCTGGAGTTGAGACCCTACCTGGGTGGAAGGCCTGCAGTAAATGCCTCGCATGCTCCTCCCAGACGGCGGGTCTTCCCCTGGAGGTTGGTCCACTGGTTCTGCAGATGCAGATGAAAACGCTGTGTGTTCTCTAGCTATTTATCAATCCCAATTAGTGTGCTTAAAACTAAAATATCTTGATTTGGAAGATCCTCATGCTCTTACGTCATTGAGCCACAGAAAGAATAGAATCTGATTTTCAGTCCCTGATAATAGCTCATCTTGTCTGGACTGAGAGGCTATCATGTAAGACCAGGATGAAATCAAAATAACAGGTCAGAAAACCCCATTAGAGTAAACCCTGAGACCTTCGGGGAAATAAAAAGAGAGGGATGAATCATGACAACAGTGGCAATAATTGAGCCAGTGAGCACATGGAATGGTTAGGAGCATAAACTTTGGAATCGGCCAAACATGAGTGCAATCTCTACCTGCAAGGTACACATAAAGTATGCAATTTTATTAATGGCCTATATTGTAAAGGGTTATTAGGAGGGTTAAAGATAATCTGTCATTGTGCCTGATGTGTTGAAAGTACCCGCATTTTAGTCACAGATTCTCTTGTTAATAATAGTACTATTGATAATAGAAAAGCTATGGTGTTTTCAATCACTGCGTGTGGTGTAAACGCTGGGCAAAAATAAGGAAATCAAAATAGAATGGATGCTTCTAAATGATGATGTTGGTAAGAATATTGAATTTATCAGAGATTGCCAACAGAATAAACAAATCTGTCTTGGAAGAAGTACAGTCAGAATATTCCTAGGAAGAGTAGAGACTGTGTTCACATACTTTAGACATGTTATCAGTGGGAACCCGATCTCTAGTTAAGGACATCAGGCTTAGAAAATTAGTGGAAAAGAGGAAGAAGACCATCAACAAGATGAATTAAAGCAGTGACTGCAACTATGAGCTCTAATAGACCGGTACTCGTTGAAATTCACTGGCATTGAGTAGATTCTGACTCATAGTCCCCCTAGAGGGCAGGGTAGAAACACCCCTGTGGGTTTCCAAAATTAATCTTTTCAGGAGTAAAAAGCCTCCTCTTTCTCCTGGTGAGCCATTGGTGCTTTCAAACTATAGACCTTGGAATTAACAGCCCAACACATAACCCACTAGGTTACCAGGACTCCTGGGCTCCAGCATCTGCACTATTATAAGAAAAGTGCAAGATTGGGCAGTGTTTTGATTTGTTGTACATGGGGTTGCTATGAGTTGGCACAGAATTAACAGCACCTAAGAACAATAATTACAATAAACTAAACTCACAGCAGTCAAGCCCAGTTTGACTCACCGAACTTAGAGGATGGACTAGAACTCCCTCAGTGAGTTTCTGAGACAATAATCTTTAAGGGAGTAGAAAGCATCTCCCATGGAGCATCTGGTGGTTCTGAACTGCTGACCTTGTAGTTAGTAGTCTTTAGTGATCTTTTATTTTCTTCATATGTAATATCTTTGCTGGCATCCCATAGTTCATCAGAGCTGGAGTCATTAGTGCTTAATGAATGAAATATATTCTTGAGATGTTTTCAAATATAGAGGGAATATACACAAGGCCATATTTTGACTCTTGTGGACTTGTGTTAAAATTCTTCGACTTCAACTTGAATTTGCATATGAGCAATTAATGATCGGTTCCACAGCCAGTTCCTGGGCTTCTTTTGGCTGCTGATATTGAGATTTTTCATTGTCTCTTCCCATAGATGTAGTCAATTTGAATCCTATGCATTCCATTTGAAGAAATCCAAATGTATAGTTGATATTAATGTTTTTGAAAAAGGATATTTGCAAAGGAGAAATCATTATTACAGTTAACTTCGTATGGCAAAAGCAACTCTTCCCTTTTTGTATTGAGAGACTATTTCTGATGATGTTATGCTGCTATTTATAAGGTTTTCAGTGACTAATTCATCATAAGAGCTCAGTGTATCCCTTCTGCGAGTCTCTTCTTAGACTGAAAACTGTACTAAAACCTGTTCACCTTAGGTGACCTGCCTGTTTTTGAAACACTGGTGACAACGTTTCCAGCATCACAGAAGCACACAAGTCATCTCCGTAGGACAGACTGACTGGCAAGTAGTGGTCAATTAATTGGGTCAATGGAAATTAAATCACAGTAAGGCACCTGCACAAATCTATTCATTTGGCGACTCCATTCCAATGACTGACAATAATGTATAGAATCAAAACTCTCATAAAATTCTGATGAAAATAAAAATGGTGTAATTGCTCTGTAAAACGATGTGGCAATTTCTTAAAATGATAAAAGTCCTTGATAGTTGAGTAAATTGATGAATATACCCTCTCAAATACTTGAAACAATAGCACAAAAACTGAAGAATGAAAAATAAATTGAGAAATATCCATAACATGGGATATTCCACAACAAGAAAAAGAAATGAACAACTAACATGTACAACTTTATATATAGCTAATAAAATAATTATGCAGAATAAAGATAGACATAAAATGAGTTGCAACTGTGCAATTCTATTTTTGTTAAATTCTCAACAATTACAAAATGATCCATACGAGCTGATGCAAATCAATGGTTATCTGGAGGATAAATGTGTGAGAAGACATGGGAAAGAGGGACTGTAAAGATACCTGAACAATCTTTATGAAATGGTGTAGATGTTCATTTTATTGTTTGTGTTGATGGTTTCAAGAGTGTGTATGTACATTAAAATTTAACAAAATGGAGACATTAATTGTGTGCAATTACTGACTGTCTATTTAATACATCTCAAGAATTAGAAATAAATACATAAAATAATCTTTCATTTTTAGAAATTACTCATATTAATGGAATTTTATAACATCAAATTGCATGATAAAATATCTACTATGGATGCTAAAATCAAAAGCCAATAACTTAAATATGAGTGTAATACCCCAAGTGAACTATTTGCTAGTTTTTGTTCTCTAGAAAATGAGGTTTTCTATAAATCTCATGGATAGCAGCAGAGTATTATTGGATATTGCATCAAATGATGAACCGTCAGGTTGGAATGTGCTCAAAATGTGACTAAGGAAGAGCTGCCTTCTCCAAGTGGAATCAACCATAATGACATAAGTGAATTAAAGCCTTCAGAACCTTCCTTTACTGGTGAGGCGTGACTTAAAATGAGGAGCAACAGCTGCAAACATCTATTAAAAATTAGAACTTGAAATGTATGAATTATGAATCTGGGAAAATTAGAAGTCATCAAAAATGAACTGGAATGTATAACAACCAATACCTGAGCCATTAGTGAGCTACAATAGACTGACATTGCAAAAAGTACAAATTCAAGAAGGATGGCTGCACATTCATCATTAAAAAGGACATTTCAAGATCTACCTAGAAGTACAATGCAGTCTGTGATAGGACAATTTCTATCTGCATACAAAGAAATCTAGTGAGTATAACTATTATTCAAATTTATGTACCAAGCACTAAAGTTAGTGATGAAGAAATTGAAGAATTTTACCAACATCTTCAGTCAGAAATGATGCAATAGGCAATCAAGATGCACTGATAGTTATTGTTGATTGGAATGCAAAGACTAGGAAACAAAGTTAAGGGAAAGTAGTTGGAATATATGATCTTGGTGATAGAAATGAAGCTGGAAATCGCGTTGTGGTAGTTACGTAATTTGGTGTCAATTTGAGAGGATTATGAGTGAAGGGGTGGAGTCTGCCCTGTCGATCAAAACATAATCAATGAGACCTCTGTGTGGGCCTGGCCTTCTCCTGAGAATTCTGGGAACTCCTGCATTTTACTTCCTTGGAGACTCTCTATGGACAAGGCTGACTCCCTGGGAGACATCCCTGAGAAGAGGCCATATGGACCTACCCTGATGCAGCTGGAACCCTGGACCTGGAGAAGCCTCATGGGGAACCCTGCCAGCACTGAGATGCATACAATGCCACTGGATCTACAAGACTTCCCACCCACTGGCCTGTGACCTTCCTGCATTCAGCATCACTGCATGTGTTTCTGAAGAGGACTTTATAAATTGGTGTCGAACATATGGGCTAAAATTGAACTTATGGACTTGATCTGGACTGGGCTGGGATGTTTTCTCAATATTCAATTGCTCTTATATATAAACATCTTTCTTATACACATATGTGTGCTTATGAGTTTGTTTTTCTAGTCTACTCAGACTAACACATGTATGATAGATCATTTTCAAGAAAACTGTTTCTTCATCACAAATACCTTTTTTTTTAAATGATGCAAACATGGACTTCTCCAGATGGGATACACAGAAATCAAGTTGACTGCATCTGTGGAAAGAAAAATGAGAAGCTCAACATCAGCTGATAAAATGATGCCAGGTGCTGACTATGGAACAGACCATCAGTTGTTTATATGTAAGGTCAGATTGAGATTCAAGAAAGTTTAGACAAGTCCATGAAAGCAAAAATATTATCTGAAGTAGATTCCATGTTAATTTCTAGAACATCTCAAGAATAACATGAACTCATTGGACACTAATGACAGAAGATTTGTGAGATGATATCAAAACTTCATACATGAAGAAAGAAAATGGTCATTAGAAAGACAGGAAGGAAAGGAAAACGATAAGAAAGAAAAGTGGAAGGCAAATGGAAGAAAAGATGGAGCCAAAGGATTGAACCGAACACTTGAAAGGGCAGCTCAAGAAGACAAGGCAACTATTATAAAGAAACATGCAAAGACCTAAAGCTGGAAAACCAAAAAGGAAGACCAGGCTTAGTGCATCTTAAATTGAAAGAACTAAAGAAAACACTCAAACCGTGAGTTGCAATTTTGAAAGATTCTATGGGCAAAATATTGAACAAGCAGTAAGCATCAAACGAAGATGGAAAGAATACGCAGAGTCACTGACTGTACCTAAAGAACTAGTTGACATTCAATCATTTCAAGAGGCAACCTATCATCAAGAGCCAATGGTACTGGAGAAGCAGCCCAAGCTGTTCTTCTGTGCTTGGCTACAGCAGTAGATTGACAAGGAGCTGTCAGAAATTCAGACTGAATTCAAAAGGGGACATGTAACTAGGGATATCATTGCGGAAGTAAGATGTCTCCTGGCACATCGCCTAAAATACCAGAAAGATGTTCACTGGCATTTTAACAAACTATGGATGGCCTCTCTAAGAATAGGAACTCCAGAACACTCTATTATGCTCACACAGGGGCTGTTCATGGCTGAGAAGCATTTATGTGAACAGAACAAGGGAATACTGCATAGTTTAAAATCAGGAAGGGTGTGGCTGAGGGTTATATGCTTTCACAATACTTATTGAATCTGTATGCTAAGCAAATCATTGAAGAAGCTGGACCAAATGAAGAGGAAGACTATATCGTGATTTCAGGAAGGGTTAACAACCTGTGATATGCAGATGACACAACCTTGCTTCTTGGATGTGAGAAGACTTGAGTTTTCCAATAAATATCAAGGATTGCAGCTTTGAGTATGGATTACAACAAAATATAAAGAACACCAATATTCTCACAACTGCACTGTTATATAGCATTATTATAACAGAGAAAAGCATAAAGTTGTCAACGATTTTATCTTGCTTTGAGTCCACAGTCAATGGTCATGGAAGCATCAGTCAAGACATAAAATGAAGTGTTGGGTTTGGTAAATCTGCTTTATAAGATCCCTTTATAGTGTTGGAAAGCAGTGCATCGTCTGGGTACTTTAGCGAAACAAGTCTACAGAAACTCATGTATAAGAGAGAGTTTTATATAAAGGGTAAGTGCACATCAAGAAAACATCCCTACCCAGTGCTGCCCAAACCCACAAGGCCAACATTAACCCATATGTCTGACACCAATCCACAAAGTCCTCCTCCATCTCACAAAACAGATGCAACAATGCCGACTGCAGGAGGAAAGCCGAGTCAGTGAATGTGTAAGAATTTCAGCACTGGCAGGGGTCTCCACACGGCTGCTCCAGCACCCAGGGCTGCATTGGAGTAGGTTTCTCTAAAGTACCCAAACTAACACAGTATGATACCTTGGGATGGTGTACTATTAACTTGAGCAAAGCGGTGGAGTCTAGCCTGCCAATCAGGTGTCTTTGTGGGCATGGCCTTCTCCTGAGAGTTCTGGGAACTCTTATCTTCCTCCTGTCAGGCGGGACACACATTATCCGTATGAGACATTCCTTTTAACTAGACACATGGAGCTATGCTGATGAGCCAGAGACCAGGAGATGGAGGGGCAATGTGGAGACCCATGCCAGTGCTTCCACTGCCACTGGATCCACAAGACTTCCAACCTACTGGCCTGTGAGCTTCCTGTGGTAGTGGTTGTGCTGTGTGACTCTGAAGAGGAAGTTATAGACTGGCATTGGACCTATGGGCCAATATCTAATTTATGGACTTGATGTGGGCTGGGCTGGGATGTTTTCTTAATATACGATTACTCTTTATATAAAGCTCTTTCACATCTGAGTGTCTATGGATTTGTTCCTCTAGCCAACTCAGACTAACACACTATCTGTAAGAGGTAGTATAAATTGATGCAATGGGTAAGTTGGGGCTGTTATATTAATCCTGTCTTTTCAAAATTGAATACGATAAAAGGTGCATGAAAAGCCAGATGGTGAAAAGGTGGGAAACTGTGCTCAAAACATTTAGAGTTGAAAGGCATGTGGTTATCTTAGAGGGAATGCATGCTTTGAAAAAAAGATCTGGCTTCCACAGAATTGGTCAGAAATGAGTTCCTTGAGTGTCACCGATTGTTAGCACTCTCGACTCACAGCAAGCCCCGGTGTGTTGGTGTAGAACTGGGCTCTATATGGTTTTCAGTGGAGGTTTCTGAAGGAGATCACCATCTCTTTTTTCTGGGCATCTCTGAGTCTAACCACTAACCTTCCAGTTATATTGACTGAGCGTAGTGAGTATGTTATCCTTAACTCTGCTTACGTCATTTCACCTCTCAGAAATTTGGCTCTGCTCTAAGGCAGAGACACCAACAATTTTGCTGTGACATCAGATGAGGAAGCCTTTGCGTAAACACTGAATACTTTGAGACAGAGTGCTTGCACAAGTGAGCTCACACCCTTCCTGCTCTCCACTAGTGGCCAGATCTGAGCCTTTCAATGTAGCGGTGGACCAGATTTCCTGAGCAGAGAGAGCTACTGCAGGCAATAATATCTCCATAGGTCAGCATTGCTGGATTGCTGGATTCCCTATTTGGATGATCAGCACCTGTGCCCCTAACCTCACGACCTTGTTTGATTTGTTCCCCTTGCTTTGGTCCACCATTTCCATTGACTTAAGGAAAAGACGTTTCAGCATTGAGTTCTATTGCCAAGCAAAGCAATAATTTTTAAAGAGGAAGTAGAGTTTGCTATGGTTTCTGTGTGGCGTAGAGTCAATTCCAAGCCGGTGGGACAGACTCGAACTGCCTCACAGGGTTTCCAGGTCTGTAATCTTTACAACAGACCGCCAAATCTTTGTCCCATACCGCAAGTGGCCGTTGAGTTCGAACCACTGACCTCTGATTAGCAGCTGATTAGCTTTATCATTGTGCAGCCAGGGCTCTTTGAAACAAAGCTAGCGATGGAAATATCATGGAAAGATAGAACTGTGTGCGGAGTTATGTCCTCCAGGGAAAAAAAGAAATCTTTCCTTGTTTATCAATCCTATTTCTCCCTGCTTTGATCTGGGATGATATGGAAGAGAGATGTGAGTTAGCAAATGATCCAAGTGCTATAAATCCCTCAACAGCTGATAATAAGCAAACTGCGGTTTTATATGGAGATCAGATGCTGTCTGTAGAGCATAATCCACCGGTGATAGAGAAAGCTCCATTAATTTGTATGCCCTTTGTGTTAGTGATGAAAGCCTTAAAGCCAAAAATAAAATCAATTGCTCGTAGCTAAAGCACCCTCTCTCTGCCCTGGCAGATTAGGGTCACCCTGCCTCGCCATTAACAAAGCCCCTGCCTCTCTTTCTCCAAGTCTGCATCTCACCCATAAAAATTAATATGCAGCTGCAGCCTGACCTGCGCGTGGGATGGAAGTCTGAGAGGAAATGGGCTTGTTTCTGCAGCTTCTAAAACACATTTTTTTAAAGCAAATCCACCACTTCAAGAAGCAAAGCTGCCACCGATTTGAATATTTCCTTTGGTTCTTGCTCAAACAGTTGCTAGTCACCCGAAGATATACATTGAGCTATTTGGACGTGGATATTTATAAACATCACAACAGCATCTAAGCAGGAATAATAATTTAAAAAAACAACCAGACTCGAAACTGTGTTTTTTTTTCTTTTCCTCCAAACATACCAAAATAGTGTGATGTGTCACCCCTAAAGAGTGACATATATTTTGAGCATTTGCTGTTCGCAGAGAACGACTGTCTAAACCTAAACCTACTCCTCCACCCAAGCTGTGGGCAACATTGTAGTATGACGTCAGTGTTATAAATCTGGGAGAGTTGAGTTCATTGCACACGTGTATTTTTAATCCTAATGGGGGAAAAGCGGCTGCTTACCTCAATCCTATACCAAAACCATCCACATATGCAAAGTGTTCCCTTCGGTGTGCAATTTGCAAGGTACTTTGTAATCCTGCCTTGGTCAGTCCAGGTATGACAATTGCATATTAAGGCAACTTGTAACATTCAGTTCCATGTATTAATTCATCTCTATGAAAGAAACCTCCCATGTGGCTGAAAAAGAAAGAAAGAAAAATGGAAGTTTGCTTTTAACAGACACGACTAAATCAATGTAAACTTTGTTCTCCCCAAGACAACTTACATCAGCAGAAGCAGCTGGCTTTCTGGGAAGCTTATAGATCTGTCGTCAATGTGCTTGTTGGTTGGACGGACTCAAGAAGTTGTTGAAAAGATTAAGCTCAGACCAGGACCCCAAATATCCTCACCCGCCACCGTCCTATGGACCTATACTGCCTTCTGCCACATGAATGTCATCTCCCGTCTGGGTGTGTTGAAGGGGTGCAAACCCTGCTGAGAGGTGTGCAGAGCCCCAGAAGAGTGGATGTGCATGGCCTGCACAGTCCTTATATCGTATGTGGTACATCACAGAGCTCACCAGGGCAGTGTACTTGAGAAGCTGTGTCAGCTCCTCATTCCACTGCGCACAACTATGCCCCTCTACGATTCAGAGGAAGAACTTCAGCAGGGCCTGCAGTCGCTGCTGCAGAAGCCAAAGCATGTGATTTAGTTCTGCCACACCAAAACCCCAAAATATATTTTTGAAGGAAAAATATGAAGAAGCTATTCCAGCAGGTTGGCATTCTCTTCGCTTCCGTGTGACATGGCTTGAGTTCAGTAGAGCTTGTGCCTGCTTCCGTGCTGGTATTGGGGGCTCGCTTGGTCTGGGCCAGATCCTCCAGGCTGGGCACTATCTCTTGGAAGCCCAGTGGCAGTGTTCAAGTCAACCGATAGCAGCCACGCTGACCACTCCTGATTCCACTGGAACCTGGGACTTGTCTGTCTAGTGAAGGAAAACGATGAGGCAGCCTGTTGTCATCTAGCCAATCTAGACATCAGGACTTCGGGAGCCTACTTCCAATTGAATAACGTCTTCCAAACCCTTAGCAAGTTGGATGTGGCCAGCACGCTCTAGACAGAGGTCACTGGCATAAATATTTGAATAATGACTACCAAGTCCTCTCCCAGTCTCACCTGCAACAAATAGATTTGCTGGGCAAACAAGTTGAAAACACATTGGATGGAGGCCAGGAAGTAAAAGCCATTAAGATCTTGACTTCAATCTTGAACTTTCAGAAATCTACATATAACGAAGTCTCAGGGAAAAAATGATCTTTGTTCTAAAAGCCTTTGTCATGTTTTACTACCTGATGATGAACTCTTCAAAGGCCGAAGAATATGCCACAAAAGCCTACACCCTAACCAAAGGAATGCCTGGGCCCAGGAGAAAAGCTTCATTGCAGAGCTGTTAAATCTTATCTCAGCTGAAGAATCACATCCTCATTGACCCATGAGCACAACACCGGGGGCTATTAAAAGGCCCGGATATCCCAGCCTTTCACACACAGGTGGGTAAGGATTGCTAGAACAGTCCCCCTTCTCCCCTCGCACAGAACTCTTCTCCCTCTTACTGAACTCTGATCTTTTCCTTGCAGAGAGCATGTGAGAGAGCAGGCATAGAAATTAGTAAAACTTACTTAGTGGTTGGAAAAAGAGAAAAGATTAAGCTCCCTATGTATAAAGTGAATGGCCTTTAATTCAGAGCCCTCTAACTGAAAGTCTAAAAATACCCCTCAGCATAAAAATTTTAACACAATTACTATCTTACTTTCAAATCACTGATTGTAGATCAAGATTATTTAAAATAAACCAAATATAGTCATGTCTATGTGGTTCGATGAACTGATATTCTGCTGGGGAGAAGCAACATCAGAGAGATACACTCAGAAGTTCCTACAATCAAACAACTGGCTTCAGCTACCATTCAGTAACCAAATGAAATTAACTGATTGGTTTGTTAAGGAATGAATAGGTCCTACTATATTCTACCATCAAATCACTAAGAAAATAAAAGGCCAAAAATTGTTGGCTAAAATGTCTCAGAAAAAATGTAGGCAGGGGACCCACTTCAACCCAGGTTATACTGTGGTCCTGTATCAGCTTGGGCGTTCATACCTCTGCTTTGCTCAATACCTAATACCATAACAAACTGTACATAAAATCTATAACATTGGAATCTTCAACTCTTCCCTCAGATTGACCAATCGCCATTCATTCAGCCTGCATTTGTTAAACACCACTGTGTTCAAAGCCCATGAGAGATGCTGGCAAGACACAAATAAAAAGACGTCACAATTCCTGATAGCATTTAAGCAAAGCAGGACATTCAGTCAAAATGCTTTGTTAATAACATGATTGGACTGCCAAAATTGGAAACAACATGGAAGAATTGATAGTTTGAAAATATGGCCTTGACGACAGGTACTAAGCTGGAGATTGTGCGATGAAATTTTACAACTCCAATGGCTTTCTCATTGAAAATACTCTTTTAAATATAAACATAAACTAAATGCATGCATCTACCCCAATAGAAGCATAGATGGAATTACAATATCTATGGGAAGAGGTGAAGAAGAAGTCCAATGCCATCAGCTGAAACAAGGTGAGAAGTAGACTGTGTGACAGACTACCAATAGCTCATATACCAGTTCAAATTGCAGTGGAATAAAACTACATCCTTGAATAGAGCCTACATGGAGTTAGAAATCCTCTCAAGAGCAGACTTAATACATTGAACAGTAATGACTGAAGACCAGACTGGTCGTGGGCTGAAATAAAGACCATTGTGTTAGGCAGGGTTCTCTAGAGAAACAAAACCAGGACACTTATGATTTTGTATCTATCTATCTACCTATCTATAGATATACATAGGTAGATAGATAGATAGATAGATAGATAGATAGATAGATAGATAGATAGATAGATATAGGCAGGTTTATAAAGCAAGAAGGAATATAACACCTAATTAATCCACACAGCAGTACCAAGGACTCAGTTCAACTCACTTTCATGGAACAGTTAATATACTGAAGGTCCTTCAACTCACGTGGACTACTGGTCCAAGGACAAGGTAGCAGACAGTGGAGTCCACCCTCAGGCGAGACAGGCAGAGTCCTTGGCTTCAGGCAGCAAATAGTAGACTGGGGCACCAACAGCTCTGGAGTGTGGCAAAGCAGGCCCCCATGGGTCTCAAGCTCAAGTGATATATGCACAGTGACATGATCCACCAACAGGTGGGAAAGCAGATATGGAAGGAGCCTCAAGCTCTAGTGATGGATGGACAAGGTGGCAGCATCCAAGGGTTGGCTCAGCCCACAGGTAGTGCAGGACATGGTTGAGGCAAAGGATTAGTTTAAGCAGCAGCACACTTGTCCAATCACTAGGAAGAAGGAGAGACAGAAAGCCAGGCTCAGAAAGCATTTATCTCAGTTGCTTTCCAACGAAGCTGCAACCTGATTAAGCTCCACCCATATGTCCCTACCGAGGCCTAGTTGGCCCCATAAACCCATCACAAACATCATACATTAGAAAAGCAGAGGGATATTGAAAAGTCAGGGAGGAACGAAGATCAAAGTGATGTTCTGAAATTGGCTCTTTCACATAGATTAACTAAAGAGGGTGTAAAGGATGAACCAAAAAGCTGAAAAGAAAATTTGAAAAAGCAGCTCAAGAAGCCAAAGTGCTATATAATAAAATGGGCCAATTTCTTGATTTAGACATCCGAAAGCAAAAAGAGCACACACAGTAAATCTCAAGATTAAGTAAGTCAAGATGAAAATTAAAACATCCAGTTGTAATACTGAAGGATTCTAGATGTAGAATATTGAATGATGCAAGCAGTCTCAAAGGGTGAAAAGAACACGCAGTCATTTTACTCTCCTTCCCGCCCCAAAAGGCTGCTATTCAACCATTTCAGGAGGTAGCACCTAATCAAGAGCCAATAGCATTACAGGAAAAAGTCTAAGCTACATTGAAAGTAACGGTAAAGAGCAAGCCTCTGGAAATTACTGGACACTAATTTAAAAGTTTTAAAAAACTGATAGAGCACTGGAAACACCAGTTTATGCCAAGAAATTTGGGACATAGCTCCCTGGCCAATAAATGGGAAAAGATCCATATTTTCACCCATTCCAAAGAATGCATAAAATATTGAATAATATCACATGTAAATAAAATGTTGTGATTCATATGTAAGTAAAGTGCTGTAAAGATCATTAAAAAAATGGTTGCAGTAGTACATTAACAGGGATCTGCTATAAATTCAAGCCACATTCAGAAAAGAACTTGGAATAAGAGCTATAATTCCTCATGTCAGATAGATCTTGGTGGAAAGCAGAAAATACTAATAAGGTATCCAACTGTGTTTTATTGTCGATGCAAGACATTTGACTGTATAGATTGTAGGAAACTATCATAACATTCCACAAAGAATGGGAGTTTCAGAACACTTTATTGGACTCATGAAGAACCTGTACATAGACCAAAGAAGCAGTTGGAATAAGAACAGCCAGAATGCTCCTGAGGAAAAAGAATGGTATGACTTTATCTCACGTGCTTTGGACATGTTATCAGGAGAGATCAGAACTTAGAAAAGGGTACCGGGCAAAGTATATGGTCACCAACAAGGACAAAGACCCTGAAGGAGATGGATTGACACCGTGCTGCACCATTGGCTCAAACATCACACAGAGTGTGAGGATGGTACAGGACCTGGTACTATTTCACTCTGATCAGTGGATGACACTAGCCAGGACCTAACAACAACGATAGGCTTGGTGTGCTTTTTATGGAAGCGGCACAAGTGGAACTATCACAAGTACGTGGCTTTAACAAACATCATTTATTCTCCCTCAGAGTAGGAGGCTGGATCTCCTTCTGTCTCTGTTGACCTTGAGGAAAGTCTTTGTGTTCTTTTAATATCTGTGAGTAGCATTCCTTGGAAATCTCCATGTGTTTTCGCACCATCATCCCTCCTGGATCTTGCAATTTGTCAGGACAAGTCCCATGAGGGTCCTCATCTCCTAGCTATTCTTAGTTGATGATGCTGCGGTCCCCCTCTTACTGCAGGCCACACTAGAGAAACTCCCATTCTACTGGGTTAGGCATGTAGCCTGGGTTTAGATAGTGACTGAAATCATGGTCATCCAGCATGCCCTCATCCTGCCAAATTAATGACAATCCGAGGTATGGCTTGTAACACATCACAAAGTGGAATCTAGCAGGCCAAAAAATGTAAGACAGGCACACAATACTGGGATAATTCCAATACTGGGAATCATGGCCTAGTTAAATTAACAAATATTGGGGGACACACAATGTGATGCACAACAACAAAGCACAATCCTCAAGATCCCAAGAGA
Organism: Tenrec ecaudatus; assembly: GCF_050624435.1. Taxonomy (NCBI): domain Eukaryota; kingdom Metazoa; phylum Chordata; class Mammalia; order Afrosoricida; family Tenrecidae; genus Tenrec; species Tenrec ecaudatus. Next base: position 15,174,386 of record NC_134538.1, read on the forward strand.
TACATTTCATGTGACAAAAATAGAGTAAACATAAGTCATCTGATGGAACTACTAGATTTGATGGCTACATATGATTTGCCATATAAAACTTAACTAGTTAGGTGATGTTTTATAACAATCACTGATAACACTGGCTGTTTCTCTCATTCATATAATAATTTAGGACTTGATCTTCTTACCTCATAGATATTTCACTTCCACCTAAAAAGCACTATAATTTCTAAAGTATAAACCTGGGTGGGGGGGGAATGAAAGCCTGAGTTTTTCATTCAAGATAGAAAGCTACTTCATTTTTTAAATGTTTGGTTTCAGATGTATTATAAAATTTGTTTTAAATATCATTTATTAAATATACCTCTACCTTTCTTCATTTAATGTATAAAATGGGATCATTTGTGAATAAGTTATTAGATGAGAGAGAGAGAGAAACAGAGAGAGAGAGGACAGACAGCCGCCAGTGAGTCCACATAGTATAATACAAAAAAATTTCCCAGTCCTGACAAATCACAATTACTGGCATATTCAAATCCATTGTTGAAGTGACTACATTAATCCATCTTGGTAGGGCGTTCACACAATTGACCCTCTACTCCTCTAGAAATTGATTCTCCCTGATGACATGTCAAAAGCAAGCAAAATTGATAATGTTCTCTTTTATCCATAAACTTTTTATTGGATACTTTTAGAAATAGATCACTAGGTCTTCTTCCTAGTCTGGCTTATTCTGGAAGCTCTACCGAAACCTGTCCACCATAGACGAGCTTGTTGATATTTGAAGTACCGGTGGCATAGCTTCCAGCATCTTAAAAAAACAGTTAAGCCACCAAAGTAAGACAAATTGACAGGTGTGTGGTGAGAATAAATAACAAACTCCTGAATGCACAACTTAAAACCAACTACCTGAAGGGATGGCAATGTGGTAATTCTGTTACTCACTTTGGAAAGGAGCTTTCATACATTACGTTTCAGGTGAGTGATCTAAATGGAAGACCTCGAAGAGGCCACCTTCTTTTGCAATTCTAAATTAAGTGGCCTTTTCCATTAGCTAAATCGGATACCAATGATGAACAAAGAACAATAGGAACTAATTAAGCAAGAGGAGAAATGCATACATTTAAAAATTATATGGGACTGTGACATTAGAAAGCAAGAACGCATGAGTGGCAGAGCTGCACAGAATTTTATTGGTATTTTATGTACTTCTAGGACTTAAAGGATGTTTCTTCTTGTCTTCCATATGAAGGCTATAAAATAGAGCTAAGAAGAGAGATGTTTGATCATTTCTATAGCCTGAAAATAACTTCAGTGAGTGATTTCATCTTTAGGAGAGGAAAAAATGATATCTTTTCAAGCAGGAACCCAGATGCATGAGGTCAGGGCCTTTAGCTTCTGGGAGAAAACCCTCATAGAGGGGTAAAGTGTGGTGAGTCTGTGCCCATGTGCTAGCCGCCATGACTCAGTGAACTAAAAGGAAAACAACAGCCAGGAAACCTTTTTTGTGTTTTGTTTCTTGTATCTACAAAAAGCACATCACGAGCTGGCAGCCTATGTGCAAATGTGCTTGACACACTGGATGAGTGTATGGATGGTGATGAGATGGAAGAGTCCACAATAAAAGTATTAAAGAAAAAAGCACATCACGAAGCTGTCACCAGAAATGGTGATATGTAATGTAATTCATTATCAACAATTTTATTTGTCAACCTGCATTCAGTAAATTTCAAAAAATTTATAAAGCCTTCTCAGTGATATGCCTGTCCACATAGTGAGGACAGATATTTGTGGGTGTGGTTATTGACTGGCCAAAAGCAAGATCATCTGTATAATAGTCAGCCACTTCCATGTACAGGGAGTAGAGGGTGGAACTCAAAATAAGGACTCCATCAAAACATAAAATATTTCCCCCTACTTTCCGAAGCAGACCTATTAGTTATGGAAAACAGTTGTCCTTGGTCTTTCTAGAAGTTAGGGTAAAAGTGTAAGCTCCTACTAATTCTGGCCAGTGGCCATCCATCATTTTGGGAACCAGGAAGGAAACAGGCAGACAAACAATTTCCCAGGATGATTTAAGCCCTCGTGCTTGAAAGTTCCCATTTCAATTACTCTTTGATGCAGTTCTTGGCCCTTTCTGTGCTTGAAGAAAGTTCCTATAGAGTCACTCCCAAACTGCCTGCATTAGGGCTATGTAAGACCAGCATGGAAAGATATTCTATTAAAGATGATAGCTGATTAAATAAGGATGAATCACTCCTTAGGGACTGTACACCAAGCTCCTTCCTTAAAGTGATGATTTTTGTGAACAAGAAGACAGATTCTTAATCTCGCCCAAACGGTGGGGAGCAACTGTCTATTCAGATTCTGATTTCATAGTGGTAAATAAGGTATGTAAAGTTAGTAAAATATTTAGCTAGGTGGACCCCCTTAATGGCCGAATTCACTAACGATTTATCCATTTTCAATTCCACGGCAGCTTGTATACTGCCATGATGCTGGAAGCTACCCCATTGCTCTTTCAAGCACTCGCAGAGGTTCTGCTGGAGCAAAAGACCTGACAAACCAAGAAGCAAGATGGAGAGGAAGCATGAAGACAAAGCAGGCGAGGCGGATGAATTCAATGTCAGCAAGTCAGGCTTGCAACTGCCGAGTCCAATGTATCCAAGGTCATCAGGTCAGACAGGAGATTGCTGAAGGCTCTCAGGGTCATCCATGACTGATCATTGGCTTATGCTTAAAGAATCAGAAGTCAGTGCTCCAAATATAGGATCCAGATCTAGCAAGAAGGAAAGAAGCTCTCCACAGTGTCCACTTATATAGCAATTAAGCGACACCCCTGAGGAAATTCCGTTAGAGTTGTAACCTGAGGGGCTTCACTCCACCCTACTCTTCCCACAATTTTTTGGCTGTCCACAACATATCTCATCATGGAATTGGCTATGTGTTAGATCACATCACGGGGGCTACTACCAAGCTACTGCCAATGCTGAACCAGCCAAGTCAACACACGACCTGTCCCAACAGAAAAGCAATGCACGTGGGCGTGCTGGTGATTGTGAGGATGGTGTAAGATGAGGCAATATTTCATTCTCCATGAGAAAGTATGTACTCAACTGTTGCTACTTCTCCCTCTCTCTTTCTAATAACCAAATAGTCCAGAAACAAGTAACAAAACTGTATTATCTATTTCTTGGGGCTATTGGAAGCTTGCATCACTTCCTGGCTTTTGTAGGTAGAGGGATTCTTGCACTTTGGATGAAGTTCCAAGTTTAAGGCCATTGCTTTATGTTTGTGCCTTAGAAAGGGTTTTTGGGGGGTGGGGGGTGGGGAGGAGGGTAGGCTATCAAACCTCTGAGGCCCAAGCAAACAAGGAGGGAAGGTAGTGGCTCTGGAGCCCAATCACAGCATAGGAAGCAGAGGATTGAGCTGGCATCCTGGGACTCTGCACATGGCCTTGATTCACATGATCTTAGGCAAGGGACTGACCTCTTTGAGCTTCAGCCCTTCCCCCTTAAGGAGGGATAAGAGAGAAATTCGCTTACATTTCCAAAATCTTTTGATTGTAAACATTTCTTCTTTTTATTATACTCCACATCAGTCAAATGTGAACAGGGGCCAATTGTATTCTGTGCATTCAGTCAGAATGATTTGTATTCCACAGCTTAAGTCCCTCGCAGCAAGGTTGATGTGAGTTTGGACAGCAATAACCAAGTGCTTTATATTTTATAAAAGCCAAATTAATGATGAAAACTCACTAACAGTACCTTTCCTTTTGTTGATTCAAAGAAAATTGGATTCTCCATGTGTGTCAGAGTTGGTAACTCACAGCCATTAGCAAGAAGGGGGTATAGGGCATTCTGGCTAAGTGTTTGAACTGAGAAAAGGTTTAGCAGAACTAACCAGAAGACCTCATTTCCAAGGTCTTGCCAGCTTCCTCAGGTCTAGTCTTCCTTGCAGAGGGCCTGTCCAAACCGGGGCTGGCCACCTCCTCGGGAACACAACTCAAGAACCTCCAACGGCAGCCGGCTGGTTTCCACTGACCACCGCACATGGGGCAAACAGAACTTTCTCTGAAGATTACTTTTGGGTTTTCTTTTTCCATGCATGAGGCAGGTCTCCTCGTGGAAGTGTAACCAACCAAGACCTCCATTATGGTAGAAACCTTGATCTGGGTGTCAAGACCAGTGTCCTAAACTATTTGAAGGACAGAAAGAGGAGAAAGGTGAGAGCCCAGGCAGGCAGGAAGAAAATAAGAACCCAGTATCTGAATGCCACAGGGACATAGCCCGGGACTGGGGGCAATGAAGACTCCATAGGGTACAGAGGCACTCGGCTAAGTCTTTTACACAGAGGAACCAACCAGCAGTTGCTAAAGCATCTACTCTGACTCATGAGGACGTCCTGGTGTCGGTGTGGAATCGTGCTCCCTGGGGTTTCCAATGAGCACTTTTTAGGAAGTGGATCTCTCAGCAGTCACGGGGGAGAGTCAAATCTCCAGATTTTTGGTTAATCGTAACGTTGTTAACTATTTGTACAGCCCAGGGCCCTAATTCATAGTAGAAATATAAGATAGTACAATAGGTTGAATAATAACCTTTCAAAGGTGGCCAGAACCCAATGCCTGGAACCTATCTTTTGTTACTTTAAGGACTAAGGTGCACCTGACCCAAGCCAGGGGATTTTAATGCTGTGAAATTTGGGCATTGAAGAAAAAATACTGAAAAAGAATGGATACAATTGAATGATAGTGTTGACAAAGAATATTGAAAGTTCTATGGACAGCCAAAAGAACAAAACAACCTGTCTTCTGGGGAAGGAGGACATAATACTTCGAAGACCCGGGGCAATATGGACTGATAGAGCGGCTGCTTGGTGGGCTCACTCGAGAACAGTCGTGAGGATGGTGCAGGACCAGGGCATATTTTCATTCTGTTGTACATGGGGTCACTATGAATCAGAACTCCCTGCATGGCACCTAACAACAACAACAACAGGACATGGTTGTATAGTGGTCAGCACAAGGTCAGCAGTTCAAAACTACCAGCTACTCTGCAGGAGAAAGATGGGACTTTCTACCCCCCCTCCCCGCCCCCGCCAAAATAATGACTGTCTTGGAAACTCACCAGGGCTGTTTGACTCGGTCCTAGAGGGTATCGATCTGATGGCTGTGAGTGTGGTGTAGAAGGGCATGGCCAGGGAGGCTGGGGAGAAATGGGGAGCTAACAAGAGCGAATATAAGGAGAAAGGAGTCTGAAATTACCCTGTGGTGACAATTGCACAATTCTTCTTAATATGATTAAATAATTAAAGTGTATAATATCTGGTTAGGGACTAGGCAGTAAGCAACCCACACTGAAAAACACATCACAATTTAATTAAATAAAAGTTGATTGGTAGCATATGAAGTCATATTTAATGGTTTTTGTGATTTTGGAATTTCGGCAGTGAACATGGATTATTTTGTAGTCAGGAAAAAGTCAGCTTTCTCCAATATTAATGAGGAAATACAAGGGTGGACACTCCTGCCCACTTTACACTTCTTAGCTTTGTGCTTTCTTTGTGATCAAGCACATACCATCCTGTCCTTTCCAGCCTTCTTTGTATAATTGTACTTTTGAATTGAGGGCGGTGGTGGTCGGGTGGTAAAATTCTCACCTTCCATATTGTTCATTCCCTGGCCAATGCACTTCTTATATGGGCACCGCTAACCTTGCCTGGTGCAATGACACTGAATAGGCTTCAACAGAGCTTTCCGACTAAGGAGGACTAGGAAGCAAGGCTAGTCCGTCTACTTCCAAAAGTCAACCAAGGAATATTCTAGAGACCAACTTGTAGCCGATTATGAGGCTATTACAGAATCAGGCAGCAGTTCCTTTCATTGGATCCAGTGTTGCCTTGAACAGGCTCACACAGTTGTGAGGATGGTGCATGGCCAGGCCGTGTTTCTCTCTGCTGTACATAGAGTCACTGTGAGTCAGAACCAATGTGATCAGCCGATAACAAAACAAGGCAGCAATGTTGCCTGGAGTCACTGGCAGTTAATAAATAGTCAAGCTATTAGCTTGGAGGGAGATGGATCTGAGCGCCAACTACTGCCTGCTACTTGACTAGAAACTTTACCTCTGAATCTTCAGGCTCTTAGTTCTCAAAAAGGAGATCATCATGCCCTGTGGGTTATGGGATGGGCGTGATGATTGCTGGGGAAGACATTCAGAGACAGGATCGCGTGGGGAAGGCTCAATCATTGTTGGGCAATACTTCCAAGAAGCCCACGTTTCTAGAGAGCAGATGTGCAATCACTGATGGCCAAGCCACATGTGATAAAAGCCAAGAGTGGGCATGCAGCATGTCTCCACGTGCGTCCCAGCTCTGCCAGTTTTAAGCTGCCTGGTAAAACAAGTGCCCTGACCTCCCTGGGCTCAATTCCTCGCCTAGCAAGACGGCCGAGGGGGTAAGAAGAAAAAGGTCTTCAACTATGTTGCTGGAAGAACAAACGAGTTGGTGAATCTTCTTTAGAAACCCCGCTGTCCACTGCACTCGTGACTCTATCAGTTATGGCCTCAGCTACACTCTGTCAAACTAGACCCGCTGACTCTTTTAGAAGACTCAAGGAGAAGACAGAGAAGGGCATGGGCCGGCAGCACACTCTTGTTCTATCGATAATCTGGGAGTCATTTTAATTTCTGACAGTTTAAGCTGGTGTTAGCTGCTGTCTCTCTAAGAATGAGATTTCAGGGGATCGTAGGAACGCTTGACTGCAGACTGTCAACCAGGCTTCTCATGAGAAGGAACGTCCAAGTCAGAATCATCTACCAAACTCCATAACAGTCTGTCCAACTGCCTCCTCGATGACCAGAACAAAAGCCTCCTTTTCTACTCCTCACCCTGACATTTATAAGTTCTCTCTCACCAGAGCAGGCCGTCCTGCATCCATTTGTCCTGACCCAGAAACCAGTCTCTTTAAAACTTCTCCTCTCTTTCATTCCTCAATTGGCCACTAAACCTTGTAGCTTCAGGGTCTAAACCTGCTCAGTCCCTACTGTCACTAGAATGGTTTCGATCTTCTTTTAGAGGCATTTCTCCTCCCCACTCCCCATCTCTCCCTCTCTCCATCTCTCCTCTCCTCTCCCCTCCTCTCCTTTCCTCTCTCCATTTCTCCCCATCTCTCCTCTCCCCATCTCTCCACTCTTGTCTCTTCTTTGTTGTTGCTCTCACTTCGGGCATTTGTAGCCACTGTGCTGCTGCCTGAACTAATTTCCCCGTTCTTGGCTGAACTCTTGAGCTCAAATGTAAACTTAGCTCAAGTTTCCCAAGTGTCTGCCCCTCTGGGAAACAGTAGGGATCTCTTTCTCTTGTTTCATTCTCATGGTCGTCTGGCACCTTGTGCTCATAACTGTGATGATGAGCATCAGGCCAAATTTCCCATCCTGCATCCTGCAATCTCTTCCAAGGTTGGAGGCATATTTCATTCTCCATCCTAACCTTGGCATGTATCAGTACCTTGCCCACGACAAAGCCCATATTCCATCAAGGAGATTGGCTATTTGTCCATCAGGGTGTGGCATCTCCGCGTGCCCCCAGCAATGTTATGGCACAGAGAGCCCATTTCTTCTCCAGACGGAACAGAGACTTGCCCGCTTTGCCTGGCTCTTCTAGACTATTCCAGATGGAATAGCCTCAGATGGAAGAAGGTGAAAAACACCAGGCCGTTCTGATCCTGGAAAACATCAGTGACAACTTGTGGTGGAAGTTTATAACCGTGCTGAGGTGCTATTCCGCTGCCAGGACTTGGGAAAGCAACGAGCACATGAAGGCACCAAATGAAGTGTGGTGTGAGGAGAGGGATGTCAGTCCTGGAAACCGGTGCGGCAATGGCTGGGCAGGCAGAGGCCGAAAGCACAGCAGCTCCCAGAGGAAGGCCCTCTGACCTGAGAGTGGAGCTCTGCCTTAAATCAAAACGACATACTGATGAGATGGGGCGAGTGGAACATAGGGGGGAAGGCTAATCACAGGAAAACAGAGAAAGCGGCAGTTCATCCAGGAGGAGGCCAGAAGGCAGAATTCAGCTGGCCGGGGGAGATGGAGCTGCAGGCATTGTCAGCATCTGAAAGACCAGCGGGAGACGAAGCCTCAGGACAGTTTTGCTGGGCAACCTCTTGCATAAAGCAAGCGCACAACTCCTTAATGCGAAGAAGATTTGAATCTCATCTGCTAGTATCTACACCAAGAAATGTTTCAACAGAGCTCCACGGCCACCCTGGAAGTGGCAGTATGGAAAAGGTAGCCGGGAATCCATATATGGTGCAAAAAGTTAGCTTGATCAGCTGCTAACCAGAAGACTGGAGGTGAGAGTTCACTCAGAGGCACCTTGCAAGAAAGGCCTGGTGGTCTCTTCTAAAGAACTAATTGCTGAAAATCCTCCAGATCACAGGCTCCTCTCACACAAACAGGGGCACCATGAACTGGAAGCGGATGTGTTCCTTGTTCCTAATACCAGAAGAGCAGAGCTGTGGAGGTCAAGCCCGGCTTGAATCCTAGCTCCACCACTTCCAAACTTGTACAATTGCTTGATCCCACCTGTGAAATGGCACCGCCTCCTCTTCCCCCAAATAATGCACAGTAGGATGGCACGGCCTGAGCCCGTCCTCTGGGCTGAACTCGATGGCGGTATGCAGGAAACGCGTGCCCGTATGCTGCCAACAGAGGTGTATTCAGGACTCGGCCCCAATCATCTCAACACGGACAAAAGGCCCAGCATTTTGTGAAATGCATACGCACAAGAGAAATCGGGAGAAGTATGGAGCTGTACAAAGTCAGGCTGGGTTGCTAGCGCAAACAGGAGGGAGGTTTGGAGGTGTGGCAATAGGGTGGTGTATGGAAAAACTCAGGCTCTAAAGCTGGGCCAGGACTAGAACTCTCAGTCCACACTGAAACTATAGCCCCAACGGAGCCTGAGGACATGGTGCCTGCTTCTTTCTGCTCAAAGGTTCTTATTGCTTAGATTCTCTTCTTGTTGGCAAATCCAAGTCCTAACCCTGAGGGACTTTAACAATCATTGGCACATCTTGCAAAAGCAGACCTGTGAACCCAAGGTTGTTGGCCATATTTCAGCCAATTTCGCTCGGCCTGACTCATTCCTTTCTTGCAAAAACCATCATTACAGATACTTGGGCACTCCCTCCCACCAACTCCTCCTTTCTTTAAATAAAAAGCAAGTATTTGCCCCAGGATCTTGGCCAGATGCCAGTTCTGGCCAATTTGATTTTACCAACTAGGGCAAAAGGATTTCCAGGATATTGAGCCTGCTTCATGTTTCACAGGTCACGGGTTCAATTCTTGTGAGGTAGTGCTTATCATTGGGGGCTGATAGGAGTTCAGGAAACACTTTCCATTCTTTAGCTTTCCTTTCTCTGAATCTATCCCTCCCCCCGAGGAAGGCTATCTTTCATTTCCCTTCCTAATATGGGGCTGGTCTCTGGAGCCTAGATGGTCCTCTACCAGCCCACAAGGTGCTTTGTGCCAGGTCCAGGACCTGCAGTGGAATCACTCTCTCAGTTGCCTGAGGGGGAAATGGACTTTCATTTCCTATTCAGACTTATGATTTATGCAACAATATAAACTACTGTGATTCGACCAAGTTAAAGTTATATAACTTGCACTTTAAATACAGGTGCTCATCGTGAAAGAGGGGGAGTGCATGATGGGGACCCAATGCCCACCTGCAGACAGCTGGACACCCCTTCCAGAGGGGTAGTGAGGAGGAGATGGGACACTCAGGGTTCAGTGTAGCAACAATGAAACTCAAAACCTTCCTCTAGTTCCTGAACGCTTCCTCCCCTCCCAATCATCATGACCCCAATTCTACCTTGCCTTGCAGACCTGGTTATACCAGAGGATGTACAGCGGTGTAGTGGGGATCTGGAAGCACAGGGAATCTAGGACAGATGAACCCCTCAACACCAGCGGTGGGAGTGGCGACACCAGGAGGGAAGGGCATGTAGAAAGGGAGAACCGATCTCAGAGATCTATGTGTAACCTCCTCTCTGGGAGATGGGCAATGGGGAGGCGGGTGAGGGGAGATGCCAGGGAGTGTAAGATAAGATATAATAATTATTTATAAACTATCAAGGGACCAGGGGTGGGATCGGGGAGGGAGAGGGATGGGGGGAAAAAAGGGAAACCGAGCTGATTCCAGGAACCCAAGTGGAAGGTGAATTATGAGAGTGACGAGTGCAACGAATGTATAAGGGTGCTTTGCTCAATTGATGTATGTACAGATTGTGATAAGAGCCTTATGAGCCCCAATAAAAAGATTTTTAAAAAATAATAAAATAAATAAATAAATACAGGTGCTCAATATATGAAATCGTATAAAATATCTGATCGACACCTTTAAGATAGTGTGGGCGCTCGTTTGTTACCTGTGTATTTTCACACACCTGCTTATAAACCAGTTCCTGTCAAGTTGATTCTCGCTCACGGCATCCCAAAGGGTGGCAGGGCAACATTGTTTTTATTGTCTGTGACATTTTGGGTCCTGGGTCTTGCAAATAGTTTGTATTCCATGCTAGCCTAAGGGGTGGCAATTAGAACCCACCCCGTAGTACAGCGGAAGAAAGACCTGGCTCCCTACTGCCGTAAAAGTTTACAACCAAGAAAGTCCTGTGACGCATAGAGCACCATGAGTCAGAATCAACTTGAAGGCAATTGACAGGAGAATGATTTGGACCTTTTTAGAAGTAGACTGCCAGACATTTCTTCCAAAGTGCCTCTGAGTAGATTGCAACCACCAATGTTAAGATGAATGGTCATGTACTCAACCATTGTGTCTGTAATAAACAGCATGGAGAGCCACACCGGTCCTCCTCTGGCTTCCCTGTTGCCACCAGGCAGTGGCCAGACAAGCCTCTGTGGTCCATTCTTCCTTACCTAGTCCAACTCCATCAGTCCCTCTCATGCCACTCCACATCGATGCTGAGTTTGATCATCTCTAGCAATGGTCACACACAACTCACAGACAATACTTGCGATTAAAGGGGTTTATTCGGGAAATTAATAGGTTACCACAACTCAGGATCAGCAAGTGTAAGGGTACAGCCAGGAGCCAAGTCTCTCTCTAGTCTCAGCTCTCAGCCACACGGTAGCTGCATCTCTCTCTCACCCTCCAGTTCTTCGTCTCCCCAGCATGTGGTCCTTTGCCTCCATAGAGCAGGAAGTCAGCCCACTTGTCACTAGGTCCCGTAGTTCCATAATCTTAGGCCAAATGAGGAGAAGGTACCCCGTGGTCTCAGTGCTGCTCTCCTGAGTCTTAATACAGTCTCCTGCCCCTGGTCTCAGGGACCTCCCACCACTTCAAAAGGGGATCTTTAATATGCTCTTCCCAAGCCTTGGGGTTTCTCTCTTCTCTACCGATGCTTTGAAGATTGCTCATCCTCATAGCCGGGGGATTGGCGGCGTGGGTACGGGGTTGCAGTGGGGTTGGAGGTGGTCATGAAAGCTGACCAATCCTTTCTCTTAGTGTCGCGCATGCCCTGTTTGCCCTAATCAGCGGAGGGGGATCCAGAGACACGGGGAGAAGAGCCACATTAACAAACTTCATTCCACACAGCAGCGCCCAGGGCACCCAACAAACCCATTTCCAGGCCACGCCCCAGGGTTCTCAGTGGCTGCCATCTCTTGCCAGGGCTTGCCTCCATGGCACTGCTGGTGGTTTGAACCACCAACCTTTGAGATAGTGACCTAGTACAAACTCCTTACGTAAGACGAGGACAATTTAAGTGTTCATAGTTGCACATATTAAATGCTTTTTATTTCTAATTAATCTTTTGGGGGACTCTTACAGATCTCATAACAATCCACAATTCAACTGTAGCAAGCACACTTGTACATATGTTGCCTCATCATTTCCAAAACATTTTCTCTCTACCTGAACCCTTGGTATAGCTCATCTTTTTCCCCTCCCACACTCACCCACCCTTGAGAATCCTTGATCAATGATATATTATAACTATTTCATATCTTACACCGTCCATTGTTTCCCTTCACCCACATTCCTATTATTCGTCCCCCTGGACAGAGGGGGCTTATATATCTAAACTTGTGATTAGCTCCCCTTTTCCCCCTCTTTCCCACACCCTCCCTACCCTCATGGTATTGCTACTCCCACTACTGTCTCTGAAAGGTTTATATATCCTGGAATCCCTGTGCCGAGAGCTCTTATCTGTACTAATGTGCACACTCTGGTCTAGCCAGATGTTTAAGGTAGGGCTGGTTCCTGATCGTGGGGGTGCGGTGGGAAAGCATTAAAGAACTATAAGAATGGTGTGTATTTCCTCAGTGGAATATGCTTCTTATGTGCCACGTATTATGTTGGGTTCTGTGTGTGAATTATCTTGTTCCTCAAAATGTCTATTTAAAGGAATCATTGATATTATCCTCCTAATGCAGATGAACAAACGGCCCACGGCCTTACATCCGGTAAACAATGGTACCTGCTGGCCCACTCAGAGAAACGGGCTTCAGAGTTATGCCCTTGAACATTATTTCCTTTGAACAATGAAAAGGTTGATTAAAAATACCCTCAGCAGTGGGTCATGAATCATGGATCAGTTTTATTTTCTTATTGATGTTTTTATGAATTGACCTCCTTCTCTATCATGAGCCTGCTTTATATTTCCCACCCAAAACAGACGAGCGCAGTTGCCACAGCGTCACCTGAAACTAAATAATGTGTTAGAGCATAATCAGGAAAATGTGATATTTTAAAGTCTCCCTTTATCACATCATTCTCATCTCAGCCAAAACATAAAATATTCCCCTATAAAGGAATTGGTTTAATATGATCCTGTTTGGCATTTCCAGGACCTGGGAAAAGTATAAAAATAAAGTCATTTGGCGAGCCCCCAGGAGTGGTATCCCCTTATAAACCCGCTTTCCCTCTGACTTAAGAACACTGTTTCTTGCCTCCAAATAGCAGGGCCTCTTGACACAGACTAAAGAAGACTCGAGAAATTAGGGTCCAAAGGCAACCATTAGGCACCAAGTGCCTAATCCACCCAATCTGCCAGTGGAGATACTTGGTCTTGAGGTTTAGTGATTGTAAGGGTCTCCGAAACTTGGTAGCATTTTAATAGCATGAGATCATTCCCCATCTGAATGCTAAGTTGTATGGACTTCAGATCAATACAGGGTCAATTTGGAGCCAACAGTGATCCAGCATGAGAGAGGAAATATTATTCATTTCTTAGAAGGGCTAGGATCTCCCCCAGTTTCCTGGGACACCTTTGAAGATGGAGCAGCTGAGTGAGGAGGAACGCTTCAATTTAATCCACTTTAACCCACTTGTCGAAGTGGGTATGTTGAGGAAGCACGGGCACACAAACCATTTTACAGTCTGATTTTCTTTTCTTGTGCAGTGGCTGCAATCAACTTACCCCTGAACTTCTTCCAGCAGCTGCTTCTGAAACCGGAAGATCAGTCCCCAGCAGGCAAAGCAATTGGCCTCACACCTCAATGCATGCAAATGAAGTGCCCAGGCCAGGATACCAAACAGTAATTAATCTAATTAACAATTACTAAGTAGACACCTGGAATTTAAATTTCAGGTGGGCTTTCAAATGTTTATTTCCTCTGACATTTATCCCCTGCCGGAAGTCTTTCCACTTGCAGAGAAATGCAATTTCTTCACTGAGAAGGCAGCCAGCCCTGTTTCCTTAGGTGCTGGCAATTGAAGAACGTGGATTACCTTAATATGAAAACCGCCTGCCCTTGGCTTTTGAATATGTATGCAGCAATTTTCTTTGGTGTATTCTGCTATTAAGTTTGAATGGCAAGAGCATTGGATTTATGCCTTGCTACACTAGACAGCATCTTTGTAAATAAAAATGTATTTTTAAATAGTTTTAACCAATGCTTTGCAAATAAATTTCCCTTTAAGTTCCAGTGCAAGCATAGGAAGGGAAGGAGAGTTTACAGCATGAGTATTTCTGAATCCACAGCCCCCTTCCCTGCCATTCTGATCAGCCCACTGAAGAGGCTCTTGGACCTCAGTCACCACACCTGTTTTCAAGTGAGGTTTGTTTTTTGAGATTTGGAAACGTAGTATGAAAGTCTATGGACCTCTCTCAAAGTACTTTTGAGCTCTGTGTCTTTGCAATTAATGGCAGGGGGGTGGCCACTGCGTACAAACTGTTGCCTGGTGATGCTGAATGGATGCCCAAGGTCATCCCGTGCATTTCAGAGAGGAACTGCACCACAGTATTTTCCACGGAAGCTCACCAGGCCGCTCTGCTGCCATACCACTGGGTGGATTCAAACAGGCAACTTTCTGGTCTCCACCGAGTGCAAAGCATTTGAACCACAAAAGGACTCTGTTGGTTTTTGCTACACTATCTTCTAAATACTAAAGGATTCCTAAATGTATCCTTGGGGCAATATGCTATTTTCCAAAAAGAACAGCAGGATTTGCAAGATAAAAGGGGAATTCTGAACTGACTTTGAGCTTAGAAGGAAGGGCAAGTGGGTCTCAAACTAGGCACTGAAGTGACCACAGCTCTGTCTCCTTAAGAAAGGTTATTGCTAATCCACCTAGCAGGCTTCAGGGAGTCCTACAGGTAACAACCAGCCAGTAAAAGAATCCAGAGTCCTCCTCAACAATCAAACCTTCACCCCTGCAGGGAGAGAGAAGGGCATGTCATTGAGCTGATTCACCTAATGGTAGCGCCAAGGGACAGACGGAAAATCTGATCCCCCATGCAGATGGTTTATTTAGTGCCCTGACACCGCTCACCTGCATACCTGCCAGGTACAGGGAACTTCATATTTTTAAGCACCGACCCTATACGCTACGTTGGAATGAATAGAGAGGCACAGGGCACAGTTACTTCACATGGAAGAAAAGGCATCCCTGGTTTAAAGAGAGAGCAACAGTGTCAGACAAGTTAAATATCCACTGATGGTGGGACTCTAACCACATCCAACTGGTTAGAGTTAGAACAACAGACAACACGGGGGAAGGGAGACAGCAGTCGGTGTGTGAGATGAAAATAATAACAATGTACAATCTATCAGGGGTTATGGGGGGAATAAAAAAAAGAAAACAATAGAGCTTGTACCGAGGGCTCAATAGAAAGTAAATGTCTAGAAGAGAATGAGGGAAATTGCCCGATTCAATTGATGTATAGATTGTGATAAGAGTTGTGAGGAGCCCCAATAAAATGATTTAAAAAGAAAGAAAGAAAAAGGGAATCCAATCCGAGTGTGCCTCCCGGGAGCACATCCTCTCCGTCCTTGGCCAGGCTGCACACAGTCAGCACCAGCTTTGCCTTGAACATGATCTTTACCATTTCCCTGTGGGATACCTCCGTTCAATTCCCAGGCAATGAACTTCATGTGTAGCAAACTCCCAGTTGCCAGTAGATGTAAGTTTGGAGCATGTAGTGAGCCTGAGAACATTTCAGAGGAGCGAGCTTTCAGGCTGCAAGGACTAAGGAAGCACTACCAGGAAATCTACTTTGGAAATTCAATCAGCGAAAAACATATGGATCAAACGGTTCCATCCAATTGAGAGCTGATCATGGGGATGGCACAGGACCAGGCAGGGTTTCAGACCCGGTCACCAGGGGCCACTGTGGCCTCCACAGTGACTAGCAATAACAAAGATCACATAGGATATTATCTACTAAAATAGTGTATTCACTTTAAACAATATTAACTATTGCACAAAAGAATATATCATAATGGATAATGTAATACTAATTAATACAATATACACTAGATAATAAATAGGGATCTTTGGGTATCAAAATCAGCTGAGTAGTAACTGAAAGGTTGGGCTTCAAACCTACTCAGGGATGCTGCAGCAGTAAGGCCTGGTGACCTGCTTCTGAACAGTGCCGCCCCTGAAAATCTCGTGGAGCAAGTGTGCTCTGCACACACAGGTTGTCGCGGGTTAGAATTGACACAAAGACAACTACAACATCAACAAAGACTAAATACTACACAAGGGGAAGTCAAAAGTATTGCTACAAAGGTCCAGTGAACACAACCCATAGCATGGGTTTATTCCAAATGCACATGTTTAAACATGTCTATATGATCACCAAATTCTCTCAGAAATATGCATATCTGCATAGGTATTTGACTGTAAACCAAAGGAATGAATGAAATATTAAATATCCTTACTGAATTAACCTCCCAGTAACACAGTTAGTCATGCGCTAATGTTGGCCTTGTGTCACAGGCGTGAAGACTAAGGACCCTGAGGTTGAGGTGCTTAAGGCCAAGAGACTACCCAGTGGCAGGTATCAACTCACTTCACTCCATTAGGCAGTATACATAAAGCATTCACATAGTGAGTTGGTTAGTTTGTTGTGCCAACCTGGCCGATACACACATATGGGGCTAATTGAAGGGCGGAGGGGTAAATGGCTCAGAAAGCCTCACCTTTCGAGTTCTAGGGTCTCTTGTTTTCTCATAGTCAGACCAGGGTGCAGCTGCCTTAGCCAGTTCCTGCTTCAGTTGGCAAGGCTGACTTCCTGTGAGACATCCCTGAGGAGAAGCCACATGGACCTACCCCGATGCAGCCCTGGGTGCTGGAGCAGCCTTGTGGAGACCCCTGCCAGCGCTGACATGTTTACACATTCACTGACTCAGCTTTTCTCCTGCAGTCGGCATCATTGAGTCTGTTTTGTGAGATGGAGGAGGACTTTGTGGATTGGTATTGGACATATGGGAGATTGGGTTAATGTTAGACTTGTAGGCTTAGGGAGCACTGGGTTGGGATGTTTTCTTGATGCACACTTAAACTTTATATAAAACTCTCTCTTATACATGAGTTTTTGTGGATTTGTTTCTTTAAAGTATTCAGAGTAATACACATAGTACCCATCACATGCTAAGTACTCACTGAGTAAATGCTAGCTAACCTGCATTCACTCTGTTGCCTTCATCTTCCGCCTAACCACATTGTGCAGTTAAAACTTGACGTATATTTGCCTCGTAGAGAATGGAAGAATCAGCTTGCATAGATTTTATTTTCAAGCTATCTATAAATAATAAGTTAGGGAAAACTTGCCTTTCTTTTTATAAAGGTCTAATTGAGATTCTTTATCAAAATGATTTAACATGCCTTTCACTAGGAAACCATATTTCAAAGGCTTTATTTATTAGACTTCTTGAAAGTGTGTTTTTAATGCACATTCTGACTTTTTGCCAAACATCTTCTCTGAAACAGTAAAGTTAGAACAGTCCCTTCTTTAAAGACTTATATTTATTAGATTTTTACATATTGATACAGCACAATTCATCAAAATAAATATGAGAATTGGCACATAAATCTTCTACATTTCCAGCATGCTTTGTATCCAGAGTCTCTACGGTAATTTTCTTCTGATAAACGTTCAAAGAAGTAGCAAGTGAAAAAACAAAAAGGACTCCAAGCTGAATCTTCAAGTCTAGCTTTCCTGCTGCCAAGTTCACTGCCCGCACCGCTGTTGCTCCCCTGTAGTCACTGGGTAGTGCAATGGTTAATGTTCTGGCCTTGAACCTCAGGAGGGAGGTTTGAGTCCCCCCACAGGCACCTCAGAAGGAAGCCTGGAAGATTGAGTCTTAGGAGCACATTTCTGTCCTGAAACATGGGCTCCTCTGCAGTTGGGTACTTGATGGACTCTGGCTTACTGGTTTCTGGTTACACTCGGGCCAGAGTAGCTATGTTTGCTTTATCTGACACTGATAATGAAATGTAACTATCTTTTAACCCTACGCTGCTGAAAACGCTGCCAAGTGTACCGTGTGAATAAGACAAGCACTAAAACAATGTTAAACCTCCTTCAAAATGTGGAAAGATCATTAAGATTTTGCATAGTTCCACGTTGACGCCTTGGAACAATCTTTTTGATTTAAATTACAG
Organism: Tenrec ecaudatus; assembly: GCF_050624435.1. Classification (NCBI taxonomy): domain Eukaryota; kingdom Metazoa; phylum Chordata; class Mammalia; order Afrosoricida; family Tenrecidae; genus Tenrec; species Tenrec ecaudatus. Next base: position 15,192,288 of record NC_134538.1, read on the forward strand.
ACAATTCTTTCCAAAAGAAGATGCCGATTAAAAAAAATCCTGGTGATAAGAGTGTGAGTGATTGCAAACAGCACCTACATGGCTTGACTCAGTCATTTTGAATGTTAAGACTTTTCGAATTTCCAGATCTTTGTTTAGACCCACTGCAATTTTGGGGAGCCCCGAAATATCTTATATGCTCTTTGTGTGTTATCTGATATTGCTGTTCTTGGTTTGTGCTGTTGAGTTGGTGCTGGGAGTCATAACAATCCTGCGTAGAACATAACACAGCCTGCCTGGTCCTCTCTCCACCCTCACATTGTTATGTTGCTATGTGGACACCCTTTGTTGTCCACTGGTCCAATCCATCTCCTTGAAAAGCTTCCTGTTTTTCACAGATTCTCTATTTTATCAAGGATAATGCCACTTAGTTATATGCATTTCTAATAAAAACTCTGAAAACATCAAGTCTTTTTCTTTTCTTGAGATACAAACATTTTGAACTTCAAAATAATAGGCATATGAACACATCGTACCTCCTCTCTTCAAAGTCCAGGAGGCCCGATAATGCAGTATATTAAGCATGGAGTTGCTAGCTGAAAGGTCAGTGGCTTAAGCTCCCAAGTCACCAGTTCGAGATAAGGTATTCTACTTTCTTAAAGATATTTTTAATCATTTTATTGGGGGCACGTACAACTCTCATCACAATCCATCCATACACCCATTGTGTCATGCACATGTGTACACATGTTGACATCATCATTCTCAAAACATTTTCTTTCTACTTGAGCCCTTGGTATCAGCTCCTCATTTTCCCCCTCCCTCCCTCACGACCCCTTGATAATTTTTAAATTATTATTGTTTTGTCATGTCTTACACTGTCCCATGTCTCCCTTCGCCCACTTTTCTGTCCATCCCCCAGGGAGGGGGTTATATGTAGATCATTGTGATCGGTTCCCGCCTTTCTCCAGCACCTGTCCCTTCCCCCCTGGTATCTGTACTCTCATTGTTAGTCCTGAGGGCTTTATCTGTCCTGGATTCCCTGTGTTTCCAGCTCTGATCAAGATTGACAGCCTCACAAACCTCATGGATCAGTTCTGTTCAGCCCTAAAGGGTTGCTATGAGCTAGCATCCAGTTGACGTCAACAGTTTGGTCTGGGTTTTGTTTTTCTTTAAAACGCTATTATATTAAATAGTCTATTTTGGTCGGAACTCTAGCTGCAATGATTGTCATTGTTCATTTCTGTCAATTGAGCTCCAACTCCTACTGTCCCCAACAGCATGACATGTTGCCCAGTCGTGTGACATCTTCACAATCACTGTTATGCTTAAATCCATGGTTGTGGCAGCTATGTCTCTTGAGTGCCTTCCAAGCTTGGCGGCGCATCTTCCCTCGCTGTGCTGAACAATGTCCTGTTGTAATCCCTCCTCGTTTTCTCACTGGCTAACTTTCAGAAGTAGATCATAAGGCATTTCTTCCTAGTCTGTCTTAATACGGAAGCTCTCCTGGTCCTGTCCACAATGGGTGACCTTGCTGATATTTGAAATTCCTGTGGCATAGTGTGCCACATAACATGAAAGCTATAGCACACTCACAGACAGATGTTGGAGCGAATAAGTGATGACGAAGAAAAAGTTGACAATACTAAAAATCTAAATTCGAACCTCTGTTTTGAGGGAGAGACTGTCAAGGGTCAGAATTAATTCTTGCGCCGCCATCAAATGTAGCGAAGTATCCTTTGAGAAACTGTAAATGGAAGTTACGAAGTGCTAGCCACTAACCTCTGAGGAACACCCCGTGCTACTTCTTGTTCTAGGTTCCCTTCACAATGTGATTGCCGCTCCATTTGAAGATGCCCAAACCACCTGAGCTAGCCTTTGGCCCTGCTGATTTCTCTAGGTGGTTCTATAGAGAATCTAACCTACTTTCTAATATATATATATACTTTTTTTACCTACCCAGGATGCATTTCTCTTGTCTGGCTGAAAGGCATCCTGGTTTTCCCAGCCTCACCTATGTGCCCTAACTTTACCCCACCCTAATGTATGTGCTTGGCTGATGTGGACTCCTCTGGGTTTAGAACTCTTTCTTTCAGACTTGGCAATCAAGGTGTGGCATATCCCCTCCGGACACAATGATTGGCTAGGGGAGGATTTAGAGCCCAGGGAAAACCATTTAGAGGGCCTTCTACACGATTGTTAGGACTACTGAGAAAGAGAGACTTTCTTTCTACAGTACGTGGATTTTTCTCCATGGCTTGCTAGGACCACCACAAAAGCAGCCTATATGTGAGAATGAGCCAAGAACATTGAAACCTAGTCCGGAGAAAGCTGTGTACATCCCTAACTCAGCCAAACCTGGCTCAGCTTGGAAGTTGAGTGTATCAGCCAAGAATTGCCTAAGGACCCTGGTTAAATTGACCTGGCTTTTCTGCGCTTCTCAGCAAGAGTCCCGGTGTCTCAATCACACAAGAGGACTGGGTTTCTCCTCTCGGGGCTTGGAATTCCATATCTCCCTGGTGTCTCCACTCACTGGTTCCCTTTGTCTGATGTGCACTTAGTTGCCCGAGTATCCAGCCCACAGTCTAGGGAGGTTCATGAAAAGGTAGGGCGAGAAATGGACAGGGAGACACCGAGGAAAGCCGCTGGTGGAGTAAGCATCCGGCAAAGCTGTTAACTTCACCGTCTTTCTCCACTGGCCTTTTCTCCATTCTGTCAATACAAATGCTAACCTCAGAGGACACGTGAGCTTGATCTTGGGGGGGAGAGAAAAAAAAACAAACAAATGGAGGCACAATGGATGTCAGGCCTTAGAACCTAATATGTAAAGCATTTTCCTCCTTTCTGTTTGCTAATCCTTTCCTTTAACTTAGATGTCAAGCATAATTACTGCTGTGTACTTTCTCTGCATGACTTTAAGTCGTCCTTTCAGATGTCTGCTGAGACATTGCTCCTGTAGTTCTTCAGGCCCTTCCATGAAGTGTAGTGAGGGGTCCTTACTTGCTTCGGTGTGACTCTAGAGAAGAGGTCTCTGGGACGGTCCTTGGTCTTGTCTCCTGGTACACCTTGGACAGTCTTCTCTCTAAGGAGCTGCCAAACTCCTTGGGGCTTTAGCCTGAACCTGGCATTGGACTCATCTCTCCAAGACTCAGAATTTCCGCTTCTCTTGTCCTGAAAAACAAACAAAATCACTTTCTGGGTTTAGGGGAAAAAAACCATTCTTTTTTTCTTAAATTGGATCATTTTCTCTAAGAGACACTTTCCATACTGACTTCCTTAGGAATTATTTGGGAAATCCCTCTGATGGACATCAGAGTTATGAAACCAAAATGAATACGCTGTATCTTTGTGTAGATGTACATTGCTATAGGAAGCAGCGCTGTGCGTTTTCCTATAAGCTGCATCTCTCACCAGAAATGGTGAGCAGGGGATCACTATGGGTTTGGGTGGCAGGCAAAGGAGGTGGTAGAGAAAGAAGTATAGTGACAAAAAGAGCAGTTTTTGTTTTGTCTTGTTTTTTTAATCTGATTCTATCAAATCATTCTGAAAATCACCAGGAAGTTCTCAGTGTAGCCTTCGGAACCAGCAGGGAACGCAGGTCTGCCAGCACCAAGAGAAATGCCCAGTTTGCACTCTGACTACAAGAAATATTAGCTAAGTCTGTTTGTTTTTAGTCAAGAGTCTGCATTTCTATCATCCTCGGTCATCAGCCACTCACGTAGGTAAGTGTTCACAGAAGTGAATGCTTCATATAATTTTCAACTTGTTTGAAGCCTAGCCCTGAAAAATAGTGGGATTTGCTTTCAGGTTTTTGTTTTACCAAGAGAGAGATTTACTTTTGGAAGAGAGGGTATCACAAGAGAATTTTATCTGAAGATTTCTGGGAGGAAGAAATTCAGACTAGCCAGCAGGGCTAGCCTTGTTATTTCTAGCCACCTGGCACATGTGCACGCGCACACGCGCACGCGCGCGCGCGCACACACACACACACACACACACACACTCAATTCCCAAACTTCCATTGGGGGTAGCAAATGGTTCTGGAAATTTAGTCCCAAGAGGTAGTCCTGGATTCAGTACATGCCTTGTCCAAATCTCCACCTTCACTTCTTTGTCCTCTCTGTACAGATAGTCTCTTGCATATTAAATATGTTAGACAATAGGCATATTGATTTAAGATAACAATTCTAGAAAATTGTGAACCTCAGAGGGCATTGTAGTCTCATGAGACCACAGATATATGAGGGTAAGTCAAAAGCCATTGCTACAAAATTTACTAAAAGAGTAAAATGCAACACTATTGTTCTCCGACACATCCTACAGTAAAATCTATGCATGGCTAGAGGACCTGTGTAAGGTGGCATTTCCATCTCTCTAGCCTTTACCTGAAGAATCCTATCCTCTTCAATTGACATCATCTCAATATGGCAATATTTGGCTTCCTATCCGGACCCAAATCCTGTTCTTTCAAGATATGTCAGTTTGGAGAACAAAACAAGTGTGAAGGGGCTGGACCGGGGTCATCGGAGCTCATGATGAGCTCTCTCATTGACATTCTCAGAGGCTGCCCCTTACTACCACTACCGCAAAAGGAATGAGCATTGTGGTGATGGGCAATAAGTCCTTCCAGCCCACATTTATTTTAAAACCTGTCATTGTGAGCTAGGTGAAGGTTGACAGAGCAGTCCATCAGCTTTACATTCAACAATTCATGCACATTTTTTGTCATCTTATTCACTGCAATCCCTCAATGCAAAATCACTCATCCCACTTCCTCCTTATGTTCCTGCCTCTGTTCGTCCTCATTTTCTAACCCTTACATAACTTTCCTTTGGAAATGCTGACTCCTTGAACTCAAATAGTTGACTGTTTTAATGTGTATGCACTTCATTCGTGTCATGGCTCACCCCATAGATCTGGCTATTGTTTGGCTGACTATTGAGCCACAGGAGGGAATTCCGTTCTAAATCTGAAGATGATTAAGGGCCATTGTCTCAGGAGTTCTACCAGTCCTTAGCTGACCACCAAGCCTGGTCTCCTTGATGACTTTGAGTTTTGTTCCACTTTTTCTCCCTCTCTATTTTGAGCTTTCTATTGTGAAACCTTTTATGGAATCGGTGGTGGGAGTTGGGTACCATCTAGTTCTTCTGGTGTCAGGGTTATGGAGACTGGGGTTTTGAGGTCTGTTAATTCACTGGACTAAAGGTTGCCATGCATCTTGGACTTTTATTTTTATTATTTCCTCTAAATAGGGAGAAAACTTAGATGACGTCTTGCAAGCTTTTAAGACCCAGTTGCTATTGCCAAATTAGGATGCAGCGCACTGTCTTTATGGACTGATATGCCGATTGAGTTTGGTGTGCCAAGTATATCAGAGTAAAACTGTGCTCCACAGAGTTCCCATCAGATGAATCATCAGAAGTAGATTGTGCTTGAAAATAGGTCATTTCTCGTAGGTGTCTCAGAGGGGTCTCTAACCTCCAGTCTCCTGGCAAGCTGTTAGTACATTTGCATCATCCATAAATGACTTGAGAAGGGCATATCCGTTCCAAGATGATGACAGTGAGTGGTCATTTATTACACACTTTAAGGTTCCCATTATGTACTTTGAGCAGGTCTACTTCAAATTTCCTCTGGCATAATTGTTTCCTTCTGAGAGCAGCGAGAACTAGAAGCAGAGAAAGAAATTGCATTTTCCCAAATCTGTATTTTGAAGTCCTGGGAAACAGGGAGGTCTGCAACCCAGGAGAGCAAGCCACATGGATGAGGGGGCTCGTGAAAGTGGATGCCCTGTGAGAACTCACCAAAATCAGGAGGGCAAATCCAACAAGGAACATTCAATTAAGCCGGCAAGGAGCTGCTGAGAGCTGCACTGGAAATTTAAGCGGCAAGATTCCCAGGCAAAAAATGAGACCATGGCTTACTACCTAGCTTCATATATTCTTTATCACTGCCAATCTTTTAATTCTATCTAAGGACTGGTAGAAGGAGCCCTGGTGGCCTAGTGGTTACATGTCGGGCTGCTAACTATGATCAGCAATTCAGCACCACCAGCCACTCCAAGAGATGAAGAAGAGGCATTCTACCAACCTGAACTTGTTGCAGGTGCAGATATTTCTTGCTTGGTCTATGACAAAACATGTTTTTCCCGGGCTCGTTAAATATTGATGGTGGCCTTTTCTTTCCTACTAATTATTGTTATTTTTATATTATTATTATTTCATCCTCACCACCTTGTTTTGTCTTTGTTTTATGGTGTTTCTGTTGGGTTTCCCAGTTTGTGAAGCACAGAAGGAGTAGATGCGTAGAGATAATAACTGATTCAAGGGATTGTAGGGTATGTAGGGGTGGAGGATGGGGAGTAGGGAGAGTGAGGAAATTTGGGAAGCAAACATGAATTCAGGTGGTGGGAGGGAGCACTAGAATTCATTGTGATTACACTATTCATTTAAAAAGTGATTTAACCAAAGCATCAACAACAAAAGGCTTCAACATTTTTTGCAGTAATGATTATGTAATTCTTTTTAATATGATTCAACTACTGAATTGCATGATTTGTGAATTGGTTGCCAATAACACTGTTCTAAAAAATAAAACAAAGAGTTACAGACTTGGAAATCCATAGATGCAGCTCTGCCCTGTCCTATAGGGTAGCTATGAGTTAGAATTGACTCCATGGCAGTGAGTTTGGTTTTTGATCTATGGACTAGTAACTGAAGAATCTCCTCTGTCTCTCATAGGCACTAGAATGGATCCCGTACTGGAAGGTTATAATTAGCTGGGCAATACAATGTTCCCTATGCTGCATTACTGTTTTGTTTTATCTTTCTTTTTTTTTTCTCTCTCTCTCTGTAATAGTACTGCAGCCCCAAAATAGAATTATAAACACTAGGTTGTTTTTGTATTCAGAAGTCCTGTAAGATGCCATTAAAGTGATGTTTCCCTTTGATCATAGCAAGCTGCATCTTCCTTGATTCTTGAGAACCCTCTCTCACAGTGGAAACCTGCCTGAGGCCACATTCCCAAGCCAAAGTGCTGGTTCAGGAGTCCAACTGGCTTTAGCTGGGCCCCTTTCAAGAGGCCTCACCTGGAGATGACACAAATATAACGGCCTGCCTTGTTAGCAAGGGAACACAGCACACCGGGCTCTGTGAGCTGATGAGGGACAATGAAGGTGGGGGTGGGGAGCCATGGCTGACTTCCTTTGGCTCCCAAGACTGATTGCTACAAGGTAGGAGTCACGTGCCTACATCCCCATTCTTCTAAGTCCTATTCTGACAGCACTCCTTCTTCCTAAAGCAGTCTACTTCCTCTACGTTCCACTTTCTGTTGAATTCAAAACATTCTTTGTGTTGGCCATCTAGCAATCACAGACAGCAGGTATGGAAAGGCTTCTTAGGGAAGTTCGCCGGTTACAACTCATGGGAGAAACAAGGGCACAGTCGACCAGTTAGGGCCATTTCTTCTCTGCTGTGCCCTCCGGCACGCCTCTCTCTGGCCTGTCCTACCCTGTTCATTCAATATTATGAAGCACATAAGGGCTGTCAATAAATACCCAACGGATAGATCATTCCACCCACCAGCCGCAGCCCAAACGCACTCAGCTGTCGCTCCCCAGAGGCATATTCCACGGCACCAACCAGCCTCCTGCCAGAAGCATTCAGCTTCCCTTGACCTCAGTACACCACTTGCCTCGTTCCCTTGACCCAAGTCCACCACTCTGTCTCGTGCTCTGACCCTTGGTTCTCCTCTGCTGCTCCTCTGATATCAAAACTGTCTCCTGGATCAGGGAGGCTCATTGCAAAAGAACCTTGAGGTGCAGGAGGCATCTCGATCCTTCCTCCTGCTGGTGAGGAGAGCCTCTCCATGGCAGGTTTTGTATCCAGAAAGATGTTAATTCCAATCCGCACTGCAAATCCTATAAACATCTTTTCTGTCTTCTTACCCACACCCATGAGGAAAAAGGAAGCTCTTTTGGTGGGAGTAGCAAAGGCTGTGACTAGTAGAGTCATGTTCCATAATTACCATTGCAATGGATCAGAGGCTTCATTCCACTTACCTTAAGGAATCTCCCTGCCCACCCCACCCACCCACAAAAATTAATCCACTGCCACTGAGTTGATTCAAATTCACAGCCGCCCTAAGTCTCAGAGTATCATAGAACACTTATCTTCCGTAAGATTCTTATTACTGTAGCAAGCGCTATGGATTGAATTATGTTCTCTCAAAATATGTTAAAAATTTGTTCATCTGTACCCGTACCTTTATGTTTAAAAGTTTTCTTTTGTTGTATTAATGCAATCATGCCAGTATAGGGTGGGTCCTAAACCTAATCGCTTCTGAATAACAAAAAGTACAGAATAGACTAAATGAGTTTGACAGTGGGGAGAGAGACACCAAGGAATTCCCAGGTATATCAAGGAAGGCCAAATATTAAAGAGACTCACAGAGTGAATCTACATAATCAAGGATCTGATTCAGACTTTTAGCCTCTAAGACTGGGAAAATATATTTGTGTTTTTAAAGCTAACCACTTATATTATTTGGGCTATTGTGACTAGGTAACAAAGACAGTAAGGATCTACAAATACAATTTTAAAGTCAAATGAGCTCTTATAATAAATAATCTATAAACTCTGCTAATCCTCCTTTCTTGATCTAGGTCCATAACTCAGTCCTTGGGTGCAGGCTGGATGGTTGATTTGCCTCCAGTTAACAGTATATGATTACTCCCTAGATGACTGGCATCTACGTGGCTATCGGCAAAGACTATCCATCCCTTGCTAGCTTCTCACTGAAGGCCCAACTCACATGACCTGGTCGAAGCACAGCATCTTTCTTCCAGAGAAAGGGTGAACTAGAGAGAGAGCGAAATCACATCCCAAATATGAGTCACCGTCTTTTGAAAACTTAGACTGGGAAGAAACTACCTTCACTTCTGCCATGTGCTATTCACTAGAAATGAGGAATTCAAGAGCCCACTCTGAAGAGGGTGGAACCCTAATGGGAGAGTGGTTACACAGTGGGCTGCTAACCACATGTCCAGCAGTTCAAAATTACCAGCTGCTCCAAGGGTGAAAGGGAGGCTTTCTACTCCTATAAATAGCTATAATCTTGGAAATCCACATGGGCAGTCAACCTGGTCCTATAGAGTTGCCACGAGTCAGAATTAACTCCTTGGCAATTAGTTTGTTTTTTGGTTTTGGTACTCTTAAGAGAAAGGGAATATGCTCCGCCTCTTGAACAGAGGCACCTTGAATTTGTGAACATAATTTTTTAATTAACCCAGACTCTGTGTAACTGAGTTAGCATGGAATCCGGCTATTATCTGGGCTCATTCCCTATCCCAAGTCCACTCCAGAATCCAGGAGATATCCCTTGTTCTTTGCAAACCAAATAAAGACCTCTCATGTCTAAAGTTCTTTGGGCATAAGTTATATCACCCTGGTCTCAAAGCCTATGATAGTCCCTACAATCTATCTTTGCCAGCTGATGCAGGTGTGGACATGGGGTGCTGTCTAAGCTAGGACATGGGTGGTGTCTGAGCTAGGAAATGGAGTGGTGTCCTAAGCTAGGACATGGGGTGGTATCTGAGCTAGGACATGGAGGTTGTCTAAGCTAGGGCATGGAGTGGTGTCTAAGCTAAGACATAGTGTGCTGTCTAAGCTAGGGCATGGAGTGGTGTCTAATCTAGGGCATGGAGTGGTGTCTAAACTAGGACATGGAGTGGTGTCTGAGCTAGGACATGGGGTGGTCTCTAAACTAGGACATGGAGTGGTGTCTGAGCTAGGACATGGAGTGGTGGCTAAGCTAGGACATGGGGTACTGTCTGAGCTAGGACATGGGGTGGTGTCTAAGCTAGGGCATGGAGTGTTGTCTAATCTAGGGCATGGAGTGGTGTCTAATCTAGGGCATGGAGTAGTGTCTAAACTAGGACATGGGGTGCTGTCTGAGCTAGGGCATGGGGTGGTGTCTAAACTAGGACATGGAGTGGTGTCTGAGCTAGGACATGGAGTGGTGGCTAAGCTAGGACATGGAGTGGTGGCTAAGCTAGGACATGGGGTGGTATCTAAACTAGGACATGGGGTGGTGTCTAAACTAGGACATGGGATGGTGTCTTGGCAGGTGCCACCTACATTCTTCTCTAACCCCTGTATGCTCCACAAAGGGGTCCCACTGAAGAGTCCAAAGGTCTTCACTCCTTTAGAACCTGATGACGTCAGTCCCTATCAGCCCAGAGAGCCCATTTGTCATGGATCAGGAGAGAGACCACTCACCTCTCCCTCTGTGAGACACTGAGCATCATCGTTTTGGTAAGTCTCCCTCTGTCTTGCCTCCTGCCAGCCAGGCCATGTGTAGCATATGCCTGCCTCACTACCAGGAAATATAGGAAGGGAGGGTATGGATCTGAGCATACTGTCACACTACCAATATCTTTAGGGTAAGAGGTAAAATGTACACTGTGAAGCAAAAGCCAATACATGATAAGTTGAAAATATTTTTAAAGTTATTTTCTCCTTATTGATGGGGGGGCAAATGCATGAGATAACTTGAAATCTTTATTTCAAAAGAAAACTACAGGCGATGTTCTATTTTAGGTTTTTTTATGTCTTTGGTAGACAAGTTCTTCTCTTGTCTATGGTGTTCTACAGAGGTTCGCCACCTGCATATCTGCTCTCGGTTCCTTTTGAGCTCTGGCCCGTTCACAAAGGGTCACCTCAATTCAACTCCAGGAAAGTCTGCAAACAGCCCATTGAACAGAGCTTCACGGATAAGATGCTATGTAGTAGGAACCCAATAAAATCCAAATTCAGGAATAAAACCTCAGAAGTTACCCTCTAACGCAGTGGTTCTCAACCTCCCTAATGCTGTGACCCTTGAATACACTTCATCATGCTGTGGTGACTGCCCCCCCCCCAACCATAAATCATTTTCGTTGCTACTTCATCGCTGTGATTTTGCTACTGTAATGAATCGGGCAACCCCTATGAAAGGGTCATTTGACCCCCAAAGGGGCCATGACCCACAGGTTGAGAACCACTGCAAACGAAATGCCACACACCTCATTACCCATTTTCCCAATTAGGAAAATAAAAAACAAACACAACCAACCTGTCTTCATCTTACTATGTTTTAGAAACCTATTATATTTTGCTTCTCGAACCAAAGCGGGAGCTCTGAAACCATTGTCCATTTTCAGTAACAACTTCTTTAAGTTCTTCTTAAGCAGAGTCAAGTACTATATATATATATATTTCTAGGGCACATTAACATGACATTTGGGGGAGTCCCTATGTGGTAAAATAGTTAATGTGTGTGGCTCCTAAGCTAAAGATTGGGGGTTCAAGTCTACCTGGAGGCACCTCAGAAGAAAAGTCTGAATCTACTTCCCCAAACCAGGGGGTGTCCAAGAATCAGGACAGCAACCGTGGTGGTGGACAGACTGTACCTTAATTTCCAGCTCTTATCAGCTGGCCCAGAAAGTTAATTCTGAAACACAGGGGCCACACTTGAATCAAAGGGAGATGGCTATTATTTTTTAAGCAGAAGTTGCTTCCCACACAAAAGTTTGTAATGGACCTGAGATTTGCAACCATTATGATGTACAAGTCTCACGTATAAATGAAGGAAGCAACGTTCCAGTCTATCATGTTGGTGTCACCTTATCGCAAAGGTGCATGTATATTCTTTCATCCTTACTATTTTTTTTAAATTTTAAACTAACTAGCTTTAGACTGGCTAAAAAGACCCAAACATATATATTATATGCATTCAAGAAAAAGTATTCAGGCTACTCAAGGTCTGAGAATAATATATTACTAAGTACTTTAAAGAATAACTGAAGCAAATGTACTAGAACTAGACTGACTACTATGTCCTAATGGGATGGACTAAATTACCCATTATATAGGAATCACACATGAAAGCCCTTCTCCGCATCAATTGAGAGATCAAAGGAGGCGAAGGGGAGTTGTCCACAGGCAGAAACCACACCTCCCGCATTCAGAGAGCAGGATCCAGCTTCTGCATTTTAACTACCTTGCCTTGACATGAAACAGGATTCCTGCGTCTCCCACTGAGGAGAGTCACTGGAGGCCCAGCCACAAAGCTTTCCCTCAGTTCTCCCCCTCCCCCTCCCCCTCCCCATTCTGTGGGAAGGATGACAGGTCTCGGATGGGGCTCAGGTGAATCTAATTTAAAATCTGGACTCTGTTGCGTCCTTCCCACCTGTGCCTTGCAGCAAGGGCATCTGTCAGCAGTGCAGTGTGGATCTGTGACATATTTACAGTCTCACTGATGATGGGCTGATTCCCACAGCAGCTTCAGTTGCTCCCTCACCCCAGCCCATCTGCACGGTCACGAGCCAATGAGATAGCTGCCTTGCACTAGCTTATGAAAGCCAGCCGTGTCCTCCTGATAGCCACTGCCTTCGTGTTCCCTCTTTCAGAGTATTTTAGGTGACATTAGCGTGACATTTGACCGACCTCACTGCAGTTGTGCCACAGGTTTCTACTTATTCAAAAAGGGCCATACAGACACGCACTCACTCTTCAACAGACAGTGACCAGCGCTCTGCTCTGGAAAAGTCACAGAGACAGTCGTGGAAATATAGCTTGCCCAAACCCTGGCCTGGCGAACACACAGAGCTCATACTTTCTGCATGGGTATGTGAAGAGTGATCTTTAATTCCTATTAAATTCTCAGAAGATAATGAAAAATGATAACCAGGTCTTTACTGAATATTTAATTATTCATTTTCTTCTTCTTTTTAATTATTTTATTGGGGGCTCATACAGCTCTTATCACAATCCATACATAATATCCATTGTGTCGAGCACATTTGTACATTTGTTGCCAGCATCCTTGTCAAAACAGTTGCTTTCCAATTGAGCCCTTGGCATCAGCTCCTCCTTTTTCCCCCTCTCTCCCTGCTTACCCCTCCCTCATAAACCCTGATAATTTATCAATTATTTTTTGTCATATCTTACACTGTCCAACGTCTCCCTTCACCCACTTTTCTGTTGTCCATCTCCCAGGGAGGAAGTTATATGTAGATCCTTGTACTTGGTTCCCCCTTTCCAACTCACCCTCCCAGTATCACCACTCACATCACTGGTCCTGACGGAGTCATTTGTCCTGGATTCCCTGTGTTTCCAGTTCCTATCTGTACCAGTGTACATACTCTGGTCTAGCCAGATTTGTAAGGTATAATTGGGATCATGATAGTGGGGGAGAGGAAGCATTTAGGAACTAGAAGAAAGTTGTATGTTTCATCATTGCTACACTGCACCCTGAGTGGCTCCTCTCCTTGAAGATTTATTTTATAGAGATTCCCCGGGATTAAAACAGACCACCATTTATGTATCATGTTATCTTGCATGTTACCTTGATACTGGAAGTTATGTTGCCAGGATTGAAACTATTAAGAGGGTCACACATTGTGAATTGATTTTAGCAAAACTTCCAGACTAAGGCCGACTTGAAAGACAACCTTAGTGATATGATTCCAAAGCCCAGAAAATGAAATATTTTTGGGTCACAACAGAATTATCTCCAATATAAAGGTGGAAGAAGAGTCTCCTAAGTTAGAACTATATACTCATTGCCATCAACTCAATGTCAACTCAACAACCTCACAAGACAATGGGGAATTTCGGAAACTGTTTACAGGAGTAGAAAGCTCTGTTTTACTCCCACAGAGCAGCCAGTGGTGTATATATATATAAAACTTCTCTGGGCAGAGCTTTCAAAGTACACATTTTCCCCTCTAGCCAAGCATCAAGCAACTCGCTCTGAGTTAGTGCACCCAGTGGTATGGTGTTGCCTGGGACAGTTCTCTCAGCTCACAGTGAATGATTTCGTAAAAGTAATTTTGCTTGAACTTCGTTTTTGTGTCAGCAGATTTAAGAGAACTGCCTGTGGCTGTGAAATTTTGTTATCTGCTCAGGTAAAATTCCCCAGAAACGAATGTGATGTTGAACACTGCTTACAAGGACAACACAATGGAAAAAACGTGAGAGTCCATGTGGTTTTCTCACTTCAAAACAGGTGAAACCTCGTTCTGGATGTCTGTCAACTTCCCAAACAGATGAAAATGTCAATTCATAATGCATCTGGAGTTCATTCCACCAGGTCAGAATGTTAACCAAGCTTCATATTCAGAGGATCTGAAAAGATAACATAACTATGTGTGACAAAGAAAGGCCTAATTGGTGGCAAAGACAGAAATGATTTTGCCACCACGACAATGCGCCTGTTCACACAGCCATCTCGGTATGCCAGTTTTTGGCAAAAGCAGCATGCCTCTCTTGCCCCACAGACCTTACTCACCTGACCTTGCTGCGTGCAACTTCTTTTTGTTTCTGGGAATGCAGAAGGACATGCAAGGACAGCGCTTTGAGGACATAGGAGAAGTGAAGAAAAAAACAAAGGAGGTGCTGTCAGCCATCCAAACAGATGAGTTTGAAAAATTTTCCCAAGAGTGGAATGGCGGACTTGACAAATGTATTAGGTGCAATGGAGAGTAGTTTGAAGGTGATAACATTGTTATGTAAAAAAACAAACTTAAATGCATAGCTTTGGGGAAAAAATTCCATCTTTTGAGGGGTACTCCCTCATGCTATATATATATAGTCTATTGATATAAAATTCATATATTATATATAATTCCATCATTATATATTATATATATAATCCTGTCTTATATGAATATATAAAATTCATATATTATATATAATTCCATCATATATATATAAATTCCATGTTTTGAGGGGTACTCCCTCATGTTTATATACATATGTATAGTTTTATTGATATAAAATTCACATCATACACCTCCATAGTTAAGTTTCTTAAAAAAGAATTGTGCATCATCACAATCAATTCTAGTGCACCCTCCCCTCTCCCACATGCACGATGTGGTCCTCAATTCCCCTCACCCCACCCCATCGCTGATAAACCACTGCCTTAGTTAATGGCTCTTTGCACCAACTCTTTCTGTGCTTCATAAAAACCTAACAGAAATAATTTTTAAAAAATAAAATGAAACCAAGAGAAAAATAATAATAATAAAAGAAAGATAAAAGTAATGAGTCAGAAAGAAAAGAACACCCAGATTATTAAAATATGCCAGAGAGAAATTCTCTATTGTGGAATAAATGAGAAATATTTAAACCTATCACAAATTCAGGTTGGGTCAAGAGGAGGGTCAACTGACCAAGTATCATATTATACCGTAATTTCATCATAATCAAGTTTACACTAATCTCTGTCTGATATCAAAGCAGCTCAAGTCCCTCAACTCTGACCAGGGAAGAACTGCCAGAGGCTTAATATGACCAGGTATTTTGCAGATGGATTTAGGCCTCCACCATCCTCCAAAAGGCTTCTACGCATTGAGTGCTCACAATGTAAATCTCTGACACCTTTCCCTTCATCGTATTTCTCCTCACTTTCAACAAGCAAGATTGTGTCACTTTCATATCACAGGTTGTTAACAAGCCTTCTTCCCAACCCGATGCCACACTCTTCTTCATTAATCCAGACCCTCTGATGATTTCTTCACCATCTCGACTGAACAAGTATGGTAAGAGGCTACAACCCTGGCGCACACCTCTTGCAATGTTAAACCATACCTCATTCCTTTCTTCTGTTCTCACAACTGCCTCTTGATCCATGGATAAGTTCCACAGGAGCACAATGGAGTGTTCTAGTGTCCTCATTCTTTGCAACATTGTCCACGGTTTATCATAACCAAACAGTCTATTGTTGTTGCCTACTCAACTGAACAAGTAAGCATCCTTCCGGTATTCCCTGCTTCCGCCAAGATCCACCTGACATTAGCAATTATATGCCTTGTTCCACATAGTCTTCTGAATCCACCTGAAATCCTGGCAGTTTCCTGTAAATGTACGGATGCAACCATTGCCGTATGATATTAAGCAAAAATATACTTTCATGGGATCTCAATGATATTGTTCGATAGTCTGAACATTTTGTTGAGTCACCTTGGTTTGGAATGGCAACAAATATGGATCTCTTCCAGTCAGTGGCCAAGTAGCTATCTTCTGAATTTCCTGCATAGATAAGTGAGTGCTTCCCTAAAACTACTGAATGACATTCAATGAGATTTCCATTCAAATAAGAAAACACGTTATGACATCTTGATTCTGCAGAGAAGAACTTTTAAAAAGTCAACTGAAATATTATAAATTCTACCATATCTAAGAAACTAGAGCTGATGTGGTCTATCCAAGACTATTTTTTCAATTAGCACCCCAAATTACTGCCAGAAACAGGCTTAAAAACCAAGACACCAAGAAAATCGTTGAGAATACTTGACCCCACCCACTGCCATGATCCCAATTCTACCTTACAAATCTGGCTAGACCAGAAGGTGTACATTGGCACAGATAGCAACTGGATACACAGAGAATTCAGGACAGATGACTCCTTCAGGACCAGTGGTAAGAGTGGCCATGCCGGGAGGGTGGAGAAAATGTGGGGTAGAAAGGGGGAACTGATTACAAGAATATACGTAGAGCCTCCTCCCTGGGAGAGGGACAGCAGAGAAGAAGGCAGGGGAACACGTCAGACAGTGTAATGTATGACAAAATAATAATAATTTATGAATGATGAAGGGTTCATGAGGTAGGGGGAGTGAGGAGGGAGGGAGAAAATGAGCAGCAGATATTAAGAGCTCAAGTAGAAGGCAAATGTTTTGAGAATGATGATAGCAACAAATGTCCATATGTGCTTGACACAATGCATGGATGTATGGATTATGATAAGAATTGTACGAGCCCCCAATAAAATGATTTAAAAAATGAAAAAAGAAAATCATTGATACTTTTGGGCTGTGTCATTTTATAATTTGGGTGGTCAGTAATCTAATAGGACTAAAATCATAACTTCGAGAAGGTGGCACGATTTTGAAGCCTGTAAACGTCCTCTGCTTCTCTGTGTTCTCCAGTTTCCGGAAGCCACCTCTATACCTTGGTTTGTGGTGTCGCTAAAGTGATTACCCCAACCTCTTCTTTCATCCTTACACCTTCCCTGACCCTGACTTTCTGTCTACGCCTTTTAAGATCCTGATGATCGAATTAAGGAATCTTAATGGCATGCTGGTTACGTGCCCAGCTGCTGACTTAAAGTTTGACGGTTCAAACCCAGCAGCAGTCTTGCTCTGTAAAGATTACAGCCTCGGGACGCCGTGGGACAGCTCTATTCTGTGCTATACAGTGTCCGTGAGTTGAGAGCCGCTGAATGGTATACAGGAGCAATGCTTACATTGGGCCCACTTGAATCATACTGAATAATCTCCCCATCTGAATATCCTAAAAGTCATCTGTGTCAACAAAATGCCCTTTGCTACATAGGATAACATAATCATTGGTCCCCAGGGACTAAGATATGGACATCTTTGAAGAGTTATTGTTCGGTCTACCTTGCGACCTTATCATTTACTATATGTTAGGCTGATTCAAAGGTTATATTCTTGGCTACTAACAAAAATGTGGAGATTTGAGTCCAACAGTGATGTCTAAGTGGTCTACTTCCTTAAAAGCATTCACGGAAACCTCCAGCGAGCAGGAAGTCCGAATAGACTCTGTGGTCATTGGTGGGTGGTCCCTGTATGAAAAATCCTTAATGGAGTGCTTCCAGATCCTAGAGATCTGCAAAGATACCCATGAGAGAATTACTGTCATTTCTCGCACTTTGAAGGGAAAACGGAGTATTAAAAAAAGTTAAAACCAACCAAGTCTACATAGAGTGCAAGACTGAATGAAGACCCTCATCAATAGGCAGCCTGCCCCCACACATGTAGGGGAAGGATGACTGAGCGTTAATAGTGGGATCATCGGCAGCCTGATCGGATTCTCTTTTGAAGACCCAGAGATGCAAAATCACCGTGTGTTCTAGTATTGGTGGAGCAAAACCATGTGCAGCCAATAGTTTCATGAATGCTTTCCAAGGCCTTCTAATGGCCAGACACTGGGGTTCTCACAGGCACCCTCTGGGCTATGCATTGGGGTGCTCACTGCAAACTGGGCAGTGCGCCCCCAGCAGTCACTGTGTAGAGGAAAGATGGGCTGTCTCCTTCAGTAAGGATTTGCCATCCCACAGAGGGGTCACTGGGAGGGATGAGTCAATCAGGGTGTGGTAGAGCACTGATGAATGGATCATGCAATGTACCTCTGTCCCCTGGAGGCCTCCTTACCCCTGGCTATCCACAACCTCAGTGCCGCCTCCCAATCTAGACTAGCCGGAGCATGTACATAGGTAGAGGCAAGAGATAAAACTCACAACACATGGAACCCAGGAACAGGAATGGGAATAGAGATACCAAAAGGGTAGGAGGAAGGTGGGGGTTTGGGAAGAGAGCGGGGGCAGTGATCACAATGAATGGCACATAAACACACACACACACACAAAATCCGGAGGAAAAACAACAGAAACCAGTGGGGAAGGGAGACAGCGGCTGGAGTGAAATTTGAAAATAATTAACAATCTACAATCTATCTGGGGTCACAAGGGTTGGAGGGATGGAGGAACTGACCCCAAGGGCTCACCGGAAAGTAAATGTCCAGAAAAGAATGATGGAATATATTTATGAATATGTTGGATACAATTGATTTATGGTTTGTAACAAGAGTTGTAAGAGCCCCCAATAAAATGATTATTTTTAAAAAGGGGAAAACAAACAAAAAAGATTTACCATCCCAGAAACTCTAGGACTCAATTCTACTCTGTCATGGAGGATCTCTATGAGTAAGACTCTCCTTCTGCGACCCAAAGTAGGGCAAAAAGAAAGCTCTCCAGAGGCTTACTAGCACTGAGACTGGTGGTAACTACAGATGGGTGCACCTGAGCAGGCGGCGTTGACTGGATTTTCTCATAACTGTCCAGGTAATGGATGCCACATTGTCATGCCAGGGAACAAAGCTGTGCTAACACAGGGAGGGCTCTCCGTTTGATTTTTCTCTTTATGTGTGATATAAATCATGTCAAAACTTCTTTGACTGTGAAATCATTTAATTGATTCTCAACTCTGCAGGAGACTTAGAATGGGATTCTGATATCATACAAGGCACAACCCCTGCCCCAAATGAGAAGCATGCATGTGCTGGTCTCTGGCAGCAACACTGGTAATAAAGGGATCATAGAAAATAGATTGGGCTTGAGCTGGGCTCTAAAATTGGCTATCTTGGCACTAGATAGAGTCAAAAGAAAGGGACCCTCGTGGCACAATGGTTAAGGACTCATGAGCTCGCCGAAAGGTTTGTGCTTTGAACCTGTGCAATGGCTCATGAGAGAATGACCTGGCGCTCATCCATCAAATGCACAGCCCAGAAAACTGTGGGGCGGGCTGCACTAGCACACAAGTCACAGGTGTCAGACTGACTCAAGGACATGTAACAACAGTAGCAGAATTAAACATAAAACGGACTTAGGGAGAGATTTTTACGTGGAAATACTTCTGTGAGCAAAGCTTCTGAAGCTCCAATAATCTTCGTGTGCTTTGGGAAAAGGAGCCTAGGCTATCTGGTCATTTCCAGTTCTGTGCAAAGTAAGCTCAAGGTTTCTTATAATAACCCAAGACATGGCTACTGCAATCTTCCGTTTCACCAAGAGAAGACTTTCAAAAACTCAAAGAGACTCACTGCCCTGGAGTCCATTTTTATAGCTCCCAACCCTAGAAAGCCATGATAGCTCTTAGCTCAAACCCAATCAAATTTGGATGTATTGATACCAAGTCACTTCTCTGCGTGGGTAGGAGGGGCTGAAAGAAGACCCTAGGAGCTTGAAACCTAGTGATGGCAGAATGTCACTAGATTTTGACGCCAAAACAGAAATTCCAGAAAAAGAATTCGTTACCTGGGTAGACAGTTTAAACAACAACAACAAACTCAACTACAAACCAAAAGGTTGACCGTTTGAGTCTGTTCCATGATGCCTCCACAGTAAGTCCTGATGATGGAATTCTGGGCGTTCAACCCCTGAAAACAGGGTGGAGTACAATTCGATTCTGACACAATGGAGTCTTGGCATTGGCACCAGGGTAACTTGCTTTATTTTTTTAAAAAATGTATGTATGTATGTGATTGCTCCATTAATATTTTTCAGTGTTAGATCAAGAGTAGGAAAAGGGAGAGAATGACAAAGGTAATTAATTTGGGACAGGTTAAGATTAAACAATGAGATACTTGAAGATTTTAAAGTTACTTTTAGGTTAAAATTACCCATTAATTGGTCATTTAATATTGGGATATTTTATCATTTTTGAACCTGCTCTAATGTTATAACCAATACAACTGATGTGCCTCTGGATGAGAACTCACCTGAAAAATTCTAAATGGAGGTAGCATTGTAAGTGGGAAGAAATGATTACTGTGCTAGCAGGGGTGGGTTTAGTTTCTAAAGCAACCCAGTCCTCTATGTAGCTAGTGGGAAGAAGCTCCAGGTTAGAGATGGGTTTCATGCACTGTGTAGCAGAAAGCATTGCCAAGGGAAGGGAGGGATCAGCGGCAGCAATGCCCCATCTGTAAACTCTGGGTAACCTGGAGGAAGAAACCAGAAACCAAGCAGCATCCAGAAGCTGGAAGTCACGTGATTTCCAGGTGATACGAGGTTTATAAAGGAAAAGGCCAAGAGGCCAAACCATGGGAAATGAAATTGGCTGGTTGCAGGTCAAGGAGCAAGGGGAGTAGTAAAAGTTGAGTGATTTTTGGGGTGATTAAGGGTTTATTTGGTGTTATCTGGAGTGAGAGGGAAAGATGATCTCAGAGTCCATTTTGGGGGCCTCTACATATGCCTAGCCCAGTTTCCTAGAATGGAGCAACTCAAAATAGGTTGTCTGTAGAGATTATTATTTTAACCTCTTGACCTCCCCCCTCAACAAAAACGGTCTCCATTTATGATCAGTATCTGAAACACATGGCAAGTTGGGAGCAGTGCTTCTAAATCTTCTCTGTAGAATGATCAATAACAGGTGCCTGCCTAGAGACACACAGACAGAGAAACTTATCGCTGAAACGATATCAGAAAGTTTATATTTTTACCAAGTCATTTTAGGAGTTCTAAGACTTAAACCTTTTTCACACTGTTTCTAATAGTCACACACACACACACACACACACACACACACACACACACAATCAACACATTTTTTTCCTCTGCAGAACATGTTTTGATTGGTAATCTCATTAATGTGAGAAAGATACTTAGTTTTAAAAATAGATAAATGTGGGAGAATGATTTCTTCCGGAAGGTAGATTAAATTTAGCCATTTATTCATACCGAAATGGGTTTAACTGTACTCCCACACACTGAAAATGAGTAGCTATTTTTCGATAGATTTTTAATTTTTTTTCTCTGTTTTCAGGGGTGTTTTTTTTGCCAGCTTGATCTTATTAGGAAGCTCTAACTTGTACCCTTTAAAATTCTAACTCCACATTTTCTTTGATGATTAACCAAAATTTTGAATAGTGCATGACTGAATAGCCGCAGACTCTTTAACATCACTGAACAGATCAAAACCTTCTAAGTTTATTCATTTATATGTAGACTTTCCCCATCATCTTTTATATTCTAGACTTGAAATTATAAGCACCATAGGTTTGAAAATCACCCATGGACAAATACATGCTTTTCTTTCAAACAATAACAACAGCAGCAACTAAACTTATGAGAAACTTAAGACAGTGATAACATCCACCAGGCACTAGAAACAAGCCCTCTACTTCCGAGCATTCAAAAGATGGCCTCCAGGCTGAGCCAAGAAAACAAAACTGATACTTTAAAAAAAAAATGAGTGCTTACAATGCATTTGAGAACAGGTGTTGAGGCAGCCAAACGGAACTTTAGGGTCACTGAGAAGGAATGTCGAAGTTGAGTTATTAAGTTTAAGCAGAAAATACGGCCTGAAAGTTTCGCTTTGAATGAATTAAGGATATGCCAGGGAATGAGTGAAATATTTTTTTTCTCCAAGTCACGGGGTTAGCAGGTTGGGATTCAGCATCTGGAGTTTATTACGTGTGTTTTAGGTGACAGGTGGCTTTAGGAAATGGGGCCCTTTAGAGCTTTTAAAATATTTTCTTGAGACGGGTAAGTGATTCTATGCTTTGCTGGTTTCCCTTCTGTGGACTGCTGGAAATACAAAAACACAACTTAGCCACATCAAAGGTGTTTCATGTGCAGACAAAGGCAAACATCCCAATTCTGACACATGGCCCCACCAGTTTCACTTCCAACATCTTGAAATTTGGTCTGTGTACAACTAATGGAGATCAGTCACCAAACCCTATTGTTGTGTTTATAAAAGTAGTTTGTATCAGTCATCTTTTTAATACTTGATTTTAATAAACCTGAAAACTTTTATTGCTCAGTTAGTTACTAGAGTGGCCACAGATGTTAAGCCAGAAAAAAATAACCCTCAGTTTTGGCACCAAGAATATTATGTCGAGGACTTATTTCAGCTTTTTGGAATAAAAGTTCTCTTGAATACATTCCAAGAAAAAAGATTTTTTGTTGAAATCAAAGATGATAGACTCATATTTGTTTTCCTCTGCTTTAATTTTTTTATTGCTTCTTTTTAGGTTCTATTGTGTCTTCATTTTCTTGCCCTTTTTTTGTTTTGAAAAGTATGCTTTTGAGATATCTAGAAGCTCTATTTTGCACCATAAGACATCTCAATTAAAAAGAGTTGCGTTAAGAAGAAATTAGATGTGTGATACTAATTTATATATGTACACCCATGTTCAGCACAACACTATTAAAATAGCAGAAATATTAAATCAACTTAGCTGCTCATCAGCAAATGACTAGATTAAGAAAGTATGGTATGTACACACAATGGAACACATTCAATGGAACAATGTTAAAGGCTAATGATGCATCTGTGAAACATCTTATGAATGAACATGGAAGACGTTATGCTGAGTGACATTAGTTAACTACAAAATGACAAATAATATATGATGCTATTATTATGAAAAGTCAAGAAAGCATTTTGCCTTAGAAAAACTAAGCAAAACATTCTAGAGATGAAAGATGAAGGGGATGTGAATGAAAAACTGGAGGTGCACATATATTAGCTTGGGCGAAAGGGAAGCCAACATACACTAAGAGGAACATGGGCAAAAGAGTATCAAGGTAAAAAAAAGACACTGCGAGGCATATAAGAGTTAAAAAGAGCAAAGGTCAGTACTATTGTATATACGACGCTACAAACATAATAATAATCATAATCTATGAGGGGATATATGTAAGCAAGCTAAATAGGTGTGGAAAGAATGGGATTTTATATGTGTATATGCAGACATATATATATACACACACAGATAAAGGGATTTGAGAAATTTGAAGGAATATATTCCTACACAGGTGTCTATATGCACTGCATATATCCATGACTACAGTTGGAGAAACAGAAGGGAAAGCGATTACAATTTCTTAGCTATAATCACACACCTTGAGGGAATGAGTCACTGGACCTGGGAGCTCAGAAGCACCATCTTGGACCTGTTGTCATATCCCAGTCCACGAGATAATGCTTAGATCCTACTTCGGCGAGTAAGAAAAAGAGTCTTAAAAGCTGTGAGCATTGATGTAAGGCACAACTGTTGGCGTATCCATGTTTAAGTCCAAGAAGTATGGAATCAAGCAATCCAAAAGATGAATGGGCCAAACAATCATCCTCAGCTCCGTGGCGCCCCTGGGACCAGGGGTAGCTGATAACTGGCTAGCGCAAGCAGCAGCTTTGAAATAAACCACATTACAACGCATCACAAATAGAGCACATGAAAGCACAATGGGGAGCAACATGCAAAATCTGTACTGGTCTGAGGGAGACTGGGGGAATCTTCAGGTCTTAGCCCTTAGACACCCTTTAGGCGTGGACCTGAATTCACCCAGTGCCTCCGTTTTCAATCAAACCATAGGTCCGTCTATAACATTAGAGAGGCACACACTCCTTAAAGCAATGAGCACTTGAGGTCAAGGGGCACATTTAGAAGTCAGGAAGCGTCAGGAAAGAAGGGGGGATGAAAGTGGGGAGCACACTGAGGAAGTCGGCTAAGTCACACGGCATTGTGGGGATTGCACACAGTGATGTGAAACAAAAAGGTGCGTTGCTAACTGGAAAATTAATTCGCTCTCTGAACCTTCAGCCAATTCACAAAAATAAGTACAAAACAAAACTTAACTTCTTAAGTAATGAGAGCATCTCCCTCTTCTCCTTGAGAAGGCGACTCATGCCGCCTTACAGTAAAGAAACTGTGCATCTACTCCGAATGGAAAAGGGAAGATAGACTCGCTCAGCAGCTCCCTACTATTCCCACGGTCCAGCCCAAACCTTGCCCTGGGATATTCTGAAGTGAAACCCCCGTTTCTGGACACC